>NC_143130.1:178279846-179479846 GCF_059928025.1 Delphinapterus leucas
CGGGCCCTGCCCGACATGGAGGTAAAGAGGCTGGAGTGGGCAGCGGACCTGGGGCTCAAGCACGGGGTCGGCCTTCCAACACCTCACTTGTTTCTTCCCTTCTCCAGGTCGTGGGTCTTAACTTCTCCAGCGCTACTACTCCAGAGCTCCTGCTGAAGACTTTTGACCACTACTGCGAGTACAGACGCACACCAAACGGGGTCGTCCTGGCCCCTGTTCAGCTCGGGAAGTGGCTGGTGTTGTTCTGTGATGAAATCAACCTGCCAGACATGGATAAATACGGGACGCAGAGGGTCATATCCTTCATCAGACAGGTGTGTTTATGTCCACGAGGTGCCCTCTCCTCCACAACGTGTCCTGTTCACATTTGCCCCTAACGTGTCTCACTCCCCCTTGCCCTCAGATGGTGGAGCACGGAGGCTTTTACCGAACCTCAGATCAGACTTGGGTGAAGCTGGAGAGGATCCAGTTTGTCGGGGCTTGTAACCCGCCCACTGATCCTGGAAGGAAGCCCCTCTCTCACAGGTAACACACAGCCCCGTAGACTTCCCTGATCTCACACACACCAGTTCCGGGTTTGCTTTAAATGTAGCATGACGAAACTGTGGTTGTCATTATAAAAAGGTAACAAAATACTGCTCGTCGTGGGGTTCCTCTGGGGTTATGTCACTGGGCTGGGAACACACTCAAAATGAAAGCGACGACTTGCTGGGCAGAAGTGAGCTGCCCCAGACCTGCCTGTAGGGCCAGGATGAGGCTGAAATAAGCCCGAATCGTTTTCCCACCTTTGCTCGGTTCTTTTCCGGTTTTTTGCATCTACAGTTACGTGTCAGACCCAGGCCCAAGGAGTTTGAGTGAGACCTCAGTCAGCTGTGGCGCGAAGCCGTGGGGGCGGGTCAGGAAGCCCCCGGTCGGCCTGGGACAGGAAGGCAGCCCTCCCAGGCATGCTGCCCCTCACCCCATACGAGGCTGAGCCGGGCTGTCTTTGTGCAGGTTCCTGCGTCACGTGCCTGTGGTGTATGTGGATTACCCGGGACCCGCCTCCCTGACGCAGATCTACGGCACCTTCAACCGGGCCATGCTGCGCCTCATCCCGTCCCTGCGCACATACGCAGAGCCTCTCACCGCGGCGATGGTGGAATTCTACACCATGTCCCAGGTGTGCGGCGTCTTTGCCCCGTCGTGACCGAAAGGCTCTGTTGAGAGGCTGAGCTTCACCTGGAGCTCCGGCTGAGCCGGGAGACTTGCTCCAGGGTCTCAACAGATGATGCTTGCGGCCGGTTCTGCACCCGCGAACATCCCCTTGTTCTCGCCGTCCTCGTCTGGCACATGTACATGTGTTCATTCCCCTCACGAAACCGAGACCGTGCTGTGCCGTTTCTAAAAGGATGTGGCCACTTCTGCTTTAACAGCACCAACGTGTGCCTGTCTGTACTTGTTCTTCTGCAGTGTCTGTGGTGACTGCATGTGGCCAAACCTGTCGGGTCCAGACCGGTTACAGTTCCACCACAATGCCTCTTTCAGCCTTGAAAAAATATTTATTGAAAAGGTCTTTGCCCACTGGGACTTCCCAGGCAGTCCGGTGGTTAAGACTCCATCCCTCCAATGCAGGGGGCGCGGGTTCGATCCCTGGTTGGGGAGCTAAGATCCCACGTGCTGCGGGGCACTGCCAAAAAAAAAAACAAAAAGATCTTTGCCCACCGGATGAGCAGAAGTGGCTCTCATGGTTTTGGCTTGCGTTTCTTTATTAGCCTCTGACAAGGACCCTTGCAAGAGAACTGCCGACTTTCCACTGAGACAGCCATCTTTTTTTTTTTTTCTTTTTTTTGCGGTACGTGGGCCTCTCACTGCCACGACCTCTCCCGCTGTGGAGCACAGGCTCTGGACGCGCAGGCCCAGCGGCCATGGCCCATGGGCCCAGCCGCTCCGCGGCACACGGCACCCTCCCGGACCGGGGCACGAACCCGCGTCCCCTGCATCGGCAGGCGGACTCTCAACCACTGCGCCACCAGGGAAGCCCTATTTTTTTTTTTTTACGTATAAATCTTTAAATATAATTAATTGCAACATAAAGTGAGCAACTTGGATCTACTGAACAGTAGTCCCAACATTATTTACCAATTCATTCTCAAATATTCCAGGGTCTGGAGTCTTTATTCTTAATATAAAAATGTTATACTGCATTTGACTTTTTAACTACTTTCCGTGTCTTAGGACATTTACGTGTAACTTGCATCTTTTCGATTCCTGCAGGAGAGGTTCACTCAGGACACACAGCCCCACTATATCTACTCACCCCGTGAAATGACCCGGTGGGTGCGAGGTATCTTCGAGGCACTGAGACCCCTGGAGACTCTGCCTGTGGAAGGCCTCATTCGGATTTGGGCACATGAAGCCCTCCGTCTCTTCCAGGACAGGTAAAACCAAGGATGTTGACCCTTCCGACCCCCCGAGTTAGGGTCTGCATGAGGCAGAGGCAGGCTGAGCTGGTCATGGACAGGAGTGAGGTGGCGAGGGCAGCCTTGCATCTGGGAGTTGATCACGGCCACCCGTATGTACGAGACCCCCACGGCCCTGCTGGCTACCGGTAACCTCGGGCAAGGCACTTTAACTCACCTCTTTCACTGTCGGGTGGGCCCCACACAAGGTCAGGGCACAGAGGTCACAGGTGAATTTCAGTGCCTTGTAACAGCAGCCTGGGGTGCAGTTCCGTAACCACCACCCCTTCCTCACCCTCAGTCTTTGCTCTCATCAGAGGATTTGCAGCTGTTCTTGTCTCTGGGACTTTAGTTTTCTCTTTTTACCTGTTGGCCACTTATTTCAAGTCTTGCAAGTTTTGACTTTTTCTAGTTAAGTGACCAGTACTGAAGGGAGAGACTTGCTAGTGGCTGTAGTGGTCAGCTTGGATTGTGGAAGGTTTTGTGGTTTGAACATCGTAAGTCTCAGTAAAAAGTTGAGTCGTTTTCTCTCTCAAGGCATCTTGAAAATTATTGACCTTTTTTTATTATTATTCACTTATTTTTGGCTGTGTTGGGTCTTCGTTGCCGCGCGCAGGCTTTCTCTAGTCTGGGCAAGCAGGGGGCTGCTCTTCGTTGCGGTGAGCGGGCTTCTCACTGTGGTGGCTTCTCTTGTTGCGGAGCAAGGACTCTAGGCACGAGGGTTCAGTAGTTGTGGCGCACGGGCTTAGTTGCTCCGTGGCATGTGGGATCTTCCTGGACCAGGGCTTGAACCCACGTCCCGTACACTGGCATGGGGATTCTTAACCACTGCGCCACCAGGAAAGTCCCTATTGACCTTTTTAAATCAGAATCTTTTTCTTGTATTCTTTGTTAATAGTTGTGTACGATCTTTGTCTTATAGTAGATTCTTAGTTTTCCTAGTTCCTGCTCTGTCATTTTTATTGATTTTTCCTATATTGTTAATTTTATGTATCTCAGCACTGCAGTCCTTCATAGCCTTTTAGGCTCATTTTTGATTAGTGAGAAAAAGTTAGACGTGTGTTGCTTTAACTCTAAACTTCTAACAAACAACAGATCTTAACTGACTTACTATTTACTGCAGCACCGCGATTTCCTGTTGCAAACTATTTGGGGAAATGTTCTGCCCGTGAACAGGTTACTCGGAACAGAGCAAGAGAGGCTGCAGAGTAGGAGCAGGAGGGCAGGACCCCTCGGGCCCGGGCTACATGTGAGGTCGCCCGAGGTGGCCCATCCGTAGAGGACACGGTCCCAGCAGGACAGGCTCCTCTGACTACTCATGGCCTCAGGTGTGGGTAGTCGTAGGAGTTGGTTAATACTCGCCTGGCAGAACCCAAGGCAGATGGTTCCCTCCAGACTAAGAAATACTTAAGCCTTTGGTAGTTACACGTCTGGACCAGTTATTCTTGCCTTCAGGCAGCGTTTCCCACCCATGCTTTCGAGGAGTCTTGGAATATTGCGTTGTTGTAGATGACTGGGTTCCACGCCAGCCTCCTTGGAGTTCTCATTTCCCACAGAGCTGCCCTGCAGAGAGCCAGGGAGAGAGATGAGCTAACCAAGGCAGAGCGGGGGCACACGAGCCCTGGCAGCCCAGCTTTTATCTCTCGTATTGCGGCTCTACCACTTTAAAAGGCGGTCCTTTTTATGTTACGTGAGCTACCTTCATTCTCCCTTCTTTAATTAAAAAAAATAATTGGGCTACAGTATCATTTTTACATTTCTTAACATACCAGAGATATAATTTTGTTTAGATTGAAATTTCGCAATAGCAGTCGTGCTTCTAAATTCTGGTTGGCTACGGTAAGTACGTGACATGCTCATTGGACCTTCACCTGGTAGCCTAAGTTATCATGTATTCAGCTGCTCAGAAGGTACCTCCCACACCTATAGGGACAGTTAGAGTGTCTCGCCTGCTTGCTCTGTGGTTTTCTCCGTAAGCCTTGTGTTTCCAAAACTGTACACCTTGTATCTCTATTCCTGTTCCCATAATGCCCCTTGATACTTGAAACATTTATATTAAGCAAGCTTAGAAACTAAAATGAAGTTTTCATTTTGTAAATCAATGTAATTAAACATTTTTAGAGGAGTTTTGTTTTTTAAGATTTTCGTATTTAATATCTATGTTTCGGACTACTTAAGTCATCTCGAGTTCAGAGTCTTAGGTTCTTCCATTTGTAGAAAATGAAAATTTCTGGTAGAAGACTAATGCCAGCCCTTGGAGTAGCCCACAGCACCCACAAAACCAGGTGTTTTCTCACCACGGCCTCTGTCTTCTCTTCCGACAGACTTGTAGAAGATGAGGAGAGGCGCTGGACCGACGAAAATATTGATATGGTTGCTCTGAAGCATTTCCCCAACATAGACAAGGAGAAGGCGATGAGCCGGCCCATCCTGTACAGCAACTGGTTGTCAAAGGTAACGCGTCTACATCACGTTAGGAATACTTTTCTTTGCTCCTGTCCTACTAGTTAGAATTACCTTCTCGTCAGAAACGTCTTTGCCTTGAAGCACACTATAAAGGAAGCTGCGGCTATAGGCATGATGGGCCACGTATTTGCAGCCGTTGATAATTCAGGGCAGAGAATCCCAGGACCGCTCCAAGAGCTGTGGATCCAACCAGCAGGAGACGGGACTTCAGTGAAATCAGGGCAGTTAGGGATGACTTGTGTGAAAATGTTTCGTATACTAGGATGCTAAACAGAGTGACATTTCCAGAATAGCTGTGAGCTGCCACTTTCTCTGAAAAAGAGAGCCGACATCCGACATCGTAGGAAGGGACAGTCTTGATGTGCATTTCCTTCGGTAGGTGATGCTGATTTAGGAATGAGGACAGCCTTCCTTTAGGAGCTCCGTCTCATAGGGTGGATGGCCCCACCTTGGGAGAGCTGACCCTGACATAGGGGCTTAGGCAAGTGTCCATAGGCCTTCATCTGAGTGTCGACAAGGGCATGGCAGGCACAGGGCCTGATAGGAGCAAAGGCACAGAAGCAAGAAGGACAAGAGAGATTTGCTGAGTGTTTCTAGAATTTCCTATTTATTTCTAGACTCTAGATACTAATCCTGTTTCATTTATGGGCACCATCTTCTCCCAGTGGCTTGTCTTTTCACTCTCTTTATAGCGTCTTTTGAAGAACAAACATTTGTAATGGAATATCGTTTAAACCCTTAATCCATCTGAATTGAGTTAGTGTATGGGGTGAGCTGTGGGTTCATTTTCAGTTTTTCTTTTGTGCATGTCCACGGTCCCAGCACTGGGACTCTGCAGTGTCGCACTGTCACGTGGGTTTCCCTGTGCGCGTGAGTCTGTTACAGAGCTCTGTCCTGTCCATTGGTCCATTTGCTGCTTCCTGTGCTAAAACCACGGGGTCCTGATCACAGTTCTAAGTCCACCAGATAGGACAGTCCCTGTCCAGAACACCTGGTTCTTAAAGGGGTGGGTCATCTTTCCAGTCTTGGGCTTTTCCCCTTCCAAATGAAATTTAGAATTGGCTTGTCGAGTTGCACCAAAACAACTTCCACCCTCCACCACTGAGATTTTGACTGGGATTACATTGAATCTGTGTGTCAGTTGGGTGGAACTGACATTTTTAGTTGTGTGTTTTTCTCTCCATGATCATGGTGTAGCTCTTCATTTACTTAGATGTTCTGTGATGTCTTTCAGTGAAGTTCAGTTTTCTCTGTAAAGATTTTCCACGTCTTTCCATGTCTCATCCTAGTTTACTTATATTTTTGTTCCTATGTTATAAATACCTGCTTTCGTCTCATTTTTTGACAGTTTCTTGGTATATGGAAATATAATCCACTTTGCTATAAAAACTAAGATGATTTCTTCTTCGTAATTGGATCTACCTTTTTTCCTACAGGATTACATCCCAGTAGACCAAGAAGAGTTAAGAGATTATGTCAAAGCCAGGCTGAAAGTCTTCTATGAAGAAGAGCTCGATGTTCCTCTGGTCCTGTTTAATGAGGTGTTGGACCACGTGCTCAGGATTGACCGGTGGGCTTTTTGTTGCTGCAGCCTCACCACTCACCCGAGCTGCTCTCGATTTGATGGGGGCGGGGGTCAGGCCAGGCCTCGTGCTGTCCTCTTGACGGGCCTCCCACGCCCCTGCCTTCATCTGCCAAGTGACTCCCACTTCTTAGTCCAGCTCTGCTGAGCGGAGCTTACCACCGGCTGCGACTACAGCCCTTCACCCTCCTGCTAGAATCGGCTTGTCTCCCTCGAGTCATCAGGGTGTCCAGGGCGGCGCCATGTCTTTTTTATCTTTGCCGCCTCACCGGACCTGGCAAATAACAATTGCTGTACGAATGTTTAGTGTACAAATTCAAGTTAAAACGCGTTCCAGGGCTTCCCTGGTGGCGCGGTGTCCGCCTGCCGATGCAGGGGACACGGGTTCGTGCCCCGGTCCGGGAAGATCCCACATGCCACGGAGCGGCTGGGCCCGTGAGCCATGGCCGCTGAGCCTGTGCGTCCGGAGCCTGTGCTCCGCAACGGGAGAGGCCCGCGTACCACAAAAAAAAAAAAAAAACGCGTTCCAAATATTGTAGACTAATCCTGAAAAGGTTTAGGACTTGAGTGTCAAAAGGGGAATGGAGCATAAAAGCCTGACTCTTTCTTCTTATAATGTTTCAGAATATTCCGTCAGCCTCAAGGCCACCTGCTTCTGATCGGGGTCAGTGGAGCGGGCAAAACCACCTTGTCCCGTTTCGTGGCCTGGATGAACGGTTTGAGCGTGTACCAGATTAAGGTGGGTCTGGCCACAGCCTGTCAACCCCTATTCATGCACGCAGCTCCTTGAGCAAGAGAGGAGCTGACCTGCCCCGCCTCTGTAGGTCCACAGGAAGTACACGGGGGAGGACTTCGATGAGGATCTCCGCACGGTGTTGAGACGTTCTGGCTGTAAAAACGAAAAGATAGCTTTTATAATGGACGAGTCCAACGTGTTAGATTCTGGATTCCTGGAGCGGATGAATACCCTTCTGGCCAACGGAGAGGTAATCAGTGACACGCCGCATCGTGTTACGTGACGCCGGGTTCCGAGGACCGGCCAGCCATGGTGTCGTTTTATTTCCTAGGTTCCCGGCCTCTTCGAAGGAGATGAGTATGCCACCCTGATGACCCAGTGTAAGGAGGGGGCCCAGAAGGAGGGCTTGATGCTGGACTCGCACGAGGAGCTGTACAAGTGGTTCACCAGCCAGGTCATCCGCAACCTCCACGTCGTCTTCACCATGAACCCATCCTCAGAGGGGCTCAAGGACCGCGCGGCCACCTCCCCCGCTCTGTTCAACAGGTACGCCGATCCCACTCAGCTCTGCTTTCCGCGGGGCAGACCCTGCTCTCGGGAGCTCTTTTGAGATGTGGGCATCTCTTTCAGGTGTGTGTTGAACTGGTTTGGGGACTGGTCCACTGAAGCTCTGTATCAGGTCGGCAAAGAATTCACTAGTAAGATGGACCTGGAGAAGCCGAATTACGTCGTGCCTGATTACATGCCGGTCGTGTACGACAAGCTGCCGCAGCCGCCGTCACACCGGGAAGCCATCGTGAACAGCTGCGTGTTCGTTCATCAGACTCTGCACCAGGTGGGTTCAGTTTTTTGGGGGGTTTGTTTTTTGTTTTTTTTAACATCTTGATTGGAGTATAATTGCTTTACAATGGTGTGTTAGTTTCTGCTGTACAACAAAGTGAATCAGCTATACCTATACGTACATTCCCATATCCCCTCCCTCTTGCGTCTCCCTCCCACCCTCCCTACCCCACCCCTCTAGGTGGTCACAAAGCACCGAGCCGCTCTCCCTGTGCTATGCGGCTGCTTCCCACTAAGCTATCTGTTTTACATTTGGTAGTGTGTATATGTCCATGCCACTCTCTCACTACGTCCCAGCTTACCCTTCCCCCTCCCCGTGTCCTCAAGTCCATTCTCTACATCTGCGTCTTTATTCCTGTCCTGCCCCTAGGTTCTTCAGAACCATATTTTTTTAGATTCTATATATATGTGTTAGGATATGGTATTTGTTTTTCTCTTTCTGACTTAACCTCACTCTGTATGACAGTCTCTAGGTCCATCCACCTCACTACAAATAACTCAATTTCGTTTCTTCTTACGGCTGAGTGTGGGTTCAGTTTTGAGATCATGGGAAAAGCAAAACTAACTGCTGTACCAACGTAAAGCTAAACCGATGTAAAAGCAGACCCCCAGGTGCTTTGGATTTGACGCTGTACCATCACCCGCAAAAGAGATGCCCGTTTCTCACCTGTTTTCCTACCTCTGTCAATGACGTCTCACCCCGCCTGTCGCCCGGCTGTGTGTTCCGGAGCCGCCTGGCCCCTTCCCTGCCCACACTGATTCCATTTGCTTCTCTCGCTGCCTCTCTGGCCAGGCCTGTGTTCTTCCCCCAGAGCAGGGGTCACGCACTCTCTCTGGAAAGGGCCAGGTGCCAGCTGGGCCCCTGCACGGCTACCCAGCTCTGCCACTGTGGCGTGAGAACAGCGTTGCCGTGAGCAAGCATGGCCGTGGGGTGACACTCCGCATGCAGAGCCTGCGCTGCAGGGTTTGACGGGCTGGCTGTGGTTTGCTGCCCCTCCTTTAGACTCTTTTTGTTAGAAGAGTCCAGTCTGCTCCCCTCTGGAAGGCTCTGTGAAGACCACTCTGAGCCTGTGGGTGTCCTGTTGGCCCTTCCCTACCCCTAGAAGTAGGAGGAGAAGCTCAGAGGTGTGAGGGCTCCTTGCGGTCCCGTGGGCGCCTGAGCTAGACTCCGTCTCGAGTGATGCAATTCCCGTGGGCTGGGGCCGTGCCGTCGCGCCACACCAGTGCAACAGTTATCTTCTGAGGTTAAACCGCAGAGGACGAGCGTCCTGAAGAGTGAAGAGATTTGACTTTTTTCCAAAAGGCTAATGCTCGGCTAGCGAAGCGGGGAGGCAGAACCATGGCCATCACGCCTCGCCACTACCTAGACTTCATCAATCACTACGCCGACCTGTTCCACGAGAAGCGGAGCGAGCTGGAGGAGCAGCAGATGCACCTGAACGTCGGGCTGAGGAAGATCAAAGAGACGGTTGACCAGGTACGTCGCGGCCTGAGCAGCGTTTTCTGGGGCTGCGCTAGGGGAGGGCCTCTTAATTTGAAGGTAATTGCCGCGTGTTTTCCATTTCCCTGACCTGCTTTTGTTCCTCAGGTAGAAGAGCTGCGTCGGGACCTCAGGATAAAGAGCCAAGAGCTGGAGGTGAAGAACGCGGCGGCCAACGACAAGCTGAAGAAGATGGTGAAGGACCAGCAGGAGGCGGAGAAGAAAAAGGTGCTTCTGTGTTTTGGGAACCGTGGCCTGTGTGGGCCGGGCGTTCTCTGTGTCTCATGAGGGAGTAGGGAGTTTAGTCTGAGATGGGTTTTAGGGTTGAACGGGTCTGTGGTGGGGGCAGGGTGTGTGTGTCTGTGTATGTGTGTGTGTGTCTGTCCCGGGCGGCATGAGGAGTGCCACTTTAGGACTCAGCGAATTGACCACTGCTTACCGCAGAGCCGAGCCGCCCTTCCTCTCTAGGTCATGAGCCAGGAGATTCAGGAACAGCTGCATAAGCAGCAGGAGGTCATCGCAGACAAACAGCTGCGCGTCAAGGAAGACCTTGACAAGGTGGAGCCGGCCGTCATCGAGGCCCAGAATGGTGTGTGCACACTGTCAGAGGTCTGGCTCTCTGGGGAGGGTGGACAGATTAGGGGCAGCATGGCCTTCCCCCAGAGGTCCCGGTTATGTACGTTTCCACAGTGTCATTGATAAGTCTCAAGTCTCTGAAGCCTTTTCTAAATACTTAAAGACTGTCTTCATCTCTTAAAGCAAAGTTTCCGTAAAGCTAGTCTGCTTTCACCATAGTGAAGCCCTTTTCATAAGAGAAAATGGACAAAATCAGTTTTTTGTCGGTACGTTTTTTAAAATCTGGTGATAATTTCATAAATATGCTATTTGCAAATCTCTGGCTTGAATTTCACCCAGAAATATCGTAGAGTAGGCAGTGTTGCTATCTTATTTATAATTATTAGAGTGTCCTGGTCGTGGCCAGCGATGACTAATTTAATTATTGATAGCAGTCCCCCATCCTTCCTTTTCCACCCCATGCACCTGGGAAATGCTGCAGGAGGGAGCGCAGTGACCCGGCGTCCCGTCTTAGTCTGCAGTCTGCCCGGTACCTAGGCGTGGCCTTAACCCTGGGCCCCTTCCTGCCCATCAGCGTTTAGCTTACTTCAAATAACCCAGTTGCTTGTAGTTTTCACATTACGCCACAAGGGGGATTAAAATGCACCATAGATTTTCGCTGAGGGTCGTACTTTGATGAGGATTTAATTTAGCTCTCACCTGCCGAAGAATTACTTTAAAAAAGTGCTTTAATAAAAGTCCAGGTTAGGAAAATGTGCATTTCAGTTTATGGAAAGTGTTGGCCATTTTTTTTAGAACTGTTAATTCCACATCTTCACCCCAGCCGGTAAAGACAACTTCTAAATTGTGGCAGACTGAAAAGGTCTTTGTTCAATTGGTGTAAAATAAATGAACAATTTTGCTTTTTTTTTAAATACTTAAATCTTCATAGACGTAAAGGAGTTAATGAGGATTTGTGAGACATTTTAAAGATGCTGTCCTTTCTACAGGACGCTGCGAGTTAGGCTTTCTACAGTAAGATCTGTCATTATTTTGGCCACTTCTGCTATTCCAGAGGGTTTTAAGACAGAACATCCCACGTTCACTTGGATCTTCTGCGCACTTGTCCCTTTTCTGGCGAGAGTCAAAGTGTCTGGCTGTGCTGTGGTCCCCTTCTCACCGCGTCCTTTCCACCCCACCCTCTTGTGCTCCCGCCACGCCCAGCTGTGAAGTCCATAAAGAAGCAGCACCTGGTGGAGGTGCGGTCCATGGCCAACCCCCCTGCCGCCGTGAAGCTGGCGCTCGAGTCCATCTGCCTGTTGCTCGGGGAGAGCACGACGGACTGGAAGCAGATTCGCTCTATCATCATGAGGGAGAACTTCATCCCCACCATCGTGAACTTCTCTGCCGAGGAGATCAGGTGGGTGGCACCCGGTGGGGGAAACTGTTCTGGTGGCATGAGGTTCTCGTGTTTGCTTGTGGCCTCGTGTCTCTGGCTTAGCGTACACAGAAGGTAATGTCAGCTCATCCGTTGCACAAACACCTTTCCAGGCCATTTCCACTCAAACTAGTCAGATTTACTCTCCCCATTCCTGACAGTAGTCCCCTGACCCCTTTACCTCTGTGAGCCGAATGCTGTTCCATCCCCACGAGTGGCTACAAGCACAGAGCTGGCCCTGAGCTTGTCTCCTATCGGGGAACAGGGAAGGGGCGGGAAGGTGAGAGTCCTTCTCAGCAGCAGTGGCCTCGTCACCTGAGAACTAGGGTCGGGCTGGCTCATCCTTGGTGGTCACTGGAGCAACAGATGGGAGCTGGCTCTAGTCTTTACATTTTGATTCCCTAAAAATTCTTCTTTACTTTTTGCCCTGCACACGCTTAGAAATACAATTCCTCTTTTGCAGTGATGCCATAAGGGAGAAGATGAAGAAGAACTACATGTCCAATCCTAGTTACAATTACGAAATCGTCAATCGGGCCTCCCTGGCCTGCGGGCCTATGGTTAAGTGGGCCATCGCACAGGTAATCAGCCCGGCTGGGAACCCCTGTGCGAGGGGGCCTTGTGTCCCGTCCCTTTTGCAAACAGTCGATCTGCCCTCCGCAGCTTAACTACGCCGACATGTTAAAGCGAGTGGAGCCCCTGCGCAACGAGCTGCAGAAGCTGGAGGACGACGCCAAGGACAACCAGCAGAAAGCCAACGAGGTGGAGCGGATGATCCGCGAGCTGGAGGCCAGCATCGCCCGCTACAAGGAGGAGTACGCGGTCCTCATCTCGGAGGCCCAGGCCATCAAAGCGGACCTGGCTGCCGTCGAAGCCAAAGTAAGGTGGTCGTCACGAGCGCACTCTTTCTGCCGCTCCCCTGAAACGCTGCCTTTCGGTGTCCTTCACCGTGCCGTGCTCGCTGGCCTCGCCGGGGGGAAGCGCTGAGAGTAACAGACAACACGGGCCGCACGGACCGCGGTCATCCCGGGGGATTAGCTCTTTCACGTCCACGGGGGTCCTGGTGACTGTTTACTGAGTGGTGTTAGGTGGATGCCAGCCGGGCACTCTGAAGCTGGGGAATCCCTCTCCCCAGCGGCCAGCTCCAAACCCATTTATTCTCCCGCCTTGGGCTTCAGAAGGGGCATCACCGAGGGCCTCCTTGTCAGGGTCTCCCGTCCCTCTGCTTGTCCCTTCTGCTGTGGTCCCCGTCGCTCTTGCCCCCATTCCTCTGTGTCCTCAAAATGCGCGCTTTAGCCTCCCGCCTCTGGCGCCTCTTCCCTCCAGGTCAGCCTTCCCCTGGAGGCTCCGTCCACCTGCTTCCTGCCCGCATATCTGCTCACACACAAGTCTCAAGGCTGACACTTAATTCTCTACACTCATCTTATGCCCTCAGATTCCGAGGCTTGTGTTGTCCTCAGTTGTGGGTGATCTGGGTCCCAGCCTCCTTCGGGATCTGAACCATGAGTGTGCCTGTCTCTCCAGCCCTCCCAGACCCTGCCCACCGTGGGCAGGAACAGATGTGCACTTTGCAGCATAAAGCCTGTTTGGTTTTCTTTTTAGGTAAACCGGAGCACCGCTCTTCTGAAGAGCTTGTCTGCTGAACGGGAACGATGGGAAAAAACAAGTGAAACTTTCAAGAACCAGATGTCCACCATCGCCGGGGACTGTCTCCTGTCAGCTGCGTTTATTGCTTATGCGGGTTACTTTGACCAGCAGATGCGCCAGAACTTGTTTACCACCTGGTCCCATCACTTACAGCAAGCCAACATCCAGGTAACCGTCCGCAGGGAATTTCAAAAAGGTGGGAGCCAAAATGAGGGTCAGTAAGCTGTCACCATCTCCACTGGGAAGCCGTGCCTGTCTGCGTCCTGAAGAAAAGGATCCGTAACTGCTGTCCCTCTCAGTTCCGCACAGATATCGCGAGGACGGAGTATCTGTCCAACGCTGACGAGCGTCTCCGCTGGCAGGCCAGCTCCCTACCTGCAGACGACCTGTGCACGGAGAACGCCATCATGCTGAAACGCTTCAATAGGTAAGTGCTTGTGCGCAGCAAGGGCACGGGTTAGAAGTCTTCGTGTGCAGTGCTCCCCTTTTCGTTTTTTTTCAAAACACACCTCTAGAAGAGGTGAACAGGACATTGGGAGGGCCCGCGTGCTCGCCTCTGATGGTGGGCTGTGCACGGTTCCCTTCTTCTTACGTTGTGACTGTCCAAACTGTCCTACAATGAGTGGTTCTCGTGTAACCTTTTTTTAAAAAAAAAAATACATTTATTTATTTTTGGCTGCATGGGGTCTTCGTTGCTGCCCGCGGGCTTTCTCTGGTTGCGGTGAGCGGGGGCTACTCTTGGTTGCGGCACGTGGGCTTCTCATTGCAGTGGCTTCTCTTGTTGCGGAGCACGGGCTCTAGGCGCACAGGCCTCAGTAGTTGTGGCATGCTGGTTCAGTAGTTGTGGCTCGCGGGCTTTAGAGTGCAGGCTCAGTAGTTGTGGCGCACGGGCTTAGTTGCTCCGTGGCATGCGGGATCTTCCCGGACCAGGGCTCGAAACTGTGTCCCCTGCGTCGGCAGGTGGATTCTTAACCACTGCGCCACCAGGGAAGCCTCATGTAACCTTTTGAAATTGATGGGCATGGCTGTGTATTGGGCGAAAATCAAAACAGACCCTCTCGGGAATTCCCCGGCAGTCCAATGGTTGGGACTCGGTGCTTTCACTGCCAGGGGTGTGGGTTCAATCCCTGGTTGGGGAACTAAGATCCCCCAAGCCATGCAGTGCGGCCAAAAAACAAAAACAAAAAACAGACTGTCTCTTAAAATATTACAAGAATTGGAAGTGTTTAGCTAGAGAGAGAGTTAAGGGAAGCGGCTCCCTGATTTTGGTTTAAGGAGGGGGCCAGAGTAAGAGGAGGAACGGGCCTGCAGCCGAGGGGGGCTCACAGAGCAGTTCAAGGACTGACCCCCTCCTCTGTGGCAGCTCCCAAACCCAGCCACCCTGGGTTTTCTTTCTCTTTCAAAAAACTGATTCCCAGAGTCCTGTTTAACCATAACTGCACATCTTGGAACCTTTGAGCCCTTGCTGTATGCCACTGTCCCCAGGGCACAAAGAGGAGCCAACCCTTAGGTCTCACAAGTGGCGCGGGGTCTCGCCAGGGGCCGCTGGCGGGAATGTCCATCCATTGTGGCGTCTGTGAGGGGTCTGTGTGGGAGGCTGCATTTGTCTTACATGGAAATGCATGCTTCCGGGTCTCCCAAAGCCCAGCACTCGTGAAGAATGATGCATCTCAGAACATTCACAGGACAGAGTGTGTCCTACCAGAGGCCCGGAAATGCCTCTGACGCCCCTCGTTGGGGCCAGTGAACAGGTCACTGTGCGTCCCCCCGGCAGGAGGCCGGGGGCCCTTGCAGACCTGGCCCTTCGTCCAGAGCCCGCGTGTGAGGCTGCTTCCGGCAGGCCACAGTGTGTCCCCCGGGGACACACGTGTGTCTGTAAACACATAAACCTCCTTTGTGTACATGGACCAGAAACCGGTGACCAGGGAGGAGCGGGAGGGGCGGTTCTCACCACTTGCCCTTTCGTAGCTCCTGAATTTTGTACAATCACGTGTGTGTATCATGTTTTTAACAGTTTTTTGTTAAGCGGCTGTGTGGCCCTGGACAAATGATGTTCGCCTTTCTGTGCCCCTTTCTCCTCCTCTGTGAGATGGACGTGAGGATGACACCTATCTTGTAGGGTTATCGTGAGCATTGAGTGAAGGGGGTCCTGGGCAGCGTAAACTCTTCCCGGCCGTCAGCTCATGGGGCCGCAGCAGCAGTGGTGTTGGTGCCTGCCCTGCAGGAGTTGGCCCTGAGAGGGGCAGCAGTAAATTCTACAGGGAACAGTCATCCTAGTGCAGTATGCTCGGACTTCTTAGAGAAGCACTGTGTGTCCCAGAAAGAAAAGAAGCTTTAACTACAGCCCTTCTCAGCAGAGTCTGTGGTTTAGTTACCTCCCCATCATAGAAGTTATTCAAAAAGATGATTTTAGTATTAAGCCTTAGGTCACGTTGGTCTCTGCTGATAAACCTGGAACCCACAGCTGAGTGTGGGACAGCCTTCCCGTCACCTTGTCGGGCTCTGCCTGCCACGTCCTTGTGCTTCCTATGGACCTCTAACCCACTTCTCTGGGGCCTGTCCTCAGGTATCCACTGATCATCGACCCCTCAGGACAGGCCACAGAGTTCATCATGAATGAGTATAAGGACCGCAAGATCACACGGACCAGCTTCCTGGACGACGCCTTCAGGAAGAACCTGGAGAGTGCGCTGAGGTTCGGCAACCCCCTTCTGGTCCAGGTTCGTGTGCATCTCAGCTCTGCAGACTCTGCTTCCCACAGGGAAGGCCTTTAGGGCTGCATTTAGGTTTCTGCAAATGCAGTTGATGTGAATCACATAATACGTGCTACTTTTTGAACTTTGCAAGACGTCATCTGGTATGAAAGCAAGGTTACGGGATTACCCGATGGTCCGGTGGTTAGGACTCCGCACTTTCACTGCCGAGGGTCCGGGTTCAACATCTGGTCGGGGAACTAAGATCTCACAAGCCGAGCGGCGTGGCCAAAAAAATTTTAAAAAGGCAAAGCTAAAGCTCTGAGATAGATCTATAAAAAATCCAACAGAAGCAGTGTTTGCACTTAAAATTCTAGTTGGTCTAGATCATCACCATCCACCGGGACAGTGACGGAAACGTTCTTTAGCTTGTGCTAAACTGCATGGCGGCCCCACTGTTGAGCACTTCACGGGCCAGCGTGACAAGGAACTGAACTTTTAATTTTGTTTAAGTAGCCACATGTGCCTAATGGCCATGTACTGGGCAGCGCAGGTCTAAATAGCTGGGGTGGCTTCTGGGGAGATGGATTTATCTGGAGTAGGGAGTCAGTTGCATGGGTGAAAATAAACACTGTAAAACTCTCCCTGTCAATCACACCTCACATATACACACGTAGGACGTGGAGAGCTATGATCCAGTTCTGAATCCAGTTTTGAACCGTGAAGTCCGGCGAACAGGGGGGAGAGTGCTGATCACCCTCGGTGACCAGGACATAGACCTGTCGCCATCCTTTGTCATCTTCCTGTCCACCCGGGATCCCACGGTAAGGGACGGGGCCCTCCTCCGTGAAGACGGGGCGGCGTTAGGTGAGGCCACGGATGTGTAGCAAAGTGGCCTGGTCTGTCGCCCCTTTTGGCAGGTCGAGTTCCCACCTGATCTCTGTTCCCGGGTTACTTTCGTCAACTTCACCGTCACCCGTAGCAGTTTGCAGAGCCAGTGTCTCAATGAAGTTCTCAAGGCAGAAAGACCTGACGTGGATGAAAAACGTTCCGATCTTCTTAAACTCCAAGGTATGTCTCCGGATCCATAGTTCTTGGTGCAGGTTGGGGGCCTGAACTTTCACAGGACGAGGGTGCGCCGGGCTCGTGTCGGACGCATCACAGAGTACTCCTTGGAAAGAACGTAAGTCCTGTAGTGAGCTCTGGGTGTTCTCGTCATTTAAGGGGAATTTCAGCTGCGCTTACGTCAGCTAGAAAAGTCTCTGCTACAAGCTCTGAATGAGGTGAAAGGGCGCATTTTGGATGATGACACGATCATAACGACCCTGGAGAACCTCAAGAAAGAGGCCGCCGAGGTGACGAGGAAAGTCGAGGAGACGGACATTGTGATGCAGGAGGTGGAGACTGTGTCCCAGCAGTACCTGCCGCTGTCCACCGCCTGCAGCAGCATCTACTTCACCATGGAGTCGCTGAAGCAGGTGAGCGGGGCCGCGCCCAGCCGGGGGCTCCCGCCCCGCGTGCACAGGCGCTAACAGCCGCCTTCGCCACTTCCAGATACACTTCCTGTACCAGTACTCCCTGCAGTTCTTCCTGGACATCTACCACAACGTCCTGTATGAGAACCCGAACCTGAAGGGCGTCACCGACCACACGCAGCGCCTCTCCATCATCACCAAGGACCTCTTCCAGGTACGGCGCATGCCCGGCTGTCCCGGGGTGCATGCGTGCATGCGTGCGTGCGTGCGCGCGTGTGTGTGTGTAATGGGGGGCTCGGGAGTAGTTCTTCAGGATCGGCAGTGCTTCCTGCATTTGGCTCCAGGTGGCGTTTAACCGGGTAGCTCGAGGCATGCTGCACCAGGACCACATCACTTTCGCCATGCTGCTGGCGAGAATCAAACTGAAGGGCACCATCGGGTAAGTCGGCTGCCCTGCCTCACTTTCCACCAGAGAACGTCATCATTTTGCAGCCTGCCTGCTAGCATTTTCTGATGGGATGAGCTTTTTTTTCTTCTTAAAGCCATTATTGCTCTTTTAGTGACAGTAGAAGTGAATCTGAGAGACCCCAGCTGACTGTTGCCCCCTTCCCAGGGAGCCCACCTACGATGCCGAGTTCCAGCACTTCCTGAGGGGGAAGGAGATCGTCCTGAACGCTGGCTCGACACCCAAGATCCAGGGTCTGACGGTGGAGCAGGCCGAGGCGGCGGTGCGGCTGAGCTGCCTGCCCGCGTTTAGGGATCTGATTGCGAAGGTTCAAGCAGACGAGGTAAGTGTCTTGTGAACGCTCCCGGGGGGAAGCTGGCCTTACTCCCAGGGAGTCGCGCATGTTGTGTAACACCCAGGACATTGTGCGGTGTTTTCTCACATCAAACATCGACACGTTGGTCCCAACCTCACTTCCGCTGTCGCCCCCACAGCAATTTGGCATCTGGCTGGACAGCAGCTCCCCAGAGCAGACGGTGCCGTACCTCTGGAGTGAGGAAAGCCCTGCAAGTAAGCCCCACGAGGCCTCCCCCGTTGTTTTCGTTCTGGACCAGAGTGTACAATCGGGCTTTGCTGCTTGAATGCAGGGACGCTCCCCAAAGATAAAAAGCCATTGATTCCTGAGATAAGTATTTCGGTGTTAAAACTTAGGAGACAGCTTAGGCGTAAGAAAGCGAAAAACTCCCAATTCCTGTTGCAACTCATGCTTAAAGACCAAAAGAGAAATAGATCAGAAGGTCCTTGCCCAACATCGGGGGGAAACCGGCTGGTTTCGAGCGTGTTATGCGAGGCTCTGGACCAGACAGGCCCCACGATGGGGAGGAAGAAAAGGGTGATGTCCAGCGTGGCTGCAGCTCAGTCGTGGGCCGTAGGGTATCTGTGATCTTAGACGTTCCTGAGAATCTTCAGGGTTCTCCACAAATGGGTACGATGTAGCTAGCCATTTAGAATCAGTAACCGCTCATCACCCACAGACCCAGGCGTAGGTCTTGTTACGGCTCTTCCCAGAGGGCTCAGTGACAGCGTGGAGGTGGTGGCAGTTCTCAGGCAGAGAGGACAGAGCGGGCGTCGTGGTGTCTGGGGTGTTTGAGCTGAGTCTCGGACAATGAGTGTTTGCAGAGCGAGAGCTGGTGGCAAGAGCAGTCCAGGAGGGAGAACATCTCAAAGTCTGTGCTGTCACCAACCCCCAGCCCTTCTCACGGCCTCGTTTCAGCTCCCATCGGGCAAGCCATCCACCGGCTGCTCTTGATTCAGGCCTTCCGCCCCGACCGCCTGCTGGCCATGGCTCACATGTTTGTCTCCACAAACCTCGGGGATTCCTTCATGTCCATCATGGAGCAGCCGCTCGACCTGACCCACATCGTGGACACAGAGGTACGCTCTGGCCCCGCGGACTCTGAACCCAGCCCGTTTTCACGAGCCCCTCCGCAGGGCTCTCCTCCCTCGACAGGTGCGCTGTCGGGTGGGATGCTCTCTCACCCAATTCCGACTTCCTGCTCTGCAGGTAAAGCCAAACACCCCTGTCCTGATGTGCTCTGTGCCTGGCTACGATGCCAGCGGGCACGTGGAGGACCTCGCAGCTGAGCAGAGCACACAGATCACGTCCATTGCCATTGGTAAGGGTGCTTGGCCAGTTCCACGGGGGCACCCCAGACTTCAGGGTGGGTGGGCGCTGAAGTCCAAGTCCATGTGCTGACACTAAGCTTTCTGGTACCAGGCTCGGCAGAAGGCTTTAACCAAGCGGATAAGGCAATAAATACAGCCGTGAAGTCGGGCAGGTAGGCTTGTTTGGTTTTGCTTTACAAGGCCCGAGTGCCCAAGGACTCGGGCCGGAAGGGTGAGGTGTGGCTGCGCCTTCTCCCTGCCTGCAGGTGGGTGATGCTGAAGAACGTGCACCTGGCTCCGGGCTGGCTGATGCAGCTGGAGAAGAAGCTGCACTCCCTGCAGCCGCACGCCTGCTTCAGGCTCTTCCTCACCATGGAGATTAACCCCAAGGTGGGCGCCACGGGAGTGCGAGGAGGCGCGCGGGGCGCTGGTTTGGCACCTCTGTGTCCGTGTGCACGTGTGTGTGAGCTGAAACACACGTGGGAACCGCAGTCACGGGTGCCGTGTCTTGCTCAGGTGCCCGTGAACCTGCTCCGAGCAGGCCGCATCTTCGTGTTCGAGCCGCCGCCGGGCGTGAAGGCCAACATGCTGAGGACCTTCAGCAGCATCCCCGTGTCTCGGATATGCAAGGTGAGCACGGGGCTCGGAGTCGAGCTGGGTGCAGCGGCCACGCGGACGTCCGGGCGCCGAGAGGAGACCGGGGCCCGGCTCACGGGCAGGGGAGCGTTGTGGCAGGAGCGGTGCATCGGTTCTGTGTTTCTTAAGCGCTGTTTCCTTTTGTGCCTTAATCCACCTTTTCTACCATTTTTAGAAACTTGTTCTCTTCTATGTAATTTTCTGGTTACATAGCGTAGCTGGGAGTACACCTTTATTAGTATAAAAATTGGCATAGTTTTCTCCTAACAACAATATTCGTGTTAATTACTAAGATCACAGTGGTTCCAACGTTAGTACGTGGAAAGCTCTTTCTAAGACTTTGATTCCGACAGGATCTGCACTATTTTCTTAGATAGAAAGGGGGCTGCGTTCTGGTGATTCTCTCCTTGCTAACTTCCCCACCTAGTCTCCCAACGAGCGTGCTCGCTTGTACTTCCTGCTGGCCTGGTTCCACGCCATCATCCAAGAACGCTTACGATACGCACCCCTGGGGTGGTCGAAGAAGTATGAATTCGGGGAGTCTGACCTGCGGTCGGCCTGCGACACAGTGGACACGTGGCTGGACGACACGGCCAAGGCAAGCGTGGGCTGTGCCGTGAGGGGGGGGACTCGCGTACAGGTGGCTGCCTGCCGTGGGCGTGACCAGCCTCCCCCACCCCCCAGGGAAGGCAGAACATCTCTCCAGACAAGATCCCCTGGGCGGCGCTCAAGACCTTGATGGCCCAGTCCATCTACGGCGGCCGGGTGGACAATGAGTTTGACCAGCGCCTGCTCAACACTTTCCTGGAGCGTCTCTTCACCACCAGGAGTTTCGACAGTGAATTTAAGCTGGCCTGCAAGGTCGACGGGCACAAAGACATCCAAATGCCAGACGGCATCAGGTATGCGTCCGCCCCCGGGACCCACAGGGGAGGCACCGCACGCTTCCGGCCCGCGTGTAACTGGTGGCACTAACAGCGTGCTGCCTTTCCAGGCGAGAGGAGTTCGTGCAGTGGGTGGAGCTGCTCCCGGACACGCAGACCCCCTCCTGGCTGGGCTTGCCCAACAACGCTGAGAAGGTCCTGCTCACCACGCAGGGTGGGTACCCAGCTGTCCTCCCCCAGACCGCACCTCCCTCCCTCCACTCCGGGGGACAGGGAAAACCATCTGCTCCCGCGGGTGTCTTTCCTGCGGTACGGGCTCCGTCCTGGGGAAAAGGCTCGATAGCTGCTTACATGGAGTCGGGAAATTGCATTTAGGGTTTTTGTCTTAGATTCAGAAGTAATTTCATTTTTCCTCCTGTTCAGTTTTTTTAAACTCTTGGCATTAAGTGACGTTTTAAATCTTTTAGTCTCTTTTTGGAATACACTTTTTTGGAATTTCAAGACTATTCAAGAAATCATCTAACCCAGTGGTTCTCGAAGTGTGGTCCCCAGACCAACAGCTTCAGCCTCCCCTGCAAATTTTAGACAGGCAGGTCCTCGGGCCCCACGCCGGGGAATCAGAACTGGACTTGCTGGGGCCTGGCGTCTGTTTTGATAAGCCCCCCGGTCGCTGAGACACTCAGGTTTGAGAACTGCTCATCTGAGCCAGGCTTCTCTTTATGGGAAACAGGCCCAGAAGACAGGTGATTTGCCCAAACTCACACCCTGGTTGATAGGACAGACCCCAACAGTTCACCTCAGGCCCGTGATTCAGCTCTGTAATGAGAAGAACCCCTAGCCATGGGGCCTGCTTTCTGACTGATGACGACCTTGAACGCGTGCCTCTCGCTGGGGGAGGTGGGGGGTGGCAGGCCCCACAGGTGACCAAATGGGAGGCCGGGCTGGCCAGCAGGGAAGCAGAGGAGGGCTTGAGGCCTGGGCGCTGGGCAGGTCTCAGCCGGGGGTGGGGGTCGGGGGGCGCTGGGCCTTGTCTCATACAGCAGCGTGTACTGAGATCACTTAGCGAGTTAATACCCGTGCTGCCTGCTGGGACCGGCGCTGGGTCCCCCTCAACACTGTAGTGAGTGTTATCTGAGCCCCATGTCACGCCAGAGCTGATGGTGCCCCAGGTGGTGTGGCCCACGTGGAGGCCGTGAGGTATGAGCCACAGGGGCCTGGCTTGGGGAAGCTGAGCCCTGTCCTCCAGCCCAGCCTCCAGGTGAGAGTGCCGCTCAGGAACTGGACTTGGAGCGCCCCACTCGGGTCAGGGACCCGCAGGCAGAGTCAGAGTCCAGAGCCCGCGGGAGGCCGCCACACGGCTCCGCGCAGTCTCAGCCGGAGGTGGTCACGCGTTAGCAGCCCAGGCGGCCTCCCTGCCTGGCGCTGGCGCGCCCCAGAGCCCACCCCCTGACGACAGTGGATGCGCGAGCCTAGCAGAGGCCTCTGGGGTTTGCACTCGGCCACTGGAGCAGCCCCAGCAGTCAGGACTTGACCTGGTGGTGCTGTTTCTTCTGTCGTTGCCGCCTTACCTTTCTGGTCGGGCCGTCCTCCGTGCTTTAGGACAGGTAGCCGCGTGGTACCTTGCAGGGCACACAGTTACGCCTGTGTAAACGCACTGTGCGGCCGTCACCTTCAAGTCCCTTTCCCTCTGCCCTCCGCTCCGCTGCGCCCCCTGCTGCCCAGGCGTGGACATGATCCGCAGGATGCTCAAGATGCAGATGCTGGAGGACGAGGACGACCTGGCCTATGCGGAGACGCAGAAGAAGGCGAGGCCCGACTCCACGGCCGACGGGCGCCCCGCCTGGATGCGGACGCTGCACACCACCGCGTCCAACTGGCTGCACCTCATTCCGCAGACGCTGAGCCACCTCAAACGCACGGTGGAGAACATCAAGGTGGCTGGCCCTTCCCCCGCCGAGTCCTGGGGCTTGGGGGCGTCCTAGCAAGTGGGACCGGGCGGGTCGAGCCGAGCTCAGTGTTGTCCCGGAGCGCACGCACGCCCGGGCCGGGCTGGAGGGAACTCCCTAGGATGAAGGTGGTGCGTCTTCCACGAGGAGGTAAATGACTCCCAAGGAAGCGGCGGCAGCCGTTCTCCTTCTTTACAGAATTGCCCAGAGCTGCCGTCGGTCAGGCAGGCCCGCAGCTTCATGCGAGGTCTAGTGCAGGGTCGAGCTGGGGTGACACTGTGAATAATACGGGGAGGGCTATGAAACCGGGGCTCCCTGAGGCTGAGTTACTTCTGGTTGTCTTTTCTGCTGGAGAAAAGACCTCTTCCCAGACTCCCTCCCCTCCTTCACTCTGGCCTTCTTTCCCAACACCTGTAGGATCCTCTGTTCAGATTCTTTGAGAGAGAGGTGAAGATGGGCGCCAAGTTACTCCAGGACGTCCGCCAGGATCTTGCTGACGTCGTGCAGGTGTGCGAGGGCAAGAAGAAGCAGACCAACTACCTACGCACACTGATCAACGAGCTGGTGAAAGGTGCGCCCGCGGTGCTGCTGGGGTTCTCCCGGGAGCCCCTCGGAGTGGCAGCGGGTCCCGGCCGGGCCTCGCCCAGACTTCCCTCAGGGCAGCTCGATGCCCGCACCTGGGAGCAGACTTAGAAACGCCCGAGAATTTGTATCCGTTTTATGCTGGTTCATTGAGCGCTGAACAGAATCTTTACTCACTTCTGCAGTCTTCAGGGAGGACTAGGGCAGGGTGCTGGAGTCCAAAGGCACAGGGACCCCCGGGGTTTCCATCGGCTCTGAGAGCCTCCATTGGCAGTACCGCCGAGCCGCCCATGGCGGGGGTTTGTAGCTGTGGTTCCTCGGGGCGGTTGTGCTCCTCCAGACGCGTCCTGTGGGTCACCCAGACTGGGCGCGGAGCACGTGCGGTGGGGATGGTGGCCCATGCAGGGCGTGAGGTGCACCAGGGAGGGGAAGCAGCAGAGCCTGCAAGCGGGGGCAGACCTGCCAGCGCTCAGCTGTGCGCCCACCTGCGCCGGGGGGACTGTCGGCACTGAGGCCAGGCCGGGGCTCCTCGCTTGCAGGAATTCTGCCCCGGAGCTGGTCCCACTACACGGTGCCCGCCGGCATGACTGTCATCCAGTGGGTCTCCGACTTCAGTGAGAGGATCAAACAGCTGCAGAACATCTCACTGGCGGCTGCCTCTGGTGGCGCCAAGGAGCTAAAGGTGGTGGCCACTCCTGAGGAGCTGGGGGAGGGTCCCCGGGAGGGTCCCCGGGGAGGGTCGGCAGCTGGCCCGGGTGCTGGCTCTCGGGCCCAGTGGGGCCGGCTCTCAGCTGGGGCTGCTTCTTCCCACAGAACATCCACGTGTGCCTGGGCGGCCTGTTTGTGCCCGAGGCGTACATCACTGCCACCAGGCAGTACGTGGCCCAGGCCAACAGCTGGTCCCTGGAGGAGCTCTGCCTGGAGGTGAATGTCACCACCTCGCAGAGCACCACGCTGGACGCCTGCAGCTTTGGGGTCACGGGTGAGTGGGGGCCACTCCGGCCGGCCGGGCTTCTCTTCTCTCTCAGGTTCCCCTCCCCTGTCCCCAGGCCTGCAGCTCGGCCATCGCCCCCTCGCGGGCCGCCTGCTGGTGGTTCCCACGCGAACGCGTTAAGTTAGAGCCCAGGCCCGTGGCTGCGCAGCTCGTGCTCCCCTCGGGGGGTCCTGACCGCCCGCCCCCCCCCACACAGGGTTGAAGCTCCAGGGGGCCACGTGCAACAACAACAAGCTCTCGCTCTCCAACGCCATCTCCACCGTCCTCCCCCTGACGCAGCTGCGCTGGGTCAAGCAGACAAGCGCAGAGAAAAAGGCTAACGTGGTGAGTGGCTCCTTCCCGTCCTCTGTGGTCAGGGAGGCTCTGAGGACGCCCACCGGGCGCCAGGGCGACGTCCCCGCCCTCTCCCGGCCGCGAGTCCCTGCGTCACAGGAGGAACCGTCCGTTCCCTCTCGCGTGAAGCCCCTGCCCCAGAGCCCCCTTTCCTCGCAGGTGACCCTTCCCGTCTACCTGAACTTCACCCGAGCAGACCTCATCTTCACCGTGGACTTTGAAATCGCGACCAAGGAGGACCCGCGCAGCTTCTACGAGCGCGGCGTTGCCGTCCTCTGCACCGAGTGAGACGCACCTTTTCTAGCGCCTTTTCTGTAACAGTAAGATTAATATTTAACGTTTATTCATTATTACGATGTGTGGAAGGCACGGACTTGTCAAAGGAAAGTTGTTGGTGTGAGGCTGGAAGAAGCCGAAAGAAGCCAGACGGCTGGGAGGGGGAAACGAGAGGGATACAGGGACGTGGTTTTGAGGGCCGAAGCGTGGCTTGTTTTGTGAAATAAAACACTAAGCATGAGCCGGCTCCGGCCTCTTGTCTCAGCTCTGGCTCCTGCGGACACCCTGGACCCTTCACAACACAGAGGCAGCCCCGTTCCTAGGAGAGCGCTGGCACTCCCGGGGCGTGGGGCTGGCGCCGTGTCCCGTCACCGGGAACCCGTGGCCCAGGTGGACGCCCTCGTCCCGCCTCCTCTCTGGCGCCTTCGTTCCCACGACCTTAGGGTGGTGGCTGGAAGTGACGGGCATGCGAAGCAGGTTTCTGGCCTGTGCGGGGCCTCGCGAGAGCTCCTGGGGCGCTGGGGCGCCGGCCCAGGCATCAGCGCAGGCCCCGCCATGACCCCGGCCGTCCTGCCGCGGGCTGCCTGTGAGCCAAGCTCGGCCCCAGCGCGGTGACGGCCTGAGGCCCGACTGGACGCCCTGGCCCTGCCCACACCCTGCCGGCCCCAGCGTCCTCCACGGAGCGGCCGGGGGCCTCAGAGCCGGAGCCGCCTCCCACCCAGCTCCGGACGGGCCCTCTGGGGTCCCTGGGTGGCCTGAGGAAGTCCAGAGCGGTATCGGACTGAAGGTTGGGGCCCATTTTACATGGTTTTCTCTGAACCAATAAGGCCTTTTAGCTTTTCTTCAGTCACCGGGAGTATTTAACGGTGCCGCAGGCTCTCGCCCAAGCGCTGCTAATGCCCGGGAGAGCCCCGGGAGGCCCACCGTGGGTGCCTGGCCCCGCCTGACCCTTCTTCGCCCCCCCCCACCCCATTTACGTGGGGAAGGGTCTTGAGCACAGGTGCTGGGTGGTGCTGGGCAGGGATTCCAGGGCACAGGGGAGGGAATGCCATCCTAGAAACCCTGAAGGCCTGGTGGGGGTGGGGAACGCAGGGCAGGAGCCACTCCCACTGCCAGACCCTCGTCCCCATGTGTCCTGGGGCTGGGGGCAGGGCACTGCAGGTCCAGGACTGAGGCTCCCCATCAGGGTTCCCCGTGGACCCCACAAGGAGTACCCTGGGCCCCTACTCCCTGCCCCCCAGCCTCACCCCCGTGGAAGTTCTGTCCGTGGGGCCCAAGGAGGGACCCCACATCAGACTACCCCTCACCTGCCATCAGGGGTTCAGGCTAGACCGTGGGCAGAGCCGGCAGAAAGGGGGACCAGGGGCTTCCCTGGTGACACATTGGTTAAGAATCCACCTGCCAATACAGGGGACACAGAGTCCTCCCTGCTCCGGGAAGATCCCACATGCCGTGGAGCAGCTAAGCCCATGTTCCACAACTACTGAGCCTGCGCTCTAGAGCCCGCGAGCCACAACTACTGAGCCCACGTGTCACAACTACTGAAGCCCGCGCGCCTAGAGCCTGTGCTCTGCAACAAGAGAAGCCACCACAATGAGAAGGCCGCGCACCGCAACGAAGTGTAGCCCCCACTTGCCGCAACTAGAGAAAGCCCGCGCGCAGCAACGAAGACCCGACGCAGCCAAAGAAATAATAAAAACAAACCAACCAAAAAAAAAGAGGCTCCGTGAGAAAAAGGAACGAGCCTCCGCCACCTGTTCTTTCAGATGTTACCCCATCAGGACACCCTGCTCGGGAGAGGAGACGGGACAGAGAAAGGACGGGACGGGGCAGAGGGAGTCTTCTCAGGCCAGGGGCAGGGGCCCATCTGCTTTCACTATCCTGACGAAACTCTGTCATCAATCCCGAGAGCCCGAGCTCCCCGAGGGCGGCCGCGTGTGAAGAGCTCTGGGGGCGTAAGGGCCCAACGGGAGACACATCAGCCAGAGAGCAGTGGGCCCCTACCGCCCCAAGTCAAGGTTTAAAAAATACATAAATGTTTAGCAAAAGTAAGGAAATTCTCTGGGATTCAAGGGAGGCGAGGCCTTTCCTGAACTGGAAACCTATTTGTAGGCGAAGTAGTGGGGCCCAGAGACATTATTTAGGACGTAAACTACTAACAAACACCTTCGTCTCGGACTATTAGATCTCGAAACTGTGACAATACATTTCTATTGTTTAAATCTTAAAAAAAGACATAAAGGGGTTTCCCTGGTGGCGCAGTGGTTGAGAGTCCGCCTGCCGATGCAGGGGACACGGGTTCGTGCCCCGGTCCGGGAAGATCCCACATGCCGCGGAGCGGCTGGGCCCGTGAGCCATGGCCGCTGAGCCTGCAACGGCAGAGGCCACAACAGTGAGAGGCCCGCGTACGGCAAAAAAAAAAAAAAAAATCCCTTATCATGCAGATTTACTGGAGAATTCTCTGAAACCAAGCTCGGAGCCACCAGGTTACACAAACACAGTAATTCTTCCTGGCCTCTCCTTCTGGACACTTCCTAGCCAAGGTCAAAGTGGGCCTTTGGGAGGCCCCCAGCCCCTTCCTCACCCTACCCCACGCCCTCCCCTCCACCCCCAGAAGGTGGCTCTCGGCCCCAGGATCTCCCAGCCCGTCTCAGCCAGGTGACCTTGTACCTTCTCTCCTCTGGCTCTTTGCAGCGCCCCATCCCCGCTCGTTTACCCCACGGTGCTGGGCTGCTCTCTCCCCGTCCACCACCCTCCGCAGTTCGGGGCCCTCTGCCAAGGCCACAGCCTAACCCAGGTGACAACTCCAGGTGGGCCGCACGTGTGACTACAAAGGCTTCTGCTCAGAAGCTGGAGATGTTAGAAGACGTGTTGTTTGCACATTTCCTATGGAAGAGTTTAGAAGTCACCACTCTGTCCCGAGAGCCACCAAATTGCTACCTGCCAGTCGTGTCCGTTGAGCTCTACCCGGGTGCCCCCTGCCCGCCCAGCGTCTGGCCGGTACACACAGCAGAGTGTGCGTGAGGCCATCCTAGAGGCCCCGTGTCTCCCGTGTGCTAACCTTCCCCGCCCTCAGCTGCCATTCTCTCTCTCTCTCCCACACACAGGCTGCGCTTTTCTCCCTGGCGCTCATCTCTCTCTAACATCCTCTGTATCCTCCACCTCTGTCTCCGGGATCTGCAGCCCCTTCAACCCGCTCGCGCTCCATCACCTGGGCTTTTTGCTGCTGTGTCCCCCAAGCCTGGCCCAGCAAGGAGCACGCAGCGGCACTCAGTGAATTTTCCTGGATGAATCACGCACGTGTGCTCCAGAGACCTCTCGCTCTGTACGTCCCAAACCAAATGGTCTCCCCGCATGACACACCCCTCCTTTCACTGTGGCTAGAGCGGCTCCGCCATCCTGTAAGACCTCCAAGCCAGAAACCACAAAGATTCTCCTGGAGGCTGAATAACTGAAGGCCCTGGGACCAGACTTCCTGGGTCCAAACTCCATGTCTGCTACTAACCCAGCTGCACGACTTCAGATGTCTAAAGTAGCTTTTCCAGAAAATTCCCTGGCTGTCCAGTGGTTAGGACTCAGCACTCTCACTGCCGGGGCCCGGGTTCAATCCCTGGTCTGGGAACTAAGATCTCACAAGCCGCACAGCGAGGCCAATAAATAAATAAAGTAGCTTCTCCTGACTTACATGCAAAACAGAAACAGACCCACAGACATAGAAAACAAACTTATGGTTACCAAAGGGAAAGCAGGGAGGGATAAATTAGGAGTTTAGAATATAACAGATACACACTACTATATATAAAATAGATAAACAAGGACCTACTGTATAACACAGGGAACTATACTCAATATTTTGTAATAACCTACAAGGGAAAAGAATCTGATATATATGTATGTATAACTGAATCACTTTGCTGTACACCTGAAACGAACAGAACATTGTAAATCAACTACACTTCAAAATCAACTATACTTCGATATAAATAAATAAATAAATAATTGAAAAGATAAAGTAGTTTCTTCAGCCTCAGTCTCCCTATCAGTAAAATGGGTGAGCCGCTGAGGAGCCCATCATGGATGTCAGAGGGATTAGCACGCTGCTCTCTGTGCTGGTTTATTATTTCACTGGCTGCTCCGAGATGAACATGTCACTGAAACATCCAACTCCATGCAAATCACCACCCAAGGGAATCAGGCTCAAAGGGCACCCAGCCGCTGGAAAAGTACATTTTATTTTATTTATTTATTTTTTAAAGTCTTTCTTGAATTTGTTACAACACTGCTTCTGTTTTATGTTTTGGTTTTTTGGCCACAAGACGTGGAATCTTAGCTCCCCGACTAGGGATTGAACCCTAGTCGCACCTTAACCACTGGACCACCAAGGAAGTCCCAAAGTACATTTTAAATCAGCGTCACCCATCCACCGGGCGGTGGAAGTCTGCATGCCATATGGTGTTTCTTCTTTGATGGGAGGGTGCTGTCCAAAATTCTCTCAGGGCCCCGTAAAATGAGTGGAATGAATGGTACCCCCTCCCTCAAGTATATGTCCACACCCTAAACCCCAGAACTTGTGACCTTATTTGGAAAAAGGGTCTTTGAGACATAATTAAGAATCTCAAGATGAGATCATCCTAAATTTAGGGTGGGCCCTAAATCCAGTGACAGGTGTCCTTCTAAGAGAGAGATTTCACACACACGCACACACACGCACACACACAGAGCAGAAGGCGATGTAGAGATTGGAGTGATATGACCACAAACCCAGGGTTTCTGGCAGCCACCAGAAGCTGGAGAGAGGCCTAGGACAGGGTATCCCTCAGTCTCCAGAGGAACCAACCATCACCTGGATCTCAGATTTCTGGCCTCCAGGCCTGCGAGAGAATAAATCTCTTGTTTCGTCAAGCTACCTGGTTGGTGGTAACTTGTTATGGCAGCCACAGGAAACTAACAAGCCCTGTTAGTACAAGAGTTGTACTCAGAGAAAAATCACATGATCTTAACGAATTCTGTTCTTTTCACTTGAACTTCAAAAGAACAAGAGCAGATCACGGCACTGTTCGGTTGTGAGGGATGGGACAGCCCCCAACCTGGGCTGGAGGCATCTGTAGTCAAACGTGAAAGCACCAAGGATGGCAAAAGACCAGGTTAGACATGAAATCATCCTGAATTCAACTTTGGTCACCAGCATTTCAATCATGTAAAGTGATATTCCCAACACGTGGGGAGAAATACCCGGCATGTGGGTTCAAGTCCCAGTCCTGCAAGCCATGCAGCATGGCCACACACACACACAAAAAGCCAGAAACAATCCCAGGGGCCACCTGGGAAAAGGTCTTTTTCATAGACTGACTTCACAGGTGTCAAGAAGTCATAACCTGGGTTTTTGTTTTTTTCTTTTTTGGCCACAGACCACACAGCTTGCAGGATCTTAGTTCCCTGACCAGGAATCGAACCTGCACCCCCTGCAGTGGAAGCATGAAGTCTTAACCACTGGACCACCAGGGAAGTCCCTAACCTGGGGTTTTAAAACCAACTGCTGGCCAGTCCTGGGTCTGCCCCTGACCTGTCCTAGCCCCATCCCCTTGCCCATCGGGGCCTCAACTTTGCACAACTGTGGTTATTAAACCAGAGGAGTAAAAGCCCAACAGGAAGACAGAAATGGAAGATGAGAGGGTGCGTTTGCTGGTTTCATGTACTAACTGGCAAAGGGTCAATGTGGTAAGTAGACATTTGTTGCAGGTTGAACACTTGCCAAATTTTCCTACTGAAGCTTTAAAAAATTCACTTTGTAGATAGAATGCTTTAATGCATTAGTAAAATACTGGATAATAGCAAAAAAAATTAATAATAAAAATTAAATGCCTGCTGGGAGCTCCCTGGCGGTCCAGGGGTGAGGACTCTGTGTTTTCACTGCAGAGGGCATGGATTCAATCCCTGCTCAGGGAACTAAGATCCCGCAAGCTGCAAGACACGGCCAAAAAAAAAAAAAATTAAATGCCTACTAACATATACGATGGAATATTCCTCATCCATAAAAAAGAATGAAATAATGCCATTTGCAGCAACATGGATGGACCTAGAGATTGTCATACTGAGTGAAGTAAGTCAGACAGAGAAAGACAAATATTATATGATATCACTTATATGTGGAATCTAAAAAATGATACAAATGAACTCATTTACAAAACAGAAATAGGGCTTCCCTGGTGGTGCAGTGGTTAAGAATCTGCCTGCCTATGCAGGGGACACAGGTTCGATCCCTGGTCTGGGAAGCTCCCACATGCTGTGGAGCAACTAAGCCCGTGCGCCACAACTACTGAGCCTGCGCTCTAGAGCCCGCGAGCCACAACTACTGAAGGCCGCGAGCCACAACTACTGAAGCCTGCGCGCCTAGAGCCTGTGCTCTGCAACAGGAGAAGCCACCACAATGAGAAGCCTGTGCACTGCAATGAAGAGTAGACCCCACTTGCTGCAATTAGAGAAAGCCCACACACAGCAACGAAAACCCAATGCAGCCAAAAATAAATTAATTAAATAAGTTAATTAAGAAAAAAAAAACAGAAATTGGGCTTCCCAGGTGGCGCAGTGGTTGAGAATCTGCCTGCTAATGCAGGGGACACAGGTTCGAGCCCTGGTCTGGGAGGATCCCACATGGCGCAGAGCAACTAGGCCTGTGAGCCACAACTACTGAGCCTGCGCGCCTGGAGCCTGTGCTCTGCAACAAGAGAGTCCGCGATAATGAGAGGCCCGCGCACCGCGATGAAGAGTGGCCCCCGCTTGCCGCAACTAGAGAAAGCCCTCGCACAGAAACGAAGACCCAGCACAGCAAAAATAAATTAATTAATTAATAAACTCCTACCCGCAAACATCTTAAAAAAAAAAAACAGAAATAGACTCACAAACATAGAAAACAAACTTATGGTTAGCAAAGGGGAAAGGAGGGGGGAGGAATAAATTAGGAATTTGGGATTAACAGATATAACTACTAAATATAAAATAAACAAGGGCCTACTGTACAGCACAGGGAACTATATTCCATACCTTATAATAACCTATAATGGAAAAAAATCTGAAAAAGAATATATATGTATATATACATAAAACTGGATCACTTTGCTGTACACCTGAAACTATCACAACATTGTTTGTAAATCAACTACAGTCCAATCCAAAAAAAAAAAAAAAAGCCTGCTAACAAGGCAGAAAGAGGGAAAAGATAACGGGCCTTCCCAAAACAAGCCCAAAACCCCAGAGGCTCTGCAGCCCAGGTCACCCCACCCCTGGAGCCACACCCAGGAGGAACACCCCTGAGGGACACGCCAGCTCCCAAACTGGAGCCGCTTCTGAAGGTTCCTACCTGGAGTCCAGGAGCAACAGCCGCAAATAGAAGGTGGAGGTGAAGTCCAGAGAGCCAGCTTCTGACAGCAGGGGAGTTGGGGGAGAGAGACGCTGGTCTGGAGAAAAGAACAGAGCAGATGCAAAATGGTCTTTCGACAAAGAGGAGCTTAGCAAATCTACTCTCAAGATCTGCAAAGGAGAAAAAATATCGTGAGCCTCCTGGCCCCCACCCTCCATATGACCACATGGAAGAGGCATGCTGGGGACGAAGGGATTCAGCGCATGCCAAACGGAGCACCTCGAAGTGGGCTCCAGTGCTTAACTCAATTTTGCATGCCCACTTCAAAGGAAAAACACACTCAAAATGTTCTCATTTAACAATATTCAAAAACTAACCAACAGTTCAAAATGGGCGTCCTTTCCTTGCAATAAAATTTGTCCTGAAAGATTTCTCAAACTCTTCTTCCCCAAAAGTGGTTTCTAAGACGATTAGCTTTATTCGAGTGCAGATAGGCAGCCTGGAAACAGCCTGTCATTTCACAGGAGGCTAGGTCTTTATTTTTCTACCCACGTGAAACTAAGATCTGGGCCAAGCTTCAAATATCTGAGCACCTTTCCTGGACCAGGAACCTGAGAGAGCAAGAAGTCTTTGAAGGTCGAATTTCTAAAGATAAACCCCTGTGCACACTCACACACACACACACACACACACACACACACATACACACCCATACACACACAATACACACACACACATATACACACGCATACATACACACATACACACACACACACACACACACTCTAACAAGAAACAATCCTGGATGTGAACATCTTCCAAGGACACCTTCATCGGCTCAACTCCCAGCCCCTGGGCCAGCCAGGGTAGGTTCTCAGCAAATATTATTCAAGTGTAATAGCCTAAAGGGAAGTCAGGAGACTGAACATTATCCCCCTTTCCTAACTGCACAAAGAACAAGAAGGAACGCTCCAGGACATCCCTGGTGGTCCAGTGGTTAGGACTCCACGCTTTCACTGCAGGGGGCATGGGGTGCGATTCCTGGCCAAAAAAAAAAAAAAAAAGAATGGACGCTCCAAATAAATATGTTCTGGAGACACACAGTTTTTGAAGGGCATAAGCCTGTTGTGTCCCCCTTTGCCTGGCAAAGCAATAAAGCTATTCTTTTCTACTTCACCCAAAACTCTGTCTTCGTGATTCAATTCATCACCAGTGCACAGAGATCGAGTTTTCAGCATCAATATGGGCAAGTAAATTCTAAATGCTCCAACTTTTTACTTGTAAAATGGGGATAAATATAACTGTCCTATGGGAGTATTGTTTGAATTAAGTAAACTAATGCATGAAAATGATTTAATTTTGTGCCTGATCTGTGGACAATAGTATTAGCTATTTTACTCATTTCTACAGATATGTGGTGTCTAACTACTGAGAGAAAATCTAGCAAAGAAGTCAAGAGCACAGCTCTGAAGCTAGACTGCCTAAGTTCCAATCCCAGCTCAACCAAATTTTAGCTGAATTTTCTCCATTTATATGTGATAGTGTATTTGAATGTGTTTCTTTATATAGTTTTTGTATTGGTTGCTCTGGGTATAACAGTATACATATGTGACTTATAATAATCTACTGGTATCAACGTTTTACCACTTCAGATGAAGTGTAGAAATTTTGCTTCCACTTACTTCTTTTTACCTTTCTTACTTTTAAATATCATTGTCTTGAGTATCACGCACTTATAATTTTTATTTGAACCCCTGTTCAATTAGGGAAATGAATGAGCCAACTTGAGCTGCCTTCTGTTGCTTGATGGGGGTTGGGAAACTTCTGGGTCCACTTGCAGCGTATGTGTGTGTGTCAGGGGCAGCCATAAACCTTCATCTCATTAAGTTGCTCCACCAGTCCTGGGGTACCAAATTATCTGGCTTTCCTCTTACCACCTTTCAGCATTCTCCTTTGGTAGCTTCTTACATTATTTCTCGGGTTTATAGTTGTATTTATTAGGGAGGAGCAGAGAAGAATGCATGCATTCAATCCTGTCCAACAAGAAGCTGTGGACTGTTTTTGAATATTAAGATTGCTTAAAAATAATATATAGTCAATGACCAATTTCCAATTTTGTCCCAAATCTTCTTGCAATTTAGTGGAAATATTATGTATAGTTTAAAATAGGGCTTCCCTGGTGGCGCAGTGGTTGAGAGTCCGCCTGCCGATGCAGGGGACACGGGTTCGTGCCCCGGTCCAGGAGGATCCCACATGCCGCATCTTTTTTAAATATTTAAAAAAGAGTAGGAAGAATAGTAAAATACAATCCCATTAGAAAGAATGCATGATTTATTTTGAGTATATACCAGTTTTTTAAAGTACAAAAAAGAATAAATAAAGAAACAAATACATACGTTCTGCCGGTATGTGGTCAGGTTCTTGGGAAGGGCGGGGGACATTAAAGTCTGTATTTTCGTGCACAAGTCACAGGGGGTATTTCTTTCTTCTTTTTTTTTCTCCAGTGTTAATTTTTAAGACGGACACCTTCATACATACTTGCTATTATTTTGACCAGACACTTTTGGGTACAATTATTCTGAGATATAAATTAAAAAGGAATGACAGGGGCTTCCCTGGTGGTCCAGTGGTAAAGAATCCGCCTTCCAGTGCAGGAGATGCGGGTTTGATCCCTGGTCAGGGAACTAAGATCCCACATGCCACAGGGCAACTAAGCCCGCGCACCACAACTACTGAGCCCGTACACCTCAACAAGAGAGCCCACATGCCACAAACTACAGAGCCCATGTGCCCTGGAGCCTGTGCGCCACAACTAGAGAGAAGCCCACGTGCCGCAATGAAGAGCCTGCAGGCCATAACTAAAGATCCTGCATGCCTCAACGAAGACCCCATGTGCCACAACTAAGACCCAACGCAGCCAAAAAAATAAGGAAAATAAATAAGGAAAATAAATATTTTTCAAAAAAAGGAATGACAGTGGATTTTTTTTTTTCCATTTTGCAATCTCCTGTCCCTTAATGCCATGTGAAAATCAGGTCAAAAGTTAAAACTCCTGGGGACTTCCCTGGTGGTCCAGTGGGTAAGACTCTGCACTCCCAATGCAGGGGGCCTGGGTTCAATCCCTGGTCGGGGAACTAGATCCTGCATGCATGCCACAACTAAGAAGTCCACATGACACAACTAAAGATCCCGTATGCTGCAGCTTACACCCGGTGCAGCCAAGATAAATAAATAATTTTTTTAAAAAACCTTACAACTCCAGTTTAAGACAATGTTGACCAAGCTTTAAAGGGAAAAGCCGTTTCAGAGGTGGCCACGTCTCATTTTACCTTGTGTGGTAGGGTCAGCCTCTCCAAAGCTCCTGGGGTCCCCTCAGAATCCATCAGATCACAAAATTCTGCAACCAAAACAGAATAATTCCCGTTCGGGCTGAAGGAACCCACAGAAAACCTAGAGAACAAGACCATCCGGGATTTTATTTCTCATTTTACGTCAGTTTGTCTAGAGGAAACCACAGATTAAAATAATATTTTAGTTTGGAAAAATACTGCGTAGCTTTGCGTGCAGACGTTAATTAACCCCAGGTAAATTCCTAGGCGTCCTAAAATTCTCCTGCGGGCTTGGGGGCGGGGAGCTTCCAGACTTCCCAAGAACAGGCTGCCAGCCGTCCCAGGAGGGGGCGGGGTCAGCCGGAGGGCCGCCCTCCCGCCCTCAGCCTGGTCAGAGCCGGCCCGGGGCGCCACCCGGAGGGGAGCTGCGGTGCCCCTTCTCAATCCCTCACTCCCCCGCCAGCCCTCACCTCGTGCCGGGGACTCTCCACCCTGCAGGCCCGACTCCTGGAGCGGGGCAGGGGGTGGGGGGGAAGGGGACAACAGATGTTCCTCCTTAAGGGGGAAAGAACCGCGGCCTCTCCGAGGCAGGGAGCCCAGCCCCAGGGAGTGGGGCCCCATCCTCACTCCTCACGTCAGAGGGGCCCCTAGGGTGCTTCGCTCCCGCAGGGCCCACCCGCACGGTGGGGGCTCTTCCCTCCCACGAGTGACCGCCCCCCCGGGGCTGGGGGCCAGGTCCTCAGTCCCACAGGGCAGCGACACGCACCACGAGGGGAACGCGGTCTTCACTCCTGCAAGGCCACCACGGGGCTGGGCGGTCCTCCTCCCACGGGGCAGGGACCCCCTCAGGGTCTGGGCTCGGCCGCCTCGGGCCCCTCCTGGACGCTGGGGCCACTCCTCGCTGGAGGAGGCCCACCCGCGTCCTGATCCGCCCGCGCGGCTTTAACCGCCGCCGCGCCCGGCAGCAGCTGCGGGGAAAGGCGCCCCGGGGGGCAGCACCTCGTGCTGGGCGGGCGCACCTGCGCCCACCTGCCCGAGACCCGCAGCGCCCCCTGCCGCCTCCAGACGTAGCAAGGAACTGGCTCCTGAGGGCGACTCCGGGGGGCCGTGTTGTTACGCAAGTCGAGACCGGCGGACCCCTGGGCAGGTGAAGTTGGCGCCGCGGTTGATGCTAACTCAGAGCAGCTGGGGTCGGAATGCGAACGTCGGGTGCGCAGGGCACAGGACGGTCACTGCAGACTTACCTTCTGAATGGCATGTCCATTTTGTTCCCACAGTCACCATCACCGAGTCGAGAAGGAGGGTCTTGCGGTCCGGACCTGTGTGACGTCACAGGCATCTCCATGGCAACGAATCTTGAGGCTCCCTGCCCGCCGCGCCCCAACGTTCAGGCGGTAGACTCCTGCTGCCCCTTCGCGAAACTCCTCTGATCCTTTCCGCCGCGCTAGGCCCCCCATCCGTGCTCCACTCGCGGCCAGAGAGGCCTTTTTAAGGACACAATTTTGCCACAAAACCTTGAGTGACTCCCCCGTGCCCTGGGATGACCTTCAAACTCTTTAACCCAGCACTCCTCCCCGGCGGCATCCTGACCGGAGCACTGCGCCTGCCCCAGGGCTGCAGCCCCTCCCACGTCTCCTTCCCGATTTGGGAAGGTACCAAGCCCCCTCCCTCCCAACCATCCACAGATCTGACTTCAGCTGGAAAGGCTTCCCTCACCCCGCCCCCATCCCGACTTTCTTAACCTCCGCGGCTTAGTTTGGCACCTCCTCCAGGAAGCCTTCCTTGACCTCGAAGTCTTGGTTAAGAGCCGCTCCTCTGCACTCCCACAGCAGGCCAGACCAACCTGTGTAGAAGCTGCCTACTGATTTCTTTTTTTAAAATATTTATTTATTTATTTGGCTGCACCAGGTCTTAGTTGCGGCATGCAAGATCTTTAGTTGTGGCATTAGAAAACTCTTAGTTGAGGCATGCGGGATCTAGTTCCCCAACCAGGGATCGAACCCACCCGGGCCCCCTACATTGGGAGCGCAGAGTCTTAACCACTGGAACCACCAGGGAAGCCGCTGCCTGTTGATTTCCATGTGGCTCAGTAGACTGTCACCCTGTGAGCCAAGAAATTTTCACTCCTAAACTCCGTCATGTGCACAGCACAATAACTGCTCAAAAATATTTTTTTTCAATGAATGGTGAAAGGAATTACCAAATGAATATGCCACAAATCATATTAGCTGCACAGTCACTGATTTTTTTAATGGAAGTATAGTGATTATATACTATACAATCACTATATAACACATTGTGTGTATGACACAATAACACAATATTGTGTTAGTTTCAGGTGTATAGTGATTCAGTATTTTTGCAGGTTATATTCCATCGGAAGTTATTACAAGATAATGGGTATAGTTACCTGTGCTATACAGGAAATCCTTGCTGCTTAATTTTATACATAGTTGTTTGTTAATCCTATACCCCTAATTTATCTTTCCCCACTTCCCTCCCTTTGGTAACTGCTAGTCTGTTTTCTATGCCTGTGAGTCTGTTTCTGTTTTGTATATACGTTCATTTGTATTATTTTTTAGATTCCACGTGTGATATCATATAGTATTTGTCTTTGTCTGTCTGACTTATTTCATTAAGCATAATATTCCACATTGGTGCAAATGGCAGTATTTCCCTCTTTTTTATGGTTAATATTCCATTGTGTGTGTGTGTGTGTGTGTGTGTATACACCACATCTTCTTAACCCAGTTGTCTGTTGATGGGCTCTTAGGTTGCTTCCATATGTTGGCTATTGTCAATAGCGCTGCTGTGAGCATTGAGGTGCATGTATCTTTTCAAATTAGTGCTTTTGTTTTTTCCAGATACGTGCACAGGAGTGGGATGGCTGGATCATGTGGTAAAACCCTATTTTTATTTTTTTAAGGAAACTCCATACTGTTTTCCATGGTGGCTGCACTGCATTCCCACCAACAGTGTAGGAGGGTTCCCTTTTCCCTACACCCTCTCCAGCATTTATTTGTAGACTTTTAGATGATAGCCATTTTGACAGGTGTGAGGTGATACCTCATTGTGGTTTTGATTTGCACTAATTTTCTTAGTAATTTTTGAAGTCAGGAAGTGTGGACCCCCAACTTTGTCCTTTTTCAAAATTGTTTGACTCTTCTGGGTCCCTTGTATTTCCATATGAATTTTAGGAGAGGCTTGTCAATTTCTGCAAAAACGCCAGCTGGGATTTTGATAGGGATTGTGTTGAGTCTGTAGATCAGTTTGGATAATACTGCCATCTTAACAGTACTACATCTTCCAATATGTGAGCATGGGATGTCTTTTCATTTCTTAGGTGTCCTCTAGTTTTTTTCAACAATGTTTTGTAGTTTTTTTCAGTATGCAAGTCTTGTATTTTTTTGTTGTTAAAATTTCTAAGTATTTTATTCTTTTTGCTGCTATTGTAAATAGAACTGTTTTCTTAATTTTATTTTTAGATTGTTCATTGTTAGTGTATAAAAATACAACTGATTTTTGTATATTGATCTTGTATCCTGAAACCTTGATGAACTTGTTGTTCTAATAAGTGTGTGTGTGTGTGTATTCCTTACAGTTTGTTTTTTGTTTTTGTTTTGGCCACGCCGTGTGGCATGCGGGAACTTAGTTCCCCAACCAGGGATCGAACCTGTGCCCCCTGCATTGAGAGCTCGGAGTCTTAACCACTGGACCGCCAGGGAAGTCCCTTCCTAACAGTTTTCTGTATACAAGATCATGCCATCTACAAGTAGAGATAATTTTTACTCCTTCCTGTCCGATCAGGGTGCCTTTTATTTATCAGGACTAACTGCCCTAGCTGGAACCTCCAGTATGGTGTTGAATTCAAGCGGTGAAAATGAACATCCTGTCTTGTTTTTAATCGTGCGTTTATTTGTATTGCCAAGTACCTTCAGTCTGTTTGAGTTACAAAAATATGTTAAGGAAAAGATGAAATACTTGCAGATGAATTGATACAATGAAATTCAGAAATTGCTTCAGAAAGCTGAGGGGATGGAGGGAGGTTGCGCGGGGTGTGGAATGGCCTCACTGGCCACGACCAGCTGGCTGAATTGAAACAACACCACATACAATGAACAGAGTTCAAATGTTAAATATTTTATTGGCTTTATCCATTCAACTTTTTGAAAAGTGGGTAGCTGATTTATCAATTTTTTTCACTTTGGTTTTTTTTTTTTTAATTTGGAATTAAAAAAAACACACAGTGCTTTTTGGACCACATTTAAAGCTCTAGAACTTTCATTGGTCTAGTGTTGAGGACTTAACAGTACTTTCATGAGAAGATGATGTATGTTAGGGACTTTCCTGGTGGTCCAGTGGTTAAGAATCCGCCTTCCAATGCAGGGGGTGCAGGTTTGATCCCTGGTCAAGGAACTAAGATCCCACATGCCGCAAGGCTACTGAGCCCGCGCACCGCAACTAAGACCTTACACAGCCCAAAATAAATAAACATTATTTTTTGTGTGTGGTACGCGGGCCTCTCACTGTTGTGGCCTCTCCCGTTGCGGAGCACAGGCTCTGGATGCACAGGCTCAGCGGCCATGGCTCACGGGCCCAGCCGCTCCGCGGCATGTGGGATCTTCCCGGACCGGGGCACGAACCCGTGTTCCCTGCATCGGCAGGTGGACTCTCAACCACTGTGCCACCAGGGAAGCCCAACATTATTTAAAAAAAAAAAGATGATGTATGTTCTGAGCAGAGATACACTTGGCAGATAATATGCTCAGCTCCTCGGAGATGCAACAGCATCACAGGATCTTTGTTCAGATTTTGATGGTGCTATTAATACACCATGACTCACGAAGAGCCCTGCTTCCTGGAATGTTCCTCCTAGGAGGAAAAGTGATGTTCCTTCCTATAGAAGCGTAATCTCTTATCACACTTTCAAAGGTCTGAACAGATCTTGAAGTCTTAGAAAAAGGAAGGACATCTTCCCAAATTATACAAAATTGTTTAAACAATTTGCCATCCCCACAGGAAGGGGGGAAATATCAGTTGTGTGTACCAGGTATTCATTCAATCCACAAATATATATCAGGTGCACCGGGCTGGCAGTGAACAAACTATATACGTGCTTACCTTCGTGGCTGACAGACAGCAAGACGGACTGTAGACTAATTGCAGGACAATTGTGAGAAATGCCACCAAGAAAGGGAGAGGATGCAGGGAGTGTAGCCACAGGTAAACTGAGGCCAGGCAGTGGGAGGATTTAGCCTGGGACAGAGGGGCACGAAGACCATCCCAAGTAAGATACTGCTTCGTGGGTACAGAGTTTCTGTTTGGGGTATGAAAAAGTTTGGGAAATAGTGTTGATGGTTGCACGACATTTTGAATATAGTTAATGCCATTGAACCGTACACTTACAATGGTAAATGTTAGGTTATGTATATTTTACCGTCCCAGGTGGAGGAGCTGTGATGTGGTGTGTGAAGGCCTTGAGAGACCAGGGCATCTAGGACACAGCCCAGGACAGGCTCCATCAGTCACACGCTTTGAATGGGTCTTTGAATGGAAAAGCTGGTGTGGAAAAGAGCCGAGGTCTGTGGACAACCCACTGGGCAAGTGAGTAGTGGGAAACACAGTCCATTCATGGCCTCACCTCTTACCCGTGACCATTTGGAGCTGCAGTTTCCTCATCTATCAAAAGGAATCAGTAATGATACTTAGAAGGTTCCAAACTCAAGTGAGAACCCAGAATGATAATTGTTGAAGCTGGCTGATGGGTATGTAGGGGCTCATAAAACAGTTCCCTCTACTTTGTGTGTGTGTAAACATACATAAAATTTACCATTTTAACCTTTTTTAAGTGTACAGGTCAGTGGAATCAAATACAATTACATTGTTGTGCAACCATCACTACCATGCATCTCCAGAACTTTTTCATCATCTCCAACTGGAACTCTGCCCCCATTAAATACCAACTCCCCCTCCCCCAGCCCCTGGCGACCACTATTCCACTGTGTCTCTATGAATTTGACGGCTCCAGGGACCTCATATTAAGTGGAATCATACAGGGGACTTCCCTGGCGGTCCAGTGGTTAAGACTCCGAGCTTCCACTGCAGGGGGCGCAGGTTTGATCCCTGGTCAGGGGACTAAGATCCCGCATGCCCCAGAGCCAAAAAAAAAAAAAAAGAAAGAAAATTTAATTAATAAAAAGAAGTGGAATCATAAATACAGTATTTGTCCTTCCGTGTCTGGCCTATTTCATGTAGCTTACTGTCCTCAAGATTTACCCATGTCATAGCATGTGCCAGAATATCCTTCCTCTTTAAGGCTGAATAGTATTTCATTGTGTGTATGCACCACATTTTGTTTATCCATTAATTCACTGATGAGCGTGTTTGGATTGTTTCTACCTTTTGGCTAATATGAATGACACTGCTATGAACACTGGTGTACAAATACCTTTTTGAGTCACTGCTTTCTGAGTATATACCCAGAAGTGAATTGCTGGATCATATGGTAATTGTTCATTTTTTGAGGGACCACCAAACTCTTTTACATTTTTTCAATAACAGTTTGAGATATTCATATACTATATAATTCATTCACTTTAAAGTGTACAGTTCAGTGACTTTTACTATATTCACAGTATTGCATAGCCATCACAATCAATTTTTCAACACTATGATCACCCCAAAAAGAAACTCTATACTCATTAAGTGGTCACTCTCCGTGGTTCTTCCCCAAAGTCCCTGGCCAACCATGCAGCTACTACATTCTGTCTCTATGGATTTGCCTATTCTGGACATTTCATATGAGTAAGATCATACAGTAAATTCGTGGCCTTTTGTGACTGGCTTCTTTCACTTGGCATGATTTTCAAGGTTCATTCTTTCTACGGCAACAATATTCCAAATAATATTCCATTGCACCGTTATACCACATTTATTTATGCATTCATCCACCCATTGATGGACATTTGGTTTATTTCCACCTTTTGGCTTTTATGAATAACGCTGCTATGAAAACGTGTGTACACATATCCTGAGGATACGGAGGGCTGACGATGTCATTTATATAAGGGACTTCAGCATCCTCAGATTCTGATATTCTTGGGGGTCCTGGAACCAAGCCCCTGAGGGACAGATACCCAGGGAGGACTGTTATGTGTTTTTGTGGACGTATGTTTTCCATTTCTCCTGGGTAGATACCTAAGAGTGGAATTGCTAGATCATATGGTGATTCTATGCTTCACTTTTCCAGGAAGTGCCAGGCTGTTTTCAGAAGGGCACCATTTTCCACTCCCATCAGCAGTGTGTTGAGGGTCCAATTTCTCCACGTCCTTGTCAACATCTACTTGTCCCTCTCCGCTTTTTGCATGTGTTTTGGAAATCTCCAAAATAAAACAATTAGAAACTGTAAGTTAAAGTGTTTGTAAACTGTGAAGTGCTTACACTAATTTGTTAACAAATATTTGAGTGCCTGCCATGTGCCAAACACTAAGTATGTGGGATGCATAAGAGAACAAAACAAACATCTCTATTCTTGGAAGTCAGGACTGGTCCTATTGGCTCTTCCTAAAACCTCAATCTTTTTTTTTTTTTAATTTTTCTTTCTTTTTGCGGTACGCGGGCCTCTCACTGTTCTGGCCTCTCCCGCTGCGGAGCACAGGCTCCGGACGCGCAGGCTCAGCGGCCATGGCTCACGGGCCCAGCCGCTCCACAGCATGTGGGATCTTCCCGGACCGGGGCACAAGCCCGCGTCCCCTGCATCGGCAGGCGGACTCTCAACCACTGCCCCACCAGGGAAGCCCATAAAACCTCAATCTTTGGAGGCAAGGTTGTCAGATCCCAGCTCGGGGGCTGCGGGATAGAGAACCCAGTGGGAGCTGGCGTGCTTGCGCCCTGGTACCATCAGTAGGATTCTTCCCACCCGTAAGATAAAATGGAGTAAGGGGCACCTCACGAAGATGAAACAACTTCAGACTTGGTGGAGCTGACCTACCAAATCCCCTCAGTATTCCTGGTATTGAGGACGTTTCTCAAGGGGTGGGCATGGGCCCCCACCCCCCACCCCCACCGTCCTAAAAACGCAGCCCCATGGCAGACCATAGCAACTGCCTTCCCATTGGCTAAGTTGCTGGACAGTCTCCAATCCAGGCCCGAGGCTAACAGTTCACGTTCAAGGCACACACAGTTAATCAGTTTCACCCTCCAGCTTTCTCTCCTCAGACACCCATGTGCTCCCCAAATCTCACACATCCAGGCTCTCAAGCCTGGCTCACTATGCTGGGAAGCCCCCCACTTCTGTTGAAGTGGGGTCAGCTTTGTATCAGCTGCCACCCTCTTCCTGGAGCACCCCCCTCCCCGGCCCTGCCCCACCAGCTGACCCCTCCTAGCTCTGCGCTTCCACCTCAGTTGGGGCTCCTTGGCCTTCACCGTGGCCACCTTCCCCAGTGACACACCTCTCATCTGTGTGCAGGGCCGGTCCTTCGGTGGCATTCAATCAAAACATGTGACAAATCCGTGCTTGGTAGATACCACTGAAAGTTGAGGCCCGAGAGACAGCAAGGGCACAGTTAGCTAGAGGGGGCTGGCTGGCACTTGCGGACCTGGGCCCGAGTAAGCAAGGCAACCTCACAGGACTCACACAACAGGAGGAAAGGTTCTACCTGACCAGGCACCTGCTAAGCCCACCTACTAAGCGCCAGAACAGGCTTTTAAGGTACCTTGGCTCCAATTTACAAGTAATGAGGTGCAGGACATGGCCGGCTCAGTCACCTTTGAACCCCAATAGACTGCTTTCTATACCTTTGCATTGCTTTTTTCATTTGCTAGTCATGTACACCCATGTACCACACACCATTAAAATTCACCCATTCTGTGTACTTTAAATCTTAATAAACATATACAGCTGTGCAGCCATCGCCTCAAGTTTTGGGGCACAGAATCTTGTCCCTCTGCAGTTACGTCCCTACTAGGACTCCTGGCGCCAGGCAACCCACTGAGCTGCTTTTTGTTGTCGCAGTTGTGCCTCTTCTAGAGTTTTACGAAAATGCAATCACAGTAGGTGGCTTTTTCTGTCTGGCTTCTTCCACTTTGTTTACCTAGGTCTCTTGTTTTCTCAGTTCTCAGCATACAGGTCTTGCAAAACTTCTTGTAAGATTTATTCCTATATGGTATTATGCATTTTAAAATATTAATGACTGTTTTTTGTTGCTAACAAAATTTCATCTCGTATCTTAGGATTTTGCTATACTTACTCTTGTACCAATTTTGTAGATTCCTATTGTGCTCACAGCCACATAATCTGTGAATAAGGAATGTTTTTCCACCTCGCACCACACCTTTGTCTCTGCTTTTCAGCATTCGCTACTCTCCTAGGCAGGGTGGGACCTAACCCTGGACTTGGCAGCAGCTGGCTCGAGACCCTGCCAGCCTGAGGAGCATCGCCTCCAGGTCGTGTTCGTGTGTCCTTCAGCTCAACGCCTCACCCCCGCCGCCCCCGCCGGGGCTGGGCATCACGGTCTCCATGGTCCAGTCACTGGCACGAGTTCTGGGGGTAGTACAGTTCCAAAGTACACGTATCTGCCATAAATGCCTTCCAGTAACTCAGAAAACATGCTCAGTGGGAGATCTTTTTTTAAGTGGGAGACTATTCATAGAGGCTCTCAGTTTGTTTCTCTGAAATGCTCCTTTTGATTTAAGTGGAATCCTCTATATTCCTACTAGACATGGGAAACATGGAAGAAAACTACCCCTTTGCCCTGGCCTTTCAATTCCTAATTCCTGAACAGCGTGGGCACCTCAATTCTCTCCTTAGACAAATGGGAGGTGAGAACTTCCGCTGCATTAGATTACAAGGATTAAAGGCGATTACTTTACCAGGCACTTGGTACCCACTGAACACTAGGTGACATCTTCCGCAGTATAAAGACTCTCAAGTCCTCTCCCTGCCCCCTATTAATCACCGTCACTCTTCACGTGGTCTTAGGCTCAGGATCCAGATCCTGTACAGAGCTGCTACCACCAACTCTCCCACAGCTTACGCCTCTCCAACCGCTGCTCACAGCTATCAGCACCTTCTCTACAGCCACCTCGCCCGACGCTCAATAAGGAACCAGAGGCCCAGGAGCAGAGGCGGTTTCAGGTGGAACGGCACTCATTAAGTACGCGTGGTACACAACTTCCAGACATTCCTAAGGCCAAGGTAGTTCAGAGACGATATTTAGAGCATCAGATACGTTTCACAAATACCGTCAAAGCACAGTTTGGACATGAAAATCCTACGGGACAATGGCTGTTATTAGGAAATTTAACACACAGTGTAAGGTTCACCTGTTCTCATCTGTGTCTTTTAAGGATATATGCTCTGGGAATTCCCTGGTCGTCCAGTAGTTAAGACTCCAAGCTTCCACCGCAGGGGGTGTGGGTTCAATCCCTGGTCCGGGAAATAAGATACCACCTACGATCCTGCACGCTGCACAGCCAAAAACAAAAACAAAAATCCCCCAAAAACACATCACGAGAATGTATGCTCATCCCCCACCCTGGGAAGATGGCAGTAGTAAGACTCCGGCAGTCAACACCAATCATCTACTTCCTTGGCTCCTCGCAGGCAAGATGTACGCACCTAACGTTTTACATTCTGGGACCATCCCGTCATCTATACTCTCCCCCCTCCGAAAGAAGACATTTTCACATAAGTTCTTTTTAATTTATCTGTATTTGTTACAACTTTTAAAGCAGAATGTGACTTGAGCACTACGTCTCCATTCACAAAACTTGCTCCGAGTCACTTTTCAAACAGCTTTACAACATGCCTAGATAGGCTTATAATTCTGCTACTCTCAACACCACTTTTCTGTGGAAAACAAGCCCTATGTATGGACAGTGACTCCCATCGAGTTGGTTCAGTTGAACATACTAATTCCTAGGGGTCTGGCACATGCAGTCAATACAGGCGATGGAAGGTTTAAAAAGTAAATCCCAGAAGATGAAAGTTCCTTTAAGAAGTATTTTCTTTTAAACATCAAGGTATATACTTCAGAACACTTCAGCGACACAAGATTTGGTCTACTAAAGAATCCGCTTGATAGCTAAACACTTCAGACCATGAAGTTAACGTAGGTTACATACACCTTACAACAAACGCTACTTCCGTCTGTTAAAATAAGCCAACATGAAACTAGAAAAAAACTAGCTCTGCTTTTAGTGCCTAAAGTATCACAGTATCACACTTAGTAGAAAGAAATCTTATCTTCCCCTTAAGTAGCTGTCATGCCATACAGGTTTTTAAATGTTAACAAAAATAAAGAAATACTTGAAAACATATTATCAGAAGAAATGAAGACAAGAGTGTTGAACACGTGGCCACGTAATCCTCAGGCAGAGCTCAGTCTACTTCTTCCATGCGGGACGTGTCATCGTCTCCTTCGAGGGGTGGCATCTCCTCAGTTACGGCAGCACTGCTGTCATCAGCAGTGGGGTCATCTTCATCAATGCCTTTTTGGAAATAAACACCATGGATTAGATTCCCTAAAGCCACCCAACTATCCCAACACTGCTAGTTCATACCCACTTTCCAAGGCTGAGCAATTAATTTACAGGGTGTATGACCCTGTTTCATTCTTTATCCTGTACAATAAAAAAAGGCCTATTTTACACCCGTTCTTAACTCATGTGACTTAGGGTTTCCCAAACTGAATGGGACAGCCCAACTTTGTTCAAATTGCTGAAAGTTATGTTACCCTTTTCATCAGTCATGTGTTTAAGCTTTTCCCCCAATAGTATTGACACGTGGTATTTGCACAAGGCTTACCAAGACCAAGTTTGATCATCCTATAGATCCTGTTAGCATGTGTCTGGGGATCCTCCAGACTGAAGCCAGAAGACAGGAGAGCCGTTTCGTACAGCAGGATGACCAGATCCTTCACAGACTTGTCATTCTTGTCAGCCTCTGCCTTTTGCCTCAAGGTCTCAATGATGGAATGGTCAGGGTTTATCTCCAGGTGCTTCTTCGCTGCCATGTAACCCATTGTTGAGTTGTCTCTCAGCGCCTGAGCCTTCATGATCCTTTCCATGTTTGCTGTCCAGCCATATGTGCTTGTGACAATGCAGCACGGGGATGTCACCAATCGGTTAGACACGACCACCTACAATCAAAACACAGTGATAACTAGGCCTAAGAAGATTTCATATTCTAACCTGTAAGTACTTGTTATCAGCTTTATTATGAACATTTAAGAAACTTCAGTATCGACGAATCAGAAATACTATTTGCAAACTCAGATACCTGACGCTTTCTTCCTGTGAGTTCTCTTACACTTGAAGTCTTTAAGGATCTTGAGATCTATATCCATCACTAAATGGAAATGCTAAAGTTTTCTATTAGTAAGTTAAGAAAACTTCAGTTTGAAAAACACCTGACACTCCTTTTAAATGTAGGTGAGAAGACTGTATTCACACACCTTTTCAACTTTCTTCTCCAAGATGTCCTTCATGATTTTGCAGAGGTTTTCAAACTTTGTCTTTTTTTCTTCCTGTTTCTTTTTCTCTTCTTCGTCCTCTGGAAGTTCCAGGCCCTCTTTGGTGACTGACACTAAGGTCTTCCCCTCAAACTCCTTCAGCTGTTGCACACAATACTCATCAATAGGCTCGATCATGTAGATCACTTCCAAGCCATGCTTCCGAAGACGTTCCACAAAGGCAGAGTTAGCTACCTGGTCCTTAGTCTCACCTGATATATGAAAAAGTTTTAGATCCTTAACAGGAAGCAGTTTCATTTCCTTTTCTTTTTTCCTATGTAGTTTGATCTAACCACAGACAAGAGCTAGCTCACACTACGTTGCCTATAGTAACCCCTACTAATTTATATGTAACACCACATGGGTAGAAAACACACCCAACTGTTCCTATGGAACCACAAGCACAAAGATACGACTAACATTTACTGCCCATTACCTGTGATGTAATAGATGTGTTTCTGGTTTTCCTTCATTCTTGTGCAGTAGTCCTTGAGGGAAACCATCTCATCACCAGAAGCAGAAGTGTAGTACCTCAACAGCTCTGAAAGTTTCTTTCGATTTTGAGAATCTTCATGTATTCCAAGCTGAAAAACAGGTGAGCTTTAGGAAGACTTTCTCTGCATTAAAAAATCATTTAAAACGAGAAGCCAGTTTGACTACCAGTCCTAATGGTCAAGTGTGTTTACAACTAACCTTAATGTTTTTAGAGAACTGCTCATAAAACTTCTTGTAGTTCTCTTTATCTTCTGCCAGTTCAGTGAAGAGTTCTAAGCATTTTTTGACCAAATTCTTCCTAATAACTTTCAAAATTTTGCTTTGTTGCAACATCTCACGGGAAATGTTTAAAGGGAGATCCTCCGAGTCCACCACGCCTCTGATGAAGTCTGAAAAAACAGACCAAATGCGCTCAAGGTCACTCCAAGGACAAAATCGACAAAAACGTAAACCTGAAAAACCACAGACGAACGATTTTTTTCCCCTTTAAAAATCGGGAGTTGATAGGCTGAACTCTGACCTGTGACGCCGACCACTCTTTACGCCCAACCGCACTTACTCAGATACTCAGGGATCAGCTCCTCGCAGTTGTCCATGATGAAAACTCTGCGAACATACAACTTAATGTTGTTCTTTTTCTTTCTGTTTTCGAACAGGTCAAAGGGAGCACGTCTTGGGACAAAAAGAAGAGCTCTGAATTCCAACTGTCCTTCAACTGAAAAATGCTGTAATAAAACACAGCCAAGATCAAGACAATGCAATCAGCTTTCACCAACAGGTACCACTTAAACCCCAGAGCCAAACACTTGCAGTTACATAACTTCAAGACTTCGGGAGAAGGATGGGGCAGTGGGCAAGAGAAAGCTGCCAGAAACCATCCTCAAATTTAACAGTTTGAGGCAGACCACCTGCAGACACTAGCTTTGAAGCTCCCAGCACTCACCTTCACTGCCAAGTGATCTTCCCAGTCGTTGGTCAAGCTCTTGTAGAACTCTCCATACTCTTCATTACTAATGTCATCAGGATTTCTGGTCCAAATCGGCTTTGTTTTGTTCAGTTCTTCTTGATCAATGTATTTCTCCTTGATCTTCTTCTTCTTCTTCTTGTCACCATCCTTCTTTTCTTCTTCCTCTTCATCAGAGCCAACATCTTCTATCTCAGGTTTGTCCTCAGACTCCTTTTCTTCTTTTTCTTTCTCTTCTTCTTTGTCTTCCTTTTCTTCTGCCTCATCATCACTGACTTCTTTATCACGTTCCTTCTCCACCTTCAAAAGACGTAAGTAACTCACATCATCTCTCCATCCCAGATCTAAAAAAAATAAGCTAAACAGCACTGAGGCACTTACACCCAAAACCAACTGAAAGCAGTAAGTAGCCAGAAAGCTTCTCATCAGTTCCTGATGTATCTCAATAGGCCTGGGTGCCTGGACAGAGCAAGACAGAGCTCCACCCACCAGCCCAATAAATACTGCAAATTCACAACTCTTCTTTTATCAAGGACTCTAAGGACTAAAGATTTCAACTCCGTCGCTTTGGTTACCTATGTGAAAAATATACAGAAACTCACAAAGAGAGTGATGGGATAGCCAATAAACTGAGAGTGCTTCTTCACGATCTCCTTTATTCTCCGTTCCTCTAAGTACTCAGTTTGGTCTTCTTTAAGATGCAGAATAACTTTTGTTCCACGACCCATAGGTTCTCCTGAAAAGGAAATGGAGAAACGAGCTCAATTTCAATCTCAATGGCCTAATCAAGGTTAACGAACACATAGCATCAATTTAGTTCTCCTAGCACTCATTTCAACATCTATGAAGCAGGGGTTTACCCTTACTGCTAACGGAAAGACTCCCAGAGCAGTTAACGGCCAAGATAAACAACCGCAAGAACAGGCTATCCCACTTACGGAAAACACAAATTTGTTTTTTTTTAAACACAAACTTCACAGCACCTTCAGGGGTCCACTGCCTACAGCACCCCACCCTCCACAAACGACTGACCCAGTAAGATGTCTACGGGATGCCCACCTGTATCAGTCCTCACTGTGAAGGATCCTCCTGCGGAAGACTCCCAGGCATACTGCTCATCATCGTTATGTTTGGTGATAACGGTCACTTTCTCGGCCACCAAATAGGCTGAATAAAACCCGACACCAAACTGGCCAATCATAGAAATATCTGCACCAGCCTGCAAAGCCTCCATGAACGCCTTGGTCCCAGACTTGGCAATGGTACCAAGATTGTTGATCAAATCGGCCTTGGTCATTCCAATCCCGGTGTCCACAATAGTGAGCGTCCGATCTTGCTTGTTCGGAATGAGGTTAATATGCAGCTCTTTCCCAGAATCTAGTTTACTGGGATCTGTCAAGCTCTCATACCTGATCTTGTCCAGAGCCTATTTAAAAAACACAGAATATTACACACAAGGTCTCTAAAAGGTTAATTTTATACCGAAACTAAATCCAAATTCTACATTGAAAGACTTACGTCGGACGAATTTGAAATAAGCTCCCTCAAAAAGATCTCTTTATTCGAGTAGAATGTATTGATGATCAGCGACATCAACTGGGCAATTTCCGCCTGGAAGGCGAACGTCTCCACCTCCTCCTCCTCCATCGGCTGGTCTTGGGTCTGGGTTTCCTCGGGCATCTGGAGAGGACACGGAGCCAGTGAGGCCGCCGGACGGGGTCCCGCCACGTCCCGCGCCCGCTTCGGAGGCCGGTGCGCGCACGAGGCGCCGGCTGACAAAGGGATGACCTCATTCCGGGGCCCCAGAGCCGCCGCAGCCCACGCCGGCCGCACGGGCGCCGCTCCCGCGCGACTCCGCCATGACACCTCCCCCCCTCCGCCGGCTGGGAACCGGGCCCGGGGACTCCTCCCAAGGCGCAGAACCGCGGCCCCCGCCCCCGCTCCCCCAGAGCCCCAAGGCCCGCCCGCTCCCGCAGGGGGGAGGGGAGGAAAGGCCGCAGCAGGCCCGAGGCCTGCGAGACGCCACGGCCGCCCCGGCACCGCCTGCCGAGGGCCCCCGGCGGAGGTGGTTGCACCCGCCGCCGTCTCCCGCCCGGCCCCGGAACCCCGTGGAGCCCCCCCACCGTGGAGCCCACCCCCTTCGGAGGCCCCCGCGCCAAGAGCCCCCGCCCGCCGCCCCCTCACCTCGGCTAAAGGACCGCAAACGCTCCGCAGCGACGCAGCACCAGGACGTACAAGCAACTGGCGCGCCGTCCCCGCGCCTCCCTTATATAGAGGCGAGCCCGCCCAGCGCGCGGCGCCTTTTCCAGAAGCCTCCCGAACCTTCCGGAAGAACCCTCCCCAACCGCCGCCGCGGCCGCGCGCCTGCGCCTGCGCCCTGGACGCTGCCCGCCCCTACCCTGGGCCCGCGCGGCCCCACGCCCTCGCGCCCCGCCCCCCACGGCCGCGCCGCGCGCGCCCGCGCGGACCGCAGGACGCCTGCGCGGCCCGGAGCTCTCGGGAAGGTCTCGCGCCTTCCGGGGCCATCACCCCTAGCCCTGCCCCCGCGCCCGCTGCGTTCTGCGCGCCGTCGGCCCCGCCCCCACGACCCCTGCTCGGCGCGCGTCGGCCCAACGGCCGCCCTGGTGAACCGCCGACCCTGTCCAGGCCGCGGGGAGTGCGACCGGGGACTGAGTGCCCGGGGACTGAGTGCCCGTGCTCGCGGCTCTGTGAAGTGCAGAAAAGTAAACTCTCAGTGGTTAAAACGTGTCCCCAGGTTGTGGAAGCTTCGGGTCCTCCACCGTCAGGGCCCGAGACTGGGGGCCCGGGGCCAGGTTGGGGGCCTTGAGGCCGCATGTAGGAAATCGAAGCAGGGGTGAGGGGTCCGGTCCCGTGTCACATGTATACGCCCAGCGCACTGATCAGAGGCTCAGAGCCACGGTTAGGGGTTTGGGGGCCCGGGTCAGCGATTGGGCATCCAGGGCTGGGTCGGGAGGTACGGGGCGCACTTTTTTGCCGGGGTCAGCGATTATGGGTTCAGGGTACAGGAATTCTGGCAACAGGTGCCTGCCAGAGCCTCGTTATGCAGAGGCCCGGGGCTCCGGCCTGGGTGTGGGGTGCAGAGGTGTGTGAGCGAGGGGTGACCCGCGTATGTGCATGGGGAGCAAAGTCCCCTGGGCCTCGTGGGGCTCCCGTGCAGCTGTTTCTGAAGCTGAGGTGGGATGGGGAACGAGGGCTTCCCCACACATCGCTATAGACCCCACCTCAAGGCAGGCCACCGCTCGTATTTGGGGACTGGTCCTGTCCTTAGGCCCCGCTGCGACCAGGAAGAAATGTTGAAACGGACAGAAAATACGGAATTCTCCCAGCTCTTGCTCAGTCCCTTGGGGACTTGTACCTACTTTGGGTTTGTTGTAAAACCGTATCCTTCAACGCGTTGCGGGCCCTAGTCTGGAATTCCGGGACGTGGTGACCATGCAAACTGACCCAGCTACGCGCATCATGATTTTGTAAAGCTCATCTCTTTTACTTATTCTTTTGTGTAGTTTGAGTTTTCCATACGAAGTATGTAATTCATGGTTGGGGTGATTAACTTGCTTTAAAAGCCAATTTCTAAATGGGAATTCCAAACGTGTTTAGAATAGTGCCAGATCACGGAAGAATTTTGGAGGCGGGGTGGCGTCTTTGGGCTTCACCCAGGTCAGTAAGCGGGGGCGGGGGCTGTTCACCGTTGAGGAAACCAACGCCCGGCAGCGCACCCCTGCCCCGCCCAGGCCTCTCCCGGTAAACCCTCCCCCTCCTCCCGGCTCCTTTGTCTCTAACTCCTCCCACCATTGCCCCCCTCCCCCCGGAACAATCTGGAAGCTCCTTATGTTGTAAACAAACTTGACTGACGACTCCCTCCACTTCCTAGTCTCCAGAGAAACCCAGCTTTTCCTGCAACAGGGTTCTCCGCTGGGGCTGGAGACCCTTCAGGAGGCAGTGAAATCAACGCAGGGCGTCCTGACTAGCGTTAAAACAGGCAAAATAGACTGGAAACTACCAGCCACGTGGTGAGGGTAGATGGGGGTTGTTATCGTTCGCTGGGGTGCGTTGTAAAATGTGTTTCTGGCCCCAGCTGTGTGTGGACGCTCCCGGCGGCCTGGGTTTTCCCTGCGGCCTGGGCTGGGGGCGGGCAGGGGGGAGGAAGAGGAGAGGGAGCGGGGCAGGGGAGATGGGGTGGTAGCGCTGAAGTTTCGTTGTCGCCACTGCCACTGTCAGCCGCGCAAGGGCTCCCCTCCTGTAGCCCGGCAGCCGCCCTCCTGTTCTCCTGACTAGGAGGCCCGGCCCGCATCTTTCCACTCCACTCGGGCCACTGCCCTGGAGGTGTAAGATTTCTTGTAGATGAGCCGTTCAAGGCCCCGGCTGTGAAATTCTCGGTTTCTGGAGCTTTCTCCCCTCTCCTCCAGAGGCCGCTTGGGGAGCCAGTGTTTCCCAGCAAGCTCCGGCCTTAACACCCTGCTTCCAAATCCTCTTGCGCTCCGGCTCTCGCCTGCCTGCCTGCCTGCCTGCCGACCTCAGTCGCTGAGTACAAGGATCGTTTTGGTCTCGTCCCTCCAGACGCCTGGGACCGGTTCCACACCAACCGCCGGTGCCCTCCCGACCCCTCCGCTTGGTTATACCAGCAGCACGCTGGGGTTTCCCTCGTCCCCGCTGCTCCTTCGCTGCCCCCTCTTCAGACTCGTCCTCTCCCCCTGGCCTTTCGCTGGCCCTCTTCCAACTCCAGACTCGGGTGCTGACCTCACTTCCCCCACCTACCTGGCTTTCTTCCAGGGCTCACTAGCCAGATGACTATCCCGCCACCTTCTAGAACCCCAGGCATCCCCGCAGGGGACCTGGCGTGGTCCCTGCCACTTCTATCTCCTAGATACCTCTTGAGTCTGTCCACTTTCCTCCATACTCGTCCCCCACCCCTCCCCCAGTGCTTGGAAGCCGCTCACCTGGAAGCCCTTCGAAGCCGCCAGACTGCTTCCTGCCTCTGCTCTGGTGTGTCTCCGCTCTGTAGCTGGGGCGAGCTGTGAGAGCCCAGATCTGGCCCCATCAGTCCCCTCCTGCACACACTCCCCAGACACTGGCTGACACCCCGTCACTCCAGAGAGAAAGACAGCTCCTTACCCAGGCCTGCCAGGCATTGTGGGTGCCCCTGCCGCCCACCGATGCTCAGTTCCCGCTGTGCTCCGCATCGCTCTCCTTTTAAACCTGACTCCACAAGCTGCCCCCACAACGCCGTGCATACACCCTTCCTTCCACCTGAAACACCATCCCCCCTCAGTGTTCTAGTGGACCTTCCGCAAGAATTTCCTTAGGGACCCCTGCGCACCCCCATCTTACCTTTCTACCATCCCCTGATGGAAACAGGTCCTCAGGATGTGGGGCCCCTTCCCTCCTGGCATGGGCACTGCTGAGCCCTCCAGCCCTGCCGTCCACTCTCACTTCTTCCTTTTGCACCCAGCTGTCTCCTGCTCTCTCAACACTAACACATCTCCAAGTCCTGCAGATTTAGCTCCTAAATATTTGTTGAACTCATCCCAAAGTGATCTTCCTGTCAGGAATCTGACCATTTTTCTCTACCATTTGAAACCTTTCAGTGTCCCTCCATTGACAAAGTGGGACACAAGGCACGGACCCTGGATGCAGGTGTCCCAGATTCAAATCCCAGCTCTGCCACTGCCTATCTGCGTGACCCAGGCAAGTCACCTACTCCCTCTGTGCCTTGGGTTCGGTGTCCGAAAAATGGGTGTGCAAGTGTCTTCCTCATAGGGTTGTTATGAGGCCTAAATGAGCACATTCTGTTTTTGGAAATGGCCCAAGACAGGGCCTGGCACACAGTAACTGCTGTATACATGTTTATTAAAGTAAATAAATAATTTTCTGATTTTCCTTTTGATTTCTTCTTTGACCCATGGGTAATTTATAAATGTGTTAGTTTCCAAATACTTGGAGGTTTTCCAGATGTCTTTTTTGTTACTGATTTTTTTTTTTTTTTGGTTGTGTTAGGTCTTTGTTTCTGCACACAGGCTTTCTCTAATTGCGGCAAGTGGGGGCTACTTTTCGTTGTGCTGCGAGGGCTGCTTATTGCGGTGGCTTGCCTTGTTGCGGAGCATGGGCTCTAGGGCTTCAGCAGTTGCGGCACGTGGGCTCTAGAGCGCAGGCTCACTAGTTGTGGCGCACGGGCTTAGTTGCTCCACGGCATGTGGGATCTTCCCAGAACAGGGCTCGAACCCGTGTCCTCTGCATTGGCAGGTGGATTCCTAACCACTGTGCCACCAGGGAAGCCCTTGTTATTGATTTCTAATATTTAATTCCACTGTGGTCAGAGAACATAGTTTGCATGATTTGAATCCTTTAATTTATTGGTTTATGGCCCAGATTATGGTCTATCTTGGTAAATGTTCTCTATGCAAAATAATTATGCTGAGGGAAAGATGCCAGTCGTTTACATAAAATTTTAGGAAACGCAAACTGTAGTGACAGCGGATCAGTGGTTGCCTGGCTGAGTGTGGCCGACAGGAGCAGGAGGGAGGGATTCGGCATGAGGAAACTTTCAGTTGCAGCATGTGGGATCTAGTTCCCTGACCAGGGATTGAACCCAGGTGCCCTGAATCTGGAGCGTGGAGTCTTAGCCACTGGACCACTGGGGAAGTCCCTTGGTATGAGGAAACTTTAGGTGATGAATCTGATCACTATCTCGATTGCAGGAGTCATTTCACGGGTGTTTGCCTATCTCAAAGCATATCAAATTGTACTTTAAACATGTGCATTTTATTCCATGTCAATTATATCTCATAAAGCTGTTTTTAAAAAAATTGATGTGTAGCAATGACCTTGGAGAAGTGTTTACAATCAAATTATAACTATATTGGAAAATCCATACTTTGGAAAGAGGTACAGTTGACTTGGAGCAGGATGTCTGTTATAGCACAGTCTGCAGTTGGCTGTGTGACTTTGAGCAAGCTACACAACCTCTCTGTGCTTAGGTCATCTCATCTCTACAACGCGGATGTGGGAGGATGCCCCGAGCTAATCTGCAGGAAACCTTAGTGCCTAGCACGCAGTGAGTGCTCAGGGGATGGGGGCACTGTTGTTCCCTTGACGGAGAGCAGGGAGACAGGGTGACCATACTGGCAGCCACAGAAGCACCAGGATGCTGTCCTGCGCTAGTGACCATCTGCTGGGTTTAGGCTCAAGCTTGAGAAGGAAGGGAGGGCTGAGAGTAGAGCCCCAAAGGCGGTGATGAATGCTGCGAGCAAGGGAAGGGGGCCAGCCCTCTGTTTCTGGCCATATGTGTTTTAGAATCAGCTCTAAGGTAGATTTCCACAGAGCAAACCGGTTTTCCTGTTGACTATAAAATTTTCCTGTTGACCAAAATTTTATCTCTTCTGGCAAACTTTAACCCATCCTTCAAAGCGCACGTTGGGCAGCCTCTCCTGGAAGTCTGGGAGGGGGCAGGTTGCTTCCTGACATGCTGTCACCAGAAGAGGGGACGGCGAACACTCCCTCCACCTGCTGTCCCACCGTTGTCAGCACTGAGTGTGGCCGGAAAAAACTTGTTTGCCAGTTTCGATAGAGGAAATGGTGTCTTGTTTAATGAGCACCATTCATTTAAGCCTATCTACTGAAAGCCCGTGTCCAGGCCCTGGGACACACTGGGCGGCAATCAGGTCACTGCCCTCGTGGTGGAGGCACACGTGCAGCCAGCACCACATTGACCCGTGGATTTATAAGATGCCGTGTGCTGGCAGGGTGTGGGCCCCACCAGAGGCTTCCCTGAGAGCTGAGGAGGGTGGGCGTTAGCCGCTGGGCTAGGGGGGGCACCCAGGAGAAGGAGAAGGAACAGTGCTTGCAAAAGCGAAATCTAGAAGGATTACTAGGAGTCCGTGGGGAAGAGGGAGAGGACAAGGTGGAAAAGCAAGTGGCGGTGGGGAGAGCCCTTCCCTGTGATGGGGGGAGGGGGACACAGAGCAGCCTGAGGCAGGGGGTGGCACATCGTACAGTGCCCTGAACCAGGGGACTCAAAATGTGGCCCGAGGACCATGGCAGGTATCAGAGGCCTTCCCCGGGGCCCGGTCAGACCTGTGTCCACTCCGACCACGGTGCAGATGAAGGTCTGGACCAGTGAGTCCCAAGGAGGGCCTGCACCTGCAGACCTGGTGGGTGGAGAAGGGGCAGGCGTGGGAGAGACCAGGAGCACGAGGTGACAGCCTGGGTGATGTGAAGGAGCCCCGTGGCGTCCTGTGTGCGGGGGGGGGGGGCGGGGGGGGCTGCAGTCAGCATGGGGCGGCAGGTGACCGGCTCGGTGTCACCATGCTAGGCGCAAACATCTATGAGGCATCCAAGAGGATGGGCGTCCAGTAAACGGGGTGATGGGGATGTGACCAAGAACACGGTGGAAGGGCCGGCCAGGCGGGAGGGAACTGGACGTGTGTGGACAGGAGCACGACTTCCTGAAGACCACAGTCTCAGTGCAGCCGTGGAGCTGGGAGGGGGTGAGAGAAGGGGCTGGGGTCAGGGGCTGCACCTGCAGGGGCCTGTGGGCGCGCGTGCGCGGTGTGGGGTGTGGCCGAGGAGAGGGGTGGGGGCCTCTCCCTCCCTGTCCCACGCCCAGCCCTCCTGGTCTCCCTCCCGAGCCTGCCCCGAGTCAGGCAGAGGACAGGTGTGTGCTGCGCCCCCGGGCAAGGCACATAGAGCTGGAGAATCCCGGGCCCCGGGTGCACCTTCAGGAGCTTACATTCTAGTGGGGGGCGGGGAGATGGACCATAAACACGCTTACGAGTGCAGGCCTGTCCTTGGGTCCTAAAGGAACCCGTGGTCCTGGGCAGGAACGGAGACTGCTTCCCGGAAGCACTGCCACCTTCCCTTGAACTCATCTTCCAGCCTCTGAGTCATCGTTGGCTTCTCCCTCAGCCCCACATTCTGACAGCTGCCAAGTCTGCGGGAGCTCTTCCCCACATCCTCGTCACCTGGCTGCCTTCAGCTACCTCTCCCTGGGTTTATCTGGTCTGCATTCATGTTTCACCTGCCCACCTCCCGGTGCAGAAATGTCACTGGGCTCCCTAGACACTGAGCCAGAGTCCCGTCTAGGTGTTCAAACCCCCAGGCCCAGCTACCAGAGCATCCTGCTCCTGGGCCCCTCACTCCTCCAGCCACTCACTATGTGACGTCAGCCCACATCATGAACTCGGGGCTCTCAGCTCTGAGGCCCGGAACGCTGGCTGCAGACACCCACCTGTCACCCAGAGCCCGCCACCGCCAACCCTGATCAGGTGAGCTGGAAGTTAAGAAGAATATGGCAGAGAGTCAGGTACAGAGGGAGGAAGGACAGAACGTAAAAGCGTGGTGGTGGTGGTTTCTGGTTTTGTTCCAGCCTCCCTCCTCCCTTCTCGGGCCCCTTCCAGCCTCCCGGGCAGCAGAATGACCCCAGGGCAGGGGATCCAACACACCCTGGTGGGGATGATGGTGGTGGCAGGGCCCGTCACCCTTTCGTTCATTCGCTGGACAGAAACCATCACAGACTTTAAGGCCTGGCGCTGATCTACTGTCCCCGACCCTGCTGTCCACTGCCAGCTGTTTCCCAGACACACCTGGAACCTCAGGGCAGTTCCTCCTCCCGGACACCCTTCTCTCTTCCAGGCAACACTTGTAGGAGCTCAGCTCAGCTAAGTAGCCACCTCCTCCAGCCCTCCTTCTGTCTGGGTGCCTCTTCCACAGCTCTAGCCCACGGGGACGAACTGAAATTAGACTCTGTCTTTCTCATCTCTTTACCCCCCAAACCCAGCTCACAACCAGGCACAGAGCAGGTGGCCATCTACCATCTTTGCGCAGAAGGGGTAACTGAGTGTTGGAAGGAACCGGGTAGGAACCCTCCGTCCATAGGCAGATTAGTCTTTGGTGCCATCTACCGGCCAGGTGATTGGTTGTGTTTGGGGCCTCCAACTGGAGATGGATTTGATGTTTACGAATTTCACTTTCTTTATTTCTCATGAACTGGAAAGTTAGGAAAGAGAGAATTATGTGAGTTGCAGTCTAGATCACTATCAGTTTTTTTTTTTTTTGGCCACGCCGCGCGTCTTGCGGGATCTTAGTTCCCCGACCAGGGATTGAACCTGGGTCCTCAGCAGTGAGAGCACCGAGTCCTAACCACTGGACCACCAGGGAATTCCCTAGATCACCATCATTAATGTCTCACCCTGGAGAGTTCGTGGCAAAGCTTCCAGCCTTCCACTGAGTTGGAATGAAACTAACTCTGAGAAAACAGGAGGCAACTTTTTAAAATTAATATATGTATATATATATATATATATACATATATACACACACATATATATATTATTAAATTATATATAATTTGTATATATATGTATTTCACCACTAAAACCCCACATACATGAAGAAAGACCGGAGGATAGAAAAATGCCAACTTCAAATCGAATCTTCTGAGTCTTAAGATGGAGTTAGGGGTGTGCTCAGCCCTGCCTGGGCCTCTCAGCCTCCCTGACATCTCCTGGGATCCCCGGGTGGTGGCCCTAAAGCAGGGCCGGCTGGGGCAGCTCTGCCCTCCCTGTTCCCTTCTCCGTCTCGGCCAACGCAAGGGCAGAGGCCTTTAGGCTGAGACGCACCCTAGGGCAACCTCTTGTTCAGCTGGTAGGAGAGCAGACCCAGCTGCCCTGACAGGTGCCCAGAGGGTGGGCAGGTGCCCAGGGTGGGGTGAGGTGGGTCCGAAGCTGAAACGGGGCGGGGGGACGAGCAGGTGTGATGTCCCTAGCTGGCCTAAGAGCTGACAGTTCCTTTCCAGCTGCACTGAGCCAGGGGTCACCTGGCTGTCAGTTAGGACTCTGCCCATGTGGCCCAGGTGGTGGGCAGCTTGGTCGGGCAACGAATGGGGTCGTCGTTTTTGGCACTGACTCCCCATGAGGGGGTCCCTACTAGGCCCTCCACAGCGAGGTGATCCTGTTGCTTCTCCCCCTGCTCCCCACTCACCTCGAAACCCTGCAATAAAGGGTTCCCCTCCGTGGCCCAGACTCCTGCCACTTCACACCTCTGCACCTGTGCCATTGCCCCTGCCTCTCTCTTCTAGTCCTGCCTGGAAAACGCCCACTCCTTTAAGAGCCAGATCATTGTTGCCTCTTCCCTGCCCAGTGAGAGGTGGCGTCTGCCTCTTTGTCCCTCTTTTTTTTCCTCCTCTGCTGACTTTGGGGCAAGTCTCTTTAAGTCTCAGTTTCTTCATCTGGAAAAGGGGGGCAGGGATGGGACAGTTAGAGCAGGTTCCATCTGTCTTCATATGGTTCTAAATTTTTTCACTCAAGGCAGATCAACTGGGGCACAAGTGTGTTACTACATAGAACTGAGCAGTGAATGAGCTACTGGAAAATTCCACACTTTGCAAACACCCTCTACCTTCTCTGAAGTTAGGGCAGACAAGCGTGTGTAAATGTGTTACTTAACAACTGTGTCCCAATGAATATGTTATGACGAGTACTGTGCTGAGTTCACTGTTCAAGTTGCTACTGGATGTATAATAAGAACCTTTTAATTTCTAAACTACGTCACGATCCAGTATTCTGAGCAGCACGCTGACAGCATGCTGCCTGTAAATTCCGAGCCCTTCCAACAACTTGGCATTTCACTTAAAAATACAGGATAAGTAAATCCACCCAACACGACATTTCAATCAACGTTCAATCTCATTATCCAAATTAAAATAACGAGGGAATTAAACCTTACAAGTGTATGAAGGGGCTGGTGAAGAATTTCACGCTCTAGAAACCCCAGGGTGTTCTTAGGGGCGGGAAGCCGGCCGGTCGTGATCGCCGCTGTGCCCACCACCCCGCCGTGGATTAGCAACCTGCCCCTGTGTTCTCAGAGGCCTTGGTGTTCCTGTCATTAATGCTATCTCGTCTAATCTCTTTTTTAAAAAAAATCTACAAATAAAATTATTATTTTAAAATTCCCCCTTTAAAACAGAAGGGTTGGCAAGCCTCCCAACATTTTTCCTTTTTCAGGGAGGATGGCAGCAGTGAGGGGAATTAAACTCAGTGAATTCTCTCAGGATGCTGATCTATCGTATATATATATATATATATATATATATATATATATATATATATATAATCAGCTAGAGAGAGTATAGTATTAGCAGCCATGTAGGGCCACCCTGCTGAATGTTATTTGACATCACTGATCATGTTTTTAATTTTGAGCTTTATTTATTTTTAAACAATGAGCTTTATTTTAAAAAATTTTTTTGGCTGTGCCACGCAGCTTGTGGGATCTTAGTTCCCTGACCAGGGATTGAACACACACCCTCGGCAGTGAGAGTGCCAAGTCCCAACCGCTGGACCGCCAGGGAATTCCCCACCAATCATGTTGAAGTTGAAGTGCTGTGTTTACCATGTGTGCGTGTGTGTGTGTGTCCATCCTTAAAAGATGGATGTGTCTGAACATAAATAAATGGTTATCACATGTATTCTGTGACTTTTGCTCAACACTGTTTGTTCATATTGGCTCGAATAACTGTAGTTATTCGTTTTTCCCGTTGTATAATATTCCACCGCACGACTGTACTGCCGTTTGTGAACCTGTTCTGTTGGTAAACATTTGGGCTATTTCCAGATTTTTGCTATTACAAGCAGTGCTGCTGTGGATGTTCCAGTAACATTTCCATATTTCATTGGGTACTGAACTCTTCAATTTCAGCCAATATAGCCAAATTGTTTTCAAAACAATGCTATCAATCGACACTCCCAGCAGAGTCCCCGTTGCTCGGCATCCCCAGTAACACTTGCTGTGACATAGTAAAAATTGTTTTCCAACCTGGTGGGTGTGCAGTGGCCTTTCACTGTGATCTTAATTTGCATTTCCTAGATTAGTAATCATATCTTTTCATGTCTTTACTGGCCACGGATTGTTAAAACTTTATTTATTTAATTTATTTATTTTTGGCTGCATTGGGACTTCGTTGCTGTGCGCGGTCTTTCTCTAGTTGCGGCGAGCGGGGGCTACACTTCATTGCGGTGCGCGGGCTCCTCACTGCGGTGGCTTCTCATTGCAGAGCACGGGCTCTAGGCGCACAGGCTCAGTAGTTGTGGCACGTGGGCTCAGTAGTTGTGGCACACGGGCTTAGTTGCTCCGCGGCATGTGGGAGCTTCCCGGACCAGGGTTTGAACCCGTGTCTCCTGCATTGGCAGGCGGACTCTTAACCACTGCACCCCCAGGGAAGCCCCTGGCCACGGATTTGAATCCCTGCTCCATGGCTCATTTTGACCTCGGGGTCAAGTCCAAACTCCTCGGCAGTCTGCCGGGCCCTGCCTTCATTCCACCACCCACCTCCGGCCAGCAGCACTCTCGTCTCTGGACCCGTCGCACCAACCCCCTCCCCTCCCCGCAGCACCCCCGGCCCAGCGCTTTCCCCTGTGGGCAGGTGCCCTAGAGCCTCCTCTTCTGGGAGCCCAGGGAACTGGATGCCTTTCTGCTCCTTCCCGGTACTTTTCTCGCATGCACTCTAGCCCTGTACTGTGTGTCAGGTGCACTCAGGCAGGGACCTGGCACCCTCTTGGGCACCGCTTGGACCCTAGCAGGCCCTGAGGTGACGCTAGTGCAACGAAGGAAGAATAGGCAGACAAGGGAATGAACAGCGACGATAGCGCCAACGTTTGCCATTCTGTGGCCCTCACCCCTCTCCAAGGGTGGCATGGAAGGCTGGTGAGCTACTTGGGAGCGTTTAGGGCAGGAATTTTAAACCTTAGTCCCCTTACCCTGAACACTACAAGCAACACACGTGGCTGGCTCCCTTGAGGTCGGGCTGTCTCCCGTGGGACCCTGGTGACCCAGAAGGTGGGACGGGGGTGTGCTCCCAGAGACAGACAGACTGGGCGGCGGATCCAGACACACGCCCGACACCCAGGGGGCACTTCGGCCTCTTTCGGGTCCAAGTGAACAAGCACCCCACGGGCGGCACAAACACCGTCTTCCAGACTTCCAAACCAAACACAGCAGAGACGAGCAGTCACCTCTTGGTAAAGACAGAGCCCAGTGGGGGCGGGGCCAGGGTTTCACCAGGTGTCAGGAGAAGTGTTCAAGCCAACACGACAGCAGCAGCCACAACGTTAACACCTGGAAGCAGAGCCGGGGATCGGGAACAAAGCCGGTGAGAGAGGCTCTGCAGGAGGGAACCCCCGAATGAGGACAGATACCTCGAACACACACGTGCCGAGCACCTGCTACCTGCCAGGACCTGAGGGGGGCACGGGATGAACTTGGACCTGCCCCAGTAGGACATGCCCGGCTTCCTTAGAATTTTCCTGTCACTGTCAAGGGGATTGACATATGTGGCATGTTCTCATCCTGCTTCGAAAGCCAACTTGGGGACCAGAAAGGTGGACAGAGTCAGAGGAAAGGGAGCTGGGTGACCTCAAGGACGTTCAGCTCATCCTCCCCAACTCCCGTTCCCGAGGAAGGCGGCACATCTACCCTTGGTGTCGGACAGGCTAGAGGGCCTGCAGCAAAGCCGGAACTCGGTGCTTGTTTTTCCAGGCTCCACCGGGCAGCACTGTTCTGACGATGCAGGCGAGCTGAACTGGAGCATCTGAAGCTCTGGTTGGGCTGCACAGTTGGTGGCTCGGGGGGCAGTCCCCCTGGAAACCCCCCTAGGAGGGCGTCTGTTTGTAGATGTGTGCAGTGAGTTTTCCTCCAGCCTGGAACTGGTGTTGGTTCTTCCTTGAGCACCACATGGGGTGGTTAATTTGATTTTAGGGGCCAAGTTGTATGAAAAACAAGGCTGTTTGCTCACTGGAACCATGTGAGGGCACAGGCAATGGTGACCAGGGCATATGGACACAGCGGTGGGCACGATTCCTGCACTGGTTACATGGCTGTGTGTGTGTGTGTGTAAGCTAAATGCATGAATGACATGACTTCTGTAAATCACAAACTTCTGTCCTCTGTATTGACAGGCCCTGGAACCAAACACCTGGGCTCACATTCAGGCTCTGTCACATACTTGCCTTGTGATGGTTTCTCCTCATCAGCCAAATGGGAACGATAATACCTACTTCCTGTGATTATTTTGTATAATTTTTTAAAAATTTATTTATTTTTGGCTGTGTTGGGTCTTTGTTGCTGTGCGCGGGCATTCTCCAGTTGCAGCGAGCGGGGGCTACTCTTCGTTGCAGTGCGTGGGCTTCTCATTGCAGTGGCTTCTCTTGTTGCAGAGCACGGGCTCGTGGCACATGGGCTCAGTAGTTGTGGCGTGTGGGCTCAGTAGTTGTGGCTCGCCGGCTCTAGAGCACAGGCTCAGTAGTTGTGGCGCCCGGACTTAGTTGCTCAGTGGCATGTGGGATCTTCCCGGACAAGGGCTTGAACCCCTGTCCCCTGCATTGGCAGGTGGATTCTTAACCATGGGAAACGCCTGGTACATAGTAAGTGCTCAGGAAGTGGGAGTTGATTTTGACTTGTCATCGTGTCTCAGCAGCAGCGCTAGAACTAGAGGCCAGTGGCACAGCAGCCTGGAAGATGGTCACCCACCAGCGTGGTGGACGCTGTTTCTGTTCCCCTGGGTGTTTTTTCCATCCCCTTCCTCTGGTGTCAGTACCTTTGTTCCTTTGGGGCATGCTCCTATCTCATCCTAACCTATGACTCTGGACACATTGATTGGTTCAGGACAGGATCCAATTGAAATCGGACCAATCAGACCTTTCTAACTAGAATTGCTGGGAAGAAGCTTATTTTCCATTCAGATTCAAGGTTATACGGATGGATGTGAGTCTGGGATGTTGAGGCCTAAGTCTGGTATCGTGGGGAGTGAATGTCACCAGATGGTGAGATTTCAAGATCCAGGCATGGAATCAAGCTCCCCATCCCCTGCACCTCCCATGGTTTGGCTTTTTCCTTTAGCTGCCGAGAGTCGGGATCCTGTTAGTTGCACCCAAAGAGTTTGACTGGTACGTCATGTAAGCAGCATTCTCAGGAAGGAAGACCTCAGAAGAAGAGTGCATTTCCTTTCTTAGGTAGAGCCCAGAGTGTCTTCCGAATTGAAGAGATGGAAACATATTTGCTCATGAGCAGGACTCTTGGGCCACATAAGAACCTAAATTAATGACTGTTAAAGGCTACTTACATTCACTGGCAGACACTCTTCGTTGTCTAATCAGTTATGTCCAACCGCCTCTCCCTTGACAGCTCTCACTATGAAGGCTGGAAAGCTGTACTTGCTTTCCCTGCCCCTGGGCAGTCAGAGGGGTCATGTGACCCGGTCCCAGCCAATAAGATGTAAGCAGAAGTCTGTGACTGGTGAGAGTGGTGGTGGAGGGCTGTGGTTTAATGGCTTGATATTTTCCCTTTCATTATAAGTTGCCTCAAATAATTTTTGGCAGTTGGCAGGAGTATAAAAATAATGAAAAAGCTAAATGGATTTTCTATTATAAAATTTTCTAGTTTCTTTTCTTTCTGGATAAGAATAAATATAAGCAAGTATTTCAAACATTTTAAAATAATTTATTTATAAGGTAGATGAATAGAGAATAGGCATTGCTAAATGCCTGATGTTCCTTCCAAGAGACAAGAGATTTCATTCAACCTTCATTCAACACACACTGATCTAGGTCTGGAGAGTCCAGGGTCCACAAGACTCATTTCCTGGTCTTGGGAACTCACTGTTGGGGAGACAGACATGAGAACAGGTAATTGTACTCCCCGACGTAAGTGTAATGATAAAACTAGGCTCAGGGTGTGATGGGAGCACAGTGAGGGCCAGAGGAGGCTTCCCGATGGCTAATGACACCTGAGCTGAGTCACAAGGAAGAGAGGGATTAGGGCGGAGGAAGGGCACGCCAGGTGGAAGGGACCACGTGTGCAAAGGCGTGAGGGGAGAAGCAGTGCGGCAAGAGCAGCTGGGAGGCAGGGAGCCATGTGGGGAGGAGGGCCCGTGGAAGAGGCAGGCCCGGATCTGGAAGGCCCGGGGCTGAACGGAGGGAAGTGGTCTCCAGCCTGCAGGAGACAGCAGGCCATTTGGAGATTTGTGTTCTTGGCGGCTTGGTGGGATTGGGATTCAAGGGTCTCAAGCCTGGGCGCACGGAGACAATTAGAAAGCTGTAACAAGGGTCCAAGCAGAGAAGGGAGAGTTCCGTGAACTAGGCACCCGGCATGCGAGTCATTTACATCACATCCGTGCACAGGCCGAGCGGAGTCTGCCTTCTCCAGTTCCTTGCTCAGAAGCAGCCCTCGGATCAATGATTCCTGACCTCTAAAAGCATCCACCCAAACAACTGTTCAACCCCTCCTGGAAGACTTTTGCTATTTTTATAGCAAAGAATAGCAAAATTCATTTCAATCAAAGTATTTCATTAGCTTTTGACCTTCAGGGAGCAGAAAAGAGCCACCATTTAATCAAGAACCTTTTATTCTGTCACCTACTATCAAGTAGGGAGCTTCTTTAAAAAGACATCATGACTATAAATCATGAATAATCATGATGAAGGCGAGGAGAGGGAAGCGGTAGTGGAGATCTGCGCGCCAGCCCCAGCTCCCCGCTGAGCTCATCTTTTGAGAGGAGGACAAAATACAAATGAAGGAGTGCATCATCAGAGATGGATCCTGGGAAATGACACAATCCCCAGAAACACTCAGGAAGTGCTGCGCTTTGCCAGAAACCCGGAGGAAAACAAAAAGGTCTTTAAGGTTATTCTTAGAGCAAGAGGAACACAGAAGGGATAGATCCACTGATGAGGGGACGATACCAAGTAGAGGGATGCTGAGAGAAGGCAGAAATAGCTTCAGGGACAGAAAAGCTGCTGCCTTAGCAGTGATTTCGGCAAAGTATAGGCCATTTCCCCCGATGAGCTCAGCCCTTTAAGAGGGCCTGGGGATGAGGACTCTGGCAGCTTCAGTGCTGCGGGGTGGGGTGGGGACAGTAGTTCAGGCACTCTCATGGTTCCACGGGGAAGGACTTCAGCTTCAAGAACTATAAGGAATTCCTAACCTTTGGGAGGTGTTTGTGGCTGCTGTCACAAATGATCACAACTGGGTGGCATAAACAGAAATTTATGGAGGCCAGGAGTCCAATATCAAGGTGTTGGCAGGACCTCACTCCCTCCTAAAGCTCTAGGGGAGGGACTTCCCTGGTGGCGTAGTGGTTAAGAATCCTCCTGCCAATGGAGGGGACGCGGGTTCGAGCTCTGGTCCGGGAAGATCCCACATGCCGCGGAGCAACTAAGCCCATGAGCCACAGCTGCTGAGCCCGCGTGCCCCAACTACTGAAGCCTGCACACCTAGAGCTCGTGCTCCGCAGCAAGAGAAGCCACCACAATGAGAAGCCCGCGCACCGCAACGAAGAGTAGCCCCCGCTCGCTGCAACTAGAGAAAGCCTGTGCGCAGCAACAAAGACCAAACGCAGCCAAAATAATAATAATAATAATAACTTAAAAAAAAAAAAAGCTCTAGGGGAGGATCCCCCTGCCTCTTCCAGCCTTTGGTGGCTCCAGGTGTCCTTGGCTTGTGACCGCATCACTCCAATCTCTGCCTCCAACTGCAAATGGCTTCTCCTCTGCGTCTGAGTGGCTCTCCTCTGTGCGTCTCCTTAAGGACACTTGTCATTGGATTTAGGATAATCCCAGATGATCTCAACTTAAAATCCTTAACTTAATCTACAGAGACCTTTTTTCCAAATGAGGTGACACTCACAGGTTTCAGGGATTAGGATGTGGACATTTATCTTTTGGGGGTCACTATACAACCTACTTCGGGCTCATAAGCCACTGTCAGAATCTGATGAGAGCTAATGAGCCCTGAATTGGGTCAGGTTCCTGGAAGCAGAGCCTGAGTCAGGGGTTCTTGTACAAGTGAGTTTTGGAGGGAGTGCTCCAAGGAGAAAGAGAGTGATGGACGCAGGCTAGGGCAGGGGAGAAGGGCTAAGCCAGAAGGTGGTCTCAGCGGGAGATGAGCTCAACCTGACCTCAGGAGACGCCCTGGAGCATGAGCTGCGGTACACAGTTGTTCCCACCTTGAGGCCAGGGGGTGGCCTTTGAGCCCCCCAGGGCAGCCAGTTTCCCCTGGTGGGGGCAGGTATAGCCCCTCTGGCTTGGGGTTCCCTTTTGGTCAAGGAACATTCGTCAAAGGAGGGGGAAGCTGTGACTAACAGCCAATACTTATAGCAGCCCCAGGTCGTGGGTTAAAGGGATCTGGTCAGAGTACCCACAACACCTACTGTAGACTCTCTAGAAAAATATCACACACACACACACACACCCTGTTCCATTTCAGGGACTTCACAGATCCTCAGAAGCCATGGACTGCAGGTTTAGGACCCCTGACTACTCACCTAACACTTCTGATCTCTCATCCCACCCTGCACCTTTTCCTCCTCTCTTAGAGGACATGATTGGTGATGTTTGGGAGGAGAACTGAACACTCAAATCAATCCTCTTCTGATCACCTATCTGCAATCGCATGTATCCTGGCCGGCTCTATGCCCCGGGGTGGGGGGCGGTCTGTCATGGTCCCAACAGACTGAGGCAGGGTGGGTAAAATGAATTCAAAAGCAATTTGAACTCAAAGGGAAGTGTCTTTGGCCACAGATGTATAACCCTTCTTTCTAATCAGCTTTTCAGTAATAAAGCTAATAGCTTAATCGCCACCTGTCCAACTCTTGTGTGTCTCAAGCAGTTCTGAGCTCAGGCAGGGAAGTGAGGTTATTCACAAAGCCCCTGAGACTGTAAGTCATCCCCTAAAAGACAGTGCTACTCAAAGTGTGATGTGTGGACTGGCTGCCAGTCCACAGACGCTCACCTGACTGCCTGCCGCAGGATAGACTCAACACGCCATTTCCTTGATAAAGCTTGTGGCAAAAGAAAAGTCAGCTGAACTCAACCCTGTGTGCAGGAACGAAGATGGTGTGCATTCTGGTGCAAGCTCTTCTCGTAGACCAGCACCTTGACCAGCACCGATGTAACCAACCACTGACAAAGCCGGGATGGCTGAACCCAGACTGCCTGATGGGACAGGTGGGAACTATTTGAAGGGCTCTCATCTGAAGCTGGAGGACAGGACAACGAGCAGAAGTTAAAGAGAAGCAACATTTGACTCAAAATAATGTAATGGTGACAAAAATTATGAAAGGATAAGTGTTCAGAGCCTTTGCTGCTGCTGCTGCATGGCCAGCTTGGATCCTGGAGGCCCAGTCACGGCGATGCAGAGGCTCCATCCTGGGGAAGCAAGGGCTGCCTGGGGAAGGACCTGGCAGTACCCGTGGGAAAGAAGAAGGAACAGAGAGGAAAGAAGGGGAGGCAGTCGAAAGAGAAGTCCTGGGCTTCCCTGGTGGCGCTGTGGTTAAGAATCCGCCTGCCAATGCAGGGGACACGGGTTCGAGCCCTGGTCCGGGAAGATCCCACATGCCACGGAGCAACTAAGCCCGTGCGCCACAACTACTGAGCCTGCGCTCTAGAACCCGCGAGCCACAACTACTGAGCCCACATGCCACAACTACTGAGCCTGTGCTCCACAACAGGAGAAGCCACCACAATGAAAAGCCCCACGTACCACAGCCAGGAGTAGCCCCCGCTTGCTGCAACTAGAGAAAGCCCGCGTGCAGCAACGAAGTCCCAACGCAGCCAAAACTAAAAATAAATAAAACAAAATAAATTAGGAAAAAAAAAAAAAGGAAAGAGAAGTCCCCTGGTCTAGATGTGGGAGTGTGTTCTTGATTGGGAGTCTAATGGGGGGCTTGGAGTGTTTTGGGGAACAGTTACCATTAACAGGGGAGGTGGACCTACCACGAAGGGTCCCTCACTTGCACGGGTCCCCTTGGACGGGCCTAGCAATGTGCTCACATTTTTGTAAGTCTTGAAAAATTAAGCTACTTCACCGCAAATGGTTCAGACCACTCTCCCTGCTCCATTTCCACTGACACCCTCCTCCTCCTGTTGGAGAGCTACACTTGGTTTGGGTTCCTGGGCGGGGCGGATGTGATTGGGTCTCTTCTCTGTGCAGTCAGCTGTCACTAGCTTGTCCAGTGAGTCAAGGGTGCAGGACCAGCGGTTTCAAGGAGATGGGAAGGTATCCGACGGTGCCTGGCAACGGAAGTGCGTGCGAAGAGGGAGAGAAGCAAGGTTTGAAATACACGAAGCCAGGAGTCAGCTGGTGAAAATTCTTACAGTTACCAGAGGTGTGAGATGTAAAAGGAGGATTCAGTGCCTGGTCAGAACAGAGGTCTCTTCTGTTAGGGATATACTCTGGAATGCAGTGGACACGATTATAAACACGTCACACATTTTTTTTTCTGTTTTGATGAGAAATACGTGAAATAGACTTGATCCAAAATCCTGTGTCCTCTCCAAGAATCAGTAGCAATACCTCAAATAGCCAAGTACACCCATGTGTGACGTCATGTGTTTTCTACATCCCAGTCAATTGGAATGCAAATTGGCGTATCTGATGCATCGTATCCTAGTGAAGTTTGGCACGTGAAACTGTCCCAGAAGCAGCAACACAGCGCAGAAACAAGTGTCCCTGTGAAAAGGCTCCCACACATTTTCATCAATAAGTCAACATATGAAGTATAAGAACCTTTGATTACGACAATGGGGGGGGCCATACAACACGGAAGTGGAAGCCCATTTGAACTTTTATTCGTATGTGTTAATGTCAGATGAATTTTGTATATTCTTTCTGAATTATTGATCACACCAAAGTTCAGATATGATGAGAAAGAGGTAACCTAGTGGACGTGAAACACAAAATGAAAGAAGATGAACAGAAAGTTTGAAACATTAAAAAGTGTCATTATATCACAACAACTAAACATTCTTATGGTCAAAATCATGAAGATAAGGAGAAGAATCATGACAGCCAAGAAAAATAGATAATGAACCTTAAAGCAGTAGAGATGAGGAAGATTATGAGAATCAGGACATTCCCAGATAGGAAATAAAAAAGCAGAAGGAAGATGGACTAGTAAAGAAAACGTTTGTACGTTCGATTGAAGATCAGCAGCAGCTTTCTTTAGATGAATCTGTTGACGTCAATAAATACCATAATCTTTCATTATGGTCTATTACAATGAGCAACCATACTTGTTAATTTGGCAATTATACTTCTTAATTTTCAAAAGCTCTTTTTTTACACCTAGTGTTTTTTTTGTTTGTTTTTTTGTGTGTTTTTTTTGTGGTACGCGGGCCTCTCACTCTTGTGGCCTCTCCCGTTGCGGAGCACAGGCTCCGGACACGCAGGCCCAGTGGCCATGGCTCACGGGCCCCGCCGCTCCGCGGCATGTGGGATCTTCCCGAACCGGGGCACGAACCCGTGTCCCCTGCATCGGCAGGCGGACTCCCAACCACTGCGCCACCAGGGAAGCCCTACACCTAGTGTTTTATTTTTAAATTTTATTTTATTATTATTTTTTATACAGCAGGTTCTTACTAGTTACTTATTTTATACATATTAGTGTATATATGTCAATCCCAATCTCCAATTCATCCCACCATCACCCCTGCCCTGCTTTCCCCGCTTGGTGTCCATACGTTTGTTCTCTACATCTGTATCTCTATTCCTGCCTTGCAAACGGGTTCATCTGTACCATTTTTCTAGATTCCACATATATGCATTAATATATGATATTTGTTTTTCTCTTTCTGACTTCCTTCACTCTGTACGACAGTCTCTAGGTCCATCCATGTCTCTACAAATGACCCAATTTCATAGCTGAGTAATATTCCATTGTATATACGTACCACATTTTTTTAGTACATTTTTAAAAACATCTTTATTGGAGTATAATTGCTTTACAATGGTGTGTTAGTTTCTGCTGTATAACAAAGTGAATCAGTTATATGTATACATATATCCCCATATTCCCTTCCCTCTTGCACCTCCCTCCCACCCTCCCTATCCCACCCCTCTAGGTGGACACAAAGCACCGAGCTGATCTCCCTGTGCTATGTGGCTGCTTCCCACTAGCTATCTATTTTACATTTGGTAGTGTATATATGTCCATGCCACTCTCTCACTTCATCCCAGCTTACCCTTCCCCCTCCCCGTGCCCTCAAGTCCATTCTCTACGTCTGCGTCTTTATTCCTGTCCTGCCCCTAGGTTCATCAGAACCATTTTTTTGTTTGTTTTATAGATTCCATATATATGTGTTAGCATACGGTATTTGTTTTTCTCTTTCTGACTTACTTCACTCTGTATGACAGACTCTAGGTCCATCCACTTCACTACAAATAACTCAATTTCATTTCTTTTTATGGCTGAGTAATATTCCATTGTATATATGTGCCACATCTTCTTTATCCATTCATCTGTTGATGGACACTTAGGATGTACCACATCTTCTTTATCCGTTTGTCTGATGGACACTTAGGTTGCTTCCACGTCCTGGCTATTGTAAATAGTGCTGCAATGAACATTGTGGTACATGACTGTTTTTGAATTATGGTTTTCTCAGGGTATATGCCCAGTAGTGGGATTGCTGGGTCGTATGGTAGTTCTATTTTTAGTTTTTTAAGGAACCTCCAAACTGTTCTCCATAGTGGCTGTATCAATTTACATTCCCACCAGCAGTGCAGGAGGGTTCCCTTTTCTCCACACCCTCTCCAGCATTTGTTGTTTGTAGATTTTCTGATGATGCCCATTCTAACTGGTGTGAGGTGAAACCTCGTTGTCGTTTTGATTTGCATTTCTCTAATAATTGATGTTCTAGAGCTTTAGAGTGATGTTGAGAAGCTTTTCATGTGCTTCTTGACCATCTGTATGTCATCTTTGGAGAAATGTCTGTTTAGGTCTTCTGCCCATTTTTTGATTGGGTTTTTTAAAATATTGAGCTGCATGAGCTGTTTATATATTTTGGAGATTAATCCTTTGTCTGTTGATTTGTTTGCAAATATTTTCTCCCATTCTGAGGGTTGTCTTTTCATTACACCTGGGTTTTTGACCTGAGCGATTTTGTGGGTGGTTGTGTTGCTGTTTATGGAGATGCAAAAGACTGGGGAAGAGTAAGTTTAGGGGTAAAATCAAGAGTTCTGTATTGTTCGACATCTGGAAAAGGAATAGGTAGCACTATTGAATTATAGGTCATTCATCCACTACTAGGTTGTCAACTAGCGCACTAGCTTTCTGTGGCTTTCATGGTCTTTTATGCTCCTCCTGTCTTTTTTTTTTCTTTTCCTTTTGGGTCACACCACACGGGATCTTTAGTTCCCTGACCAGGGATCGAACAAGTACTCACTGCAGTGGAAGCACGGAGTCTTAACCACTGGACCACCAGGGAAGTCCAATGCTCCTCCTGTCTTAAAGCTACCTCTGGAAGGCATGGCCATGTGCAGCTCAGATGCCCCTTCAAGAAAGGACTAGCTGCCCAGATGCAAGGAGTGTGCTTAGCTGACCAGCTCCAGCTTTTTCTCCTTCAGGGTCCATCTCAGCTTTCCAGCTGAGGTCATGCTCTCTTCAGGGCATCTCCCAGCCAATGACTGACCAGGGCACTCTCTTTCTCGGGCAGTCCCATGTCAATGACTGGGCCAGGGGGCAGCACGAGGGCCTAGCCATTTCCCCTGGCACAGGACTTCTTTATGAAGCAGTCTTTGCTCTGGAGCTCCCTGCTGGGCCAGCAGAGATTTTGCCAGGTCTGCACTTCTGCCCTGTTGTCTGATGGCTCCCCCCTCACATGTGTTATTCTTTTTATTAAAAAATATTTTATTTATGTATTTATTTATTTGGTTGCACCAGGTCTTAGTTGAGGCCAGCAGGCTCCTTAGTCGTGGCACGTGAACTCTGAGTTGCGGCATGCATGTGGGATCTAGTCCCTGACCAGGGATTGAACCCCAGTGCCCTGCATTGGGAGCTGAGTCTTAACCACTGCACCACCAGGGAAGAACCCCTCACCGGTGTTATTCTTCAGTAAATCTGTACTCCTAACTCCATCTTAGCATCTGCTTCTTGGAGAACCCAACCTGTAGCACTATTTGAGACCAAAATACAGTCTCAGTTTTCGGCTCTGTGCCATGTATTAGGAAGCTCACATGAAAGCTTAACTTGCAGTATGTATTAATCAGATATTGACGCTATAATGCTGTGTAACAAACAACCACAGAAGCTTGGCAGTATAAACAACAAGCATTTATTTCTTGCCTACACATGTGAGAGTTAGCTAGGGCAGCTCTGTTTTCACGTGTCTCATTCTGGGATCTGGGCTGAAATTATAACAGGGAAGCTCTTTTCATGGCAGAATACCAGAGTGTAAGAGAGCAATCCCAAATGCCCATGCACAAGCACATTTCATGCCTTTGCTCACATCACGTTCACTAGCATTGACCAAAGCTAGGTCACGTGGCCAAATCCAAAATGAAGGGGTAAAGAAAAACTTGACCACTCTGAGGTCACGGCAGAGGGTTTGGATGTATACTCCTCCTCCTCCAGAAGACCAATAATTCACTTACTGCCAATAATAGTCATATCAAGTCAGTATAAGACTTGACATAACCATACATAGCCAGCTCATACTTCCAGGTTACACACCCTTTCTGTAAGACTGTTAGTGTTCACTTGCAGGGTTTTCTTGGCTTTAAGGATAACTGAGGATTTCTGGGGGAGTCCTGAAGATTATTCAGATTAAAATGGCTTTCTGAATATGCAAAGGCAAAATCTAATGCTTCTTTATTACCGATGTCATATAAAGATTGATAATGCTTCTTGGTTCACTGAACTCCGATTAACATGCTTGGTGGAATATATTCTGTGAATCTGTCTTGCTGTTAAGTAGCTCTTTCAGAAATATATATGTACAGGCAGACCTCAGAGATATTGTGGGTTTTGTTCCAGACCACCGCAATAAAGCAACTATTGCAATAAAGCTAGTCACACGAATTTTTTTATTTCCTAGGGCATATAAAAGTTATATTTACACTATCTTATAGTCTATTAAGTGTCCAATAAATAGCATTATGTCTAAGAAATGTACATACCTTAATTTTAAAATACTTTATTTCTAAAAAACGCTAACCATCATCTGAGCCTTTAGGGAGTCATGGTAGTCACATCAAAGATCACTGATCACAGATAATAACAAATAATAACGAAAAAGTTTGAAATATTGAAAGGATTAGCAAAATGTGACACAGAGACACAAAGTGAGCAAATGTTGTTAGAAAAATGGCATGGATAGACTTGCTGGATGCAGGGTTGCCACAAACCTTCGATTTGTAAAAAAAATGCTGTATCTGTGAAGCACAATAAAGCAAAGCTCAATAAAATGAGGGTGTGTGTGCATGTACTTAAACCACTTTACCGAGGTATGTTTGACGTAGAGAATGCTGTACTTATTGAACGGGTACAACTTGATGCTTGTTTCAGGATGTTGATGGTAGGCCTGATCTACTCTCAGTATGAAAATGTAGACCTCTAAGCTCTCATCTTCTGATGTTCCTGAATCTAATCTCCTGCACGGATCACAAACACCTATCTTGAATCCTGGATTTCCAACTTTATGGAACAGGGTTATTAGAGTATAGCAGAATTCTCAGAACTTGTTACTGCTTTCATAGTTCTTATTATAACCTAAAATTATTTTTAATTTTTTCAAAGTAATATATAGTTTAAAAATAAAATTGTGGGGACGTCCCTGGTGGCACAGTGGTTAAGAATCCGCCTGCCAATGCAGGGGACACGGGTTTGAGCCCTGGTCCAGGAAGATCCCACGTGCTGTGGAGCAACTAAGCCCGTGCGCCACAACTACTGAGCCTGCGCTCTAGAGCCCGTGAGCCACAACTACTGAGCCCGCATGCCACAACTACTGAAGCCCGTGTGCCTAGAGCCCGTGCTCCACAACAAGAGAAGCCACCGCAATGAGAAGCCCACACACACCGCAACGAAGAGTAGCCCCTGCTTGCCGCAACTAGAGAAAGCCCGCGTGCAGCAACGAAGACCCAATGCAGCCAAAAACAAATAAATTAATAAATAAAAATAAAATTGTGAACTTATTTACAAAACAGAAGCAGATTGATAGCTACTAAAAACAAACTTATGAAACCAAAATTCAAAAAGAGTCATGTACCAAAATGTTCATTGCAGCTCTATTTACAATAGCCCGGAGATGGAAACAACCTAAGTGCCCATCATCGGATGAATGGATAAAGAAGATGTGGCACATATATACAATGGAATATTACTCAGCCATAAAAAGAAACAAAATTGAGCTATTTGTAATGAGGTGGATAGACCTAGAGTCTGTCATACAGAGTGAAGTAAGTCAGAAAGAAAAAGACAAATACCGTATGCTAACACATATATATGGAATTTAAGAAAAAAAAAATGTCATGAAGAACCTAGGGGTAAGACAGGAATAAAGACGCAGACCTACTGGAGAACGGACTTGAGGATATGGGGAGGGGGAAGGGTGAGCTGTGACAGGGCGAGGGAGAGTCATGGACATATACACACACTAACAAACGTAAGGTAGATAGCTAGTGGGAAGCAGCCGCATGGCACAGGGATATTGGCTCGGTGCTTTGTGACAGCCTGGAGGGGTGGGATAGGGAGGGTGGGAGGGAGGGAGACGCAAGAGGGAAGACATATGGGAACATATGTATATGTATAACTGATTCACTTTGTTATAAAGCAGAAACTAACACACCATTGTAAAGCAATTATACCCCAATAAAGATGTTAAAAAAAAAACAAAAAAAAAAACTTATGGTTACCAAAGGGGAAACGTCGGGGGCAGGGATAAATCAGGAGCTTGGGATGAACACACGCACACTACTATATATAAGCTAGATGACCAACGGGGAACTACTGCATAGCACAGAGAACTCTACCCAATATTCTGTGATAACCTATATGAGAAAAGAATCTAAAAAAGAATGAATATATGTATATGTATAACTGAATCACTTTGCTGTACACCTGAAACTAACACAGCATTGTAAGTCAACTATACTCCAATAACATTAAAATATTTTTTAAAATAAGGTAAAATTGTTCTAGAAAGCTCATAATGGAAAAGAGCAGCCCCGTTCTACCACTCCTCTTTCCTCTACGCTGCTACACACAGGCAACCCCTTTCAACTCTTTTAGCAGGTTCCAAATAGTCCTATTGCAGCTACTTAAAAAATTACCAATAGATACTACTGACCTTCTGTTATGATAGATGAAGATTTACCTCTCTTACTACCACTAACCCTAGCTTCTGCTTCCCCATCTTCTCATTATAGTTTACGATAAATTTTGGTTAAATCAATAATCAGTGTTTATATTTTTAAGGATATGTAAAAATAGTTCAACGATGAGCCAGAAGGGTATCATTACATGCCTCCCTCCTCCCCCCTTTATTTTTTGGCCACGCCATGCAGCATGCAGTATCTTGGTCCCCCACCAGGAATCGAACGTGTGCCCCCTGCATTGAAAGTGTGGGGCCTTAACCACTGGACCACCAGGCAAGTCCCCTCCCTCCCCTTTTTGATAACTTCTAGTTATTCTGCTAATGATTGCCTTGTATTTACATTTACACTGTTTTGGTTTTTTAAAATAATTTTTTCCTAAATTCTCCAACAGATCCTTCAAATACCTATCAATATAATATTTTCAAACCACTTAAACGCAGTGGGTCAACTATTAATTTCCTGGCATCCTCCTTCCCACAACCTCGTATCCTTCTGCTCCAACCTAGCCCTGCCACACATTCTGGGAATTCTTTTCCTGCTTTCCTGGGCTAGAATCCTTGCTTCCTAGATCACGTGTCTTCCTCTTTCTTGGTGTAGCCCCTAGTTTTGCAGAAGCACATTCTCCAGGGACGTGGCAAACACTAGTGAGGATGCTGGTGGGAGTGTCAGCTGGCGCAGCTGTTCTGGACGGCCATCTGGAAGTGTCCATCAAAGGAAGACTATGTGAACCCTGTGACCCAGCAATCTTGTTCCCGAGCACTCCTCCAAGGGAAGTGGTCATGTGGGCCCATAAGAGGATACACGTGAGGATGCTCACTGTAATGCCTTTGTGTATCTGTGCGTATGAAGTTTTCTGACCTCTGTAGATAATTTATACCCTATCACTTCACTGAACTCACTTAATAGCAGTTTTTTAGCTGATTCTCTTGGGTTTTCTAAGTATTTGATCATACTATCAACAAAGAGTAAATATTTTACTTCCTTTTTTCTAATTTTTTTTTTTTTTTTGCGGTACGCGGGCTTCTCACTGCTGTGGCCTCTCCCGTTGCTAAGCACAGGCTCCGGACGCGCAGGCTCAGCGGCCATGGCTCACGGGCCCAGCCGCTCCGCGACATGTGGGATCTTCCCAGACCAGGGCACGAACCCGTGTCCCCTGCATCGGCAGGCGGACTCTCAACCACTGCGCCACCAGGGAAGCCCCCTCTTTTCTAATTTTTATACATCTGATTTCTTCCTCTTGTCTGATTGCTTTTGTTAATACCTTTAGTACAATGGTAATGGTAGTAGAGTCGATGGCCATTCTTGTCTTGCCCTGACTTTAATATGTTTTATTTTATTTTTATTAGACAATTGGATTTCTTTACTTTTTTTTATTAAAGTAAACTTACATAAAGTGCTCAAATCCTAAGTGTAGAGCTTGATAAAGTTTTTCAAATGTACACACCCAGATAAAAACATAGAATTTCCAGCACCCCAGAAGGGTCCCTGTATCCTCTGTCAATCATTATCTCTCTCAAAGATAACCACTATTCTGATACTATTCATGAGTTTTGTCTGTTTTGTCTGTTTGTTTGTTTAAAATTTTATCTTATTTGTTTTGGTTGCACCAGCTCTTAGCTGCGGAAGGTAGGCTCCCTAGTTGCGGCTCACTGTCTCCTTTAGTTACGACATGTGCTCCTTAGTTGTGGCACGTGTGCTTCTTCGTTATGGCATGCGAACTCTTAGTTGCAGCATGCACGTGGGATCCAGTTCCCTGACCAGGGATCGAACCCGCATCCCCTGCATTGGAAGGCGGATCCTTAACCACTGTGCCACCAGGGAAGTCCCGAGTTTGGTTTGTTTTTAAACTTCATATAAATGGAATTATATAGTATGTACTCTTATGCTGGGTACTTCCACTCAACATGTGGGATTCACCCATGTTGTGTGTGTAACAGTAGTTATTTTTTCATTTGTGCGTGGTATTCCACAGAAATATATGAATATACCACAACCCGTTTAACCATTCTACTGCTGATAGACTTTGGGTTATTTCCAGTTTGGGCTATTATAAATAAAGCTACTTTAAAAATGTTCGTATACATTTTTTTGTTGAACATAGTATGCATCTCAATTAGGTCTAAACCCAGGAGAGGAATTGCTAGGTCATAGGACATATGTGTTTTAGCTCATGCTTGCGCTTAGTTTCGTAGATGTTGCAGAACCATCTTCCAAAGTGGTTGTAACCAATTTACACTTTCAGTTGTTCCATTTCCTCACCAGCAGTTGGTTTTTCAGTCCTTTTAATTTTAGCCATTCTGTTGCGAGTGCAAGGGTATTGCGGTGCCTTTATTTCGTATTTCCCTGATGAGTGATGACATTTAGCACCGTTTCATATGATTATTGGCCATTGGAATGTTATCTTTTGTGAAGTGTCTGTTCAAGTCTTTGGCTTATTTAAAAAATTGAGTTGTCTTTCTCTTGTTGATTTGCTCTGTAGATTTAAATTTTTCATAGATAATGTAAAATTATACCCCAAAAAGTTTAGATCAATTTACATTCCTATCGAAATTTACGAAGATGCTAGTTTTGCCACACACTCTCCAATGTTGGATATTATCAAACTTTTTAATGTTTGCCAATATGGCAAGGGTCAAATGGTATTTCATTATTACTCTATTTTTAACTTTTTAAAATTGTGGGATGATTCATACATGCACATATACATACAAAAGTGTGTGTGTGTGTTTAAAAGAATAAGAATAAAAGCAGTCAATACTACTGTACCCATCAGTCAGGTTAAAAACCAGAATATCTTTGGATCTTAGAAGCCCCCTGTGTGCCTCTCCCTGAGGTAGCTACCACCTTGTCTTTTTTTTTTTTTTTTAGTACGCGGGCCTCTCACTGCTGTGGCCTCTCCCGTTGCAGAGCACAGGCTCCGGACGCGCAGGCTCAGTGGCCACAGCTCACGAGCCCAGCCGCTCCGCGGCATGTGGGATCCTCCCGGACCGGGGCACGAACCCGCGTCCCCTGCATCGGGAGGCGGACTCCCAACCACTGCGCCACCAGGGAAGCCCCCCACCTTGTCTTTTGTGTTATCATTTTGTATTAGTTGGGGGATGGAGAGGATAAAGTGCTGAAATAAAGATATTCAACACTGCATTAAGAAATAAAGAAGTTCTGGGGACTTCCCTGGTGGTGCAGTGGGTGAGACTCTGTGCTCCCAATGCAGGGGGCCCAGGTTCGATCCCTGGTTGGGGAACTAGATCCTGCATGCAGGCTGCAACTAAGAAGCCGCAACTAAAAAAAAAAAAACAAGAAAGATCCCGCAGGCCGCAATGAAGATTCCGCATCCCGCAACTAAGACCTGGCGCAGCCTAAATAAAGAAATATTTTTTTAAAAAAAGTTTTTCCCATGCCAGTCCGATGTGAACAGTTCAGGTTGGTGGGGCAGCTCTTATTTTATGTGGTCATTCTGGGAACCTGATTCCTTACATCTTTGTTTTCCGCTATCACTAGGGCATTTCACCATCTGTATGGTTGAAGCTGTCACTGGCACTTGCAGGTGCCAGCGGCAGGAATGGTAAAAAAGATGGGGACGGGGCGCCCGAAAGTCTTAGACCCAGACCCAGAAGCAGCACGTCACTTCTACTAGGCCCCATAAGCAAGACCGTAGTCACATACTTAGCACCTCAGAAATGCAGTCCACCTGGACAGCCCTGTGCCCAATCACAACTCCGTTACCAGGAGAGAAGGGGAGAACACGTTTTGTGATTTTATCACCTTGGTGCATACCTTGCAACAATATCTTCCAGTAAATAAAACAAAGAGAAAACTAAATGGCAAGAAGATACCTAGCTGTGTAAAGAAAGGACAATGTTACCATGATCCGATGGAAGGTTTCCAGGAAAATATAAACTAAAGAGAGGTTCCAGGTCATAGCCTGGCTTCAGCTTCCGGAATTGTTTACAGGAGCCCCTCTTGGGTAAGATCAGTGGGCAATTATGCAGAAAAGAGTTCACAGAGCAGGCCTGAGACTGCTTTCCTTAGAAAGGTTGGCCCTTGCAACGTTGACCCTTGGCCGGCATCTGGGAACTTGGATTTCAGGAGGGTTTCCACCAGTTCCTAAGTGATAAGTGTGGTTCCTTGTGCGTAAACTATTTATGCAAACAATATGGCTTGTGTTGAACACCAGCTTTCCTTCTGGGACTCTGGAAGTTTGGTGTGTGCTAGGTGGAGGGTGACTCCAGTCACGAGTCTGGGTACTAAGTCTCTGATGAGCTGCCATGGTTGACATGCTTCACATGCGCTGTCACAATTTGATGCTGGAGGAATTAAGGTAGCCTCTGTGACTCCACTTGGAGAGGACTCTTGGCTCATGCCTGGTTTCCTCTGGACTATGCCCATTCCTTTTTTCTTTTGCTGATTCTGCTTTGTATCCTTTTGCTGTAATAAATCACAGCCTCGAGTACGACATTATGCTGAGCCCTGTGAGTCCTCCTAGTGAATCCCCAAACATGGGGGTGGTCTTGGGGAACCTGACGCAGTAGGGTTATGAAAGTATGCTGGGAAACCCAAGTGTCACCGAGGTTGGAGCATCTGACTGGACTATAGGGTGGGTCAGTTTCAGGATGTCTCTCGTGACCGATGTCAAGATGAATGGGATTTGCTGTATTTTTCTGCTTCTTAGTTCGTCTTGGCCGACCTCCAACTCTCAGGAGTAGTTCAGAGAAGAGTATTTCTACGGAGCGAAATGAATGCTCTCAGTTCATTCAGGTGGCAGGGGATGGGAGGGAGGGCGGGAACTTCATCAGTGCATGGTCCAGGCAGCCAAGTACAGATAACAATCTGGGTCAAGATAACCAGAGCACTTCGTTCTCAGGCAAAATGGTACTACAATGGCAGTGGGCATCTCGGAGGCTGCTCCCATCTGAACTGGTTGTCCTTTACATCAGATGCAGAGCTATTCATCCTGGGATCTCTTTTCACGTCTTCCTAGGGGCTTCCCATGTCTCTCTCCCAGCGTTAGGTCTCCTATTTCCTGTACTGTTTGCCTTTCTATGGTTACTCTCTTCTTTTGGTGGACATATCCTCTCATTGCTTCCTGAGAGAGGGCACAGGGAGGGTAAATCCCATGTCCAAAAATGTCTTTATTCTGCTCTCATACTGGATTGATACTTGGCGTGGGTTTAGTTACAGGCTGGAAGAAGTATTTCCTCAGAATTTTGAAAGTATTTCTCCACTGTTCTCCTTCATTCAACACACTTATTTTCCGAAATATTTATTTATTTATCTAGGCTGCACTGGGTCTTAGTTGCAGCATGCAGGATCTTTTAGTTGTGGCATGCGGACTCTTAGTTGTGGCATGCATGCGCGATCTAGTTCCCCGACCAGGGATGAACCCAGGCCCCCTGCCTCGAGAGCGTAGAGTCTTAAGCACTGGACCACCAGGGAAGTCCCAAAACATTTTTTAAAAAATAAATTTATTTCTTTTATTTCTTTTATTTTTGGCTGCGTTGGGTCTTCATTTCAGGCTTCACTGCAGGCTTTCTCTAGTTGCAGCGAGCAGGGGCTACCCTTCGCTGTGGTGCGTGGGCTTCTCATCACGGTGGCTTCTCTTGTTGCGGAACATGGGCTCTAGGAGCGTGGGCTTCAGTAGTTGTGGCACGAGGATTCAGTAGTTGTGGCTCGCGGGCTCTAGAGCGCAGGCTCAGTTGTTGTGGCGCAAGGGCTTAGTTGCGCCGCGACATGTGGGATCTTAGTTCCTTGACCAAGCATCTAACCCTCATGCCCTGCATTGCAAGGCAGATTCTTTACCATTGGACCTCCAGGGAAGTCCCTTATTTTCTGAAGTTTCTTACAAAAAAGGTCATCCTGGTTTTGATTCATGGATACAGTATCTATTTACCTGAGAATACTAGCATTTGTTTTCAAATTTCATCTCTTTGCATGACCTGTTTTCTCCAACAATGCTTCTTTTTGTTCATTTGTTTCTCGGATGTATGGATAATCCTTGGTGGTCTGCTCACGATTAAGAGACAGAGATTAAAAAGCTGGTAGGTCTAAGCACATGGTCTTTAGGACTTTCAGAGTTTGGGGTTCACTGCAGGATAATCGGCATGGGCCATTTCTTGGGGGAAGCTTTTATGCCTGTATCTCGGGAGCTGCCAGATTCTCCAGAAAAGAATCTTCTAAAATTTCTGTATTGAGAGTAAAGGCTTGGTGGCCAATATCCTGGGAGCCTAGTGGGGAGAAAGAGGGTTCAGCATATTCAGTAGTCACATGCTCACTTAATCCTCATATTCAAGACACTACTTGTGACCTTAATTTGGCTTAGACTCTCCTGTACAGAAACTCTTTGTTTTGCCTTTTCCAGAGAATAAACTTTCAGATTTCTGCTAGGAGGGGGAATCTAGATTTGCAAGGGTATATGTAGGATAAACTCCAAGAAGTGGGATTGCTGGATTGAAGAGTACATAAGCTTTAGATTTGTATTAGTCATTGCCAAATTATTCTCTATTGAGCTTGTACCAATTTACACCACGACCAGCAAGATATGAGAGTATCTGTTTCTTCAGACCTTGTAAACAGCAAACTTTTTCACTTTGAAAACAGATGGAAACTATTTTATCTATGCTATTTATTTATTATTATTTTTTTTTTGTGGTACGTGGGCCTCTCACTGTTGTGGCCTCTCCCGTTGCGGAGCACAGGCTCCGGACGCGCAGGCTCAGCGGCCATGGCTCACGGGTCCAGCCACTCCGCGGCATGTGGGATCTTCCCGGACCGGGGCACGAACCCGTGTCCCCTGCATCGGCAGGCGGACTCTCAACCACTGCGCCACCAGGGAAGCCCTATCTATGCTATTTTAATTTACATTTTTCTTAAGTCTGAGATTATCTTTTCATGCTTGAGACATACTTCCATTTTGTTTCCTCTTAAATGTCTGCTCACATCCTTTTGCCCACTGGATTGTTAGCCTTTCTTTGATTTCTAGGAGCTCTTTACTTTTTCCAGTTTCTTGTTTGTTGATTTTGCTTACAGTGGTTTATCAAAAGGAAAACTTTTTTTTTTAAAATAAAGCAAACACTTTTCTCTGCAAAGGTGATTCAGAGAATTCATATAAAGGCAGGAGAGGGGCAGCTGACCGGGAGGTTTCCAGTGCAGCTTGCGTGATATAGCCGTGGAATCAGGCACACCTGCTGGGCCTTCTGTTTTCCCTGGTGGGAGTGGCCGACTGGATGGGCAACCTCAGTCTCCACCGTGCCTGCCCTTCCCTAGGTGCCCAGTTAGCAGGGCTTTGGGCCTAGCCTGAGCTCTATCTATCACATCTGAATTTGGTGGTATTAGATACAGGGGGAGCAGAAGAAAACTGCCTGTGCTGAATCATGTCTTTCCTTGTTTTTTTTTCGTTTATTTTGTTTTGGAGGGAAAGGTCCCTGCAAGTCCCCTTCCTGGGCTGGGAAGGGACCAAAATGCCATAATAGCAGCAGGGATGACAGCGTCCACTACAGATGACCTTTAAAGAACACAGGTCTGAATTGGGCCGGTCCACTTATGAGATTTTTTTTCAATAAATACCTACTACAGTACTACACAATCTGTGGTTGGTTGAATCCAAGGATGCAGATCTGGCAATACAGAGGGCCGACTGTAAAGTTATACTGAATTTTTGACTGTGCAGAGGGTCAGCAAACCCCTGAATTGTTTAAGCGTCAACTGTATTGAGGGGGAAAAGCATTTTTTAATGTGGTCAAATTTCTTCTATGGCTTCCAAGTCTTGTGTCATATTGAGAAAGATCTTCTACTTCTGAGATTAAAATTGCCTCCCCTCATTGCTTCTATTATTTTTTCTTTCTTTTGGCCACACCTGACAGCATGTGGGATCTTAGTCTCCCAACCAGGGATCGAACCTGCGACCCTGCATTGGAAGCATGGAGTCTTAACCCCTGGACCTCCAGGGAAGTCCCTATTTTTTCTTTTTTATATTTCAGTTTTTCATCCATTTGGACTTTTTTCTCCCAGATGGCTACCCAGTTGTCCTAATTCTCTTTATCAAACATTCACCTTTTACTTACAGATTTTAAATATTTTTTTAAAAAACATACAAAATTTTTACGTGTATTTGTGTTTATTTCTGGAATTCTTGTTCTGCTCCGTTGATCATGTGCCTTGCTACATTATTTTATTATAGTTTTATCAAACTTTTAATATTTGATAAGGCTGATTCCCCATTTATTCTCTCTTTTAGAACTTTCATGGGTCTCCTTGTTTGGTTTTTTACTTTTTCCACTTGAACGGTGAAATCATCTTGTCTAGTTTCCAAATACAGTTTGGAATTTTGGAATCACATTAAATTTATAGATTAATTTAGGAAGAACGAATACCCTTATCATGTCGAGTCTTTCTGTTCAAGAACATTGTGTGCCTTTCCACTTGTTCAATTGTTCTTTGGAGTCCTTCTGTAGCATTTTAAAGTTTCTAACACAAAGATCTTGCAGTTCTTATTAAGTATATTTCTAGGTGTTTTATCTTATTCATAACTATTGTAAATAAAGCCGTTTATATCTCTGCTAACTGGTGTGGCTTGTGTACATAATGACTTCTGTACAGTAATTTTGTACCTAGCTACCTTACTGAAATTGCTTACTGTTTGTAATGGTTTCTCCATTCATTTTCTTGCATTTTCCAAACAAATATCATTTGTAAATAATGATAACTTTACCTTTTTCCCTAATTTGTGAGTTTTTCATATCTGAAATTCACTTGTTTTTAGATATCCTGATTACCTCTAGCATCTGTATTCGTCTCTTACGGCTGCTGCAACAAAGTACCACAAACTGGGTGATTTAAACCATTTATTGTCTCACAGTTGTGGAAGCTAGAAGTTTCAAATCAAGGTTCAGGCAGGGCCATGCTCTCTCTGAAACTTGCAGGGGAGAATCCTTCCTGCCTCTTCCAACCTTTTGGGGTTTGCTGGCAATCCTGGGGTTCCTTGAATTGCAGCTGCAGCACTTTGCTCACTGCCTGTCTCACGCGGTGTTCTCCCTCCCCTGACTCTGTCTCTTCTTCTCATGAGGACAGCAGTCATTTTGGATCTGGGCCCACCCTAACAGTGTCATCTTGATTTAAGTACATTTGCAAAGGCTGTATTTCCAAGAAAGATCATATCCACAAGCACCGAGGGCTAGAACTTTAACATCTCTTTAGGGAGGACACGAGTCAACCCATAACAGCATTGAAATGTTTTCCTCTTTTTTTTTTTTTTTATAAATGCATTTATCTTATTTATTTTGGGCTGCGTTGGGCTTCCTCTAGTTGCGGCAAGTGGGGCTACTCTTTGTTGCAGTGCACCAGCTTCTCATTGTGGTGGCTTCTCTTGTTGCGGAGCATGGGCTCTAGGCACGCGGGCTCAGTAATTGTGGTGCAAGGGCTTAGTTGCTCTGCAGCACGTGGGATCTTCCCGGACCAGGGCTCGAACCCGTGTCCCCTGAATCGGCAGGCGCATTCTTAACCACTGCGCCACAAGGGAAGTCCTACGTATTTGTTTTTTAACAGCTGCAATGTATGGCATTTCCATATTTTATTTATCTAATTCCTTACTGATGGCTATTTAGGGAATTTCCAATTTTTCACTATTAAGAACAATGCTTCAGTGAAAATCCTAATATAAACTTTGCACATTTGTGCAGGTAAATTCCTAAAGTTGGAGTTGTTGAGTCCAATCACATAACTACAACAGATATTTTGATAGTGATTAACAAACTGTCCCCCAGGTAATAGCAATCTACATTCCTACCAACGGCGACTATAAGTGCCTTTTTCTTAATACTTTTGCCAACACAAAAATCTGTGGCAACGCTATTATCAAGTTTTTATTGATAATTTATATTTTCCAATGTGACAGTAAAGAAATTTTTGTTTTAATTTGCATTTCTTTCATTATTAGAAAAGTTGAGCATCTTGGAGCAGGGAAGTTCTTTCTAGGCATGACAGGAAACTCAGAAGTCATAAACAAAAAGTCTGACAAATGCAACTTTTGTGAATTGCTTACTTACGTCCTTTGCCTATTTTTTAAACTGTTATTTTTCCTTTCTCATTGACTTAAAGAAGCATTTTTATTTTTAGGGACATTATCCCCTTGCCATATGTGTTACAAATATTTTTCCCAAGTTTGTCATCTTTTTAAGCGGTGTTTTGCGCCATGCAAAATATAGAATAAAAATAGACTAAGACTTGTGAGTTTGGGGTGATGTTCAGACAAGACTTCCCTATTTCGCGATTACCAATATATTTATTGAAGTAGTTTCTTTTTGGACTCGTGGTTAATTTTTATATTTAAATCTTTGATCCATCTGGAGCATATTTTGGATTGAGGAAGGAATTAGGAATCCATATTTATTTCATGATAAATGGCTAGTTGGTTGTTCCAGTACCTTTTATTAAATTAACCCTGCCAACTCTATTATATGTCTTTTTTGTTGTTGTTGTTGTTGTGTTGGGTCTGCGTTGCTTCATGCGGGCTTTCTCTGGTTGCAGGAGCGGGGGCTGCTCTTCGTTGTGGTGCGCGGGCTTCTCGTTGCAGTGGCTTCTCTTGTTGCGGAGCATGGGCTCTAGGCGTGCGGGCTTCAGTAGATGTGGCACATGGGCTCAGTAGTTGTAGCACGCAGGCTCAGTAGCTGTGGCTTGCGGGCTCTAGAGCACAGGCTCAGTATTTGTGGCGCACGGGCTTAGTTGCTTCGCAGCATGTGGGATCTTCCCGGACCAGGGCTCGAACCGGTGTCCCCTGCATTGGCAGGCGGATTCTTAACCACCGCACCACCAGGGTAAGCCCCAAAACAGATTTTTAACTTAACAAATGCATCTTACTTCCTATCACAGGCCCCCAACCACTACTCTACAGAAGCTTATGGCGAGAAATCACTCAACTTTACTGGCTGCTTCTCAACAGCCCAGTAATGTTACCCCAGAGAGTAGCTGAGAAGTTCTACTAATCACGTATAAGCAGCTTGTTAATTTTTTCTTTACATACAGCATACCAACTCTTTTGTTTTCAATCTCCTTCTCTCTCTTTCCTGTTTAAGGTTCTCAGACAGAAAGTTAGAAATTGTTACTGAGGCTATTAAGCTTGAAGGTCCTCACTCTAATCTCTAAAGAGATAAAACCCACAAAGTTCATTGGGCTGCTTGGACAGGCTGTCATTGAATCTGTAACTGGAGGAGGTTCACAATGAAAAACAAAGCTAGCACAAGTTCTAGCCATGAAAAGCGATGTCTTAATTTGGGTGCAGTTCTAAGAATACTCTAAGAAATAATTCAACTGGTTCTGTGTCTGTGAGTGACAGAATGTCACAGCCTTGTGATGACCGGTTCTCTCATTCTCTTCCTATATTTTTTCCTTCATTACTATGGTTTGGAGCCCACATTTCTGTCTTATCTCTAGAGTCTAAGATAATTAAAACAGCACACATGGAATTGTATCTATATGAGGTGGGGGAGACAGCTGTGAGTCTTTTAAGGCTGGGAGTAGAGAAACTGGGCAATAGATAGAGGTGTTTCATTTTTAAGTGGAGAAAAAGAGCACTTCTGTTGACTAGCATTCCTTGCTTAGCACATTTGCACTGCATGGAAGGAAGCAGTGGAGCAGCAGTGTGGGAACTTGCCTAGGAGACAGGGAATATCACTGCTGAAGCATGCTGTCCTGGAGCGCACAAGAGGGACTCACTACCAGAGCATGGTGGAGAAATTTGTTTTGAAAAGAAGAGATGCCTCTTCCTTTGATTCTTGAAGAAAAGAGTAAGAATGTGTTCAGAGAAAGATAAAAATGCAGGTACAACTTGGAAATTGAGGGAGGTTCATGCCTCATGGCAGATTCCCAAATTTTCTTGTTTCTCAGAGCCCTTAACGTCTCAGTAACTTCTTCACGTCACCCCTAGACCAAAAGAACACCTAACAGTTCTGTTTATCGTTTATTAGATGTGTCCAAACAACCCAATACGTAAGTATTTATTCCTAATAATTTAGTGGCTGTTCGAAAAATAAACTGGGCCCTGTGTAGTTTGCTCTAGTTTTGATTTAATAGCACATACAACTCACTCATTTAAAGTGTATAGGGACTTCCCTGGTGGCGCAGTGGTTAAGAATCCGCCTGCCAATGCAGGGGACACAGGTTCGAGCCCTGGTCCAGGAAGATCCCACATGCTGTGGAGCAACTAAGCCTGTGCGCTACAACTACTGAGCCTGCGCTCTAGAGCCCGCAAGCCACAACTACGAAGCCTGCATGCCACAACTACTGAAGCCCACGCACCTAGAGCCCATGCTCCGCAACAAGAGAAGCCACCGCAATGAGAAGCCTACACACCACAGCGAAGAGTAGCCCCCACTTGCTGCAACTAGAGAAAGCCTGCACACAGCAATGAAGATCCAATGCAGCCAAAAATAAAATAATAAAATAAATAAAGTGTATAAAATTCAGTGGTTTTTAGTATATTCAGAATTGTATGGGACTTCCCTGGTGGTCCAGTGGTTCAGAATACACCTTCCGATGCAGGGGACACAGGTTCGATCTCTGGTCAGGGAACTAAGATCCCACATGCCCTGGGGCAACTAAGCCCATGTGCCATAACTAATGAGCCCATGTGCCACAACTAGAGAGCCCACGCACTGCAACTAAGATCCCACGTGCAGCAACCAAGACCCGATGCAGCCAAATAAATAATTAAAAAAAAAAAGAATCGTGCAACGATTGCAATCAATGTTAGAACATTTCTGTCACTTTAAAAAGAAAGCCTGTACACATTAACAGTCAGTTCTCCTTCCCCCTCACCCTTCCAGCTCTAGGCAACGACTAACCTATTTTCTGTCTCTATAGATTTGCCTGTTCCTGACATTTCATATAAATGGAATCACATGATATGCGGCCTTTTGTGTCAGCCTTCTTTCACTAGGCATGTTTTCAAGGTTTATCCATGTCGTAGCATGCATTGGTACTTCATTCCTTTTTGTGGCTGAATAATATTCGACTGTGTGGATAGACCACATTTTGTTTATTAATTTATCAGTCAGTGGACATCTGGACTGTTTCTACTTTTTGGATATTATGACTAATGCTGCTATGAACACTTGTGTACAAGTTTTTGTGTGGACATGTTTTTACCTCTCTTGGGTATAATATACCTAAGAGTGTAATTGCTAGGTCATTGGTAACTGTTTAAACTTTTGAGGAATACCAGACTATTTTCCAAAGTGGCTGCACTGTTTCACATTCCCACCAGCAGATATGAGGGTTTGAATTTCTCCACATATTCATCACTTGGTATTATCTGTCTTTTTTTTTTTTTTGCCATATGCGGGCCTCTCACTGTTGTGGCCTCTCCCGTTGCGGAGCACAGGCTCCAGACGCGCAGGCCCAGCGGCTATGGCTCATGGGCCCAGCCGCTCTGCGGCATGTGGGATCCTCTCGGACCGGGACACGAACCCGTGTCCCCTGCATCGGCAGGTGGACCCTCAACCACTGCGCCACCAGGGAAGCCCTATCTTTTTGATTATAGCCATCCTAGTGGGTGTGAAGTGGGATCTCATTGTGGTTTTGATTTGCATTTCTCTGATGACAATGATGCTGAGCATCTTTTCATGTGCTTACTGGCCATTTGTATATCTTCTTGGAGAAATGTCTATTCAAGTCCTTTGCCCGTTTAAAAGCTAGGTTGTTTTTCGAGTTGTAGGAGTTGTCTATACATTCTACATACAAGTATCTTATCAGATATATGATTTGCAAACATTTTCTCCCATTCTCTGGGTTGTGTTTTCTAGTTTTGAATTTAAAAAAAAAAAAAACCTTTGAATTAAAAGAAAATACGTTTGCTAGAGAACAGACTTGTGGTTGCCAAGGGGGAGGGGGGTGGGAGAGAGATGGAGTGGGAGGTTAGGGTTAGCAGATGTAAGCTACTATATATAGAATGGATAAACAACAACGTCCTACTGTATAGCACAGGGAGCTATATTCAATATCCTGTGATAAACCATAATGGAAAAGAATATGAAAAAGAATGCATATAGATGTATAACTGAATCACTTTGCTGTACAGCAGAAATTAACACATTGTAAATAAACTATACTTCAAAAAAATTTTTTTTGATTTAAAAATACATGTTTGAGGGGCTTCCCTGGTGGCGCAGTGGTTGAGAGTCCGCCTGCCGATGCAGGGGACATGGGTTCGTGCCTCGGTCCGGGGAGATCCCACATGCCGCGGAGCGGCTAGGCCCATGAGCCATGGCCGCTGAGCCTGCGCGTCCGGAGCCTGTGCCCCGCAACGGGAGAGGTCACAACAGTGAGAGGCCCGCGTACCGCAAAAAAAACCCAAAAAAATGTTTGCTTCATCTGAATTGCTATTCTTCCCCTTTTAGTAATGTATAGTTTAAAAATGAGCATACTGGAAAAAAAGAAAAAGAGCATACTGGGACTTCCCTGGTGGCGCAGTGGTTAAGAATCCGCCTGACAATGCACGGGACATGGGTTTGAGCCCTGATCCGGGAAGATCCCACATGCCGCGGAGCAACTAAACCCGTGCGCCACAACTACTGAGCCTGCGCTCTAGAGCCCGCGAGCCACAACTACTGAGCCTGTGTCCCAGAGCCCACGAGCCACAACTACTGAGACCTCATGCCACAACTACTGAAGCCCTCGCGCCTACAGCCCGCACACCGCAACAAAGAGTGGCCCCCGCTCGCTGCAACTAGAGAATGCCTGGGCACAGCAATGAAGACCCAATGCAGCCAAATTAATTAATTTTAAAAAACAGTATATTTTGTTACTTTACTCCAACAAGTTTCTCTTTTGAGACCTGAATTCGAATTTTGTTTCTGCTAATAGCTAACTCTAGGGTAGTAACTTGGACAAGTCACTTCATCACTCTCTTTTCTCACGTGTGGACAGGAGATAAGGGTACCTCCTTCACCAGCTTGTGCATGAAGACCAGAGGCTGCGTGAGCACTCGGCATAATGCCCATATAGTAGGCACTCCCCAAACGAGCTGTATTGGAAAACCCTAAAAGAGCTCTTTAAAAAGCACTTTTATTGCAAGACATGTGAAATATTAAGTACTGCATCCACTTAATAATGATTATTTAAGAAAGAATAAGATGCTTTATACAAGATCAATTTGTACATACCATAACTGAACAATCCCAGTGGTGTGTCAGTTTAACCATTCTGCAAATCTGAAGCAGAAAGCTGGAGCGCTCTATTAAGGACACTATATTATCCGATGTTTTCCAAATTTGTTTTCAAGTCTCACAATGGTGTTATAAGGAAGTACCAAGTCATTATGTACTAATAGAATAAACTCATCCAAAAAGATAAATCTGGGAGATTGGTTATGTACATAGTGAGTCAGTAAAGAAGTCGAATGTGGTTCCTAAAGATACCCGTCTATGTGGTTATGTACACAGTGAGTCAGTGAAGAAGTCAAATGTGGTTCCTAAAGACACCCGTCTATGCCCGTTTCTCTTTATAAGGTCACTGTGGCAAACACTATTTCTCTTCAAGGTTAAAAAAAAAAAAAGCTTTTCAGCATCTTAATGAATCTCTGAATCAGAAAAACAGTAAGTTTGGTCTAAAGTGAATACTCCGTATGTATACTAAGCTGCAAAAAAATTGTATTTTTTCATCAACAAATATTCCTCCTCTTCTCCTCCACCTCCTGGATTGTCCCACTGTTCCCACTCGCTCCCTTGGTGACCAGATCCAGGCTTTAGAGACCATCAGCTAAGGACTGCCAAATACATGCCGGCGGGCCAGACTTCTCTCCAGACCCGATTATTCAACTGCCTGCCGGACATTTCCTGTAAATGCCTAATAGACGCTCCACACCCAACACGCTCAAAACTGAACTCCTGGTCCGCCTTTCAAGACCTACTCTTCTCCAGCCTTTTCATCTCAGTTCATGGCACTTCCATCCTCCAGCTGCTTATGTGTATTGTGGAGTCACTCTTGACTCCCCCATTTCTCCCACGAGGTCTTCTGGGAAATTCCATTGGCTTTGGCTTTACCTTCAGAAAACAACTACGATTCTCTAGCCCTTTTTCTGGGGGCCAGAGGGGGGGGCGCGCCTGCACTGTGTGGCCTGTGGGATTTTAGTTCCCCGACCAGGGATCGAACCTGGCAGTGAAGCTCGGAGTCCTAACCACTGGACGGCCAGGGGATTCCTTCTTTAGACTTTCTTAACCTCAACTGCTACCACTCCCTGAGCAAGCCTCCATCGCCCTTGGCCTGGATGAACACCGCTAACCTCTGAAGTGGATTCCCCATCCACTCGTGCCTCCTTTAGTCTACACTCAAGCCAGCAAACAAATGGATTCTTTTTTATTTTTTTATTTTTGGCTTCGCTGGGTCTTCGTTGCTGCGCGCGGGCCTTCTCTAGTTGCGGCGAGGGGGGCTACTCTTCGTTGCGGTGCACGGGCGTCTCATCGCTATGGCTTCTCTTGTTGTGGAGCAGGGGCTCTAGGTGCGTGGGCCTCAGTAGTTGTGGCACACAGGCTCAGTAGTTGTGGTGCACGGGCTTAGTTGCTCCGCGGCTTGTGGGATCTTCCCGGACCAGGGCTCGAACCCGTATTCCCTGGATTGGCAGGAGGATTCTTAACCACTGCGCCACCAGGGAAGTCCACAAATGGATTCTTAAACCCTGCAATGGCTTCCCTGCTCACTCTGCTCTAGCCACACTGGCTGTCTCGCGATTCCTTAACATGCTATGCACACTCTTGCCTTGGGGGCCCTGGGGGGCTTTTTCCTCTGCTTGGTCAGCTCTTTCCCCAGATCTTCCCATGGCCCACTCCGTCACCTCTTTCAAGTCTTTGCTGAAGTGTCACCTCTCAAGGAGACTTATCTTGGCCACCACATTTTAAACTGCAAGCTAGTCAGCACACTCCCAACCCCCCTTATCTCGCTCTACTTCTTTTTCCTAGCACAATCACGGCATGATTTACTTATTCATGTTGATTGTTTATCTTATGTCTTCTTACAAGAATATAAACTCCATGAGTGAGGGATTTATGTTTTCTGATGTATCCCAAAGGCTACAACAGAGTGGCATATGTAGGCGCTCAAATACATATTCGAGGAGACAAAGAATTTTAACAAGGTCCCTCATATGTTGGAGTGTGCATAACAATCTTGCTGAAAGGCAGCAGTGCATCCTAAAAGATAAACATCAATACAATTAGCATATGTTGATAAGTACCAAAAGAAGATAACATTTTAGTATAGTACACAGGACAAATGAAAGCTCAGAGAAGTGCCAAAGAAGTTTAGAGTGGTAATTTTTAAATTTGGGGGGAAGGTGGTCACACCTCTTTGAAAATCTGATGAAAGCTACAGACTCCGATGATATAATGAACATGTACACAAAATTTTGAATACTATTACAAGAGGTTCAAACACTCCCTGATGCCAGCTATGAATCCTGAATGGAGAACCCTTGGTTTCAAGGATTGTTTTATCACCCAGGGCTTGGGAAAGGCTTGGTGAAGATGGGACTCAAACTAGTTCTTAAAGAATAGGCTATGAAGAGGAAACAAGAGGAAGGTCTTTTCAAGCAAGAGAAAGGGCTAAGGGTGATGGTAGAAGAGTCTGACTGGAATGGAGGATTCATGCAAAACGTAAGGACAGGCTGAGAATTGCTTGGTGTATGACTTAAATGACATGGATATTCAAAGTCTTTGAGAGTGTTTGGGCAAAAGAATGTAATGTCTAAAGCATTGTTTTAAGAAAATTAATTTGGTAGTTGTTTATAGGACGAAAGTTGAGAGAAAAAAGTGAAATTAAGGAAATACTCATGAAGCTATAATGATTCAACTTTGAAGATGTGGAAAGGGAACTGATAAGGTTTAGAGGCGGATGAATTTGAGGCACGAATCCATGTAGAAATGCCTGGTTTGAAACTGAAAATCAGAAATAAACTTTAGGTCAGGCCCAGTTATATAAATTTGGTGTTATTTATTGAATCTATGAGTGTGGGGGGGAAAATGACAAGAGAAAAAGTATTAAGAACAGAGATTATTCAGAGGCTTTGGACAGGACAAAGTGAACAGCCTATTATTACTGTGATCTCAATAAAATGTTAAATCTATGTAGAATAAAACCTTAAGAGAAGACTAAGGTATACAGGTATTATGGGTAATTGAAAGTTGGTAGTTAATTTGAGGGCTGCTAATATAATTTTTATGTTTTTGCGGTACGTGGGCCTCTCACTGTTGTGGCCTCTCCCGTTGCGGAGCACAGGCTCTGGACGCGCAGGCTCAGAGGCCATGGCTCACAGGCCCAGCCGCTCTGCAGCATGTGGGATCTTCCCGGACCGGGGCACGAACCCGTGTCCCCTGCATCGGCAGGCGGACTCTCAACCACTGCGCCACCAGGGAAGCCCTAATTTTTATGTTTTAATTTTTGCTTGCTGAGTTTTTTTTTTCCCTCCAAAATGTATTATTACGCTTTTTTCTCCTTGATAACTAGGGAACACAGCTGACTTATTTTTAGATGATTCAGGATGTCACTATTCCTCAAGGAGAGTATACACATTTCCAATGTAAAATAACATGGTTATAGGAAATTTGAATAAATCCATGGGACCGCAGAATACATCCTGGTCATTTTAAAAGGCTTCTGATATCTTTTTGACCTTTAGCAGAAGACAGATAACATCAAAACAACTGTAACACAAAATTTTAGGTGTTTTAGGTATCTATTCTTTTTTAAAAATTTACTTATGTATTAATTTTGGCTGCATTGGGTCTCCGTTGATGCGCGCTGGCTTTCTCTAGTTGCGGGCGGGGCTCCTTTTCGTTGCGGTCAGCGGTCTGGTTACTGCGGTGATTTCCTTGTTGCGGAGCACGGGCTCTAGGCGCGCGGGCTCAGTAGTTGTGGTGCACAGGCTTAACTGCTCTGTGGCATGTGGGATCCTCCCAGACCTGAGCTCGAATCCGTATCCCCTGCATTGGCAGGTGGATTCTTAACAACTGCGCCACCAGGGAAGCCCGTAGGTATCTATTCTTTAAGTAGGATTTACTCCACTGCTTTTTTGCCAGCATGTACAAAGGATACAGGATGTTACTGTCAAATGCATTATTACATCATTGGCACAGTTTCCACTATCATTACCTGCTTATGTATATAAGATGTTTAGGATTCAGACTCCTCTTTAGAACCTACCTCCCTCTACTTCTTTTGTGACCCTCCAGCTATGATTTGTACTTAGAGGGATAAATCATTCTTGGTGTAACAGATGTTGGCTCCCCACCACCCCCACCTGAAATTCTATCAGGATGTTTCTGTTACTTTAGAAACTTTCGTATTCTACTGCAACATGCCAAGAAACCCAGCTACAAAACGGTGATTGTTTAATCTGCAACACGTGTGCCGGCCTTAAATTTGTTTTTCTGCCTTACAATCTAGACCTAGTACAGTATATCCACACAACTATGCCTAGTGAACAATTCTGCAGATTCCACTTGAGCCTTAAAAAAAAAAAATCAACAGCCTCAAACTTTACTAAGAACTCTTCATAAACTGTTGAGCAAGAGAAGTGAACCATGCTTAGATTCAGCCTCTGGTTCCCAAAGCCATTTCCCGACCTGACCCGACCCTCCCTTCTCTAAACACCTGGTGGAGACAAACTTAAGAAACAGAAGCGCCAACACAACCTGCTTTCCTTAAAATTAGCCAGTGCTCACTACAGATAGGTAGGTATTCAGATATTTGACTTGCAAACACAGATGCTGTGTAATCTATACGCTCCTCTCCCCTCCACCCCACCTTAAAAAAAAACCAAAACAAAACAGGGTGAAGCGGCAAACTGAGGTCCTTCAGTACCTTCTCGGAAATTGACTCGGGGAGGTGCACAGGGGTTTCCTGACCCGGGCATCCAGACGACTGTGCGGGGTGGCCGAGGGGAGACCCCAGAACAGGGGGACCGGCCCTCTCCCGGACTCGGGGCTCCCCCGCACCCTCCTGCGGTGTAACACTGGGGCTTGAGCGCTCGGTTCACGGCACCCCACGTGCTGACCCCGAATCTGCGTTGGCAGAGGCGGCTCTCTCCTCCGCTCCTCGGGGTCCCGGGACCTTTCAGGACAGGGCACGAGGCAGCCGAGGAGGCCGCTGCGAGCTCCCTTCAGCGGCGCCGACCGCAGCCCCGCTGCGACTTCCCCTTGCCGGCTCAGCCCGGCCGGGGCGGCGGAGTAGGCGGCACCACTAGGCAGCCCTCGGACCCCGGACAGCAACACCTGCGCCGCAGCGGGGTGGCTCGGAGGCCCCGCCCGCGGGAGGAGCCTGCGGACACCCTGCAGCGTGGAGTGCGCCAGGTGAGCACGCCTGCGCAGTCGGGCCGTAAACAAGCCCGCCCCTTCTCCTCGCTGGCCTCCGCGGGGCCGGCTCACGGGTGGGAGGGGCCAGGAGGAAGGGGCGGGGGGGAGGGCGAGAGCCCGGGACGGCGCCTGCGCGGTGGGCGTGATCCGGGCACTTAGGGCAGGATGAACGCTGCTTTCCAAGATGGCGACGGAGGGAGGAGGGAAGGAGATGAACGAGATTAAGACCCAATTCACCACCCGGGAAGGTCTGTACAAGCTGCTGCCGCACTCGGAGTACAGCCGGCCCAACCGGGTGCCCTTCAACTCGCAGGGATCCAACCCTGTCCGCGTCTCCTTCGTAAACCTCAACGACCAGTCTGGCAACGGCGACCGCCTCTGCTTCAATGTGGGCCGGGAGCTCTACTTCTATATCTACAAGGGGGTCCGCAAGGTACCGACCCGGGCGTCACCGGGGCTCGCCAGCGGCGTGAGCAGAGGCCAGGAGCAGGGCGGCGACAGCGGGGGCCAGGGTGACCGATGGGCTGGCCGTCGCTCTTACTTTTGAGTGGGCCGGTAACTCCACTGGAGTGCTCCTGAGGAAGGGGGATTCGGGAGTGAGGAGGGTGGTGGCGGTGGTGTTTCGGGGGGAGGGGGTGGAACGGGACCGCGGGGCGCGGGGCTGCGGCTGGGAGGCCCCAGAAAGGGCCGGCTGCCGCCCCTGAGGGTCCGTCAGGCTCTGACACGGCCCGGGAGCGGGCCTGCGAGTCCCCGGAAGAGGTGGGGTGGCCGTCTGGTCTGCTGAGACCGCCTCGCCTCCCAGGAGGGTGGAGAGTCTCGCTCTGGGTTAGAGACCAGGGGCGCGGGGCGGCTTGGGAAAATCTGTAAGGCGGAACCGGGTCTGGGCAGCAGAGGACTTGAGACTAGGTCAGAAAGGACCTGCTCGGCACGAAGGGCTACTCCACCTGCTGCCACACTGACACTTCCTAGGAGCCTCTCCTTCTGGTGTTAACACTTTGTTTCCAAAAACATCCGAGGGAGGACGGCTGTCACTGCCTCCTCGAAGGGAACCTTCTCCTGAGAGAATGTTAAAGAGGGTCCTTCTGTCCCTTATAGGTATGGGAAGGGTTGAGTACTACTACAGTTAAGAGGTCCAAACGATGTTTCCAGTGGACTGGGCTGGTTCATAGGGGTTGTGTGTGAGCGTGCCCAGATCAGTCTTGTCCAACAAGTCAGACTGTGTCACAAACAGGGAGGGATATGCCTTAAAAGCTGCTTCACAAGAACCATTATTCTGGGCGGGCGATTTAACAGGAATGCTGTCAAGCATGTAATCATCCTTTAAAAATATCTCTTTAAAAGAAGCAACTTATTAGAGCTGTTCTTTCATTGGCTACGTAACTTTGTTCTCATTGAGAACTGCTTACTTCTGAGATATGTGGTCTTTGAGTTGACTCTTGGAAGAGTGAGGGAATTAATGCCCTCCACAGTACCTGGGCGTGGGAGAAGGTGATAACAGATTAATTTATAAATAGTCAGTTAGTGTGAAAATAAATTGTGTATATTGAAGAGTGGACATTTTCCAGGATTTACTATATCCAGAAGCAGTAGGTTTTTGCTTGGTTACAGGAACTAGGGATGTGACGGTGGTATCTAAATGTAACAAGTTGTCTCATTTGTTCGAGGTGAGTCTTTTTGTTAGTGTTTATAAGTGTACTGCTGTGTTTGAGGTATCTTGACATAAATTACTGAAAGTAAATCTCTTGACTTCACTTTTTCGGAATTGGAAAAGTGTGAAGTAATTAGTAGTCTAGGAGCTGAAGTTTTAGTCCTATCCCCAACTTTGTCACTGACTTGTTCCGTGGCCTTGGAGGAGTTGCTTAACTTCTATCTGCAGCTCTTTAGAAAGAGAATATTGCGATGCACCTGTTGTGATTAATAGCATAATGACTGTAATGAACTTTAAAGCCCCGAAACACTCAGTAGATGTAAAATATAGTTAAAATAGTCATTAAGAGCATCTGTCAAACGGGAGCTGCTATCTTGACATTGATACAAGGACTGAAAGGATCAGCTTTTTCTCTGGTAACAAGTTTAAAATTTTAAGTTATTAAATGGATTTACATAAAAATTTAAAAGTGCATAAAAACTAAATATATTAACGATTACTAGTGTAGATGTTACCTTTTTAAACAAGTTTTCTTTTAAAGTATATTATTTCTGAAGCATTCTAGTGGCAAACCTTATCTGGATCTGGTAGCTCTGGTTTGCATCATAAAAACACGTCTCTTGCCTGGAAGGATCATAATAGTGTCCTCTTTTAGTGGGATACTATTGAATGAAGAATAAACTAGGAGAGCTTTTCAAAGCTACAGCAAAAAATTATTTTAAACAAGACAAATCTTAAACATGTAGATTTGCCTTCAGCTGCATAATTTACTTGAGCACATTAACTTTTTTGTAAAATTTCATGGTAGTATCTTGTAGATATATTTGCATTATATGGTGGACGTTTCAACTGTCTCCTAGCCACTGTAATTTTTTAAAAAATTCATTTTCCATGAATGAGTTTGCATTTATTTTTTGTTATTTTTGAATACAAGTGATTGTTTTTGTGACTTTTTTTCTGATTTTAAAACAGCAGATACTTTTCCTTAATCAAAAAGCCAAATTTTACTTTTTGGGGTTAGGAGTTATAAATCCGTTTTTGACATTTGGTCGTTTTGACTCTTTAAAATTTTTTTTTCTTTGGGGCATATAAAGTTTTACAACAATTAATCAGATTATTTAGAACATTCAGAAGGTTTAAATTGGATGAATACATTCAACTTAAATCTGCATGTGAAATGAGTGGAAACTAGGTCTTTTTATTCTTTTATTAAAGTATAGTTGATTTACAATATGATATTAGTTTCAGGTGTACAGCATGATGATTCAGTATTTTTACAGATTATACTCCATTAAATGTATAAGATAATGGCTATAATTCCCCATTTTATGCAATATATCCTTGTTGCTTATCTATCTTACACATAATAGTTTGTATCTCTTAATCCCAGATTTAGGAGGTAGTCTAGAATCTAAGCTAAGGAGTGTAATCTTCGTCCCTTTAAAACACTTACAGGTCAGTTTCTAGAGCTAGAAGGCACCTTCAGTTTATGGAGTCTCACCCTTCAGAGAAAGCCAAGGCTAGAGAGCGTGTGCAAACCTGTGATGCAGTTTCTTTCTCATGGTAAAGAATTCATGGTAAAGAAGCACAACTGAATCTAAAGAACTGTCTTAGAAGAGACTGATCTAGCTTTTTGGTTACACAGATAACCGTATACTCCAAGCACTTCAGAATTTACCCCAGTGTTTTACCCTATGTTATCTCATTGAATCTTGCAATCCTGTGAGGTAGATGAAAGCATCTTCTTTCCTTTTTCTTTTTTTTTTGAATTTTATTTTATTTATTTTTTTATACAGCAGGTTCTTATTAGTTATCCATTTTATACATATTAGTGTATATATGTCAATTCCAATCTCTCAATTCATCACGCATCTTCTTTTCAAAACTGAAGTTCGGAGTAGGGTTTCTTGTGTGAGGACATCCAGTTTTGTGAATTTGTTTTGCTGAGCTAAAAATAATATGAACATTGATTTAATATGGAGGTGAACTCAGCATTTCAGCAAAGATTTGAGTGACTACCAAGGGGATGTGGGGTAACCAAAGATGAGTGAGACACTGCCCCTCCTCCCAAAGAACTTTCAGCTACTAGCTTTCAGATCTCTTTATAGCATACTTTGCTTTCCTCTTTTTAAAAAAGAGATGGTTTTAGGATAAAGATGCCAAAGGTACTGGGCTTATTGTACCAACCCTTTCATTTTATGGAGATCTGTTTTTACGTAAATGCAAATGGCTACCATTCAGATCTAAGTTTAAACATCACTTCCTCAGCATGTCCTTCTTTGAATTCACAGGCTAGATCAGTTTTCCCTGTTACACGTTTTTATAGCATCCTGTACTTTGCCTTTCTAGCACTTTTCTCAATTTGTAATTCTCTGTCTCTTCTGTAAACAAAGCTCCCTTAGAATAGGATGTCTTTTCTGCTTTCTCTGTCTTCCTAGTGCCCAGCACAGCATCCAGCATAGAGTAGACCCCTACTGTTAATTTGTTGAGTGAATGACTGGATAAAGCATCTCTGTCCATCTATGTCTTACTTTAAAAAAAGATCTTTAGGAGCTAAAAATCTGTTCAATTTTGGGCCCAAAAGTAACAGGTATTTTTAGTAGCTCACATCTTTTAAAAGACATTTTTATTTAATTAAAAAAAATTTTTTTTTGGCTGTGCTGCATGGCTTGTGGGATCTTAGTTCCCCAACCAGGGATTGAACCCAGGCCCCTGGCAGTGAAAGCACCAAGTCCTAACCACTGGACTGCCAGGGAATTCACAAAAGACATTTAAAATTATTGGTAACAAATTTAGCTTCTTATAACTGGGAAATTATGTAGCAAGAGACAGTGAAGTAGTGGAAAGTAGGCAAATGATGCGGATTACTTTTGATCTACTTCTGTCAAACCATGTTACCTACCAGATCTATGTACTGTCAAACAACTTTTCAAATTTAAAAAAATTGTTTTATTGAAGTATAGTTGATTTATAATGCATTCGTTTCTGGTGTACAGCAAAGTAATTCAGTTATACATATATATATACATATCCTTTTCATATTCTTTCCCATTATGGTTTATTACAGGATACTGAATACAGTGCCTTGTGCTATACAGTAGGACCTTGTTGTTTATCTATTGTATATATAGTAGTTTGTATCTGCTAATCCCAAGCTCCTAATTTAACCCTCCATGACCCCACCTTTTTTTTAATTGAATCAAGGAACTTTTTAAAGCTATACTCAGAATTACTTAACATTCAAATCAAAGAGCCTTTACTTTTTTCCCCCCATCTTGACATTCTAGGCCACAAATATACTGTCCAGAGATTGAAGCAATTCCTACAATAGATGAAAGGTAGAATTGGATGGTGTCCAGGGCCTTTTCAGCCCTTAAGGTTGTATAATTCTGTGCTCAGTAATTTTTAAATGAAAATGCATCTTTGTACTGGGGAGATGTCTTCATGTCTTGGATTCTTTGCCTACTTCTCTGAATGGGAATTGGGAAGAGTGAGGTGTGTTGTGAAAGCAAGTTGAACACATAGTGACTCTAGGTCTTTGTGCTAGAAAAAGCTCGGGTACTCACCAGGCTGAGATGAAGCTGGGGCCAGAAGTCAGTCAAGAATAACAGCTAAAGGGCCTTCCCTGGCGGTCCAGTGGAAGCAGACTCCGCGCTTCCACTGCAGGGGGTGCGGGTTCAATCCCTGGTCCGGAAACTAAGATCCCACATGCCGCGAGATGCGGCCAAGAAGTAAAAAAAAAAAAAAAAAAAAAAAAAAAATAGCAGCTAGAATATTTTTAGAGCTGGAGTTATCCAGGAGGGTAATGGGTTGACTTGAGAGAGAATGAGCATTCCATATAGGAAATATTCTGTCTCTTTATCAATGACTGCAGGACTACCTGTTGGTGACTGAGGGATTCATGCTTTGTGTGGGAGGGTGAACTTAAATGCCTTTTAAAGGTTTTTACCCACAGACTAGTTTTAGATACTGGATTGCTCCAGAGAGGATCATGTTCTCACCCTTCTCCCCATTTGTTATTTTCACATCTCTCTGCTCTCCATTTATTATTTAGAAAAAGGCTTAGAAGTCTAGAATTTTTTATATCAAATTTACTTTAAGAAATTTTGTACTTAATTTAGTAGGGCATATGTGGAATTGGATGGGAATCTGTTTTGTTTTGGTTTTGTTTTTCCCCATTAAGGGCCACTTAATGACTTCTGAAGTATTGATATAAAGATTTAGTTATTTGACTATAGCATCTTCTATACTGAGGGAAAAGCATGTTAATTTATCCCTTAAAGCAGGCTTGAGAAACTTTCATATGATACCTTGGTTCTCTTGACCTTGAAGAGGAGGATGGTGATGAGATTTTGAGAGACTCCATGGATGGATGTAAGCAATGGTAAACTCCCAGAGTGTGTCAGGGAGATCCATGAGCTAGTCATGAATGTCATTTTTTCAGCAAATATTTGTGGGGCACACCTACCAGATATGAGGTACTAGATATGTTTTAGATGCTGGGTATAGACAAAGTCTTGCCCTCAAGAGACTTGTCACCTATATTTATTAACATTCAGTTAATCATCTAGTGCCTTTATTTGTTTATTGTGCTCTGGTAGAAAACTTGAGCAAGAATCAAAACATAGTGGACTTTGTCACTGAGTACTTTGGCTATATGCCTAAAGAACCTTATTTTAAAATTAATGTAGGGCTTCCCTGGTGGTGCAGTGGTTAAGAATCCGCCTCCCAATGCAGGGGACATGGGTTCAAGCCCTGGTCCGGGAAGATCCCACATGCTGCGGGGCAACTAAGCCCTTGCACCACAGCTACTGAGCCTGCCCTCTGGAGTCCGCGTGCCACAACTACTGAAGCCCGCGTGCCTAGAGCCGGTGCTCCGCAACGAGAGAAGCCCGTGCACCGCAATGAAGAGTAGCCCCCAGTCGCTGCAACTACAGAAAGCCCGTGCGCAGCAACGAAGACCCAGTGTGGCCAAAAATATATAAATAAAATAAATAAATTGAAAAAAAATTTTCTTAATAAAAGTAAATGTAAAGATTTTTGTAGTTTGATATTTGATGTCTTAGAGAACAGTTTTATTTGTATTTCAGCTAGGTTAGTTTGTGCAGAAATATCAAATGTCCTATTTGTTTATTTAGGAATAGATATCAAAAACAGAAATAAATTGGCAGACATTCTCAGTTTTAATTTTCAGGACATTTAAAATTCAGAATATCAATGACAAGTTATCCTCTGAACATTTGGCATCTATTTTTCATAATAGAGTGCAAGATGCGTCTTGCTTTGAAAAAAGTAATCCTCATTCATCAAGTGTTTATTGCTGAATTGTTACATACAAGTTACTACTGTCTGCTGTGGGTGATGTGAGGGTAAATTAAGACACTCCCTGTCTGTAAGGAGCTTGTATTTTTGTCTTGATAATTGTAAGGTAAAGTAGGTGTGTGCTCCGCACATGGCATAAGCAGTATAGGCATCAGGTGGAATTAAGGAGTAAAGGTGAAATGAAGAGGTATTTCTCTGCCTAGTGGAAGAATTTTGGGTTGGATTTCAACTAGATGATTTGTCCCAAAATGTTGTGTACAGATCACATTTTCATAAATTTCCAAATGGGTAGCCTTGTATTTTTCTTTTTTTTTAAAATAGATTTATTTATTTATTCAGTTAGTTAGTTTTGGCAGCGTTGGGTCTTCGTTGCTGCCCGTGGGCTTTCTCTAGTTGCAGCGAGCGGGGGTTGCTCTTCGTTGCGGTGCACGGGCTTCTCATTGCGGTGGCCTCTCTTGTTGCTGAGTAGGAGCTTTAGGCACACGGGCTTCAACAGTTGGAGCGTGGGCTCAGTAGTTGTGGCTCGTGGGCTCTAGAGCACAGGCTAAGTAGTTGTGGCACTCGGGCTTAGTTGCTCCGCAGCACGTGGGATCTTCCTGGACCAGGGCTCGAACCCGTGTCCCCTGCATTGGCAGGCGGATTCTTAACCACTGCACCACCAGGGAAGCCCAGCCTTGTATTTCTAATTTCAGAAATGTTTTATCTTCATTTCTGATTAAGCCTTACTTGGCAGTTACTCTTACCTTCCCCCACTTTCCATTTATTTATTTATTTATATTGGACTGTAGTTGATTTACAATGTTATGTTAGTTTCAGGTATACAGCTAAGTGAATCTGTTATACATATATCCACCTTTTTTAGATTCTTTTCCCATCTAGGCCATTACAGAGTATTGAGTAGAGTTCCCTGTGCTATACAGTACGTCCTTATTAGTTATCTTTTTTTAAAATTAATTAATTTATTTTTGGCTGTGTTGGGTCTTCATTGCTGCGCGCAGGCTTTCTCTAATTGCGGCGAGCCGGGGTTACCCTTCGTTGCAGTGCGCGGGCTGCTCATTGCGGTGGCTTCTCTTGTTGCGCAGCATGGGCTCTAGGTGCGCAGGCTTCAATGGTTGTGACTCGTGGGCTCGGTAGTTGTGGGTCACGGGCCCTAGAGCGCAGGCTCAGTAGTTGTGGCGCTTGGGCTTAGTTGCTCCGCAGCATGTGGGATCTTCCCGGACCAGGGCTCGAACCCATGTCCCCTGCATTGGCAGGCAGATTCTTAACCACTGTGCCACCAGGGAAGTCCTATTTTATGTATAGTAGTGTGTATATGTCAGTCCCAGTCTTCCAATTTATCCCTCCCTCCCACTCTTATAGCATTTTTCTCAACTTCACAGCTTCTCTTCCAATTGGTAATTTGTAAACTGAGTAATGTTTTGCATTGTCAATTCTATTTGGTAGTATGGAATTTTTAAAAGTAGGGTATATTATACTAAAAACAGGCCAAATCAGTCTGTGCTACATTTTATCTTGTTTTGTAGCAGTAGGAAAATGTACTTGAAACTATAGAATTTATGAGAAAGGAGCAAGAACCATTCACGAGGAAGGAATTTTTAAGGTTTTTGTATTTTAAAGTAAGAATAGGAATATTTTAATATATTTTCAAGGAACCAAATTGTAGGTTATCCCTGTGACCTTAAGCTGTTTTTCCTTTGGTTGGTTCACAGCCAGCTCACTGTTGGGCTGTGTGTGTTTTTTGTTTTCCTGCTACAGCAAAACTGGTACAGGTGCTCATTCTCTACTTACTTTGATCTTCCTTTCAGAGGCTCTGTCATGTCTTAATGATTCATTTAATAGATATTTGAGTGGTTTTATGTGAAAAGCAGTATACTAGACTATGGGAAATCAAAGAAGTATAAGACATCCCTGACCTTAAGAGGATATCTTCTAACCAAGGAGGCAAGATATCCACACACTCATTTATTCTACAAGATTCGAGTGCCTGCTCTATATTGTTGTTGAGACAGAATCTCAGCCATCAGGGAGTTCACAGTCCAGTAGAATAATAAATGGCTTGTCCATCCACCTAACATTTATTGGACCTATGGGCCTAAAGACAAATAAGACAGTCCCTGGCCTAAGGTGACTACAATCTAGTGGGAAGATGGATGAGTAAATAGTGGTGAGATGTACGGTGTCTGCTATTTTAGACAGTATTCACTTCTTAGGGCTTTTTTTTTTTTTTTTTTTTTTTTGCCACACCATGCGGCTTGTGGGATCTTAGTTCCCTGACCAGGGATTGAACCCGGGCCCTCCACAGTGAGAGCACCGAGTCCTAACCACTGGACTGCCGGGAATTCCCTAGGACTTCTTAATCTGATTAGAATTTAGGAGGTATGTCAACCTAGATGGAAAGAAATATTTTACATCCTTATTTTTAACTGATCTTCTAACTGAATTTTAACATGTTCTTCAATTATGAGTATAGGCAACAAATCACAGTAGTAACAGACCTGGGACTTTATCACCAGTGAAAATCACAGATGTTTGCATATCACATTATGGCTGTTGCAGACACCAGATATCGTTTGTACTCATCACTGCTTTGAAATTACAGTAGTTAGTGGATCTGCTGCTAGAGCCTTTCAATGTGAAATAAACTTCAAAAAATCCTAAATTTGTTTAATGTAGTACAACTGTATTTTAATATAATTGATCTCCTTTGTATTTAAAAACATTATTTTGAGAAGGAGTCCATGCACAGAAAGTTTCAGCACCCTGGTTCGATGTCTTGGCTTGCCTTCTTTAGTGTCATGTGTGTGATCGAATGCGAGGAGGGTAACTGTTTCTTCTGTCAGGTGAAACTTTTAGCTCCGTGGAGAGGTCTTTGTGGTGCTTGTGGTGGCGTAATATTTTACAAAGCAGTTGAATATGTAGAATTCTGAGTTGGTTGTGCCATGTGCTTCCTTTCGTTTTCCTCCTCCTCGTTCTTTGCCCTTGCTGTGCTAAATAGAGGGAGAAATACAAGAACTGCTCTACCAGATTGACCCTGTGTTCCTTTTGGTTCAGATGATTGATTACATTGTAATGTTTGTTTGTCTCAAACGCAGTGGGAACTTAGGTTTTAACAAGGTGACCTTTGAACTGAATTCTTATGGGTGGGTGCACTGAAGGGGGAGAGGATTCTGAACTAGGGAACTAGAAGCCCAAGGCGTAAGGATGTGGCATTTGATGGCTCCTCCTGAAAGTCGTGAGCCGCTCTATGAGGTTTGAAGCTCGTGCAAGTCTTGGGAGGATAAGATTATCTTCCTTGGGGCTTCCCTGGTGGCGCAGTGGTTGGGAGTCCGCCTGCCGATGCAGGGGACACGGGTTCGTGCCCTGGTCCGGGAGGATCCCACATGCCGCAGAGCGGCTGGGCCCGTGAGCCGTGGCCGCTGAGCCTGCGCGTCCGGAGCCTGTGCTCCGCAATGGGAGAGGCCACAACAGTGAGAGGCCTGCATACTGCAAAAAAAAAAAAAAGATTATCTTCGTTAGTGGTGATCGTTTAACTGTTGGCTATATCCTAGCTTCTAAAACTTTCAGTATGATTTTTTAAAAGATACTTTTTAATGTATTTTCTTTCTTTTGGTACTACTTCTGAGGTGATGTACTATGTTAGTGTATTATCCTCCTTCAGGATTCCTAGTGTATTATCCTCTTTCAGGACTCAGCCTATCAGACTGTGTCACTACCACCTGTCATTGGACCCTCATCACTTTCCTTCAGTTCTCCTGCCACCCACTGCTGTCTCCAGCACACTCCTGTCTTAAATGCTGTGGCTAATCACTTTAACTTCCTTTGCGCACACTCTCTGTTCTAGCCCTGACTGAATCAAATTTTACAGCAATCATGTTGTTATTCCCTCCATCTTAAGAAAGGAAGGGAGAACCCTTTTCTGGCCCCCACCCACTCCCTACAGGTCCTTTGTCTGGGGCAGCTACTGCCCCATTTCTCAGCAGTTGCTTAGAGCAAAGCTCCTCTAGTTGTCTGGACCCTTCGAAGTGTGGTCCACAGACAAGCACCATCAGCGTCGTCACCTGGGAGCTTGTTGGAAGTTCAGAACTGGGCCCCACTCCAGACTTACTGAATCCAAATCCACCTTCTAGGAGGGTCCCCAGCTGACTCATGTGCTCACTAAAGTTGGAGAGGCGGTGGTCTTTACAGCTTTCTCTCTTTTACTGCCTCTTCAGACTTAACCCAGTCAAATTATTGTACCTTCCTGCCCTCTATTGTAAGTGTCCAATTCATTTTTTTTTTGTTTAGTAAATTTACCAAGTCGTGCAACTGTTACTGTAATCCAGTTTTAGTATGTGAGAGATCTTTTTAGAGTTTAATTTTGTGTAAGTTCAGTTATGCTAGATGCATGAATTCTAGAGATCTGCTGTATGGCATAGTGCCTGTAGTTAGCACTACAGTATGTGTACATCACAATTTGTTAAGAGGGTAGATCTCTTTAAGTGTTCTTACTACAAAAAACAAAAACAAAAATGAAGGGACACAAGGGAACTTTGAGAGGTGTTAGGTATGTCTGTTACCTTGATTGTGGTTATGGTGTCATGGGTGCTTGCATATGTCCAGACTCATCACATCGTACACATTTAACATGTGCAGTTCTTTGTATATCATTATACCTTTATAAAGCTGTCAAAAATACATTTTTTGTGTGTTTTAATTATGTAAAACATTTATGTGGCTCTAACATCGGAACTGTAAAACAAGGTGATATTCAGAGACCTCAAGTTTCCATTTCTGTCCGACCCCTCACTCAGTTCCCTTCCTCTCCCTGTAGTCATTTTATTTGTTTCTGACTCATCCTTCTCTTATTATAAGAATAAGATGATATTTGAGCAGAGATTTGAAGGAATTGAAGGAGCATACTGTGTATGGTATTTTGCATCTTCTTTTCTTCTGCTTAATGGTATATACTGAAGATCTTTCCATATTAGTAAATAGAGGGCTTCTTCACTCTTTCTTATAATTGCTTTATACTCCATGCTGTGCATGTACCACAATTTATTTAACCAGATGACTCTCGACTTAATATTCTTTAAATTACGAATAATGCTGCAGTGAATAGCTTTGCGTGTATATTATTTTGCACAGCAGCAGGTATATCTGTAGTACGTATTTCCAGAGGAGATACTGCTGAGTCAAAGGGTAAATGTGTATATGTTTTCAATAGATATCATCAAACTGCCCTCCACAGGGAGGGGTTATACTAATTTGTGTTGCATCACAGCCACAGCCTCACCAACAGTGTGTCACCAGACTTTTGCATTTGATCTGATAGGTGAGAAATTAGTGTAAGTTTGGTTTTTTCCTTGTACCAAATGAGATTCCGCATCTTTCTATATATTAAGAGTGAAACGTACTTCTTTTTCTATGAACTGTTTCGTATCCCTTACCCATTTTTCTGTTGGGTTTTTGGACATCTTGGGTGGGTTTTTTTGTTTTTAAGGAGCCCTTTATACATTAGGGAGATGAGTCCTTTGTGATAATGAATTAACAGATTTTTTTTCTTCTCAATTTGTCCCCTGTCTTGTAACTTTGCTTAGGGGTGTGCATGTGTAGGTATGTTTGTGCTTGCTTGTTTTTGCTGTGAAGAAGTTTCATATTTTTATAGTTAAGTTTATAAATTTGTAAATTTCCTTTTATAATTTTTTCATAATTTTGAGCCACAGTTTTATTATTTAGGTGTTAACCAGTTGCCCTTCTCCAAGGTTTAAATAAGAGGGAAAAGATTTACATTTTAAAATTTAGCCTTAACAGACTTTTCTGGAAGCAAGAGATGAACATTAGAATGTGCCATACAGCAGCTGGTGGGCAGTGATTCACTAGTGGTTTGGGGATTTAGCACACCTTGAATATATTATAATGTTAGGTATGTTTTGGTTTGCAAGTAACAGGAAACCCAACTCAAACAAGTTTAAACTTTATAGGGGATGCGTTGACTTATGATATTGAAAATTCCGGAGGTAAGGTGAGCTTCAGATGTGGATTGATTGTGACACCAGCTCTGTTTTGCTGAGAGTCTCCGGGTTTTGCTTTCTACTGTGTATCAACCTGTCTTCGGTGGCAGAATAGTGGTGGGGTGCTAGGCTTCACATTTCTGTGCCACTGGACCACATTGAGAGCCAGTACCCAGGATGAGAATGAACAGTTCTTCTAATCACTTTCTCAGAAGAATAAAGAAGATTGTTTCATAGAAGCACCCAGCAAACCTCCTTTGACTCATTGCCCCAAACTGGATTACCAGCCCATTCTTGTGGCCAAGGAAATTTGCAGTGTTTGACCGGGAGTCTTGACTAACCCACACCTTTAGCATGGGGATTGGATTATCTGATATCCTGATTGCTCTGGAGCTCATGCTGGAGCTGCAGTGTGGGTAGATACCAGCCCGGAGAATAGATCTGTAGATCAGTACTGGGTGGGCAACCAAGAGATGCAAACTACACTGAACGTCTTACACTGCGTTAGGTATTGGGGATCCAGACATAGTAGACACAGCTCTTTCCTCAAGAGAAGAGCTCATGGTGAGATGAATCAGTAAAGCAAGGAAGGAATACAGCACACTGCAGCCTGCATACTGAGCACAGCTTGGGCTGAGTGGTCTTCTGCGTGGCTTAGAAACTTCTCTTTCCCTTGCTCTTGCTGTTGGACTATTATGAATGTCCTCCCACCTTTTCACAGTGTTGGAATTTTTTGTTTGAATCTTTGTCTCCTCCACAAAACGGTGAATCTTGAGGGCAGAAATCATCTTATTCATGTTATATCCATTGCAGTGCCTGTACATAGTAGGCATATTGTGTTTGATTTTAAATGAATGAATTGGTTGAACTTAGAGTCCCCTAAGGATTTACTGGAGTAAATTCAGTAATCTCTCAAAATCCCTGTCACAAGACAAACATGGTTAGTGTTTGTTACTAAAGCTCATAGAGCTAGGCTTGCCAGCCCCTTTTCATTGGTTGAGAGGCTCTTAGAAGTTAGTCACAGCCTCAAATCTTGTGCTGTTAAGAGTTCTTCTGGGCTAACCCAGGAGGCAGCTTCATCTGGTGTCTTGATTGCCTGGTGCTAGCTTTGTTCAGAAGCGACATCTTCCTTTTCCTGGTGTCCTGGAAAAAAGTGCTCAAACTCTCCCTTCCAGTCCCTTCTTACTTCCCACTTAATTCTAGGAATTGTACAACTCCTTACACTTTTCCCCCCTCTGGATTTTGGAATAGGTGTACATATAGCTGGCAAGACTGAGGGCGATATTAGCTCAGCTAATTAAAAATTGGTAGGTGTTATGCTCAGGACTTTACTTGGTGTGGCCACAGTTTGCAGTCCCAGAGAGCTCAGAGGGCGGGGTGCGTGCGGGCTGCACTGGAAAGGCTCCGCCAAGCCCTGACTACCACGCCGCACAGTGCGCAACAGTAGACTAGGAGTAGGTCCGCTTGCCACTGCTCCTGGCGTCCCTCTGGAGCCTCTGCCCTTAGACTCGTGCCACCTTTCTCTTTCTTCCTCACGGCCATGAGCCGACTTCCTAGCCACCTCTACTCATTGAACACCTTGGTACCTGCCTCACAGCCTTCCTTTCCACTCCAGTTCCTGCCACCGTCCTGGGTGGTTTCCTATCCACTGCATAACCCATCAAACACCTTGGCATCTCGATTTCTTGTCCTCCATGTCCACCCCAAGTGACCTCCTGTAGTCCACCTCTGGCGCTCTCTTCTCTGGTGACACTCTGGGTCTTGTCGTCAGCTGACATGGCTTCAGCTCCACAATTACTAATTCGGATGGAAACAGTTGTCCCCCCGCTCCAGTGTGTCCTTGGCTCCCACTGCTCTAATTTCTTCAGGATACAGGTCACTCAGCGTCACACTGCCAGATCCATTGGGCACCATGCAGCCCACAACTTCCTTGACCTCTCAGCAGCATTTGACACAGCTGATCATCTTCTCTTTATTGAAACCCTCCTTGTCGTGACGCTTTAACCTTGACTTCCTTTCTCCCTCTCTGGTCCACGTGCCTCTGGCCACTCTCTACTTCACCTCTGTCCGTTCCTTCTGCTCTACCTAGTCTGTAACTGGATTTCCCTATGGCTCAGTCCTATTCCCTTTTGTTTTCTTACTCCCATTATATGGAGTAGAGATACTCCTCTGTATCTGTATCTTTTGTACCTAACATTGTTTGCTTGTGCCTTTTCTCACCGCCCCAAAGGAAAAAGTATTTATTGCAGCAAATTAATCCAGCGGGTATTCCCCTGAAAGCACACATCCGTTTGTTAGGGCAATTAAAACTCACACTACATGCGCTCCAGCAAAGCTCTGTCTCTGTCACTGTCTGCTCTAGAGCTTCCTTCTTGATAGTGACTTTTGCCAGTTCCTTCTTCTGCTCCTGTTGTCTTTTGCTTTCTGGAGCATCTGTCAGCCATCATGTATGTGGCCATCTCTGGGTTGGAACTGTGGCCCCCTCTGCAGAGGGACCTGCTGTGGAGTCACTGGGACACTCATGTTTCTGCCATTCTTAGGCAGCTACTGGCCTCAGTCACCAGCTTGAGCTTCACCCCTCATTCATATTTTAATTTTTTCTTGAACAGACTTGTAAGAATTTGTCAATTAAAATTTTGTTCCACAGAATCAGCTGTTTCTTTGTTTTCTGTTTTGTAATATCTGTTATCTTTACTTCCTTTGTTTTCTTTAGATTTACTCTATTCTTTTAATAGCTTTCTGAATTGAAAACATAGGTTATTAGACTTTCTTGCTTTTTTTTTTTTTTTGCGGTATGCGGGCCTCTCACTGTTGTGGCCTCTCCCGTTGCGGAGACGCGCAGGCTCAGCGGCCATGGCTCACGGGCCCAGCCGCTCCGCGGCATGTGGGATCTTCCTGGACCGGGGCACAAACCCGGGTCCCCTGCATCGGCAGGCGGACTCTCAACCACTGCGCCACCAGGGAAGCCCGACTTTCTTGCTTTTTAACGCTGTGCTCAAGGCTGTAGAAATCCCTCTTATGTATTGCCTTAACAGTCACCCATATGTTACACATGTGGTAATATCATTGTCATGAAGACCTAAATATTTTGTAATTTCCATTTTTTTCCCTCTTTAACCCTGAATTTCTAAACAAGCATTTTTTTTTGTTTCTATTCATGGTGTTTAGTTTTGTTATTGATTAACTTATTCACATGGTATGGTCATAGAGTATGTTTTTTTGATACCAGTTACTTGAAACGTAATGATCTTTTTCCTTGTAACCTAGTTAAAATGTTCCATGTGTTTTTTATTAAAAAAATTTATTATTTATTTTTTTTTTGAGCCACACTTTCATTTATTTATTTATTTTAATTAATTAATTAATTTTTGGCCACATTGGGTCTTTGTTGCTGAGTGCGGGCTTTCTCTAGGTGTTGTGATCAGGGGCTACTCTTCACTGAGTGCGCGGACTTCTCATTGCGGTGGCTTCTCTTGTTGCAGAGAACGAGCTCTAGGTGCGAGGGCTTCAGTAGTTGTGGCACGCAGGTTCAGTAGTTGTGGCATGCAGGTTCAGTAGTTGTGGCACGCAGGCTTAGTAGTTGTGGTGCACGGGCTTAGTTGCTCCGTGGCATGTGGGATCTTCCTGGGCCAGGGCTTGAACCGGTGTTCCCTGCGTTGGCAGGTGGATTCTTAACCAGTGCGCCACCAGGGAAGTCCTATTTATTTAATTTTTGGCCGCGTGGCATGTGGGATCTTAGTTCCCCGACCAGGGATCAAATCTGTGCTCCCTGCATTGGAAGAGTTCAGTCTTAACCACTGGACAGCCAGGGAACGCAACGGTGAGAGGCCCGCGTACCGCAGAAAAAAAAAAAAAGGTTTTCTTAGAAGGAGAGTCTGCCGATCATTCAAATTACTAATAAGCTTGCCCTGTAGGAATTTTTCCTTCATTGGCAGCAGTAAAAAGGAGAGATTTTTTTCCTCCTTAAAGTTAAAAGTAAGTTATGTTTATGGTAGAAAATTTGGAAAATTCAAGGAAGAAAAAAAACCTGTATGCCACAGCTATTAATATTTTGGTGTTTTTCCTCCCAATCCTTTTATGGTGCTCAGTTATATAATTTAGGTCTCTAGTACCTAATACTGTGCCTGGCACAGTGTAAATGCTCATTAAGTATTTAGAGAATGGACCCAGGTGTATGTTCTATTTAGTATGTAGATAAGCATTTCTTTTTTTTTTTTTTTTTTTAAGCATTGCTTTTTGTTGATGGTATTTATAACCCATTTTAGAGTAGCTGAGCTTTGTATGAAGGTGTGACTTTTTTTTTTTTTTAAATGAGCCTATTAGATCATTGTAAAAAGTTGCTTGGGTAAATACTTTGGAGTCACCTTTGACTTCTTTCTTTTTCTTAGTCTACTTGCAACCGTTCAGTAAAGCCTGTTGGCCCTGCCTTAAATTATATCCAGGACCTGATCACTTCCCACCTCCACCCACTACCTTGCTAGTTTGAGGAAGCACCATCTCTCACTTGGATTGTTACAGTGAGCTCCATGGGCTCCCTGCATCTACCCTTGCCTCTTATGGTCTCTTCTCCTGATGGCAGCCAGAGGGATCTTTTAAATAATACAGGTCACAACACATTTCTCCACTGTTTAAAAATTTCTAGGGACTTCCCTGGTAGCGCAGTGGTTAAGACTCCGCACTCCCAATGCAGGGGACACGGGTTCAATCCCTGGCCAGGGAACTAGATCCCACATGCATGCCACAACTAAGAGTTTGCATGCCACAACTGAGAATTTGCATGCCACAACTAAGGAGCCCACGTGCCGCAACTAAAGGAGTCCGCCTGCTGCAACTAAGACCCGGTGCAACCAAATAAATAAATATTTTTAAAAAAATTTCTAATGCTTTTCTATATCACTTAGAATAAGACCTAAATTCCTTATTATGATCTGGTACCTCCCGCCCGCCCCCAGTGAGATTTTCTGCCACGCTCTCTCTCACTCCCTCCATTCTCCTCCTTGAAGGGGAGTACATCCCACCCTCAGTGCCATTATGCGTGCTGTTGCGTGCATTATGCATTCCTTCTGACAAGAATCCTTTCCCTGGGCAGCCAACAGGGCTGGCTCCCTCACTGCTTCATATTTCTGCCGTGTGTCCCTGTCAAAGAAGCTTTCCGACACCTCTACCCAGAAAGGCTCTATAATCACCCTTCCACCTCAGTCCCACAACTCCCTTTTCCTGACTGAATTTTCTTCATAGCCCTTTCCACTCTGATGCTCAGTCGATTATTTGTTTACTGGCTGCATCCCTCCTAAGTCCGTGAGAGGAGGGTTTATCTGTCTTCCCTGCTGGGATGCAGTGCCTACAACAGTGCTTGGCACACGTAGAACTCAATAAGTATTGAGTGGGTAGTGAAAGGAACTTATTATCTCAGGTAACCTAGTGAGAAAATCTTCATTTAGAACATAGGTATTATCACCCCAAAGTTCATAGCAGCACTATTCACAATAACCAAAACCTGGAAGCAACCTAAATGTCTGTCGACAGATGAATGGGTAAAGAAGATGTGGTACATATATACAATGGAATAGTACTCAGCCATAAAAAAGAATGAAATAATGTCATTTACAGCAACATGGATGGACCTAGAGATTATCATACTAAGTGAAGTAAGTCGGAAAGAGAAAGACAAGTATCATATTATGATATCACTTATATGTGGAATCTAAAAAAATGATACAAATGAACTTATTTACAAACCAGAAACAGACTCACAGACTCAGAAAACAAAGTTATGCTTACCAAAGGAGAAGGGGGGAGTGGGGGTGGATAAATTAGGGGTTTGGGGTTAACATATACACACTACTATATATAAAATAGATAATCAACAAGGACCTACTGTATGGCACAGGGAACTCTATTCAGTACTCTGTAATAACCTAAATGGGCAGAGAATCTGAAAAAGAGTAGATATATGTATATACATATAAACTGAATCTCTTTGCTGTACACCTGAAACTAACACAACATTGGAAATCAACTATACTCCACTATAAAGTAAACATTTAAAAAAGAACATAGGTATTCTGACTTCTCATAGGCATATTGTATTTTTTAAACAGGTAATACATGCATGTGGTTCAAAGTTCAAATGGCATGCAGTGAAACGTCTGTCATACCCTGTCCTCTAGCCACCCTGTAACCAGGGTTATGTTCATGTGTATATTTCCAGAGACAGGCTATGGTTCTACACATAAAATCACAGATATATTCCTCCCTCCTTTAAAAAAAAAATGTAAGTTTTAGCATCTGTACTGTTTTGTACCTTATTTCTGTTTTGTTTTATAAAATATATTTTGGAGATTATTCTTTGTCAGTGTGTAAAGAGCTCTTTATTTTGTGAATAGCTGCACAATATCCCATTGTATGACTGTACGATAGTTCCTTCTTTGATGAACATTGAAGTTGTTTCCAGTCTTTAGCTGTTACGGACTATGCTGCAGTAAATAACCTTGTACACATGTCACTTTGCCCTGTTGCTAGTATATCTGAGGAATAAATTCCTATGAGTGGAATTGCTGCGTCAAAGGAATGTGCATTTGTACTTTTGATAGACACAGTCAGATTATCTTACACGGGTTGTACCAATTTATACTTCTGGCTTCTAGCTAACAATGTGCTATTAGTTGATCTTTGCCAGTTTGATGAATGAAAAGTGATATAAGCATCATTTCATATATTTAAGAGCCATTTATATTTTCTGTGAGTTGTCAATATCCTGTGCACATTTTTCTACTAGGATTTTGGTCTTTCTTTCTTTCTTTTTTTTTTTTTTTAACTTGTAGGAGCTCTCCTTTATGTAAATTAGCCCTTAATTTGTGATCTGAGTTGCAGACATTTGGTTCCATTTGTCATTTGTTTCCTGATTTTGCTCGTGGTGGTTTTTCCTAGGTAGAAATTTTATTTTTTAGAGGAAAACGTATTAGTCTTTTCCCTTTTGGCTGTGGGTTTGGGGTCATACTTATTAGCCCTTCTAATTTTATTTTTTAAAATCCTCATGGTTTCTTCTTGTACTTCTGAAGTTTCATTAGTTACATTTGACATCTCTTTGATACTGCTGAGATTTATTCGGGAATAAGATGTGAGATGGAGTTTCAACCCCCCCTTATTATTATTATTTTTTACAACAATCTTAGCTTTTTTTATTTCTTATGTCTTATGTGGAAAATAATCTCTGTCAGCAGTTTTCTGCTGAACTCTGAGTAGATCATGATGTCCTGTGTATTTTTTCATTATAAGTTATAGTTATCTTTTTTTTCTTTTTTTTTTTTTGTGGCACTGCATGGCTTACAAGATCTTAGTTCCCCAACCAGGGATTAAACCTGGGCCATGGCAGTGAAAGCACCAAGTCCTAAGCACTGGACCACCAGGGAATTCCCAAGTTGTAGTTATCTTTATCTTACCACTGTTGACTTAAAAATAATGATTGAAGTATAGTCTATTGGTGAGCATTGTTTTGAGATAAATTTTGTAGGATTTTCAGTTGGTAAATTAAGATTAGTTGGACATATATACACTACCAAATGTAAAATAGCTAGCTAGTGGGAAGCAGCCGCATAGCACAGAGATCAGCTTGGTGCCTTGTGTTCCCCTAGAGGGTGGGATGGAGACGCAAGAGGGAGGAGATATGGGCATATATGTGTATGTGTAGCTGATTCACTTTGTTATGCAGCAGAAACTAACACACCATTGTAAAGCAGTTATACTCCAATAAAGATGTTTAAAAAAAAAGATTAGTAATAATAGGTATAATGATAGCTAATTAATATTATGTACTACACTAAAGGAACATGTTTAGTAAATGATATAAAACTAAAGAAATAAGAGATTTTACCCTCTCATTTGAGTGAATCGTGTTTGAGGTCTCTTGGCTTCCTTGATTAATGCGTGGCTGTGCTACGTTAATAAATAGGGTTTACTGGGGCTTGATTCTCATGTCTGGTAGGCTCCCTTTATGGGTGATCATCTCGCAGACTGAAGGCTCTGAAGGTCCTGGCTGTAAGTGAAGGAGGATGCTTTGGGATCACCTGCATAGACTCAATGGTGGTCCTTCACTGCTTTTGTTCTTTTCTTCCTATTTCTATGCCACCTTGCCTGGCCTTATCTATTGTTGCATCTCTGCTTGAAGTTGCCATTTTCACCATGTGGTTAACTTTTTCAAGGTTTGTAAATGGCTCACTTTACTCAACTATCAAAAATCCAAGCTGAGCCTAGTAAGAAATTTAGCCTACCAATGGCCTCTTCAAAATCTTTCTGACAGTTCTCGTAATGAGATACTTAACTGGCCAAGCTGACACCTTGTTGTCCCTGTACATTTGTTTTGTCTGTCTGTCTGTCTTGGTCTTTTCTCAAGTGCCATCCCACACCTTTTTGCTCAACCATACCATTGCCTAAATATTTGACTTGTCACATTTTCAAAAACAGAAGGGTTCCTCTTCTCTCTCCTCTTACATCAGAGGTTCTCTTACATGTGGTCCTCAACTAGCAGCATCAGCATCTCCTCAGAACTTGTGGAAATGCAGATCTCTGCCCTCCCCCTTGACCAACTGAATCAGATACTCTAGGGGTGGGGCCCAGCACTCTGTTTAACTAGCAGGTGATTCTGATGTGCTAGTTTTGTTTTTTTAAAAAATAATTAATTAATTAATTTGGCTGCATCGGGTCTTAGTTACAGCATGCGGAAACTTCGTTGTGGCGTGCAGCTTCTCTCTAGTTGAGGTGTGCAGGCTCAGTAGTTGTGGTGCGTGGGCTTAGTTGCCCCAGGGCATGTGGGATCTTAGTTCCCCTACCTGGGATTGAACCCGCGTCCCCTGCATTGGAAGGTAGATTCTTAACCACTGGACTGCCAGGGAAGTCCCTGATGCACTCAAGTTTGAGAACCACTGCCTTATGGGATCTAATTCAGGGCTCTCCTCATAGCTTTAACACTCAGTTAAAGCTTATTGGCCATTTAATTTGTGGAGTATATTAATAGCCATTGATTAATTTGTTTATCATCACAGTTATCATTTATTGAACACCTACTCGGTGCTGGGCACTAAACTAGGTGCTTTCACATACATTGTCTCATCCTCACAAACACTTTGCAAAATAGGGAGTGGTGTTTCCCACTTTATATATAGATGAGAAAGGGGAGGCTCTGAGGAATGCAGTAACTTGCCAAGGCGGCTGGCTACACAGCTGGTAAGTGGCAGCGTGAGATTTCAGTGGGTCTGTCAGACTCCTAAGCCTATGTCCTTTCTGGCACATCACACTGCCTTTCATATAAAACCTTGTTCCCAGAGAGTACATGCGAGTCTGTGGCTGTCATGTCATATAACACATGGTTGTAATACACATGATTCTGGACTTCTCCCCTCACATTCTTTTTTTTTTTTTATATAACTTTATTTTATTTATTTATTTTGGGCTGCGTTGGGTCTTCGTTGCTGCACGTGGGCTTTCTCTAGTTGTGGAGAGCAGGGGCTACTCTTTGTTGCAGTGCGCAGGCTCCTCATTGCAGTGGCTTCTCTTGTTGCGGAGCACGGGCTCTAGGTGCACAGGCTTCAGTAGTTGTGACACGGGTTCTAGAGCGCAGGCTCAATAGTTGCAGCGCGTGGGCTTAGTTGCTCTGCAGCATGTGGGATCCTCCCGGACCAGGGCCCAAACCTGCGTCCCCTGCATTGGCAGGCGGACTCCCAACCACTGCGCCACCAGGGAAGCCCTCCCCTCACATTCTTAACCCGATCTACTAAGCAACAACCTTCTAGCTTTTTTTTTTTTTTTTTTTTTTTTTCGGTATGCGGGCCTCTCACTGTTGTGGCCTCTCCCGTTGCGGAGCACAGGCTCCGGACGCGCAGGCTCAGCGGCCATGGCTCACAGGCCCAGCCGTTCCTTGGCATGTGGGATCTTCCCGGACCGGGGCACGAACCTGTGTCCCCTGAAGCGGCAGGCGGACTCTCAACCACTGTACCACCAGGGAAGCCCTAGCTTTTTTTTAATAGAAACACAGACTTTTATTTCCTTTTCTTAATATTCATTTACTTAACAGTATATCAGAGAATTGGGAGGTAAAAGAGACTTTGAGATCATAGTCCAGCCTCTATGTTTTCACACATCTAGTCATTACATTATATGTGCTACTCAGTATTTTTGTCTCAGAAATCAACTTGTATTTTCGTTGAGGTATAAATTGGTATACGACACAAATCTGGCCTGTGCACTTGTATTATTTTTGCAACTTAAAAAAATATGTTACATTGAACTTAGAAAAATTTTAGTTGGTTGGGAAAAGTAATTTTGCTGGCTTTGCTTTAGTCCAGCTGTGTTAACGAAAGTGAAGTGAACACGTGTTAGCAGATTGAGCACCGCTTTGACCCAGGGGACAGCTGCCGTCTCTGGTGAGGGGAGAGGCCTTGTTATTTAGGCTCTGTTTGCTCCTCTCACCTCTTTGACCTTTGCTCCCTCACTTCCAAACCCCCACCCCTCCAAACACATTTTTGGACAGGCAGTTAAATAGAAAAATACATTTATTTTTAAAATTCCTACAAGGAATTAAGTGCTTATTTCCAAGCTTACTCACTGTACTTCTTGGTTTGAATGCATTTATCAAATGTGAATTGATATTATTTACTTAATAATGATAATAGCTAATACTTGGGTAGCTTTTTGAGTGAGCACTATTCCAGTCGCTTTACATATTTTAACTCCCTAATCCTCAAACATTGTATATAGTAGGAACTATTGTATTATCCCCATTTCCCCATTTTGTGGAAACAGTAGTGTGGAAAACTAAATAACTTGTCCAAGCTCACAGCGCTAGGAACGGCAGAACCCAAATCAAACCCAGGCATCCTAGCTCCGCAGTCTGCGCTCCTAATCACTCCTCAAAGTGTAGTGTAGGTTTTCAGCCAGAGCTTTCTCTGTAACATGTCACTTTACATTTTTCAAATGGTACCCTATTCAGTGTTTTTGTTTTCCTGCGTTAGGACCTGTGTGGAGGATGGGACTGATGTGTGAGCTTCCATAGAGAAATAATTTAGGCCCTTCAGAAATGTCAAATAATTGAGGTGTTTGCTAGGGACACAGGCAGAAGACCTGTGCTGAAGGCAGGTGGCCTTCTGGAGTGGGACACACCGGGCTTGAAAACAGTCTCCCAGTGCCTTTCTCAGCCTCGTCCTGCACCAGGACAGGCCCTGGCTGGCTCTCTGTGCTTTGCCATGCTCTCCCTCCTTTGGGGTCTTGAGTGTGCCGTGGTTTTTCGCCGCCCGACGAGCATGTATGTGCTTGAGGTCTGAGAATTTTGTGAGAACAGCACAAGTACTCAGACCTGCTGAGGACAACAAGAAAATTTGGGGATGTCATGTTACTGTGTGTCTCTTCTAATTTAAAGACAAATCTAGCGGCAGTACTCTACATGGAGGAGAGATGAGATCTTTCCATGCCACCCTGAAGACTGCCTTTTAGTTTATGGCCACTTATAAATGCTGCTTATTGGACCTGCTGGTATTTGGAGCCTCAGCCTTTGTCATAACCATGGGTACCACCAAGCTGAGCTCCTGGCCTGCATTTCTTAGCTTTCAGTGTCTGTGCAGCCTAGCTTAAAATTGCTGTCTATTTCTGCCATCCTTCTTGTATTTGCATACAAAATTTGGGTACATCCCTGCTGGCCAGAATTTTATTAGTGGGCATTTGGCCTGGCTGCAGAGGGAAGATTTTCTGGAAGACAGTCAGGGGCTTTGGAAAGAGCTGTGGGAGTGGGTATTGGCCTTAGTTGCTCAGGACACAGCAGCTCCAGAGCTTTGACTTATCAAGAGGCAAGCAGCTCCCTTTCTCCCTCCTCCCTTCTCAGCCTGGAGAAGGCTCGCAGCAGTTGGAACTTGGTGCCAACTAAATGAGCGTCATTTGGTTATGCTAAGCTTAATGAGTTTTGAGAAGTCTTGTGTATTTCTTCACTCTATGTTATAAATAATGTAATTTCAAGTTCTGACAGCTAGTTGTTACATCTGATGTAGAAGCAAGAAGACCACAGGTGAAAGGAAAGGAGACGGAAATGAGGGCTTTGGGTTAGGCTACTCTAGTGCTTTTCCTGAGTTTACTGGGTATAGAGCTCCACGTTCAGCTGCGGTATGAATTGATTTTGTGATTTTAGACAATTTACTTCCTCGGTCTTAAGTTGTAACATCTTGAGAGCAAATGTGACTTTTTTAAAGCTCCGCTCCAGCTGTTTGTCTGTCTTCTGATTCCGTGAATGTGAGACTTAGGTTACCTATGTTCACATAAGACCATTGTCTATAGAGATATGTTACAGAATTATTCATGCTGGGAAATAAATGAGTTGCTTCTTCAGTCCACTTCTTTGTGAATAGCTTCATATTTAACTTTTTAAGCTAGTAGTTGCAAGTTTTAAATTATGTTTTATTATGTGAGATGATGAATGATAAGTGCTTAGAGTGAAGCAGATGTGCGATTGTCGCCAAGTGCTACCTTTTGGATTATGGTTGATTTCAGGCTTCAGTTTGAAACTGCTTATTCAGCTGGTTGGCCTGCTAACCTACATTTAAAATGCAGTACTGTCCCCATGGAGACTACAAATACAATACTGTCCCTCTTGAGCCTAATATTTTTATTTCAGGCCTCCAGATTTTAAATGTTAAAATATTGCCGAATACCAAAGGAGAAATTCTACTGTGTAACCCTTTTAGCTATTTCTTCTGGATTGAGGATAATTTAGGGCCTAGAATCTCTAGAAAAGCATGGGATTGATGATAAATTTGCAGTTCAATTCTTGTGAGAAAGATGGGGGATTCAATTTTAGACCTACATTAGAGGCAAAATTGGGAAGTAAACTTGGAACAGATTGAATTTCCCAAAGAGGACTCTGGGAAAAGTTATCTGTATTTGCCACTGTAGCAAATTAGGAGCACACAGTAAATGCTTCTCACACTGTAGTACTATTTGAAGAGTGAAACAATAGAACCAGCCACCGCCTCCTTATCTGTCCCCTGAATGGTTGGCTTCTTTAAAGAATTTTCCTGTCCTGTCTCATCTCATTGAGTGACATCACTGGTGCCACAGAAACATTATTAACAGACACCAGCAGTCGTAATTGGTGTGAAACTTATGATCTGGCCAGTTCAAAATATATCATCACCTCTTGGCGATATATCATCCCTGCTCATACATTTACTTCGTATAACCGTAGGCTTCCTTTTACGGTGAATTTTACTGTTTGTTCACAAGGCATGTATTTTCCTGTGACTCTCTGCTAGGCCATGACATGCTTTTAAACTACCAGAATAATTTTCAAATAGTTTCAGTTGGTTTTTTGGCCTGTGTTTTCTTCTTTTTCTATTTAAAAAATTACACAAGTAATATATAATTATTGAGGAAAAGTTAGAAATTAAGATAGGCAAAAAATTGTCATCTAAGTACTACCCTCCCCTTTAATAACCACTTTTAATACTTTACTGAATATCTTTTCAAATTGTTCTCTTTGCAAACATATACATCTCAAACTGAATGAAACTTTTTTAATTACGGAAAATTTACAACTTACACAGAAGTAGAGGGAATGTCTCCCGGCTTCACCAGTTGTCGACATATGGCTAGTCTCATTTCATCTATTATCTCACCCTTACTGCATTATTTTAAAGCAAACCCCAAACATCATCTGTTTTCTTCTGTACTTTTTCTACAATTCATAGACTGGAGAAATAAAACCATATTTTCACATGTAAAAAATTTACATTCAATCAAAGTCTGTTCTTTGACAGATTCATAAATATTTTTTACAGTTGGTTTCTTGATACATAAGGATCTTTTAATTATTTTATTTATTTTTTAATTTGAAATATAGATTCATGGGAGCTGGCAAAAAATGTGCAAGGAGGTCCCATGTACCCTTCACCTAGTTTCCCCCAAATGGTAATATTTTGCATAACTATAGTATAATATCAAAACCAGGAAATTGACATTGGTGAAGTCTACAGAGCGCATTTGGATTTCACTAGGATCGTGTGTGTGTGTGTGTGTGTGTGTGTCTGTCTGTCTGTGTATATTCCATGCGGTGTTATCCCACGTGTAGATTCATGTAACCACTGCCACAAATAAGTGTTGTTTCATAATCAGTTTATTCAAATTAATTTTGTAATTGGTTTGTTTAAATTTGTTTCCAAGCAAGGACCACAGATTGCAGTTAGTGTCCATGCCTCTTAAATCTCTTTTTACTAAAAAATTAGTTGGTTGTAATTTCACTTACAGAAAATGACAATCATAGTACAAAGAACCCTCAGATGGACTAATTATTTAAAATTTGCCTATTTGTTTTATCATTTGTATTTTCCCTCCCCCTCTTCTCCTCCATTCCTCCTCCCTTCCCTCCATGTGTATGTATGTACATATATAATATAAATCATTTGAGAGTAATTTGTAGACATCATGTCCATTTATTCATATAAACCTCAGTTTCTATTTCCCAAGAACAAGATTTTCTCTTACATAACCCCAGTACTGTACATTTATCAGAATCTAAATATAACTGATCTGATCTGCAGTTCACATTAAAATTTCACTAGTTATCTCCATGCTGTCCTTTAAGAACCATTTTCCCCTGGTTTGGGAGCCAGTCCAGGTTCACAGACTACAGGTAGTTGCAGGCTCTTTAGTCTCATTCAGTGTTCAGTAGTTTCTTCTTTGTTTTCACGACCTTGACGTCCTGAAGGGTTCAGACCAGTTATTTTGTAGAATCTCTCAGTTTAGATTTGTCTGATATTTTTGTGATTAGATTCATAGTCTACAGTTGGGGGGGGCACCACAGAACCACTGTTGTGTCTTTCTTGGAGCAGCAGGTCAGGAGACACAGGACGCTGCTTTGTTCTGGTCACAGTGGTGATGTGAACATTGACTAAGGTTGTGTTTGCTAAATTAATCCATGGTCAGGTTCCACTTTTCTCTTTGTAATTGGTATGTAATTTGTGAGGGGATACTTTGGGACTACATAAATACCGTTTTTCTCCTCAGACCTTTATCCACTAGTTTTAGCATCCGTTGATGATTTTTGGCTGAATTGGTTATTACTGTATTACTGTGATGGTTATAAAATGGTGATTTTCAAACTCCATTATTTTTTCCTTCTACATTTATTAGGCGTTAGTCTACTGTAGAGGAAAGCTTTTTTTTCCTCCCCATTTATTGATATTAGCGTGAACTCAGATTCTTATTTTATTCCATGATAATTCTGTAGTATTGTTTTTATGTGTAAATTGTCCCATCATTGACCAATGATAGTCCCTCTGCTTTGCCCCCTGAGTCTTTTTTTTTGGCCACACTGTGTGGCATGTGGGATCTTCCCCGACCAGGGATCGAACTAACGCCCCCTGCGGTAGAAGCGCAGAGTCTTAACCACTGCACCACCAGGGAAGTCCAGCCCCTGAATCTTTTGGACACAACTTCAGTAGTCTTTGATAGCTTTCTTGCTCAGCGGTACAGAAAGATGTTCCAGATTCATCTGTGCACTTCCTGCCCCATACCTGGTATCAAGTATATCGGAGCCTTGATGACTTTGAAAAATAGCATTCGTGACACAGTCTGGGCACTAGGATTTCCTATTGTCATTTGGTCATTGCTTCTATACAGTTAATACATCTTATGTGGAAAATCTGAATTCCTAATGACATTCACATAATTAATTTTTTGTTTTATTCTACAAGACATTGAGAATGACAATATACTGGGACTTCCCTGATGGTGCAGTGGTTAAGACTCTATGCTCCCAGCGCAGCGGGCACGGGTTCCATCCCTGGGCAGGGAACTGAGATCCTGCATGCTGCACGGCACAGCCAAAATAAAAGAGTAACAATGTACTCTTATTGCTAACCATATGATTACAGTATGAATACAGTTTTAAGATTTCTTTATAACTCTTTTAATCTTTTGAATCCTATTTTTTTATTGTTGCATTTTTCACTTAATGCTATACCATATAACATCCTTCTTTGCTGGTAAGTAAATGTCTTCATTTTAAATGGCTGCATGATATATTTACCCATTTCATTTTTCAAACACGTAAGATGTTGATAATGTTTTGTTAGAAACAAAGCTGAGTTGACTGTCTTTGTATGTGTGTTTGATCATTAAAATTATTTATTTATTTATTTATTTTTTGCGGTACGCGGGCCTCTCACTGCTGTGGCTTCTCCCGTTGCGGAGCACAGGCTCCGGACGCGCAGGCTCAGCGGCCATGGCTCACGGGCCCAGCTGCTCCGCGGCATGTGGGATCCTCCCGGACCGGGGCACGAACCCGTGTCCCCTGCATCGGCAGGCGGACTCTCAACCACTGCGCCACCAGGGAAGCCCAAAATTATTTTTTAACTTAAGGATAGCATCCAAACAGAAATGTGTACAAATGTGAAGTTCTATTAGTTTTTCACAAAGTAGAACCAACCCCAGGTTAAGAACCAGCATTCCTAGCCACCTGGAGCCTCCCTGTGACCCCTTCCCACACTCCTGAAGGGGTAGCCACCGTCCTCACTTCCAGCATCACATGAGTTTTCCTTATTTTTGAACTTTATATAAGTAGAATTATTTAGTATATGCTCTGCTTCTTTTATATCTGGCTTCTTTCACTCAAGATTATTTTTTGAGGTTTTTCCATGTTTTTTCTCAGTGCATGTCTTCCATGGGTAGTATTCCATGTATAGCCTGCTATTCACCTAGCCTACTGTGGATGGGCATTTGTGTTGGGCCAGCTCTGGGCTATTACAGATAGATTACACAGTTGGAAAATATTTTCTAAGGACAGATTCCTAGGCGTTGAATTTGTGTTTAAAGGAAGGGAGGCTTTTGCTCCGTGCTGCCGAATTGCTCTGCATGAAGGCTGGCCAGTTTACACTCCCGTCATAGTTAGTTAGGTGAGGCCTGCCCCTCCACATTCGTGTATGTGCTAGTCTTAACTGGTCCACATTTTGAAACTCGCTGCTATTGCATTACTAGTGCTGTACCAGTGCATGGTACATTTCAGGTGCCTAAAAAGGCATTTTTAATCTGGTAGGGGAAGAAACATCAGAAATGCCTGAGTGGCTGTCATTGAGGTAGCCTATAAGACAGTTATGTCCCCCCAAAATTTGACTTAGCTGGGGAGATAAGACATGACAGAATGACAAACAACAGAAGTGCCAAGTGAACAGTAGTTCCAGTGATACTATAAAACTTTAGATGAAGGAAAGAGCAAAGCTTTTCTTCATAGTAGTATTTAGAAATCGGTCAGCTCTCTGTAACTGTCATTGAATTGAGTCTGCTTTCTTCACCTGAGGCCTGGCTGGATCAGAAAATAACTATTTGAATTACAGAGGCCAAATCCAGTGTTTTGGCCGTCGATTTTAGTGGCTGGTCTCCTTTCATTGTAAGATAAGTTTAATGTGCTCTCTGGCTCTCTTGCTTCCTATTTGAAAACCCAGCAATGTACTGGCTCCAAAGTACTGTCATTTGGTGTAAAATTACTGGTACACATCAGTGCCATTTTTTAAAATTTCATATATTACAGATTCAGTAGTTCATTGTTCCACCTGAAGTTGGGTGATTGAAAAGGTAGCAACTTGATGTGACTGAAAGCACAGTTCTAAGGTCTGTGCAACCTTGGGCAGATCACCACCCCTCCCTGGGCCTCAGTTTCAATGTAGGGTAAGGAAATGAGTGTCAGAAAATTGCAGGGCCTCTACACAATTGGAGATTTAGGGCATTTCCCCCTTCGAACGGGATCTCCTCTGCAGAGCGCTGCTTGTGTTGCTCAGCACCTTGATTGAGAAAATTGAAAAATCATCTGTGTGCCGTGCCAAACATAATAAGCTCATGGGCATGTAAATGCCAGGAAGGCAGTGGGATAGCAGCTAAGCAGCATACAGGAACTACTCACTGCCTTGGAGTGGTCTTTACTTTACCAGTGTTGTCACAGCACTTTTAGAAGGTCACAGAATTTCTCCCCACCCCCACCCCTTTTAGGGAAAACTTTAAAAATACCTATTTTCTAAGAATTTGAAATGAGTATCTTTTGCAGAAACGAAAGCCCCTTGCCTTTTCTTCCACTTGAGATGTTGGTATTCCCTTGGGAATAGGAATGCATATGTCTATGCATGTTTAACAGAAGGGTTTAATAAAAATAGGTCATTTGAATATGTCAGCATTTTAGTGGGGTGAGATCTGGTGTTAGAATGTGTGCAAATTGATTTTATCTAATGTTTATTCATAGTTTTTCTTTAATGAAGAAATCAGTATCTCATTAGCCTAAATGAAGCACCAGGACAACCATTTGTAGCGTTTTGCATTGTGATAAGAGCCTTAACCTGAATGTGGAGTGCAACATAAGAAAACGAAGAGATGGCGAAGATGTTGCAGTTTAGTAGCTTATCAAGTTCATTTTTGAAAAATCACTCTGGGGGAAGAGGAGTAGAGTTTACATAGCTAACAGTTTTTAAGTAACAGACTGCCTTGGGAAAAAATGGCATGTGATAACAACAGAAGTTTATTATTTCAGCAGACACTTGGCTGACAGTGCTGGGCCAGGGGAGAAGAAGACGCTTCACATAATCTCAGCCCTGCTTCCTCTGGGTGGCTGCTCCCACCCCGCCCGAAACAGAGTTCCAAAGGAGGAGCCTTCTCTGGCTCCTGTGAGAAGTATTTCTTTGGTGAACAGTATGCAATTCCACAGATCGTTGCTGTGAATGAACACATTTTATGCATTTTGTGACTATGCATCTCTTCCCATTTTGGAATGACCTAAAGGTGGTGCCCCTCGCATTTTACGTCTTGTTATTTGCCTGTATTCTGATGGTGGATGGCATTGTTCGTCCCTTCTCTCTCCTTGGAGTTCCCTGCCGCACTTCTCATGGCCTCGCTGCTGCTGTCGTGCACAGGAGAGGAGCTCTGGAATGTGAGCGCTGGGTGCTCATTCGGGGGTCAGGACTGGCAGAAGACTGCTGGCAGACGACTGACAGTTGTTTTCGGTAAAGAGAGTGGGTCTGGTGTGCCAATGCAAGTGTGGGCGTGTGCTAGTATGTCTGACAATGAAGGAGGAATAGAGACTAAGGAAGGTACTGTCTTGTTTTGGAAAATTATATTGGAAGGAAAACATGCTCTAAACTTGGCTTCTGCTGTTTTTCTCCAGGAAATTTAGGGCAGGAAGAAATATCCCTGTTTTTCCTTATTTAGATTTCTTTGAAAGTATTAACGAATGATGAGGATTTTCAAAGCCTCTCTGATAAGCAGCAAGTCCTTATGTATTCAAAAGGAGAAATATGAGTTTTCACTAAGTTTTCTAAAGTGCCTTTTAAGTGTCAGGTATTATGCTTGGGATTATCTCCATTTTAAGAAAACGGCCCTGCAAGGCAAATGCGTTGAGAAGGTGGGTCTGGAATCTGGGCCAAACTGAGCAAGGCTGGAATATTCGATTGCCACTTCAGCAAGGATAGGAGCATGGAGTCACACAGTAATAGAATTTTAGACTAAGTGCTACCTCTGATGTTATCTTGTCAACTTCCTGTCATAGCACCATGATGCAGTAGAAGGAGCACAGGGGCTGGAATTTAGAGGCCTAAACTCCACCACTTGCTGCTGCTTGACAGCTGATTCTGTTTCTCTGTTTATAAAATGGGAGTGGCCATAGTTCTTATGTGCACAGGTTCGTAATGATGGTCAGAAGAATTGATGCTTGAGGGTGCACCCTCTTGAGGGTGCTCTGTAAACCGTCAAGTGACTTTCCGGTATTTGCTAATGGAGGTTGTTTTCTTTCATAGATGGGCGCCCAAGAAGGCATTAGTTGTTAGTTAGGCTTTTGGTCAGCAGAAGGATTATATATTTGCTTTTATATATATGTCTGGCTCTGAGTTTCTTCTGGTTCCCATCACTTTACTTTTCTTTCCTGTTTTCGGAATTGTTTCATTTCTACGGCAGATACTTAACAACGTCTTCTGTGTGTCGGGAGCTTTATTAGGCATTGGAGGTAGAGTGGCGAGTAAGACAGACATGCTTCTGGCCTTTTTGAAATGCTGGAACGGTACAGTTGAGTGACCTTTTTTTTTCCTACTGGGATAAGTTATCCCAAACCTGACTTCCTAATACCCCTGATATCTCTTTTTTTAATGTGTTAGACTCTAAATACCATTAATGCCAATTATGCAGCTATTTCGAATGTAACTATTGAACTGAAGAAACTATGAGAAAGATGAGTCGTGGGGCTATTTCACAAGATTAGCCTGGTTTTGTGTCTACTTCAAGGGCAGGTGGCTTGGACGGTGGAATCAGCATCTGTGCAGTGCCTTACAACTGACTGTTACCTGAGTGTTAAACTGCTCACCTGGGCAGTGAAGATGTTTGAAAATCACTGTTTGGTATTTTGGTCATTAGAGCCCCAGGTTATTTTCCACTGTGCTGAAGAAGATTTGTATTAAATAGTACATTGGTCTTTGTTCACAAAGCAAATACAACAGCTCAGAGTGGTCTGAGTCTCGTTTCATTCACTCTTGTGACCGGGAGGCGTTTCCCCAGGATGACCAGCTAGGTGTGGTCCAGCCCCAGGCTGTGGACAAATCCCTCGCAGGCATTAGAAACCCCAAGCCTGACTAGGTTAAAAGTCTCCCCCAGGAAAAACTGTGGAACAGTCTTTATAATGTGGTTTATTCTGGATCCCAGGTCTTGAGATAGGACTCCAGTTGTTCCTCCTCTTTCCAACTCGGTGATCTTCTGGGGCACTGGGAAGTAATCCCCTGTCCACTTCTGGCTCCTGTTTTGGTTGTCTGAGATGTGGTCAAAAGGAACGGTAAAAGAAAGCACTACAGCAGTTCTTTTTTGATTTTCAAATGGCATAATGGAGACCTTTGATGCCCCTGGAGCTGCTCCTGCTATTTTGGGTTAATCCATTCAGGCAGTCAGTGACTGAGCAGCCTCCTGACTTTTTTGTTGTTTTTGAAAGGACTTTCACAATATATGGAGTACAGTTCACATATTACCGCTAATAAATGTGGCACATGGGGATAGGCACTCAGTGGAGGCCCAGTGAAAGCCTGCCTCCCGGGGTGAGATCAGGAGGAAATGACACTGGCGCTGCGGTGAGCAGCATTTGTGTGATGGAGGGGGGAGGGGGAAGGGAGTATTGTAAGTGAAGGGGGAAATGTAAGGAAAGGCAGGAAGGTGCAAAGAGCGCAGGCAGCGTGTGAACACGTGCTGCCCTTGCGGGTAGTGTGTGTGAAGGGGCAGGGGATGGTGAGGCCTGTAAGAGGAAGGCCTGTGGATGCCAACTAAGCAATTTAGCCGTCGGTACGGCCGGGCAGAGCCGAGGAGGTTTGGAGTGGGAGAGTGACCTAAGTCTTCATGAGGATTAATCTGGCAAGTGTGGGGGAAGAATGGCAGGTGTGTAGAAATGGGTGGAAGGAGCCTGGTGCTAAACCCGTAAGCTGCCCCTAGGCTAGGAGGGGGCCTGGAGGAGGACAGGCTGCTAGCAGGGCTCTGAGCTGGCATGGGGGGGTGCCAGGCGGGGGACCCAACCAAGGCGACAGGCTTAAAGCTCAGGAGAGGGGCTGCGGAGGGAAGAGAGTGATTTCTGGTGTAGACGGGGTGAGCTTCTTGTCTGGGTGGACATTTGGCAGCTTTTAGATAGACCAGTAAAAGGAGATTCTTCTGGCAAGTTCTGTGAGACAGTTCTCTCTGAGGTGATTCTCTAAAGGGGAGGGAGAATGTGACATTTAGGGAAAATAAAGCCCCCCTTTAGTACCTACATGCCTCCCACATACCATCATCTGGCATACATTTTTCAGAAGAGGTCTTTCTGAGATTATTTTCCACATCACATCAAATGCTTCTGGGCACTCAAGAGTATCAAGTAGCAGGTTCCCATGACAAGGGCTCGGCCCGGGCCCACCGTGTGCCTTCTCTGAGCTCCTGGAATGGCTGTGACAGGGCGCCTGTGGGAGCCCATGCCCTACTGGTTCAGTCCCTCCTCCATGTTCCTGTCGGCTCACCAGCATTCCCTGGGACCGGGCAGGGATCTGCGGTGAAGGTGTGAGCTGCAACAGCTTGGTTTCTTTTGCAGACCTTTGTGATAAATGTTCGTTAATTCCATGCTAAACCCACCGAGCTGACTTCACGTCTTGACAGTATTCGTCATGAAGAGAATTCCAGGGATTTTAAGGATCAAAAGTCCAAGGAAAAAAGAAACATGACATTTTAAAGTTTGTACTTATTGACAGGGTTTTGGTTAACCAGCTCTGTTTCTGTAGTAGGAATTTTTAAACCATCATTTAAATTTTTTCTGTTGAGAATGAGACATTGACAAATTAATTGTAATCGTAACTCCTTATGCAGAAACTAATGAGCATAATGATGAAATTTAATTGAAAAGTTTGGAACAATCGCAGTTTCATTTGTTAAACAGATATTGAGCATTTATGACAAACTGGATGCTCTGTGGGGCTGGATAACCAGATATTCTTACCAGTTCTTAAAATTCTTGTCAATTCTTAAAATTGGTAAGACTTTTAAATAAATTGGTTCTGCTATAAATTCACATTTAAGAATTTAGATAATTGGCAATAATTAGGATGCAAAAGCACTAAAAAAATACCAAAGTGTCTGTAGCCTGTCTATGCAGGATTTACCAGAAAGCTGAGAAACAGAAGTAGTTTTGTGGAATAACAATAGTAACTGTTTAATAAAGAAGTTCTGCATTTTAAGGAAGTTTCTGTTGTAATTTTAGTTGTAATTCTAATTGATGATAACAGACATAAAACAATTCTGTGATCACGTAAGTTATTAAATACTAAATTTTGTGCAACGAACTAAGTACTTGAGAATTGTGTTAAAGGAGCCAGCTCAGGAAACGGTAGTTGGGAAAATGCTTGCTGGAGGTGGCGGGACTTGAACTGATGGGTAATACTCCTGGGAACAGGGGCAGAGGAGACTATCCCAACCAAGGGGGCGACTTAATGAAGCCAGGAAGAGAGGACGTCTGCCTGCACCAGACTCAACACACCTGGTTGGAGGCAAGGATGGGTGGGACGGTAGAACAAGGTGGAGTGGTGGGACATGGCCCTCGACCCCTTAATTCCTTCCCAGGTTCCTCAGCTGTAAAACATGGATGGTATTAGTGCCGACTCTGAGGGGCGGACCGTGAGATTAAACGAGATGATAAGTGTGAACGTCCTGGTGCATAGAAAGTGTTCAACGGACAGAAGTTGCTGTTGCTGTTAGGGGAGATGGCTGGGGCCCAACCACGAAGGGCAGGACTGCTTGGGAGTTGTCCTGTTCTGATGTGATGGAAATTAGGAAGCCACTGAGACATTTGCCCCCAGGTAGGATGTGACAGGGATAAATTAATAGTGGTAGCTACCGTTTGAGTGCTGATGCGTGCTCTGTGCTTTATATCCATTACCTGCGGGCCTTTCCGTGACCCTGCAGTGGAGCTAGGGGACTTTGTTCTCTGCGGCTCTGGGAGAGGTGACAAGCACCTTGGCCAAGGCCACCTAGCTACCAAGAGGGAAGGCGAGGTTTGAACCCAGGCCTGCCTGGTTCCAAAGTCTGGGCTCTTTCTCCTCCTACCAGACTGCCTTGACCTGGGAAGCCATCTGTCAGGGGGCTGACGACCCCACGGGGAAGGAGTGGCTGGCTCAGGTCGTTGTTACTGCTACTGAAACGGGGGTGGGTTCAGGATTCCCAGTGGCACACCCCCACCCCACCTCCTAGGAAGATAGGAGGAGGAGGAAGAGGAAAGAAGACAGCGGCACAGCAATGGAAAAAGAGACAGGACTCGGTGATTGGCTGTAAAAGGAAAGAGGACGAGATGAGCTGGAGGTGACGGTGCTGTTAGAAATGAAGGCAGGCACTGGTGGACCCACCTTTCCCTGCACCTGGGGTCGGGCTCCAAAAAGCCCAGGCACCGCTGGGGGAGTCCCCAGGCTTCTCGGAAGAATAACTTCCTGTGGGTACACCCCTCGCAGTCACTACAGGGCTCACAGTAGGTCTTGCTGGGTGTAAGTGGCATGTTGCTTGGCTAACGTTCTGCTCTTGTAGTGCCATCAGGGCCATTGGGGGTTTGCGGGGGAAGGAGTGACCTTAGGTAAGAGATATTTTTGTGTTCCTTGGGCCTAGGTCTACTTTTATGCCTTCTAGGACAGTGTTTCTCCCACCAGTACTGAAAGACCAGTTCTTAAAATTTCCAGTCTATCTGGGCTGATACTTTTGTAAAATAAAAGAAGGATTACTAGAAAACCTGAAAAAGACATGGAGAATGCAAACTGGAATTTTTTGTTATTGGGTTCAACAGGTATAAAATCACTCTGTCACGTTGCCGTAAAAGTTTCTAAATGCGTATTCTCAATCTGTGTACTTAATGTGTGTGTGTGTGTGTGTGTGTGTGTGTGTGTGTGTACTTAATTTTGACTGCAGGCTAGCAGACTGTTCATGGTCTGGTACACCTTGAGAGCAATGATCTAGGGAGAAACTTTGTTAAGCAAATTAGTAACAGGACGTTTCTGGAATAGATACATGATTCAAGAGTAAAAATTGTCTTTCAGTTGGCATTTAAAATACTTTAGATGTGTGTTCCTGTGTGATCCAATGACATCTGTGACAAATGACATCTTTTCAGTAAAGTTCCATATTAGGGGGCAGGAATGTGAAAGAAATATACCAAGAACTGAGGCTAACATTGTTATTGTAAGGGATCCATAAGTTTAAAACTAGTAGCAATACTTGGAAAAATTGGTGCTTTAAACTTTCTCTGTTGTTCTGAGAATCATTGTATTTCTTTTGCTCATTTAAGTTATATTTGTTCTCTCTATTAATGTTTGGTTTGCCTTTGAATTGATTTTTATATTTTGGTGCATAATTTTATGTATATTCTTTCACAGGGTAGTTTCTTTTTTTAATATAAATTTATTATTATTTTTTTCGCTGCGTTGGGTCTTCGTTGCTGCGCGTGGTCTTTCTCTAGTTGCGGTGAGCGGGGGCTACTCTTGGTTGCAGTGCGCGGGCTTCTCATAGTGGTGGCTTCTCTTGTGGAGCAGAGGCTCTAGGCACATGGGCTTCAGTATTTGTGGCACACAGGCTCAGTAGTTGTGGCTCACGGGCTCTAGAGCGCAGGCTCAGTAGTTGTGGCGCATGGGCTTAGTTGCTCCACCGCATGTGGGATCTTCCTGGACCAGGGTTCGAACCCGTGTCCCCTGCATTGGCAGGTTGATTCTTAACCACTGCACCACCAGGGAAGTCCACGGGGTAGTTGCTTAAGCAAACTAAAAAGAAAAAGTCTCGAGTTAACATATGCCGATATAGAGATCATATAATAATTTAGTTGTTCATATTTCAAATTTGATTTTTGACTCTGTCTTATATTTTGAGCATTTTTACTTTCGCTGCTGTTTCCTTGCACTGAGATCATTTGCTGTGTTGTTCCCTTAGCCTAGACTTCTCTTTCCCTGCCCTTAGGGCCCAGCCCAGGAGCTGCTTCCCTCCAGGCAGACTGTCAGCAGTGAAGAGGCTCCTGTCTCTGGCATCCGACTTCTGCTGAGTACCCGCTTCCTTGCCCACTGTCCCTTTTCTCCTTGCTCCAAAGTCAGGACTTCCTTTTGTTTTGCATCATACTATATATTACACTTTTCAAGGCTGTTTCATGTATATGTTCTCTTATTTCATCCTCCAGACAGTACCATGAGGTTGGTAGAACGGATTCTCATCCCCATTTTAACTGAGGTGAGGCAGGGAGAGTGTCCACATGGCATGAATCTTCATTCCTTTGCCAGGGCTCCCAGGGTCACTTGTGCCACTCAGGTCCAGACTGCCAAATGCTCAGGTTTTGAGCCTGTCATTTTGAGGTCCTCTTTTTTTTTTTTTTTTTTTTGCGGTACGCGGGCCTCTCACTGTTGTGGCCTCTCCCGTTGCGGAGCACAGGCTCCGGACGCGCAGGCTCAGCGGCCATGGCTCACGGGCCCAGCCGCTCCACGGCATGTGGTACCTTCCCTGACCGGGGCACGAACCCGTGTCCCCTGCATCGGCAGGCAGACTCTCAACCACTGTGCCACCAGGGAAGCCCTTGAGGTCCTCTTTTTTTACACTGTACTTGTTATCTGAAAAATCTAGAATTCTCAGTGCAGTGTCACAGGCCTCTTTGGAAGAATATAATCTTCAGAACCTAACCCTGGGGATGGTCCGTAGAGAGCCAGAGCTGTGAACCCAGGAACTGCACACAGGGCCAAAGTGGGTGTTTTAAAGGATGTGTTCAGTTGTCTCCACCTGTGATTTTCAAATGACAGTGGGAGGTGTTGGGTTTCCTTTATTTCAACAATAACAGCCAGCCCAGCATTTTGGATTGCACAGAAGGTTTCTCATGAAGAGAAGATCCTGCTTTAAAAGGGGTGAGGCACTTTGAAAACTCACATTTAGCCCAAGTCAGGAGTCAGAATTTGCAGTGTGGGGGGTGTTTCCTCCCCATCCCCTTTACGGTAAAACCGACCTGTGTTCCAGATCCAGCCCTTCCACTTACTAGGTAGGTATGGTGACCTCGGCTGAGTTATTTAACTTCCCTAAACTTGTTTTCTCATCTGTAAAATGGGGAAAATACTATCATTTTGAAGGATCATTGTAAGGATTAAAGATGATGCATGTACCAGACTTGGGGTGCGGGCTCGACAAGTGAGAGTTACTTGGAAGCTGGTGCAGAAGAGAGAATGTGACCCAGTACAGGAGTCACTGCCTGTGTACAACTGGCCATAGTAGTGGTTCTCAGCCTGGGTAGGTGTCAGAATCACCTGGAAGACTGTTTTAACTACAGCTTGCTGGGTCCACCCTGCCTGCCCCCTGTAGTTTGATTCATTTGGTGTGGTGTGGGCCTTGAGAATTTGCATCTCTTGAGTTTCCAGGTGATGCTGCTGCTGCTACCGCTGGTCTGGGGACCACGCTTTGAGAATGACTGGGCTGCAGGTGAACTCACCGATGAGCATTTAGGTGCTGTAGCTGTATTTGAAAACCGAGCTTTTATGTGGTTAAAGTTAACTTTGTTAGAAAGTGCTCGGAATGCATTTCGCAAATACTGAATTTGGTATCTCAAGGATTTTTCCTCCTGAAGTCCAGGAGTCTTTGTTAAATATACTTGAAGAAGAATAAGTTACGAGAGTAACAGTTATAAACATATTATGGATAGTCAAACAATACCAGATTGGCTGAGGTATGTGAAAGTGCTTTTATAAAATGCTAAAAACCGCAAAAATATTTTAATACTTTTTATTTTTAAGATTGAACATCATAATGGAGTATAAAATAGTGTAACTTAGATTTCTCATCTCAACGTGCTGTTTACCGTGTGTATTTTTCTCTTTCTCCTCCAGGCTGCTGACTTGAGTAAACCAATAGATAAAAGGATATACAAAGGAACACAGCCTACTTGTCATGACTTCAACCACCTAACAGCCACAGCAGAAAGTGTCTCTCTCCTAGTGGGCTTTTCCGCAGGCCAAGTCCAGCTTATAGACCCAATCAAAAAAGAAACTAGCAAACTATTTAATGAGGAAGTAAGTAGCACCCTGTCTTAGCTGTTAAGAATCCCTTTAAGAATGTATACGTTCTTACCGAGGGTAGTGGGCCTTATTTTACACTGTGAGCGAAGCCCGTTTTCCATTCTCAGATGTCCTACCTCGTATTACCCAAGTTTAAATGTGGTGCGTTACCTTGTTGACTTTTACCTGTTCTTCCTTGGGCTAACTGTTCTGTGCATTTTTTATGGAGATGCTCAGGTGTCTATAGCAGGTGCTTTAAAAATTTTTTTATAATGGAGATAGGGATGAGACTTGTAGCTTGATATTTATAATTTAAATAAGAAAATAAAGAATTTATTCACATCACCAGAAAATGTCATGAAGATCAAAGAACTTGATAATATTTCCTTAGGTTGCTTCAGTTGTAGCTAAAATTTGGTGTGTATGTTTGACAGGCGTTTGACTGAGAATTTGTTCTCTTGCTCTTGTAAATGTTTGCTATTAAATCACCTTTGACATGGTTAGAAATCCTGGCACTTAAAATTGGATCCTATGACATAGCTTTTGCCAGTGTTGTAGCATGTGCTGGGGTTTCTAGTGTCTTCAGTTTCATTCTGGCAGGAGCCTGAGATATCTGAGCTGTCCATTCAGGAACATGTCAACCATTAAACATAGTAGATGTAAGTTGCCAAATAGATTATATTTTTATAAGCGATTGAAGTGGCTTTTCAGCCCCAAGTATTGCCATTACACATTTGACGTACTTCCTCCTCTGTGTCTGTATGACTTTCCTAGTAAATGGAAGAGATGAGGCAGTCTTGCTGAGTTAGAAGCCCTGGGTTGCAGTCTACTACTTGTGACCTCAACCCTGGTGTGACAAGGGCCAGGTCACATGGATTCCTCTCAGGAAGGGCAAGTGGTTTTGATTGTTGCATGGTTTTAAAGTCATTAACTTGGAACAGAAGTGCATTATAAATTCTGATTTTTAAGAAATAATTTTGCTTGGGGAAGAATACTCCACAAATTGCAGTTAAAATTCTGACTCTTTTTGCAGTCCCCGTGGTATATGCTGTCCATGCATATCCAGTCTCCAGCCACGGTGCTCCTGGTTGGCATTGCCAGTGGATTTGGTGAAATCCTTTGAACCGTGCCATCTCTTCTTCTAGTTTCATCTGGGTTGACTGGAAACAAAACTTGCCGTCTGGATTGACAGAAGTATTTAAACCCATTTTCTGTTCAAAAAAATCTTAAGCAGAAAATTATTCTATTTACCTAAACATTTTATTAACATCATTTGACGGAGTGACTTCTAAGTAGCTGGACGATCTTTTTGGGGGGTAGTGGTGGGGAGCGTGAGGGCACAAAACTAGACTGCTCTGCATTCTTAATAGAAATTGTGAATTTGGCGTCACTGTGGGGTTTTATTTGTGGTTAGGTAGGGGACGTGTTTTTGAGGGGGAAGGGATTGGAGCCATGTAAAGGGCTGTTGGTAAACAAGGCCGGGAGGCTGATCGCTGAGGACGGCACAGAATGCCACTGAGAACAAGGAGGGTTTGTGTGTCGTCGCTGGGGGAGGGCGCAGCAGAGGCCGCAGGGCCCTGAGAGCGCGCGGACGCATCAGCTAGACCCATTCCTTACTCGGGACAGCTGGGAGTCACGGGCCGGAAAGCAGCTCCTCACTCTTAATGAGTGAAGCATGAGTTACCTCCTACTCTTTTTACATTTTATTTGAAAAATGGCTGTTCAAAGTTCTAGGATTGTGTATGGTTTAATACCAACTTGGCATTTACAACTTGGGGCAGACATGATTGCCCTTCGCAGTAAGGACATTCTTTGGCTTGTATGGGTAACATTCTCATCAGATTTTGCTCAGGATGTCTAAGAGAAAGGGTCATCAGGGGTTTGTTTCTCAGAGAGTGCCAGGGATGGTGGTCGAAGCTGTCGTTAGGCTGTGCTTTGCATTGGTATGGGACGTGGAGGTTTCAAAGTGTTTTGTCTCTTTCCTCGGCTTGGGAGGGTGGGTTGCTGTCTCCATTGTGCACAGATGAGGAGATAGTCAAAGAGAAGGTACGTGAATCGTCCACATCAGGTAACAACTTGATGATGGAGCTGGATCCAGAAATTAATTCCACGAGCTCTTATTGGTCATAGATTGTAAGCCCCACCATGTGTGGTTGCCAGATGGGCTCTTGCCTCCTCAGGAGCTCACAGTTTAGTGAGATGGACCCAAAGGATACTGGAACGTGTGTTATCCCAGTGTTATGAACAGAGTACCAAGGGATAATGTATTAATTGCATTCCTCAGTGTGTATCAAATATCATAAAATAAAAACAAAAGTTAAGTTCAGTGGGGACAGTTCGAGAAAGCTTCCAGAAGGTGACATTTGACCTGGGTTTGAAAGATGCATAGGAGTTGGAGGAGGATGAGAAAGGCCTTCAAAGCTGGAGAAAACAGCTTAGCATGTGGAGGCCAAGGGTGGCCACACCACAGCATGTGGGTCTTGGAGTGGCAGAAGTTAAAGCCAGACAGATGAGCTGGAACCAGATTGTAAAAGCCCTTTGATTACATGCTGGGAGATTTGGATCTGACACTGGATGCTGTGGGGGACCTTTGGGCTTTCATTTAATCAAGGGAGTGACAGGATTAAATGTGTTTTTTTAGAACTCTTGTCAGCACTTGTGGAAGGTGGATTGGAATGAAGAAAGAGAGAATGAAGGTAGCAAGACCAGTGAGGAGGCTCTAGTAACTGTCCAGGTGAGAGCTGAGGACTTGAACTAGGGTTGTGGCCATTTTCTCATCCATTTGACAGACCTTGATAGCCTACCACGTGCCCGGCACTGGGTCTGCAGCGGCAGGTAACAGCTGCCCTGTGTCTCCCCTCCAGAGAGAGGGGAGAGAAGTGTGAACAGCACCACACACACACACACACAATTACGGCAGATGGCGGTGACCTGTTGTGATGTCAGAGGAGATAGAGGGCCTGAAGGAGAGGCAGACATGGAGGCCTGCTTTACGGGGACGTGGGGAGCGTCCGTCTCTCGGAGGAAGTGAAGTGCTTTGAGCCTCGCCTCGCCTGAGGAGGCCCCCAGGTAAGGAGCTGGAGGTAGAGAGTCCCTGCAGAGGGAGAGCCGGTGAAGGCCCCTGGAGGGAAGACCTTGGGGCCAAGAGACCTGAGAGAGGACGGTGGACCTGGGAGGGCGTTGTGAAGTGAGAGGGCATGAGTTTGGAGGCCCTGCCACTCAGGGCCTGAGCCGGGTTTGCTTCTTCGAGCTGTGGGATCTCACAGACGGGAGCAAGAGGTGGTCAGATCGATGTTTTTGAAAATAACCCTGGCTGCTTCTTGGAGACGGAATTGGAGAGACGAGGGAACAAATCTTGAGATTCTGGCTCACTTACTACACTGGGTAAGGTGGGGAAGGAGCAGGTGCTGGGAACAGAGGTAAAGATCAGAGCTCCGTTCTGTACTTGTTAAGCTTGAGAGGCCAGTAGGTGGTTGGATACATGGATATGGAGCACAAAACTAGAGGTGAATTTTGGGAGCTGTCCGCATATAAATAGTAATCATGTCCCTGAGATTAGATGGCAGGTCTGTGGAGAAGGCACAGTAGAGCAAAGGCGAGTCTTTGCTAACTCCTAGACGAGTCTGGGGCTGAGCCCTGTTTATACTCCAAGATTCTGGTCATCTGCTCATGGCCCGCAAAGGAGCACTTACAACCATCAGTGTATTACCATGAAATTTACAGACTCCCAGCCCAGTGGCTAAGAACATAGACCCTTGAACCCGAATGCCTAGAGCTCAGACACCCTTCTGCCACTTACTGCCTGCAGGATGTGGTCTTTACTTCATCTCTTCTCCTCAGCCAGAAAGTGGATAAGGGCGGTCCCCGCCTGGAGGTGTGGTGAGGATGAGATGTTAGCAGAGGGCCTGGAGAGCAAGCCCTGGGGAGAAAAGTTCCAGGTGGAGGGGAAACTCAGAGGGTTTCTTTCACTAGGGGTTGGAGGAAAGGCTTCTTGGGAGGTGAGATACCAGCAGTTTTGAAGGAGAAGCACAAATGATTTTCCAGGACAAGAAGGTAAGAGCAGGGCAACCCAGACAGAGAAGCAACATGAGTAAGGCAGACGATGGGGACTGTTTATCATGACTGTTTGGTGTCTGTCTGTCTTACTCACCAGAGAGCTCCTCAGCCTCCCATTACACACATGCACGTGTGCGTGCACACACTCCACTATTGATTACTCTGACCTTTGCTCCTTTTTGGAGGTGTCTGGTGCATGAAAGTATAATAAATGTTTGGATGGATGGATAGGTGGGTAAGTGAATGGAAAAGAAATTATAAGTTCCAGAAATCCACACTAGACCGAAGATAGGTGAAAATTTCTATCTGGGAATAGAGTGTATCTTAAAAGGTGATTTTTCCCCCCCCCATTGATTAAAAAACTTAAAATACTTGTTTATAGAAAAAATTGGGACATAGAGAAATGGGACAAAGAAGATGGGAAAACATCACCTAGAAATCCCATTGCTCACTGTTAACTTTATTGTCTTTGTAATTTTTTATGTTTTTAATGAGGCAGAACTGTCAGATTCACACCTTCCATTAGAGCTGCTGGCAACCTTCACCTCCTGGTCTGGCCCTCAGTCCATCCAGTTCATGTCAGATAGCAGAGGCGAGCCCTGCTCCCCGGGCCGTCCCAGTCATACTGAGACCCTGGCCGCTGCACCAGTTCAGCCCCGGAAGAAGGCTGGTCCTTGCTAGCGTCCCTTGGGGAATGATAGCCTAGATCCCCTGAGACACTGCTTTCTCTCAAGCCTTAGAGTAGACTTGAGGTCTCTGTGTGTAGTGTTCTGTATGTTTTATGCCCTTGATGGTATCTAATGGCACATCTGATGAGCTCCCAGACCGTGGAGCCTACCTTCATGGTAAGGGTTACCAGGGAGGGAGAGGTGCCCTGGTCAGCGCCCGGAAGGGGTGAGGAGTGCACTTTTCATCACTAACGGTTACGATGTACTGGGGAGAAAGTCATAAAGGGGTAGTTTCTGTGTGGTAATGAACTCAGCCTTGTTTGCCTTTGTAAAAATTCTGATTATATCTGGGTTGTATCCATAGAACAGTAACTTCAAAGGATTTTTAAGTATGTTTGGTTATTGGGTGGATGTAAAATCTAAGAAGAACTTGTCGTTTCAGCTTCTTCATCCCTGGCGTGTAATGAGCCCCCCTGTTCTTGACTTCCTCCTCTCTCGCAGGCTGTGAGGCCAGGGCAGCGCACTGGGTAGGCTGTAGGCTCCTGGTGGACGCCTGTCCCTGCTGCTGCCTGAGGCTGTGTCTGCTCTTTCATCCCAGGCTGCAGGCTCCCTCTGCACGCAGCGCCCCCAGGAGTGGGGAGGAGAGGAGGCCCAGCTTCGCAATATTCTGTCTAGTCCTCTAAGGAGAGAGTGGCTCTGGGCATCTTGTTAGTTTTGTTTTTGTTGTTGCTTTTTTTAATCAAAGGAAGGAAATGAGCACTTAATGATCTACTCCTTAAAGTTTTGACATTGATAAAAATGACATCTGATCCTCTTTCACAGGGCTTTGAAATACCTTTCCCTAATACTTCCTGAGGGAAGAAGCAGCTGTCTTCAAATGCCTTTACAGAATCAAAGCCCTTAGTCACCGTTTTTGCTTGTGGCTGCATTACTCTGTGGCTGCATTACTTTGTGGCTACGTTACTCTGTGGCTGCGTTACTCTGTGGCTGCGTTACTCTGTGGCTGCGTTACTCTGTGGCTGCGTTACTCTGGCTGCGTTACTCTGTGGCTGCGTTACTCTGGCTGCGTTACTCTGTGGCTGCGTTACTCTGTGGCTGCGTTACTCTGTGGCTGCGTTACTCTGTGGCTGCGTTACTTTGTGGCTGCGTTACGGCTTTTCCAGCAGCTGCTGTGGTTTTGGAATTGTGTGTTTTTAGTACTTCTGTTGTAAATTAATATCTGCATTGTAAAATGCATACCCAGCGGCCCCCCAAGAATTTTTTCCTGCTTATCATGTTGATAGCAGTGAAAAAAAGAAAATTAAAAAGTATGTGCTTTGGAAAGCTTCATTTTAGCAGTGGTGCTTTAATGTGGTTACGGATTTATTTTTATTCTTGCTTCCTCTAAACTAGTTTAGTATAGTTAGAAAGTCTTGTTTGTGAATGCCATTAAGGACGGTAGTTTTGGTGTTTGTTGGACTTTGACTGGATTGATGTTAGAAATGAGGCAGTGTCTTCTGCATTCAGAAGGGGGAATGTGGGAGCCGTGGTGATTACCAGGGAGAGAAGTGGGTGTGGGAGCCCGCTTCCTGGGTAGGTGGCTTGACGTACAGACCTGGCATAGTAATACCCAGATTTTGGTTTTGGTTTTTATGGAAGTGATTTTAAAAGTAGGCCTTTGAGTGTTATGGAATTTCCCTCTTTAATGGAAAGCTCAGTGGTCCTGCCAGATGACCTGAGCGCCTGTCTTTCCCTGAGACCTGCCCCGCTCTCCTCTCCTTGCCCTTCCTGCCAGGGCGGCCTCACCTCAGCCTCGGAGCAAGGGGCTTTCTTCTCCTGGACCCCCGCCCAGCTCCCTCACTGCCTCCCCTCCTGGCCTGTAGCACAGAGCCGCCCCCAGAGACCCTGTGACGGGATGGAGGGAATCGTGATGCAGGGAGCAGAGCCCCTGGCCTGTCAGACATTCACTCAGTGTCAGTTCCTTCCTCTCCTCATGGGACTTCTGGCTGGTTTTCTCGGCTTTCCTTCTGCTTTCCTGACTCTTGTCCTGCTCCCTATAAGTAATCTTTTCCCAAAGTTGCACACTCTCCTCCTCTTCCTTGTACACCTTCTGCCTTGGAGAGCTCAGGATGTCACAGATCTGGCTCTTACTGTTCACAGCCCATTTCCTCGTCTTCCACAGTCGTTTTCATCGGCTGCCTACTCGATGAGGACACTTGAACTTCTCCCCAGCATAGTCACCCCTCCTCTCTTTTCTGTCACCCCCCTTCCCAGTCACTCAAGCTCAAAACCTAGGAGTCTGTTCACACCCCTCCTTCACCCCCACCCCACCTCCTACTCCATCCAGCCTAGCCCACTGTTAAACAGTCCATCCTGCCACACCACCGCTGGTCAAGTTTAAGACCTTTTTGTCCACGGACAATTGTCATAGCTTCCTAACTGGTCTCTCTTCACCCGCACCATTCTGTACCTGCTGACGGGAGACTTCACTTCATTCTGTTGCTTCCCTTTTCAGAAATCTTCAGTGCCCCTACTGTCTGCAGCAGTACAGCCAGCAGAAATATATTGTGAGCCACAAATTCAATTTAAAATGTCTAATAGCCACATTACATCAATTTAAAAATAGGTGAAGTTAAGATACTTTATCTTGGGACTTCCCTGGTGGCGCAGTGGTTAAGAATCCGCCTGCCAGTGCAGGGGACATGGGTTCAATCCCTCGTCCAGGAAGATCCCACATGCCGCAGAGTAACTAAGCCCGAGCGCCACAACTACTGAGCCCTCATGCCACAACTCCTGAAGCCCGTGCGCCGCAACTACTGAGCCTATGCGCTGTAACTGCTGAAGCCCGCGTGCCTAGAGCTGATGCTCCACAGCAAGAGAAGCCACCACAATGAGAAGCCCACGCACCGCAACAAAGAGTAGCCCCCGCTCGGCGCAACTAGACAGAGCCCGCGCGCAGCAACGAGGACCCAACGCAGACCAAAAAAAAAAATGTATTACTTTATCTAATACATCCAAACATTATTTCAACATATAATCAATATAAAATTATGAATGAGATACTTTCCATAATTTTTCAGGTCTTCAGGATCTAGTGTGTAATTTACACTCACAGCATGTCTCACTTTGGACCAGTCACTTTCAAGTGCTTGGGACTGTGGGATTGGTCAGCACAGGGATCCAAGGTCACAGCCCAGACCCCTTAGCCTGGTACTGCATGTCCTTGAGTCCCAGCTCACGATTCCAGACCTAATTTCCTGCCCCTGCTCAGGGGCTCCAGCCAAAACGGTTACCGTGCACATCCGCAGACCCGACTGCACTGTGCTGAGCCTTGATCTGGCCGCCCGCCCCCAGCACAGGCCCGGCCCCACCTGTACTCGGGAGCTCCTCAGGGGGCCTGGGCTTTCGCCAAGGGTGTTTTTTCAACATACTCAAACACATCATCCAGATCACGGCCCCACTGACACTGGAGAGGTCAAGCCCGGCGGGGAAATCCTGTTAGTTAGCTCTGAGAACTGACCAAGATGCCTTACTTTTTTTATTAGACATTTTCTGGAACAAAAAATATACCCTTATGGTGCAGAAAGTGGTTTGCATTCTTTATATTTATTGAATAAGATGTTCTAGGTATTTGTTTTTTAATTTCTGTTCTCTAACTGTTTTGCTAAACCCAAACCAAGTGATAGCCCAGGGCAGTTTACTTCAGTGACTCCGAGCTAGCCCTGAAGTTGTGCCTCCCACTGCCCCAGGGGCGCCCTGGTTTATTGACGTTTGTCGGTGGCACAGAATGCGCCTTTGGGGCTGACGGGCCTGTGCTGGGTGTCATCTTACCCGCTCCATCCCCCTTGCACCAGTGCCTTCCGTGTCTCTAGGATGAAGAGCGCTTGGTTTGCTCCCCCATCAGCACCCCCACCATTGTCCCCTCTGTGAGGATGCTCTGACCTGCTTCCTCCCAGCCCGCTTCTTCTGCTGCCCCTTTACCTCTTTGCTCAGCGCGCCCTCATCCCAGAGATAGAGGCCTTTCTAGGCCTTCCTCCTTGAGACTGGAATCACTCTAATCCTCCTGCCCTTTGTCTTCTTCCCTGGTTGGGGTTTGCTCACAGTACAGCACTCCTTACCGTCACATCCTGTCAGTTCCATCCCACTTGAACATCAGTTCCCCTCAGGAAGGGATGTCTGTCTGTTGGTGCTGTCAGTGCCTGGCGTGTAGTGTACATTCAGTAAAGGATGGAAGGAGGAATGAACGAAACATGAGTGAGTGGTGAGCGGGAGGGACCACAGGCGAGTTTGCGGACCTCTCTGATCCTGTTTCTTGGTGGGTAACACGGCAATAGCACCTACCTTCCTATGGGGAAATGAGCACACATACTTACACTGCTGGTGGGAATATAAATTGTTACATCCTGTATGGGAGGTAATTTGGCGATATCTATAAAAAATTATAAATGTATGTACCTCCTGAGCCAGCTATTCCAATGGGAATTTATCCTGCAGTTATACATGTGAAAATTGCCATATGCGCAGGTTATTCTTTGCTATACAATGTCCTTCAGTGGGGGACTTCTCAAATAAACCACAGTATATCCATATAATTGAGTACTCTGCAGCTGTAGAAAAGAATGAGGAAGCTGTCTTCATACCAGTACAGAGAGACGCACGTGTGTGACTGCATGAGAAAGCAGAGGCGCAGACAGTGAAAAAAAGGAGTGTGGATAAACTTGTATCTGTGTTTGTCTTGTCCACGCAGGAAGACACTTGCAGAGATAAACAAGAAGCTAATGACAGTAATTCTGGGGGCAAGGGATCTGGGATGGAGGAAAGGGGTGTGAGTGAGGCTTTCTACTGGATACTTTTATTAATATATATGAATTATGACTGTATTACCTATTAAAAAACTAAAAGCTTACGTTGCGGGGTTATTTTGAGGATGAAACAGCATGTGTGCAGAGCCACTGCTCAGTGCTTGGCCACAGAGTAGATCCTCAGGTTGGAAGTTAGCACGGCTGTCCTGATATGCCTGCCACGTACCCCAAGATGAAGCAGACGTTTTCCCTGCACTTGAGCACACAATCTGGTAGGGAAAACTGATGGTGTAGAACAACTGAGAAAGCCTTCCCACGCTAGAGTTGGATATGTGGTCCGTTAATGGTTTTGGTTTGCAGTTGCTTAAGCTGCTGTACCTGCTTCCCAAGTGCTGAGGTGTGACGTGTCTACGTGGGGGCCCCAGCAGGGGCACAGAAGGTGGGCTCAGGTTTTTGTCCGTAAGTTACATCCACGTGTCTACTTACAGCAGGCTCAATGCACCTTTTGAACGTGGAGTAAAGTCTTTAAATGTGTCTCGTCACCCCAGTAACATGTATTTTAATAATGGTGCTATGATTATTTATCTCCATTCCTCACAGTTGCAGGGAAATACCGTTTTTACTTGACAGTATTCCAGTTTTGAGTTCTAATGGAATTATTTTTGTTTTGCCTTTTTAAGCCAAAAATAAAATTTTTCTCCTAACCATAGTGCTAGTTTTTATGTCCATCCTTAAAATTTTCCACACATGATAGAGTAACGGTGGAGAGCTGTTGGGAAAATTGAGATTAGATTTGGTTGTGGTGAAATGTGAGGTGCAGGGGTTGAAAGCCACACACCGTGCCAGGGCACGGCCAGCAGCCTGGCTTCTCAGCCTGAGGTTGCTTCTGTAGCCGCCCAGTGAGGCCACCAATGGGGGTGAACCGGCACCACCCTTGGACACTAGGCCAGCAGACCAGTCCCGGTTAAGGGATCAGGAGTGCTGGGGCAGCCTGAGCCCGGTGGGTACAGCAAGGTCTGCTGGGTGGGGGTAGGCTCCCCCAAGACCAAAGCCCTGACCTGGCCTCGTAAGGTGCCTCTGACCTCTGTGGAAGAAATGGTGACGGTCTCGTGGAAACCCTGACAGAGCAGCGCTGGGCTTCCAGGTTGTTGGCGTTAGCATAGGTCAGCTGCCATATACAGGAAGGTCACCGGGCAGGAGAGGAAAGAGGCAGGGGGTGACAGTGCGGCTGTGACACTGCAGAGCGACAGCAGTGACCCCTGCTGCTCAGTAACCCTTGCCGGGCCCGCTAGCCCCGGGCCCTCTAGCCCCGGGCCCTCATGCCGGGCAGGGTCAGGCCTCTCCACTCCTCCCTGGCTGGGACCATTGTTGGCCACCTCCCTTCCAGGGCCTAATTTTCTGCAGCAGTTTGCATGGTTCATTAGTCTCTTTGAAGAAACCAAGTGTTTTCATTTTCTGTGACTTTCTGTAAAGATGCAGCACACACAGCAGACACACAGCGCAAGGCCGACAAGGCAGGAGGCCCTGTGTCCCGGTGGGCTTCCCGTCCCTGTGGCCCGTGGCCCTCTGAGGCTCGAGTCGGGGAACCCCAAGCACGTGAGGGAAGTGGGAGCGTGTAGCTCACCGAAGCCCGCCGGGCTCCCGAGGCACCCGGTTGCCAGGCTGGCAGTGGAGAGCGTCTGGCAGCAGGACCTGCTGAGAACTCAGGGGTCTTGGGAACTCCCAGATGGTTTCTGGTGCTGTGATTTGGGGACCAGGCAGCCTCATGGAAGCCGCTGTGCCAGTGAGCCCCACGAAAGGTCTGCAAGCAGGGAAGCGTACTCGGGGGGTGGTCGTCCCTTTGGGAGGTTTCTCCTTTTGCCTTTCGTTCTTTTAAAGGCAAGACTCCCGACCTGTGCCTGTTAAAGAAACAGGTGGTCAGTGGGTCAAAAATAAACGCGGAGTAGAGTGGCAGTGATTAGGCGCATACTCCTGAGTGTTAATCGTCTGTTTATTTTTTTGAACACCACCTTGTTCCAAAGAAGATGGAGGAATGGCTTCTAAAGATGCACACATGACAGCGACCCTGAGTGAGGAAGTTGCAGTGCATCAGGGCCGAGGCAGAGCCCAGGGAGGTGTGCGTTGCTGTCCTGGGTGCTGCTGGCTGCACGTGGACTAACCACCCCCACCCCCGCCCCAGCAGCCGGAAGAGGCAGGGGTAGTCAGCACGGGGCACGCGGGGCTGATGCAGTGCAGAGAGCCCCTGGGGGCCCAGGGCTCCCGGCCGTGGGGACTGCGAGACTTTCCCGGGGACCTCGTAGTGAGGACCCTGTGTAGGTGCAGGAGTCACGGGCCCGGCCGCTCCTGGCGTGAGACGTGCGAAGTGCCCGGGGCTGTCCCTCTCCCCGGTGTGTCCCGGCGCCTCTTATAGTATCTGTCGGGCACATACTAGGCTCTCAACAGTGTTTGCTGAATGACTGACTCGGTGAAACCCAGTGGCCTGACACCCAGGTGCAGTTCTAGAAGGTAATTCCACAAGGGGCCAAAATGCCTTCGCTGGCCTGACCGCGGGATAGGATGTGGAGTGCCTGGATGGACGCGTCCCTTCTCACTGAGAAGCAGACAAGTTTTCTTGCTGGAAAAGTAGACCTTTAAAACTTCTCCATTGTGATAACTTGTTCTCCTTTGTCTTCACAGAGACTAATAGACAAGTCACGAGTAACCTGTGTCAAATGGGTTCCTGGTTCGGAAAGCCTTTTCCTAGTAGCCCATTCAAGTGGGAACATGTACTTGTATAATGTGGAGCACGCTTGTGGCACCACAGCTCCCCACTACCAGCTTCTGAAGCAGGGAGAGAGCTTTGCCGTGCACACTTGCAAGAGCAAATCCACGAGGAACCCTCTCCTCAAGTGGACGGTGGGCGAGGGGGCCCTCAACGAGTTTGCTTTCTCCCCAGATGGCAAGTTCTTGGCGTGCGTGAGCCAGGACGGCTTCCTGCGGGTGTTCAGCTTTGACTCAGTGGAGCTGCACGGCACCATGAAAAGCTACTTTGGAGGCTTGCTGTGCGTGTGCTGGAGCCCGGACGGCAAGTACGTCGTGACGGGCGGAGAGGACGACCTTGTGACCGTCTGGTCCTTTGGAGACTGCCGCGTGATCGCGCGGGGCCACGGGCACAAATCCTGGGTCAGCGTGGTGGCGTTTGACCCCTACACCACTAGCGTGGAAGAGAGCGACCCTATGGAGTTAAGTGGCAGCGACGAGGACTTCCAGGACCTTCTTCACTTTGGGAGAGACCGAGCAAACAGTACCCAGTCCCGGCTGTCCAAGCGGAACTCGACCGAGAGCCGCCCCGTCAGTGTCACGTATCGGTTCGGCTCCGTGGGCCAGGACACGCAGCTCTGCTTATGGGACCTCACGGAAGACATCCTTTTCCCCCACCAGCCCCTCTCCAGAGCAAGGACGCACACGAACGTCATGAACGCCACGAGTCCTCCTGCCGGAAGCACTGGCAACAGCGTCGTGACCCCCGGCAACTCGGCGCCCCCTCCCCTGCCGCGGTCCAACAGCCTCCCGCATTCCGCCGTCTCCAGCACCGGCAGCAAGGGCAGCATCGCGGACGGGGCCATCGCTTCCGGGGTCAGCAAATTCGCGACGCTCTCACTACATGACCGGAAGGACAGGCACCATGAGAAGGATCACAAACGAAACCATAGCATGGGACACATCTCTAGCAAGAGCAGCGACAAACTGAACCTAGTTACTAAAACCAAAACGGACCCAGCTAAAACTTTGGGGACGCCCCTGTGTCCTCGGATGGAAGACGTTCCCTTGTTAGAGCCGCTCATCTGTAAAAAGATAGCACATGAAAGACTGACTGTATTAATTTTTCTTGAAGACTGTATAGTCACTGCTTGTCAGGAGGGATTTATTTGCACATGGGGAAGGCCTGGTAAAGTGGTAAGTTTTAATCCTTAATGCTGCACCAGATCTAGAACTTGAATAGGTAGTGATTTTTTTCTTGCGGGAGGGGCGGGGTGTACAATGAATGTGAATGACACTTCTTATTCTTAATGTAAATCTAAATGCATCAGAGCCATAATTTTGGATACTGCATGCCATGTAATTCTGAATCATTTGATAATTCACCTTAGAACGTTTAAAAAATATAATCAAACTAATGGCCAGCCAAGTCAGTCACCCTCCTGGGAGTATATAGAGTCCCAAGGTTAGCGCTCCTGTATTAGACTATTTCGATTTTAGGAAAATCATGACAGTGTGGGGAAACAATGACTTTAAAATGCTAAAATTAAAATTTCTGCTTTAACTGGAATATTTTTGCTTAACTACTCAATTAGAATATTGTACACCTGATCAGAGTGTGTGTTCAATACGAACGGCCATTAATTGTCATTTATAGTCCAACTTTTTATCTTAATCATCAAATGTTTAGGAATCTATGAAATTTAACTTTAGGAACAAAGTGTTCAGCAGGGTTGATTGATATTATTTTTACATCGTTCTGGCAATCCACAGAAAGAGAAGAGCCTTAATTTTTAAAACCCATTTTAGTCATTTTATGACAATTAAAATTGTTTAATAAACATCTTTTTTCAAAGAAGCAGTTTGTAGCACTTTGATTGAGACTCTGTGCACTAAATAAAATACCCATGTTTCTCAGAGCCTGGACAGTTACCGCGAACTGCGGGCTGAGGGCGCCAGCAGTGTTGTCAGAAGTGCCTCTTGCCACACAAGCCAAGATCTTTTATGGTGGATGTGATTTGCTTACGTTTTTTCCAACAAGGGGAAGGAGCTTTTCTTTTCTTTTCCTTTTTTTTATTTTTTATTTTTTGGTGTGGGTTTTTGGTTTTTGGTCAAAAAGGCACATGACCGTAGGCCCTAGGCAGACTCCTCAGCCTTGTTTGTGAAGACTGATAGGCCCCCAAGGTTCAGAGAACTTGAAATTTTTCCCTCGTTTGGGTTTTGTGTTCCCACCAGAGGGGAAGGGCAGGTGCAGGTTGCTCCTCTTCTCCTTGGAGGGCAGTCGTGGTCCCGGATCTTCCGGATCATTCTCGGGATGCCCTCGGCCTCTGTCTCAGGGACCCCATCCCCTACCCCAGCGCCTGCCCCTGGGGGCCTGTGGCTGCTGGGGGCAGGGCTGGCTCTCCCTCTGCCCAGATGGCTGCGACTCTTAATTCCTTCAGATCCTTATCAGCTGTCAGACGAGTTGCTTTGCAAATTCTAGTTTTCACAGTGGATGAGAGGGCTCTTTGACCCATATGTTTCGTGTCAAGATGATAATGATCTCATTTGTTAGCTCACTTAGGTTTGTTTTTCTGTTGTGCACGCCTTTGTAATTAAATATAGAGATACTGATAATTTATACCGGTTTGAGTAGTGAACGCGATTCAGCAAAGTGCCGACCTGGAGGCTTCAGTTTGTCGGGGTGCGAGACTCTGGTTGATGGAGCAGCTCCGTGCTCTTAAAGCCGCCCTCCCGGGAAGGCCAGGCCAGCTCCCCGCACCACACGCGTCCGGGCCGAGCCGTTCACTCTGTGTCCCCCGTGCTCATTAGTGTGGTGGTTTCTGCGACCTGTGACAGCGGGGGTGTGACCTGTGACAGTTCTTCCACGTGAGAACCTCGGGCCGGTTCATGCATCACGGTCCATGGGGATGTTAATGTCCTGTCTGCCTTTAAGATATGGTCCTTTGTTCCTAAATGTTAACTGATCTGAGGTAGCAAAGACAGCCATGCTTGTGGACTGTTTCAGCTTTGGAGGCTAGGAAATTGGGCTGTCAGGTGGAGAGCAGGAACCAGCACTCCATGTGCAATTTTGTGTACCTGCATAGTTTTAGAAATTCAGTTTCAAATGCTTCTGAGGCATTGAGTATGCAGTTTCAAAATTCAGGACTTTGTAATTGGCCCAAGTGGCTGAATCCCAGGTAAGTGGCCTTTACGGGGGAGTGTGTCGCGCACAACCTTCCAATTCTGAGCGCTGTGCTCCTTCAGTGCGGGCAGGAAAGCCACGGGTGGGGCCCGTGTAGCTGATGCTTGTGCGACGGGGGCCCTTTCTGGTTCCTTCTGTCCTTCAGCGTCCGCTGGGGCAGCTTACCCAGGGCGCGGTCTGTGGGTGGGAGCGGGGGTGGGAGAGGCAAGAGGAGGGTGTTACTGGCCCCTTAAAAAACAAGCCCCGCAGCGCGCTCGTAGAAGCCGGGCTCCATCTCCTCCACGCCGCCCCCACATTAAACCACCGTGGTCCCTGCACAGTTTGGGGTTTGGGGCTTGGTCACAGTCTCGGTCTTCCAGCTGCTGCTGGTGAGTGTATCCTTGATGTCTGGCTGGGGCCCTGGCTGAGTGTCAAGTGCCGGGGAAGGGCTGCTTGGCCTGGCCCGGCCCGGCCCGGCCCGGACACGGCAGGGCGACGCTGCTTCCGCCCACTCTGCCCCTCTGATGCCTCCGCCCTTCTGTGACAGCCAGCAGCACCCTTTTCCTGCAGTCAGGAGGGCAGAGCGCGAGGTGCTCTCCAAGACCAGGACTAAAGTCGCCGGCAGCTTGAGGAGAGGGGGCACAGGGGAGGGAGGGAGGGGACGGACGGGCGGGCCCCTCCCCTCCACCCTCGGGTTTGTTTCGGGGCCGCCAGGGCTCCTGCAGACCGGGGTCAGGAGGGGGGTTGCTTCGAGGGGTTCCAGGGCGCCAGTCGCAGGAATATAAGGCACCGTGGCCACTAAGGGAAATCTGGGGAGTGTTTTTTTGTAGTTTTCTCCCCACATTTTGAGCTTCCTCATTGAAACTTTTCAGTTTTTCAGCTTAAACGTTATCCTGAGCAAGAGTATCTTTTCTAACCTAACCTCTGGAATAAAACAGCTTGTGGCCAGAAGAGGTTATTTCTACTCGCTCAGCACGATTTTTCCACCATGCACTGAGACGCATCGATGAAAAGCAGAGAAATAAAGTGCTCAGGGTAGCACGTGAGCCGAGCTGCTCCCCCCCCCCCCACAAGAGGTGGCTCTGCCCGCCTGCGGCGACAGGACCCCTCGGAGGGCACTAGCCAGGCTGTGGGGTCTTCTCTGCCTGCCCTGCCCTGGCTCGCCCCTTAAAGCTTCTGGGAATTCCAGAGCTGGGCTTGTGTTGTGACCTGGGCGATGCAGGCTTCTGAACCCACTGGCTGCCCCAGCCCCAGCCCTTCTCTGTTTCTCCTCCGCTGGGAGAGCTGGGGTGGGAAGCCTTTGGAAAACCTGGCCTCTTATTTTATTTTTATTTTTATTTTTGGCCTTCTTTTAAAGGCAAATGTGGAAGAGGGAGTAGGCAGACTCTTTAAAAATAACCAGTAGCTTTGGGTTCTAAATTGATTTAAATAGTGGTAAAGAATCTTAATTTTGTTTTTTGTGCTGACTGGACCTTCTCACATTTTTGAAGGGTTCTCCTGTGAGCCGTTGGCTTGGGACTAAGGATAAATGCCTTAATGGAAGAAAAAGAGAGGAGTGGAAATACAGGGATAAGCTATGACAGTGATTATTGCCTCAGACATCCAGAAACGATGAGGGACAAAAGGCCCTGAAGCTTTCTCAGTTTTTACAGGCGTGTAACACGCGTGCCCCCAGTATTCTGTTCCACCGCTGGCCCCACAGCCAAGTGCAGGCTGGCAGGTGGCCCAGCAGCCGTTTCCCCCCGATTCCTCCACTTCCTGTGGTACATCCTGAATTTTTAAGAAATTGTCAAGTATTGAACTTGTGCTGAAGTTGGTGAAGCAGCTTTATCGATGTCCGCACCCGTGTACAAGGTTCTCGTTACCTCCTGCTTGGGAGGGAGAGCTTTGATTTCCTGGTTGAGGAAGCTCAAAGTGTGAGGGGAGAGCCAAAGGGCCGGGGAGCACCGCGGAAGGAATCCTTTGAAAACCCATAGGCCACGTTCGTGGACCTGTCTGTCCGAGGAGGAACTAGAAGCAGAGGTCGACCGTGGTTTCCCAGGAAAAACACACAGCGCGCCGCATCCCGTTCTCTGCGGGAGGGCTTGGCCCAGGGTGACCGGCCGCGGCCCCTGCACGGAGGGGAACGAGGGGCAGCGGTTGGCCTCCTGTGCGGGTCGTCCCGCTGTGCCGGGCGTGTCCACTCCTGGGGCTTCCTTCCTCTGCATTCACGCGTAGGCCTGATAAGTGACCCGGAGGAGAGGTCCGCCTCGGGCACCACGGCAGGGAACAATGGGCAAAGGCTCCCTCCTTGTCCAGAGCACACCTGTCACGCTGGGCTGCTTGGGACTGTCACCTGTTCAGGTAGTCCGGGGGCTCAGCCCCACCACCCCAGTGCTGGCCAGTGAGAGGGGCGGTCTGGGAGGGTGGAGTCCAGGGCTCCTCTTGCAAGGCACTTGTATCCACCTGTTCCCTTTGAAACTCAGAGCCAAGTTCAAACCTGTGTGTAAAAGCCCCTCCAGGAGAGGGAAGCTGTTCCACTGGTACTTTTTATTCATTGCTGCATCTGTTACGTGGACTTTGTGTCATGGTCACATCGCTGTTGCTCGAGTTAAATATGTAAAAGAAAACTTTTCTGCATTTTTGATTTCTGTATACCTAAGTTTATTAAAGGTTACTGTGTTAGGTGACACTGTATAAAATTGTATGAATATTTACCCTTAATGAAAATCAAAACTCATATGTATTTCCTTTTTTACATTCTCATCTAATTTCTTGAAAACTTGAATAAATTTCATAAAGAGCCTTCCTAACATGAAATGTTGGTAAATTAAGTTCTTAACTGTTGCAATAATTAATGAAGCTTTAATACCAGTATTGTTACTTTATAATTTTAAGAAAATCGTGTTTCTGTTTCACTGCCTTGGTTTTTAGCTGTTCCCTTGTCACTGTCACAGCTAGAGACTTACTACATACTTGATATTCTGAAGAACTTTGGGGTTGTCCTCTGTATAATGACGTTAAATAAACGCGTGAATGAACTGTAAATGTAGATAAATTTTCAGTAGTCACTTTCACATCAGAGCTTTAAAAAAATCTCAGTGAACCAAAAAAGAAAGCTTCTAAATGCTGTAAAATCAAGGGCCTTGTTAATGTTTATAGAACAAAGAGCCCCAGGAATTGCTACCTCTTATTACTGATGCTGAGTTTTTCCGAATTAGAAGCTTTCTAAGTGAGATGTTTGTTCTGAGCACGGGAGGTATTCACTGTTTTTTGTGACCTTTCTCTGAGCCAAGTCCCATGTGGGGAAGGACCGTGGGTTGGCTTTGCGGCCGAGCTGGTGCCGGTTCTGTGTGGAGCGCGTGCTGAGTTCCCAGGCGGTGGGCAGGCGACGCTGTAGCAGCTCTTCTCCTGGGGAGGGTTTGTCATTTTCTGTTTGCCGGAGGCGTTGTCATCGCCGTGGAGGTGGTCCTGCCTCGCGCCCGGGCCCCGAGGCTCCGGTGCAGGACGAGCCCCGTGAGCAGGGCAGTGGGAGCCGGTCCTCCCGGGGCGGGAAGCAGGAGCGATGTGCACTGTCCTGCTCTGGACCGCCCCTCGCTCTCGGCAGCGCCGGCGCCTCCGGCCCCGAAAGAACCTTCATGGCAAGAGTTCCAGGCCTCGGCCCGCACGCTCAGCCCGGGGCTCGTGGGGGCAGCGGTGAGCAGCCCGGGACAGAGGCCTTGTCAGGCCCTGGGGCTCCCACTCAGCCGCTGCGTCCCTGCTGTTTCGTGAGACGCCTGGGCCCAGAGCTCGGGGCTGGCAAAGCCTCTGGAAGCCCCTCCTGGCCGCCTGTCCTTCTCGGTGGACTCCAGAATCTTCCTGGCTGCGCTGTCCTCCTGAGCCGCCCGTGCTGCAGGGTGTGTGGGCTCTTGCCTTTGACTCGAAGCTGCCAGAGCAGAAGAGACGGTCCGATACTCCGCCCTCAGAGGGATCTACTTGGACTTTACTACCACAGAAGCTGCACGTTTTCTCCTTAGCGCTCGAGGGGATTTTAAGCCCTGAATGCTATAGGTTGACAGGAAGTCTAAAAAGACGCACACATGCACAGCATTTTGATCTTTTAAAGATAACTAGTTTGTACACCTTGAAAACATAAGTCCATTCTCCCACGTGTGGCTGCCTTTTGAAACAGTCGATTCTGGACCAACAGATCTCTTGAAAGGGACAGAACATCTAGGGGTGCTCAGCCCCGCCCCTCTAGTGTCGGTAGCCTCTAAACCAGCCTTCACGTGGATGCCCCATGACGGGACTCAAGCTAGAAGACACTGGAGGTCCCGGCCTGCAGAGAGGATGTCAGAGCCACAGCGGGTCACCCGGCGGGAGGGTCTGCAGGCCGTGGGCGAGGCTCTTCCCCAGCACGGTTCTGGTTCTCGCAGGAGCCCTTGACTGGTTGTGCCCTAAGAAAACACCACGATCGTTTTCCCTGGGCGACTTTTCCCAGGTTGAGTGGCCTCTTTGGGGAAATGTGTCACCGCCAGTGTGGCCAGTCACCGGGCAGGTCAGGGCCGGCCAAGGGGCAGCTGCCCAGTGGAGCCAAGGTCCCAGGCCACGGTGAACAGTGGGTCTGGGGCAGGGAGGGGTCCAGATGCTCAGAGAATGGCTCAGAGTATGCGCCGGTGGAGTGGGCCCCTCCCAGCCCGCACCCACTTCCTAAACTTGGCTCACTGAGTCCGGGCCTCACGCGCCTTGATGAAATGGGAGGTCCTCTGTCCAGCTCTTCTATGGTTCTTTTATGCAGCGGCCTGGGCAGTGTGAGTGGCGGGATTCTTGTGGATGAAATAAGGAGAATGTATCCATAGCTAGAAGCGGCCCTGAGGAAGTTAGCCGGGTGACGGTTCTCATCGTTTGTGTACTGTCTCTAAAAGGGCCTCACTTCGCAAATATTTACCTCTTAGTCTCCGAGTGAAGTGAGATAATTCGGGGGAGCTCCTGGCAGGTTGCCTTGAACCGGAGCCTCCAGGGTTAAGTGCTCTGTGGCAGGTGCAGGGCCACCCCTCCAGGTGAGGCTGACCTGGCTGAGGGCCGCAGCAGCGCTGAGCTCCTCCTGTAGCACTTCTCTGCTGGTCTCGAGAGGCTGCCAGTCTGCTGCAAGACCTGTCCCGGGGCCAGTGTGCACGTCACTTTCGTCTGGGGTGAAGAGGGTGATTCTGGGAGTCGACTGACCAGGCTTTGAACAGCGCCAGATGCCCATCCCACGACCACTCTCTCGAGGGTCTGCGGTCTCACACGTTTCCAGACGAGTCCATGGTAGCTGGGGTCGGATGGGGAGGCCTGCCGTGGGCCCAGCGGGACTTCAGGACGAGGCCGTTCTCTGACGAAGGCCTCTGAGACCCTCACGGTCTTTTCTTGCTGTCAGGGTCTCTGATCTCGGCAGCACCCACGAACAAAGACATGTTCCTTTGTTGTAAATTGTTTTTTAGCCGAAATATTACTTTTTCTATATATACATTCTTATGAAACAAGGTTTAATTCTGTTAGTATTATAAATTATAACCAAACCCAAACTAAGAGCTGGGGTATTTTATCAATTTTCACATGAAATCTCTAGCAGGAATAAAATGGCAACTCTGGTGAGAACAGAACAACCTATTAAATATTAGATCCAAGAGCTGCCACTATTTCTGTGATAGGCTTCCTTCCTGGAGGGGTAATGGGACATTAAGCAGGTTCTTGGCTGGAGAAACCTTTTGCTTGAGTGATATATGTAAAGCCCTCGTTTGCCAGCTGCCCGGCGTCAGGTGGAGAGACCAGCAGCTACCATGCTGCCCGGACAGCTGGAAGCCAGCAGGGTCGCTGAGGCCAGGCGCTTGATCCTCCCCGAGAGTCATCAGGGAGGATGCAGTCAGAGGGCAGGCCGCCCTCACGGGCGGCCACAGCGGGGCAGACGGCGGCGGGTCCTCCTCGCTGAAAAACCGGCCCCAAACTGTGCCCTTAGGTTAACGTGTCCAGCCAGGCTTCCCCCTAAGAGTGTTCTGGAGTCTTCGATGGAGGCCTGCAAGTGTGTCTTCCATCTTTCTTATCATCACCCAGCAACTTCGAAACTAAAGCACAGGCTTCCAGAAATAAGGTTACTCTTCACATTTTCTTTTGAATAGTGGTGTTTCCCCCGATGCCTCCACAGTGTGTCTGTCCTGCAGAACAATTCCATCTCTGGGAAGAGGACAGGGGTCAGGCCTGGCCCCCCGACAGGCTCCTGGCCTGCGTGCCGGGCACCGAGCAGATCCTGAGGCCTTGCTCTGCTCACCCCGGGGAGCTTAGTCCCGGGCCGCCGTCTCCTTGCTTGTGGCTGACCCGCGAAGGTCAGAGTCCCCTTGCTTCAGACACCTTAGACCGGATGAGGTCATCTGTGATGTTACAGGCTTCTTCCCTCCAGACTGTCCGCGATGGACAGGGATTCGGGCCTGGCGGCCTCACTGCAGCTCAGTTCAGACTCGGGGGGAGCGTTTCTCATCACTTGGCCAAAGGTTCCCTTCATCACCGAGGCGGTAAACCAGCCATCCTCCCCTCTGTGGACTGGGCCGGGATGGGCACAGTGTCCAAAAGAGCTCCTCCTTCCCGTTGGGCCAGCCAGAGCTTTACCTCTTCTGTCAGGCTCCATCCACGCCGTCTTGAGGGGTTTGAGTGAGAAGCTGCCCGTCGCCATGGAGATCAGACAGGGCTGTGTGCCTTTCCGGCAGTAACTCCAAGGTCAAGGAAAAGCACTCCTGTAGATTCTGAGCGGGGGCGAGTTGCTAAGTTCCATTCGTCCCTGCTTCCTGATCTTGCCTAGATGAACAGATTTCGGGTTTAAGGTGAGAAACGAGATAAAGTGACTTGGAGCAGGACCGCGTGCTTCCCGGCTTCCCTCCAACAAGGCGTGGGCGAAGCTGAGGGTCAGTTTCAGATCATCACCCTTCATCTGTGCCAGCCCAAGGCCAGGTGTGAAAACGCAGCCATGTTTGCTTAAAGGCGTGTCCTGTGTGCAGCATTTTGGGGGACAGCTTAAGGATGTTTGTGTTCACAGAACTGAAAATTTGTAGCTTCAGTGTTGCAATACTGTAACCTTAAAATTATTCTTAATAAATGAATGCCAAGCTGTGCTGGACTACGTGCATCCCAGCAGATGCAGGGAGATGTAAGTGCTCTTTGCTGTACAAGAGGTAAAAACGCTTTCAGGGTTACCTAAGCGCACGCCTGTATTGCAAGAGATCCGTGACAGCCTCCTGCCTCTCCGTAGGAACCAGCCCAAAGGGACAGACACCACCCCTTACTTACCGCAGCCAAGCGGCAGCCTTTTTGTCCTGAGCCTCCCCACCCACATGACTGGATCCTGCTTTCTCTACCTGCTGGGCCCGGTGGGCTGGCGCTAATGCCAGAGGGGCACCACCATCACACCACCCATCAGAGAGAGCAAAGAAAACGCCTCTTCAAAAATGCCACTAGACTCTGTCCTTGGCGGCCACCCCGGCCCTTGGGGGACTGGGCGTGCAGCTGTCTGGCCTCACTGGGCGAGCTGGCCTCGGAGCCGGGGGGACCCCTCTGTGGCCCAGAGCTGCAGCCCTTGGGGAGGGCAGTGAACAGCCCCCCGGGAGGTGCCCCTGGCCTTTGGGCAGTGATTGCTCCAAGGAACCCTGGCCCTGAGAGACCACTCTCTCCCCCAGGCCAGCCCTGCCCAAAGCGTGACACCCGAGGTGCGGGGGCGGGGCAGGCTCAGGATTCCGATGTTAGGAATTAAGTAGATGGACACGGAGGGGCTGTTAAAACCCTGGCTTCCAAACCAACAGAAAGCTAATTGTGCTCCTGTGAAACTGCTGGAAAGGATGAGTGACTGACTTTCTTCGCGGCCCCGTGTTTTGCTGGATTAATGTAAACGGCTTTGTTTGCAGGGTTTAATGTCAGCCCCAAACCAGGCCAGTTCTCCAGGTGGGACTATAGTGTAGTGAGCCCGCTCCCGCTCGGAGGTTCTCACCCCGGACCGGGTCTTGAGGGAGCGACGACGGAGCCCAGGGCCGCACGTGAGCCACGTGGGCGTCAGGCCCCGGGCCGCAGGCAGGCCGCAGGCAGGCATCGCCCGCGTGGAGAGCAGCGCGGAAGAGGAACGCGGGGCTCGGCGCCGCTCACCCAAAGAAGCTGTTTCCATTTTTAAATCGTTCTCTTGGGGCTGCAGTAAAAAATAAGAAATGAGATTTTCTTGCTTTTTACTCTAAAACTCAATGTAATAAAAATGTTATATATATTTATGTAATATATACATATATACATAGTGTGAAATAAAATGTTTCTTGGACAAGAAATCCCCTTAAATCCAACTGTTAAAAATAGTACTTCACTCTGTTTTTGCTGATTTTCTTTTTAACACCTTAGGTGTCAGAAGACAACCTGGAATGCACTCATCAAGAAAGTTGTTACTTTCTGGCTTAAATATGCAATTCAGGAAGACGGATGCTGCGTGCATGGGTTTTTAAAAATTGTTTGCACTTGAAATAGTTTAATGCTGTTAAAAAATAACTTTGAGGGCTTCCCTGGTGGCTCAGTGGTTGAGAGTCCGCCTGCTGATGCAGGGGACACGGGTTCGTGCCCCGGTCCGGGAGGATCCCACATGCCGCGGAGCGGCTGGGCCCGTAAGCCATGGCCGGCTGAGCCTGCGCGTCTGGAGCCTGTGCTCTGCAACGGGAGAGGCCACAGCAGTGAGAGGCCCGAGTACCGCAAAAAAAAAAAAAAAAAAAAAAAAAATAACTTTGAGTATGGTTGTAGTGGGCCTCCAAGGTGTGGCATGAAGATGCCCTTTTTAATCTGTTAACATTTAACACTCTTGTTCCAATGCAATCGGCTCTGTATTATATGTATAAATAATGTCATTCTGCAATTGGGGAAATGGTCGCTTCAGTAGTACTTTTCATCTTCCAAGAGTGATATTTCTAATTCACAAAAAAATATTAAAACTTTCTTGAATAATTAATATTAAAACTTGCTTGAATATACCATTTGTTTATCTTCTGTTAAATTGGCTCAACTTTTACTGTATTGTTTTTGTTGAATTAAATGTTTACACCATGTCCCTTGCAGCCCTGATGTGAGGCAGGCTCTTCAAGACCGTGGCTCATCCGGAGAGCCCTGCGGTTCTCTGGCCCCTTCTTGCTGTCTCCCCATCTTCGGCCTTTGTGGGCAGCTGCCCATGCGTGCGGACTGCGGTCTCAGGGAGCAGTTTTCTCCTTACAGCTTCAAGTCCACGAGTCCACCTTCTGTTGTTGGAAGATCACACACGGCTCTGTACGGTGAGTGTGAAAGTGCTTTGTTAGGGATGCAGAGAAAAAAAAGCCTGATGACAATTACATGGGATTTTTATCTGGCTGAAGCCAGCTGGTGAGCATCTTGGTCATGCCCACGCCTACTTGTAGGCGCTACAGGGGACTAGAATCATGACAGTGTAGCTGCCAAGTACAGGAACTTTTCTCAATTGAAAAAAATCATACACAGTTGAACCCTTTGAAGGCCTTTTTATGTGGTCAGACTCTAAACCACGAAGTGCCTAAAACACATTTCTCTAAGTGATCCCAATAAACTGGGGGCGCGTCTAAGTGATTTTAGGCTAGAAAAGACGTGTCCACGCGCCATTTCCATCATTTCTGTGAACGTAGCAACAGGATGTTACTGTTGCAGAAAAATTCTCATCAGCCTGGGTCTTGGCTTCCTTCTCAGAGGAGAGGAGGGTCAGGGAGCCAGTTCTTCACCAGCCGCCGGGCCAGGAGGGCTGCGCCACGGGGAGCCTCCGTCACAGGGCAGGGGAGCCTTCGCAAAAGGTGGAAACCACCACACACCAGGACACCCTCTCGCTGTAAGTGAAAGAAGCAGGATTTATATGTTGGACACATTCAGAATGCCCTTCCTATGAAAACATCAGCACGTTTTAGATAGTTTGGTATTTGTCATCCTAGTCAAAGCACTGGTCTCTAAGTGCTGTCCATCACACTGAAGGCCTACGAGGAAGCCACGCGTATTTCTGGAGATCAGAAAAGGCCGCCTTGGAACTCGAGTCCAGAATCCTGAGCCTTGCGGTTCTTCTGGGTCGACTCCTTTTCCTGTGAACTTCCTGCTTGTTTGTAGGAAGTGACGGGTGGGTACCTGGTGGCCCCAGGACAACAGCAGCGTGAAAAGTCCGAGGACCCAGGGCGCGGCCCAGCTCTCGGCGCCCCCAGGCTGACGTCGCTCCGGCCCTATTTGCTCCGCCCACCGCCCTCCGTGCGACTCTGCGGTGCAGTTTGCGGGATGCATCCGTGCTGGGAACGCATCTTTTTCTTTTATCGGTTGGTCCCTGGCCAAGTGGTCCAAGATGGCTTCCAAAATCGGCCGGCCTCCTACCCGCCCCCGCCCGCCCCGCCAGCACGCGCCCCGCGGCCGCAGGCCCAGGGCAGAGGGCCCCCAGGCCGGCCCCCACCCCTCCTCTCGGAAGCCACGGAGGGTCGGCTTGGCGCACCCGGTACGCTTCGCCGGCTCTTACTGCTCGCCTGGAGCGCCCTCATCCCTCGGCAGCGTCGCCCCTGCTCTGTCTTCTCGGGAGCAGGTTTACATCAACAGCCGGCAGGGCCGGGCTCCTTGGACTGGGGTGTCCGCCTGCGGCCTCTGCCCCCAACCTCGGCCCCAGCTGCGTCTCAAACGTGGACGAGGGCGTCGGTCGGGGTGGTGATGAGGGAGCTCCCTTGCTCGGGTCTGTGGAGACGGGCCCTCCAGTGGCCCCGGGGAGGCTGAGATGGCCCAGCCGCCCGGCCTCGCAACCGGTCAGGTTTGGGGTGCACGGAGACCCAGCAGCGCTCTGGCAGCAGGGCCCGGCGGCCTCCTGTGCCCCCAGAGCCTGGCCAGCGCCCGCCCGTCGCCAGGCCCACGGGGCACAGAGACCTGGTGGACGCAGGGGCCCCCTGGGGAAAGCGGACCCGCCCCCTGAAACCGAGGCGGAGGCCCACAGGGCCCAGGGCACCACGCCCGCAGGGAGGAGGGTGCCTTCACAAAAAGGTACAGCGCCGAAGAACTTTAGAGAGGCCCTTCGCGTTTATATACTTAAAGGGGGTGACGATTTCCCTAAATTGTCCTTGCACCTGCCCTCACTTGGAGCCGCGCTCAGAGCGCGGGCCTGTCCCTGGCCTCTCCCGAGTTCGCCGAGCCCGCAGCGCCCCCGGGGCGCGGCGCTCCCAGCCCTCTGCCCGCCCCGCCCCGACGCCACTTCCACCCGGGGCGTCCCCGAAGCCCCCCACGTCTCCCCACGTGCACCGAGGCTCTGCCCGCCCTGGGCCCGCACGCGCCCGCGCCCATGGCTCCCCCTCTCCCGGGCACCGGGAAATGCTGGCCACGGCCTGCCCTCCTCCCCCCCCCCCACCCCCACCCCCACCCCCACCCCCACCCCCTGCCCCGGGTCCACCTCCCCCAGCCCCTCGTCCTGTCCCTCCTGGCCCCTTGCCCTGCCCCTTCCGGCGCCACCGCTGCTCTGCCACCTCCCCTCCCTCCCCCACGGGAAACAGGTTTCTTCTTGTGCCCGCTTATTGCTGGCACCCCAGAAACGAAGCTGGGCGCGCCCGCAGGCCATCGGGAAGCAGCGGCCTCTACTCACGGAGGAAGCTGGGCCTTGGGAGCTGGACCGGCGACCTGCCCGCGGCCCGCACCCGGGGTTTCCGAGGGCCGAGCGCCAGCCCGTGTCGTTCCTCAGTGGACGGTCAAGTGAACAGTGAAGCTGCACCGAAGTCTCCCCAACAAAATCAATGCGCCTGATACGCTCCCAAAAGTCAAAATAAAGGAACGGATAATCAGGACACATGTTTAACTCAAAATACATCAAGGTGCGACACTGTAACGATAGCTTGTTGTTTAATAGAAATCGGGGTCTCCAGTGGCACAGCCGGGAAGCCAGACGTGCTAGGCCACTGCCGGTGATGGATGCACTAAGGAAGGCACCGTGTGCAGAGCCCTCGGTGAAACCGGGCCTAAATAATCCATAACGTATAATTTCTGTTTTGATTCATATAAAAAATTACAAAATATTCCCTGCCCTAAATTCTCCTGTTACGGAAAGGAACCGAAACCCTAGAATGAGGTGATTTTACAAAGGTATGAGACTGGAACCTACAGTACGGCTGCCTTTAGGATGCAAGCAGCCTCGGGCCGGCGGGCTCCAAGCTGAGGTGCTGGTGCTGGTCTGGGGGCAGCTCTCCCGGGACGCTCGCTGGGGCCCGGCCGGGTAGGAGCCGCCCCGAGCAGGGGAGCCGCAGCGCCACTCAGTAGCCTCCACCTCTCCGCTCTACTGTGGGCCGGCGGTACTGTTTCAGGTTAGGCTGGATGTCCTTCTGTGTGTCTGTCTGTTAAAGAAAGTGACAGACACTCAGCAGAGGCCGGGATGGGCGCGAGCGCAGCGCCAGGGGAACCGGTGGGACGCCCACCTTCTGGTTCAGGCCAACACACTTCGGGGGTCTCAGCACCGGGACCTTCCGGGTCGCTCCGGGGGCAAACACTGACTGCAGCGCTGGGCTGGAGTACGAGGGCTGCTTGGTCACTCCCGATAGCTTGAGCTTGGGCAGTGCCATCACGTAGGCTGGTCCGTGTCTCCTGGGATGGTCCTCCTCTTGCTTTAGGGGCTGTTTCTAGAAATAAAGCAAAGGTCAGATGAACATACAATGCTTTCCCCTTTGTGGGAATTAGGAAAAGCAAAAGGGGCTCTTTTGTACTACTTTTGCCTCACACAATTTCTTGACCGTGAGGTGTGACGGTATGGTGACTGGACAACACGTACCGCGTCCCAGCCCCCTAGAAGTGCGGTGGCCGCTCCCTGGGCCGGGGCCCGGGCGGACAGCGGGGGAGGCCGCGCTGATGCATGTGCAGCTCCAAGGGCCGAGGCCACGGTGACGCTTCCCGCTCGGATTCCCTGAGGTCGGCCAAAGAGGCCTGCAGCCTGCTTCTGCGTGGCCAGTGCGCTAAGAATGGATTTCACATCTTCTAATAGTTGGAGAAAGTTTCACGGCATGTGATTATGAGACTCCAGTTTCAGGGCCCACGGTTTTATTGAAACCCATCCCCACCATTCGTTTTTTTTTTTTTTTTGCGGTACGCGGGCCTCTCACTGCTGTGGCCTCTCCCGTTGCGGAGCACAGGCTCCGGACGTGCAGGCTCAGCGGCCATGGCTCACGGGCCCAGCCGCTCCGTGGCATGTGGTATCTTCCCAGACCGGGGCACGAACCCGCGTCCCCTGCATCGGCAGGCGGACTCTCAACCACTGCGCCACCAGGGAAGCCCCCCCACCATTCGTTTATGTATGGTCCGCGGCGCCACCGGCCAGAAGAGTGGGCAGTCGCGCCAGACGTTATGGCCGGCACAGCCTGAACCCTCACTCCGGGGCCCTGGCAGACAGCGTGCGCCTCGGCTCTGCCGCGGGGGCACCCGCGGCAGGTGCCAGCAGGAGAGACACCGACAGCTGACCAAGAGGGAGAGGAGACCCGGCAGGGAGGGCAGTTAGGGGCAAAGTGAGGGAGGCTCAGCCGGGGGGCGGGGGTGCGCTTCGTCCCCGGTTGGCGGCCTGAGCAGCTGAAGGGGAGCCGCCTTCACCTGCCCTTGAAGGGAAGGCACGGGGAGAGAGGCAGGTCTGGGGGGAGAGACAGGAGATCGGGTTTGAACAAGTCTGCCTTTTGGACATTCAGCTGGAGCCATCAAGCAGGTGTCTGGACACGGGGGTCCGGATTTCTGGAAAGCAGCCTGACTGCAGGTATACCTGCGTCCTCGGCTCCCAGCACAGAGTGACATTCAACAGATGCTGGGCTGAGTGAGAAACGATGGAAGGCCACGGTTACCACAGAGCTCGGTGCCAGCCCACAGTTTTACAGAAACTGGGGGAGCCGAGCAAAGGGGGGCCCCGCGGCACATGAGAGAAAGGGGAAGCTATCGCGGGATGCAGCTATGCTTTCTACACCAAGAAGCGTGCGAGGCCACCTCTGTGCCAGGCGCAGTGCTCCTCTGGGGCCTGCTGCTCTCGCAGGGGCTCAGCAGCCGAGTGGGGACGGTCACCTGGGCCAGTGTTGGCTTCCCTGTGCCCCGGCTAGGGTCCTCTGCGAGCACAACGTGCTTGGGCACCGGCCTGGCCCTGCGGCTGGGAGGATCCCAGCCCCGCGACACTGTGGACCTTAGCTGGGGGCGCAGAGGTGCCACCTGGTGTGGCGGCAGGTCGCCGACGGGCGCACTTTCCAGGCAGATGTAGCACCTCCCCAGGTGGCATCTGCGTCAGAGAGACACGGGCCCCTGAGGGTGTCCAGTCCCAGCTCAGACGGCCTGATCGCTCAGTACCTGCTTGCTGCCCTCCTGTGCTGGCTGCCAGTTGTTACTGAGTAGTTCCGGTGCCACCGGCCGCTTGGGGCAGAGAGCGGAGGCCTTCCTCCTGGGCCTGGCTGGAGCCTGCTTCTCAGCTGCCCTACAGGACGGAAGGGGCACGGGGCGCCTCTGCTGAGAACCTGGCTGCCACAGGGCTTGTCGGCCTCCTCTGTCCCCAGTGTGGGCTTGTGCCTGTCGCCCCTCCTCTCATCCGAGGAGCTTTTCTTTTCCTTTCCTGTCTCAGCCTGACAGCCTCTGGGCTCTGGAGCCGTGGGACCACCCCTGCCCAGTGACTCGAGGTTCGGGTCAGACGTCACCCCCACGTCACACACGCACAAGGGGACAGAGGGGTGGAGTCCGAAGCCCTCAGGGCAGGTACTTCCAATGGCAGGTGTCGCCCAACGCACGCGCCCTGGAACCTCACAGCGAGCGAGCTCAGCCCGCTCCCCCCGCTGTGTGCCACGTGGCCCTCCGGGGCTTAACACCACAGCCTTGGCATCAACCGCAAAGCAGCCACAGACCCTCCTTCCACCCTGCCGTGATGCCACTAATCGCCTCCTTTTGGGGGAAGATACCAGAAAGGAGCAAGGTGCGTGTTCCCAGAGGGACCGGCACTGTTCCCGGGAACCAGCCACCCATCCGCGTGCCCCATGGGAACCCAGCAGGGTGCCTACCTCTGTTCTTGGAAGTAGGGGTGCTGCAGGGCCTGGTGGGCAGTGACTCTCTCATCGGGATCATAGGCCACCATTGCGTGCAGGAGGGAGAGGCATTGCGGGGACAAACTGGCTGTCAGTAGAGGTATTCCTGATCCCTTTTTAAAAGTAAAATCAAAACTCATAGCTCTCGACCTGTATTGAAAGCCCAATGATAATAAACGATCATGCCGTCATTTAGAGCACGTGGCCGGTCCAGCATCACGACCCTACAGGGACCTGCACTGACGGTAACAGCTTACAATCTAAAAAGGGCAGGGGGCAGGGGGGCATAAAGCCCATAGAATACAAGATCCTCGTGGAAACCGTGGACTTTGGGTGAGAATGACGTGTCAGCACAGGTTTGATGATAGCAGACATGCCACCCCGGGGCCGGTGCTGGTGGCCGGGAGGCTGTGCACTGTGTGGGGCCGGGCGGTAGAAGGGAAATCTTTGTACCTTCCGCTCAGTTCTTCTGTGAACCTAAAACCTAGAACTCTAAAAAAATTAAGTCTGTTTTTTTAAAAAGGGTGGGAGGTCGTGAAATCTGTTACGCTGTTAAGTGTAAGAAAACATTTTCTTGAGAAGACTAATACCACATTCCCACCAGAAAAGAATGAAATAAAGTTTTAAAAAAGAAAAAGAAGGGCTTCCCTGGTGGCTCAGTGGTTGAGAGTCCGCCTGCCGATGCAGGGGACACGGGTTCGTGCCCCGGTCCAGGAAGATCCCACATGTCGCGGAGCAGCTGGGCCCGTGAGCCATGGCCACTGAGCCTGCGCGTCCGGAGCCTGTGCTCCGCAACGGGAGAGGCCACAACAGTGAGAGGCCCGCATACTGGAAAAAAAAAGAAAAAGAAAAAGAAAAAGAATCCAGCATGGCTGTCATCTCCTTACCTCCCTAGGGCTCTGGGAGCTGCTGGGTGCTGCCCATGCCCCCGAGTCCCCCTCGAGGGGTCAGGGTAGCCAAGCTGCCGGCTCTGCAGGGTCTGTGCGTGCAGCCTATGCTGGGGAGCCTTTCCTACCCAAAGACCTCTGTGGCCTGAGTGAACATTCCCGGGACAAAACCCGCGTGCCGGGCTCGTGGGACTGTGAAGAGGCCCCTGGGGGCGACAGAGGCAGGGCGGGTCCGCGGTGGTGGGGCGGCCTGTGGGCTGCACTTACCGTTTGAACTTGGTGATGGTCTTCCCAGTAGGTGTGCCAATGACGTCGTGGATCCTCGAGATCTGGTCCAACTCGTTGGCTCCGGGGAAGAGGGGCTGCAGGCTAGGCGGGCGGCCAGGGCTGTGGTCAGGGCGGCGGCCTCCCAGCAGAGGGACCTCCAGCCCCCCCGCCCATGCTTGGGCCTTCCTCCTCCTACTGTCCCTACGGGTCGGTGTCTTTCTAAGGGACAGGGCCACACTCCCGTATCTGCACAGCAGGTGCCTCTGCCGGCTGAGAGGTGAAAGCCCCCAGAGCCTCCTTACGGCCCGGGGAGTTTAACTGACAAAAATTCAGGCTGGGTCAGGTTGGGCTGTGTAGACAAATGAGGTCCAAGGAGCGTTTTGGTTTTGGAGCAGTCATGGATTTGGGAATTGTGGATAAAAGATTTTAGACCCATACACATTACAGGCCAGTGGTTGAGAGTCCGCCTGCCGATGCAGGGGACACGGGTTCGTGCCCCGGTCTGGGAAGATCCCACATGCCGCGGAGCGGCTGGGCCCGTGAGCCACGGCCGCTGAGCCTGAGCGTCCGAAGCCTGTGCTCCGCAACGGGAGAGGCCACAGTGGTGAGAGGCCCATGTACCGCAAAAAAAAAACAAACAAAACAAACAAACAAAAAAAACATAGCTCTGACGGTAAGATGACTTCTATTCAGGGAAAACGGCAGGAGCTCAGGCCTCAGGGGAGAATAGGAAACGCAGAGGAGCTGGACGCCTCTGAGGTGCGGCAGGCCGGGCACAGAGTGCAGTCAGCGAGGCTCAGCGTTGGCTGCCCAATGCCCTGAGTGGATGCCGCCAGCACCAGCGCCTCTGACATCCCTCCAATCTGACTCAGGGATTTTAGCACGGGAGAAAAGATCATTTGTTGGTACTTTAGTATCAGTGAAATCACCACTCTCCTTTCCAAAAATAACAGTCACTTATCAATATGAATGATCTAGAATCAGAAGGCGTGTCCCGAAGGGCCCAAACGTCTGTATTTATCAAGGGGTCAGTTGAGCAGGCGGGACTGGACAACCCGGGTCCTGCCTGCGCTGGGCTGTACCATCCTGACGTGCGTCACCCAGAGGTTAAACCCACCCACCCGTCCTGCATGACCCACTACGAGCAGGTGCCGCCCCACCTCCTCCCGGGGCTTCTTCCACCCAGTGCGCCTGCCGCCGGTGGACGGGACAGGCCCTCCTCCCTTCCCGGGCCTCTGCCCTGGCCCTGCTGCGCCCAGCGGTAAAGCACAAAGGCTGGGGGAGGGGAGGGCGGTTAGGGCTGGGGCTTCCTGGACTCCATCCAGCTCGCCCTCACTCCCGGGGCCAGAGCACCCCACCCGAGTGACTGCACTCTGAGGGTAGACCGGGGGGCACCGCTCGCACCCCGCCCCCATGGCAGGCCCCACGAGGTGGCAGTAAGCACGCCTCGACTCTGCTCCTTCACTTGGCTTCATCAATCCTGTCGCTCGCTGATGAGACCGAATGGAGAGGCGCACCGACCCAGGGCCCGGGCGGGCCAGTGGGAAAGAAGTAACTGACAGTGTTCTTTCCTCCACACCCAGAAAGCAAGGACAAGCGCTTGACACCTTTCCTGTTGAGTTAAAAAACCACCACGACACCAGGACTGTAAACTCGGCAGCGCAGAGGGAGGGACTGGCACGAAGCCACCGGACGGCCGAGCCCCGCGGGGACCGGCCTCAGGGCCCTGACGCAGCCCCCCTAGCCCAGCAGCAGCTGCAGCTCGGGCACCACCTGGCCATCGCCATCTCATAGAGCACGCAGCCCGCGCTCCACAGGCCCACCTTGTAGGTATGGAAGCCGTCAGTGAGGAGACACTCTGGGGCCCGGCACCAGCGGGTGGAGATGTATTCCGTGTACGGCTGCTTGGAATAGATACTCCGGCAGGACCCAAAGTCCCCTAATTTCAGGACATCCTGCTGCAAGGGGGGAGAGAAGCAGGGACAAATAACATCTCATCAAGCAGCAATTGTAATACAAACCATTTCAAATATTTATGCACCAACGGGAAAATCCCTAGCACCTAAACTAGCTTGTAGAACATAAAGTACTGGCTTTATAAGCACCTGAAATAGCCTGTAGCAGGTGAGGAAGCGGTATTTCTCTTCAGTGGAACACATTTACGAATATTCTGGCTATGTTTAACAGACATTTCAAAATGTCTACAGGTTTCGGAAATTTTTAAGTCGCAGCGTAAGTCTACAGATGAACCATACAACCTGGTCACACGCCCTGTTATGCCTCAAACTCCCCACCGCGTCCAGTGCTTCTGGAAGCTTGGTTCCCATTCGGGGGAGGCTGGGGGCCTGGCCTACACCACGTGGGATCCTTGAAGGAAGTCAGACAGCCCAGGGAAACAGGTTTCAAGGTGTTTCTTCCATCTTCTCTACCTCTCACATTCAAGTAATAAAATTCATGCCGTCGATAAATTTGAAGCCTCTGGCACCTACAGCCAGAGCAAACATTAAACAGCAGTTCTCTTAGCCAGATTACCAAGAAACCTACCCTGACAGCCTTTTACCTCTGTTCCCATTCCCCAATACGTTCAACAAAAATTACAAGGCATATTAAAAGGCAAGAAAAAACAGTCTGAAGAGACAAAGCATGCATCAAAACCAGACTCAGATATGGTGCAGGTTTTAGAATTTTAGAATTCCCAGACAGGAAATTTATAATAACTATGATTAATTTGTTAAGGGCTCTAATGGAAAAAGAAGACAGCATGCAAGTTCAGATGGGAAACGTAAGCAGAGCGATGGAAACCCTAAGAAAACATCAAAAGGAAACACTAGAAATAAAAAACACTGTAACAGGGACTTGCCTGGTGGCACAGCGGTTAAGAATCCACCTGCCAATGCAGGAGACATGGGTTCAAGCCCTGGTCCAGGAAGATCCCACATGCCGTGGAGCAACTAAGCCCGTGAGCCACAACTGCTGAACCCAACAACTGCTGAACCCACGTGCCTAGAGCCCGTGCTCCGCAACAAGAGAAGCCACCGCAATGAGAAGCCCGCGCACCGCAACGAAGAGTAGACCCCACTCGCCGCAGCTAGACAAAGCCCGCGTACAGCAACAAAGACCCAACACAGCCAAAAATAAGTAAATCAATTTATTAAAAAAAAAGAAGACACCACAATGAGAAGCCCGCGCACCACAACAAAGAGTAGCCCCCGCTCGCCACAACTGGAAAAAGCCGGCATGCAGCAACAAAGACCCAACGCAGCAAAAAATTTTAAAAATTAAAAACAAACAAACAAAAGACACTGTAACAAAAATTTTAAAAGACTTTGATAGACTCAACACAGACAAGGAAAGAATCAGTGAGCTTGCAGACATGCCAATAGAAACTTCCCAAACCGAAATGCAAAGCAATAGAGGAACGTCAAAAACAAAACCAAACATCCAAGAACTGTGGGACAATTTCAAAAGGTGTGGCACACACACTACAATGTGGATGAACCTCAACATAACGATGCTGAGTGAAAGCCAGACCAAGGAAGAGTATATGCTATGTAATTCCATTTATAGAATGTTCTAGCTCGTCTTTGCCTGGGGACGAGGGACAGGGGGCAAGGATTACCAAAGGGCAAGAGGGGGCTTTCAGGGGTTTTGGATTTGTTTGTGAAGTTGACTGGGATGATGGATTCGTGGGTGTACACATATGCCCAAAAGGAGCAAATTGTACACAGGCATACTTGAAGGGCTTTCAAGTGAGACATATCAGAGCTCAAATCCTGCCTCTTCCACTTCTATCTTTAGAGTGCTTAGCATGATCATTTAAGCGCAGTTTATTTTGTATATAGTATAAGAAGGGTGCCTTCTTCCAGATGTACAGTTATGTGGATGGCATTTATTAAATTAACCATTTTTTCCCAAACTGGAAGGAAAGAACCAAACATGTTATAACAAACATGGTATCCACTGGGATTGAAAACATATCCAGGGAAAAGTTTTTATATTCTACCTTTCTTCTGATATCAATTTTTCATATAAAAGTTCTTACCTTTATTAATATATTTTCTGGTTTTACATCTCTGTGAAATATTCCATTTCTGCATTCAATATAAAAGGAAGGATAGAATTAATTGTGCCTCATTCATTCAAATTCTTTTATACTATATTCTTAATGAACGGTAATACATTTTATTCACTTGAAAGCTGCCAAGTCTCCAAGTGCCTACCTGTGCATGTGATCAAGGGATTTACACAACTGGTACATATAGTGCATAATTTTTTTTTCTGATAATGGGTGTCTTCTCCCTGTGCAATCAAGGAAATAGCCAAATATGGTTACCAATGATCCGTATCCCCTTTTTTGAAATGAAAGATGGAATCCATTTTTATTTAGCAATGTGTGAAAATCTAACTTCCTCAGTGAAAATAACCTGGAGTAGTTCTAGGAAATATCTAGGAGTCTAGGAGTCTATCTACAAAATATGCCATTTAGAATTCTACATACTGGCATGATTTCATTTAAAATCACAGAGCGCCAGGCCTTCTGACTGCAGTCAGAACAGTGCTGAGCGGATCACCGCAAGGGCGGCTCGGTATGGAGGTCCTAACACAGCCTCGGGTGGGCCTCCAGGGCACCCCCTTTCACGCTGATTATGAGCTCAAATCCAGGGTTTTCCTCGGCTTCCTGGCTACGTGGAGATCTCCGTCTTTAAGGGGATGGAGTACGTTTTCTTAACCCAAGAAGACCAATGGCTGCTCTCACTTGCACAGCCGCACGTTCCTCTCTCACAGAAGGAAGCAGTCACTGGGCGCCGGCTGACAGCGCCCTGCAGCAGCCTGTAATCTACACCTTCTCCCCTCCTGCAGCTTTCAGGATGCTCCAAAACTCTTAATACCACACTCCAGCATCAGAGCTGCCCTTGTTCTCCAAGGTGTCACATTTTACTTGATTTTAATATCAGAGGTATGTGTTTCTAAGCCATTAGGTTTTAAATCTGCAAAATACCCACTCTCACCTAACAACTCAGAAAACCACTTTCCCCTCCCTCTGTGAGCACATATCCCTCTAGACATTTTTCATCCTAAGCTTGCAATTTCTGTCGAAAAATTAATGTATTCTTTTTCTCGCATAACAAGACTGTTTATGTTAATAATAGAAAGTAATTTAAATTACAAAGCGTCTAAGTGCAATGAAGTTTTTCCATGGCATACTATAATCTTTTTATTCTGTTTCACGTAATTTATCATCAGTTTTCCAGAATTTAAATTGAAAGAATTAAAACTAAGACTTTGTCAGCTTCCCCCCACTTGAGGAATTTTATCAAATTATTATCTATATAAAGGCGAAAAGAAAGTAAAATTTCTATTCTCTGTCACATGCGAGGCTGGATGAACCTTCGTGGGGCTCGGCCCTCATCAGGCAGGAGGTCTCGCTGCCCACTGACTAGCCCGGCTCTCCAGACACCCCTTGGCAGACTCCCTCCCAGCACAGGGCTCTCAGGACCCAGGAGCACCCGAGTCCCCGGGGGCTTGTGAAGATACAGAATGCCCCATCATCAGCCCCGGCACTCCTGGTTCAGTAGGTCTGCGGCGGGGCCCCAGAAGCTGCCTTTCCAGCAAGTTCTCAGAATGGGCCGCCAGGCCTGGTCTCTCCCCTTAGGAACTGCACCCCATCACATCCTGCTTGTTTATAGAAGGGTCCAGCCACATTCACTCGGGGACATTTCTGCACGCCCCCAAAGCTCTCCTGCTGCATCCCGTACTCACGCTGCTCTGTTCCTAGAAGCACCCTTCCCAGCCATGTCCACACGTCCACGTCTTGTAGCGTACAACTGCCATTACAGTCATCTGAACTTGAACTCAGAAAAGGTGGACTCTTTTAGGAAAAGTCTGATCCATCCAATCTTCATAAGTACCTAGGGAGCTTTGAAAAAGTAGATTCCAAGGCCCAAACCTAGACCCAGTGAATCACAAATCCAGGCAGGTGGGCCAGGAATCTGCATTTTGGCTGCCTTCAGTCCCCAGTGGCGGAGGACTCTTGGGATGCCTGCCCTTCCTTTCCTCCTGGGCCTCCCCTGCTCCCCCCATTCACAGCCGTGAGGCAAGGCCACGACTCCCTCCCCTGTCCTCCGTGAAAGCGCCTGCCTGCACACGGGAGCTCCAGGCGGACAGAGGTGCCCTCATGAACCATGTGGGCCACTGGTCTGAACCATCGGAGTCCACACCCTTGACAAGGAGGGGACTGACCGCTGACTTTCACACTGTTTTCCCAAAACAAGATCCTAACTCGCCAGGCCCAAGACTGCACCTGGCTCCCACCAGATGCTTGCTCACAAACACCTTGAAACAAATACACATAGTACAATTAATGAACCACTCTGAAGTTCCTGGTGTGACCCTTTAACTGAATGCCCGCAGACTGCAAACAGTACTTCTCTCTTTTGCCTCTCCCGACCAAATTAATTTTCCCAAGTTAATTTTTACCCAATATTCTCATTAAGAAGGTACTAAAAATGCCATATACAATACCAGCAATGTAAAAAATCTGAAGTGAACACAGTGATTAACTATGGCATTGGCTGTCAGTACTAACAGAAGGAAGAGGGCCTCCAGTGTAGCCAGCACTGTAACAGAATATCCAGCACACTGCCTTCTCACAAGAGACCCTGTACCCAGGCCTGCGCCTGGCTTTCCTGGTCAGGCTTGGGGGTGCATTCTGGATCCACCATGGCACAGCCAAATGCCCACAGTCTACACTTGGGCCCAGAAGCTATGCCCTGCGGCACCGTGTTTGCCATCGGTGTTTTCCAAAGGAGAGCCTTGCCTGATGGCACACTGTTCTGAGAGAAGTTACAGGGTAGCAGGTGGGGTGTCAGGCTCAGCATGGAGCTGGAGCCATCACCAGCACCCCTCTCTCAACAAGACAAAATTCCAGGAGGGGTCCTCCCAGTTCTGCTCTTTGAAGCTGGCTCGTCTCAAGCAAGTGCTCTAAGTTCTTGGAAGTTCAATTGCCTCACCTCTATAATGGAGTTGAGCTCACAGAAATGGGTAGAGCAAATGCAGGAACACAGAGCAAGCACACTATAAAATGTAAAGTCATAACGATGATGATGGTAATGACAGCAGCTGACCTTGATTGAAGGCTATGCAAGCCAGCACTGCGCCAAACACCTCACACATATTATTACTCCTCACAACAACCCTAAGAGTCAGACACTATGATTATCCCCATTTGATAGACAAGGACTAAGGCTCCAAGAGCCTAACCAGGACCGACCATCATGAAATGCACACAGCACTGGGCATGCTCTACCCAGTGTGTTGACGTGGGACATCCGAGCTGCGTCAACACAGCCAAACTGGAACGGCCCTTCCCAGAAGCACCTGCATTAAAAGTAACAGGATGGGCTTCCCTGGTGGTGCAGCGGTTAAGAATCCGCCTGCCAAGGCAGGGGACACGGGTTCGAGCCCTGGTCCGGGAAGATCCCACGTGCCGCAGAGCAACTAAGCCCATGAGCCACAACTACTGAGCCTGCACGTTGCAACTACTGAAGCCCGCACGCCTAGAGCTCATGCTCCGCAACAAGAGAAGCCACCGCAGTGAGAAGCCCGCGCACCGCAGCGAAGAGCAGCCCCCGCTCGCCTCAACTAGAGAAAGCCTGTGCGCAGCAACAAAGACCCAACGCAGCCAAAAATAAATAAATAAAATAAATTTATTTAAAAAAAAGAAAGAGAGAAAGGAAGTGAATGAGCACTCTGCAATACAGGGGACTTCATAAGAATGCGAACAGAAGGAGGTTCCCTCTCAGAGGGATTATCTGAGCAGGGAGCCCTGCCTCATTCTGAAGCATAGAGTAGAATGTCAAGCAGCAGCAGAGCCGGGAAAGATGCTTGAAGGGGACAGGCTTGAGGAAGGGCTGAGCTGCCGCCACCCTCTGCGCCCTCCTCACCACGTCACCCAGCCGGCCTGGACGCCTCGTGGCTTTGCTCATTTGCAGCTGAGTTCTGAGCAGACAAGACTGCCAGAAAAACACCTCCCATGAATACTGTACGTGTACAGCCCAGTACCATATATTTAGATGAAACTACTGCACAAATGATTTTGAGAACTAAAACAAATATATGGGAACTACAAGCTCTAAAAGACCTTAGATTAGCTTTGAAATTATTCTACGTACCTCGTATTAGTTCATAAATATTCATGCAAGAGAACCAGATTTTCTGTCACTGAAGAAGAAAGCAGGTTTTTAAAATGGTTTTTTTTCTTGTCTTCATCAGAAAAAATAATCAAATATTTAATTCATTTGTAAACACTTCTGATAAACACAAAGCACTCCTACATCAGACAAAGACCAAAGTGTAATGATTGAAACAGCAGAAGTTTTGATTTTTAATCAACGTTTCAGGCAAAAATAATTTAAATAATAGTAAAACTCTACTTCAGGCGAAACTTCTAAAAGCCCCCCTCCCCAAGATTTTTAAAGAGAAGTGTCTGGAAAATCGAAAAGTTATCTATCAGCAGAAAGAAGAAATGAGGTTTGAGGAGTTGTAGAAGCAAAACAAAGAAGTAGGATTTGATTCATGCTCTGTGGCTGCAAATTTAGTTTTAATTTACCTAAACTACTTCCATGTGATTGGGATACATCCCAGTGCAGGGAGCAAAACCAAAAATCCAGCCGAGGCAAAAAGGAGGAAGGTGAGTCACATCACACCCCTGCAGTGTCACCCCCGGACCCTGCTCCAGGCGCCCCTGGTGGGGCTGGAAGGGGTCCCCGCTGTCACTCAGGACTGTCAGGAGGCCCACGTGCAACTGTGCATGGAAGTGCTTTGCAGAGTGCACATAAGGCACCCTCTGCACAGGCAGTGCTGTGATCGCCACACGCAGACCGCGGTCTCCGGATCTGGCCCCAACTGACAGCTCAGAGCACGCGGGCTAGGACGCCACACAGCCATGACAAGACATTGCATTTTGAGTTTAGAACTGTTCAGCCTCCTGATTAAAATCTCCTGCACTTTAAGGGTCAGAGGCTGCGATTTCTCGGCTGGTTGTACAGGCCAGGCTTCCTGCCGAGGGGCGCCTTCTCAGAGCTCCAGGCCAGGACCCCAGCCCCAGCCCCTGGCAGACAAGCCCCTCCAGACAAGCTGTGCTCTGCCTTCTTGATCAACAGGTAAACCTTACGGAAGCTACTCTATAATTAGAAGAGAAATTAAAAGTCCCCTGAAATTATGTCAATTGTAGTAAGAAAGGCTGCATGAGACCACACAGAGATGGCAAGTGGCAGCAATAAAGTGCAGCTCCTGAAAGAGGACAACAGGGCCTTTCCCAGTAGGTCACAACTCACACTCGGATGCCCAGGGCCACCACCGTCTACACAGAAGCCCAACTGCTACAGGAGAGGAACCATTTGAATGTTGTTTGCTTTTATGAGGTGGAGTCACTGAAATGAAGGCCTTTCCACGTTAGGACTCAGATACAGACACTGGTCTAAATAAGTAAGTGACTTAAGGTAAAATAAAAATTATTATTCTCTGAGCTACAAAGCAAATATTTAAAATGCCTACCATGGTTTTCTTTCTTAAAAAGAGATTTAATAATTATCATCAAATTTAGATAATGTTTAACGGCCCAAATATACTTACAAAACCACTTCGTGCAAGGTAAGAATGTTTGGGTGTGGATTCAGGTGCCTCAGTGCTTGTATCTCTCGTAGATTGTTCACTTGCTCAATACTATGGTGTAGGTAAAAATAAAAAACTAATTTATAATTCAGGTCAACTTCAGGTCAACTTCAAGCCCCCCTGGTGAATTATTTTAAACATTTAAGAAAGAAACACTCAGGCTTCCCTGGTGGCGCAGTGGTTAGGAATCCACCTGCCAATGCAGGGGACACGGGTTCGAGCCCTGGTCCGCGAAGATCCCACATGCCATACAGCAACTAAGCCCATGCACCACAACTACTGAGCCTGCACTCTAGAGTCCGTGAGCCACAACTACTGAAGCCACGCGCCTAGAGCCCGTGCTCCACAATGAGAGAAGCCACCACAATGAGAAGCCCAGGCACCACAATGAAGAGTAGCCCCTGCTCGCCGCAACTACAGAAAGCCCATGCACAGCAACAAAGACCCAACACAGCCAAAAATAAATAAAATTAATTAATTTTAAAAAACGAAAACAGATAACCACAAGAAGTCTTGTGTAAAGTTATATAGCAGATTTATTCAGAGCAGTCCAAAACCAGAAACCCAAAAGTTCCTCAGCAGGAGACCAGGTAAACAAGTTGTTCTGTAGTCACAGGCTGGAATGAATACTACTCAGCAGTAGGAAGCTGGGAACTGCGGTACGACAGCATGGATGAGCCTCAAGGACTTTATGCTGTGCTGAAGGAGCTGGACACAAGGGCACAGACTGTGAGATTCCATTTAATATGAATTTCTAGGGACTTCCCTGGTGGTACAGTGGGTAAGACCCCGCGCTCCCAGCGCAAGTGGCCTGGGTTCGATCCTGGTCAGAGAACTAGATCCCACATGCATGCCGCAACTAAGAGTCTGCATGCTGCAGTGAAGATCCCGTGTGCCACAACGAAGACCCGGTGCAGCCAAAATAAAATATATATATATATATATTTTAAATGTAGACATTTGAATTTCTAGAAGAGGATACAGGGAAACAAAACAAAACCCAGAACAGTGGCTACCTGCGATGGGGATGGAGAACTGAGTAAAAAGGAATATGAAGGAATTTTTGAGGGTGACAGAAATGTTCTATGTCTTGATTACATGGAGATATCTACTTGGCAAAATTATACAGTTAAAAAACGTGCATCTCTGGGCTTCCCTGGTGGTACAGTGGTTGAGAGTCCGCCTGCCGATGCAGGGGACATGGGTTCGTGCCCCAGTCCGGGAGGATCCCACATGCCGCGGAGCGGCTGGGCCTGTGAGCCATGGTCGCTGAGCCTGCGCGTCCGGAGCCTGTGCTCTGCAGTGGGAGAGGCCACAGCAGTGAGAGGCCCGCTTAACGCAAAAAAAAAAAAAAAAAAAAATGTGCATCTCAACATATGCAAATTTTGCCTTTAAAAAAAAATAAAATTGTTGGGACTTCCCTGGTGGTCCAGTGGCTAAGACTCTGCACTCCCAATGCAGGGGGCCTGGGGTTTGATTCCTGGGCAGGGAACTAGATTCCACATGCCACAACTAAAAAATCCTGCACACTGCAACAAAGATCCTGCGTGCCGCCAACTAAGACCCGGTGCAGCCAAATACATAAATAAATATTTAAAAAAAAGAATTGTATAATAATAACCAAGTGGGGAAGGAGACTGGATGGAGGTATAGGTTAAATAAAAATCACAAGGGCTTCCCTGGTGGCGCAGTGGTTAAGAATCCGCCTGCCAATGCAGGGGACACGGGTTCGATCCCTGGTCCAGGAAGATCCCACATGCCACGGAGCAACTAAGCCTATGAGCCACAACTACTGAGCCTGCGCTCTAGAGCCCGCAAGCCACAGCTAGTGGAGCCCACATGCCACAACTACTGAAGCCCATGCGCCTAGAGCCAGTGCTGTGCAACAAGAGAAGCCACCGCAATGAGAAGCCTGCCCACTGCAACGATGAGTAGCCCCTGCTCACCGCAACTAGACAAAGCCTGCACATAGCAATGAAGACCCAACGCAGCCAAAATATAAAGAAAGAAAAAGAGAAATTTATTAAAAAAAAAACAAAAACAAGAAAAACAACTTGGTCGTGTTGCAGACCTTACACAAGTAACTAACTTCATTATCTCCAAACTAAGACTTTGAGCCACTGAGGAAAACGGTCCTCAGGAGCTGAAAGCACGCCTCCTGACACAGTACTAATGAACTGGTTTATTATACCTTACCCGGACTTCATATGAGCAAAGATTACTGCAAAAGCCATCAATTTCTGGGAGGAGGTGGGGTCAGAGGCTCCAAAACCAAGCTCCTCCGGCCTGTGTGACTCAGTGTGCTTTTCCCGTTACTGACTCTTGTTTCTCACATCACCCACACAGCGGCACGAGTTGAATGTGAGGGTTCAGTTAGGCAACGATAAGCAGAGCAGAAATGGATTTTTAAAGGAACCTAAAATTATTCTTCAAGTGAATAAGATTAAACTGTTTTATAGTGATGATAGATACTCTGGAACTCTAAAAGCTAGAGATATTATTTTCACAGTTGAAAAACAAAAATAAAACCAAAGAACAGCATAAAACTTGTGGATCAAGGATCAGTGACACTGGACCATCCAATAAATTATTAGCAATAATATTCCTAGAAATGACACCAAAAGCAGTTGTCTTTCTTCTAGAACTTTCTTCTAGAAACTATAAAGTCATTTCTTCCTGTAAATCAGAAATAACAGCAATACCCTTTTCAACGTTAGAAGCTATGTGCAATATGACTCATTCCAGGTCCTCTATGGTCATTTTCTGTTTGTTTTGATTTTTTTATATAAGTTTATTTATTTATTTTTGGCTGTGTTGGGTCTTCGTTGCTGCATGCGGGCTTTCTCTAGTTGCGGCGAGTGGGGCTACTCTTTGTTGCGGTGCGCGGGCTTCTCACTGTAGTGGCTTCTCTTGTTGCGGAGCACGGGCTCTAGGCACGCGGGCTCAGTAGTTGTGGTTCACGGGCTCAAGAGCGCAGGCTCAGTAGTTGTGGCGCACGGGCTTAGTTGCTCCGCGGCATGTGGGATCTTCCCAGACCAGGGCTCGAACCCGTGTCCCCTGAATTAGCAGGGCTAGAACCCGTGTCCCCTGAATTAGCAGATTCTTAACCACTGTGCCACCAGGGAAGTCCTGTTTTGATTTGTTTTTTACTTTTAATTTTGAAATTATTTTAGACTAACAGAAGAGTTGCAACAATAGTAAAGGAAGTCCCCTTCACCTGGCTTCCCCTAATGTTAACATCTTACATAACATTTATCAAAACTAAAAATTAACATTGGTACAAATCTATTAACTACACTAGACACTTTATTTGGATTTCCCCGGTTCTTCCATTAATGTCTTTTTCTCTTCCAGGATCCAGAAGACCACACTGCAATTAAGATGTCACGTCCCCTCAGTCACCTCCACTCTGTGACAGCTCCACAGTCTGTCTTTGTTTTTCGTTATCTTCACAGTTTTGAGGAGTACTGGGCAGGTATTTTGCAGAATGCCCCTCAATTTGGTCTCTTCTGATGTATTCTCATAATTCAGCTGAGATTATGGATCCGTGGGAAAGAACACCATGGAGGCGACATGCTCTTCCCGTGCCGCTTTATCAGAAGGTACATGATATCAATATGTCTTATTACCGATGATGTTAATCTTAATCATTTAGTTAAGCTGGTATCTACCAGGTCTCTCATTGTAAAGTTACTATCTTTCCCTTTCTATTTTCTATTCTTTTTCAGCAAGTCAGCAAGTCCAGCCCACAGTCAAATGGAAGGAAATTAAGCCCCACCTCCTGGAGGAAGGACTATCAAACAATTTGTGGATATAAGTTAAAACCACCACAGTAATTAATAAATATCTGGGAGGAGATCACTCGAGGCTGTGCAGAAATTCCGTCCTGTTTATTTATTTAAACTTTTTTTGGCCACACCACAGGGCATGCAGGATCTCAGCTCCCTGACCAGGGATCGAACCCGTGGCCCCTGCAGTGGAAGATCGGAGTCTTAACCACCGGACCACCAGGGAAGTCCCAGAAATTCTGTTCTCTTTAAAGTTTCACCTTACTAATTTTAGCATTCATGAGGTTATCTTGCCTGCAGAAATTATTACTATGTATTCTAATGATGATTTTCCATTTCCCTCATTCCTCTGTATTTATGAATTAGAATTCTTCTGTAAGGAAGAATTTTCCCTTCATCCCAATTTGTTTATTCATTCGGCCATTTATTTACATCAGTATGCACTCATGGTTATTTGAATGAAGAGGGAGAGAGAGAGGTGCACACATGGGTTAGTATACATACACACTAGCTCTGTCTGCTCAGAGGACCCAGACGTGCTGACATTGCAGGAGCAATGAGCATACCTGGTGCCAAGGCCTGATTTTCTAAATACCTTTCTCCGATAAAAGGGACCAAAACTCCTTTGAGAAATGGAAGATTCTAGGGGCAGGGAAAATACAAGATGAGCTTAGAGAATCTTGTAGTACCAAAAAGTAAAGTGTTAAAAAAAAAAAAAGAAAATGCTGGGTGATGTCAAAGGAACATAGGAGCCAACGTGAAAGTGCTCCCCACAGCCAGAGCGGGCTCAATTTTAGCTGGAACAATTCTCAAATAATGATAGCACTGGATTATAATCGCCTATAGTTTTGGATATGTGTATCAAGAGCAAATGAGAACTCACAAGAGGAAACCCAAAATCCAATTCCCCATGGGTTTAGATTACACAGGCTAGCAGACACCTATCAGAACTAAACTGGAGACTCCATCACTGATTCTGGACATCAAAGGGCCACAGGCCACCACCAGCTCAAAGTGCATTTCCTTTTAAGTAAAGGAAATATGTGACAATGGTTGACAATAACTCCCCCCCAACACACACACACAAACTTTGAAAAAAAAGTAAAGTATCACTGATTCAGTGGTATTTTATTTTAAAATATCTTTACTTATTATGGGATTTTAAAAGAAAAATATGTGTTCTAATCAACCACTTTTAAAGTTAAGACAATGAATTGTTTCTGAAATATGACAAACAATCACACGTCCTGTAATGCAGGCCACCATCTACTGAGTGTCTATCACGTGCCCCACGTTGCCAGCTCCTGTCTCCTCACTGCCTTGGTCAGTCCTCCAGCGTCACACGACAGGAAGCCAAGGCTCGGGAGGATGAGGCACTTCCAGCATCGGGGACCTGATGGATCCAGGACATGCTTCACTGCTAGGAAACCACGTCCCTCAGGTAACTCCACATTCTCCCCAGGGATTCAGGTTACCCGAAGGTACTTTTCCAGATAAACTGAGTGTTTCCGCCTCCCCAGGGAATTGCCCTCAAAGCATTCTAATCTTCTTTCATGGGAACATTTCTAAAATGTTACAGATCTCTCTACCTTCCTGAAGGCACATCGGTGACCCAGTATGACCTCTCCTTGACGGCTGGCTCAAGAGAGCGAACCCGACTGTGCATCGTTCTGACACAGCAACAATCCCAGGAGCACCTAAAGTCTGCAGGCTGTATGTCCGGTCCACTTTTGTATTTATCTCTTCACCAAAATAGCACCTGGCAAGTCCTGCTGTCTGCAAGTACATCTACCCCTGAGCCCGACAGCAGGAGGGACAGGGATCCGGGCCTCTCCGACGGCACAGATGCATCACACCTGCCGCTCAAAGCCCCTTCTCGGCTCTGCTGGGTTTGTGGAGCATTTCTCCAAGGCGGCTGATTCAGGCAGTCTGCTCTTTGGATATGGGATCATCAGAACACTGTGCGTCAAATTCTCTACCACGAGTAGTTTAAAGGTAAAGACGGAATGTGGGTGGGGGGAGGCGGGAGATAAAGAAGTACAAAGAATTCAGAATACACAGAGGAAGCCATGATAGAAGAGAGGAAAAGCAGAAGCCCCAGTGACTTCAGAGTCTTGGCAGTGGTAGGTAAACACCATATGCTTTGGCCTGGCTCTGCCCACCTAGTGACCTAGAGTGACAACTCTCTAGTAACTTCACATCACTAACCACCTTTCCTCACGTGATTACGCCTACCGTCTGGGGATGTCATGAGGATGACATTACTGTTCTCCATGCTCCCTGACACGGTTAACTGGCCTATACTCCTTCCTGATCTGAAAAACTATCTTTCATACTAAGAGTTTGAAATCAAGGTCTATACCCCAAAACACTTCGGAAGGCTCTACATCAATGTAGGGCAATTACTGTGTTTTTTAAAAACTTTGCTTTAGATATTTAGAGGCTTCAATTCCTTTGAGATTAAAAAAAAAAAATTGAAACCAGAGTTTCAAACCTTTTTTTTTTTTTCCCCATTTTTTTTTTTTTTTGGCGGTACGCGGGCCTTTCACTGCTGTGGCCTCTTCCGTTGCGGAGCACAGGCTCCGGACACGCAGGCTCAGCGGCCATGGCTCACGGGCCCAGCCGCTCCGTGGCATGTGGGATCTTCCCAGACCGGGGCACGAACCCGTGTCCCCTGCCTCGGCAGGCGGACTCTCAACCACTGCGCCACCAGGGAAGCCCCAAACCTTTTTATTGAAAAGTTTAACAGTTGCAGTGAAGCCATCGTTTACTTCGTTATTCTGACAGAGTTTCCTAAACACATCTGGTCTTGGACTCCTTAGTGTGACACATGTGAAGAAGCTGTAAGCTCAAGCACTTTAGAAGGCTGCTCTGTGGGAGAAGCCCCAGCAGTCTCAAAGGGGCTGATCTAGAACCGGAGAGTTGCCCTCTCCACAAACTGCAACTGGTCACTCCCAGGGAATACATTTCTCTAACCCTATCTGAAACTTATTTTTCAATATATTCAATAGTAACTGATTTACAACTAATTAAATCACAAGGACCTCTAATATCTTTCTTTTTAACTTTCTTTTTTTTTTTTTTTTTGACCACATGGCATGTGGGATCCTAGTTCCCCGACCAGGGATCGAACCCGCGCCCCCTGCATTGGAAGGGCAGAGTCCTAACCACTGGGCTACCAGGGAAGTCCCCGGACCTCCAATGTCTGAAATCTAAGGTTTCAATTATAAAAATCCAACATACACACAACTCTTAGGAACATATAAACTGTTTAAAGTGAGGCATACTTCTACCGCTTAAATTCTTTGTGAACATCAATCATTGATATTGTAGTAAACTTGGACATGAACAAACTCCAGTATGATAATATAAAATTAGCCTATAATCCTCACTGCCCAAAGAACTCTGATATGACATGTTATCACATGAATACAATTTCCCCATTAAGTTGCTCTCATCGATTTAAACCTGTGTCTGCAGATGTAGAGAACAAACGTATGGACACCAAGGGGGGATGTGGCAGGGGTAGTGGTGGTGGTGGGATGAACTGGGAGATTGGGATTGACACGTATACACTAGTATGTATAAAATGGATAACTAATAAGAACCTGCTGTATAAAAAAATAAAATAAAATTCAAAAAAACGAAAACCAAAACCTGTGTCTGTATTTAGTCTCAAATAGGTCTCACGTTGCCTACCTTTCAAAGTGCTGCTTCATTTGTTTACATGCGTAATAGTTTCCATCTCTCAGGTTCTGCATCTTCACAACTTCAGAAAACGTTCCCTCTCCTATTTTGCCAATTGCTTTATAGTCTATAAATGAAAACAATTATAAAAATAAAAGTTTATTTATGCATCTGTTTTGTACTCACTTCCAGATAGCAGACGTCTTTATCTGTAAAATAATCCAACGGCAATGTATTGAGGATACTTCGCCTATGTTTTCTAAGGTTCAGTGTTTCCCTCATTTCAAGAGAGACTGGGTTGTATGTTGGCAACACGCAGTCTCTGCTCCCGCTCGTGCAGCGGGGAACCACATGACCTGAATCCTGACCAGCGAGGAAAGGCTCAGCTCCCCTACGAGATGCTCGCAGACCAAGCATCCACTGAGCCTGTCGGCCCAGGGAAAGTGGCGGGAAGAGTCAGAATGACAGTGCGTTGAACACTACTGACTGCCTGGGCAAGAGATCTCAGGACAAAAGTGAGCTCAGGAGAAAACAGCTACTTTCCAAGCAGAAATGGAAGCAATGAGAGAAGCCCAGAAAGCAAAAGTCTCTTTAGGTTGGAAAAGCTTCCGCAGCCCAAATAATAGGAGGATAAAACCAAAAACATCTTGACAGAAAGCAGCTGTGAGACTTGACAAACAACCTAGTCAGCCTTGCACCAAGGTCACGGGAAGGCAGCCACTCCCCACCCAACCCAGGCGCTTGCCTCAGAGAGGAAGGAGGCTCCTGCAGATTGAGACAGAGAAGCAAAGCAGCAAGGCCCCAAAGAAATAAGACAGGCTTGAGAAGAATGTTTAGAAAAGAACCTTGAGTGTGGAACTGACCAGAAGCAAACAGATCAGAAACCTATTAAACAAACTTGGACCAAAAGGAGCCCATCACCTTTGGGTCCCAAACCGACATCAACACAGAGCAGGCTTTTAAAACTGTCCCCGCTCCAAAGGAGGGCCTCCCCTTCAACACCTCTTTTAGACAGAGCACATTTTTAACACCTTGTGTGAATTCTGATTTGAACAAACCAACAGAAAAAAGGCACAAATGTTTTTAGAATAATGTTTTTTAGAAATGATATGTTTAAAGATTTTAAAAGTCCTTATCTGTTAGCAAGAAGTACTAAACTGTTTTAGGATGAAATGATACTACGTTTAGATTTGCTTTAAAAGTCTATACATTCCCATTCACTTCTGCCGGAAGTATAAACTGGTATAGTCATTTTGGAGGGCAGTTTGACAATATCTATTAAATATTTTAGATGTGTATATCCTTTGACCCAGCAATTCGAATTCTACAACTTATCCTGCAAAACATACTTGCTCAAGTATATGTGAGATGAGAATGTTAGCGTAACATTACTTAATAGGGAAAAACTAAGGCCCCCAAACAGAAAACTGTATAAATTAAATACGGTTTATCTATATAATGGGATGTATTGAATATATTTGAAAGAATGACACAGATACACAGATCCTTAAAAATAATGTCCTTAAAGGCAATACACATACACACACACACACACACACACCAGTTTGTGGCTGCTCTGAGGGATAAGGTTGCAGGTATTTCACTATCTAAGTCAGGTATATTCCATAATGAAAGTACTATTTTATTTAAAAAACAACAATAAAAAATAAAGACTCCAGGAAAAAAAAGTGATGGGGGTAAAAATGACAAAATGTTGATCACTGTTGAAACTAGGTAACAGATACACAAGAGCATTCACTCTACTAATTTCTCTACTTCTGGCATGCTTAAAAGTTTCCATGATGAAAAGTTAAAAGAAAAGGGCAAAACCTCCTCCAGGATCCTCCCTGTCAATGTCCCCTTGTGACTAGCCAGAATAGAAATGACCTCCAGGAGACCTTGGGAGTCATGACATAAAGATGGTGGAAAAGCCACCAGGAAAGACTCTCAAACAGGAATACCCACGTAGGACATTCATACGAACAAGAGAAATACCTTTCTGGTATAAAGGCCATGAGAATTGGGGGTTTAACCATTACAGCACCTAGTAAGCATTATCCTAACATACTAATATATAAATAAATGTCATAATTTACAAAACATATAGAACAGTAGACTTTTCAGAATTTGTATTTGCAAGATTTCACTTGTTTATATTTGTCTGAGATTTTATCCCACTTGTAAGTTACTATCTTAGCCTGCCACTGTTTCATGGATGCTGGCAGAAGACACAGCCTCTTGGGTCAGCGACAAAGGACTTCATTTCTCATGGTACAGCAACATATATGAGCATCAGCATATTAGCATTGGTTCCCGTTGCCCCGAAGTCCCACAGGGGTGACAGGATGGGCCCACGTGACACCTGCACACGCAGTGGATTGCTTTACAGGAGAGGAATCTAGGGCCAATGGCCCAGCACTTTTTCAACAAGCAGTAAACAAGATGAATAGCCCTTGCCATCTGGCACACCCAGCAAGAACACGCAGGGAAGCTCAGGGCCTGAGGCAAATTGTTTACCCAATGGTTCATTACAGTTTAATACCTACATTAATTAACCAGTTTTGCTGATACAGGGTACTTGGTATGGTATTACTCTTATAAAAATTCATATATAGGTAATATTGATTTTAATGCTGTTTTTTTTTCTTCTTTTTTGGCTGTGTTGGGTCTTTGTTGCTGTGTGCAGGCTTTCTCTAGTTGCGGCGAGCAGGGGCTACTCTTTGTTGTAGTGCGTGGGCTTCTCATTGCTGTGGTTTCTCTTGTTGCACAGCACGGGCTCTAGAGCGCAGGCTCAGTAGTTGTGGCGCACGGCCTTAGTTGCTCCGCGGTATGTGGGATCTTCCCGGACCAGGGCTCAAACCCATGTCCCCTGCATTGGCAGGTGGATTCTTAACCACTGAGCCACCAGGGAAGTCCCTAATGCCAATTTTTTTTCTTTTTTTTAGCAGATATTCATTTTTAATTATTATTTATTTATTTATTTTTGGCTGTGTTGGGTCTTCGTTTCTGTGCAAGGGCTTTCTCCAGTTGTGGCAAGCGGGGGCCACTCTTCATCGCGGTGCGCGGGCCTCTCACTATCGTGGCCTCTCTTGTTGTGGAGCACAGGCTCTGGACGCGCAGGCTTAGTAGTTGTGGCCCACGGGCCCAGTTGCTCCACGGCATGTGGGATCTTCCCAGACCAGGGCTTGAACCCGTGTCCCCTGCATCAGCAGGCAGACTCTCAACCACTGCGCCACCAGGGAAGCCCCCTAATGTCGCTTTTTAATCTTACTAAAAAATAACAATTTCAGTGTACATTTTCATATATACTAGCTTCAGGCCATGCAAAATAAGAAAATCCTATTTGTAATCACATATTTGTAGAAATTGGAAAAACTACTTTTCCCCAAAAACAGCATCTAACCATGTTATTACCATTCAAAATACCGTATACCACTACCAGTCTGTAGTAACTGTCACAGGAAGAAAGAAGAACCTGTAACTGCTGTGCATATGGTAGATGCCCAACAACTCCTGAAGAGAAGGTTTGAAGAAAATAATTCTTAAAGCTTTACACAGGGCTTCCCTGGTGGCACAGTGGTTGAGAGTCCGCCTGCCGATGCAGGGGACACGGGTTCATGCCCCGGTCAGGGAAGGTACCACATGCCGCAGAGCAGCTGGGCTCGTGAGCCATGGCTGCTGAGCCTGCGCGTCTGGAGCCTGTGCTCCGCAACGGGAGAGGCCATAGCGGTGAGAGGCCCGCGTACCGCAAAAAAAAAAAAAAAAAAAAAAGCTTTACACAAAAATTTATTTTCCAAAGATGATTTCTAGGGAGGAAAATAAAAGCACTGAGAGTGTGAAGTGTGTTGAATGGTGGTCCCCAAAACGACATGTCCTTGTCCTAAGCCCCAGAACCTGTGAATGTGACCTTATTTGGAAATAAGGTCTTTGCAGGTGTGATTAAGTTAAGGCGCTTGAAACGAGAACATCCTAGACTCTCTGGGTGGGTCCTAAGTCCAATGGCAAGGGTCCTTATAAGAGACACACAGAGAAAGTAGAATGGTGGCTCCAGGGGCTGGTGGGAGGGGGAAATGGGGAGTTGTTACTGAATGGGTACCGAGTTTCAGTCATGCAAGATAAAAAAGTTGTAGAGATTTGTAGTACAACAATGTGCACACAGTTAACAATACTATACACTTAAAAATTTATTAAGAGGGTAGATCTCACGTTATGTGATTTTTACGACAACAAAATAAGAGAGACACACACATGCAGACATAGAAGAGGAGCCCGTGTGAACACAGGGGCAGAGACTGGAGGGACGCGGCCACAAGCCAAGGGACGCCCGGAGCCACCGGGGGGTCGGGGTGGGGGGTGGAAGGAGGGGTCCTGCCCTGGCGGCCTCGGAGGGAGCGTGGCCCCGCCCACACCTTGATTTCAGGCTTCTGCCTCCAGAACTGGAGAGAAGAAATTTCTGTTGTATTAAGCCACCAAATTTGTGACAAAGTGTTGCAGCAGCCCCAGAAATTTAACATAGAATGTAACGGATATCTTTTTTAATCTAAGGAAAACATTCATTTTTTTCACTAAAGGAAAAAGCCTTTCTAAGCATAACGAGGTAAGAAGTCACTCAGAAGAGGCTGATTTATTTGACTACATAAAATTAAAAAGTCTAGCACCTCAAGAAACACCCGAAAAATGGTTAACTAAATTATGAAAAAGCCATACAAACGACTATTATATGGCAGATAAAGAGGGGTAAGGCAGCTCTTTAGCTTCTGACAGGGAACATCCTTTCAAGATATAGTATTAAATGAAAAAGACAAATGAAAGAACGGTGTGTAAACCGTGTTAACATTGCTTTCAAAACAGTTTACACACTGTATCAGGCAGTATGACGGCGCCCAACAATGTCCGTGTTCTAATCCCTGGAGCCTGTGAATGTCAGGCTGCACAGCAAGAGAGAGTTAACGGCTAAGACTGCTGAGGAGCCGGCCTTAAAACAAGGGTATGATCTTGGATTTACTGGGTGGGCACAATGCGTCAGCCACAGGGAGCTAGCTCATCAGTGGCAGAAGGAGGCAGAGGAAACAGAATCAGAGACAGATGTGAAGACATGACGCTTTGCAGACGGAAGACAGACGGGAAGATGTGACGCTTTGCAGACGGAGGACAGACGGGAAGATGTGACGCTTTGCAGACGGAGGACAGACGGGAAGATGTGACGCTTTGCAGACGGAGGAGAGGCTACAAGTCAAGGAGCACAGGTGGCCTCTGGAAGCTGGACAAAACCAGGAAACAGATTCTCCCCTGGAGCCCCCAGAAGGGACGCCACCTGCCAGCAACTTGATCTCAGTCCAGGGAGAGTCGTTTAAGTTGTGTGGTTTTAAGCCGCTGAGTTTGTCACAATTTGTTATAGCAGCAATAAAAAACTTATACACACAACACTCACACATTTATGCTAACCTATACACAGAAGGAGCACAAGAAAGTGCCACAGTGGTTACCTTGCGGGGGAGGGTCTAGATGGGTGGGAGGGCAGGAACGGAAGAGAGACTCACTTTTCACTATATATAAATCTGTGCTTCTTTTTGTGTTACGCTTTGTATATGGATTAATTTTTTATTTTTTTAATTTTTATTTTATTTTATTTTATTTTATTTGCGGTACGCGGGTCTCTCACTGCTGTGGCCTCTCCCGTTGTGGAGCACAGGCTCCGGACACACAGGCTCAGCGGCCATGGCCCACGGGCCCAGCCGCTCTGCGGCATGTGGGATCTTCCCGGACCGGGGCACGAACCCGCGTCCCCTGCATCGGCAGGTGGACTCTCAACCACTGCGTCACCAGGGAAGCCCATGTATTAATTTTTTTAAGTAATTAAAAACAATTTTTAAAGGGTGAGAGAGATTTTCTTTGTGATTCCTTTAAGGAAAATGGCATTTGAGATTAAAAGCTAAGTATATTTATTTTTATATAATATCATCGTAAAGAAAGTGGCAATTTATGAGATATAAAGAATTGACAAGAAAATTAAAAACAACAAAAACATAAGACACCACTTCACACCCACTAGAATGGCTAGACTCAAAAAGATAGATAATAACAAGTATTGCTGAGGATATGGATAAGTGAGAACTCTCATACATTGCTGGTGGAAATGCAAAATGGTGCAGCCACTGTGGAAAACAGTTTAGCAGTTCAAGATATTAAATGGAGTCCCACATGACTCAGAATTCCACTCCTAGGTATATACTCAAGAAAAATGAAAACATATGCCCAAACAATAACCTGTACACATATGTTCACGGAAGCATTATTCATAATAGCCAAAGGTGGAAACAACACAAATGTCCATCAGCTAATGAACGGATAAACAAAATATGGTCTATCCATACAATGGACTGTTACTCAGCCACAGACACATGGACGAACCCTGAAAACGTTACGCTAAGTAAAAGCAGCCAAGCGCAAAAGGCCATTTACATGAAATGTCCAGAAGAGGCAAATCCACGGACACGGAAGTAGATTAGTGGTTGCCTAGGGTGGGTGGGGTCTGGGGGAAACGGGGAACCGATGCTAATTTCTTTCGGGGATGAAAGTGTTTTAACAGATGATGGTGGTGGCTGCAGCCCTCAGTAAAAGCACCTAACCTCACTGAACTGTATCCTTTAACTGGGTGAACTTTACAGTATGTAAATCGTATCTCAATACAACTGTTAAAACAAACAAATCTGTGGTGCCCGAGTCAGAGCAGCGGTTACCCTGGGGACCTCCAGGACACGGATAACGCTCTGTTCCTTGATCCTGGAGCAGGTTACACAAGCAGGTTCACTTTCTGAAAATTCACCAACCTGTACTTGTAATCCGTGCAGTTTTCTGGATGTATGTTATACTCCAATATTTAAAAATCGGAAGAAAAAAAGCAAGCCAAAGTTAGGAATAAGCAGGAAGTATGAGGAACAGAAAAGATATACAATAAAGAGTATATTCAAGGAAAGGCCCAAAGAAAAACAGATTCAGATCATATTAGTGTCGGAATAATCACATCCACAAATTCCCACTGCTGAGACCCAACAAGGAGCTGCTTTCACCACGGTTCTGGTTCCCAGGAGGGCCAGGCCTTCCTGCTCTAGAGTGTTCCTGTTCTCAAGCTCACCCTTAATCGACTGTTATAATTATAATACACTTCCATATTGTGAACTGTAGTCTGACTTACTGGTCTTCACAACTGAAGCAGACTAAAACAACCTCTTGAATGAGAACAAAGTTTAGGGGCCACGTATATTCTTCAACAGACGCCCCCAACGGGGAGACTGGTTATCCTCTGCCATGGTTAGCTTCAGAGAGCCTCTTCTGGTTCCCTGCAACAGGTCTCCATCCTATTTCCCAGGCGGCTCCTTTGTCCTAAGTGAAAACCCTCTGGGAAGGACTGCCAGCCCCAGCACTAACATTTCTTAGTCCTGGCAACTAACAAGAGTTGGAGATAAACTACATTGCACCAAGACAAAGAAACACATAAAAACAACAGCAGAAACAAAGAATGCTTGGGGCAATGGAATATGATTTTAGTACTAAGACCATTCCATTCATAAGTAAGGAAATCTGTACACTACAAGCCACAGCCCTCAGCAAACACTGCGATGGAAGCCAAGCCTCGTGATCGCCTGTGCTTTGTGTGAGAAGAGGGTGGGCCATCACACCGGGAGGGGCCTCCCTGCACGTCATCAGCAGGGAAAACCACCTGAGGGTGCTGAATCTCTAGACTAGCATTTTCTGAATTGAGTTCCTCAAAACACTAGTACCCCCCAAACACTAATGGGTATTCCACAAAAGGGGGTTCTATGAGCAAATAAATCTAGGAAATGCAGGGCTAAATAAAGAGAAACACGTTTGACTACAGACCTCAGTCCTTCTCTCTGAAAAGGCAGTGTGTCTCCAGGGCACCAAGCAGCACACAGGAGGGGTGTGCTGTGTGCAAGCAGACATGTCTCCCAAGAATACCAGTTAATACCCCAGCGCTGCTCTATGCCCGCAGACTGAAGACCTTTAAACTAAGCTAGCAGAATCCCTCTTAACCACGTCTTCCCTGAATAAAAAATTAACTGGCCTAGTTCCCAGCAAGGCAGGACTTCAGAGCTATTCTGCCAGTTTTACAGTCCTCCCCGCTCGCCCTCTAAGAGAAGCTGGCTAGAGCAAGGCAGGGCTCAGCCCTGGTGGAGTCTTCAGGACTGAAGTGTCAGATCCCTGCTGATAAAACTCAGAAGCTGTAACTTGCTTGACAACCACGGCTTAAACTGAATCCCAGAGCCTCTCTAAAACAGGTAACCTGCGCAGTAAGTCCTGGAAACAAGACAAGTAAGATTCTTGGGTGAATCTCCCGAAAAGCTTCTTCAAAACAAACTGAACAAAATACAGGCCCTGTGGCTTACCACTAATCTGTCCAGTTTGGAACTTTACAAAACAACTTTGACCAATTTCTCAAGGAGCCTCCAAACTTGAAATTCTGCGGGAAAATTCAACCAGCTGGACCCTTTTACTGAGTCATACATCCTCCTGCCCTCGAGAAGACCCACCCTGAGCTGCCTAACCCCACTCTCACTCGTCAAGCAATAGCCAGGGAAGAGCTGCTGCTTGTTAAAACAACACCAACCCTTTCCCTTCTCTTGGATGGACTAGACTGGAATGCCCAGAAATTTCCCTGAAAGGAGACACAGTCTATTACTGTGCAGAAAAGAGCTCACATGGCAGGCCTAAGACCGCTCTCCGTCTGCTTGCAAGGTTGGCCCTTGGGCAGGGTTTCCACCAGTCCCTGCACAATAAGAGTGACCCACTCCGACTCACACTGTCGGAGCGAGAAATGGGGTTTACGCTGAATCTGCTTTCCTCCTGGGAGCTGGGATTTGCTATGTTCTGGGCAGAGGGTGCCTACGTTATCAGCGCCCAATAAAAATCCTGGGCACTGGGGCTCTAATGAGCTGCCCTTATAGAAAATATTTCACACATGTTGTCACAGTTTGCTGTTGGAAGAACTAAGCGCGTCCGTCCTGTGTGACTCCACTGGGAGAGGACTCTTGGCAGCTTGTGTCTCGTTTCCTCCAGACTTTGCCCCATGTCCCTTTCTCTGCTCATCTCGCTCTGTGCCCTCTCATTGGAGTACGTCGCAGCCGTGAGTATGAGCATATCCTGAGTCCTGTGAGTCCTCCGAGCAAATCATGGAACCAAGGGGTCATCTTGGGACCCGCCCCCCCAACGCAATTTATGCTGTACTTCAGCCTAAATGAATTAAACATCCCTGGTGGTATGACTACATCATTGTGGGTGTCAATAAAGATTTATTAGCATCAGCTATGCACTGTGCCATGCACTGAAGACACAAAGATCAGTAAGACACAATCCCTCACACTGAGGACTTAGAGTGTGTTCCCATGCCCCCAGAGAGGCAGGGGAGGGGCTTCCCTGGTGGCGCAGTGGTTGAGAATCCGCCTGCCAATGCAGGGGACACGGGTTCGATCCCTGGTCTGGGAAGATCCCACATGCCACAGAGCAACTAGGCCCGTGAGCCACAACTACTGAGCCTGTGCGTCTGGAGCCTGTGCTCCGCAACAAGAGAGGCCGCGATAGTGAGAGGCCCGCGCACCGCGATGAAGAATGGCCCCCGCTTGCCGCAACTCGAGAAAGCCCTCGCACAGAAACAAAGACCCAACACAGCCAAAAATAAGTAAATAAATAAATAAATATTTTTTTTAAAAAAAGAGAGGCAGGGGAGAGAGCCACGCTCCTGTTTAGATAATATTAAAGGCCAAATTAATGAGTACACGGTATCCAAAATTGAGTACATGGTGCTGTAGATTCTAATCCCCCAGGACCAACCCGGTAGGTAGGCGTTAGAGCAGATGTTTTTCCACCTTCTGTATGTACCCTGTCCTCTGTCACAGACCTGCTCATGGTCTGCTTTGCACCTTCTCTCCATAGGGCCATAAGCCTCTTAAAGGCAAAGTCTACTATCTATTCTCTTTCGTGCCCTGTACATACTCAACAAATGAATCAAAGAGGAAATGTCAGGTCACATGCCCCATAATCTAATATTCCTATAATACCCCGGACATATACTGCAGGGGGAACTTTGCTGACAACTGAATCACAAAATTATTACTATTGACTAATTGGCAACCAACACTTTTTTATTCATCTGTCTTTAAATATTGGGTATTTCTGATCACAGTGAGAGAGAACTCTTGTCCCTTAGGTTACCTCCGTTCCCAGATCAGACCAGCCACATAAATGTAACAGTGAGATTAGAAGGGTAAGAAGAATAAAATGACTGGAAGGATGCTATTTAAATTAACTTCATAGTCCTCTTTTATAAATTTATTTATTTATTTTTGGCTGCATTGGATCTTCGTTGCTGCGCGTGGGGTTTTCTCTAGTTGCGGCGAGCGGGGGCTACTCTTTCGTGGCGGTGCACAGGCTTCTCATTGCGGTGGCTTCTCTTGTGGAGCACGGGCTCTAGGTGCACGGGCTTCAGTAGTTGTGGCTCATGGGCTCTAGAGCGCAGGCTCAGTAGTTGTGGCGCACGGGCTTAGTTGGTCCGCGGCATGTGGTATCTTCCTGGACCAGGGCTCGAACCTGTGTCTCCTGCATTGGCAGGCGGATTCTTAACCACTGCGCCACGAGGGAAGTCTCCAAACTGTCTTTTAGAATATGTTTTCATTAATATTAGTATGGATCCATGGATATTTATTTTATACTTCGGGATAATCTAATACTACTTTATCTTGTTGCTTCAAATTGTTCCAGCTTTGGCCTTAGGGAGCTCTTTCAGTTGGCTCCTTTGTCCCTTTGACATGCTCCCATCAATAAGGGGTTTGTTTCTTTTTCAGTACTTTCTTACTTTCTAGCACTACAAAATCTTATGCATTTCCTGCTTCAGTCCTAGGATAAGCCGCTTCACCAAGGAGCCCTGGCTCCTTCTATCGGAAAAAGATATTTATTAAACACCAAGATCTGAACACTAGGTACCAGGCACCATTTTTCACTTAGTCATCTCAAAAATCCCATGCAGTAGGCATCCCATTAACCCATCTTACAAACGAGGAACTAAGGCACTGAGAGGTCAGGTAGCCTGCCCAAGGTCACTTCAATAAGCAGTAGGCTTTAAACACAGGGAGTCTGACCCCAGAAGCATTTCCCAACCACGCTGCCACTGCGGTCTTCCCTGAGCAGAACACTGCCCAGGAGACACAGATAAAGTCACACAAATGTACTTATAAGAGCAGTGACCACGGTAACAGATCCTTTCCAAAGTAACTGGCTCAGCTGACAAGGTCCATGACAAAAGCAGAATCTGGGAACCCCACTGCCAATGACATAGGGACACATTCTTCGGTGTGAGGAGCAGAGAAAGCACAGCTCCAGCTGGGAGTGGAATAATGATCTCTGGAGTCGGGAGTAGGGAGAGGGGGCTGACTGCAAAGGAGCACAAGACAACTTCTGGGGGTGACAGAAAGGTTCTATGTCTTGTTTTTGTTTTTCTGGGTTTTTTTTTTTTTTTGGCCACACGATGCAGCTTGCTAGATCTCAGGTCCCTGATCAGGATTTGAACCTAGGCCCTCGGCAGTGATAGCACAGAGCCCTAACCACTGGACCACCAGGGAATTCCCAAAGGTTCTATCTTGACTGTGGAGACACTACTGTCTATATTTGCCAAAACTCATCAAACTATACTCTTAAAATAGGTGAATTTTATTGGGTGCAAATTATACCTCAATAAAGCTGATTAATCTGGAGATTTCACATTTAAAAATTCAAGTTAGATCCTTATTCCACAATACACTTAAAAATTGGTAAATGAGAATTCCCTGGTGGTCCAGTGGTTAAGACTCCACGCTCCCAATGCAGGGGGCCCAGGTTTGATCCCTGGTCAGGGATGCTGCCTGCTGCAACTAAAATATCCCTCATGCCGCAACTAAAAGATCCCGCATGCCGCAACTAAGACTCGGAGCAGCCAAATAAATAAACTAAATAAATAAAGATTTAAAATAATAATAATAATAATAATAAAAGCTGGAGAGGGTGTGGAGAAAAAGGAACCCTCCTACACTGCTGGTGGGAATGTAAGTTGGTGCAGCCACCATGGAGAACAGTTTGGAGGTTCCTCAAAGAACTAAAAATAGAGTTACCATGTGATCCAGCAATCCCACTCCCATGCATATATCTGGGGAAAATGTTAACTCGAAAATATACATGCACCCCTATGTTCATAGCAGCACTATTCACAATAGCCAAGACATGGAAACAACCTAAATGTCCATCAACAGATGAATGGATAAAGAAGACGTGGTACCTATAAACAATGGAATACTACTCAGCCATAAAAAAGAATGAAATAATGCCATTTGCAGCAAATGGATGGACCTAGAGATTATCATACTAAGTGAAGTAAGTCAGAAAGGGAAATACAAATACCATATGATTTCACTTATATGTGGAATCTAAAATATGACACAATGAAATTATCTATAAAAAAAAAAAGGCTCGGGCTTCCCTGGTGGCACAGTGGTTGAGAATCTGCCTGCTAATGCAGGGGACGCGGGTTCGAGCCCTGGTCTGGGAGGATCCCACGTGCTGCGGAGCAACTGGGCCCATGAGCCACAACTACTGAGCCTGCGCGTCTGGAGCCTATGCTCCGCAACAAGAGAGGCCGCGATAGTGAGAGGCCCGCGCACCGCAATGAAGAGTGGCCCCCACTTGCCACAACTAGAGAAAGCCCTCGTACAGAAATGAAGACCCAACACAGCCAAAAAAAATAAATAAGTAAATTAATAAATTCCTACCCCCAACATCTTAAAAAAAAAAACAACAAATAGGAAACAGATTTGTGGTTACCAAGGGGAGGGGGTGGGGGAGAGATGGATGGGGAATTTGGGATTAGCAAGGTCCTACTGTATAGCACAGGGAACTATGTTCAATATCCTGTGATAAACCATAATGGTAAAGAATAAGAAAAGAATATACATGTGGGCTTCCCTGGTGGCACAGTGGTTGAGAGTCTGCCTGCCGATGCAGGGGACACGGGTTCGTGCCCCGGTCCGGGAAGATCCCACATGCCGCGGAGCGGCTGGGCCCGTGAGCCATGGCCGCTGAGCCTGCGCGTCTGGAGCCTGTGCTCCGCAACGGAAGAGGCCACAACAGTGAGAGGCCCGCGCACCGCCCCCCCCCCAAAAAAAGAATATACATGTATAACTGAGTCACTTTGCTGTACAGTAAAAATCAACACAACATTGTAAATCAACTATACTTCAATAAAATAAATTTTGTTAATGATGCTTTCAAATAACATTTAACAATATAAGAAATTGTTCACCCATAATTTAATACTAAGTGAAAAAAGGATGGTAGTGATCATACAAATACATATACATGCAGACTTGCTTTAAAAAAAAAAGTCAACTCTGCACTTTATTTATTTATTTAGGCCAAGCCCCACAGCTTGCAGGATCTTAGTCACCAACCAGGGATTGAACCCGGGCCACAGCAGTGAAAGTGCCGAGTCCTGACCGCTGGACCACCAGGGAATTCCCAACTCTGCATTTGAAAGTGGTTTAAGTACAAACTCCAAGTGTGCGCCAGCATTCCAAGCTGGCTCCAGACCATCATGACCAGCCAGCAATAATTGGAACCCATGGCCCTGGAGATAGCCGCGGGGGATAAAGAATTACTTGTTTCCTCCATGGTCTTCTAATAGACAAAGGGTCTGGGTGTAACAAGGATGAAAGGCAGGGAAGAGAAAAAGAGAAACACCCCTATGAGAAAACACTTAGGAAAAGTATCTTCCTATTCTCTCCAACAGGATGTCGCATATTTTCACAGGCCTTTACTGTTAGATAAGAAACATTAAGATGAACACAAAGCACAACACAAAGCTGTGAAGGATATAGAGCTATGCTAGCAAAAACAATCCTGCCCCACATCAATGGGAATAGAGAGAGTAAACAATCACTAAAAAACAAACCAACCAGAAAATCACCCAGACGCAAGGACAAAGAAAAGTTTAAATAACATAGCTATATGACAAGGGTAGAGAGGGACTTCCCTTGTGGTCCAGTGGTTAAGACTCCGTGCTCCCAATGCAAGGCGCCCAGGTTCAATCCCTGGTTAGGGAACTAGATCCCACATGCCGCAACTAAGACCCAGTGTGGCCAAACAAGTAAAGATTAAAAAAATAATAAAAGACAAACTCAAGGGTCAAGACCTAACAAAATTAATACTTTTTAAAACAGGGTAGATAGAACAAGGAGGATAAATAGGTCCGTTCATATTAATTAAGATTCTATTCATTTTTACCAAACCAAGGCTTGTTTAAGTGGAATTTAAGCCTTATTTAAAGCATGAAAATGGAGTTCAGATTCATTTTTTGTGAAATTCTAAACCTGTCACACCCAAATCCAAATATTTGTATTCAAACACTGCTTCTAAAGATTTTAATCAAGGCAGGTGATAAGCATCAGAACGATGGGGCTTCACCAGTGGAGGGGTGAAAAGAATTGAGGGAGGTTAATTAGTGAGTATAACCCTCAACTAGAGTTTAAAAGGAAGAGGATTCAGCTTGTAATTCCCACTCTCCCTGAGAGATTAAGTAATTCAAACCAAATCACTAAAACAAGGTCAGGAACCTTCAATAAAGAAGGCTGTGCCCAATTAATGACTTGCTGTAGTGTGGAAAATTGTGACCTGAATTACCAAACATAGTGAAAACACAAAAGGATGTAAAAGTATTCATAAACTCATAAAAATGGTGATCATTTTGTAGTGTGCAGAAACACTGAATCACTATGCTGTGCATCTGGAGCTAGCATAGCGCTGTAGGCCAATTATACTTAAAAAAAACTTAGACTTTAAAATTTAAACTGCACCCTTTAACCCAATCAATGTACACCACTGATAAACATGAATTACTCAAAGGTCTATGTTCAAACATCCTCATTGAAGCATCGTCCTAAGAGGTTACAGTACAACTTATCTAATATAATCACGTCTAATTTTAGAACAAATACCTACATATACACACACACCCACACACAATATGCACAGAAAATGTATGGACGTACATCTAAGAAAATGTTAACCAGGACGGACTCTGCCCAGTAGGGAAGGGTCCTGAGACTAATTTAAAACCTTTCACTGCTTGAATTTATCACAAAGCTATGATCATTTTTCCTTAATTTTGTTTTATTTAAAGAGAAAAAGTTGCTAGTTGATGCATCTATTTATAAAACAGAAGGTGATATGCACACTAGGAAGGAGAGCATGGAACAACATTATGTGAAGTACCTTGCAACTTTGATTCTATAAAAATACTGACATAAATTGTTACCGAACCAAACTTGGGTCCCCTCGCCAGTTTGCAGTAAAGCCAGTCTATTGACACCAGGTTGTGGTGAAGGAAAGCACAGCATTTATTGTAGGACGCTAGATAAGGAGTCCAGGAGAGCTAGTGCTTAAAATACCTGAGCTCCCCAATGGGTTTAAATGCACAGCAAAGCATTTTAAAAAAAATTTTTTTTTTTTAATTTCTATATATTTATTTATTTATTTATTTTGATTTGTCTGCACCGGGTCTTAGTTGCAGCATGCGGGATCTTCCTTGCCATGTGTGGTATTTTTAGTTGCGGCATGCAGGCTCTTAGTTGCAGCATGTGGGATCTAGTTCCCTTCAGGGATAAAACCCGAGCCCCCTGCATTGGGAGCGTGGAGTCCCAACCACTGGACCACCAGGAAAGTCCCTCAGCAAAGCATTTTTAAAGGCCCAGTGAGGGAGAGGTGTCCCAGGGTATGTGATCAGCTCATGCACAATTCTCTGATTGGTTGATGGTGATGTAACAGGGTGATGTCACAGGGGTTAACATTATCAATCCTTAGGCACCAGTAGGTCTGGGAGCTATTTGTTTATGGTCATCAAGTAGTTAATTTCTCCCATTTGGTGGTGGTTTTAGCACCTGTAAAACAACTCAGGAAATGTGCATCAGATACTCTTATCTGGGTGCTTCAGAGCGGAGCTAAAGCAGAGGACATGGGGGAGGGGTCTGTTCTGGGAAGGCTCCATAGGGTCCTGCTCAGTTACATTATGAGGGACAGAAAGCTTAAACCTCACTGCAATTACAACAGATAATTTTTAAAACTCTCTCTGTGATATAATAGCAAACTGTTACCGCCTTCAGAACATGTAGTTTTTTCTCTTTTTATAGATACATTTTGAATAATCCATTAAAAAGTACAGACAGGAAAAAAATTGATACTCCCATTAGATTAGGTAAGGGTAAGTTTTTTCAAAGTAAGGATCTGACTGATGTTTGCCATTCTTTCCCCTTTTACATCCTTGCCTGCCATCCACTGGGATAGCAAATGATAACTCATTCACATTTTACCATGTACCAGACACTATGCTGTAAGTTTTACGTAGATTATCTCATTTAACTTTGAAACAATCCTATAAAATAAGTATTATTATGCCTGTTTAAAGATGAGTGTGGAAGGTTTTGTTTTCCAAAGATGGCAGCCTCTAGCTATCCCATGCCACATGCTCATCTTACTATGTGTCTTTGTCACTCCTCCATCAAGAGGTGGGATCTATGTTCTCTCCTCTCAAATCTGAGGGATGCAGAAGTAACATTATGCCACTTCTGAGGCTAGATCAGAGAACGTAATGCTGCTTCCACCTCAAACTCTCGGGATGCTCATTCTCAGAACACAGCTGCCATACTGTGAGGAGGCCCAAGACACATGGAGATTCTGAGTGTTATGTTCTGGCTGACAGCCCATGCTGAGGTCCCAGCTGATAGCCAGCATCAACCACCAGACACTTGAGTGAGGAAACTTTTGAGATGACTCCAGCTCCAGCCACCATCTAACTGCAACCACATGAGAGACTCCAAGTGAAACCTGCCTCGTTGGGTCCAGGCAACTCACAGAACCATAGGAGAGAATAATGATTGTTATTGTAAGCCACCAAGTTGGGGTAATTTGTTACACAGCAACAGAAAACCAGAATGATGAAGAAAAACCAGCATAAGAAAAGAAAGGTCGGTAACCTGCCAGAGGATACCTTGTCTGCCTGGCTCCAAAGCCCACACTCTTAGCAACTAAGCTGTGTTACTCCTTGGTCCCTACTACTGCAAATGATGCAAAGCAAAAAAGAGGTGGTCAGGAATAATCCACAGAATGATCAATATGTCCCCAAGCACTCGGTCATTGCCTGGAAAACAAATAAGAAAATACATCTAGGGGCTTCCCTGGTGATGCAGTGGTTAAGAATCCGCCTGCCAATGCAGGGGACACGGGTTTGAGCCATGGTCTGGGAAGATCCCACATGCCGTGGGGCAACTAAGCCCACGCAGCACAACTACTGAGCCTGTGCTCTAGAGCCCGCAAGCCCCAACTACTGAGCCCACGTGCCACAACTACTGAAGCCCGTGCGCCTAGAGCCCATGCTCCACAACAAGAGAAGCCACTGCAATGAGAAGTCCGTGCAACAACGAAGAGTAGTCCCCACTCTCCACAACTAGAGAAAAACCCGTGTGCAGCAACAAAGACCCAGCACAGCGAAAAAAATAAATAAAATTAAAATTAAAAAAAAAGAAAATACATCTAGAAAACCGCAAAATAAAGACCAGCATGATAATCTAGCACTCCCAGCCCCACTCAATGACCTCAAGCTACAAGTCCAATTTCACCATTACACACTCTTCCTGTTCATTCTAATTCCAAGACTCTGTGTCTGTGACTTTCTGTTCTGGAATATTCTCTCCACTGTTAACTATTTGTTCAGTATTTAATGATCAGGACTTAAACCTGAAGGACAATAGGTTACACCAGTTCTCAGACTGGATTTTAAGGTAGAAAGAAGGGAGAATAAAGATGCATCACTAAACCAAGTAATTAAAACTACCAAAATGGCCATCTAAAAGAACATATCAAGTAATATCTAATATATATTTTTAAAACCCCAGAAGTTTAAAGGATATAAATCATAAAATGCAAATGTTAACATATATATCAATGTATATATATACGTGTGTGTATATATATAAATGCTAACATCAGTATTTTTAAAAGAGGCTAGATACACAATAATTTACGCATACACACATATATATAGACGGACAGGAAACTGGTAAGAGTGGTTGACTCTAGGAAGAGAAGCATGAAGCGTCTAAGAGGCAAAGGTGAATAAACGGAACGATCAAATGATCAAACCTAGCTTCAACAAAACTAAGACACGCTGACATCGGACACTCTAGATGGGACACAGTGACAGGGACACGACTTCATCTCTGACATATTCCTGACAAAAATATTTAAGCTAAAGCTAATCATGAGGTTTAGAAAACCGGAAGTGCTCATGGCTGTCATGCAAACCTTGTCCTCCGAGCCTAGCACGAGTCACAACCACTAGCTGTTTGCTTCCTAGGGCACAAGGACCGTCGCTGCTACCTTCAAACATCTACCTTATTAACATGCTTGTGAGATCTTGGCTCCCAGGCCGGACGTCAGGCCTGACCTCCTGTGGTGGGACCTCCAAGTCCAAACCGCTGGACTAACAGAGAACCTCAGACCCCAGGGAATATTAATCAGAGTGGGCCTCCCGGAGGTCCTCATCTCAGCACCAAGACCTGGCTCTAACCAACTGCCTGCAAACTCCACTGCTGGACGTCTCAGGGCAAACAACCAGTAAGACAGGAAGACAGTGCCACCCATCAAAGAAAATAAAATGAAACACAAAAAAATACGTTACAGATGAAGGAGCAAGGTAAAAACCTACAAGGCCAAATAAATGAAAATGAAATAGGCAACCTACCTGAAAAAGAATTCAGAGTACTGATAGTAAAGATGATCCAAAATCTCGGAAACAGAATGGAGAAAATACAAGAAACATTTAACAAAGATCTAGAAGAACTAAAGAGCAAACAATGATGAACAACACAATTACTGATATTAAAAATATTCTAGAAGGAATCAATAGCAGAATAACTCAGGCAGAAGAACGGAGAAGTGACCTGGAAGACAGAATGGTGGAATTCACTGCTGTGGAACAGAATAAAGAAAAAAGAATGAAAAGAAATGAAGACAGCCTAAGCGACCTCTGGGACAACATTAAATGCACCAACATTTGAATTATAGGGGTTCCAGAAGAAGAAAAGAAAAAGAAAGGGACTGAGAAACTATTTGAAGAGATTATAGTTGAAAACTTCCCTAACATGGGAAAGGAAATAGTCAATCAAGTCCACGATGCACAGAGAGTATCATACAGGATAAGCCCAAAGAGAAACACACCGAGACACATATTAATAAAACTATCAAAAATTAAATGCAAAGAAAAAATATTAAAAGCAGCAAGGGAAAAGCAAAAAATAACATACAAGGGAATCCCCATAAGGTTAACAGCTGATTTTTCAGCAGAAACTCTGCAAGCCAGAAGGGAGTGGCAGGACATATTTAAAGTGATGAAAGGGAAAAACCTACAACCAAGATTACTCTACCCAGCAAGGATCTTATTCAGATTCAATGGAGAAATTAAAACCTTTACAGATAAGCAAAAGTTAAGAGAACTTAGCACCACCAAACCAGCTTTACAACAATGCTAAAGGAACTTCTCTAGGCAGGAAACACAAGAGAAGGAAAAGACCTACAATAACAAACCCAAAACAATTAAGAAAATGGTAATAGGAACATACATATCGATAATTACCTTAAATGTAAATGCTCCAACCAAAAGACAGACTGGCTGAATGGATACAAAAACAAGACCTGTACATATGCTGTCTACAAGAGACTCACTTCAGACCTAGGGCACATACAGACTGAAAGTGAGGGGATGGAAAAAGATATTCCATTCAAATGGAAATCAAAAGAAAGCTGGAGTAGCAAGCCTCGTAGCAGACAAAATAGACTTTAAAACAAAGACTAGGGCTTCCCTGGTGGCGCAGTGGTGGAGAGTCTGCCTGCCGATGCAGGGGACACGGGTTCGTGCCCCAGTCTGGGAAGATCCCACATGCCGCAGATCGGCTAGGCCCATGAGCCATGGCCACTGAGCCTGCGCGTCCGGAGCCTGTGCTCTGCAACGGGAGAGGCCACAACAGTGAGAGGCCCGTGTATCGCAAAAAAAAAAAAACCACAAAAAACAAAAAAGACTATTACAAGAGACAAAGAAGAACACTACATAATGATCAAGGGATCAATCCAAGAAGAAGATATAACAACTGTAAATATTTATGCACCCAACACAGGAGCACCTCAACACATAAAGCAAATGCTAATAGCCATAAAAGGGGAAAGCGACAGTAACACAATAATAGTAGGGGACTTTAACACCCCACTTTCACCAATGGACAGATCATCCAAAATGAAAGTAAATAAGGAAACAAAAACTTTAAATGACACATTGAACAAGATGGACTTAATTGATATTTATAGGACATTCCATCCAAAAACAACAGAGTACACCTTCTTCTCAAGTGCTCATGGAACATTCTCCAGGATAGACCATATTTTGGGTCACAAAGCAAGCCTTTGTAAATTTAAGAAAATTGAAATCATATCAAGTATCTTTTCTGACCACAACACTATGAGACTAGATATCACTTACAGAAGAAAAACTGTAAAAAATACAAACACATGGAAGCTAAACAATATGCTACTAACTAATCAAGAGATCACTGAGGGAATAAAAAAATACCTAGAAACAAATGACAATGAAACCACAACGACCCAAAACCTATGGGATGCAGCAAAAGCAGTTCTAAGAGGGAAGTTTATAGCAATACAATCCTACCTCAAGAAACAAGAAAAATCTCACATAAACAACACCTAAAGCACCTAAAGCAATTAGAGAAAGAAGATCAAAAACACCCAAGGTTAGCAGAAGAAAAGAAATTATAAAGATCAGGTCAGAAATAAATGAAAAAGAAATGAAGGAAAAAATAGCAAAGATCAATAAAACTAAAAGCTGGTTCTTTGAGAAGATAAACAAAATTGATAAACCATTAGCCAGACTCATCAAGAAAAAAAGGGAGAAGACTCAAATCAACAGAATTAGAAATAAAAAAGGAGAAGTAACAACTGACATTGAAGAAATACAAAGGGTCATGAGAGATTACTACAAGCAACTCTATGTCAATAAAATGGACAACCTGGAAGAAATGGACAAATTCTTAGAAAAGCACAACCTTCCGAGGCTGAACCAGGAAGAAACAGAAAATATAAACAGACCAATCACAAGCACTGAAATTGAAAATGTGACTAAAAATCTTCCAACAGGGCTTCCCTGGTGGCGCAGTGGTTGAGAGTCCTCCTGCCGATGCAGGGGACACGGGTTTGTGCCCCGGTCCGGGAAGATTCCACATGCCGCGGAGCGGCTGGGACCGTGAGCCATGGCCGCTGAGCCTGCGCGTCCGGAGCCTGTGCTCTGCAACAGGAGAGGCCACAACAGTGAGAGGCCCGCGTACCCCAAAAAAAAAAAATCTTCCAACAAACAAAAGCCCAGGACCAGATGGCTTCACAGGCAAATTCTATCAAACATTTAGAGAAGAGCTAACACCTATCCTTCTCAAACTCTTCCAAAATATAGCACAGGGAGGAACACTCCTAAACTCATTCTAGGAGGCCACCATCACCCTGATACCAAAACCAGACAAAGACGTCACAAAAAAAGAAAACTACAGGCCAATATCTCTGATGAACACAGATGCAAAAATCCTCAACAAAATACTAGCAAACAGAATCCAACAGCACATTAAAAGGATCATACACCACGATCAAGTGGGGTTTATCCCAGGAATGCAAGGATTCTTCAATATACGCAAATCAATCAATGTGATACACCATATTAACAAAATGAAGGATAAAAACCATATCATCATCTCAAAAGATGCAGAAAAAGCTTTTGACAAAATTCAACACCCATTTATGATGAAAACTCTCCAGGGACTTCCCTGGTGGCACAGTGGTTAAGAATCCGCCTGCCAGCACACGGGACACAGGTTCGAGCCCTGGTCCAGGAAGATCCCACGTGCCGTGGAGCAACTAAGCCCGTGTGCCAGAACTATTGAGCCTGCACTCTAGAGCCCATGAGCCAAACTACTGAGCCTGTGTGCCACAACTACTGAAGCCTGTGCACCTAGATCCCATGCTCTGCAATAATAGAAGCCACTACAGTGACAAGCCCGTGCACTGTGATGAAGAGTCACCCCCACCTGCCACAACTAGAGAAAGCCCATGCCCAGCAACGAAGACCCAATGCAGCCATAAATAAATAAATAAATGTATTAAAAAAAACCCAAAACTCTCCAGAAAGTAGGCATAGAGGGAACCTACTTCAACATAATAAAGACCATATATGACAAACCCACAACCAACATCGTTCTCAATGGTGAAAAACAGAAGCCATTTCCTCTAAGATCAGGAACAAGACAAGGTTGCCCACTCTCACCACTATTACTCAACATAGTTTTGGAAGTTTTAGCCACAGCAGTCAGAGAAGAAAAAGGAATAAAAGGAATCCAAATCAGAAAAGAAGAAGTAAAGCTGTCACTGTGTGCAGAGGGTATGATACTATACATAGAGAATCCTGAAGATGCTACCAGGAAACTACTAGAGCTAATCAATGAATCTGGTAGAGTAGCAGGATACAAGATTAATGCATAGAAATCTCTTGCATTCCTATACATTAATGAGGAAAAATCTGAAAGAGAAATTAAGGAAACACCCATTTACCTCTGCAACAAAAAGAATAAAATACCTAGGAATAAACCTACCTAAGGAGATAAAAGACCTGTTAGCAGAAAACTATAAGACACTGATGAAAGAAATTAAAGATGATACAAACAGATGGAGAGATATACCATGTTTTGGATTGGAAGAATCAACATTGTGAAAATGACTACACTATCCAAAGCAATCTACACAATCCCTATCAAACTACCAATGGCATTTTTCACAGAACTAGAACAAAAAATTTCACAATTTGTATGGAAACACAAAAGACCCCGAATAGCCAAAGCAGTCTTGAGAAAGAAAGACGGAGCTGGAGGAATCACGCTCCTGGACTTCAGACTACACTACAAAGCTACAGTAATCAAGACAGTATGGTATTGGCACAAAAACAGAAATATAGATCAGTGGAACAGGATAGAAAGCCCAGAGATAAACCCACACACAGATGGTCACCTTATCTTTGATAAAGGATGCAAGAGTATACAATGGAGGAAAGACTGCCTCTTCAATACGTGGTGCTGGGAAAACTGGACAGCTACATGTAAAAGAATGAAATTAGAACACTTCCTAACACCATACACAAAAATAAACTCAAAATGGATTAAAGACCTAAATGTAGGGCCAGACACTATAAAACTCTTAGAGGAAAACGTAGCAGAACACTCTATGACATAAATCACAGCAAGATCCTTTTTGAACCACCTCCTAGAGAAATGGAAATAAAAACAAACAAATGGGACCTAATGAAACTTAAAAGCTTTTGCACAACAAAGGAAACCATAAACAGGACAAAAAGACAACCTCAGGATGGGAGAAAATATTTGCAAATGAAGCAATTGACAAAGGATTAATCTCCAAAATATACAAGCAGCTCATGCAGGTCAATATCAAAAAAACAAACAAACAAACAACCCAATCCAAAAATGGGCAGAAGACCTAAACAGACATTTCTCCAAAGAAGATATATAGATTGCCAACAAACACATGAAAGGATGCTCAACATCACTAATCATTAGAGAAATGCAAATCAAAACTACAATGAGGTATCACCTCACACCAGTCAGAATGGCCATCATCAAAAAATCTACAAACAATAAATGCTGGAGAGGGTGTGGAGAAAAGGGAACCCTCTTGCACTGTTGGTGGGAATGCAAATTGATACAGCCACTATGGAGAACAGTATGGAGGTTCCTTAAAAAACTAAAAATAGAACTACCATATGACCCAGAAAACCATAATTCAAAAAGAGTCATGTACCACAATGTTCATTGCAGCTCTATTTACAATAGCCAGGACATGGAAGCCTAAATGTCCATCAACAGATGAATGGATAAAGAAGATGTGGCACATATATACAATGGAATATTACTCAGCCATAAAAGGAAATGAAATTGATTTATTTGTAGTGAGGTGGATGGACCTAGAGTTTGTTATACAGAGTGAAGTAAGTCAGAAAGAGAAAAACAAATACCGTATGCTAACACATACATATGGAATCTGAAAAAAAAACAAAAGGGGGCTTCCCTGGTGGCGCAGTGGCTGAGAGTCCGCCTGCCGATGCAGGGGACACGGGTTCGTGCCCCAGTCCGGGAAGATCCCACATGCCGCGGAGCGGCTGCGCCCGTGCGCCCGTGAGCCATGGCCGGGAGGGGCCACAGCAGTGAGAGGCCCGCGTACCGCAAAAAACCCACAAAAGGTTCTAAAGAACCTAGGGGCAGGACAGGAATAAAGACGCAGATGTAGAGAATGGACTTGAGGACATGGGGAGGGGGAAGGGTAAGCTGGGACGAAGTGAGAGAGTAACACTGACATATATACACTACCAAATGCAAAATAGATAGCTAGCGGGAAGCAGCTGCATAGCACAGGGTGATCACCTCAGTACTTTGCGACCACCTAGAGGAGTGGGATAAGGAGGGTGGGATGGAGACGCAAGAGGGAGGGGATATGGGGATATACATATGCATATAGCTGATTCACTTTGTTATACAGCAGAAACTAACACAACATTGTAAAGCAATTATACTCCAATAAAGATGTTAAAGGAAAAAAGAAAAAAAAATAAAGCTAATCATGAGGAAATTATCAGACAAATCCAAATTGTGGGACATTCTGCAAAACACATGGCCTGGATTCTGGAAAAATGTTGTCATCAAAGACACAAAAGGCAAGACACTGTGCCAGCTAAAGGACACCAAAAAGATATGGCAACAAAGTGCAATTTGTGATTTTTGACTGGGATCCTGGAAAAAATAAAAACACCTGTAATGGATATTATTGGGATAACTGGGAAAATGTGAGATATAGACTGCATATTACATAACAGCATTGTATCAACATGTTATTTGTACTGTGATTATGTAGGAGAATGTTCTTCTTCTTAGGGGATACTTGCTGAATTATTAGTGGTGAAATGTAATGACATCTACAACTACTCTCAAAAGGTTCCGCGAAAATAAATACATAATTGAGAGAGACAGAGAGAAAGAAAATGCCAGAGCACAAGTGAGATGGCACACAAACATAAGGCAAAATGGTGCACCTAGGTGAAGGGTGTATGAATATGCAGTGTACTCTTCTTGCAACTTTTCTGTAGATTCGAAATTTTTCAAAATAAATAGTTGGGAAGGAAAAAAGGAATACCGTAAAAAATATGTGTATATAAGTCCACACTTTATGTTGGTATATGCCATATACCAACTACCAACTGACAATTAGAATACAATGCAAATTAAACATTATAACTACACCTAACATAATTTAATCTTTTCACAGCAAGAGGGGTCGGAATTTTTCTGCACCTCTGGCTCACAAGCGTAAATGACAATTATATCTGTAAAGTAATGTAAAAAAAAAAGAAGACCGTTCTAGTTGTTACACATGGATTGTCCATAATCCACAAATCGAAGCACAGGTAAATGTCTTACCCCTACCTCACTTCACAACTTCCCAGTACACTCTTTCACTAAAGAGTTGTTTCAAAATTTCTATAAGGAAGTTCCGATAAAAACACTACTGCTTGACCCAAAAATAATAATAAAAGAAAATATACACAGCCCAGCTTTCCTCTCAATTGTCCACTAAACCAATGTCAATAAAAGGCAGGTAGCCACACAGTAACCGCTCACTACATTACTGCCGAAAGTTCAAGAAAAGAATCTCGGGTTCAATCCAGCCTTTTAAAAAATTAAAAAAAAATTTTTTTTTTCAGTCATCTCCCCAGACTCTAACATAACCTCGCACCAAAATAAGTCTCATCTGGACTCGGGTCGGCGCTGTGGGACCCCTCACGGCCCCCAGAGCAGCCCCGAACCCCTCGGGCTACCCCAGCAGGCTGGGGTTTCGAACAGCCCAGGGAGGTTTGGGGTCCCCACCCTCGGTGCCTCCCACCGCCCTCTGAGAGGCTGCGGAAGCCGGCCCCCGTCCCGCCGCCACTCTCCCTCTCGTCCCGCCCCTCCCCAGCCCCACTCAACTCTTCATCATGGATGCGGAAGCCGGCGACAACCCCTGGCCGATAGTGGAAGGAGAAGAAAGGGACAGAAAGGGTGGCCCTTGGCTTCCACTCCTTTGAGGCAGGGTCCCGAACTAGGACCTCCACGGTGGTCCCTAGATGGAGAGCGTTAGGATCCGGCCGCCATGTTGTATTCCTGTCACCCTAGCAACCGTCTGGCCCTGAACTCCTCGAGGCCTTAGCCCGCGCGTGCGCAAAACGCCCTGTCCGCGCCCGCCAGGCCTACGTGTACGCGTGCGCACTGCGGCCCGCCTCCTCCCTCTAGTTGCTAAGCAATCCCCGGTAGCTTCAGGCAGTTCCCTGCCTAAATTATTGTGTAGACGGCCTTCCCCGGGATCGCTCACCGCAGCGGTCCTGAGAATTTAGCAATTTGGGACCTAATGCCTGGACAACAGCCTTGAGCTTTAACTGGGCTGGGACACACTAAATAATTGTCAGTTGATACCTGTTCTTTGCAGGTATTGTTCTCATCTTACTATTGAACATCCACTAACTTTAATATATTAATATAAAATAGGTAATACATTCACATGATTCAAGATTCAAAAATAACAAAAACAGAGCCAACAAAGTGGAAATCCTCCCTCCCACCCCTCTGTCCGAAGTTCCTCTCCCCATAGGGTAGATCTCCCCAAAGATCTCATGTTATATGAGATCTTTTATTCCCTTTTTCTTACACCAACGGTAGCATAGTATAGACTCTGCTCTGTTTTGTATTTTTTACTTGACCCTTTAACTTGGAGATTTTCCCCTACCAGTACCCAAAGAGCTTTATTATTTTATTTAATGGCTATACTAGTTCATGGTTGTACCATCCCTTATTTAACTTGTCCCCTACTGATGGTCATCTAGATTGCTTCTTTTTTTAAAATTTATTAATTTAAATTTTATTTATCTTTGGCTGTGTTGGGTCTTTGTTGCTGCGCGCGGGCTTTGTCTAGTTGCGGACAATGGGGGCTACTCTTCCTTGTGGTGCACGGGCTTCTCATTGCAGTGGCTTCTCTGGTTGCGGAGCATGGGCTCTAGGCGCACGGGCTTCAGTAGATGTGGCATCCAGGCTCAGTAGTTGTGGCTCGCTGGCTTAGCTGCTCCGTGGCATGTGGGATCCTCCCTGACCAGGGCTCGAACCCGTATCCCCTGCATTGGCAGGCAGATTCTTAACCACTGCGCCACCAGGGAAGCCCTAGGTTGTTTTTAATAGCCTGATCTTTCAAACACTGCTGCAGTGACCAGCTCTGAATATGCATCATTTCCTATACGTTTACGTGTACCCATAGGAGAAATTCCTAAAGTGGAGCTGCTGAGTCAATGCATATCTACCTTGATTTTTTTTTTTTTTTACTTCTTGTGAGTCAAGGGCTTCCCTGGTGGCGCAGTGGATAAGAATCTGCCCGCCAATGCAGGGCACACGGGTTCAATCCCTGGTCCGGGAAGATCCCACATGCTGTGGAGCAACTAAGCTGTGCTCCACAACTACTGAGCTTGTGCTCTGGAGCCAGCAAGCCACAACTACTGAGCCCGTGTGCCACAACTACTGAAGCTCGCGTGCCTAGGGCCCGTGCTCCGCAACAAGGGAAGCCACCAGAATGAGAAGCCCATGCACCGCAACAAAGAGTAGCCCCCGCTCGCCGCAACTAGAGAAAGCCTGCGTGCAGCAACGAAGACCCAACACAGCAAAAAAATAAATAAATAAAAATAAAAATTATAAAAAAAAATGTGAGTCAAAATTCACATAATGTAGAATCAACCATTTTAAAGTGTGACATTTAGTACATCCACAATGTTGTGGAACGATCACCTTTATCTAGCTCCAAAACACTTTCATCACCCCAAAATGAAACCCTAAACCCATTAATCAGTCTCAAAAACATGATGCTGAGTGAAAGAAGCCAGACACTAAAGGCCACCCTATTGTATGATTTCATTTACAGGATATTCCCAGACTAGACAAATCCATAGAGACAGAAAGTAGATTAATGGCTGCCAGGGGCTGGGGGAATGGGTGTGAATGCTAACAGGTACGGGGTTTCTTTTTGTGGTGTTGACAATGTTCTGGAATTAGATAGTGGTGATAGTTGCACAACTTTGTAAGTCTACTAAAAGCCGCTGAATTGTACATATCAAATAGTTAGAATGGTATGTTATGTGAATTTTATCAAGTAAATTGAAAAAAACAAAGGGTGGTTATTGCTGGTATTATTATTGTTGATGGTACTGTCTTTGTTGGCTCTGAAAAGCCACATCTAATCTCTCCAGATCACTGGAATTTGACTTCTCTCTTCTTACCTCCTTGTGGTCTTTCCCCTTATGTGGGGACTTGTCTTTAAGTCACATTTATCTTTCTCTCACTGTCTCTTTCATGTTCCTTTCTGCCACCCAGGTAGGTTCTAAGCTCCTTGGGCAGCCCACCCACCTGTCTTTCATCTCTTCTGGAGGCAGAGCCAGTTTCTGGATATTCATTGAATACTTGTTAAACAGGCGAATGCAGTTAGCAGGTGAGCCCCTGCCTCATCGATTCCAATGTGCATTTTCTGTTCACCTTCACTGTGGACAAGTAGTAGTGAAATCCTAAAGAAGACCAGGTGGGTCCTGATCCTGAGGAGGCGTTAGAGCAAGGCACCCCCTGTAAGTAGACGCAGCGTTGGTGTGCCTCCCCAGGTGAGCAGGGGCTAGTGGACTTCAGCCCTCAAGAGCCACGCAGACTGCACCCTGGTCCACAACCTGCACTTCGTACCTGGAGGCCCTGGGAGAGGGAGCGTGGAAGGGCCTCCGGAATGGAAGATCAAAGGATACAAACAGGGACCTTAGCAGGAAGACAGAAAGGGAATTGGTGCGAGATTTTGCCCAGAGCAGTGGTTTTCAATCTTTAGCCTGCACCGAAATCACCTGCCTTCAGGTGACTCTGGATTCTGCAGGGCCCCACACCCAAAGCTTCTGAGTCTGTCATTCTGGGGTGGGGTTTGAAATTTCCCGTCTCTAACAGAATCCCAGGTGATGCTGCTGCTGCACTTTTTTTTTTTTCCCCCCCCCGCACTGAGTGGCTTGCGAGATCTTAGTTCCTCGACCAGGGATTGAACCTGGGCCACGGCAGTGAAAGCGCTGAGTCCTAATCCCTGGACCACCAAGGAATTCCCAGCCTTATTCTTTCTTTAATTCTAAATAGACTAGGAAATGTTACTTCGAAAAGCAATTGCTGAAGAAGGTCTCTCCCTATAGTTTATAGACAGAGGGGTCAGCCTCCTCGGGTTTCAGCTGTGTGGCCTGGTTAACCTGCTTCCTTAGACCACTCATGCCCTAAATGACAAAAGAAAGTGGCAGATGAGAAATAACAGGCTGTGAGCTCCTCCAGGGAGGGCCCCGCCCTGAGCCCCTTGCCGGCCCAGCGCACACAGTGCCAGCAGCCAGGCATATATTACGTGCTCAAAAGATGCTTGTGAAATGGAGCCAGCCTGCATCCTAGGAGCTCTGCTTTTAAAACTCTGCCTGAACACTACCTAATTATAGCCACTTGCACTTTTGACTCATTCTAAAACTGTTCCTCAGACAGTTCATCCTGTATCCTAGCATTAGCTTTTCGCTAATTCCCAATGTCAAGAGATTCAGCCATTAGGCTATGTTTAGCAGACAATCTGTTTCTGCTGAGCATCTTAATTACGTTCAAACCAGGAAATGGGCAGAAGTTAGAAAGAGAAATTAGGAAGGACAGAAATTTCAAACATGTTAACCTTGGTAAGGTGGGTAAAATGCAAATCTACCTACAGATATTAGAAATTAGATTCATTTTAGAAAATAATAGGGGGTTCCCTGGTGGCCTACTGGTTAGGATTCTGAGCTTTCACTGATGAGGCCCGGGTTCAATCCCTGGTTGGGGAACTGAGATCCCCCAAGCCACGCCACACAGCCAAAATAATAGTAATAATAATAATAAATGTATCTCAGAGGAAACTAAGCATGAGCAGGAATATGAAATAAGAGCAAGGAGAACATTAGACATTCAAATTAACACGAAGAATCGTGGTTAACCAAACACTATGAATGAGATTGTGGTCTAGTGTGGATGCAAAAGAGGCCCAATGTCAGGCTAGAGAGACATCTATGCACTTTTCTTACAAAAAGGCACATGGAACAATAGATTTTTTTTTTTTTTAACGCAAGAAAAGTTTTCCTACAAGGAGAATAGAAAAGTTCTTAAAATGCGGACTTCCCTGGTGGTACAATGGTTAAGGCTCAGTCCTTCCACTGCTGGGGCACGGGTTCTATCCCTGGGCAGGGAAGTTCTGCATGTTGCAGGGTGAAGCCAAAGAAAAAAAAAAGTTCTTAAAGTGCTAGGGGAGTGAGGATCGCACTGGGTGACCCCAGCCAAGTTACAGGACCACTGTTTCCTCATTTCATGTACAATGAGGATAAAAATACAGTCTCCAAACAGTGGTGGTGAAGATTAAATACCATGTCCGTGGTGCACTATACAATACTGTTTGATTTTTGCCCAGAGTCTGAAACTGACTAGGACCCTGTGGGGCTCCAGGGCACAAAAGTCTTTCTGTGTACCCCATTTCTTGTTTGCAGGAAATACACTTCATTCAGCCTCCACGACCTTCCCTGAATTACAAAGGGGAGGTTCAAACAGTTGCTAATCGGGAAGGGAGGGGACTCAGAGAGGTGCGGGGTGGTCTGGGAGTTTGGGACTAGCAGATGCAAACCGGTACATATAGGATGGATAAACAAGGTCCTACTGTACAGCACAGGGTACTGTGTTCAATATCCTGTGATAAACCATAATGGAAAAGAATATGAAAAAGAATGTGTATATGTGTATAACTGAGTCACTTTGCTGTACAGCAGTAATTAACACAACATTGTAATTCAACTATACTTCAATAAAAAATAAATTAAAAAAAAGAAACAATAGTGCAGCCTTGGGGCGGAGTCCTGGTTCCCCCTCAAGGGACACACATAACAATATCTTGGGCTTCCCTGGTGGCAGAGTGGTTGAGAGTCCACCTGCCGATGCAGGGGACACGGGTTCGTGCCCCGGTCCAGGAAGATCCCACATGCCGCAGAGCGGCTGGGCCCGTGAGCCATGGCCGCTGAGCCTGCGCGTCCGGAGCCTGTGCTCCGCAATGGGAGAGGCCACAACAGTGAGAGGCCCGCGTACCGCAAAACAAAAACAAAACAATATCTTGAGCCGTTTTGCAGATACTGAAGCCCCCACCAGCCGGGAAGTTAACTGTCGGCTGCCCGCAAGCACCAGTTGGAACCAGAAGGTTGATGATGCCGACACCCACTTACCTCACCACCAACCAATCAGAAGATTGTCCACTAGCTGATCACGCCCTCTGTGAACCGTTACTAGAAAACTACCCTCTCCAGGTTGGGACACACAGTTTTGAGGGCATTAGCCTACTGTGGCTCCCTTTGCCTGGCAAAGCAATAAAGCTATTCTTTTCTACTTCACCCAAAACTCTGTCTACGAGGTTTAATTTGGTGTCGGTGTACAGAGGCCAGATTCGACAGCAAGTCTAACACAGGCCTGGCACAGAGCAAATGTTCAATAGATGTTGTTGACTAATCAAGAAACATCATCAACTGTCACGTGCTCTGTCATTCCGCTATGACAGGGGCAAGGGGATTTTCACTGATTATTGAGCATCTAGGACAAACCTTAATCATTGATAGGGAAGAATGAAACAGGCAGACTGACAGGGTGTAGAAGCCATGTGGCCTGTTGTTGGGGACCCAGAGAGGGGAAGGGCTTTGCCAAGCTCACCCACTTGCTGGTGGCCACCCGGGGCTCTGACCCGAGTCTTCAGCTTCCAGCTCCCTGTGCCTCTATAGCTGTCTCTCGTGTCTAAAAGAGACCTTTGTAAAAGCTTTGCAATGACTGTACATACTCTAAGGAAGTACATTTTTTTAAATTAATTTATTTTATTTATCCTTTTTTTTTTTTGGCTGCGTTGGCCATTGCTGCACGGGGGCTTTCTCTAGTTGCGGCGAGCAGGGGCTACTCTTCGTTGTGGTGCACGGGCTTCTCATTGCGGTGGCTTCTCTTATTGCGGGGCATGGGCTCTAGGCGTGCGGGATTCAGTAGTTGCAGCACGCTGGTTTAGTAGTTGTGGCGCACGGGCTTAGTTGCTCCACAGGGTGTGGGATCTTCCCAAACCAGGGATTGAACTGGTGTCCCCTGCATTGGCAGGTGGGTTCCTAACCACTGTGCCACCAGGGAAGTCCCAGAAGTGCATTTTTTAAAGTCCCCGGAACCAACTGATTTGTTGTAGCAAATTAGAAGCAACATCTGAAAAACCCTTCTATTTTTTGTCTATTTTTCTTTTGTATTGTATAACAGCTTTGACATAGTACATATTGTACAATGAAGCATTTCATTTCTCTTCCCCCCCTTCCTTTCCTTTTTTTCCAGAATCAACTGGCAAGAAGTGAGCTTCAATAATGAAAGTGTTTTGCTTTCTCCTTGTCTGTGTGTACCAGGGCCCCGAGTCAAAATAAAAATGTAAAAAGAAGGTTGAAAAAAAATTCAAGGAAATTGTCCAGGAGACAGACAAAAGAGAGAAGAAAATTAGAGAATCAACCCAGAAGGTCTGACCTCTGAAGAATGGTGTTCCAGAAAAAGAAAAGAGAGCATATGAAGTGAAGGAGATGGTCAAATCTCCTTCAGGAACATTCTTCATCAGAAATGTTGCCAGGATGAAAGGACATATTTCCAACTTGAAAAGTCCCGTGGGATGCTCAGCACAATGAATTTAACATTCATTCAACAAATACTTATTGAATACGTCCTACGTGCCTGGCACTGTTGTAGGAAGTTGGGATCCATGAATGGAGGCAGAGATCAGACTGATGCTTCTACAAGCGGAGGGACATCAAAGATAGCCAGCAAACCACCAGAAGCTGGGGAAGGGGCATGGACCAGATTCTTCCTCAGAGCCTTCAGAAGGAACCAACCCCAAGGACACCTTGATCTTGGACTTCTGGCCTCCAAAACTGTGAGAGTATAATTCTGTTGTTTAAGTCACCCAGTTCGTGGTATTTTACTATAGTAGCTCTAGGAAACGACTACAGTGTGCCTTTATTTTCATACCAAAGGATCCAACTTATAAGCAGAATGACAAGTTTTATAAGTTGAATTTAAAGCAAATGACTATTTAAAATCCAAGGTAGCGGCATGAGCCAAAGTCCCACCCTCGGACATTTAAAAACCCGAGTAATAATACTCAATACCGTTTAATTCTGATCATGTATGTTTGCGTTTTCCTAACTCAAAGAATGAAAATTGGGGCTTGTTTGTCTTGGAAGTCCTGTAAGGTGGAGTGAGAATAGCTGGACGAGTTCAGAGACTTTTGGAGAATAGCGGTGGGTAAAGGCCCAGCCCTCCGTCAGCACCGGGCTCCGAGGAGCCCGGGCGCCCAGGTGCGGAGCTGACTACGTAGATCTAGGGTGCCCCCTGCCGTCTATATTCAGTCACTGTGTCTCCCCAACCTCGGGTCTTGGCCTTGGAATATAGACTTGGCCAGGAGCGCCCCGCCTACTCAGGACACGCGGCTGGAACACCAGGAAGGAGGGTGATGGTGGCAGAGGGAGTGGGGGAAAGGAGCTGGTTAGGTGGGGACTTTCAAACGGCTGTTACTGTGGCTGCGGGATGGACAGATACGGTACAGGATGCCCAGTTGAAGTTGAATTCCTGATCAACAACTAACAAGTATGTCCCAAATATTGCATGGGACATACTTACTATGCTAAATTAGTTGCTAAATCTGGCAACCCTATCGGGGCTGGGCCAGAAGGGGAAGGTGTGAACAGAATAAAATAACTTTATCTGACTTGCTTTTTTGTTGTTGTTTTTGATGTGGACCATTTTAAAAGTCTTTATTGAATTTGTTACAATATTGCTTTTGTTTTATGTTTTGCTTTTTGGCCCCAAGGCATGTGGGATCTTAGCTCCCTGAACCTGCACCCACTGCACTGGACGGTGAAGTCTTAACCACTGGACCACCAGGGGAAGTCCCTATCTGACCTTGCTTTAAAGTGTAAGATAATTTTGGAATTAGCTATTTCATCCATTTTGTAACTGAGCACAACCCTATGGGGCCTTCTCGGAACAGACCCCTCCCCCATATCTTCTGCTCCAGCCCCTCACCTGGCCTTTAAAAATGCTTTGCTGAAACCCATCGGGGAGTTGGGGTATTTTGAGCACTCACACTCCTGAATTCCTTGCTTGGTGCCCTACAATAAACGCTGCACTTTCCTTCACCACAACTGGGGGTCAGTAGATGGGCTTTACAGTGAAGGGGCGAGGGGACCCAAGTTTGGTTCGGTAACAACCTGATTCCTATTTATTAAACACATATTATTGCAGACAGAGTGCTAGGCTCTGGGCATTCAGCTGTAAGCAAAATGGACAGGATGGCTGCCGTCACGGGCAGCTCACTCTACCGCCTTGGCCTACATTTATCTGTCCTAGTCAAGTGTCCCAGTCTCCAGGAACCTGCTCAACCCTCCACCACCAGCACAGTTTACTTACAGCACAGCACCTAAACCTCTCCACTCACTCTAACACCTGTCTTTGCTAAACTGAGCTCCGTGAGGACAGGATTCGGCCTGTTTTGCTCACAGCTGATTCCCTGGGGTTAGGGCATTGCCAGGGTGAATGAGTATGTTTTGACCGAGTGGCTCTTTGTCCGCACTTGGTTCTCCAGCCTTCCTGGTGGTGGGGTGAGCTACTTCACATCTTTTCAGTTAAATCTCTTCTGTTAAGATTAGCTAGAGTCTGCTTCTGCTGCTCGCAACAGGGAACCTTGATGAGACATCTGCCGTGGGAGATGGTTACAGTTTTTTGGAGTAATCAGACCAGAGCCGTGGACAGTGTGAAAAGCTGGTGTTTCTCTCCTGTACTTCTGGAGCGTCTGCCCCAGCAGCACAGGCGGCTAGGGCCTCTCAGAGACCAAGAGACCCCTGGGACATACAGGTGGGGGAATGGACATCTTTGAGTTTTGTCTTTCCAGCATTTTTTCTCCTTTTTTTTTTTGCATACAGACCCTATCCCTTTGCAGTGGCTGTCATATTGCCCATTCTGCCCCTATTTTATGATTTATTCATGTGCTGTATAGCAAGAGAGGACAAAATGACAACAATTTCCAGACATTCCAGAAGGAGGGGGAAGGAAGAACTATGCCTTACCTACTTGAAGAAACACTGAGGAACCATTTAAAATGACATTTTCAATTACTGAACGACATGCTTATAATAGAATATTAAGTACAAAAAGCAACATAAAAATTATATTCTCAGGGTTTCCCTGGTGGCGCAGTGGTTGCGAGTCCACCTGCCGATGAAGGGCACACGGGTTCGTTCCCCGTCCCGGGAAGATCCCACATGCCGCGGAGCGGCTGGACCCGTGAGCCATGGCCGCTGAGCCTGCGCGTCCGGAGCCTGTGCTCCGCAACGGGAGAGTCCGACACGACAGTGAGAAGCCCGCGTACCGCAAAAAAAAAAATTATATTCTTTTTAACAAGGTTGAATTGAATCATATATATATATATATATAAATTTTTTTTTAATACACCGTACAGTGAAAAAAGATTGGCCAGAAGGATGCCAAGTCTCCAGTAGCCGTTGTTTCGGGGCGGTGGGGAATTCGGTGGTTCTTTTGTCCTTTATCTGGTTTTCTGCATTTTCCAAGCTGTATTTAGCCTCGCCAAATGCTCTTGATACACGAAGTTTCCATGCCGCAAGGATTCTCAGAGATGAATAAAAATTGCACCGAGTTGCAATATTGGAAAATCCTGCTCCCGAGTTAAGTTTTAAGATCAGCTTGCATTTCCCCTGCGAAAGCCTCCGATTCGCTGTAAGAAGTCACTTCCCTTCTCCTTAAAGGCCCCGGGTCTCAGTTGTTTCATCTGGCCAATGGGGATGACAACAGCCCTCCGCGGGAGCCGGCTGGGAGTCAGCACGGCTGACTCCGCCTAGAGGCGCTTGGCCAGCTCACGGCCTGGAGCAGGCGGAGAAATCTCATAGGTATGTCGGCGGCGCGGGTGCGCTCAGTGGCCGGTTAGCTCAGTTGGTTAGAGCGTGGTGCTAATAACGCCAAGGTCGCGGGTTCGATCCCCGTACGGGCCACAGGTGCCGGTTTCCTTTTCCCTCCCCCACGTTATGGGTTGGTTTTACAACTGTAACTGGCTTTGAAAAATATGCCTTTTGAGTGCTGTGAGCCGCGTGCAAACAGGAGGGAGTCGCGGAATCATTCTGGACTCGGCCCGGAAGTTGGGGCAGGCTACCGGGTGGGGAGGGAGGGCAGGATCCCGCGCGGGCTCGGGCTTTGACTAGTTACCCCAAGTCCCCGCGCGTTGCAAGCCTGCAGCCCACTTTGGGTCCTTTTTTAGGATGCTCTCAGTTGCCACCGCCGGTTGCTACCTAATGCAGAGCTTCTGAGGGTCCTCGTGGGGAGACCTCAGTTTTCTGGAGTTCTTAGAATTGAAAATCCAGGGTTGGAATTCATTCATTCCACACAACTTTTTTTTTTTTTTTTTTTTTTGCTGTTGTCTTGTTTTTTGAATATGGAACGCTTCAAGAATTTGAGTGTCATCCTTGCGCGAGGGCCATGCTAATCTTCTCTGTATCCTTCCTATTTTAGTATATGTGCTGCCAAAGAGAGCACATGTCCACACATGTTAATGGAGAGCCTACTGCATGCCCGGCACCCTAGTCTAGGCAGGGAGCAGTAAATGAGAGACACAAATTCCAACGCACATGGAGACAGTGACCAGCCAATGACTGCCATGTTTTTAGTGAGGCCCTTCTGGTTGTGGAAGTGTAAGCAGGTTGGGTAGCAGGTGGGAGAAAGAGAACCAGGCATGGCTTTCTTGACATGAGAGAAGCCCTTTCAGGCCTAAGTCATTTTGTAATCTAAGCCTGGCCACAATGCTTGCCCTTGAACAGGTCTCAGTAACAACGATCTTAAGGGAACGAAAGAACAAACTGTTATTGGGCTAGAGAAGTAACAATACCAAAGATAATAAATCAGTTGTAAAGACTCCCAGTTCTGTTTCAGTGGTAAAGATTAGCCGGAAGCACTTTCTTGAGCTGTTTTGCAGAATCTAAACTTTCTTCACCGGATCTACTGGAACCTAAAGATTCATGATGTCGACCTTTTCTGACCCTCGTGATTTCAATCAACAACTCTGCCCCAATTCTAGGCTGAATTCTCCTCTGCTCAAGCCCCTTTATGAATATGCATATACCACCCAAGCCCCTTCATGAATATGCACATACCACCCAAGCCCCTTCATGAATATGCATATACCACCCAAGCCCCTTCCGCAATTTTGCTGCTTGGATTGACACCGCTTTGGGAGAGCTCCCTGGTGTTCTCCTTACTCTGCAAGTAATACATCCTTCCTTCTCTCAATTTTTGGCTTGGTTGTCTTTTGGCTCCCCACCCACCAGGAGGCGAACCCAGTTTTTGGGTAACAGAAGCATCTGGAAACCTCTTGCTGCTTTTTTGTTTTTCAGAGAGCTCTTAGACTTCACGTTTCTTCCTCCTGGTTCTGCAGTATGTAGCCAGAGGGTCAGCTGGATGAATTTCTCACTCATAGTCCAAGTCAGGCATTTTTAGTTTAACAAAGTCTAGCTTTTTAGGGTGAATGCCATATTATATCAGGGTCCAACTGTAACCGAAAGTGGGGTCTGGCTGCTCGCTGCTCAAAAGCCAATAAAGAGGCAAGGTTGGTGGAAAGGAAAGTTTGCTTTATTTCAGTTGCCGACAGTGAGGGGAGGCGGGTGGCGGGGAGTGAGGCCGGACTCCTGTCCAAAGGCCAACTCCCCACCACTGACAGCCAGTGGGCAAGAGCTTTTATAGACAGAGGGAGGGGGCTACATGCAGAAACAGCACAGTCAGCTCTGACAGTCATCTTGAAATCTGTCGTGCGGTGCTCTGATCAGCATCATCTTGATTGTTTTCAGTACAGTTCATCTTCAGTTCCAGGGTCGGTTTGTTCCCATTTCTTTGAGGCCAATTCTCGGAGTTGTGGCAGCTTATGTCATGGCTACGGTCTGGTCATCATGGAGTTACTTTCTTCCACCTGGTGGGGATTTCAGTACCTACAAGACAGCTCCCAGGATACGGCTCAGAATACTATGTATAGCCCTTGAGGAGGAACTAAAGCTCCTTGACTTTGCTTTCTGACTAAACTATTATTGTTTTGTCCTGTTTGACTGTTTTCCTTTCTTCTGTATTTTCTCACTTCTCTGGTCACGCTTATTCTTTGGCTAAAGTTTTTCTACAGACAAAAGGCAGGTGGAGGACATGGCGGGGAAAGACCATACAGTCCTGCTCCATTTCAGAACCATGCTTGAAAAATCTCCAGTGAGAACATCTACTAGATCATTCATTCTTTTTCCCAAGCCCTGCAGCTTGCTCGACCTTAGTTCTCAGACCCGCCCGGCAGTGAGGGCACCGAGTCCTACCCACTGGACCCCGAGGGCGCTGTTCTCAGCTTGTCACGGGGCCATGGGGGCAATCATTCATTCTTTCCTCAAATAAGTCTTAAGCTCTGACTTAAATCTGTAACGGCTCAAGGCTTAAAGCCACAGACCACAGGCTTAAAGCCGTTGGCAAGTGCTCAGTGTGTACTAAAAGTGCCCATTAAATGCCAGCTATGGGACCGTTGTTATTATGAACAGTTAGAAGGAGAACCTAGGGCTGCTGACCTCTAGAATAGACACCCGTACACTGGTTGCATTTCACACCTTGGATGTGTGTTACAGGCACCCTGTTAGATGCGGGGACCTTGCAGAGGAGGAGCCAGCTGAGGTTGCTGCCCTCAGAGCCCGTACTTTCCTAAACAAGGGCTTGAAGGGGTCCGGAATACACCTCTGTGGCATAAAAATTATTTTGAGCAGAAGCCATTTGAGTTCCTGAGAAGCCTCATCTGCCTAAAGTAGAGCCTTCCAAAAGAACTCAGAGCAATTCAGTTGTCATAAATCCCAGGAAACAATCAGGCAAGACTGACTTTTATCACTGGAGAGGAGAAGCTGGCATCACCTAAACAGGCATTGTCTTAAAACTATCTTATCTCCCATCTACTCTAGGTAAGAGCCTATTTATCTTTCCTAAGTTGTTTGTTGTCCGGTAAGTGCCCTCTCCACCCATCCCCTCCCCTGTTAAGATAATACTATATAAGCCCCACATTCTAACTGCCTCTTGGAGTCACATTTTTCTGTGAATTCCTGTAGGTACATGAATAAAAATACATTATTAAAAATGGTCTTTTTTCTTGTTAATCTGTCTTTTGTCAGTTTAATTCACACTCCCCCAGAGACTGAACCTGAGAGGACAGAGGAAAAGTTTTTCCTCCCTTCCAGGCTCAAAAAGATAAATGGGATACTGTGTTCTAGATGAGGGGCAGTTCTTGGCTTAGAGATCAGAGAGGATCTTTCTGACATCTGAGCATGGAAGGATGAAAAGATCTTTCTTTCAAAAGTTTAAAAAAAAAAGAAGAAAGAAAGAAAGGAAGGAAGGAAGGAAGAAAAGAAAAGAGAAAGACAGACAGAAAGAAAGAAAACAAAAGGATTAAGAAATTGAAATAGGGACTTCCCTGGTGGTCCAGGGGCTAAGACTCTGCGCTCCAAATGCAGGGGGACCCCGGTTCGATCCCTGGTAGGGGAAATAGATCCCACTTGCTGCAACTTAAAGATCCCGCATGCCTCAAGGAAGATCCTGCACGCTGCAACAAAGATCCTAGATGCTGAGTGCCGCAACTAAGACCCGGCGCAGCCAAATACATAAATATTGAGAGAAAAACAAAAGAAAGAAAGAAAGAAATTGAAACAAATTCCACAAATCTAATCTCCCCTTTGGCCAATCCTTAGTGAGGCTACTAATGATAGACACTGCAGGGAGCATAGCGAACGCAAGAGTATTGACTACGATGACGATGCGATGGTGGTCCTGTGGAGAGAAAAATGATCAGCAAGTTCACTGGAAACTTCTCAGACACCAGCCTGGCCCCCAGCTGCCCCCACCATGAGCATCATGGCATTCATCATATCATACAGCAAATGCTGGTTTTGTCTTCCTTCTTCCAGCCTAGACTGTATACAGAGGGCAGCGATGATGACTCACCCAACAAGCGCTTAGTGTTTGTTGACCAATGGCTCTACTGCCCCCTTGAGACAGGTGCACGCACTAGCGGCTACAAGACACGCGGAATCAGGAGAGTAAAAGGAGGGGAGATTGGGAAAGGATGGGCCGAAGAAGTGGGGGCGGTAGAGCTGCGGACTGAGCTGTGAAGAGGGGTGGGGCTGTTCATTCGCTCGTTTGTTCATTCATTCATATTCGTCCATCATTCATTGGCTGAGCGTGCACCGCTGGACACTGAATGAGTAAAACTACACCCTCGAGGTGCGCCCCGCCTGGGTGAGTGGGTAGGGAGGAGCGGGCGGCATGGAAACAATTTCGGGGTTGGGGAGCACACTTGTTAAAAATGCACACTTTGAGGGACTTCCCTGGTGGCGCAGTGGTTAAGAATCCTCCTGCCAAGGCAGGGGACACGGGCTCCAGCTCTGGTCCAGGAAGATCCCACATGCCGCGGAGCAACTAAGCCCGTGCGCCACAACTACTGAGGCCGCGAGCCACAACTACTGAAGTCCGTGCGCCTAGAGCTCGTGCTCTGAAGAGAAGCCACCGCAGTGAGAAGCCCGCGCACGGCAACGAAGGATAGCCCCCACACACACCACAACTAGAGAAAGCCTGCGTGCAGCAAAGAAGACCCAACGCAGTCAAAACTAAATAAATAAAATAAAATAAATTTATTTTAAAAAATTCACACTTTGAACCACCTCTCGGGTATATTAAATCGGAAGGTCTGGAGGTGGGGCCTAGGAGTCTACGTCCAGGCAGGGTCTTCACGTGACATTGAGAACATTTGGCCAGGGTGATGTTAGGGCCGGGGCTCTGGAACCTCGAGGACCTTTGCCTGAGAGTTCCCGGACAGCTCCTGGAGGAGGTGATATGTGAACGATAAATACGTCTACGACAAGCCATAAGAAAAGTCGGCCGGGTCCTGTTGTTGGTGAAGCGGTGGCAGAGCCGGGCCGGCTCAGGCCCCGCCTACCGATCTGCTCGGTCAGGTGCATTCGCCTTCCGAGGTGTCTTGGCCTGCGGGGCACTCGTAGCTGCCCCCCTTTCCCAGGTGACGCACATTTGAGCGGTCGGAGCTCAGTGACTGGGGTTCGAGTCCCCGCGTCGGCCGTTATGGCGGACGCGGAGCCTGAGGCTGAGGACGGCAGTGAGGATGGCGGCGGCGGCGGCGGCGGCGGCGGCGGCGGCCGGGCTCCCGCAGGCCAGAGAGGCAGCGCCGCGCGCGTGGCCCCGCTGGGCCCCGAGCAGCTGCGGCGGGTCCTGGAGCAGGTGACGAAGGCGCAGCCACCCGCAAAGCCGCCGCCGCCGCCGCCCTTCGTGCTGCAGGACGCGGCGCGGCGGCTGCGGGACGCGGCCCAGCAGGCCGCCCTGCAGCGGGGCCCCGGGGCCGAGCCCCCGCGCCCGCGGCGCCTGCTACCGCCGCAGGTGAGGCGCCGGGAGGGACCTCCGGGGAAACTGAGGCCCGGAGTAGGACGAGGTCTCGCGGCGGGCAGGCCGGAGCCCGCGCTTCCCCTCTTAGGCCTTAGAGGTGCTCAGCCCGAGAGACCGGTGTCCGCCCGCGTTACAATTCAGGGCGTCCCCACACTCAGCTCCATGGGGACCGCAGGCCACCCGCACCTGTCACCGCCCCAGCGTTTTCAACTCCTCCCCCGCTCCGGGCTCTCGGAGCCTGTGCCCATGGCGGCCCCTGCCTGGGACCCAGCCCTGCTCAGGGCTCCTCCGTGCCGCCTGGCTCCTCTCGCAGGCCTTCGTCCGTTCATTCGCCTTGATCACTCACGGTGTTCCGGACCCTGCCCGAGGCGCAGCGTCAACCACAGCCCTGAAGGATGTGAGGCGTGTTGTGGGCCTGACACGGGGGCTGCTGGAGAGTGAGCAGTCCTTAGGCCTGACACCGGAGTGGAGACCAGAATGGGTTAGAAGGACATTAAGAGGAGAATTTTCCATGTGGAAGGTGCTGCAAGTGGCACGGACGAGACTCGGGACAGAATTAAGTACATTACAGTAACTTGGTGCAGGGCTTGTGGCAGTGCCTGTGTTTGTAACCCCAGTTACAAATGGCCCAGCACGTGCCCGACATTCGCTTAATGAATGAGACACGTGAAAGCACTCTGTATACTAGCCAACATCCCTTCTCAGCGGCGCTATTTTCCCGTCACACAGCTCTTGGCTGCTAGGGAAGCTGGATCTAGAACATGGTCTTCCGAGCCCAGAGGGTCCGGTGTAGCACCTGAAGCCTGAGGTCCTTCCCATTACGTGTAAAGGCATCCCCTTTCAGCACTGGGCTTGTAAAGGACAATGCTTCTCACTTCAAAATTGCCATAGATTTTTCTTCCACTAGAATAAATAGGTAGAGAATAGAATCAGCGATCTTCACGGGGTTTCCCTTACGGTTTTGTTTTTTTTTTTTTTTGCGGTACGCGGGCCTCTCATTGTTGTGGCCTCTACAGTTAGGAACACAGGCTCCGGACGCGCAAGCCTAGCGGCCATGGCTCACGGGCCCAGCCGCTCCGCGGCATGTGGGATCTTCCCGGACCGGGGCACGAGCCCGCGTCCCCTGCATCGGCAGGCGGACTCTCAACCACTGCGCCACCAGGGAAGCCCCGGTTTTGTTTTTGACTGAGTGATTTTGACAGTTTAGGGTCATACCCAGTTGGTCATCAAGACTGGAAAGGTTGTCTCACTAAAGTTTGGGAAGACAAGTATGATTCTGCTCAAATGCCATACTTCTTAGAGGTGTGACCTTGGGTAACGCGACCTCTTTGGGCTTTAGTTTCCTTATTTGTAGGAGGTTTGGCTCCTTGGGTGAGCTTTCCAGCTCGTACTCTGCTGTTGAAACAGATGCCTCTCACATAAGCCCTGCACAGCAGGTCTGTGGAGTCAGAAGGGTGCCAGTGGCTCATTTGCTGGCCTCTGCTCCGTGCCTGGCACTGTGCTGAGCCGCTTGGTTCTCAGCAGCCACACAGAAGTGCTTTTATCAGTGTTTTACAGATGAAGAACTAGCTCAGAGGGGTTGAGTGATTTTTGCCCAGGGTCCCCTAGGTGTGGCTACTCTCCAGGGCCTGTTGAATGTGGCTACAGCTTTTTGGGTTTGGTAGCTTAGGAAAGAGTCCAAAAATGACGTATTCCAGAAAATGAAAGCAAACTTAGGTAGCATGGTCATGTTCGGTAGCTAATCTAGTTGGAATGCTATAAATTCTACTTGCATTCACGACGATGTAATTTTGCAGTCTGTTCAGCTAATATTCTTTGCCCGCCTGCCCCCCCCTCCCACAAGCTGTGCCATGGAGGCCACAAAGACAAATCAGATGTGTACCTTGCCCCTAGGGAGGTTATGATGTTACCAGGCAGGTAAAACATGACTCAGGATAACTTCTGATCAAGGCCAGAAAGCTAGAGGTACGATAAAGAACTAAATGCATTGAGAGAAAGGGAGAGGTTATTTCTGGCTGAGGGGATCAGAAGAGGTGGCATCTGAACTAGATCTGCAGGGTGGGTCCAAGTTGAAAATACAGGAGAGGAGAGGCAGTGCTGGAGGTGGGGCAGGGTGTGCCTTTGGAGATCCCAGGCCTTGTGGTTCTCTATCGGGGGTGGTGTGGATTAGAAGGCACAGACCAAGTGGACACACTCCCACAGGTCAGCCCCTATCCCTCCCATCCTTCCCATTCCTGCCCCACAGAAACATTTCCAGTTTCCTACCACACAACGTGCCCTTTTTCATGCATCCCTGCATTCACACGTTTTTCCTTACACCTAGAATAGGTGTTCCATCTGGGAAAAATTCTACTCAGCTTTCAAGGCCCCCCGTGGAGGTCACCGCTTCTGGGAAGCCTACCAGGCCTGAACTGTTCTGCCCCTCTTACTGCACCTGTTGCACCTTGGTGTTGCTTTCCTATCGGTGTTCCTTAGGAAACCTAGTCTGCTTTCAGAATCATCAGTGGAGCTTTGAAAGTACAGATTTTGAGGCAGGATATCCTGAGTCAGCAAGTTTGTAGGTGACTGAGGTGGGGCAGGGGAAACACCCCCTCCCCAAGGGTGAGGCTGGGACTTAACTTTTGTTTGTGTATTGACACCCAGAGATACTTAGTAAAACTTTGTTGAATGAAATAGACATATAACAAAGTATCAAGTATAGTACCCACTTGGTAAACTGGTCTGGAAAGCAGATGAAAGAATTAGACCAGCTTGGCCACTTGTGGTAATTCTAAAACAATAGGATTTGGCCTGGGGGGGTGGGGGCGTTCTATCTGTCTGTCTTTAATGGCATTATCTGGTAATACCCCAAGAGCTTAGAGACACATTCGAAGTGATTGGTAGTAAAGTGAAACAAATGTGATTCTTAAAAGATGTGCAAGTAAATCTAGCTGTCATTGGATTCACAGTAGCCCAGGACCAGCTCTGTACCCTTCCTCAAAAACCAATATGTTGACTTGTCTCTGCTGTTTGTAGTAAGTGTATAACATGCACTCAGACAGATACACTCCAGCTTGATTTCAGTGAGGGTTTCCATTCTGTCCTGTGTGATATTTTTATTGACCCTCTACTTGGTAGAGGGTTGAGTCCAAAGAGGGCCTGTTGGTGACCCCAAATTGGTGGTTCTCAACTGGGGGCAGTTTTGCCCCACGGGGGGCGTTTGGCGCTGTCTGGAGCCATTTTTGATTGTCACAGCTTGGGGAGTGCTACTGGCATCTGGTGGGTAGAGGCTGGGATGGTGCTCAACAGTGCACAGCACACCTGCCACGACACACTTACTGGTCCGAAATGTCAGTTGTGCTGCAGTTGAGAAAGCCGCTCTGGGTGATGAGGTTTGTCTGTCTTTTCTCCCTGGAGAAAGATGCTCATTGTTTCTGCTTGGTGAGGGCAGGAGCCTTGTTTTGCTGCCCTCGTCTGAGCCCATGACAGCATTTAGTCTCCGTAAAGCGCTGTGTCGGGCACCCGGTCACTGCTCAGTATTTGTGGAACCTTGTTGGCAGCAGCCCTCCCCTTTGGTGGGTGTTTTGCTGTTACAGACAGTGCTGCCTTGAACCTCCCAGACATACATCTTTGTGCCTGTGCCGGTGTTTCTTCTGGGATCCAAGAAGCAGGATTGCTGGGGATCAAAAAGCACATGCGGGGCTTCCCTGATGGCGCAGTGGTTGAGAGTCCGCTTGCTGATGCAGGGGACGCGGGTTCGTGCCCCGGTCCTGGAGGATCCCACATGCCGTGGAGCGGCTGGGCCCGTGAGCCGTGGCCGCTGAGCCTGTGCGGCCGGAGCCTGTGCTCTGCAACGGGAGAGGCCGCAGCAGTGAGAGGCCTGCGTATTGCAAAAAAAAAAAAAAAAAAAAAAAAGCATATGCATTTAAAACTTCATTAGATGTCAAAAAAAAAAGTTGGTGAAGAAATGCAGCCCCGCTCCTAGGTGTGTGCCCTGGAGGAACTCACACATGTATACACACACATACGTCACAGCACAGAGCAGACCAGAGAGCGCAGGGTTGGTGACCACCTGTCCTCTGACAGGAGAACATTGTTCTCATGCTGCAGAGCAAATGAACGCCTGAGAGCTGCACACCTCAATATGGATGAATTTCACAAACAAGATAGGGAGGAAAAAGCCCCAACAAGATACCGGAGATGATATTCACTTACCTAAGCTTAAAAACACATCAAAACAGAACTGCATATCTTTAGGGATATCTACAAGTGTAATATAAAGAATGCATGAGAATGGTAAAGAGCAGATTTAGGACAGGGTGAAGAAAAAGGCATGCGGGTTGGGGGCATAGCAGAGGGCTTTCCCCGGGTAGTAATGTTGCATGTTGTAAGGTAGGTGGTAGCAACCTGAATTACATAGTTCTTTATGGCTTTTTTGGTTTCCAGAATTTCACTGAAAACTTTTAAAAAAGAGGCCACATATTGAATTGAGTCCAATTTAGAGTAGTAAGAACTCCAAGTTAATACAAATATGGTAAAACTATAAAGAAGGATATTCATGAGCTTATTAGTGGATCTTGACTGGTATTTTTTTTTTTAAAGTGATGTAGAGTAGATGCTATCAGAAGGCCTTTATGTAGGAATGGTAAGTGCATGAACGTTCTATTTTGTTTATATATGCAAATGTTTCTGTAAGCACGAGGGGTGTGACGTAAAATAGATTACTGTGGACTGGGCAGAAGGGTTGAGAAACACCACTGTAAACACTACAGATACATTATATAGACTCCTTTCTATGTAAGATGTATAAGTTAGAAAAAAATCTCAACAGTGGATTTAAGATGAGAGTAAAATTGTAGAAATGTTGATAAGCATAGTCCTTTTCTCTTTCTGTGTTTAAGCAATTGGAAGCCATCTGTGTCAAGGTTACATCTGGAGAGACGAAAGGTCAGGAAAAGCCGATGCCTGCACTGGCCACCATCCAGCCCAAGACAGCCAGGCCGAGCCAGCCGCTAGGGAGACACTGCAGCGTGCTGGGGCTCAGCGTCGCCAGCTCTCAGCCGCTCAGGGCGCAGCCCCTCCTGAGCACCGGGCCACAGCCGCGTTTCCTGAGTCACTCACCTCAACCTCCTGTTCAGGTGTTCGTCCAGAGGCCACTGCTCGCCCTCCGACCAGACCCTGCAAAGAGAGTCTTGGCCTCTGAGGCCCTGAGTGGACAAGGCACCACGTTGTCCCCTCTGTCAGCCTCTGACCCGCCAGCAGGAACATCTGTTTCATCCAGTCCAGCAAATTTATTTATTTCCAACTCGCAAACAAAATGCACCAAGAAACTAAAAAAATCTTTAAAAGTGAAAACACGTTCTGGACGGATATCTCGACCTCCCAAGTATAAAGCTAAAGATTATAAATTCATAAAAACAGAGGATTTGGCCGGTGGTCACCCCTCAGACTCTGACGACTATTCAGAACTGAGCGTGGAGGAAGATGAAGACCACAGCGGAAGGCAGGTGCTCTTTGATTTATCGAGCTGCTCTCTGAGGCCCAAAACTTTTAAGTGTCAGACCTGTGAAAAGTCATATATAGGAAGGGGGGGGCTTGCCCGGCACTTTAAACTGAATCCAGGCCATGGCCACCTGGAGCCTGAGACGTTGCTGTCTAAGAAAGCCAATGGGAGCATGATCCTGGGCCCCACGGAGGGCAGGACCACCAGCCTGGCATCTCGGGAGCTGTCCACGCCAGCTCTTCTAAGTGAGGAAGGGGCCCGCTCAGCACGGGGTGGCCTGCAGGTAACGTTTCTGTCTGGTGATAGCGTCCTGATTCCTGCCCATCCTTTTTTTTTTTTTTTTTTTTTTAATCTTTTTTTGGCCACGCCACACGGCATGTGGGATCTTAGTTCCCCGACCAGGGATCGAACCCACGCCCTCTGTATTGGCAGCATGGAGCCTTAACCACTGGACCGCCAGGGAAGTCCCCTGCCCATCATCCTTAAATTAACTTTACATTGTCTGCACTGCTGCCAGATAATCGAGGAGAAGTGTGTCTTCCGTCCAGTGCCGACGGTTTACTGATGGGAACGCAGGCATCAGTCCTGTAGATCCGGTCAGTAAAACTAATCGCAAGCACTCTCGGCTCATGCTGACATGACTGTGGGCCTGGGAAAGGTCCAAGTGGGGGGCGCCAGTCCACAGGGCTGCTGCCTGGGGCGTCCGCAGTAAGACGTCTGCTTGCCGTGTTCTCTCCTTGCTTTGCCCCTTCCGAAACTCAATCAGACAAAGCAGATATGAGTCACCATGAGTTTGCATCACCACGTCAACGTTTATTTACTGAAATTTTAACTTACCCAACATGTGTGGTGAGCATTTGTGTGCCATGTACAGTAGGTCAGTTATTTAAAAAACAGCAGGTGGATCACTTTAACAAGTGGCTGGCCTCTGTGGTCGCCCTCATCCCACTTTGTCTTAAGCTTCCTTCCTTTTCCTTTGACTTGTGTTAGCTGTTGTTCGTTATTTGTAGTTTTCAGACGTTAAATAGAGAAACCGGTGTTGGAATTGATGTGACTACTTGATGGGAGTTTGTGACTTTAGGGACCTGGGAGCTGTTGAAAATGCATGTTTGCCTGCTCGTGGCGACCTCATTCCCAGCAGCAGACGGGGTTCCTGCGGGAGGGCTGAGGCCAGCGGCTGCTTCCGCTTTCACATCCGCTCCTTGGGGCCTGAACAGACACCTCCTGGGCCCAGGAGATCTGTACTGAGTGAGGCCTAGTGGTAGAACCATGGGACAGCCCTGTGTTAGGATTCAAAAATATTGTCTCACCTTGCAGCCTCAGTAATAATAGTAATAACAGTAATACCGTTTATTGCACGCCTGCTTTGGGCAGGAACATCACATACGTTTTCTCATCCTGTGAGAGCCCTAAAGGCAGGTGCAGGAGTCTCTACTGGAGACGAGGCGCGTGGGGCTCAGAGGGGATGACGGGCTCCCCGTCGAGGCACGCCTAGGACTCTGTCCAGGCTGGGGTTACACCCAGGTCTTTTGACCTCAAAGCCTGCACTCTAGGCCCGGCTGCCTCTGCTAGGAGGTTCTACGCCTCTCACAGCTGGCAAGAGCCCGACTTTCGAGAGACCTCTAACTTTTCTTAAGTTGTAGTAGGACCAGCATGACCATGTAGTTTGTCACCTAAACCCGGACATTCTGAGAATGAAAGGGGCACTATTAATCATTCCAAGGGACAGCAGGCACAGCCAGGACTGCCTCCGACAAACTGGACGACCAGGCCGGCTGGCACCTTCCATTTCCTTCAATAATGAAATCTTACACCACAGCAAAAGCAGCTTCTGGATATCTGACTTCTGGAATTGAGGCACCTAGCCTTGCTCCAGATGGCTTTGAGGCCGTGGGGTCCCAGAGCGGCTCCCTCCAACCAGAACTATGTCTCGTCTCCTCTCCTGAGTCGGCCGTGGATGGCCACGTGGTGCTTAAAGCCACAGGCAGACCTGGCGTTCCTCCTGAGGCTCCATTTTAATGAAGATTTGGAGGGAAAATTCTTTAAGAGGACACACTTTGTGCTACCTTTCCTTGTATTTAACCTTCCACCAGTCCTGGGAGATGTAGGTGTATTATTCCTATTTTCAGAGGAGGAGGGAATTGGCACAGAATGAGGAAATAGCTAGATAGTGTTAGATCCCGATTCTTTTCACAAAGCTGTGCAAATCCATGGAGACAGAAAGTAGATTAGTGGCTGCTGGGTCTGGGGGGAGGGACGAATGTGTGATAATGTGTAGGGTTTCTTTGGGGGATGATGAAACTGTTCTGGGATTAGATAGTGGTGATGGTTACACAACCTTGTGAATATCCTAAAATCCACCTAATTGTATATTTCCAAAGGATGAACTTGATGGTATTTGAAATATATCCAATAAAAAATAATTTAAAAAATCTAAAAGTCATGGGTAAATTATGAATTAACAAAATTCAGGTCAATTTTTAAGATGGTAGTGACATCAGAAAAGTCTTTTGTTTCATTTTGGGCAACACCCCAGGGTTAGGGTTTGTCAGCCCTGACCTGCAGGGTAGTATTCGTCTGGTGTCTTAAAGGGATACTTGGTTTACCTGTAAGATGCATTGATTATAGTTAATGTGTCTTAATTATGCAAAGAAGAAGAATTTAGCAAGTTCCTTGCTTTTGACTTGACATTTTTCTGCTTTAAGGTTTTCATCATGGTGTATAAAGCATGATTATTTTATTTTTGTTTGGGTGTGCAACCCTATCTAGAATGGTCAGTCCGTAGACGTTGAAGAGGCGCTGGTGCCTGAACCAAAAAATGGAAGTTTTTCAGCCCTTTTGGGATCAGAGAGACACCCCGGACGTAGAAGAAGCGGCTACTCCGTGGCCCTCCCAGAGCCCAGCGCAGCCGTCCTGGAGCAGAGTGGAGCGGTTGGCCCGCAGGTGGGCGTTGGGGCAGCGTGTGTACAGGGCCCGGCAAGGAGCAGAGCCAGGCTCCTGGAGGTGCGTCGCTCTTAGAACCCTGTTCTTGAAACCTGTGTCTCTGGCATGGTACGTGGCAGTTCACTATTAGGTTTCTGGATTTAGAAGTAAAATACCCAGTTTAGGTCACCTGATGTGTAATTAGATGAAGTGTGTAATAAATTCAAAGACAGCATTATCTGAAATGACTCCTAGGTGTACCTGTTTGAAATGACCAGAGGGCCTTAAACATAGAGCTGCTTGCCTTTTTCAGTTTTAGAATTATTATAAGCTGTGTTTTCATGGAAGCAGTTTAGAAAACAACAGAAATGGTTTTCTTTTTTTTTGTAAAAAGTTTCAAGGTATAAAAGCATGTTTCAGGTTTTGAACTCTAGAATCTCCATTCCATCCCCTTGAAAGTAAGTTTATCGAATTTAGTTGGATTGGCTTAGAAAAGCGGAAACCCAAACTTACCCGAATTGTCTTTGACTAGGATGTATTTATTTGCCTGCTAATGGCTGGATGAGTATCTTAAAGAAAAGAAGTGAAAAACAGCAAGAGAGAGCACGAGATAAGTTAGTGAGACAACTGGCCCCAGAAAGAGTGGTTTGCTGTCAGCAGCCCCGCCTCCCAGCCCCGACCACGGGCTTCCCGCAGGCACCGCAGCGGCACAGCTGCTGTGCCTCGTTTCACTGAGTCCCTGACCATAGTAGCTCCACTTAGGTGAGAAACCTGAACCTCACAGGGGCTGTTAACTTGTACCCGGTCACCCCGCAGGTCGGTGGCGGATCCAGAATTTGGATCTGAGACCAGTGAGGTGACCCTAACACGTCACCTTGACTCGCAGTGCCGCACCTTTCATACTGAGAGTCGAGGACTGCTCCGAACAGCACCGCTCTTGATCTTACAGATGGGAGTCTCCCCAGAAACGGGCATTCATTTATACAGGAACTGGGTGTCCGTCCAGTAACGGGCCCTGTCCTGGCTGGGCGGGGACGCTGTGCAAGGGGAGAGGTGGCGGCCAGAGCAGTCAGTGGCAGCACGGCCAGGTGCGCGTGGCTGGGAAGCGGGGAACTGAGGAGGTGCCCTCTCTGCTGCTGTGATGCGCGTCCTGGACGTCCGGACGTGGGCCAGGCCGCAGAGGGGCCATGCCCCACACACCCACCTTCTCACGCCTCCTGAGTGCTGGAAACCAGCTGGTCGTTTTGCTCTAAGGGCTCTTGAAAGTCACGATTAGACATTTTTATCTTGCAAATGAAAAGGTTTTCCTTTTGCTTTTTGACTGTTTTATGACCATCTGTGGCTTCCTCGGAACCCCTGCCAGTTTGCAGCTCCCAATTGATGGCCCTTCCTAAGCCCTGAGCCCGTGACCTCCCTGAGCCTTGTATGACTGTTTCTAGGACTTGTCGGTTTCGCCCTGACATTCTTGCCTCCCTGGGTGATCTCACTCAACCTCCTGCTTTCTCAAACTACCTTCCGTCTGCTGACTCTCACGCCTGTACTTCTGTCCAGACCGCTCCGGAGCTTCAGAGCTGATTTCAGGCATCCCCACCTGCTGTCCTGTAGAGCCCTCCACATCCTGCCGGAGCCCACAGTCTGGCTTCCTGCCCCACCCCCTATTATCAGGGGTCTGCCTGGGTGCTCAGCTGGGTGCCCAGAGGCACCCATGGCTCCTCTTTTCCCCCTTCACTCACCCCTCCCCCATCCTGAGGACTGAGGATGGTGCCCTCCCTGCATCCTCTCCCCCCCTCCCCCCCCCTCGTCTGTCCTGCCTGTACGTGTGCTTTGGTGGTGGTCTCCTGGCGGCGGGCTGCCCCGGGATTTGCTTGCATTTTCGTCTCGGGCACTAGTTGGTGAGCCCTGGAGAGCAGGAAGCACATTTCCCCACCGCTGTGTCCTTCTCCAGGGCCTGGCGCCCACCGCTCGTTCAGTGCTGTCGCACGGGAGCCAGACTCTGAACCCACCGTTGACCACGGGGCTTTGTCAGCGGGTGAGCAAGTGCGATACTTAACAAGGCAGAACGTTTACAGTTGAGAGGCGCGTAATCACTGAGAATTTAGGGAACTTTCTGCCTTCTGTGTTCTTTGCTACAACAACTCGTTGGCTGCTGGGAAATTCTTTCCATACTGTCAAAGATGTCAAACGCTTTCTTCTGGTAGTTTCTCCACCAGTGTGACCGGGAGGATCTAGTGGAGTTGGCTCTGCCTCTGCTGGCTCAGGTCGTGACCGTGTCTGAATTTCTTCTGATGAAGGTGAGTCTCCTTAGTGTTTCTAAGTGATTGAGGGGATGATTTGAAGTTATTTAGAAAGGTGTCCTTCATATTTACTTAGAAGGAGCCAGGCCCGTGGAAATCCTCTCCCTCCCCCAGGACAGAGCTAAAGTGAGCCTGCCGGTCCTGCCCGGATGCCCAGCACACGGCTCTCAGGCAGGCCGCTCGTGGACCCGTGACTGTTTTCACTTTGTGGGGAGGAGCGACAGTCACCTTTCTCCTGGCTCCCACCCACCTGCCAGCCTCCTCCACTGCAGCTCTGCCCCCGATGAGCCCGCTCTGAGATGCGGCCTCACCGCCGGCACCCACGCTCCCTGGAGGCGCCCCAAGGAGCAGAGGCCTGGCCCTCCCTGGCCTGCAGGCCCTGGAATGTGCCCGTTTTCGTCCTCAGGGCCTTTCTGCCTTCCCATACCGCTCCCCTGGCCACCATCCTCTTGTGGCCCTCATCTGGGGTGGTTTGTTTCCTGGGCTGCTTCTCCCAGGCCCATTCTGGTGCCCCGCCGAGCACAATGCTGGGCACACATAGGCTCTCGCTGGGGAGCGAAGGCAGTGCCTGTGTTCATGGCTGCTGAGGGCTGAGGAACTTGAGTCCTTCCCTCTTTCAGATTTCTCTCTGTATTTTCCATTTCATTGCCTTGGGTTTAAACATTTTTTTTGTCATCTTTATCTTCACTAAGGTTGAAAAAGGTCATCTAGCAAAACCTTTCTTCCCAGCTGTGTACAAGGAATTTGAAGAGTTGCATAAAATGGTTAAGAAAATGTGTCAAGATTACCTCCATAGCTCTGGTCCCTGTTCTCTGGAAATAAACAACAGTAAGGTAACAAGCTCACAAGAGAGACTCGCTCTTATAGCCAAAAGAAGGCTGTCCATTAAAAAGGAGGATATTTATTTTTGTAGTGACATCTTCCCAGTCAGCTTCTTCTAGCTTTTTCTACTGTCAAGTGCAGGGTTTTTTTCTTAATATAAAAGCGATACATGCTTTTTTCAGAAAATTCGGAAATGCAGATAAATGCAAACACCCATAATCCTCCCACTCACCAATGATCACAGTGAATAGACTGTGTCTTTCTTCAGTGTGTAGGTGTTTGCAAAGGGCTGAGTTACACAGGGACCAGTAGTTATTTTTTGCGGTTGTGTCGACAGAATTCTCATTTCAGTGTCATTGCCTTTAGCTATATTGGGTCCTTGACAAAATATGTCATGAACTGATGAGGATTTACTTGTCTCGGATCAAACCCTTTTCTGGGCAGAGTGTGGCCCGTGGTCAGGTCACCCAGGGGCCTCTCACTGTGTCCAGCACGGAGACTCAGGTCTGCGCCTCCACCGAGCAGCTCACTGACTCCCGGCAAGTCCCTGCACCCTCCACCCCTCTGCCAAAGGGCAGCACTGAGCTCACGGGCTTTTCCGGCTCTCACGTGCCGGGGCTGTAATAGTCTGGTTTCGCCAGACTGTTGAACAACACGGATGGGCTTGGAGGGCATTATGCTGAGGGAGGTAAGTCAGAGGAAGACAAATGCGGTATAGCATCAATTATATGCGGGATCTAAGAAATACAACCAGCTAGTGAATACAGGTACGTAAGTAAGTAGGTCAGAAGGTAAATAAGTGGTGTCAGGTTTACTAAAAGGTCACTCACACAACGATGAAGACTGCTTAGGCCATGGTGACTTCGACTGCTCCTAACGTGATCACACTGACGATGGAGCTGCCTGTCTGTGATTGGAAAGGTGAGTGTTTTCTCAGTACAGAGCAGTTAGTTGCTTCTGTAGCAAGAAGTCTTAATCTACAGTGTAATATAATACATGGGTTTTTTGGGTTTTGTTTTTTGGGGTTTTTTTGGCCATGATCATTAGTTTTATACAAATTCAATATTTAATATAACCTAATAAACTCTTGTGTTTTATTTTCTTAAATCATATATTTTTAAAATGCAATGGATTCTTTGCTAGGCCTCCCATAGATGCCCCAGTTGGCAGTGGTCACCTACCTGTTCATAAACTGTGGGTTAAGCCGGTGTGGGTACCATCCTGTTACGGAGCAGACAGGACGTGCACGAACGCTGTGCATGCTCACTGGGACCCTTTGTGGGCAGTTCGGGATGTGACGCAGCCTCTTTGGAGCGAACACAGTGGCTCTGTTGGTAGGGGACACTGTCAGGTTGTTGGGCACTAAGCTTGCCGACCCCTGTTCTCTAGCTTAACCTTGACCTGCTACCCTTCCTTCCTTCCCCACCCCTTGCCTGCTCTGTGGTGTTCTCTTTATGCTGTCCAGGTATCAGTGATGATGGCTGTTGGTTATTACCTTAACATCCAGTGCTTTACGTAGGTTTTGCATAGGGAGTCTAACCTAATCTTTACAAAGTCCCTTCAGGGCAACTGTGGTCTCCCTCATAAGATAAGGAGACTTAGCAGGTAGGTGGCTGCCAAGGTCACCCAGGTTCTGAGCAGAGGTGCTGGGGTCCAGCTCTGGCTCTCAAACCCACATCTTTTCCATCAACTGGGAAAGGAGATCTGGTCCCAGAATAGGCAGGATTATCTTTCTGAAGATACCAGTGAGAATTCAGAAAAGGAGGAATAATGGGCAAGAAAGTTACCATGGTGTCAGACTAACATGATGAAGCTTGTGACGACAATTTATCTTCATTTTCCCCACTGTTTAGGTGGCACCTTGCTGTACAAAGGGACTTCATAGATTTAAACTCAGCCCTTTGTTCTTAAGTGTTGACATGATTCCGAATCTTGTGTTTTGAGTGGAGCGTCTCTGTGGGCCCCTTTCTGCTCAGGTTGCCGAGTCCTTAGGAATCACAGAAGAATTCCTGAGGAAAAAAGAAATACACACGGACTACACTCCTCCCAAGTGCAACAGCCGAGAGGACGACCCGGAGGACCTGGAGGGTGCTGGCCCGCAGAAGAGGGAGAATGAGGTGGGCGTGGCCGTGAGGGGCGCCCGGCTACTGTCTGCTCCACATTGCACTATTGGGGTTGGATCTCTTCAACTCACAACACTGTTTTCCAGGAAGAAAAGGTGCAAGGTGGCCTGTTTCTCCCTAGTCTTAGCTGGTTGCATCTTCTCTTCCTAGACCGCAGAGGACAGGCTGGCTTCGGTGAAAAGGACCAGAAGAGAAACTGTGCCCCAGGACACCACAGAGTATTCTGCCGACAGTGGAGGCCGGCAGAGGCTGGCCTCTTGTGCCCCAGCTGCCAGTGCGGGTAAAAGACTCTTTGCGGGGTGCACCCTGGGGCTCAGAGGCCTGCTGCTCGGGTGGGTGCCCCTATGGCCACATCTCAGAGAACCCTCTGGTTTCTCAAGAGTTTTACCCCAACCTCCCAGTGTTCTGTGGTTCCATGTTTATTCCCCATGAGTCTTGGGGTCTTTGGGGTTTTCTTGGGTCCTTTCTTGAAACGAAGACCTGCCTCGTGGTACTGAGTCGGTTGTACCTGGCGGGGGTCCCAAGAAGTTAGGCAGACCTGAGACCAGGGACAGGTCCCAAGGACACACCAAGTCCATGGCTTGGCTTTCGTGAGACTTGGCTCTAAGTGCCAGCTGAGGGTTAACGTTCGAAAATGGGACGTGTTCCGGCTTTATTTCGCCAGAACTGATCAATGAGACAGCCCTGACGTACGGCAGGCATGCTGAGAATGGTTATATAACTTTTTAAAATCTTATCAGGGCCGCCTGATACCTCGCCTGATCCTAAAGTCTCTAATTTAAAGAGGCATTCTCCCTTCTAGAACTTATTACTTAATTCTTCCGGAGGGGAGGGCAGATTTATTCATTGAGAACCATGAAAACCCTCTGGCACCTGCTTGGAACACAGCTCCTCTCCCCTAACTAGTCTGCGTTTCCTCTTTTAATTTCATCCATTCTTGGAAGCTACCAAGCAACAAGGAGGGTTTATGTTTTCATCTTTGGGCAGGAAAATGACTTTGGACTAGCTGGTTTTGCGCAGTGAATACAGTGACCGGCCATAGCAGTACACACATGATTGTCTGTTTCTCCCAACTGTTTAGGTTTTGCCGCTGGAGTAAATGGGGGCGCGTCTCACCTACCTGAAGAAAGTCCCACGATGCCCGTTTCTGAGCTCGACGGCAGCACAGCACAGGCGGGCCAGCAGCTGAAAGCATTTGCTGGCTCAGCCGCCGGGAGTGGGTCTGCAGACCCTGCTCTCTTGTTTCGAGAAGCCCGTGGGCTGGGGGTTTATACTCAGTTAGGAGAACCAGGGTCTCTGGCCCAGGAACACTCGCCAGAACAGGATGCTGGGGACGGCCAGGGAAGCCGGGCTCTCTGCGGCACCTCGATGGCCCTGCTGCCTGGCCGGCCTGGAAATGCAGAGGCGGGAAGCCTTCGCGAGGTGCGCGGCTCCCACCTGAGCAGCCCGCAGTCCGGCCCCAGCGAGGTCCTGCTTCTGGAGGCCGCGGCCCCGCCGCAGGAGAAAGCATGGTCCGTGGACGTCATGCCAGCCGGCTATGCCTACGGCACCACGTCCGAGCCGGGGCCTCAACCCAGCCGGGGTGGATTTCTGGGTCCTGAAGGGGGCCTCACAGGCCACGCGGGGGACTTGGACCAGTCGCCCTGTGGGACCGAGACACACGCTGACCGGAGGGAGCTGGAGGGCATCACTGCTGTCAGGGAAGCCCTGGCTTTCGAAACTGCCAGTGGGGGCCCCACGTTGCCGCCCCAGCGACAGGAGCAGGTGTTTATCCCAACTCCTGATGGCGCGTCTCGTCCCACCCAGGCTCCGTAGTGTCTGGGGAGGGGGACGTTGTCATAGTGACCGACACAGAGGGGCCTGCCCTGCAGCCGGGCCCCTCGGAAGGGGGTCCTCTGGAAACCATGGAGACGGAGCCCTCTCAGTGAAATGGAGCCAGAACCGCAGTCCTAGATTTGTATGTATTTTACCTGGACGTCTACTTCAAGGAATGTTTATTTTTCTAATGTGAGTACTGATACAAGTGAACATTTTATTTATAAAGAATAATGTCTTTCTACCCCACTGTCTACCTTTTCCTACACCTTCCTCATTGTAATAATGGCAGATACGTTACCTGATAACAAATTCCCGATACATCTAACTCCTAGGAGCTTTTGATCACTATTGCAGTTAATACCACTACACTGTTTCTTGAATCTCCCCTGCTCCCCAGTTCCAAAAAACTACGCCCCCTTTCTCTTCGGTGATATGCTGCTCTTTCACCAGACTTGGTCCATACTAGAAGCTTCTTTTGGGCTCAATAAAAAAATAAATACGTAAGCTTGCCATCTGGGCAGCATTTTATTGGGAAGTAGGAAAGAAAGTTGTTTCTACTGACACTTTATGGATGAGGAAAGTGAGGCATAGGGATGGGACCCCCAGTCCTTTGATGTCCCACGTGTAAAGTCACTTATCAAGATCTCTCTTTTTTTGGAATGTTTTCCTTGGCTCTATTACAGGGAGAGAAAGGGAGGGCCATTTGCCCACACGCAGACGACAGCATCAAGAGGGCACAGCTGTCCTCTGCCCCCACTGGCAGAGACTGTCAGCAGAGGCCCTGGGCAAGCGGAGCTGTGGGTTGTGGGCTGCACCCCCTGGTTCTGTGCTCCCGTCAGGCCCGCTGTGGAGGGGCGGGCTTTATTCTTCGGGGGCCACATTGCCTACAGCCCTCTCAAGTGACTGGGGGCGTCTTCCTGTCCTCTAACTTGATATCAAAGCGGGTCCAACAGGAACGGAAGGGTGGGCATCCCTGCAGGATGGAATGAGTAAACCACAGCTGCTCAGGAGAGTCGGGCTCGAGGGTCAGGCCGCGGCACTGATGCCGAGAGCTCAGCTTCTCTGCACACTGGTGCCCAATCGAATCTCAGAGACAGAGTTTTGGGTGAAGTAGAAAAGGACAGCTTTATTACTCTGCCAGACAGAGGGGGACACAGTGGGCTCCTGCCTTGGAAAAACTATGTGTCCCAGCCCGGGAGGATCTGATAAGGAGCTTTATAACAATACCTCCCAAGGGCGGGGTTGCTGACAAGATGAGTGGCCGCGGTCTCAGGCGCGGGCCTCCTAGCCTTGATGAGCTTCTCGAGGCCTTGCTGAGCTTCTCGGGTCCCTGTGATCTCGCCTCCTAGCCTTGGCCGCTCCTCCCTTGATTAGCAGCTGTTCGAACCTGCCCTTTGGCACTCAGGGGAGGTCATGGAGGCTGGAGTCTTGCCTACAAGAAACGGGGGACAAGAAGGCCTCCATGCCCGGAAGCCCCACAGGGCCCCGCTTGGTTTCAGCACATCCTGTGGACTCGGGCACTTCTCGGGAACCCAGAGCCGCGCGAAACCACTGGGGGTCCAGTCCTGGGGGGCTGGGGCGTGGGGGTTAGGACTTCAACACACGAACCTGGGGGGACATATCCAGAGCATGGCACCTCTCAAGTAAAAATGTGAGCCGGTGGGCATTCAGGGAGTTGAGTGGCTCTGCTCCAGAGGTGGTCCAGACCGAGGTCGCTTCCGCACCTAGGGTGGCCCTCTTCCCAGAGGTCTCAGAAGGCTCGCTGCCCCGTGTGTCTGCTCCATCCCTTGGAGAGAGGAGCCTGTGAGGGTCACGATCTGGGAGATGCACACAAGGCCTCTGCTCACATCTCATTGGTCCTTGGCCACACCTTGCTGCAAAAAAGGCTCTGAAACCTCCTCCTAAACTGGTAGCCATAGCCAGGTAACACTTAAATGAAGCAGAGAATCAACACCAAAGGAGGACCAGCCAAACGCCTCCCCCTAGAGTGGTTAAAATTGCTTCAGGTCAGTCTGGAGAGGTGGTAGTAGCAGCTCTGATAAACCTCAGCAGCTCGAAACAACAAAGGGGTGTGTGTCTCCTGCTCACAAGTCATGTCACTCAGAGGTCGGTGGGGGACCCAGCAGGGGCAGCCACATCTCAAGCACTGCTGGTGGCGCCACCAGAGGGAGAGAGCTTTGGGAGAGGTTAGACCCACCACGAGAGGCACTTCAGTGGCCACATGGTCCCACCCAAGCCCAAGGGCACTGAAGTGCAGGCTTTCCATGGGCCGGGAAGGCAGGAGTCTGGGAATATTTGGTGAATAGCGTGAGTGGCTGATCAACAGAAGTCACATTATCACTGTTCACAGCTGTGCTGTGTTCAGTACCTTGTGATTACTTTCGTGGTTTGTCTAAGCTTTTGTGTTTCCTGGAAAGAGAGAGAGAGGGAATTTGTTTTTTAGTTTTCATTAAATGTACTTATCGTGAATTCATCTTGAACTGCTTCCCCAACCCAGTTCTGTTTTTGTGGATTCTACCTGTTAATATTTCTTTACTGTCTATTTCGCAAGATTCCCAGAGGCAGAGGAGATATCTGGTGATCAATCCACTATGCTTAGAAGTCCAATATGGGTTCTCCAATGGCTTCATTGTTCCTTTCAGATAGAAATTGTCCTATAGTTGTGTAATGACTCTGGAACTCAGCAAACTCAACAGCCGAGAGCTCTTCCATCAATCTGATGCCTCTTCCGCTGTGTGAGGGACCCCTGGGCTAATGCCACTGGACACCTGGCTCATTCACTTGTTTGTCCTTTGCAGTGAAACGGAGCAGGACCCTGTGGGACTCCTGGGCACAAGTCCTTCCATGTCACCCATTTCTTGTTTGTAGGAGATTGGTTTCACTCAGCTTCCATGGCCTTCCCTGAGTTCCAAAGGGCAGGTTCAAACAGCCGCTAATCAGGGAACGGAGGGGATGCAGAGACAAGAGGAGTAGTCAAGAAACAATAGTGCAGCCTTAGGGCAGGGTCCTGGTTCCTCCTCAAGGGATACACAGAACAATACCTTTGAGCTCTTCTGCAGAACTAAAACCCCCAACAAATAGAAGACGCTGACTACCTGATGAAGCACTCTTTACTCCAGAGAGGCCACAGTTCGATGATGCCAGATATTTGGACTGAAGGAACGAGGGCCCTGCACACACTCTATCCTTATCAGCAACCCCACCCCAGGTTGGGACACACAGTTTTGAGGGCATTCGCCCGCTGTGGCCCCCTTTGCCTGGCAAAGCAATAAAGCTATTCTTTTCTTCTTCACCCCAAACTCTGTCTCCGAGATTCAATTCAGTGCTACTGCACAGAGGTGGGGTTTTGGCACCAGCAGCATTGATCGTTTCCATTAGTTCTTCTGGGCAACCTGGGTGTCCGAGGACGAGGCATCACGAACACAGGAAATGTCCTAGAAAGGGCTAGAAATTCTTCAGGGTCTCCTCTGAAGAGCATTTGTTCTTTAAGTAACCACACCCCACCCCAAACACAAAACTGACCTCGTGCCTCGGAGGGCCCCGTCCTGCCTGTCTGGCTCAGGACTGCAGCCTGCTGTCTAAGCCGCAGGAAGCAGGGGGCAGGGTGCCACTTTTGCCGAATGCTGACCAGGCGGTTTCCAGACTGCAGGACATCTGACAGGATGCTTTTCTGATGGTTAGATTTTAATAAATACTGCAAAGGAAAGAGAAATTCTAAGACATGTTGCCTTTAAATGCTTTGGCTATGCCAACTTACGCAGTGAGATATCCTTTCGCTCAAAATACATTCCCATGATATATAAAGTCTTTTATTTTGGGAATATTTTCTTTCTTTGCCTGGGATGCTAGAAGTTCAGTTTCATGAGGCTACATCCTGTATCACACAGCACGAAGTTTCTTAGATTTCTGTTTCTGGGGAGCAATGGCAGGACTGACCCCGGATATCTGGTTGTAAATATTGCCAAACTATAGGATTTATGCCCGGAGAATGACATGGAAGACACTTCACTTGGCCTGTCACAGCCTCAGTACAAAAATAGGGGTAATTTTTTGGTAGCCAGTTTTCATTTCCATGATGCTGGTCTTTGCTCAGTGACTCTATGGTACTTTAAAGATTAGTTGTGATTACAAAACTAATACGGTCCCACAGTTTAAACAATACGCAAAAATATTAAACCAGGGATTTTCTAAATAAATGTAATCTATGTAAAATACACCTAATTTACAAAAACAAGATCACTTAGTCATTCTGTTGAGGAACTCATTTATTTCGGGCAGAAGTCTTCATAGTGACACATTCACAGTAGGTGCAGATGACGCTGAGTGGTGGACGGCAGGCAGCAGCGATAACCGCAGAGAGCTGGTGAAATGATCAGGTCTGGAAGATCCTAAGGTCAGTGGGTGGCTGAGCCAGAGCACAGGTGAGATCCCAGGTTGCGACAGGGGCCGTGACCCCGGCGTAAGGCAGGGGCCGTGATTGGGGTGAGGCAGGGGCCGTGATCCTGGGGTGCGGCAGGGGCGTGATCCCGGGGTGCGGCAGGGGCTGTGACCCTGGCGTAAGGCAGGGGCCGTGACCCCGGGGTGAGGCAGGGGCCGTGATCCCGGGGTGTGGCAGGGGCGTGATCGGGGTGTGGCACAGGGCCCACCCGAAAGACCGTCCGCCGTGGGAGCTGCAGAAGCTGAGGTCCAGAGCCCGGAGGAGCGCAGAGCCACGCTGGGAGGTCACAGCGCTCGGTGCCCGGTTTCAAGCAGCATGCTTTCCAGAAGCAGCCTGCTGTCGCCCTCCACGTAGGGCTGGTGCAGCCACATGGACAGGTAGCTCAGGGCCAGGTCACGGTCGGCCGTGTGCGCCAGCTGCTCCACGACGGTGCGCTTCAGGTGGAGCTCCCGGCCGTACATGTCGGAGAGCTTGCGGGAGACCTCGTCTGAAAGGAACGCGAGCCATCCTTGAACAGTGGCATTCAAGGGGGTACCCTTGACTAGGGACGACCCGCCACTTTTTTTTTTTTGGCCACGCTGCGCAGCTTGCAGGACCTTAATTCCCAGACCAGGGATGGAACCCGCACCCTCTGAAGTGAAAGCACTGAGTCTTAACCACTGGACAGCCAGGGACTTTGCAAAGCTCCTCCTTAAAAGCTAGAGTCAGCGACAGCACAAGAGGAAGAAGGGCTCCAGCCAGTGCAGATTAGAATCAGATAACAGGGTAAATAAGTGTCATGAAATTAAAAAGTACCTGTTACCTTTCCACTCGACTCTTAGGAACTGGCAATCACTACACATAGCAGATTGACCTCGAACTGACAATCTTCAATAAACACATTACGTGAGGTGATTTTCTCCCTTATTTAAGTCTCAAAGCAACATCAAATAGCTTAGTCCTTCTTTTAAACCAATAAAGCAAAAAAAACAGCCCTTACCTCACAGCTTATTTATGTAATGGAGTTTGTTTTCCCAGCGGTCCTCTTCCATGGGGCGGGCTGAAGTGACCCCCACCCCCCCGCCATGTACTTTTTAAATAAAACAAAACAAAAAGCAAAAACCCATCCTTCTTGAAAAACAAAAACGAGATTTCTGCCTCTACAGAGGAGGCAAAGTGCATTCTACCCGTTGGCCTTAAAGGGCTAACAATGGCAACTTGCTTCATGGGTCTCTAATTACATTTAATATTCTTTGCTTATTAGTAGGTAATTAAAGGCAAGAAGAAACCCTCCTCTAAGATGTCCTCATCTCCTTCCTTCCCAATGGATCCTATTCAATTGAATTTCAAAGGCTGTCAGCTTCTTAGAGGGCCAGATCTAAATGACACCAAATGCTCTCATAACCTACCCTTGAAAATCAACGCAGGAAGAACTACTTACAAAAATAGGCTGTGGGCCACGTGTGGAACAGGGGGGGCCGTTTTCTCTCCTCCCCGTAATGGTAATCTTCTAGCTCACAAATCCCCTTGGTAGTGGAAGACAGCTTTTCCATTTTCATCTGTATTTTGGTCTGAAAAGATATTAATTTAGAATATGAGATTGTTATTTGAAATCCTGTCTTAGATTCAATAACTCTAAGATTTCAAAGCTAAGAAATGTAAGTCTGTTGAGATCGTAAGTCCAGTGATCCAACACCATTAACTCCATGTGCAGCAAATTTCCAGGGAGAAGGAGACTGACAGTTGCTACGATTTCACTAATTTGGATTACTTCAGTAATAAAGCCCACATATCCAGTGCTGGAGAAGAGGAAGCTTGCTGGGTCCCGCTTCATTAAGATTTCCAAACATCACTAATCTTTAGCACCACAGACCTGGAGGGGTGGCAAGGCAGGCTCTCGCTTTTATGGAATGAGAGGAGAAGAGGCATTAAATGAGCTCATTTCTGACTCTTTTTTTAAAAATTAATTAATCTTTGGCTGCGTTGGGTCTTGGTTGCTGCGCGCGGGGGCTACTCTTCATTGCCGTGCGCGGACTGCTCACTGCAGTGGCTTCTCTTGTTGTGTAGCATAGAATCTAGGTGCACCGGCTCTGTAGTTGTGGTTCGCGGGCTCTAGAGCGCAGGCTCAGTAGTTGTGGCGCACGGGCTTAGTTGCTCCGCGGCATGTGGGATCTTCCTGGACACCAGGGATCAAACCCATGTCCCCTGCCTTGGCAGGCGGATTCTTAACCACTGCACCAACCAGGGAAGTCCCTCATTTCTGACTCTTATGAACTGCCTTTGAGTTTAATGCCAAAAGCTCGGCCTCTGTGCACCAGTGTCGAGTCAAATCTTGGAGACAGAGTTTTGGGTGAAGCAGAAAAGAATAGCTTTATTGCTTTGCCAGGCAAAGGGGGACACAGCGGGCTCCTGCCCTGAAAAACTATGTGTCCCCAACCCGGGAGGATCTGAGAGGGGTTTTATAGCAACAGTTCAAGGGTGGGGTTGCTGATAAGATTCGAGTGTGTGTGGGGCCTGCACTCCTTTAATCTGGTCTCACCGATGGTCCTCTCCTAATCTTTTTTTTTTTTTTTTTTTTTTTTTCCCGGTACGCGGGCCTCTCACCGTTGTGGCCTCTCCCCTTGCGGAGCACAGGCTCCGGACGCACAGGCTCAGCGGCCATGGCTCACGGGCCCAGCCACTCCGCGGCATGTGGGATCTTCCCGGACCGGGGCACGAACCCGTGTCCCCTGCATCGGCAGGCGGACTCCCAACCACTGCGCCACCAGGGAAGCCCCTCTCCTAATCTTGATGAGCTTCTCGGGTCCCTTTAATCTCGCCTCAGGTGGTTTCTTGGCTGCTCTTGCTTTGCTCAGCAACTGTCTGAACCTGCCCTTTGGAACTCAGGGAAGGTCATGGAGGCTGGAGTCTTGTCTACAAACAAAAAACGGGGGTCGGAAAGGCTTCCGTGCCCAGGAGCCCCACAGGGTCCTGCTCTATTTCCAGTTTACTGAAACCTCTTTGAGGCTTGTTTCCTTGTTTATAAAATGGTACTAACGAAAGGCAGCCCTACACACTTGACACAGGAAGGAAGTGGTGAGGATGTGATGTGGACGGTGCCTCAGCGCACGCCAGGCTCTGTGCTGCACAAAGTGGCGCTTCCACGGGGTGTCGGGGGACTAAGTTAGTACTTGTGGAGCACCTGATCAGAGCTACGTAAGGGTTTGTTAAGTAAGACAAATGGGTGAAGTAACAAGGATTCCAGATATCAGTAGCATGGGTCTACTAAGACCACAAGTCTAGGTCCTAAGTATGTCGGGGGACTAAGTTAGTACTTGTGGAGCACCTGGTCAGAGCTACGTAAGGGTTTGTTAAGTAAAACAAATGGGTGAAGTAACAAGGATTCCAGATATCAGTAGCATGGGTCTACTAAGACCACAAGTCTAGGTCCTAAGTATGGAGTTAGCTTTATGTACACAGGGGGTACAAGCAAAGATATATAAATCGTCAAAATCTTAATTCCTTGCACTTAGTCCTTCAACCACCCTCCAATTACATCTGAAGAGGCATATGCACTAAATTTAGCGAACATTAATTTTTAAAGGACTAGACTCCTTTTCCCAAATCTTTCCAGGTTCGATATGTCACTTGACCCAACCCCAAGAGGCAGGACTCATCATTTCCGTACCACAGGTGGGAGAATTCTCTAGGTTGCTGAGCTAGGGAAGGACGAGGCCAGGACTTGATAACACGCTTTCTGACCCCAAGTCTCTTGACACCCAATCCTGAGCTCTCTCCTCTGTGTCCTGCAGCAGCTCCACCTAATGCTAAGAAAAGCTGATAAAGGTCAGGAGAGCCAAGAAAATCCTGGAGGCTTGACACCACCGGGCCAGAGGTGCCAGCCGCATTCTGGGGCTCATTCATCAATGATGATACCAAAGTCTCACGCACGTGCAGCCCTAAAGTGACAGCAGCTGGACACGCTCTCAGCTCCACGTCCCCTCCCAAAGCCAACAGCCCACACCTCGAGACGTTCGTCCAGCTTAGGGACAAGGGTGCCTCCACCCTCTACCAATTTCAGATTCAAGACAAAGTCAAGTTTGGGAAACCATTCTCTCTAAAGGATGGAGGAAAATAGGAAAAATAATATCAATATCCTTAAGGATCAACATTGGTTTTGAACCTAAGAATGAGAACTAATTCTCAAATCACTTTATTTTACTTTATATTTTGGCCGCGCTGTACGGCTTGCGGGATCTTAGTTCCCTGACCAGGGAGCGAACCCAGACCCCCGGCAGTGAAAGTGCAGAGTCTTAACCATTGGACTGCCAGGAAAGTCCCTCAAACCACTTTAAAATAGAATAAATTCACTGGAGCAGAACTTTGGGGCCTGACAACTAGCACCCGTGGTCAGCCCAGGCTTTGTCTGAAGACCTTGGGAACTCAGGTCACTATGGGCACGCAGTCACCTAAAACCTTGCAGCCACTTTCAGCTGCCCTGCCAGGCCACACCCCCTCACCCTGGACCCGTGCTGTGGGTAGAGGGACCAGGGACAGGACGTGTCACCTGTTACTGCTCAGTCCATCAAGCCGCTGGCTGGATGTTCTGGACCTTGACTCTACCTCCTAACATCCTCCCAGGCCAACCCCCCTCCGTGCGGGTCAGTGGGACTGAGGAAGGGGTCCCGTGGTACCAGACAGCCACTTAAGAATGGGGAGAACCAAGGATGGACAAGTAAAACCAGTCAGTCATTCCTGACATGCCTGAAATGGAAGGCAAAATACCTCTTCCCCCTCGTCCCGCGCAGGCGCTCTTCCCTAACGAGGTGTGCATAGGTACAGAGTTATAAATGAGGACTTGTGAACTAAAGAAAGCCAAATGGCATTTAGAAACAAAATCCTTCCCAGGGTTTTCACATTTTATAAAAGTCACATTAGTATATGTCAAAAGTGTTTCTCATTTTAACCCAGTTTGGGGATTCTGTGAAATGTTTGTTTTTTTTTTTTGCGGTACGCGGGCCTCTCACTGTTGTGGCCTCTCCCGTTGCGGAGCACAGCCTCCGGACGCGCAGGCTCAGCGGCCATGGCTCACGGGCCCAGCCGCTCCGCGGCATGTGGGATCTTCCTGGACTGGGGCACGAACCCGTGTCCCCTGCATCGGCAGGAGGACTCTCAACCACTGCGCCACCAGGGAAGCCCTCTGTGAAGTGTTTTATGCCAGAAAGGAAGATGGAAGGTCAAGGATGAAGAGGTTCTGGTGGGAGTGTTGCCACATCTAACAACAAATGACTGAGCCCAGCATCGTGTGTTTAACTTTGTTGGCTATTTAAAGTATTTCAGTATACACAGGGAACTATATTCAATATCCCGTAATAAACCATAATGGAAAAGGATATGAGAAAGAATATGTATTTATATGTCTAACTGAATCACTTTGCTGTACACCAGAAACACAACATTGGAAATCAACTATACTTCAGTGAAACAACAAAAAGAAAAACTGACAATTAAAAGCTAAGTGTGGGACTTCCCTGGTGGCGCAGTTGTTAAGAATCTGCCTGCCAATGCAGGGGACACGGGTTCGAGCCCTGGTCCAGAAAGATCCCCAATGCCACGGAGCAACTAAGCCCGTGTGCCACAACTATTGAGCCTGCGCTCTAGAGCCCACGAGCCACAACTACTGAGCCCGCGTGCCACAACTACTGAAGCCCATGCGCCTAGAGCCCATGCTCTGCAACAAGAGAAGCCACTGCAATGAGAGGCCCACGCACCACAAGGAAGAGTAGCCCCCACTCGCCGCAACTAGAGAAAGCCCGTGCACAGCAACAAAGACCCAAAGCAGCCAAAAATAAATAAATAAATTAATTAATTTTAAAAAAAAAGCTAAGTGTGACCAGGAAATAAATAAATAAAATATTTCAATATAGGAACTTAGCCATTCAGTTTCTTCTCTTTCAAACAATATGTGTGCCCATGCTTGGTCCAAACAAAACCACTTGCCATAATCAAATGGGTTAATTTGGGGAAAAAACATACATGTGGTCAGTTTTCAATTGGGTTATTCTGGAAATTTCGATTGATTACTCTGCCTGTGTTAATTCTCTACTGGTCCAGAAGTCTAGGTCTAGAACTCAACTACTGGAGACACAGCTGTGAACCTGGAGATAAAACAAGGAAAACACCAAGCTCACACACCTTATCCTCCAGCCTTCCTGTGAGTGGGGCTTAAAACAAAGTGACTGATGACCCAGGCCTGTCTTGTTCCTGCTTGAGCACGAGGTGGAGAGCCTGGGCAGGGGGGGCAAGTGTTTCTTATCACAGCACAATCCACAGGCAGCATCACAAAACAGACGGGACAACTACAAAAACCTAATCATTTATTTAGAGGAGACAAATAGCCCCATACAGGGCAAGATATCTTGAAGACAATATTGCATTTCAAGCAAAGAAAAGGCTAAATCACCAAAATGTTCTCAATGCACTATTTATTTTTCTCATTTTAATGTTTCAGAAACCATTACATCTTACAATGGATGTGATGTTTAAAAGGGCAGTGCTTCTTTCCTGAAAAACTCTTAAACCTATAGTCTGCCTCATAATATGTGGCACCCTAACTTTGAATAAGTGGTATCTTGAAGAAATACAATTATATTTGACATATTCTGTTTAAAAAGGCAAGGAAGCATGTAAAACATTAGAAACATTTCCATCAAGAAACGTTAAACTATACAGACTTTCTATGTTTGTGGGAAGCTTTAGTTAGTTAGTTCAAAGATGTGCAAAACCTTATCCCTGTGTCTGGTTGAGATGAGGTGTTTCGTGCACATGTGGTGGCCAGCATGGTGGGTACTGGCATCCAGACTTTAAACAAACATATAAGAGCATCTCTTATGTGCAAGATCAAGGCTCACAGGCCCAATCCAGCTTAAAGCCTATTTCTGTGTGTCCCTTGAGCTAAGAATGGGTTTTACATTTTTAAGTGGTTGGAAAAAAAAAATCAAAAGCAGAATATTTTGTGACACGTGAAAATTATCTGAAATGCAAAGTTCAGCATCCATAAATAGAGTTTTATGGGAACACAGCCGCACCCACTTGCCTCTGTACTGTCGATGAGTAGAGGTCAGAGTGCCTGCAGGGTCCCCAAAGCCTGACACACTTCCTGTGGAGCCTGGGAGTGGGTGAAATTGCCCTGGCAACGTGCAGAACCAGAAGAACCAAGGTCTAGGACAGCCTCTTGGGAAACAAGATTTATGGGACACGTGGAGCGAGAGAGACCAATGGAGGAGGTTGAGGAAGGAAAAACGAAAGCTTGGTGAAGGAAAGCACAACCAACCACGTGGAATGCTGCAAGGTGCTTGTGCAAACGCGACACCCGAGGATCCCTGCACCTTACCAAAGCATCCAGGGTGGTCTGCAGCCCCTCGCACAGCATCTCGAGCTCCCTGCTGTATTCTGGGTGCTCCTTTTCTGCATTTTCATCAGAAGCCAGGCTGCTGCTCTCTAATCCTATCGTGTCTTTGCTCCTGGACAAGATGGAAAAGAGTGGGAACAAAATACACTCCACAGGCTCGCTTCATTTCGTTGTGATGAACCCTCGAAAACTCAATATCCATGTACTGACGTCATCATCGACTTTTTCCATTGGCGTCATTTCACGTCATCACGTTTACATGTTATTTATATACACAACGAATATGTCCATCCGCTACTCAATTCTGCCCTAGAACAAGTCAATTCAATCCAGCCCTGTGGCATCCTCAGGGGGTAAGACACGGATCATTTCCTCAGAGTCCACCAGCTAGGAATGCATTTTGTAAACGGAAGGCTGTGACCCACAGCACCTGAAATAAATCTAGTGGGGCCACAATCAACAATTAAGGAACAAAATTAGGGACTTCCCTGGTGGTTCAGTGGTTAAAACTCTGTGCTTCCACTGCAGGGGACAAGGGTTGGATCCCTGGTTGGGGAACTAAGATCCCACATGCCGTGCAGCATGGCCAAAAAAAAAAAAGAAGTTTAAGGAAAAAAATTAAACATTAGAATAGAAAATATCAGAGAGCATCTTATGCAGTAAGGTAAGAACTGTTTCATAGAACTTGCTAAGCAGGAAAAGGCGGCAGAGGGCCGACGTGTGAGATATGTTTGAAAGAACTGGAAAGAGCCAGGGGCCCAGGCCAGAAAGTTAAGACTCTAGACTCTGGCCAGTAGACAAAGATATACAAATATATAATTACAACTTTGAGAAATTAAAACTACACATATATAGATCCATACTCATGTTTCTCTTCAGATCATATAAATCTTTTGCATTTTACTAAAGATTCTCGTGGGTAGGAACAAGCTTGAGTCTTGCTTAAATTTTTTGAGGTCTTGCATAAGCAAAGCTGATTAAAAAAAACCAAAAACCTATATATAGGAAAGTGCAAGAACAGTAAAGCAAATCTTCCAATTAGAATTGGCAACTGTCAACAGTTTTTTTCCATAACCCGTCTTTTTTTTTTTTAACATCTTTATTGGAGTATAATTGCTTTACAATGGTGTGTTAGTTTCTGCTTTACAACAAAGTGAATCAGTTATACATATACATATGTTCCCATATCTCTTCCCTCTTGCGTCTCCCTCCCTCCCACCCTCCCTATCCCACCCCTCTAGGTGGTCACAAACCACCTTGCTGATCTCCCTGTGCCATGCGGCTGCTTCCCACTAGCTATCCACCCTACGTTTGGTAGTGTATATATGTCCACGCCACTCTCTCACTTTGTCACAGCTTACCCTTCCCCCTCCCCATATCCTCAAGTCCATGCTCTAGTAGGTCTGTGTCTTTATTCCCGTCTTACCGCTAGGCTCTTCATGACATTTTTTTTTCTTAGATTCCATGTATGTGTTAGCATATGGTATTTGTCTTTCTCTTTCTGACTTACTTCACTCTGTATGACAGTCTCTAGGTCCATCCACCTCATTACAATTAACTCAATTTCGTTTCTTTTTATGGCTGAGTAATATTCCATTGTATATATGTGCCACATCTTCTTTATCCTTTCATCTGTCGATGGACACTTAGGTTGCTTCCATGTCCTGGCTATTGTAAACAGAGCTGCAATGAACATCTTGGTACATGACTCTTTTTGAATTATGGTTTTCTCAGGGTGTATGCCCAGTAGTGGGATTCCTGGGTCGTATGGTAATTCTCTTTCTAGTTTTTTAAGGAAGCTCCATACTGTTCTCCATAGTGACTGTATCAATTTACATTCCTGCCAACAGTGCAAGAGCGTTCCTTTTTCTCCACACCCTCTCCAGCATTTATTGTTTCTAGATTTTTTGATGATGGCCATTCTGACCGGTGTGAGATGATATCTCATTGTAGTTTTGATTTGCATTTCTCTAATGATTGATGATGTTGAGCATCCTTTCATGTGTGTTGGCAATCTGTACTCCTTTGTCTTTTTAGAAGAACTTGCTAAGGGAAAACATGCTCTTGTGTGTCTCCTCTGCTCTGAATACCCCTCTCTACTTCTGACACCTGGTCATCAAAGGGAGGGGGGCGCTTCTCCACACCAAGCAATTCTCAGGTTCTCCAGACACCAGCTGGGTGTCTTACAGTGTAACTCAATCCTGATACTATCTATCAGAGACAGCATCAGATCCCACAGGTTAAGGGCTCTGTCCCACAAGACTGCCCCCGTCTTAACTTCAGACACCAATCACAAGTTCAGGTTGTTACCTGTGCTTAGGACGGAGCAGCTGTCAATTGGAAGTTCCCACGACCCCCTCCTTGGGTTCAATTAATTTGCTAGACCAGCTCACAGGACTCAGGAAAACAGTTTACTTTCTAGACTACTGGTTTATTACAAAGGATATTAAAGGATACCAATATCCTTTATTCGTATCCTTTATTCATATACCTGTAGACAAGAGGTACTCAAGCAAGGTCTGGAAGGTTGAGCAAAGGAGCTTCTGTCCCTGAGGAGTCTGGGGTACATTTCCCTTCAGGCACATGGAAGCGTTCTGGTTCCCCAACCCAGAAGCTCTCCAAACCCCTGTCCTTTTAGGTTTTTACGGAGGCTTCGTTATGAAGGCATGATTGATTAAGTGATTGGCCATCGGTGATTAATTCAACTTCTAGCCCTTCTCACCTCCCTAGAGGTGAGGTAAGGGGGTGGGGCTGATAGGGCCAACTCTAGTCACGTGGTTACTGCCTCCCTCCTTAGGGTTTTCCAGAAGCCCCCTCATTAACACGAACTCAGGTGTGGTAGAAAGGGGTTTGTTATGATAACAGGAGACTCCTTTCCCCTTTACCACTCTGGAGCTAGTCCAGGAACTGGAGAACGAAAGAACAAATCTCAGCATAACTAAAGATTCTCCCATTGCTCACATCCCTAAGGATATTATAAGGGTTTTAAGAGCCGTGTGTCAGGAAGGGACAAAGACGAAACATATGTATTTTTTACTATAAATCACAATACCACAGAAATAAAATGCAGCATTATGAAGTGATACTTCTTCCTAGAAGATACCAGTGTCATGAATTGAGTCTGTATCCTTCCAATCCATTTTTATAATTTTATATACAGATGTAACCATGAACAATTTGTAGTATAATTTTGCATTTAAAATGTACATACACAGTTCATAGTTGCATGCACTATTTTATCACTTGCTTTTTTTGCTTTATATAATTTATCCATGTTCCTAGAGACTACCCTTCCCATTCTAAAAGACTGCCATGAAATTTCTGCCCAATCATTAAGGGTGAAGCATACAGAGCACACTTTGTAGGTACTTACAATAAACTGATTTTCAGGTTGGCAATATTATTTGCAGTTGCAAAACCTCCATCATTGAGGGTTTCCCATTTCAGGATTAAATTATGCCAATCGGCCGCATTGTCCTTAATTTTCCTTGCACTGACAGATAAGACAGGTTTCCTGGGCGTTGCACTTCCAAGAGTCTTTGCTGATAGGGAGCAAAAGAAACATAATATTATGAAATTCGTGATCGCGGTTGGGGGGAAAACCCAAACTATTCTAATTTGCAACAGTAAAACTATTGGCAACACTACATCCACTGAACAAAACACGTAGTGGAAACGAAGACGTGTGGGTGAATGTGAAAGTCCCTGCAACAAGACGAAACAGAATTGCTTTTATGTTTTTTAGGTCTCACCAGATATACAAATCCTCTCGAAGTTTAACGGCTCCACAAAGTTTTACCCCGAACACTCTGACCACTTTCAAAGGTTGGGAAGGAGGTGGAACTGTGACTTTCCGCTGCGAGGCTCCGATGCCCCTGCCTTACCGCGCCCGTTCTCCAGTCTCTGGAACTTTGATACCTGACGTTTGCTCAGAGCTTTGTGGGTCACCAGAGTTCATCACTCCAACACACTGACAAGCTGAACCCCAGAGATGCGGTGATGATCTCCACGCTAGGAATGCAGGAGGAGGTCCAAAGTCCTTCAGGACCTGGCTACTTCTCTGCCTCAACACTCACCTCAACCCCGACCTTGAAGCCCCTCGATCTCTAGCTAAAGTCAACTACTGGCAGCTCTTGAAAAGTCCTTTGCATGTGCAGTTCTCTCTGCTAGAAAGCTCTTTCCTTCCTCGGGCTAATGCTGCCCATACCCCAGGATTCACCCAGATCCCAGCTCCTGTGGGAAGCAACACCCAGACCACTCAGGCTCTTTGGGCCCTCCCAGCCCTCCTGTGCCCTCTCTTCTTCTCTACTTAGAATCCTTCAAAGGCGTCTCATGGCCCACAGGATAAGGTCCAAATTCTGAGAGAGGCCCCTTAAGGAATCCAGGACAACCAATGGCAGTATAGTTTGGAGTCTAGACTCTGAAGACCAGAATGACTGGGTTTGAATCCCAGCTCTGTCACTGCCAGTTGTACAATCTTGGGTTAAGTTAGTTAACCTCTCAGAGCCTCAAAGTGCCTATCTGTAAAATGGGGATAAAATATATCTACTACAAAGAGTTGATGTGAAGATCAGATAATATATATGAACCTAGGAGTTCCTTGGCAGTTCAGTGGTTAGGACTCCACGCTTCCACTGCAGGGGGCGCGGGTTCGATCCTTCGTCGGGAAACTAAGATCCCACACGCCACACAGCGCGGCCAAAAAACCCCCAAATAAAACATATACATATATGTAAAGCTGTGAGGGTGTGAGGGCCTGGCACATGGCAAATATCCAGCATAGGATGTATTACCACAAGGGCATCTCCAACGTGTTTTTCCCACTACCACCAAGCAGTAAATTCAATTCTGACGCTATCTATCTGGAGACGGCATCAGATTCCACAAGTTAATGACTCAGTCCTGTAAGACTCCTCCCCCGCCTCCACTTTAGACACCTGTCTCAAGTCCAGGTTGTCACCTGTGCTCCTGACCTACCAGCTATAGGTCGGAGGTTCCAAAGACCCCCCCCTCCCTAGGGTTTGATTAATTTGCTAGAGTGGCTCACAGAAAACTCAGGAAAACATTTTACTTACTAGATTACTAGAAAGAGCCAGATGGAAGAGATGCATAGGGTAACGTACGTGGGCAGGGGTACAGAGCTGACAAGCTCTCTCCAAGTGCCACTCTCCCTGCGTCTCCACCTGTTCACCAACCTAGAAGCTCTCACAACCCTTTGCTTTTGTTTTTTTATGGAGGCTTCATTACATGGGCAGGATTGATTAAATGACTGACCATTGGTGACTGATTTAACCTCCAGCCTCTCTTGCCTTGTTGGAGATGGGGCTTTGGTGGGGTGGGACTGAAAGTTCCAACTCTCTAATCACATGGTTGGCTCCCCTGACAACCAGCCCCCATCCTTAGGTTACCTAGGAGCTCCACTTTTAAATATCATATTGATTTTTCATTCACTCTTTACTTATACAACTAACCAATATTCGCCAAGTGCCTACATTATGCCAGCTGTGGGGGCTGAAGTGACTAAATTAGATAGACCAGGACCATTTTCATGGAACTTACTTTCCAAAGATGAGGTGGATAACAGACAATTAGATGATCGTCAGTTTAGATCATAAGTGCCACAAAATAAAACAGGGTCTTGTGTTAGCGTGAACCCCTGAGACGTTGTCATTTAGGCTGAAACCTGAATGATGACAAGTCAACAGCAGAGGCCCTAAGGTGAGAATGAGCTTGGTGAGTGTGAAAAAAGAACAAGACCAGTGTGGCTAGAATGAAATGGAGAGAGAGGAGACAGTCAGACAGCTAGAAACTTATAGTCCAAGATAATAAGTTTGGGTTTATTCCAAGTCAATGGAAAGCAAGCAGTAAGCTTTGAGTTGGGAAGTGACATGATCTGATGTAGGTTTTTAGAAAGTCACTTCCACAAAGAAGTCCTCCTAGATCCACAGGTTGGGTAAGGACTCACTGCACTATATATCTGGAACACGCTGTACTTCATTCAGCTTCATTCATGACACTCACCAGTGTAGTGTATTTGCGTGTTTAATGTCTAGTACATTCCTTGATAGACTGTTAAGTTCCACCAGAGTAGGGACTAAGACTGTCTTGGTCCCTCTCATAATCTCAGCACCTAGTAGGTGCTGACTAGAATGTGTTAAACGGAAGAAAAGCTCTTACCACCTGTACTATAATCTTCTAAGGGTTTCCCTCCCCCAGTAGGGGCTCCTTGCGGGCGAGGACCACGTGTGATTCATCGTGTCTGACCCATACCCAGCACATATTTAGGAATCAAAACCAATATTCTGACTTCAAGAAACTCACAGTCTAGCTGGGAAAGATCAGTTATCAATCACAGGGCAGGGCAGTAGTATAGTGACTACGTTACTTATCCCCTCCGAGCCTCGACTCCCCACCTGTTGACGTTACTTCATGGGATCGCTGTGCGCCTCAAACGATCTGATCCACTGAAAGTACTTAGAACACGACTTGGCGCACAGTGAGCGCTCGCTGAATGATAGCTTTTATTACAAGCAGAAAGCTCTGTAGCCGGGAATTCTGAGGGGAGTTCAGGGAAAGTGCTCCGCTGGTGCTAATTTATAACGACAATTAGAATTTGAGTGTCAGGATCTGCTAACACTCCTTTGCATCATCTCGTTCTACAAATGAAAAAATCGAGGCTCGGCAAAACTGAATCCCGGGCCGACCGCAGAGCCTGATCGGGGCCAGCGGGCTGGGCTGGGGCAAGGGACGGACCGCCATTCAGCCCGAAGATCAAACTATAACAATGGTACCCTCCCTGCCTGGGGGAACTTGCCCTTCTCACGCACCTTCCATGCTGGCTGCAGAGATCCCAGGAAAGAGACCCGGAGCCCCGCCTACGCACGCCGGAAGTCCGTCTACGTCACTTCCGTCCCGCCCATCGCCTCCTGAGGCTCTGCCGCTCTAGCCGCCGGCGGAGCCAGCTGCCGCTCGTCGTTGCCGGCCCCGTTGCCCAGGGAACGGGCTCCCGGCAGTCCCCGCGGCTCGGAGTTCATCCCGGCCTCCTCCGGCCCGGCCGGGCCGAAGAGTCCGGAGGGGCTGCAGCGGGAGGTGAGTCCCGCGACGCCGCCCGCGACGCCGCCCGCCCCACCGCCCGGCCCCGCGCCCCTTCCTCGGCCTTCCCGCTGCCGCTCACGCAGCCCCTGGGCCACTCTCCCTCGCCTCAGGGTCTCATTGCCCGTTTCCCTCCGTTTCCCGGACTCCGTCTCGCCCGTGCCGGACGGCCGAGGCCGAATGCCGTGGCACACGAAGCGCCGGGCTGCCAGCCTGGCAGAAGCTGTCAGTCCGCCGAGGGAGTGGTCGTCGCCCACCTCTCCTGGGCGCCGCGGGTCGGCCGACGCCTCCCGCGGGCCCTGCGCCCCACGCGACCCGGCTCGCTCGCCCCTCCCCTTCCGCGCTTTCCCTCCCCTGTGCCGCACCCTGGCATCCCCTTTGCGCCGCGGGCCCGAGGCGCCGAGCTCCGTGGTCTAACGATTGACGCTGCGTCTTATCCCCCGACCCTCTCAGTCCCCCCTCTCAGTCCCCGTCCCTTCATCCGCCCACCAGCGCCTGGCACCACGCCTTGGCATGTACCCAGTAGGTGCTCAGTAAGTGTTCGTTAAATGGATAAATGAACGACTCGTCTCCCAGTCCTGCCTTAAGGCCTCAGAGGCAGAATAGTGAGTGCAGGTTGAAGAGTGGGGTACCCTCGAGTCAGACCCGGCTCACAGTGCTGCCCCTTCCTAGCTGTGTGCTCAGGGCAAGTGATGTCTCACTAAACTTCAGGTTCATTATCAGTAAAGTAGGGATGGTAATAGTTTCTAGCTCTGGCTTGGTGGAAGGATTAAATGGGTCAGTGCGTGTGAATTGCTCAGCACCGTGCCTGGCACGTGGTCCATTTCAATAAAGGCTAGCCCCTGCTCTCCTTACCCACATACCCTACTTCCTTTTCTCTTCCCTTCCCTTTGTTCTTCCTCACTTTGTCGCTGAGATTCAGGAATTTTATTCTGTTCTGTTGCTTCTGTTAACATTTGTAGGCAGAACGTGGGGTACCAGCATGGATGCACCTTTGCCTTATCTGCTGGAGTGATCAGTTGCCCTTGGGGTTAACTTCCTCCTTGTAGCCAAGGTCTTAAGAACTTTAAGGAAAGGAGTTCTGGAAATCCCCAAACCCAGATCCCAGCATGGGCAGAATCGGGGAATAAAGCCACTGTAGCCCTTGTGGTCACCAGTGACTCCTGCAGGGAGCTGCAAGGCATTTTGTACTTTCTCTCACCCAGCTACAATGTACCTTGACAAAGTTCTGACCTTGCTTTTTTTTTTCCCCAACATCTCTTGTTGGTTCATTCAGCAGATCGTTATTTGGGGCCTGTTGTATGCCAGCCACATACCAGCTTCTAGGGATGCTGTGGTGGACCAGACAGACCCAGTCCCTGCCCTCAGGGAACTTTCAGACTTGAGAACCAGCAGACATAGATACAGGGGATGCTCTATTTGAGTTTTCAGGACTGGCTTGGAGACTGGTGGTGGGATAAGGAAAGTCCTCTTCTGAAGGAGTGACTAGTAAGTAGCTTTTGTTAGGTTTAAGTTATTTTGTTGTCACATTGTCTTTTTCAATAGAAGATTGGCTCCTACTGGATTTGTTTTCAGTTTTCTCTTAGAGAAATTACACTTCAAGTTTGAGGAAGGTCTCATTTCATATTAGCTTCTATGTAGTTTGAGCAAAATGGCTCCTGGAACTTCATGAGGAAAAAGGGAAGGAAACAGGTGTCAGGCAGAGCAGTTGATTAAACTTAGAATAAGTGAAGAACAGATGAGGAAACAGTTACATAATGAAGACAAGCTTCGGAGTCAAGGATGGAGAGATTTCTAGATATAGTGGAGCTCAAGGAGCTTGATAGAATCCAGAGGGAGTAGTTGATGGCTCTGTGAACTGCTGAGGTAGAAGTGAGCTGTTGTTGCAAGTGTGTGTCAATTTTAAATGAACGTATTCTTTGGATCCAGACATAAGAGACCAGTGAATTTTTGCATAATCATGGACGTAACTGAGGTAGAGTGGCTTTCTGTTTCGTTCTGTCAGACTTGGGGAATTCTGGCTCAGTGTTTTGAAGGAGATTAATTCAGCAGATATGTGTTGAGCGTTGATTGTACCACACTCCCTATTGGTCTTTTGAAGCGCTGCAAATTTGTGGATGAACAGGATGTAGATGAAGACTAGAAAGAAGCCATTGAGGAAGATAGAGAACAAATCATGATGGTGCCCTGTGATAACTGCCCTCATAGCGTTCTGTGAAAGAGGGAGGCTGAAGGCTTCCTGTGGAGAACTTGTTCTTACAAGATGTGTATGGGGGACGGGGAAGGAATGAAAGGGACTTTGCAAAGACACACAGGTCATGGTGTGTTCAGGGACTGTGGTGGGAAGCTCACTGTGGCTGCAGTGTGGAGTATGTGGATGGAAGAGTGGCCTGAGATGAAGCTGGATGCGGACCGGTTTGTTGAACTGCTCAGCTTCATACTGTCATCAGGCTTTAGATTCTGAGCACTGGCTAGCCAGCGGGCTTGGGATCAGAAAAGTGACAAAACCTCATCTGGAAGATAAATGACTGCCTCCATCTCATTATGTTCAGCCATAAGATTTTAACATTTAAAAGAACAGTGGATGTTGTAGCCAGACTTTAAAAATAGACTGTATGGGAGGGAGACGCAAGAGGGAGGAGGTATGGGGACATACGTATATGTATAGCTGATTCACTTTGTTGTACAGCAGAAACTAAAACACCATTGTAAAGCAATTATACTCCAATAAAGATGTTAAAAAAAAAAAAGACCCTGCAACAGGGAGTGACTAACTGTCACTTCCTAGAGATTTTGGATAGAACCCTTAAACCATTAGAGCTGTCAGGGTGCTCTGGCAACTTCCGATCGTTGTACTAAGTGGATGATTTAGACTATGTGTTATTAGTCCTAGCTCCAGTTTTTAAAAACTGCCCATCAGGCATTTGGGTGCTATCAGTCAGCGTGAAGGTCAGCTTCCACCTTCCAGGTGTATGGGATTGTGGTGTTAATGGGGGAGAGAATTATCCTGCCTCAAAGAAGAATGTTTTGATGTTTTATATTTTTAATGGAAATATTCAGAACCAGGGAAGCATTATTGATTTTAAAGATTGGATTGAGATATTTTTTTGCAGTAAGACCTGAAGTTAACATTTTACTTATTCATTCAACAAATCTTTACTGAACATCTACTCCGTGCCAAAGATATTGTTAACGTACAAGGCTTTTCATTGGTAAACAAGAGAGGGTTTATGTTGCTTACACTCTCATGAGAGAGATGATCATTAAACTGTTTATCAAATAAAGTAATTAAAGGTTGTGATGAGAATTATGAAGGACATAAACAAGATGATATGTTAGAAGGAGGAGGGGACTGATGGATACTGTGAGTGATCTGATCAGGGAAGGCCTTTCTGAAGCCTGGTGTGTGGAGAGAGATGAACGATCGATCGTAGGGGGAGTAGTCAGTTCTGAAGCCTGAGGAGGGCAGAGTGGACCAGTGGAGCTAGAGCTTGGGGGATGAGTGGAGAGAGGTGGAGATGTGATGGGGGAGCCAGGAAGGGGTCAGACCACACAGCCTGTAGGCCACAGAAGGGTATTTGCTTATTCTCAGAGCACTGGGGAACCACTGTAGAATGTTGAATAGGGTGAGTGGTATGAGATCCACCCATTTCTCTTTCAAAGAACTTCTTTTTTTTAGACACTTTTTTTCAGAGCAGTTTTAGGTTCACAGCAAAACTGAGGGGAAGCTACAGAGATTTCCCGTTTGCTCCCTGCCCCACCCGCGTGCATAGCCTCCCCCTTTATCAGCATCTCCCACCGGAGTGGGGCGTTTGTTACAACTGATGAACCTGCAGTGATACAGCGTAATCACCCAGAGTCCATCGTTCACCTTAGGGTTGGTGGTGTGCGCTCTGTAGGATTGGGCCAATGTATAGTGACACGTATCCATCTTTATGGTGTCAGTATTTTTATTGCCCTAAAAATCCTCTGTGCTCTGCCTACTTATCCCTTCCCCTCCCCCACACAAACCCTGGCAACCACTGATCTTTTTACTGTCTCCATAGCTTTGCCTTTTCCAGAAGGTTCCAGAGTTGAAATTATACAGCATGCAGCCTTTTCAGATTGCCTTCTTTCACTTAGTAATGTGCCCTTCAAGTTCCTCCGTGTCTTTTCATGGTTTGAGAGCCCATTTCTTTGTGGTACTGAATAATATTCTAGTGCCTGGATGTACCAAAGTTTATTTATTCATTCACTTACTAATGTGCTAGTTGCTTCCAGATTTTTACAATTATGAATAAAGATGTTGTAAACATTCTGGTGAAGGTTTTGTGTTGGCATAAGTTTTGAACTCGTTTAGATAAGTACCAAGGGCTGCAACTGCTGGATCATATGGTAAGATTATGTTTAGTTTTGTAACAAACCTTCAAATTGTCTTCCTAAGCGGCTGTACCATTTTGCATCCCCAGCAGCAATGAATGAGAGTTCCTGTTGCTCCACATGCTCACCAGCATTTGGTGTTGTCAGTGTTCCAGATTTTGGCCATTCTACTAGGTGTGTGATGGTATCTCGTTTTAATTTGCATTCTCCTGATATATGATGTGGAGCATCTTTTCATAGACTTATTTGACATCTGTATGTCTTCTTTGGTGAGGTGTTTATTAAGATCTTTGGCCTGTATTTTTTTTTTTTTTTTTTTTTGCAGTACGCGGTCCTCTCACTGTTGTGGCCTCTCCCGTTGCGGAGCACAGGCTCCGGACGCGCAGGCTTAGCGGCCATGGCTCATGGGCCTAGCCACTCCGCGGCATGTGGGATCTTCCCGGACTGGGGCACGAACCCGTGTCCCCTGCATCAGCAGGTGGACTCTCAACCACTGCACCACCACCAGGGAAGCCCTGGCCTGTATGTTAATTGGGTTGTTGAGTTTTAAAAGTTCTTTGTATATTTTGGATAACAGCCCTTTATCAGATAGGTACGTTTTGCAGTTTTTCTCCTAATCTGTGGCTTGGCTTCTCCTTCATTTGACATTGTCTTTTGTAAAGCAGAAGTTTTAAATTTTAATGAAGTCTAGCTTATCGGTTACTTCTTTCGTGGGTCATGCCTTTGGTGATATTATTTAAAATGTCATCACCATACCCAAGGTCATCTAGGTTTTCTCCTGTATTGCCTTCTAGAAGTTTTATAGCTTTTGTGCTGTACATTTAGGTCTGTGATCCTTTTTGGGGGGCTGCGTTTGGTCTTCGTTGCTGCGCGCGGGCTTTCTCTAGTTTCCGAGTGGGGCCTACTCTTCATTGCAGCGCTTGGGCTTCTCATTGTGGTGGCTTCTCTTGTTGTGGAGGACGGGCTCTAGGCACGCGGGCTTCAGTAGTTGTGGCTCACGGGCTTAGTTACTCCGTGGCTTGTGGGATCTTCCCGGACTAGGGATGGAGCCCATGTCCCCTGCATTGGCTGGTGGATTCTTAACCACTGTGCCACCAGGGAAGCCCCTGTGATCCATTTTGAGTTAATTTTTGTGAAAAGTCTATGCCTATATTCACTTTTTTACATGTGGATGTCCAGTTGTTCTAGCACCATTTGTTGCAAAGGCTGTCTTTGCTCCATTGTATTGCCTTTGCTCCATTGTCAGAGATCAGCTGGCTGTATTTATGTGGGTCTATATCTGGGCTTTCTCTTCTGTTCTGTTGATCCATTTGTTCTTTTGCCAGTACCACTGTCTTGATAACTGATGCTTTATAATAAGTTGTGTAGTTGGGTAGTATCAGTCCTCTGACTTTTTCTCCTTCAGTATTGTGTTGGCTATTTTGGGTCTTTTGTCTTTCTATACAAACTTTAGAATTATTTTGTTGGTATCCACAAAATAACTTATTGGGATTACACTGAATCTGTACATTCAGTTGGGAAGAATTGACATCTTAACAATATTGAATTTTCTTATCTGTGAACATGGGATATCTCTCTATTTATTTAGTTGTTCTTTGATTTTGTTCATGTGAATTTTATACTTTTCCTTGTATAACTCTTTACATATTTTGTTAGATTTATACCTAAGTGTTTTGTTTGGGGGGGATGCAAATGTAAATGATACTGTGTTTTTAATTTAAAATTCCACTTGTTCATAGCTGGTATATAGGAAAGTGATTGACTTTTGTATATTAATCTTGTATCCTGAAACCTTGCTATAATTGCCTATTAGTTTCAGGAGTTTTTTTATTGAGTCTTTCAGATTTTCCACATAGATGAACATGTCATCCACAAACATAGTTTTATTTCTTCCTTCCCAATCTGTATACCTTTTATTTCCTTGTCTTATTGCATTAGCTGGAACTTCCAGTAAATGTTGAAAAGGAGTGGTGAGAGGGGGGACATCCTTGCTTTGTACCTGATCTCAGTTGGGGAAGCTTTTTTTTTAAATTTATTTACTTATTTATTTTTTATTTTTGGCTGCATTGGGTCTTCGTTGCTGCGCGCGGGCTTTCTCTAGTTGCGTTGAGCGGGGGCTACTCTTCGTTTCGGTGCGCGGGCTTCTCATTGCGGTGCCTTCTCGTTGCGGAGCACGGGTTCTAGGCGCATGGGCTTCAGTATTTGTGGCACATGGGCTCTAGAGTGCAGGCTCAGCAGTTTTGGCGCACGGGCTTAGTTGCTCTGCGGCATGTGGGATCTTCCTGGACCAAGGCTTGAACCCGTGTCCCCTGCATTGGCAGGTGGATTCTTAACCACTGCGCCACCAGGGAAGCCCAGTTGGGGAAGCTCTGGGTTTCTCAACATTAAGTGTAATGTTAGTTGTTAGGTTTTTTGTGTAGATATTCCTTATCAGGTTGAGGAAGTTCCCCTCTGTTTCTGGTTTACTGAAGTTTTTGTCATGAATGCATGTTGGAGAGCTGATTCTTCTTTTTTTTGTTTGTTTTGTTTTTTGGGGTTTTTTTGGTGTGTTTTTTTGGGGTAATAGCTTCATTGAGATTTCACATACCATATATATTAACCATTCAAGGTGTACAATTCAGTGTTGTTTAGTATATTCACAGAGTTATGCAACAATCAGTTTTAGGACATACCACCCTAAAAAGAAACACCATGTCCTTTAGCAGTCATGCCCACCCCCACTCTCTTCTCTCGGCTTCAGGCAGTCATTGCTGTGCTTTCTGTCTGTAGATTTGCTTATTCTGGCCATTTGCTATTTCATATAAATGGAATCCTGCAAATGTGTGGTCGTTCGTGTCTGGCTTCTTTCACTTAGCATAATGTTTTCAAGGTTCATCATATTGTAGCATATATCAGTACTTCATTCCTTTTTATTGCTGAATAATAGTCAGTTACATGGATATACAATGTTTTGTTTATCCATTCATCAGTTGATGGACAGTTGGGTTGTTTTACTTTTTGGCTTTTATGAATAGTAATATGAAATTCTGTATACAAGTCTTTGTGTAGACATACGTTTTCATTTCTCTTAGGTATATAACTAGGAGTAGAATTGCTGGGTCATATGGTAACTGTATGTTTAACCTTTTGAGGAACTGCCAGTGACTGCCACATTTTATTTTCTACCAACAATGTATGAGGGTTCCAGCAATGTTCCAACAATGTATGTGTTTCTCCACATCCTTGTTAACACTTATCTGTCTTTTTGATTATAGCCATCCTAGTGAGTGTGAAGTGATGTCTCGTGGTTTTGTTTTGCATTTTCCCTGATGATTAATGATATTGAGCATCTTTTCATGTGCTTATTGGCCATTTGTATGTCTTCCAGGGAGAAATGTCTATTCAGATCTGCTGCCCACTTAAAAATTACCTTTTGGGCTTCCCTGGTGGCGCAGTGGTTGAGAGTCCGCCTGCCGATGCAGGGGACATGGGTTCGTGCCCTGGTCTGGGAAGATCCCACATGACGCGGAGCGGCTGGGCCCATGAGCCATGGCCGCTGAGCCTGCGTGTCCAGAGCCTGTGCTCCGCAACGGGAGAGGCCACAACAGTGAGAGGCCCGCGTACCGCAAAAAAAAAAACAAAAAACCACCAACAACAAAAAAAACCCTTTTAATTATTAAGTTTTAAGCATTTCTCATATATTCTGGATACAAGTCCTTTGTCAGATGTATGATTAACAAGTATTTTCTCTCATTCTGTGGGTTGTCTTTTTACTTTCCTTGATGATGTCCTTCAGAGCACAAAAGTTTTTAATTTTGTTGAAGTCAGAGAGCTTATTCTGACTGCTCTGTATGAATCCGGATTCCAGGGACAGGTGTAGAAGCAGGAGAGCAGTTGTTACAAGAACAATGCCGTGGTCCACGTGAGAGGTGTACTGGATTTGTCTCAGGCATGGCCACAGAGTTGGTGAGAAGGGGCCAGCTGTGAGGTAGGTTAGGACATAGAGCTGATGGAACAAGGTGAGGGATTACTGTAGGGGTGAGGGAGAGGGAGAAATCATGGATGAATGCTAGGGTTTCAGCTTAAATAATTTTGATCCAAAATTTGATTATGCTGTCTGTTACCTGCTACAGAATTATGATAGTTTTTAATGGAGTTTGGCCAGCGAGTCCTGCACTCCCTTCTTACACATTTGAAATTGCTTTTGATTGTATGATCACTGATTGTGCCAAGGAGATGGTTCCAGAGACTCTGACCTTCCATATTATCCTCTAATACTGCCTACGCCACCTCAAATAAACATATTTTCTAAGTGAGACTAGTGTGCCTGCTTTACAAGTGCAGTTTCAAGGCAAGTCCTCTGCCCCCTTCTAACCAGACTGCAACCTCAAAGCCCCTTCTGTGTAGAGATTATGGAACTCTCAGTGAATAGTATCAGTTCAAGGGAATGAGTTTTTGAAATCTAAATGTCATAATTTGACAGGGCTACTTTGAGGAAAAAGACTTTTAAAGGAGGAATTAATATCCGCTGACATTTGTGAAGTGCTTCGTACCTCTGCTTGCTTCCTAGGAGATCTCATCAGCTAAAGTGGAAATTAAAACACTTTGAGAAAATCTTGGTTTATGACTGGAGCATGTTCTCTGCAGTTTTTTTATATGGTCACTAAAAGTCTTATTCTAGGGAAGTATTTAATGACATGGCAAATGCTCATGATTTATTAAGTGAAAAACCCTGTGTGTGTTTACACACATGTAGCTGTACCCTATCTATATATGTAACATGTCTCTACGATGGGGTTATGAGTGGCATTTATTTCATTCTTTGTACTTTTCTATATTGCTACGTTTTTGATAGTGAACATTTATAACTTTTATAAAAATAAAATTTTATTTTAAAAACATCACGTAAATTATGGCACATCAGTGTTTGTGTGCACACACCCATCAAGGAAATACATCTTTTCCTGCTCCTGTGATGCCCTTCTGCTTGAAGGTGGAGAGGAGCTGTTGAAATGAGAACATTTCTCGCCTGTAAAGTGGAGATAACAGTGGTGCCAACCTCCTGAGGTTTTTTGTGAGGATTTAATGAGTTCGTGTGCTAAAACAGTTTCCGTTAGGTAATAGTGTTTACTGTTACCACTGTTGCTACTTTCATTGTTATTTTGGCTTTAGTGTCCTCCTTAAAATGATCTACGTGCTTTCCCAAGGTGTCTGATTGTGGCTGTCCTCGCTTGTGTTTGCCTGATAGCCGTTTCATTTTCATTTGATTTCGGGGTCATGTGGGTTTTGCCCACCTCTCTGGAGTACTTGTACAAACCAAAGATTGGGGAGCATGGATATCTTTTAGCCAAGGCAGTCTTGACCTTACAAAGTTGTAAATTTATGAAGTATGCTGCTGTATGGACAGGATCAACATTCACTGTCAAAATTTCACTTAAAATTATATGACCCTGGGCAAATTTCTGAACCTCCCAGAGCTTCAACTTCTGCTAAAAGAGGGTATATTAATGTTCTTAACCATCGCAGAGGGACTTACTACTGTTTACTTACCTCTAGGAAAGGTGTTTGTGAGTTACCCTGCCTGCTTCACTGTGTGTTTCATCTATCATGACTGTCAAATGAAATAGGAGTCTGAAAATGACCTAGAGGATGTTTATTCCAGCGTTGAACTGGGGCCATATTGGAGAAAAGATGAAATTTCGTTTCTTTTCCATTCTTGAACTCACTCCTTCCTTGCAGATTTTCCTTTTTTATAACTCATTCATTTATTCAATGAATACTTAGTGTGGGACTTCCCTGGTGGCGCAGTGGTTGAGAGTCCGCCTGCCAATGTAGGGGACACGGGTTCGAGCCCTGGTCCGGTAGGATTCCACATGCTGTGGAGCAACTAGGCCCATCCCATGCGCCACAGCTGCTGAGCCTGTGCTCTAGAACCTGCGAGCCACAACTACTGAGCCCGCACATTGCAACTACTGAAGCCCGCACACCTAGAGCCCGTGCTCCACAACAAAAGAAGCCACCGCAGTGAGAAGCCCGCACACTGCAATGAAGAGTAGCCCCTGCTTGCCGCAGTTTGAGAAAGACCGCGCACAGCAACGAAGCCCCAATGCAGCCGAAAATACATAAATAAATAAAATAAATAAATTTATAAAAAATTAATTAATTAATACTTAGTGCCTCCAATGTGCCTGACCCTTTTCTAGGTTCCAGGGGCTAGAGGGGTAAATGAGGTGGATGTGGCCTCTGCTCTTGGGCTTACAGACCAGTGGTGGAGGGGACCAGGCAGAGATGGCCATCAACAGGAGAGGAAGAGGATGTGTGGAGAAAGAGAAGCAGGGGGTGGGGATGTGATAGAGAGTCCTTTGGAAAGGGCTGAGGACTTGAAGGGCAACGGCCTAGATTCAGGTCTTGCCCGTGTGGTCTTGAGCAAGTCTTGTGACCCTCTGGCCCTCAGTAGCTTATGTAAAAGTTGTTTTTTTTTTATTAGAATATAATTGCTTTACAACGTTGTGTTAGTTTTTGCTGTACGATGAAGTGAATCAGCTATATGTATACACGTATCCCCTCCCTCTTGGACCTCCCTCCCACCCATCTAGGTCATCACAGAGCACCGAGCTGAGCTTCCTGTGCTTTATGGCAAGTTCCCACTAGCTGTCTGTTTTATGCTTGTTAGTGTATTTATGTCGATTCTAACCTCCCAGTTCATCCCACCCACCCCTTCCCCTCCTGTGTCCACATGTCCATTCTCTGCGTCTCTGTTCCTGCCCTGCAAATAGGTTCATCTGTACCATTTTTCTAGAGTCCACATATATGTGTTAATAAACAATATTTGTTTTTCTCTTTCTGGCTTACTTCACTCTGTATAACAGACTCTAGGTCCGTCCACATCTCTACAAATGACCCAACTTCATTCCTTTTTATGGCTGAGTGATATTCCATTGTATGTATGTACCACATCTTCTTTATTCATTCATCTGTCTTTGGACATTTAGGTTGTTTCCATATCCTGGCTATTGTAAACAGTGCTGCAATGAACCAGTTGGGGTACGTGTGTCCTTTTGAGTTATGGTTTCCTCAGGGTATATGCCCAGTAGTGGGATTGCTGGGTCATATGGCAGTTCTATTTCTAGTTTTTTAGGGAATCTCCATACTGTTCTCCACAGTGGCTGTATCAATTTACATTCCCGCCAACAGTGCAAGAGGGTTCCCTTTGCTCCACACCCTCTCCAGCATTTATTGTTTGTAGACTTTTAAAAAATAAATTTATTTACTTTATTTATTTATTTTTGGCTGAGTTGGGTCTTTGCTGCTGCCCACGGGCTTTCTCTCATTGCGGCGAGCGGGGCTGCTCTTTGTTGCGGTGCACGGGCTTCTCGTTGTGGTGGCTTCTCTCGTGGAGCACGGGCTCTAGGTGCGCGGGCTTCAGTAGTTGTGGCTTGCAGGCTCTAGAGCGCAGGCTCAGTAGTTGTGGCGCATGGGCTTAGTTGCTCTGCAGCATGTGAGATCTTCCTGGACCAAGGATCGAACCCGTGTCCCCTGCATTGGCAGGCGGACTCTTAACCACTGTGCCACTAGGGAAGCCCTGTAGGTTTTTTGATGACGGCCATTCTGACCGGTGTGAGGTGATACCTCATTGTAGTTGTTTTTTGTTTGTTTGGGATTTTTGGCTGAGTTGGGTCTTCGTTGCTGCAAATGGGCTTTCTCTAGTTGCTGAGTGGGGGCTACTCTTTGTTGTGGTGCGCAGGCTTCTCATCGCAGTGGTTTCTCTTGCTGTGGAGCATGGGCTCAAGGCACACCGGCGCAGTAGTTGCAGTGCGTGGGCTCTAGGGCGTGCAGGCTTCAGTAGTTGTGGTGCGTGGGCTCTAGAGTGCAGTGCTCAACTAAGCACATGGGCTTAGTTGCTCCGTGGCATGTGGGATCTTCCAGGACAGGGATCGAGCCTGTGTCCCCTGCATTGGCAGGTGGATTCTTAGCCACTGTGCCACCAGGGAAGTCCCCTCATTGTAGTTTTGATTTGCATTTCACTAATAATTAGTGATGTTGGGCATCCTTTCATGTGCCCCTTGGCCATCTGTATGTCCTCCTTGGAGAGATGTCTGTTTAGTTCTGCCCATTTTTCAATTGGGTTGGTTGATTTTTTGATATTGAGCTCCATGAGCTGTTTGTCTATTTTGGAGATTAATCCTTTGTTCCTTTGTTTGCAAATATTTTCTCCCATTCTGAGGGTTTTCTTTTCGTCTTGTTTATGGTTTCCTTTGCTGGGCAAAAGCTTTTAAATTTAATTAAGTCCCATTTCATTTGTTTATTTTTGTTTTTATTTCCTTTACTCTAGGAGGTGGGTCAAAAAAGATCTTGCTGTGGTTTATGTCAAAGTGTGTTTTTCCTATGTTTTCCTCTAAGAGTTTTATAGTGTCTGGTCTTACATTTAGGTCTTTAATCCATTTGGAGTTTATTTTTGTGTGTGGTGTTAGGTAGTGTTCTAATTTCATTCTTTTACATGTAGCTGTGCAGTTTTCCCAGCACCACTTATTGAAGAGGCTGTCTTTTCTCCACTGTATGTTCTTGCCTCCTTTGTCCTAAATTAGGTGACCATATGTTCGTGGGTTTATCTCTGGGCTTTCTATCCTGTACCATTGATCAATATTTCTGTTTTTGTGCCAGTACCATACTTGTCCTGATTACTGTAGCTTTGTAGTATAGTTTGAAGTTGGAGAGCCTGATTCCTCCAGCTCTGCGTTTCTTTCTCAAGATTGCTTTGCTCTTCGGGGTCTTTTTTGTTTCCATACAAATGGTAAAATTTTTTGTTCTAATTCTGTGAAGAATGCCATTGGTAATTTGATAGGGATTGCACTGAATCTGTAGATTGCTTTGGGTAGTATAGTCGTTATCACAATATTGATTCTTCCAATCCAAGAACATGGTGTATTTCTCCATCTGTTTACGTCATCTTTGATTTCTTTCATCAATGTTTTATAGTTTTCTGAGTACAGGTCTTTTGTCTCCTTAGGTAGGTTTATTCCCAGGTATATTATTCTTTTTGTTGTGATGGTAAATGGGATTCTTCCCTCAATTTCTCTTTCTGATCTTTCATTGTTAGTGCATAGGAATGAAAGAGATTTCTGAGCATTAATTTTGTATCCTGCAACCTTACCAAATTCATTGATTAGTTCTAGTAGTTTTCTGGTGTCATCTTTAGGATTTTCTATGTATAGTCTCATGTCATCTGCAGACAGTGACAGTTTTACTTCTTTTCCAATTCATATTCCTTTTATTTCTTTTTCTTCTCTGATTGCCGTGGCTGGGACTTCCAAAACCATGTAAAAGTTTGTAGGGTAAGGATTAAATGGGTGAATGAACACTTCATAAAGTATAACACGCTGTGTGATGATATATAACACACTTCCCTTTATTGAGGGAAGCTTTGAATCCAAATTTTCAAGAGGTGTGGGTGTCAGTGCAGAACAGATAGAAGGTGTTGTGTAGCTGATGTTCTGAGTGCTGTGGAAGCTGTAGCTATCCAGCCGGGGGACACGTTTCTCCACCACCTCGACACAGTGAGCTTATTCCTACGTCTGGATTGGTCCACTGTTCTTCTAGTACAGTGTCTTTACTGTTTTTTTTCCACACACTTTTTTTTTTGGCCATGCAGCTTGCGGGATCGTAGTTCCCTGACCAGGGATCAAATCCGTGCACCGTGCAGTGGAAGTGCGGATTGCCAGGGAATTCCTCTTCTCCACATTCTGTCCTTCCTGGTGGGCTTCAGAATTTTGGATGTTTCCGGTGAAGCTTTCTCCACTCTCTAGTCCACACTGCTCTCTCCCTCTTCTCATTGAGACCCACAGATTAGCACCTAATCACATCTGGTTTTATGTCTCTTCACAGTTTCTTTTGCCTCCCTAACTAGATCATAAGCTACTTGAGATTAAGAACTGTTTTTAATATTTTTTCCACCCCTTCCCCTCCATAGCATTTATCACAATATAAATTACAGGGGCCAGCACATATTGAAGTGAGTTTTGAATTAAAATGCTCAAAAGTGATCTTAATGGCACTTGGTTACTTTCTCTGTTTAATTCAGCTCTGACTATAATTCATACCCACCTGAAAGTTCCTCATTCCCACTATTATACCTGACTTCTCTTTGCATGACTAGATGTTGAAAGCATTATAATGCCTTGTTCTTCAGCCCCCAGGTTTCCCTAGATGCCAGTTAAAATTCCTGTCCTGCTTGAAGATCATCTGTGGAAACGTTGGCCATGGCATCCGTATCAGAGTCTGTTACATTCAGAGAGTTCTGCCCTTTGTACTATCTCCTCAATGCCATTCCCACAAAGATCCAGAAGGGGTTCCGCTCCATAGTGGTCTACCTCACGGCCCTGGACGCCAACGGGGACTACATTGCCGTGGGCAGTAGCATTGGCATGCTCTACCTGTACTGCCGGCACTTGAACCAGATGAAGAAGTACAACTTTGAGGTGAGTCTTGCTTGTCCTCACCTGAGCATGTGTGAGCCCAGGCTAATGTTTAACATGCTTGTGAGTTCCAGGATGGGGTAATTTACTTCTGATTTGCTAGAATATGGCCTGAGTGCCCTTCCCAAACAATACTTTATGACCTTTTTTTTTGCCGTACGCGGGCCTCTCACTGCTGTGGCCTCTCCCTTTGTGGAGCGCAGGCTCAGTGGCCATGGCTCACGGGCCCAGCCGCTCTGCGGCATGTGGGACTTCCCGGACTGGGTCACGACCTCGTGCCCCCTGCATCGGCAGGTGGACTCTCAACCACTGCGCCACCACGGAAGCCCCGACCATTTTTAATTGAGGTGGAGTACAGCTAAAAATGTTGATGTTTTAACTTTTTTTCCTGCCTCCAAAAATCCAGAGTTACTTTAAAAGAGAACATTATAGTGTTTAACACTTAATAGAAAACTTTGAAAGTAGGCATGTTTTTCTAAGTGTTTTCTTTTGGTTTTTTTTTTTTTTTGGCTGCACCATGCGATATACAGGATCTTAGTTCATCGACCAGGGATCGAACCTGGTCCCCCTACAGTGGGAGCGTGGACTCTTAGCCACTGGACCACCAGGGAAGTCCCTCTAAGTGTTTTCTAAGTGTTTTGTTTCTCAAAATACCTTACCTGACTTACTCAAATAATCACTAGCTATTCTGGTGAAATTATTGTGAAAAAAGGATCAGGATCAATGTTGGCTAGCTGCCAGAACACGTACGTCTTAACTGAGGTCACTTCTGTAGAACACTGCCACTGGGGTCCTGACCGACCTCTGTTCTGTGTTGGTTGGCTCAGGCATCTCTGTGTATTGTAGTTATTGGGGAGGTGGACTGAATTCACCCGCTGAGTTGATATCTGTGATTTATGAGTGCTCAGGTTTTGTGAGAGACTCAAGGGTGACTGAGTTGTGGCTCCTGCCTCACAGCCTTATGGGGTTCTACTCTGCCTGTGGTTAGTAGACTTTTACAGCCTAAGACAAGGCTTTTGTGTTTAAGAGAAGTATTTACAAATATCTATATTTTAATCAATATTCAACTTAAAGCTTAACTTAAAAAGTTAGTTTTTGTTAAGCCTCTATACTCAATTTAAAATAACACAAATGGTTAGCATGTATATAGCACTTACTATGTGCCAGGCATTATTGTAAACCTTTACATATATTAACGCATTTCATCCTCACGAGACTCTGTGAGGTAGATGATGTTTTCTCATCCCCATTTTACCAGGGAGACAACTGAGGTACAGAGAGGTTGAGTGACTTGTGAGGTGGTTAGGAAGTGGTGGCACCATTGTCTGAACTTGGGCAGCTTGGCTCTAGAGTTTACATTTGTATTTTTTGTACGAAAATGAAAACTATTGCTATTTCTTTTCTTTATTTAATAGCTCATGGATTTGACTGCTCAAATTCCCCACACATTTAAAACCATTACATAGTTAATCTTTAAAACTATGGTTATGGATTAATATATCAGCTCTCTCAAATACTTCAACACTTAACAAAAAAGACTTATGAATCCAGCAGTGAACCCCTAACAGGATAGACCAAAGAAACCCATGCCCAGACATACCCTAATCAGACTTCTAAAAACTAAAGACAAAGAGAAACCTTAAAAGTAGCCAGAGAATGACACGTTACCTGTAAGGGACAATGCTTTGAATTCCCGAAAATTTCTCATCAGGAACTATGGAGGCTAGAAGACAGTGGTACAACATTTATAAAGTGTTGAAAGAAAATAATGGTCAGCTCAGAATTTTTACCCAAGAAAAATATCTATTAGGAAAGAAGGTGAAATAAAAATATTCTCAGACGAAGGAAAACTAGGGGGATTCATTGCCAGCAGACCTGCTCTAAATAATTGTTTCAGGAGATTCTTTAGGCAAACGAGAAATGATACCAGAAGGAAACTTGGAACATCAGTAATGAAGGAAGAATAATAGTAAATACAGTAGACTGTTTCTCTCCTCTTGAGTTCTTTAAAATATACTTGACAGCAAAAATTATAACACTGATCGAGTTTTCAGTGTGTATACATGTAGTAATATATAAGATAACTGTAACGTAAGAGGGGAGAGTAAGGGACCTATATGATAGTAAGGTTTCTACATTCTTTTTTCTTTAATATATATATAATTTTACTTATTTATTTATTTATGGTTGTGTTGGGTCTTCGTTGCTGTGCGCGGGCTTTCTCTAGTTGCAGTGAGCGGGGGCTACTCTTCGTTGTGGTGCGTGGGCTTCTCATCGCCGTGGCTTCTCTTGTTGTGGAGCATGGGCTCTAGGTGCATAGGCTTCAGTAGTTGTGGCACGTGGGCTCAGTAATTGTGGCACGCGGGCTCTAGAGCACAGACTCAGTAGTTGTGGCGCACGGGCTTAGTTGCTCCATGGCATGTGGGATCTTCCCGGACCAGGGCATGAACCCATGTCCCCTGCATTGGCAGGCGGATCCTTAACCCCTGGGCTACCAGGGAAGCCTGGGTTTTCTACGTAGATGATCCTGCTTTCCTCTGAAGAAAGAGTTTTACCTCATCTTTTCCAGTCTGTATGCCTTTAATTTTTTACTTGACTTACGGTGCTGGCCAAGACCCCAGTATGGTGTCTGCAGTGAGAATAGATATCTTTGCCTTAGCCTTGGTCTTCACCATTACATTAGCTATAGATTCCTCACGGACGCTTTTTATTTCTGTTTATTTCTATCCTAGTTTTCTGAGAGTTTTTATCATGAATGTGTATTGAAGTTTGTCAGATATTCACTTGAATCTGTTGTGATGATATGATTTCCTTCTTTATTTATGTGTTATGTTACATGAATTGAGTTTTGGTTATTATTCCAACCGTGCATTAATCTTTTAAACCCCATTTTGTCATGATATATTATCCTTTTTTTTTTTGGCCTCGTGGCACAGCTTGTGGGACCTTAGTTCCCTGAACAGGGATTGAACCCAGGCCCTGGCAGTGAAAGCACCAAGTCCTAAACAGTGGACCACCAGGGAATTCCATATTATCCTTTTTTTTTTTTTTAAATCTTGCTGTATTCCTTTTAGTAATATTTTGTTCAGATTTTTTGTATCTGTATTCATGGAGGAATATTGGTCTGTAGCTTTCTTATGATGTTTCTGTCTGGCCTTTCTTATTATACACATAACTATCTAGTGTTTTCATTCTATATTTAACTGCTCAAGTTGGACATTATTATTATTATATTTTATAGTCACTGTTTAGATTCCTTCACAGTTTTGCCAACGTCTTTACTCACCATCCCTTGTTACATCTCAGTTCTTCCCTTTGCAGCCATTCTCCTTGCTGGAGTACATCCTTTTTTTTTTAAATTTTTGGCTGCATTGAGTCTGCGTTGCTGCGTGTGGGCTTTCTGTAGTTGTGGCGCACGGGATTAGCTGCTCCACCGCATGTGGGATCTTCCCGGACCAGGGCTTGAACCTGTGTCCCCTGCATTGGCAGGCGGATTCTTAACCACTGCGCCACCAGGGAAGCCCTGGAGTACATCCTTTAGTAGTTCTTGTGTTGAAGTCTTTTGGTGGTAAGTACTCTTGATTTTTTTGTTTGTCTGAATGTCTCTCTGTCTTTGAATTGTTTAGAGGTATACTATTCAGGGCTAACAGTTTTTTCCTCTTAGCACTTTGAGGATGATACATCTCAACATCCATTGTTGAGATGTCTTTTGTTAATAATTGTTCATATTTAGTTATTTCCCTTTTTTCTCTGACATATTAGTATCTTCTCATTGCCTTTGAGGTTTTACTGTTTCACTACAAGGTGTGTATGTGTGTATTTCTTTTCATGAGTCTTGTTCAAGGCTTGTGCTTCTGAGGATATAGGTCTTTCATCAGTTTTGGGTAATTTTTAGCCCTTATCTCTGAAGATGTTTCCTTCTCTTATCCTCTGTTTTCTTTCCTTCTGGAATCCCAATTAGATGTAGGTTGGACCTTCATATACTATTCTCTATGACTCTTATCTGTCATATTTTTTTTTTTTTGGAAAGAGACTCCACCTCTATTTTTTATTTTTTTTTAATTTTTATTTTATTTTATTTTTTTTTATATGTTGGGGGTAGGAGTTTATTAATTAATTAATTTATTTTTGCTATGTTGGGTCTTCGTTTCTGTGAGAGGGCTTTCTCTAGTTGTGGCAAGCAGGGGCCACTTTTCATTGCGGTGCACGGGCCTCTCACTGTGGCGGCCTCTCTTGTTGCAGAGCACAGGCTCCAGACGCACAGGCTCAGTAGCTGTGGCTCACGGGCCTAGTTGCTCCGCGGCATGTGGGATCTTCCCAGACCGGGGTTCGAACCCGTGTCCCCTGCATTAGCAGACAGATTCTCAGCCGCTGCGCCCCCAGGGAAGCCCATCTGTCACATTTTTTCTCTCTCCTTTGCCGCACAGATCTGTCATCTGGTTCAGTAATTTTCTTTCATCTGTGACTGGGCTGCTACTTAGTCTACCCCTGACATTTTACATTCTTTCGGTTCTTTTTCATTTCTGTTATTTCTGATAATAGTTTGGTCTTATGTTTCAATTTCTTTTTACATTTCTTTAACATTTTTAAGCATATTTCTTTTTTATTACTGAAGCATAGTTGATTTATAATGTTTCAGGTGTATAGCAAAGTGATTCAGTTATATATTCTTTTTCAGATTCTTTTCCATCATGGGTTATTACAATATTGAATATAGTTCCCTGTGCTATACAGTAGGTCTTTGTTGTTTATTTTATGTATAGTAGTGTGTATCTGTTAATTCCCAATCTTTCCCTCCCCTTAAGCATATTTCTTTTATGTTCTGGGTCTCCTCACTCTACATGAAATGCTTGAGTCAGGATGAGGAGTTGTCCAATTCTGTTGTTGCTTTCTTTAGTTGATTTTTCTTGAGGGGACCTATTTCCCTGTGGTCATGTCTAATTGTGAGGTATGTGGCTGATCCTAATATGTGGGAGTGCTGAGGGGCCTGGGTTGAGACTGTTCCACAGATGGGGTTGATGGTCACTCTGCCAGCCGCCTTGGAGTGCTACAAACACGGAAGCATGTCAGGTGAAGTGCCTGGCATGAAGGTTCTTTTCAGTGGGAAGGGAGAATAAATTCAAACTCTGGTGCTGGATATGGCAGCTTTGTGATTACAGCATCTTTTTTATTCACTCCAGTCAATGCCTGAGATAAGACAAAGGTCCTTGTCAGCTTCATTTCCCAGCAAATTGATTTTTCCCTAGTTTACACTTTCACTGAGAGTTAGGTCTTCAGGGATTCTGGTTTTAGCAGGGGATGTCAGTTCCAGCTCCCCACGTCACCTGGCCTGAAGCCTTGTCCTCATTAACCGTCCTCACCTCAGAAAATCAAGGGTGTAGGCGTTGGCCAGATTGCCCTATGGAGCCTGTAGCTTCAGGGCTGGCTTCTGTTCTAGTTTGACAGCATTCTTTCTGTTTTCGGCTCTTGTAGATTTTCTTTACTTTTCTAGAGATCAGCTATGCGTTTAAAAGAATGTTTTATGTATCTTATTCAACATTTCTAGGTGTCTGGAGAGGAATGCTTTTTCAGAATAGCTAGAGTGGTATACCGTGAGAAGTTGAAACTTCATATTTTGTTTCTGTCTGAAGTATAGTTAGATATTGATAATCTGATTCTTCGGATGTTTTGGTTCTTAAGTCAAGAACCAAATCTATTTAATAATCATATTAAATAACCTTAAGTCAAGTTTAGTACATTGGTTTATTAAAAAGCACGTGTACAAGCATTGCATATAGATATTCAGGCTTCCAGCCCATCTGAGCAATGATTTTGAAACCATTCATTCAGGAAAATTACACAACCGTTTTGATTTTGTGCTACGATGTGGCAAGATCTCCAATAAGTGATTTTGATTCTTGTTGTAGTAGCAGTTTTTATAATTACAAATTCCCAGGAAAAATATTCTCTTTTTAACATTCTGTTGCTATGTCAGATGATACACATCTAAAGCATGTTATGTTACTTTCTTCCCTCAAAGCAGAGATGGAACCATCACTCACATTCCTGCACTCCTTTCATTCTCCTTCTTTCCCACAGCCGACCACACCTTCCATCTCCACGGCCATGGATCTGCTCAGAAGGCATAGGGCAGCGAGGCAGAGCAGGGCCTCTGTAGGGTCACACTTGGGTGTGAGTCCTGACTATTGATTCTCTCTAGCTTTGTGACCTGAGACAAATCGCTTCACCTTTGTAAAATGAGGATAACTCCAGCACCTGCCCTCTTGGTGGTTTGAGGACCCCAGGAGATAATGCCTGTGAAGCGCTGAACAGGGTGCCCAGCACAGGACACGTGCGACTGACAGAGCGTCCCTTACAGAGAGAGTCGATGTGCTCTGTTCATCACTGCTGCCCTCCTTCTGACCGGGTCTTCATACTCTTCTTTCCTCGTCAGGGTTTACTGCCCTTGCACCTGTTCAATTTGCCACTTCCCTTGACTGGGTGCATACTACCTCCACCTGAACTATCACAGGAGGCTCCCAGCTGGTCCTCCTGCCTGCCTGGTCCCACGCCTTCCTCCTTCCATCCTGTTCCTAATGGGGTTACCAGAAACACCTCTGACTGATACACCTGCAAAAGCAGGCATCTTCAAGGGTCCCCCTTTTCCTTCCTGTAGGTTGAGATCCAGGTCCCTTACCCTGTATCACGACGTGGCACCAAGTGTATTTATAGCCCATGAACATACGCTGCAAGCTGTAAAGTGGCAGGTGAAAGTGAGCTCAGTCGCTGCCACCCCCACTCGTGGGGGGCAGCTCTTCATGTGCACGTCTCATTGCTACAGCTCAGCTGTGAGAGGGCGGGCCTGCGCCCTACTGTGTATTACCACAGCAGCTGACTCAGTACCCTGAATGCAGAGATTGATTACCATCTAAATTACTGCATCAGGGATCAAAATGGCTTATGGAAGATCTTGCCATATGTCTTAGTGAGGTTGAAATGGTTGTGTAATTTTTCTGAATGAGTGGTTTCAAAATGAAAAATGATCATTCAGATGCTCTGGAGGCCCGAATATCTGTATTCAGTGCTTGACGTGTGCTTTTTAATAAACCAGTGTGTTAAGCTTGAGTTAGTGTTATTTAATGTGATTATTGATATGAGAACCAAAACACGCCAGGAATCAGTTTATAAAGCACTCTCAAATGTATTGTCTCACTGATCCTCAAGCAAGCCTGTGTGGCAGGTACACACCATGGACTACAGTCGGTGGATGACTTGTCCACGTTGAGAGAGAAGAAAGGAGAGCTTGCGTCTGGGATAGCTCTTCTGACTCCAGACTCCAGTTTTGAGGGGAACTACCTCTCCTATCCAAGTTCCTTAGTACTCTCTTGATAAGAGCTCAGTGTATTCATACTTGATTGAACAGTATTTCCTTTCTCAGAAATGCAGTTTTAAAATTTTGTCATTTCAGGGACTTCTTTGGTGGTCCAGTGGTTAAGACTCTGCACTTCCAGTGCAGGGGATACAGGTTCAAATCCTGGTTGGGGAACTAAGATCCCACATGCTGTGTGGCACAGCCAGAAAATAACACAAAAACAATTGTCATTTCAAAGATAAAAAACCTAGAAAGAAAAAGAGATTAATTATCTTTCTGAATTGTATACATTTTCAATCAGGAATATATATAGGCTGCAGTCCAATGAGGTTTTCCATTCCATTGGTAGGTAACGTTTCATAGTCTGAAAGCTGGCCTGGTGACAGGCCCATTTGTTTTGTTTTTTTGTTTGTTTTTTTTTAACATCTTTATTGGAGTATAATTGCTTTACAACTTTGTGTTAGTTTCTGCTGTATAACAAAGTGAATCAGCTATGTGTACACATATATCCCCATATGCCCTCCCTCCCCACCCCTCTAGGGGAACACAAGGCACCGAGCTGATCTGCCTGTGCTATGCGGCTGCTTCCTACTAGCTATCTATTTTACATTTGGTAGTGTATATATGTCCATGCCACTCTCTCACTTCGTCCCAGCTTACCCTTCCTCCTCCCCGTGTCCTCAAGTCCATTCTCTACGTCTGCGTCTTTATTCCTGTCCTCCCCCTAGGTTCTTCAGAACCTTTTTTTTTTTTTTTTTAGATTCCATACATATGTGTTAGCATACGGTATTTGTTTTTCTCTTTCTAACTTACTTCACTCTGCATGACAGACTCAAGGTTCATCTACCTCACTACAGATAACTCAATTTCGTTTATTTTTATGGCTGAGTAATATTCCATTGTATATACGTGCCACATCTTGTTTGCATCTTTTTTTTAATTTGTTTATTTTTGGCTGCATTGGGTCTTTGCTGTGCTCTGGCTTTCTCTAGTTGTGGCGAGCAAGGGTTGCTCTTCATTGCGGTGCGCGGGCTTCTCATTGTGGTGGCTTCTCTTGTTGTGGAACATGGGCTCTAGGCGCATGGGCTTCAGTAGTTGTGGCATATGGGCTCAGTAGTTGTGGCTCGCAAGCTCTAGAGCACAGGCTCAGTAGTTGTGGTGCATGGGCTTAGTTGCTCTGCGGCATGTGGGATCTTCCCGGACCAGAGCTTGAACCCGTGTCCCCTGCACTGGCAGGCGGATTCTTAACCACTGCGCCACCAGGGAAGCCCGTGCCACGTCTTCTTTATCCATTCATCTATTGATGGACATTTAGGTTGCTTCCATGTCCTGGCTATTGTAAATAGTGCTGCAGTGAACATTGTGGTACATGACTCTTTGAATTATGGCCCATTTGTTTTTGAATGTTTCCTCTTTCAGGGGAAAACGGAATCCATCACGGTGGTGAAACTGCTGAGCTGCTTTGATGACCTGGTGGCTGCAGGCACAGCCTCTGGGAGGGTTGCAGTCTTTCAACTTGTATCCTCGTTGCCAGGAAGAAATAGACAGGTAAGTACTAATCATTTTAGCATTTCTTAACTTCTTGGCAAATTCCTCATGTCTTTTAAAATGAGGAGTCCTCATCTGCCAAGAAAATACTTGCTCAGAAAAGCCTCACTCTGTGCTCCTTATAATCAGATGACATTTTTGTTCCTGGTAGGACACTTGGCAAAAAGCGTATATGGGTAATTTTGCTTAATGTTCTCTGGCTCTTCTCTGTCAGTTTTAAAGGTGGACCCTTGTGCAGGTTTTTGCATGGAAACAACTTGGGAACACCAGCTTTTCCATAAACAGTAGGGATTGCGTACCACCTTGTTCACATCTCACAGTGTTTATCCTTGTCTTTTTCTTGTGTGTATTTTCATCGTTTATTCATAGCTTCGGAGATTTGACGTCACTGGTATTCACAAGAATAGCATAACAGCTCTGGCTTGGAGCCCCAATGGAATGAAATTGTTCTCTGGAGATGACAAAGGGAAAATTGTCTATTCTTCTCTGGATCTAGATCAGGTAAAATTATTTTCAGAAATATTGGTTGTCTTATATTTGGAGAAGTTGGTCAACTTGAATTTTTGATTATTGTCCCTTTTTAAAATTTTTATTTATTTATTTATTTATTTGTCTGCCGTGCCGGTTGGCTTGTGGAATCTCAGTTCCCCAACCAGGGATTGAACCCAGGCCACAGCAGTGAAAGTGTGGAATCCTAACCTCTAGGGCACCAGGAACTCCCCATTGTCCCTTTCTAATCTCAACTGTTGTTTGTAACATTTTCTTTCAAGGGCTTTTCTAATGCTTTATAAGCTTCTACTTCTGTATCTAAAGAATTGGCCTTTGTTTCTTCTGGAACATGCACTTTTTTTATTCTCCTGTTTTCTATTGCTACCAATTAGAAAAGTAGCCACTATCAAACGTATTTCCTTGGAGAGTTTGTAGGAGGATGTGAAGCGTTTCACAGTCATGACTATTGTCAACTGAAAAAAAAAAAAAAAGCACAACCTAAAAGTCGAGAATTTTTATTCCACGGACTTACTGAGGACTTAAGCCCGACAGACAGTCTCTCACATGACTCTGAGGGACTGCTCCAAAGAGATAAGGGAAGAGCCAGGATATATAGGAGTTTTGCACAAACCAGGTAGTTGAACATCAAGATTTCTGCTAATTAAAGAAAAAACAAACATCTCAAGTTAATGACTTTAGTGCTTTTCTATGTATGGGAAGATACCAGAATCTGGGCTCATTGAAATCATTCCTTTGATATACACCTTAACTGTCTAGGGCCAGTAAGTATCCTGTTCTTTTCCATCTTGAACCCCTTCAGCTGCACTGTTGGGGGAGGCTGCAGTGGCTGATAGCTGCAACATCCTTTGCTCATCTGTATGGCGGGCAGCATTCTTTGTCCACACTGTGGACAGAGGTCAGTGCTTCCAGTGGGTGGTGAGCTCACCCCCAGCCAAGCTCTGGTTGTGTGGGATAGAGTGGTGGGAAAGGAGGAGGGTTGGTGGCAGCAGGGAGCCTAGCCCCACCCTCGTATTTGTCATTTTATTTAAGCCTCACGACAGAGCCCTAAGCTGTGTGTGCTGATCTTCAGCCAGTAGATAAGAAACCCAGGCGCCAAGGGATCCAGTCACGAGCTGATGCCTGGCAGAGCTCAACTTCAAACCTAGGGTGTGCTCCCATCGCGCATGTGGTTTTATGCCTGCCTGTGCTTTGTTTTGTCATACCTCTGCTCAGTTAGAATGAACCCCTTGGTGGCACGGTCCTTTCGTTTTCTTATTTGTAGCCATCATTCCTAGTGCATCTAGGAATTCAGCAATTACTAGCTGGATGACTTTTAGTCCCTCTGATCCAAGACTGACCTGTCTTCTACGAATATTCTCTAGCAGTAGTTCTCAAACATTTTGGTCCCAAGACCCCTTTACACTCTTAAAAAGAGGATTCCAAAGAGGTTTTGTTTGTATGGGTTTTATATCTACTGAGTGTACTATGTTAGAAATTAAAACTGAGAAATTAAAAAATTTTTATTTTATTTTGAAATAATGAACTTATTATATGTTAACATAAATAACATACTTTTGTGAAAATAACTATTTTCAAAACTACTGCTGAGAATTCCCTGGTGGTCCAGTGGTTAGGACTCTGCACTCTTACTACAGAGGGCCTGGGTTCAGTCCCTCGTTGGGGAACTAAGATCCCACAAGCCGTACGGCGCGGCTGAAAAAAACAAAGCAAAACAAAACTTCTACTGCTGTTTGCAAGAGTAGCATCGGTTTACATTTTTGCAAATCTCTTTAATGTCTGCCTTAATAGAAGACAGCTGGATTCTGCATTTAGTCTGTCACAATACATTGTTTTGGTTAGAGTATGTAAAGAAAATCTGGCCTCACACAGACATGTAGTGGGAAACAGGAGGAGTATTTTAATAGCCCTTCCAGAGAATTGTGGACATTCTTTAACCACATCCCCAAATTGACTAATGGCAGTTTCTTTAAAGATTGGTTACAACGTGGAATCTGAAAGCATATAGATGAATTTTTCTCACTCTGTTACAGTGAAATCTATTGGTCTGTCTTGCACTTAGGATGGCTCCTTGACCCACGTGTGATTTTGTAACATCTTGCATTGATCACTTGGAAAATACTGACCTACTGAGTGATGCACATCTTCCAAATGTTGAAACATTTAATTATATAATATCAAAGAAAGCACCTTTGTTAATATTGCCATCATTCTGATGAGAAAAGTCTTTAGCTGTTGGGAATCTGTCAGGTTCACAAGGGTGGATACAAGTTTTCAAATTCTAATCTTCACTTGTAAACTTGCATTTTGTTATCAGCAACAAATACTGTTACTTATTTTCCCTGAGTTGACAGGCTTACTTTGTTCTTTCTGAGAAGATGCCTGCCAAATACCCAAGTTTGAATAATTATAGTATTTCAAGTAAAAATGTATTTTGTGAAAAAAAGCAGCTGGTTGAGCTCACAGCTCATACAACCACACAAGTGCTTCCTCCTTGAGAGAACCGAAGTACTTCAGCATCAGCAGGAGGGCTGCGTGCATGCCGTTTTGTCACACAGAATACAGAGATAGGCGTACACAAGGGTCAAGATGAGATGGAATTATCATTTTCCTGCGTCAAAGACCTTCTGAAGTGAAATTCATGTTTTTGCTGCAAGTGCACAGTGGCTAAGGGCACCGTGGCAGCTACCGGATTTTGGTGCCCTGCTCATCTTGGGCCCGTTTGAGCTTTCAGTAGCTCTACCAACCATCAGTACAAACCACAGCTTGGTGGAAAAGGCAGATAAAACCTAGTATTATAAAGAAAATGGTTTTGACCTCGCCTGGGGACCCTCAGGGACTGTGGACCACACTTTGAGAACTGCTACTCTCCAGGAAAACATTTTGTTAAGGTTTTAAGGGTCCCCATATTTGTACTTGCCTGCTGTCACTGCCCCAGCCTGAGTTGCACAGAGGGGACACTGCTCATGCATGATGTCAGGAAATGGAGAGAAAAATCACACACAGAAAGCACTGTCCTTAGCATGCTGATCATTTTTTTCCCAGCTTTATTGAGGTTCTGATCATTGTTTTTTGGAGACACAGGTATTTCATGAGATTTGCAAAAAAGACGTGTGTTTTTGCACAATACGGTACAATAAATTTAATTCCATTACAAGCTAAGTCAAAAATTGAAAAGCTACAGTCTGCATAACTGCAAAGGTGGGAGGGAAATCTGCCTTGATGTCCTTGATGTTTGCGGGGTAGTGGGGATTTCCCTGTCTTGATTGTGCTGGTGGTTACATAACTGAATGCATTGGTCAAAATGCATAGAATTGTGTATCTAAAAAGAGTGACTTTTACTGTATGTAAATCTTGCCAATGGATCTGATCGCTGCTCCCTCTTTCCCTGCAAAGGTCTGTGACATTGCACCAGTATCTCTAAACAGCTAAAGGAACGGCTTCAGGAGAAGAGCGGCTTATGGCAGCAAATATTTGACCCCAAGAAACACAGTTTGCGTTAGCAGTAAAGCGCCTTCTAGAACTTTACTTTGTTCTTCAATATGCTTACTACCATTTTAATTTCTTTCTAACCTGTCTCTTCTGGCCCTTTCAGTAGGCAAGGATATAATGTCCCCACGATTGCTTTGAACCCTTTGTGGAGGAGGAGTGCGATATGGACTTTGACCGTTGTCATAGTAATATTATAGAAAGCCCCACTGTGTTCTCTTGGAATTAAATACACATGGCGCAACATATTCCTGCTGAATCTTTATGGATTCTTCTTTGAACCGCGTACTGGGAACATTTTTAAAAAATTATACAGAATTTGTAAATGTTTCTTGGCCAACTTGATGTAGCCTGACATAGATGGTAACCCTGACTGTTTTCTCATTAGTGAGGACTTTTGCAAATAATTTCATTGCAGTGGGTTGACATTGAATCTGGTGAGAATTAAAGCATTCGTTTTAAGGTAGACATTGATCAAAGTCAATGTCAGGCACAGGAGGGACGTGGGCCAGTCCTCTCAGACTGACGTGGGGTCACTGTAGCCTGCTGCGCTGCGTGCCTCACCTGTGAGCCTCACCTGGCGTCTCTCCGCAGGGCATCTGTCATTCCCACCTGGTACTGGAGGAGCCGGCTTCCATCGTGCAACTGGACTACAGCCAGAAGGTGCTGCTGGTCTCGACTTTACAGAGAAGTCTGCTTTTCTACACCGAGGAGAAGTCTGTCAAGCAAATCGGAACACAGCCAAGGAAAAGGTGAGCATCACTGGTGTCGAGGCTCGTGGTGACGCGGCTCCAGGCAGGTCCCCAGCCTGCCCGCCACATGTGGCTGCTGCAGTCTGCTCCCTGCGGGCCCCCTCCTCCACAGCCTGGGTAGGAGGTCAGGGGTCAGGCTCAGGGTCGGGTGGGAGCTCGCCCCTCACTCCCTCCGCGTGCCGCGCCATCGTGAAAACGGAGTGACCTCGGCAGGGGAGGTGCTATCAGTTGTGTCACCTGCTGTGGAGCCGAGTGGGGGACGCAGAAAGAGTTCATTCACATGGGCTGTAGCCCGGCCTGGGGCCGGGAGGCATCCTGAGGGAGGGGGCGGGTCTGGAAGGGGTCAGGGCTCCTGGCCGGGAGAGGGCCCCTCCCTTGACCTGCTCCCTGGACAAACAGCGGCGAGCAGGGTCGGTCCAGTCCCAGCCTGCCTGGGGGAGAGGCGGAGGGGCAGGACGGCATGTGGGCCAGGGGCACGCGGGGGCCTGGGTGGCGTGGTGCTGGAGAGTGGGTAGGAGGTGGGCGGGCGTCAGTGAGGGCCAGCTGGTGGTGCTGGGGGTGCCAGCCTCCGGTCCTCTCAGCGTCCGTTGTGCTGTGTCCCGGGCTTTGCAGCAGCACAGTGCAAGTTTATTCTTTTTCTGCGTGGCGGTCCATGGCTATTAAAAGACACTCGCGCTTCCCCTTTGGCTTCTACTTTCCACGCTGAATACCCCCCTAATTCCACCAACAGTCTGGTGTCTCTGTAACAGTGATCTCCCTGTCGGCCCCGGATCGCTCAGCAGAATCTGTAGCTGGGCTTAGTGGTGTGCAGAACTTGGTCGTGACTTTCCCTCTGCCAGGGTCCCACTCTTCTGCTTGACGTCTCGTCCTGGCTTGTCTGTCAGTGTCTTACTGCCTTGTGTCTTTTTGGAAGGAAGGTGGAGTGTAAAAAGAGAGATTTAAAAACCAATTACTGCCACGTGGATCGTATACCCAACAGTCTTTCTCTTCAAACCTGGCCTTGTAACCTCCTGTGTGAAACCTGAGCAACTTTGCGTGAACCTCTCCTGGTGCGTTTGTGTAGCCAAGTCTTTCGGCAGCTTGCATTAGAAGCATACTCTTGCCAGGCACCGTTTCAGGATATAGAAACAGATAAACGGGTCCCGTTTCTCCTAGGGAGCTGTATTAGAGAAGTGAGGGATGATAGAATGAACAGAAACGTTTTTAATCTCTGTGTCCTGAAGGCTTGTGTCTGTCGTGTGCTGTGTTAGGCTGTGGTTAGAAAAGGACGTTGGCCATGTCTGCCTCCTGGAAGTGGTGCCCCATGCAACAGTGTCCCTCTGGGTGGCACACGGTGGGACAGTGGTGAGCCAGGGGACGGGCCTCTGCCCTCAAGTAAGATAAAGGTCTAGGCTGCGGTCAGTGATATAGAGGCAACATCAGAGTGAGGTGTCGGCTGGGGGCAGGGCCTCTCTTAGACAGAATGGTCAGGAAAGGCCTCTGGGTAAGAGATCTGTGGGCTGAAGCCTAAAGCGTGGGAAGAGCGTTCTGGTCTCAGGGGACAGCAGATGCCAAGGCCCTGGATCGGGCCAGGGCCTAGAACGTTCGAGGAGCCAGGAGGGGGCTGGGGTGGCTGCAGAGCAGTGGGCCGGGTGCTGAAAAGGAGGGCCTGAGCCTGCGTGAGGCGAGGGATGCTGTCAACCGCGTTATTCTAGGTGAGATGGAAAGCCAGTGGGGGGCTTCAGGCAGGAGGAGGACTATCTGGGCTACCCTGGATCTGCCTGGAGACTTAGTTGGAGACGGTCAGGCAGGGAACAGTGAGAAGGCTGCTGCAGGAGCCCAGGAGTAGCACGGAGGCCTCGCCTGGGTACCTGCATGGAGAGGAGAGGGGAGGGGGATGGAGGGTAATGGGGTGAATCGGATGTAGGGGAAAACGGAGAGAAAGGAACAATAAGAAAGGGTTTCCGTGCCCTTGGCTAAAGCAACTAGACAGATGGTGAAGCCATTTAACTGAGATGGGAAGACCAGGGTTAAGGTCTAGGCTTCAGGAATTCTGTCTTGGGGCTGTTGCATCTGAGATGCCTGTTAGGTAACTAAGCAGGAATCACAGTCCAGCGTAACATACACAGGTTGGAAACTCAGGGAAGGGGTTTTGGCCAGAAATGAAAGTGAGGTCATCAGATGCAGGTGACATTGAGACCCCTAGCCTTGGATGAGGTCACCCAGGGAGAGTGTTTATTCATTCAACATTGGAAAATCCTTACTAAGTCTCTGCTGTGTGCCAGGCGCCCTTCTCAGTCTGGGGAGACAGCTGTGAACAAGGGGGACAAGAGCTCTGATCTTAAGGAGCTCATGTCCTGTGAGGGAGACAGACATTAAATGTGTTCTAGAATGTTCAGTAGTAATAAATGGGTATGGAGCTAGCGAGGATGCCTGCCTTAGCGGGTGTGTGTTTAGGGCAGGCAGGCGGGTGGAGCCTGAGCAGATTCCTGAGGGTGGATGGGAGGGGCGGCAGAAGCCCTGCCTGTACGAAGGGTCTAGGAGCACAGACCAGGCGCTGGGGGCAGGGGTGCTGGGGGCGGCCCATCCTGTGGGCCCTGCTCAGGGGCTGCTTTATGCCACTGCCATCAAGAGACATGAGCGGCCTTGACCCGGGGAGTCAGTCCTGCTGCTGCGTGAGGGGGGTGAGGGCTGCTGCTCAGGGAGGCTGGCGGGGGCTCCCGGGCGATTCAGGTGACAGCAGGGCCTCATGCCAGGCCGGGATGGTGGGGGCGCTTTGAAGGCAGAGCCAACGGGTGTGTTGGCTCCTGGGTGTGAGAGAGACGATCCCTTGGAGATGGTGGCCTGAGCACTTGGCTAGGCGGGGCTGCCGGCTACTGGTGTCGAGAAGGCTGGCGGAGGAGCCCCAGCCGATCTCAGGAAGCAGGTGGGGCCGCAGCTGTGCACGCTGGGGAGCCCGTTAGCCGATAGACAGTGTTCAAAGCTCTGGGACGGAGGAGCTCACCTGGGGAGTGAGTGTCACTAGGGAATGGGGAGGCCTCGCATTCTGGGGCACTCCATTGCTTCCGTGTCAGAGAGAGCCGTGTCGGAGCCGCTGATCGGCCCGAGAGGTGGGCTGAGCCGGGCCTTTGTGTCTGGCAACGTGGCGGCCGCACGTGCCCACCCTCGTGGGGCACAGGCCGTGGCATTGGAAGGGCGGAGGGAGGGGGAGTGGGCAGTGAGTGTAGGCAGGACTCTTTCTGTGTAGATGGGAACGCAGAACTAGCGGGTGCCTGGAGGGGACCGTGCGGGCTGGCGAGACGTTGGGCGGCTGCTGTGGGCCAGCGGGGAAGCCGGGCTCGGGGACAGGCGCAGGGAGTGCCGGAAGACAAGGTCGTCCTCTCCTGACCCAGTCTGCGAACCTCCTCAGGTTGACAGAACAGCGTGCATGTTTCTCCTAGAAAAATCTCGAAGTCCCCAGCCATCCCCCGACGTGTGTTCCGTCTCGGTTCTCCTCTGTGTGTATGCTGGCGCCCTCCCCGTGCCTATCGCTGTGTCCTGCAGTCCAGTCGGGAGGACTGTCCTGGGTCGGCAGCGCCTGCGTGTTGCAGTCCAGGCCGGGTGTGGGGTGTGGAGCCTGCGCCCCCGCCAGAGCCACATCGTGCCCGTCTGGTGGCCTTTGGGCATTTGGCTGTGGAGACAATTGTCCCGGCTTTGACTCGTTCTCCCGTTTCAGGCTCTCTGTCTGTGCTCAGCATTATTAAACATAAGTTAGAAAACACCATTTGCTGGTTCGAATTTGATCACCGGCAACACTTCTTTCATATTAATGTGGCTCATAAAGGGAACTAAGGTGTCTTGTAAAGTCATCAATGGATTTTCTAGAAATCAGCTCCACCAAAATTAAGAAACTAAGTTAATGTGTTTATGATTTTAGAATCCTGCGGTGCTCAGACCTTAGAAGTTGGAGTTTTTGTGTCTGATTCAGAACGGCATCAGCAAGTGCTGCAGAACCACCCTGCAGTCAGGCGATGGCCGAGTCTGGGGTAGAGGACAGTCTGCGCCCGGCTGCAGATAGTTATCCCCAACTTAACTGCCTCCGCCCAACCCGCTCCCGACACATTTCCGCGGCGCCTCAGAGGCAGCCCCACGCCAGGCCCCCGCTCAGCCTGCCCTTCCCTGGAGTGCCCCTTCCCCTTTCTCAGTCTGGTCATTGTCCACTCAGTAACCGAGGTGTAGCCTTTGATGCCCAGGTCAGAACGTGTCCCCCTTGTCTGTAGTCTTCGAGCAGCCCTCTGAGCCTCAGAGATGGCACCTCGCAGACGTACGTCTGCTGCAGGGCGTTCTAAGACAGGGCCAAGACCTTCCTTTTATGCATCTTTCACGTTGCCTGCAGCGCATAGTCTCTTACATGGTTCAGGAGCTCACTAAATGTTTGTTGAAATGAACGCTTTAGTCACCTAAGGTGAACTGACAGGAGCTTTTTTTAAAACAATTTATTTATTTATTTTTGGCTGTGTTGGGTCTTCATTGCTGCACGCGTGCTTTCTCTAGTTGCGGCGAGTGGGGGCTACTCTTCGTTGCAGTGTGCGGGCTTCTCATTGCAGTGGCTTCTCTTGTTGCAGAGCGTGGGCTCTAGGCGCGTGGGCTTCAGTAGCTGTGGCTCACGGGCACTAGAGTGCAGGCTCAGTAGTTGTGGTGCACGGGTTTAGTTGCTCTGCGGCATGAGGGATCTTCCCGGACCGGAGCTTGAACCCGTGTCCCCTGTGTTGGCAGGTGGATTCTTTACCACTGCGCCACCAGGGAAGTCCAGCAGGCGGATTCTTAACCACTGAGCCACCAGGGAAGTCCAGCAGGCGGATTCTTAACCACTGAGCCACCAGGGAAGTCCGATGAGAGATTTTTAAGAGGACTTATTAGTAGAAGAAATATAGATTTGAAAATTGGATCACCAAATAGAAATTGATTTGACAGGAAAGGCAGGAGGAAGAGGTTACAGGCTACCGTGCCAGAGTTCCTGGGTGTATATTTCATTATTAGGCTTCAAAGCATATATATTCTTTTGTTTGTGTTAGATATTTCATGATACTAAAAATAGAAGGAAAAAAACCCAAGCCGGAGGATCAGAATGGAGATTGGTCCCTGTGATGGGTTTAAGAGAAATTCTGAAAGTGCTGCCCCAATTCTGGACATAAAGCTCATTCACTGGGATGTTGGGGTGAGCACAGCAGTCAGATGTTAGAAGGAACAGAATTTCAGAGCAGGGAGAGGATGGTCAGTCCTGGGTCTGTCACCTCTGCCTCCGTTTCCTCTTCTCTGAAACGGGAGTCGTGATACTTGCCTCACAGGGCTGTGTTGAGGGTTAAAGGAGAGTGGAGATAAAGCACTGTGTGCAGGGTAGAGGCATAGAGTTGGTGGGGTGGGATGAGCCGCGCTACAGGTGGGGCCGGGGAGCCGAGCGGGAGCCACGGCCGGTACAGTGGTAGCGGTTGGACTGACCATTGCTGCTGCGGGTTTTGCAGGGGGTTATGCTTTGCAAGCCATGAAGCATATGGGACCTCAAGTAAAACAAGTTGTTCAAAGTCTGCCGAAATCTGCCTTTAGTGGTGGCTATTACAGAGGTGGGTTTGAACCCAAAATGACAAAACGGGAAGCCTCATTAATACTAGGTGTAAGCCCTACTACCAATAAGGGAAACATAAGAGATGCTCATCGATGAATTATGCTTTTAAATCACTCAGACAAGGGAGGATCTCCTTATATAGCAGCCAAAATCAATGAAGCTAAAGATTTACTAGAAGGCCAAGCTAAAAAGTGAAGTAAATGTATGATAAATGTTAAGTTCTTACTCATTTATGTATATGAGTACCAGCTTTTTATAATAAAACGCCTCAAAGCTACACATTTTAAAAATTAGCATAAGCTAAATCAAAGCCTTGGTATAAATTGGAGGATTTGAAATCGGATTATGGAATATTTGTAGGTTAATACTCAATAATTATGGATAAATGCATGCCATTTGAAGTGTTGTTCATTACTCATTTGTCAAATAATTTGGTACCTGTTTCAAGACAAAGTGAACAAGGTAGTCTCTCCCTGAAGGAATCCCCAATCTGATGGGAGACTGATAAAGTGATAATTAAAATACAATGTGATAAATATGATGGAATTAGCACAGGTTGTTATAGTAGGGGCTCATCTCATCAGGACAGAAGGCTGTTCAAGGTACAGAGGACTCCCCCAGTCACTTAGAACCTTGAACTTAAAAGTCAATTTAGCCACAACTTAACCTAAGAAACTGATCTAGGTATGTACTTATCACTTTGTCAGTGATGAATCTAAATTGTTTCAGATTAAATACATTAAAAACTATAACAGCATGATTTAAAAAAAGAAAAAGCACCGTGCGCAGTAACTGTGCGTGTGCTTAGCGGGGCGCACGCTTCTGAGGGTGCTGTAGGGGGTGCAAGACAGAGACCGGCTCCTCTGTGGCCTCGGGGTTGGCCAGGCGGTTCAGTTAACCAAAAAATACACTGTAGAAAAGGGTTCGAAAAAGAATCAATCTTGTTTTGGCTTAGTCCAGAAATTCTTGTTAGAGTTAATATCGGGAGTTGACAGCTAGCACTTTAAATCAGTCCATTCTCTTTCTTTCTTTCCTCCTTTTTTTCTTGTAATTTCAGCACTGGGAAATTTGGTGCTTGTTTTATACCAGGACTTTGTAAGCAAAGTGATCTAACCTTGTACGCATCACGGCCTGGGCTCCGGCTGTGGAAGGCTGACATCCATGGGACCGTTCAGGCCACGTTTATCTTAAAAGATGTCTTTGCTGGAGGAGTCAAGCCTTTCGAGCTTTACCCGCGCCTGGAATCCTCTGACAGGGGAAGTTGCAGCTCACCCGAGAAACACCTGGGGCTTGTTTCATGTTTCTTTCAAGAAGGCTGGGTGTTGAGTTGGAATGAATATAGTATTTACCTTCTAGACACCGTCAACCAGGTAAGTAAAGTGATTGTACCACATCTTTGGTGTCTAGAGGCAAGAGAATGTTTATGGACTATTCTGCTTCATTTCTCAGACGATAGAAGGAACAGTGTTGATTCAGATGCTTTGCTTTTTCCACTGGGCCAGTCAAGGAATCCAAATGAAGGTTTGGTTGTTTTTGTAGATTTGAAAAAATATTTGGTTTAAATATTCATAGTCCTGTCCCCTGCTAAGAAAGTGTGTGTGTGTGTGTGTTTTTGTTTTTGTTTTTTTTTGCGGCACGCGGGCCTCTCACTGTTGTGGCCTCTCCCGTTGCGGAGCACAGGCTCCGGATGCGCAGGCTCAGCGGCCATGGCTCACGGGCTCAGCCGCTCCGCGCGGCATGTGGGATCTTCCCGGACCGGGGCACGAACCTGCGCCCCCTGCATCGGCAGGTGGACTCCCAACCACTGCGCCACCAGGGAAGCCCTGTGTGTGTTTTATTTAAGCACAAAATTAAACTTGTTCTTTATAATTTCTTTGAATCACGTGTTTTCTGACTACCAAATTACTGTGAGCGTATTAAATGAAAACTCAAACATGACGGAAACAGTAAGATAGGGACTCATTCCCCAAGGCCTCCGCAGGGCAACACTGAGTTGGGCAGGGGGCTGTTTCTCTAGCTTTCTTGCCACCCTGTTCTTTTACCCTTATTTCTCCTACCCAAATGGAGCCACACTGTTTTGCCGTTTTTCCCCACTTTACTTACTGATGTATTTGGACAACTTTCCAGCGTTATTAAATCATGGTAGGAAACAATTTCTGTTTAAATCAGGCTGGTGAGAGGTAATTGCCAACAGAGGTGAAATTAGGAATTAAAAAAAAACAAAGCTGTGTAGTTTCAGTTTATCCTTAAGAGCAGAGCTTTTGCTGTTTTGTACGTCATCTCCTCACCCCACCCCCCACCCCCATCCTGCTCACGTTCTTCCTTCTTGAAGTCAGCAGGCCTCTAACAGACGCCCTTTTCTTTATAAGCAGCACTTCACTGTAGAAATCAAAGGGTTTTCTTAGTTGTGTGAACAGAAAATGAAATTCGTCTACAAGGCTTCTTAATGATTGTTATCAGCCATGCCTGGTACTACTGGTTTAGTAGAAAGAAAAACTGACCTTTTTCTTCTTCCTGGGAGATTCTGGTCTGGTTCCACCTATAACCAGGAGTCTCTCGTCTGCCTGGCTTGGTTTCCCTACCTGGAACAGGGGGAGGGGACTGGTGAGTTGGGTTAGGGAATCACCAAGTTGCCTTTTAGCCCTGAGTTTGTTTCTTTTCTTAAGGAACGTTTTGAAAGACATTTTTGTATTCTTCCTCAGGTGTAGAGAACACAACTTTTCTTCTTTTTCTGGGTACTATTTGAACTTAATGTGCACTTGTTAATTGGCGGGGTCAAGATGTGGTGTAATTGTACCTCAGGTCCTCTCTTCTGAGCACTTACCCAGGGCTTTCCCCAGTAGGTATAATTAACTTCATCTTATAGATGGAGAAGTGGAGACAGAGGACCTGGTCATGAGCAGACAGTCTGAACATGGCAACATGATTAAAAGCTTTCAAACTACTGTCAGGATTATTAAGAATTTACAAAGGACTGAGACTCATTTTCTCTTCTATAATGAGCTAGTCTCTTATTTGCACTGTTGACTGAGAAGCAAGAATTTTTTTTTAAGTCAGGGATGTCCTGTGTTTTGTTTGCTGTCTGCTTTCAGGTGACGTTAGGGGAATCCTCCCTCCCTCACTTATTCATTCAAAACCAAGGGTTGCAATGCCTATTAGTCTCTCCCACAGGACTCCGCACGGTAGGGGACCTAGACCTGCCAGCACACATTCCAGCCCAGGAGAGACGTGCCAGGTGGGGGTTTGTGTAAAGTGCTGTGAGCTTTGAAGAGCCCCGGGCATTGCTGAGGAGGGTGAGCTTGTCAGGGATGCTTCCCAAGGAGGCGGCCTCTGAATCAAGTTGGAACTCTCCCAGTGAGCAAGGGTCAGGAAAAGAATTCAAGCAGAGCGCGTGACGTCGTGGAGGAACAGGGCTGGGGTTTGGACTGGCCAGTTGATGCACCTGAAGCCAGAAGAGGGCGATCAGAGAGCGGGGAGCAAGGCGGGGACCGGTTCAGAGGGTGGCCGAGAGGCAGGGAGAGACTGCTCGCTCAGTCTCATAAATTTACTGGCAGGGGTTGTGACTCAGTCACACATCCGTCAGGTATTACCTGACTTTGATTGAATTTCCCTGAGTTTCAGAACCATGACAACGAAGAGCAGTTGTCTGACTTATTTGGATTGCTACACATGCTTGTACGATTTGAACTATTACTATTGCCTGGTTTTGTGATTTTTTTTTTTTTTTTGGACAGGCCACAATTGCTGGTTTGGAAGGATCAGGTGATATCGTGTCTGTTTCCTGCACAGAAAATGAAATATTTTTCTTAAAGGGAGACAGGAACATTATAAGAATTTCAAGCAGGCCTGAAGGACTAGCATCAATAGGTTTGTATTTCTTGTAAAATGTTATAAAATTTATTTGTTACAAAATTTGTTATAAAATGTATGTAATTACAGTTTGTGATGTATAAAACGTACCCTTTTTTTGCTCGTTAAATGATTGTAGCTTTTTCGAAACGAGGTGTTCAGAGGGTTTCCTTTGATTCTGAAAAGACGGTTTGTGATACTTTTCTTGAAGGTTACCTGCTTTCAGGCTTACATCAGCCAGGGTCTCACATTTGGTGGAGTTGCTTCTGCGGGTCTGGAGGTCAGGGAGGTTGGGTGAGTAGGAAGGAGAACTCGGCACCCACCTGACTGATCTCCGTCCGACACTCTGAGACAGCCTGTGGGATTGATGCATAAGATTTTAGAACATTTCAGTCTGTCACCTGGGACACGTTTTTTTACCTTTAACATAGTTCTTCCTTGTAGTATTGATTATTCTCTGTGCTTTTGACTTTTTTTTGGTAATTCATATTTAAGCCCAAATTCTAATGAGTAAAGAACCTTACTCTGTGTTGTCGTGCATGCACACGACCATGGTACTTGATGTATTTGTTCCTGGTGGTCGCAGCAACAGCTGTGTGGCCCCTGCCCCACTGCCCCTCCCCGCCTTGTCATCAGTGAGTTGTGCTCACCACCTTCCGGACTCTGCTAAGCACTTAACATTCACGATCTCATCCAGTCCTCCGAACAGCCCCGTGCGGGAGGGCCCGATGCCCGAGGTGAGGGCGGTGCCCACAGATGCCAGCGCCTCGTGGGGCCTCTGAAGTTCACTGGGCAGTTGCACAGGCATCCTGCCCCCGCCTTTCCCTAACCAGGCGGCCTTCCTCCCTGGGACTGGAGCGGCCTTGGCCCTTCCTCGCTCGCTGTGCCCCTGTCCTGACACTGCTGCCTGGATCTCCCCGACGAGGCCTGCCCTCCTCGGGTGCTGCCCTCTGCACCCCTCCCCCTTATCATTCAAGACTCGGTCGGTATCGCCGCACTTTTGATAACTTCTTCCAGTCGCCTTAGTTGAGTCAGTCTCTCCTCACTGCGTTCCTGGGGCCCTTTTCCTGCTGCTCCTTGACTTCAGAGTCATTGCCTTACCACTTACCTTACGAAAGAATAGATTTTTGATTGCAAGGCTCTCGTGACTCACCTTGTGGCCCTAACACAGCACATGGTTTGAAGAAGACCCTAGCATGTTAGTCAGTGGTGTCCTCCTTTCACAGATTAGAAAATTGAGGATTGGGGTAGTACGTGACAAGCCCCAAGTCACCGTCCAGATTTCCGCTTCAGCCGCTGTTTCCCCTGCCTCGCCAGGTTAGTCAGGAGGGCCCGCCCTGTGCCATGGCTGTGGGCACGCCACTGCTTCCCTCGGGTCTCTTGGCCACAGGGCCATCCTTAGTGTTTCTACTCTGACCAGCGTCAGCTAATGTCTGAGTGACCTCAAGAGAGGCAGCGGAGATCCTGGGCAGGAAGTGGGGCTCCCTCCCTCCAGCACGGGAGGGAGCAGCCTGCCTGGGACATGGCTATAGCGTTTGTCTTATAAACGTTAGAATACAAGGTTTGGCTGCTGGGAGAATATAAAAAACAGCCTCACTTTAGCCAGATATTTAGCCTCAAAAAGACAAAAATGAAGTACTAGCTGTCACTGTCCTGAATTTATAATCTCCCAAGAGATGGCAAGAAGAGAGTGAATTACCTCTTAAGTCACAGAGGGCGAGTTGGGGTGAACATCATTCCAGGGTCGTAACTTTCATAGAAAGGGAGTGAGCTCTGCTCTTGAGCCTGTGAGCTGGGGGCCTTAACAGTGTCACCAAGTGGCAGTGCCACTTACAGGGGAGAAGTGACCAGGAGCCACGAGGCCAGTAGACTTCCTGCAGGCGTGAAGATGCTCTGTAACTACACTGCCCACACGTGGCTGCTGAGTACTCGAAATGTGCTGAGTGCAACTGAGGAACTGGATTTTAAGTTTTGTTTCATGTCTATGAATCTGAATTTAAATAGCTACATGGCTGGTGGCTACTGTACTGGACGGTGCAGCTCCAGACCAAGATCTGCCTGTGTAATCTTGTGTGACCTTCTGCAAGTCACTTCCCTGCCCTGCTCGTCCCCACTTGTGGCCCCCGGTCGAGGCTGGAATGCCCACCTGTCTGGGTAAGGGCCGTGTCTCCATGCCTAGAACGCGTCTGGCATGCGGTAGGTACTCGGTAACAGAAGGATGGCTGGATGGATCAAAATGGGCCCCCAGTCCTGTGTTGAGGGTCCTGTGGCTGGAACCTCCTACTGTCGTGTTGAGAGGAGGACGTGTCCATGGAGGTGGGGACAGAGCGCCAGGCCCACCAGCCCACTGCCAGTCCTGCTCTGCTCTCTCTCCTCTTCGCACGTGGACTCCTTTAATGAACTCCTCTGTTTTGAGTTTGCGCTGGTGAAAAATTACCTTTCCCTCCTTGAACTTTGAGAATTTTTATTATAGTTACATGTGTGTTTTTCAAAGGTCCCTGGAGGAGTAGTTTTTTGGCTGCACCACGGGGGCCCCAGCAGTGAAAGCACCGAGTCCTAACCACCGCACCACCAGGGAATTCCCTCTAAGCCCTTTTTTCTTCTTTATTATGATTTTTTCCTACGCCCTTTTTTAATAGGCACCTCACCTTTATATGTTATTCTGTGAGTTGAAGTGAGAAGTGCTCTACCTTATGAGAGCCCCTTACTTTGAGTTACTCACAAAAGACAGCTGCTGTGAGTTATTTTACTGATTTTGATACATGAACTTCCTGGAGAACAAAAACCATGTGTTGGAACCTGTTGCACAATTCTTTTAGTTTCGCTGGTTTCTCTGAATTTAGCAGGCTGGTATTTAGGGCTGGCAAACCTTAATAAGAGCACTCCATCTTTCCCTCCAGTAACCATAAAACTGACTCTTCTTTCTCAGTGCGCGACGGTCTGGAGCCGTCAGGATGCCCAGAGCAAGTCCATGGGCAGCGTGCGGAGAAGCCACCGGGGGCCACGCCTTCTGAGGTGAGGCTCAGAGGCTCTTCCGTGGCCAGCGAGCCCAGAAGCAGGAGCAGCTCGCTCAACTCCACCGACAGCAGCTCCGGGCCGCAGGCGGCTCCCGAGCTGGGCAGGAGCGGCCAGCTCACCTCGAAGAGGTTCAGTGTGATCAGCTCGGAGGACTTCGACCAAGAGCTCATTGTGAAGCCTCTCAAAGTGAAAAAGAAGAAGAGGAAGAAGAAGACAGGTACCATCCACGGCAGAGCACACACGACCTCCTTCCGCCCCCGTGGGGTCTTTTACCAAACTCTCTGGGAAGGCTGCTGCTTGCTGAGTGAGCACTGCCCGTTCGCTGGAAAGCACAGAAAGCGAATGTCTTTCCTCCTCGAAGGAGTTTTACTGTGAAATACGTATACATTATACACACACACAAAGCATTAAACTATAATGTAACATACCACCCTGCTTAACAGGTCTGGGTGTTATACTTTTCAATATTTAAGTAAAAATTTCAGTTTATTCATGTACATCATTTATTAGACCAGAGATTCTATAAACCTGTAAGGAAGCTCATGGAAATCTTTAGATGGATCAATTTATGTTTAATGTAGGGTATGTCATCAGATATGGGCTTTTTTTTCTCTTTTCTTTTTTTTTTTTTTTAGGCTGCACTGCATGGCTTGCAGGATCGTAGTTCCCCAACCAGGGATTGAACCTGGGCCTTTAGCAGTGGAAGCACCAAGTCCTAAGCACTGGACCGCCAGGGAATTCCCAGATATGGGATTTAACACTGAGTTTTAAAAAATTTTTTACTTCTTGGTGCCTGTTGAGCCTCTCTAGCTAAAGATCACTGCGATATTGAAGGAAAATGTTATCAGATCCCTTAGCATTTTAATAATTAAAAGAAATTGGTCTGTGATCCATTTGTTCCTTTGTTTTTCTTAGTTAACGTTTCTTGAAGGAGGCCTCGGAGCCCATCAGTGTGTACAATATTTGCCTCCATTTGAAACATCCCTGCATTGGGGTAATGTGTACTTAAGAGATTTATTCTTCACCATTTAGATATCCTTCATTTAAAATGCTTTTATGTTAAGCCAAAATTTTGTTTTTTAGTTAGTGTTTTACTAGATTCATACCTAATCTTAAACGTTCTTCTTTTAAACAGAAGGTGGAAGCGGGACTACCTGCCCCAGTTCCCTTGAATCGACTCCCTGCTGGGAGTGTCCTGGTGATAGCCCCCAGTCCTTGAACACAGACCTGCTGTCCACGACCTCGAGTTTGGGCAGCATCGTGGATCAGTCCAGCACAGGGTCTCCTGACCAGGAGTGCAGTCTCAGTGGTGAGGCCAACAGTGTCCTGCCAGAATATAGCGACCCTGAAACGTTTAGTGTCTTGGAGGTGCCCTTCCCCGCCCCTGACTCCCTGAATGAAGAAGGTGACGGAAGAACCGAAATCCCACTATGTGACGGCGCAGGCGAGACGCAGCCGCCTAGCGGGGTGTTGAGCTCACCCTGGCATCTGAGGGAGGACGCGGAAGGGAGTGATGGCATCGCGGAGCTCGAAGAGGAGCCCTGTCCCGTGAGCGGTGGGCCAAGGAGCACACAGTCACCCTGCCGAGAGTGGGGCAGCTCAGCGGAGGCCCGGGAGGTGGGGGGCATGGAGCCTGCTGAAGCCCAGAGCACTTTTCCGGAGGCCCCCCTCCAGGGCTCCCCCCCGGTGCCTTCCAGCCTCAGCTGGACTCCCAGCGCTGAGCGGTGGCTTCCAGGGACCAGCGCTGAGGAGCCCAGTGAAGAGCACCTGGGGGCCCCAGGCCACCTCGGCTCGAGCCCCCGGCACGCTGCTGCTGACGACGACACAGGCCAGAAAGCGATGGCTGCTCGACGGCCTCGCCGGGTCTCTGCCTCGGTGGCCAGCGCCCGTGAGCAGCCCTCACGGGACCAGGCGTTGACGTCCAGTGACGAGGAGGACATCTATGCCCACGGGCTGCCCTCTTCATCCTCGGAGACGAGCGTGACAGAGCTGGCAGGGAGCCGCTCCCTGCAGGACCTGCACCCGCCGGGCACAGACGAGCCCGGGCTGCTGAAGTCAGAGGAGGTATGTGTGCTCCTTTCTTAAGGGAAGTCATTGGCGAACTGATTATATTTTTCTGTTTATGCAAAGAAATTATATTCCTACTGTAAAACCTGTATGCCAGAGGTGTTTGGAAGTCTGCCTTTGGGGGATTTCCAGCGCAGGGATCTAGAATGGCTTGGACTCCTGCTGACGTGTCACCCCTGCTCAGTTACCCACTTTACCAACAAAAGCAGCCTCTCCTTGTTGATTCCGGCGGGGCCGGCCCAGCACGGGCAGCTAGTGCTAGTCATCCCAGAGGACGGCTGGATTGGCCTGGGGGCCGCTCCCAGAAACCAGCGGCGAGAGGCCCGTCCACTTGTGGAGGGGAAGGCGCTGCCCCTCAGACAAGCGTCTCGAGGAGCCGTGTCTCCCTGACCTCCAAACAGCGGCGCCAGGGCTCCCCTGCAGGCTGTACAGAAACCAGGTTTCGAGTGTCCAGTTTCCTGGGTCGGGTTCTACCTAGCCTGTGCAATTAAAAGACGATTATTAGCTGTTCTTGGTCATTTTATATAAAAAAGTGGCTCTTAAAAAGTGCTTGTTTTCCTTAGCAAGTAATTATTATTTAGATGTATTTGGTTTCAAAACTAACTGTGTATTGTAACCCTTTCTGCTAAGTGGATGTGAGGTGTGGATTGTGCGTGTGAACTTACAGCCACGTGTGCTTTCCCCAGATGTGCCTCTGGATTCTCTGCGTCCTAATGACGTGTGACATTGGGGCGGCTCTCACCATGTGCCAGGTGCCATGCTAAGCACTTTACAAGTTTAACTCATATACTTCTCGAAGAACAAAACCCACAAACTAGGTGCTCCCGTTTCACAGGAGGAAGTGGAGACTCAGACAGATAAATGGCTTTCACCAGGTCGCATGGCAAGTGGGGCCAGGGCCCTCTCTCTCGAACCTCTGTGCTGTCTGTCCTACCTCGAAAGTGAAACGTCCTGCTTATTTGTTTTAAGACAGAATGCCCTTTCACTCAGTCTTCCGCGCATTCACCCTTTCGTGAGTGCCTTTGGCTGCCAGACTCTGCGTCGGGCGCTGGGGACGCTGCAGTGCCCGTGACAGGCAGTCGTGGATCTCAAGAGTCCTGGACACGTGTGCAGATCCTCCCAGTTGAGTGGAACTCGGGCCATGGTGATGAGCAAAGTGCAGGAGGGGCGCGGCGCCCACCAACCATGGCAGGAGCCAAGCAGCTGAGCCAAGGGCATGGGCAGTTGGCATTCTAGACCAGAACTTTAGAAAAGTCCTAGGTGAGAGGGCACCTGGTACTTTGAGGACCTCCCCCAGCCTTCACCGCTCCCCCCCTTGTCCCCCTCCAGAGAGCTGGAAAGCCACATTTTGTTGCGTTGGGGGGTGGGTAAGGCGTGTCCTGGTGAGCCAGGGCCAGATCGAGAGGGATTGGGTGCCATACTCTGTGAAGCAGTGAACGTCCATGTGTGGGTGATTGTGCAAATACATGGGTTTCTTTTGCAGTTTTGGAAAGCTGTTAAAGTACACACTTTATTTAGCTTTGATTTTTAAAAGAACCCTAACATCTAAACCTTAGTCTACAAGATTCAGTCAGGCAGTGTCTTGGCCAGATTTCCATCAACCACATGATGTGCCACGTGTCCGATGATTGGATCAGCACTTAAAACAATATGGTGAAAGAAACAAAGATAGTGGTAGTGCCATTTCTCCTAACACATCTCTAATGATTAGCTGTACAAAAAATCAATTTGCATACAAGTGGGAAGTGAGGTATCCCTGTAAAATAAAACCAGATCCTTTGAATGTAAGCACTAGGTGAGGGAAGAGGTTGTAGTATCTGTGACAGACTGTTTTCCAGGAACGTTATGGGGTCTTTGTAGGGGACAGCCGCTCCCACTTCACAATGTTTCTGTTAGAGCTGGTCGAGAGATAGAGGGCCTACTTAAGTGATTGCACGCTTTTCTTATTGACGACAGAACGACACATGCAGCTGTGTCCTCTGCCGCAGAACTCAGCAGGCTCTGTCCTTGTTAGTTTGCAGAAAGCTGGATGGGTTACTCCGGGCCGGGCTACGGCATTCTCAGCTTGGCGGTCTCCGAGAAGTACATTTGGTGCCTGGACTACAAAGGCGGCCTGTTCTGCAGCGCGTTGCCGGGCGCTGGGCTGCGCTGGCAGAAGTTTGAAGATGCCGTCCAGCAGGTGGCAGTCTCACCCTCAGGTTCGCCTCCCAGCTCCCTGCTTCTTGCCCCAGGTGTAGAGGCCCGAGCACACAGGAACCAGTCCATTTAGCAGACTTGCCTTTTCCCCGCAGGTTTGAGGGGTTTTCTCCAAAGAACGCGGATTGCTGCATTTGACATCAACTGAAAATACTGTAATTGCAGTTCAGTTTTTGGTTTTTTATTAATTGCAGTGGTAACACATGAACATGTTTTGTAAGTTAGACAAATAGCTTCCATTTTTGAGGGTTTTTTTAGAAATATTAACATCCAAATGCCTTATAACAATAAATCTGTTTCTATTTCTTAGTGTTGTTGTTTTAAAACTTATTTATTTATTTATTTTTGGCTACGTCGGGTCTTCGTTGCAGTGCGCGGGCTTCTTGCAATGGCTTCTCTTGTTGGGGAGCACAGGCTCTAGGTGCGCGGGCCTCAGTAGTTGTGGCACGTGGGCTCAGTAGTTGTGGCTTGTGCGCTCTAGAGCACAGGCTTAGTAGTTGTGGCGCACAGGCTTAGTTGCCCCGCGGCATGTGGGATCTTCCCGGGCCAGGGCTCAAACCCCTGTCCCCTGTACTGGCAGGCAGATTCTGAACCACTGCGCCACCAGGGAAGTCCGTTAGTGTTGCTTTAAAGCAGCTGAACTCATGAAGATGGGCCCGCGGTTGTGTTGGATAAGTTTGGATCGTTTGGTTTCTTTCTTAGAAATTACTCTGTAATGAGCTATATATATGCTTTGGGTGAATAATCTACTCCCTGACTGCGAAAAGAAAATGCCTTCCTTCCTTCATGCCATGATCAGGCCATTTTCATGAGCTGGAGCAGACGCTTCCTGGATGAGGTTCTGCCCCCTCATCTATACAGAATAATTTGCTTGTTTGTCACAATGTTGGCCACTTTACCTATTTGGGGGATGGCGAGTGGAACAGAAGTGTGTATGTGTATCGTAGCTGGTTTACTGTTAGGACGTTGGAATGGAAGGCAGACAACACTGAGCCTGTGACCTCCCCTCGCCCTCTGTGCTTTGAGATGGATTTCCTCTAACTCTCCTGGTCTTTGTCACTACGTAAAATACCAGTTTGTTCAGGGTTGTTTTGTTCTATCTCTTTATCTCTTTGAAAAATATTTTTCCTTAGAGACTAAGATAATAGCCTGTCCCATTAGCTGGCTTTATATAATTATGGGTTTTAATTCTTTTCCTCTCATTTACCTTCGGGTCCATCTCCCCAGCCATTTATAAACTTTGGTTTTTTCCTGATTATATGAATTACTGTGTGTTTCCAAACGATTCAGTCTCGCGCTACTCTAGCAGGAGCTCTGTCTCCACCAGGGTTGGTGCTGTGGCTGAGAGGTCCGGCAGGGCCCCGTCCAGCGTGGGCACCCCGGGGGCCGCGGGCTTGGCCGCCGCCTCACTTCCCACACCTCCCTTGGCACCTCGTGCCAGACCCTCTAGTCCAGCCCTCTGTGCTCTTGGTGACTCTGATGGTTTCTTAGACGCCACCTGCATCTCCATAGACCACCTTCCTGTCTGCCCTTCTCCTTCCCTCCCCTTCTTCTATGTATCACAGTCCCTTTCTAAGTGAAAAAAGGGACAGCCCAGCTCAAGTGCTTCCTTTCCATCTGCACCTTATCCATTTGGCTGGTCCAGAATTGACCCACTCCCTTTGAATCCCTGTAGGACTTTCAGACTTTCTCAGGACACTAACTGTGCCTCCCGAAGGTCGTTTAGGGCCCTCACCTGGCACACCTAGCAGTGCTGGTGGTGCCTCTCTGCTGTGTGATGAGTGCCTCTGATGTGCCAGCTCTGTGTGCTGTGTCCTTGATACAGCCTCACCTACAGCCTTCCTAGCAGCCTGTATGGGGCAGACGATCCCATTTCACAGATGAGGAAATGAGGCTTGGAGACATGAGCCCCAAGCCACACGGTGGGGGGTGGTGGCAGGGGTTCAGACCTTGGCGCCGCAGGCTCTTTCCCCATTCGGGGTAGAAGCAAAAGGGGGGGTGCTGTAGAAATCTCTCTTCCCCACAGCACCCAGAATGGACTTTTGGGGGTGAAAATTCTCAGTAGTTATTGGACAGTGAATATAATTTTTATTTCCACAGGAGCCCTTCTCTGGAAGATTGAACAGAAATCTAACCGAGCCTTTGCTTGTGGAAAAGTGACCATCAAGGGGAAGCGTCACTGGTACGAAGCTCTGCCCCAGGCGGTGTTTGTGGCCCTGAGCGATGACACGGCCTGGATCATCAGGACAAATGGGGACCTGTACCTACAGACAGGTAGCTGCAGCCGGCGCCCCAGCACCCGTGGGATCTGGTGTGATTGCGCTTTGGTAGCCACATGCTTAGAGACAATGACCAAGAAGCTAGAAGTCAATTTAAATGAAAACACTTCTGGAAAGAGAGTATTTGCTGTTGGAATCTATTAGCAGTTTTCTGCTACTGACTCACATTCAACCCAGGACAAATTTAGGGCAGGAATTAATAGAATTATTTAGCGAGGCACAGAAACAGAATCTTATTCTCCGTACAGCTCACCATTGCGTATCCCTTATCTTGCAATATCAGATCTGAAGAGGAAAGAATAACAGAGAAATGGCATTAGAATCATTTTTCCCCTTAACTTATGGCTGGATTTTTTCAGCCAGGTCAAAGCCCTGCTTCTATACGCTTATTTACACATGGGTCAGGAAAAAACAATGAGAAATAATTTGCTCTAAATAGGAGTTTATCTCATCCTAGGAAACTGCCCTGAGAGGGGGGACCTTTAGCAGCTGGAAGAGACACAGTGGGACTTGTTTTTTAAAAATAAACTGTAATGAGAGCCAGTGTTTACATACTGTCAGCAAAATGAGATATGGGTTTCCAAAAGCAATGTGATTCACCAGTATCTGGAAACGATTATGGGGCAGGAGCTCTTTTTCGGATGTCAAGAGGCCATAATAGATTTATGTAAATATCAATCTTTTAACCATTTAATATTGCTGATTCCAAGAAAAGGTTTGTTTTTTTTAAAATAGATTTATTTTATTTATTTATTGGCTGCATTGGGTCTTCATTGCTGTGCGCAGGTTTTCTCTAGTTGTGGCGAGTGGGGTCTACTCTTGGTTGGGATGTGAGGGCTTCTCATCGTTGCAGAGTACAGGCTCTAGGCATGCAGGCTTCAGTAGTTGTGGCTCATGGGCTCTAGAGCGCAGGCTCAGTAGTTGCAGCGCACGGGCTTAGTTGCTCCGTGGCATGTGGGATCTTCCCGAACCAGGGCTCGAACCCGTGTCCCCTGTGTTGGCAGGTGGATTCTTAACCACTGCACCACCAGGGAAGCCCCCCAAGAGAAGGTTTTAATCTCTGTTATGAACTGTCAGCCAGGGATGATTCTCTGAGATTTTTTTTTTAACATCTTTTATTAGAGTATAATTGCTTTACAATGGTGTGTTAATTTCTGCTTTATAACAAAGTGACTCAGCTATACATATACATATGTCCCCATATCTCCTCCCTCTTGTGTCTCCCTCCCACCCTCCCTATCCCACCCCTATAGGTGGTCACCAAGCACTGAGCTGATCTCCCTGTGCTATGCGGCTGCTTCCCACTAGCTGTCTGTATTACATTTGGTTGTGTATATATGTCCATGCCACTCTCACTTTGTCCCAGCTTACGCTTCCCCCTCCCCACATCCTCAGGTCCATTCTCTATGTCTGCGTCTTTATTCCTGTCTTGCCCCTAGATTCTTCAGAACCTTTTGGGTTTTTTTTTAGATTACATATATATGTGTTAGCATATGGTATTTGTTTTTCTCCTTCTGACTTCACTCTGTATGACAATCCCTAGGTCCATCCTCCTCACTACAAATAACTCAGTTTAGTTTCTTTTTAAGGCTGAGTAATATTCCATTGTATATATGTGCCACATCTTCTTTATCCATTCATCCGATGATGGACACTTAGGTTGCTTCCATGTCCTGGCTATTGTAAATAGAGCTGCAGTGAACATTTTGGTACATGATTCTTTTTGAATTATGGTTTTCTCAGGGTATATGCCCAGTAGTGGGATTGCTGGGTCGTATGGTAGTTCCATTTTTAGTTTTTTAAGGAACCTACATACTGTTCTCCATAGTGGCTGTATCAATTTACATTCCCACCAATACTGCAGGAGGGTTCCCTTTTCTCCACACCCTCTCCAGCATTTATTGTTTGTAGATTTTTTGATGATGGCCATTCTGACCGGTGTGAGGTGATACCTCATTGTAGTTTTGATTTGCATTTCTCTAATGATTAGTGATGTTGAGCATCCTTTCATGTGTTTGTTGGCAGTCTGTATATCTTTGGAGAAATGTCTGTTTAGGTCTTCTGCCCATTTTTGGATTGGGTGGTTTGTTTTTTTGGTATTGAGCTGCATGGGCTGCTTGTAGATTTTGGAGATGAATCCTTTGTCAGTTGCTGCGTTTGCAGATATTAGATTCTCTGAGATTGAAAGCCCTTGAACATCTGGCTCGCTCTCAGATGTGGGAGAGCCGGCATCCTAGCAGCTCCTGCTTGAGCCCAGAGGGCAGCCTGGCCAGCTCTGGGCCACATGCCAGCCCTGGTCTCTCCAGCCTGGTTCCTATGTCTCCCTTGAAAGTGAAAAATAGCTGGAAAAGCATACGCATGTCCAACTTCCAGTGGCATCTGAGTTTCGTTCCTGCTGGGGAAACAGGGTGCTTCTGGCCTGGGGGTGAGGAGGGCCTTAGGAGTCACCTGGGCAGTGGTTGCAGACAAGCTCAAACCACCCAGAGCTACTGGCTTAGAGTCTCCAGGGTTGTCCTGAAGGTTTGCAGTGTAAGAAGTCCAGGAGGTGATTCCTACCTAGCTGAGTTTGAGGAAATGCAGCCCAAGGGCTGTGATACCGTAGGGTGCTGTTGTGATCGGGCAGGGAGCATGCTGAGTTCCCGAGCCCTGACTGCAGGCTGAGGCTGCGGAATAATACGGGGCTTTAGGTAACAGCTGTTGTGCCAGCTCCCTTACGAGTGGCCTTGAAGCTCATTAGACAGAGATTGCAAAGAGGCGGGGGAAGAGCCTTGGATGGGGAGTCGGGGACCCTGAGCTCTGGCCCTCACCTTCCATCTAGGAATTTCGGGGTTTTCATTTTAGTAGTGGAAACACCGCGTACCACATACAAAGCAGGCGGAGGGGAACCACCCTGTTGGAGGTGCTCTGCAGAGGATGCCTGGAGCCCTCAGATCCCTGTGGGTCCAGTGGCAGCTGAGGCTCCGAGGGGCGTGGCCACAGAAGACGTCCCTTGGTACTGGCTCCTCTCGGCCTGGGCCCTCCTGGCTCCGGAGCTGGCTGCTCTCCTGCACTGGGCTTTCACGTTCTTTCGGAACATTTTTAGCTACTTTGGGACACCAGAGTATTCGGAATTGTTATTCCTCCAGTTTTCAAAGAGCATCTGAAAACAGTTCAGATGGATATTATATTTAAGCACAATCTAACTATTTTATGTTGACTAGACCTTGAAAAGAGAAAGTACTTATTATGAAAGGATATAGCAAAATACCAAAAAATAAGCAAACAGAATGAAAATGAGGTGTGAAGTCCTGATTGTGTGTCTTTGGGGGCTTCCTGTCCTTCTCCCCGGCAGGTCTCAGCGTGGATCGCCCCTGTGCCAGAGCCGTAAAGGTTGACTGTCCATACCCACTGTCCCAGGTCGCAGCCCGAAACAGCGTGGTGTGGGCGCTGACGGAGCAGAGGGTCCTCCTGTACCGGGAGGGTGTAAGCAGCTTCTGTCCCGAAGGGGAGCACTGGAAATGTGACATCGTCAGGTATCGGGGGAGGAGCAGACACATTTTCAGCGTCCTGTCTGTCCCACTGTCTGTTCTTTGTCAACTTGACTCTTCTTAAGGGACCCATGTGAGCCTCTCCTGGGCAGAGCTGGTTCCCTGAAGGTTTCCACGGTCGTGGTGTTCTCTGGGATTGCCAGAGCCAATTTCAGCAGCCTGACCTTGAAGACACTCTGTGCCTCCTTCTGACTGGCAGACTGGACATTGGGTCAGAGCTCAGTTTTAAAAATGTTACTGCCCTCACGTGTAAGCTCAAGCCCCACATGGTCCCGAGTCTCTCGTGATGGTCTTTCTAGAGAACTGCCCAGTGTCAGATAGTTTCTGTTTAGAGTCTCAGATGACTTAAGGCCAAATATTTTTCTTTATTATCCTCCTAGTCAGTTGAAGTTAATCTCTGAATTGCAATTTATTTGGTTACTTTCTACCAGTCAAAATTTTAATTAAAGAGTTACTGTCAGATCATTTTGCTGGTGTGAAATTATCAGTAGTCTTTAGAAAAATTAGATTAGGATATTCTCGGTTTGAATTGAGCAACCCAGTAAATTTGAGTGAGCACCTGTTGTGAGCACTGAGTGAACATGACCTTGTCCAGCCCTCGAAGAGCTCCCCATCTGGGGCAACCAACGCCAGTTAGTGTAGATGGTCCCGAGCCGGAGAGGGACGCGCAGCACCGAGGACGCCTCAGCTCCCCCTGCAGAGGTCAGGCAGGCACCGTGCAGAGTGGACCCGCAGCTCAGCCTCGAAGCTGGTGGGGACGTCACCGGCTGGGTGGGAGGAGGGCGTTGCCCGCAGAATGGGCAGCGTCTGCCAGGCTGCAGCTGCCCAACACAGCCTGGCACGCTGCGGAGTTTCTGTTCGCTTAATTGGTGAAGGCAGGGGTGGGGAGATGGGCCACTCGGGGCCTGAAATCCCTCATGAGCCTGCTCTCTTCTTCCCTGGGTTAGTTTCCCTTAAGAGCTCCCCCTACCGTCCTGGGCCTTCAGGGATTCTTCAGACACCCCCTCGCTTCGGAACAGTATATATTGCACAGTCATTTAACTCGAAACTCAAGCTTCCTTCCTCGGAACTTGTCTCTTGTCCCACACTGAGCCCCCCAGGACGCTTGATGCCGGCATCCTAGACGCGCTGGGGGCCATGAATGCGGGTGCTGACTCCACGCTCTTTTCCTCGTTTCCAGTGAAAGGCAGGCTTTGGAACCTGTCTGTATCACTCTCGGGGACCAACAGACCCTGTGGGCCCTGGACATCCGAGGACACCTGTGGTTCAGAACTGGCGTCGTTTCCAAGAAGCCCCAAGGGGACGACGACCACTGGTGGCAAGTAGGTGTTGAGCTTTCGGGCCACGTGCCTGGGTGCCTCCCTGAGTCGGGGGCTCTGCTCTCCCTCTTACAGCCCCTCTCTTTTCCCTGGAGATTGGGGGCTTGGAGTAAATAAACGGTGTTCGCTTTTACTATTGGATGAGTTAGACTTTGCTGTATTTGAGCACACTAGAAATATCGGCACAACAAGGCTCTCCTGTATTTAATATCCTATGATGAACCATAATGGAAAAGAATATTAAAAGAGAAAGAATGTATACATATGTATACCTGAATCACTTTGCTGTACAGCAGTAACTAACACAGCATTGTAAATCAACTATACTTCAATGTAAAAAAAAAAGAATTATCAGGGATTTCATCACAGGACGTAACTTGTGAAGCTCTTTTTGCTTAAATATGTAGGCTTTGTTTATTTATTTTTTAATTTTGGTGTTATTTAGAAATTTGTCATTATATGTCAAATAAATCCATTGATAGCCATTTGAAGACCTAGATAATAATAACGATTAATTCTGGAGGAATGTACTAAGAAGAAGAGAGATTAGACAATAGATGTGAAAAACCCAACCCACAATTAAAATCCACTATCTCTGCTTGTACAAAAGGCCTCGTAAGTAAATGGTATTTCAACGAAGAAAGGGGAATTTTCCTACATGCCCCCAGAAAAGTAAACACTTTGAGAAATAGTAAGGTAGGGGCTTCCCTGGTGGCACAGTGGTTAAGAATCCACCTGCCAATACAGGGGACATGGGTTCGAGCCCTGGTCCAGGAAGATCCCACATGCCGCCGAACAACTAAGCCCATGCGCCACAACTACTGAGCCTGCACTCTAGAGCTTGCGACCCACAACTACTGAAGCCTGCACGCCTAGAGCCCGTGTTCCACAACAAGAGAAGCCACTGCAGTGAGAAGCCCACACACCGCAACCAAGAGTAGCCCTTTGCAGCCAGTTAAGCCGACTGTACCCTTTTCCCCATGGGGGCCCGGTGCGCAGTGGCTGCACCTCGGTAGTGTGTGCGGCCTGTTGCCTGTGTGGGCTGCCCTAAGGGACCCTGGAGACAGCCCTTTCCAGTGGACATTCATGACTGGCGTGCTGTCCCCAATCCAGGCTCCAGACAGGTATGCATGGTGCCTTTGGAAAGCCCCAGGGCACAGTGGCCAGGGTCCACATTGGCCAGGTCATAATGTCCATCCGCACCAAGCTGCAGAACAAGGAGCATGTGATTGAGGCCCTCCACAGGGCCAAGTGCAAGTTCCCTGGCCGCCAGAAGATCCGCATCTCCAAGAAGTGGGGATTTACTAAGTTTAATGCAGACTAATTTGAAAACATGGTGGCAGAAAAGTGGCTCATCCCATATGGCTGTAGGGTCAAGTACATCCCTAATTGTGGCCCCCTGGACAAATGGCGGGCCCTGCACTCGTGAGAGGCTTGGCACTGCCCCCTCCCTACCCATGTCCACCAATAAACCCTACTTTCTTGTCAAAAAAAAAAGGGTAGCCCTGCTCGCCGCAACTAGAGAAAGCCCGCGTGCATCAACGAAGACCCAATGCAGCCGAAAATAAATAAATAAAATTAACAAAAAGAAATTTTTTAAAAAAAAAGAAAGAAGTAGTAAGGTATAATCAAGCTAACTTTTGCCCTTTTGGTACCATTCACTGTAAACGTAGCGCCCGTGGTTCCCCAGCGTGGCAGGGAAGGCTGTGCTGGCATTGGCGGCTGTGGGGTACACAGCAGCTCTTGAGTGTTCTGTCTCCATTGATTGGTTCAGGTGTTATTGTCGCCTTAGACTTGCCTCATCGAGGGCAGGTCTTCCAGTGGCCGCTCTCAGGTCTTTCACATGAGGACGTGGAAAAGTAAGTTGTGTTTGCTCTTTGATGAGTATGTGTGTATATACACAGTCTCTAATTTAATATGCCAGGTACTATTTGAAAAGTTATACAATTGATTCAAAAGTATCCTCCCTGCATTTGTAACCATATTATATGGTTTTTTACACACACACACACACACACACACTCAAGTGTAGCGTATGTACTAAATTCTGTCTTTAAGTAACCTAAAGAAAACTAGTTATCATTTTATCATAATATTCAGAACATTGTCTTCAGAGAAATTTGACAGAATCATCTCTGAGGTGTTTGGAAACAGAGTTATTTTATTTATTATAAGATTGATTTCTCTGTAGTGCTAGAGCCAGCATTATGTTTGGCTGTTAAACCTTTCTTCTTTTTTGTTAATTTGCATCCTGCTTATCTGCCAATGCTGGGTGCTGGGACTGAGCGTGTCACAGACTTTCTGTGTGGCCTGGCGTCATACACCCCGAGGAAGGGCAGAGCTCCTGGGCCATCACACGGCAGCGTGGCACTGGTCCCCAGGTACCTGCCCAGCGTCCTGTGGGCTCTGATGGAGTCCGCCTAGCCGGGCTGGCACGTGCTCTGCTCTTCAAGAGAAGCAGGGCCGCGGGCTCCGCAGCAGGGCCTTGGGGTTGACGTGCTGACACCGTTTGCTTAAGCCTCAGTGCAGGCAGAAGCTCACAGTCAGTGCGAGCCCTTTCACAGAAAAGAAGGGCCGCATTGCACATGCACTACAGCGCTGGGTTTTACGATAGTGTCCTTTCTGTGTGTTTCGTTTATTATATGTTAAGTTCCCTACCCTAAGTGGTATCACTTGCACTCAGCACTTCGCTGTGCGTGACCTGGGAGTGTGGCCTGCACGGGGCTGTCCTAGGCGTAGGGCGGTGACGTCCTCTAACCCAACCCGGCAGGGCAGAAGTACGTGGAAGGTCCCGCAGAGTCAGAGAGCTTTCTAACAGCCGGAGCTGGCCGGCAAGGGAGAGGCTTCCTTAGAGGGCAGCACCCTGGAGAAAGATCTCTTGCAGGAATGTGAGAGAAGCGTGTCTCGAACCTGAGCTCAGGTGCACTCTGCACGTCCAGCACAGGTCCTGTCTGTGCTGTCCTTCTGGCCTGATTAGTAACAGGCGCAGTTAGGGCATGACTTGCTTCTTTTTAAGCCCGTATTATGATCCTAAGTATTGTACATTTGTCCATTAGAAATTCCTAAATTTTAAAGACAAAATAATCCTTTCTCACTGATTAGAATAAAAGACTTAATAGGGTGCGAGGGGGTGATAATCATAAAAGTAATACATGCTCTTTGTAACAGGTCCATGTAATAGAAAAGTGTATAAAATAAAAGGTGAACATTTTCTTACATCCCTCTGAGCCCACCCCTCAGAAGTAATCACAGTCAGCAGTGGGGGGTGTCCTGCCACACTCCTCTCCAGTCCTCACACAAACATGCACGTGGGTATCTGGGTGTTTGACGGGTGGGGTCGGGCCCTTACCTCTCAGGCAGCGAGCATGCAGAAGGCGCTTGTAGCTGCGCTGAGACAGGGTGTCTGCCCGTCTCCCCTCCAGGCGAGCATCACAGACTATGTGGTGTTTGACCAGTGCAGCTTGTTCCAGACCATAATCCATGCCACACACTCGGTGGCCACAGCGGCCCAGGTGCCTGTTGAGAAGGTGGCGGATAAACTGCGCATGGCGTTGTGGCCTCAGCAGCTCCAGTGCCAGCCGAGCCTTCTAGGGGCCAACCGCAGCGGCGTCTGGATCTCCTCGGGCAAGAGTGGAATCCACGTCTCTAGAGGAAGTCTCGTCGGTGGGTGCATCACTTCATTTCCACGCCGGCTTCATAGGCAGCTCCTCTTTAGAGGCAGCATTTAAGGAAAAGCCTTATGATCTGAAGTGGAAAAGATAATTTAGTGCCAGTGGTATGAAGTGTCTGGAATGGAGGCATTCCCTCTGCTTTCTGTCAGTTCCCTCCTTTTAGTCTGTCATTCCTACGACTTGGATACCAGTGTCTGGATGGTGTGCGATTAGCTTCCATTAGGAACCGATTAGGCTATAAGAAGAGCACATGGAGCTCATTTTTATGTTAATAATTTCCAGCTAGATGAAAAAATCCTCCCATTCCTAAAGAGCCTAGTAGAAAAAATTACCACACTGTTGAAAATGCAAGGCTCTGGCCAGATCTGTAAACGTAGGTGTAAATCCACATTTACCCACTGGGGCTTCATTTCTGTGAGTGAACCCTGCTTTGTGAATTTTCTCCAGCTCTTCTCCCCCTGCGTGGCCTCCCCCGACCCTGGGCTGGACGGTGCTCTGCTTGTCAGGCTGGCTTTTGCAGTGCTGGCTTGGGTCTCCTACTTTGAGGACAGTCTAGAACCAGCTGTAAGGGGTTTTGAAGACCAGATGGTCTAGAACTGAAGTTCTGAAGTATGTATGGTTTTTCTTTCTTCTTTCTTTAACATACTCTTCCCATTATTCTTTCTAGGCACTTACTGGAATAATGTTGTTCCCCGGGGGACAGCTTCTGCCACAAAGTGGGCCTTTGTGTTGGCTTCCACTGCTCCCACAAAGGAAGGTTGGTTGGGGAGTGCAGTGCACAGGTTGGCAGCTGAACAGTTAAAACCGTGGTCTGACGTGGCCTAGTTGGGGCGGGAGCATGGCCGTGGGGCCCTCAGGGACTGGATGCAGTGGTGTCACAGGCCAGCAGCCCTCGTTGGCTGAGCTGAGGGCCCCCGAAGCTGGATAGGCCTGCCCAGGAGAGAAGGATCTGGTGTGGTGATCTGAGTGGGTCTGGAGGCGAGCTGTCCTTCCGAAGGAGGGGAGTGTACAGTGTGACCTCTGAGGCCGGCAGCTGCTGACTTCAGTGACATGTCTCAGGGCCATAGCACAGGGCCAGTAGGCACCAGGCTTCTCTGGGTGCCTGGCCATTTCCCCTGTGAATTCTGTCACCTCCTCACAGGCTGGTTTACAGCCTCTGGCTGGCCTAAGTCCCACTGTCATGCCCCTGGTAGGGCAGACCTCCCAAAGCCCTGACCACAGCTCGGGGTTTGGAGCCAGGAGAGACAGCGCAGCTACCCCAGGAGATGAGAGCTGGGGCAGTCAGGCGGCCCCAGCGGAGGCCGAAGCCTCCTCCCAGGATCACGCTGAGAGTCAGATGAGAAGATGTCGGGGGTCTCTGCAGTTGGTGAGTTCGAGCTCATAGTCCCACTAGGATGTGTAGAACTTGGTCAGTACAATAAAATGCTTCCTCGCCAGATCGTTCTGACCGCAGTTGTGCAATAAGTAAGCTCTGCAAACCATAGGTGCTTTCCCAAGCTTGGCACAAATCATTCGGCAGCAAAACCTGACCTGAGCTGATGGGAGGCTCCTTATTGCCTCCGTCTGTCCTGCAGACTGACTGTGACGTGTTTTGTTGCAGGAACGTTGCTGCACTTCTTGCGGGGGGCGGGGGGGGGCGCGGTACTGCCTGGCTCCCAGGCTGTTCCGTAAACGTATGGCATGCCCATTACCTTATGTTTTCAAGGTCCAGGGTAATTTTGAATTCCAGACCATAACTGGTCCCAAGTTTTCGATATACTTTAGATAATATATTCTGACTGAGGTTTTAATTTCCCCAAGTGTGGTTTGCATTTTAAAGTGAATTAAACCTGAAGGACTCTAAAAACGGGGGAGAGAATGAAAGCATGCCATTTTGAGGTGAGGATGGGAGGAAAAGGCTTTCCGGCTTTCCGGGCCTTTTCCAGCAGCCTCCACCCTGCCAGACCTCCCCTCACCCCGCCCCCAGGACAGGAGAGGGTCCTCGGTGCCATCCTTCCGAGGCATTGCTGACCTTGCTCCCTCTAGGACACTGGTTAACACACCAAGTTGAACGCTTCCCGGTCCATTATACAACGTCCAAGGTCCGGGCCTCTGAGGCAACGTTGTGGGCCTCCTAAGGTCTCGTTAGTCCAGCCTCCTTTCATTTCTTTAAATGTGTCGGACTTGTTTCCTATGAACTGGCTGGTCCCGGTGCGTCCCCCTGAGTCCTGGCTGCTCCTTCCCCGAGGTGGGGAGTGAGGGTGGGAGCTGGGCAGCCAGCCTCTGAAGGCAAAGGCTGCCCCAAGAGGCTCGCCGGTGACGCCATGACCTCTCCGCAGGAAGCTCCCTGTGGCTCTGCCAGAGCAGCAAGGACCTGTGCCGCGTCAGCGCCCAGCACGCCCAGTCACGCCCGTCCACCGTGCAGCTGCCCCCCGACGCCGAGATGAGGGCCTACGCCGCCTGCCAAGACGCCCTGTGGGCCCTGGACAGCCTCGGCCAGGTGTTCATCCGGACACTGTCCGCGAGCTGCCCCACGGGCATGCACTGGACGAGGCTGGACCTCTCGCAGCTAGGTATGCCCGCCCCCGCCGCCAGGCCCTGCCTTCCAGCCTCATCAGGAGGGGTGTCTCACCTGCTTCCCGGGGCCCTGTGTCCAACTCTCGTGAATTCTTGTAGGTTGCTTGGTCGGTTGCTGGATTTCAGGAGGTGGATTAGCCGCTCTTGCAGGGTAATGGGCCTCTTAAGAATTTTGTGAGGAGCTTTTCTTTCCCACGCTTTACGCGTCACAGGGTTTTCAGAACCCAGGAGGAGCATGAACTCAGAGAAAGCTGCTGTAAGACACGCTCGAGATGATCCTGTGGATGCAGCTGCCTCTGCTGGTCTGTCTGAATGTGGCAGTTGCTTTGTGCTCTTTCCGACGTAGGGTCGGGTCCGCGGCCCGCAGCCTGGAGAGTGCCCAGTTCTCCCTCTGCTGGAGGGGTGTGTGCCGCCTCCCGCTGCCGCCCTTCTCTGAGTCTCCCCTACAGGGCTGCAGGGCAGCCAAGCAGCATGAGGCCACTTATAAATAATTCATTCCTGTTCCAAGGAATACGATGATGGAATGAACCCACACCCTTAGGTTATCCTCTGGGCAGATGGGCAGGTGTGGCTGTCAGAAGGTGCAGGCTGCGCCAGGCAGCTCCAGAGTCCATGCAAGCCTTAGGAATACTTCCCTGCCCAACAGTTTCCCGTTCTGGTGAACTGATAACCAGTGTTTTGTTTGTTAGGTGGTAGAATTGAATTTTACAAGCATTGTCATTTGAGAATTCAGCCACATGTACTCGTTTGAAAAAAAAAGGACAAAGAAGGCAGAAGGGAAGGGAGGACGCCTTGTCCACCTCCCGCCCTGGCAGCCCCTGGCTGCGTCTCCAGCTGACGGCCTCTCACCATCCCATGACGTGCAGAGGTATCGTCATTCTTTTGTCCCACAAGGCCCCCAAATACAACCCAGCTTAGCTAAAGAAGCAGGTTGGTTCTCCACTAAAGAAGTAAGCTTTGTTCCAAAGCTAGGAATTTTCCAGGGTCATTTTGATCGTGCTTTTGGCCTCACTCGCACCCTGTGTTTTGAACCTAATCCCGGCCCCAAGGCCGGTCACAGTCCAGCTTCTGAGAGTGCCTGCCAGCCGCCATCATCAATGGTGATCGACCAGAGAGGCTGCAGCTGGCCGTGGCTCTGCCTGCTAGTGCGGGGCCGTCTTCCCGCCTGCCCCGGGGAGCCTTTCCTTGGTTCAGAGATCCTGTGGGCCTGAGCCATCCTCCTTTGGCCCCCAAGCAGAGCAGTTTGGGAGTTTCTGGAGGTAAAAAGGCCAGGGCGAGGTTGGTGTCCTCCTTGCTACAGGATCCTGGGAGCGCTGGGGCCCCTGCCCTTGCCCCCTCTGGGGCAGAAGCAGAGCTCTGCCCGGCACCACCGCTCAGAGGAGGCCTCTGTGCTGCAGCACGTGCCGAGAGAACGGCCTCGAGTGCGGCTTGGCCTCCGGGCTCCGGCGCACAGCTCATGCCTCCCTTCCCATTCAGTCCAGTCCTCCCGCGCTGGCGCACTAGCCAGAGTGTTACAGGCCTCTGAGGCGGCTGGCTGGGTTTCCCTGGGGTCGGTGGCCGTTCTTTCAAGGGCAGTGACTGGGCTTCGGTGGGATTGAGTCTCCCTTTCAGAGTGGGAGGGGCCAGGCAGGGCCACCCTGAGTCCAGGTTGTGCTTTGGCTTCCCCTGCGTGCTGGGGGCAGGGCTGCGGGAGCCGAGAACGGCAGGCTTTCACAGAGCCGCCCTGCCTCTTGCCTGCAGAATCGTCCGCAGTCCAGCCAGGCCTGGAGTGGCTCACACAGACCGCAGGTGAGGTGGTTGGGCCCTCACCACCTCACCTGGGGCTCCCGGCAGAGGCAGGGCGGCAGCGGGAGCAGTGCTAGCCAGGTTACCTTGAAACCTCAGTCCTCACCTTTCTGATGGTAACGGCAATCCCCGCCCCAGAGAGATGGTGCAAGCAAGCATCATGTGCAAACGCAACCTGTCTCAGGCAGGTGTGGCGGCCTGAAAGCTGCCCAACTCCTCAAGCTGCTGGGGGAGGGGTGGTGCTCGCTCGGGTCTGGCGCCGTACGTGACGGGGGCCGAGTCCAGGAAGCTCTGCCTTGCTTAGTCTTTTTCCTGCCCTGAGCTCTGGATTTTGTTTATCTGGGTTACTGGCCGTTGCTGAGAGGATGGATAAAGACTTATTTTACCATATTCTGAACGTCCTGGGAGAACGAAGCAAGTCCAGAGTTGGTAGGCAGGAGAGGCGTGCAGGGAACAGCAGGAGGGGTGCTGGCCTTCCACTTGCCAGGGTGGGGGCACAGCAAAAGGCAGGTCAGGGCCACCGGCTACTCTGTTGTTTGGCTCTTTCCAGGGATGGTCTGTGTAGCCTGTGGGACAAACCGGTGAATCGAGGTTTCTAAAAAAAGTATTATATTAGGGGATGCAGATTTTGAGTTCAGGTGTGTGCTCCCTGCCAGTGTCCATGGCAGGCTGTCATCTGGCAGCACTCATTGGGGGGTAGTGAACAGAGCGTAGTAACGCAGGTAACGTTAATGCTGCCTTGCTTACTTGCCTGGGGTTACCTGGGGTGCTTCATTGTTCTTTTAAAAGTTGGCCATGGTGGTGCTCACAGCAGTGAAAGGAAGCACAGCCTTTTCAAGATTGTGGTTCTACCTGTGAGGATTCTGTTCAGTAGCAAACTTCTCTTTCCCAGATGCCCTTTTTTGGGAGTAGAGTTGACACACGATATTACATCAGCTTCAGGTGTGCTGTGTAGTGACTTGATATTTTTATAGATTACACACCATACACAGTTATTATTATTGTTTATATTCCCTGTGCTGTATGTTACATCTTTGTAATTAATTTGCTTTTTATTTTATTTTATTTAAATTTTTAAAAATTTTTTTATAAATCTATTTATTCATTTTTGGCTGTGTTGGGTCTTCGTTGCTGTGCGCGGGCTCTCTCTAGTTGCGGCGAGCAGGGGCTACTCTTCATTGCGGTGTGTGGGCTTCTCATTGCGGTGGCTTCTCTTGTTGCGAAGCATGAGCTCTAGGCGCGCAGGCTTCAGTAGTTGTGGCGTGTGGGCTTCAGTAGTTGTGGCACACAGGCTCAGTAGTTGTGGCTTGTGGGCTCTAGAGCACAGGCTCAGTAGTTGTGGCACACGGGCTTAGTTGCTCCACAGCATGTGGGATCTTCCCGGACCGAGGCTCGAATCCATGGCCCCTGCATTGGCAGGTGGGTTCTTAACCACTGTGCCACCAGGGAAGTCCTTAATTTGCTTTTTAAATGGTAGTTTGTATCCCTTAATCCCCTTCATCTGTTTTGCCCCTCCCCCCATTCCTACACCCCTCTGGTAACCACTAGTTTGTTTTCTGAATCTGTGAGGGTATTTCTGTTTTGTTATATTTGTTCATTTATTTTGTTTTTTTAGATTCCACATATAAGTGAAACATACATTTGTCTTTCTCTGTCTGACATTTCACTAGGTGTAACACTCTTCAGATCAATCCACTTTGTTGCAGATGGCAGGATTTCATTCTTTTTTAAGGCTGAGTAATATTCCAGTGTGTGTGTGTGTGCGTGTGTGTGTGTGTGTGTGTGTGTGTGTATTGATGGACACTTGTGTTGCTTGCATATCTTGCCTATTGTAAATAATGCTGCAGTGAACAGCATGCTGGGGGGCATATATCTTTCCAAATTAGTGTTTTCATTTTTTTCAGATGAATACCCAAGAGTGGAATTGCTGGATCAGGTGATAGTCCTATTTTTAAGTTTTTGAGGAACCTCCATAATGGTTTCCGTAGTGGCTGCACCAGTTTACATTCCCACCAGCAGGGTTCCCTTTCCTCCACATTCTTGTCAACACTTGTTATTTGTTGTCTTTTTAAATCTTTTTTTTTTTTTTTTTTTTGGCTGCACCAGGTTTTAGTTGCAGCATGCAGGATCTTTGTTGCCACGTGTGGGACCTTCGTTGTGGCATGCAGGATCTTTAGTTGGTGCAATGCTTGTGGGATCTAGTTCCCTGACCAGGATCGAACCTGGGCCCCCAGCATTGGGAGCTCGGAGTCTTAGCCACTGGACCACCAGGGAAGTCCCTTGTTGTCTTTTTGATGATGGACACGGGGCTCGAACCTGTGTCCCCTGCATTGGCAGGTGGATTCTTAAGCACTGCACCACCAGGGAAGCCCTACGTTCTTCTTTTAAATATTCTTTTCCATTACGGTTTATCACAGGATATTGAATATAGTTCTCTGTGCTCTACAGTAGGACCTTGTTGTCCATCCAGTCTATATATAATAGTTTACATCTGCTAGCCCAACCTCCCACTCCATCTGTCTGTTCTCTACGTCCGTGATTCTGTTTCTGTTTCATAGATAGGTTCATTTGTGTCATATTTTAGATTCCACGTATAAGTGATAATCATATGGTGTTTGTCTTTCTCTTTCTGACTTACTTCACTTAGTATGATAATCTCTAGTTGCATCCATGTTGCTGCAAATGGCATTATTTTGTCTTTTTATGGCTCGGTAGTAGTCCATTATATATATGTACCGCATCTTCTTTATCCATGCATCTGTCGATGGACATTTAGGTTGTTTCCATGTCTTGGCTATTGTGAATAGTGCTGCTGTGAACATAGAGGTGCATGTGTCATTTTGAATTATAATTTTGTCCAGATATATGCCCAGAAGTGGGATTGCTGGATCATATGAGCTCTATTTTTAGTTTTCGGAGGAACCTCCATACTGTTCTCCATAGTGGCTGCACCAACTTACATTCCCACCGGCAGTGTAGGAGGGTTCCCTTTTCTCTACATCCTTTCCAGCATTTGTTATTTGTGGATTTTTTTTTGTAGATTTTTAAAAATCATGGCCATTCTGACTGGTGTGAGGTGGTATCTCATTGTAGTTTTGATTTCCATTTCTTAGATTAAGAGAATTCTTCAAGTAAATGTCTAGCTACTGAACCCAGTTATAGAGACTGAATATGGAATTTTATGATTTATGACAATCCTAGTTTTTGGAAGAAAATTTGCGTCATTTAGCAGGTATTTAATATGCTCATAACGTTTGATTTCCCAGTACGCATAACTATGCATATGTCAGGCATTGGAGTGTTTAGCAAACTAATGCAATTTGTAATTGAATACATCTGGTCACAGCATTTAATGAAGAAATACTCAGTGTCGGTTCGTGCCTTTAGATAACAAATAGGCTTATATAGTAATTTATGCAGAAAAGTGTCTTATAAATAGTAAAACACCAAATAAATGCCACTTTTTGTTCTAAAATATATGTTTAAAAAGTAATCCTAAAGGGAAAATGTCTCATCTGTTGAGTAAAGTAATTAAAACTTTTTTTTTTTAAATGGGAGGGAAGAACAAAATAGGGGGAAGACAGGAAAATCGCAGCATGTCTGTGTTAGTCAGACTAATATTGTTATAGTAACGAGTCCCAAATACCAGCCATGTAACACAGTGAAGGTTGCTTTCTGCTCCCGCGAAGTTGGCTCTCAACCTGTCAGTCTTTCGATGGTTGTGGTAGTGGTTCCCAGGTGGTGGCTTACTGACCCCCTGCGGTGCTCTGTGGCTCTGCCCCTCTGGTCACTGCGGCAGGGGACAGCTGAAAGGCAAGGCCCTCTTGCCAGCTCTTTCATGGTTCAGTTCAGAAGTGGCAGATCCCTTCTGCCCACAGCCCATTGTCCAGAACCAGTGATGGGAGCCCGCTTAACTCCAAGGGACACTGACGAGCCAGGGAGTGCTGGGGAGGCCAGTGCTCTCTGCCACCTGCCCTGACCTCACACACCTGCACCCAGGCAGCCTGGGAGACCCTCTGTGAAGCAGGAGACTACGGAAAAGCCCTCGATTAAACGTTTTCTTCTTTGACCTGTCTCTTCAATTCAGAATAAGCTGATTTATACACTGAAGTGTATATTCTAGCAACCTTTTATGTTTGTTTTAAAAGAGCGCTTGCCTCGTAGTGTGAACTCCGTGTCTCACTGGTGGTGGCGTTATTTGCTGCTGATTCTGAGATGCTGACCCAGTGTGTTTTTGTCACCATGTAACTCTCTTCCCGTGAGCAGCTACCACCTGTAGTTCCTGTTAGGGCAGCTTGACGACTCCAACATCAAATTATTTTTAATTAGCATTTTAAAATTAGAATTTGTTTCTCGGCCGTTTCTGGAATTTACTGCTGAAAGTCCTTTATTTGGATCGCTACAGATCTTTTCATGGGTAATGTTAGAGCTCTAGGATGTCTATTTTAACTCCCTGGTAAGACATTCTATAAAAGATTTTTAAAATACAGCTAATTTCAGTATAAGAGAAATCATCATCTTCAGGAAACGTACAAAGGGATACTAAGAATTTTTTCAGTAGTAGTGGGTTGATACTTTTAAGCTAAACACATGTGACGAGATTTCCCCATAGCAGGATCCGTGCCTGTACGTTTTGGTGTAGACACATGGGCTGTCATCTGATACCGGTGACAACTGTGTGAGGTGGCCAAGAGCAGCACTGCCAGTGAATGTAGCCGCACCGCCTTTTCCCCCTGCTTTACAGTCAAAATGAGTCATCCTCTAACTTAGTCATCAGAAGACAAACGGTTCACCTTGAAAAAACAGGCAAAAGACTTGACAGATGCTTCACAAAAGAAGGTATACAGATGCCCCCCGTAAGCACATTAAAAGATTCTCAACATCACTAGTTACCAGGGAAATGCAAATAAAACCATGATGCCACTTTACACCTGCTAGAATGGCTGACAGAGGTGCCAGAAGTGGACGCTGGTGAGGGTGTGAGCCACCAGCACACACCGCTGGTGGGCGTGTAAAACGGGAAGGCTGGTGGTCTCTTTCCACGTTAAACAGATATCTACCCTATAGCCTGGAGCTCCACTCTTAGGTGTTATTCAAGAAAAACAACACATGTTCACAAAAAAATGTCTTCTGCAGGAATGATGATAGCAGCTTTACTCCTAATAGCAAAAAGTGGAAATGGCCCAAATGATCAGCAGGATGCACCGGTAACTGTGGCGTTCGCATGCGGCGGACTCAAACTCAGCAGTAAAAAGATGAATGTCATGAACGGAACATCACGCCGAGTGAAAGAAGCCGGGCCCAGGGAGTGCATACCTGTGATTCTGTTTTTACAGTCATCTAGACCAGACTGAACAGATACATGGCGATAGAAATCAGAAGAGTGGCTGCCTTGGGGCAGAGGGGCAGAACTTTCTTGAGGAAGGGGCTTGAGGGAACTTTCTGGGGCAATGAAAACATTCCATAACTTGATAAGCCGTGGGTTACCCAGGCATGTTCATCTGTCAAAAGCGAGGGAACTGACCGTGTAAGATCTGTGTGTTCACGGGATGTGGGGCCCTGGAGGTCAGAGGTGACTGGCGGGGTGGGTCAGGCAGGCCTGGGTTCAAGCTGCGGCCTGCCCTTTGCCTCCCGGCTTCTCCACGTTCTTTTCCGGGGTCTGCGTCCTGACGGCCTCACACATGAGCTGGGGCGGCAAGAGCCATGCTGCATCATTGTCGTGCAGGTCAGTAACTATGGGCTGTTGCTCTTTCTGCCAGATAAACTATTAATCAAGTTTCTCTTTGAAGACTCCTCCCATTTCCTTTCCTCTTAAAATTGGTTTAATAAACAAGGAGAAATGTAAAAAGAAAAATGAAGATCCTGGGAGGCTTAGTTAGTTAATTTTAATTCTAATTAGGATCAAGATTACCTGAAAGAGGGACTTCCCTGGCGGTCCAGGAGTAAAGAATCCGCCTGCCACTTCAGGGGACACGGGTTTGATCCCTGGTTGGGGAACTAAGATCCCACATGCCGCGGGGCAACTAAGCCCGCGTGCCACAACTATTGATCTCTCGCGCCTCAGCGAGAGAGCCCGCGTGCCCTGGAGCCTGCACGCCACAGCCAAAGAGAAAACCCACATGCTGCAACTAGAGAGAAGCCCGCGCACCACAATGAATATACCGCGTGTTGCCACTAAGATCCTACGCAACCAAAAAAAAAAAAGATTACCTAAAAGATGAATTCCCTTGCCCCAAATCCAGAATTTGCTGGTAATAGTCACATATCTATTGACGGGGCCCACACTGAGATATTAATTGCCGGGCTTGGTGGCTCAGGGCACTGTCCGGATGGCATCTTGATTATTTTGCCCGTGGTGTGCAAGGGCTGCTCTGTGGTGCGGGGCAGGTGCCGGGGCAGCCAGAGGCGTTGGTGACTCCCGTGCACTGTAATGTCCTCAAGCAACAGAGTTCACCTGCAAAGGCAGCATCATCTCTTTCTTTGAAGTATAAAATCAAAGTTCATAGATTAAATGAAACGTGAGTCATCTCACAGGAGGAATTAACGTGTGTACTTTTTCTCTGTTTGTCTATAGGAGCTGTAAAACTGATGAGCCTGGCATGTGGGAATCAGCACGTCTGGGCCTGTGATTCCAGGGGTGGAGTTTACTTCCGCGTGGGTACCCAGCCTCTGAATCCCAGTCTGATGCTTCCAGCCTGGATAATGATTGAACCGCCTGTCCAGGTAAGCAAAAGTTAACTGATACCAACTTGCTCGTCGGTAAGCTGCTCGGGTGCTGGTGTTGGGGAGAGGACCGTGCCTGCTAGGGTGGCCTCCCAGCAACTGGGGGAGGAGGGGCGTGTCAGGGAGCCTGGGGACTAAGGTGTGCCCCAGGTCAACACACACTCATTCACTGGCATCCCACACCCAGAATTTGATGTTTGTGAAGTTTAGGGCCGAACAGATTAACGATTATCTGAGCCAATGCTGCTTTTTTTCTTTCTCAAAGTAAAAGTGTTTCATTTCTAACTTTTTACAGAATGAACATTATTTTTGAAAACATCAAACAATATCCAAAAGTATAGAGAAGAAAGTAAAAGTCATTTTCAAATCTTGTCATAGAGAGAATGTATTATTATTTTGTGAGTGCCTTTCCTGGTTTGTTGAAGAAATTCTTCTCCTCGTGCGCCCCGTCCCCTCCCCCGACCCCGGCCGTATTTCAGTTTACCACGTATCCTACATGTTTTTCCGTTTCTTTTGACTGTCCCACCGCTCGAATCAGAAGCGGGAGTGTGATTTTAGTGCACTGTTTAGTTACCCTTAAGTGCCTGACGGGCCTGGTTGCTACGTTAAATGTATTTCTGCTAAAATTTATAAATGGGGGGCTGTGACTTAGTGAGAGTTATTTGCTCTAACTGTTGCTAGTCCCCACTTTGTGACTTTGTTGGGGAAATAAATGAAGTTGCCATATGCAGAGGTGGCAGTGTGGCACGAGTGGTTAGTCCTTGAACAAAAAGTGCTCAACGGGGACAAGAAGGAAATCAGGTGTTTGGGTGAATGCCTGTGTTCATGACTGTCTACATTTTGGGCATCATGAACCCTCAGGGATGGGGCAGCTGAGGTCAAGGTGCAGGGCTGGTCATGAGGACCACCAGTCCTGCCCACGGGACACAGGGCCTGTGCTGGGAGACCCTACAGTTGGGCAGGAGTCCGGTCCCGAGTTCTTTGAGGTCATTGGTCAGCGCTCATGGCCACGGGGAGGCTGGCTGCACGTGGATCTTCCTCCTCACAGGGTCCTGCGAAGAGCGAGTAGAATCGTGTCTGTGAATTAGAAAGCGCTGTGGCAGACGCCCACTCCGCATTCGTCTGCACACGGCGGTGCGCTGACAGCCACGGTCAGGCGACAGGGGCAGGCGTTGTCGCGGGCACTGTGGGCTCTGCTGGTGCGCAGCGAGGGTGAAGGCAAGCCGACCTCTAGCTGGTTTCATTGCTGATGTGACGCCCCCTCAGACGAGGCGCCCTCTTGTTGCCTGCTCCTGTGGTATGGCGCTGTCAGCCTCTGGCGGCTTTATGTTATTTCTTAAAGAGTTGTAATTACCATTTTACAGCAATACAGCTCAGTGGTTTTTAGTGTATTCGAAAAGTTGTACAACCATCACTGCTATCCAATTCTAGAACTTCTTCACCACCCCGAAAAGAAGCCCCCTACCCATTGGTAGACACTCCCTTTTCTTCCAGAACCCCTGTCTCCTCAGCCCCTGGCAGCCACTAATCTACTTTGTGTTTCTATGCACTTGCCTATTCTGGATTTTCCTTTTTCATATAAATGGAATCATATAATATGTGGCCTTTTCATCTGCCATCTTTCACTTGGCTTCATGTTTTCAAAGTTCATCCATGTTGTAACGTGTGTCAGTACTTTATTCCTTTTTATGACTAATATTCCATTGTATGCATAGACCACATTTTGCTTATCCATTCATCAGTTGAGTGACATTTGGGTTGTTCCTACTTTTTGGCTACGATGAATAATGCTGCTGTGAACATTCGTGTACAAGGCTATGTGGACATGCGTTTTCAGTTCTGCTGGGTGTATAACTTTAAGTGGAATTGTGGGGTCATATGGTGATCATATGTTTAACTTCTTAAGGAACCGCCAGACTGTTTGCCACAGTGGCTGCACCATTCTACATTCTACCAGCAATGTATGAGGATTCCAATTTCTCTACATCCTCACTGCAAAATTTCTCTTGCCCAGTTTTTAAATTCTAGCCACCTTAATAGTTGTAAAATAGTATCTCATTGTGGGCTTCTTTTAAAAAACAGGGTAAAAAAGTTTATTGAAACAGGAAAAATTAATTTTTATATTGTGTGGGTTACTGAATGTTCTGATTTATATTAGAACAGACCTGTAGAGAAAGGAAAGCTGATCTGATCCAACTTGGCACTTTTTGTTATAATTCATTTGGTTTTTACGGTTTGTTTGTTTTTTTAAGATCTTTTTGATGTGGACCATTTTTGAAGTCTTTATTGAATTTGTTACAATACTGCTTCTGTTTTATGTTTTGGTTTTTTGGCCACAAGGGATGTGGGACCTTAGGTCCCTGACCAGGGCTCGAACCCGCGTCCCCTGCATTGGAAGGAGGATTCTTAACCATTGGGCCACCAGGGAAGTCCCTCAATAGGGTTTTAAAAAATTTAGATATAATTGACGTATGGCATTGTATTAGTTTCACATGTACAACATAATGATTCAGTATTTGTATATCTTGCAAAATAATCACCACAATACGTCTAGTAAACATCTGTCATGATACGTAGTTACGAATTTTTTTTTCTTGTGATGAGAACTTTGACGATCTACTCTCTTAGCAGCTTTCAAATATGCGATACAGTATTAACTATAGTCACCATACTGTACATTACATCCCCATGTCCTTGTGATTTTGATTTGCATTTCCCTAACGACTCATGAGCATCTTTTCATGTGCTTATTGTTCATTTGCATATCTTATTTGGAGAACTAAAATATTCACATACTTTGCTCATTTTGTAATTGGGTTGTCTTTTTATTATTGAGCTGTAAGACTTCTTTATATATTCTGGATACTAGACCCTTTTAAGAATTATGATTTACAAATGTTTTCTCCCATTCTCTGGACTGTCTTTTCACTTTCTTTATGGTGTCCTTTGATGCACAAAAGTTTTTTATTTTGATGAAGTCCATTTTATCTACGTTTTCCTTTAGTTGTTTATGCTTTTGGTGTCACGTCAAGGACTGCATGAAACTGCGAATTCCTCTTCCTTTCAACATTTAGATTCTAGAATAACCTCTAGGAAGCAAAGCTAAAACTGGGGGAAGAAAGCTTTACTTGCAGTGCTCTATTGACTGTGGTGATCTACAGCTTTGCCCAGGAAAATGGCCAAAATAGAACAAATTCACATGAAAGGGCCTCAAAGCTGTGCTTTGAATAAAGTAGTGGTTGCTAAATAGGCTGTTAAACATTAACTGTTTCATAGCTCCACTAAACGAGACCACGTTTTCTTATTCAGTAGCTTCAGTGCGCTGGAGAAGAAGTGCACTTGGCCGTGGAATTTGTAGGTAGAGAGTTGGTTCCTGTGGGGACAAAAAACAGGCCTTACACTTGCACAGGCCCTTTGCTGCGCTTTTCCAAGCCCTGCTGAGGACCAAGTCCTGGGCCAGCCACTGTCTGCCGGAGCTGTGATGGAACGCTGTGCCCAGGCAGCGTGTCACATGCTCGGTGGCCTCACACTCAGTGTTTTAGGACAAAACCTACCTTTAAATTGAATTTCAAATTGACCTTAAAGTTGCAGAGGGTCCTGAGAAGACTAGTCCAGTGGCGGGGTGGGAGTGGGGTGGGTTGAGGCCCTGTTAAAAGATTTAGAAAGGGGATTCCCTGGTGGCGCAGTGGTTAAGAATCCGCCTGCCAATGCAGGGGACAGGGGTTCGAGCCCTGGTCTGGGAAGATCCCACATGCCGCGGAGCAACTAAGCCCGTGTGCCACAACTACTGAGCCTGTGCTCTAGAACCCGCCAGCCACAACTGCTGAGCCCGTGTGCCACAACTACTGAAGCCTGCGCGCCTAGAGCCCGTGCTCTGCAACAAGGGAAGCCACCGCAATGGGAAGCCCACGCACCACAACAAAGAGTAGCCCCTGCTAGCCGCAACTAGAGAAAGCCCACGTGAAGCAACGAAGACCCGACGCAGCCAAAAGTAAATAAATTTATTTAAAAAAAAAGATTTAGAAAATCAGGACAGTTTGGTTGAATTCAAGTATCAGAATGTAAATGGGGTTTCCATGTTTTGATCATAATCGACCTCTTTTTTTAAAAATTTATTTATTAATTGTTTTTGGCTGCTTCAGGTCTTCGTCGCTATGCACGGGCTTTCTCTAGTTGCGGCGAGTGGGGGGGGCTACTCTTCGTTGCAGTGCGTAGGTTTCTCATTGCGGTGGCTTCTCTTGTTGCGGAGCGCGGGCTTCAGTAGTTGTGGCGCACGGGCTTAGTTGCTCCGCGGCATGTGGGATCTTCCCGGACCAGGGCTCCAACCCGTGTCTGCTGCATTGGCAGGTGGATTCTTCACCACTGCGCCGCCAGGGAAGTCCTCGATCTCTTTCTAGTTTGTTTTATTTCTTCTTGGGCATGCACATCCTGGTCTACAGGTAGGATGTGTGCAGCTGAAGCAAACGGAAGCGGTAACAGATGCTAAAGGGCACAGAGAAGTGAAGTCACAGGGATCTTCTGAAATTAGCAGCGGTTTCTCAATTTCTGTGTCCCTTACTCTTCTCTGGTAAAACATCCCTCCTGTAGGAGTTTTGGGGTGAAGTTTTAACAAAGTACTCAAAACGAATGACTCAGTTTTCAGACTTGCCAACATTTGGAAGGATTTGGAGAAAATATTTATAGTTATGTTTAGCATCTTTTCTTTGGAGTTTGCTGCTTCAGTGGGAGAATTTTCTGTCCATAGTAGAGGTGTGTGTAAAGCGAGCACAGTTGATGCTGTGATTTCGCTGCACTGGGGGCACTGTATGCCCGAGGGGAAGAGGCTCGTCCAGCTAGCCCCACCCGCACTGGTCCCACCTCTTCCTTCAGAGGACCCTCTCTGCCCTCCCTTTGCCCCCTCCGCCTCCAGAGCAGCCCCTGCTCTTCCCTAGCCTGCCCAGTGTCCTGGCCTCCCCTATGGGAGCCTCCAGCTGACTCTTCCTGTGTGGACTGGCCCATCTGGTCTCCGTGGTCGTTTACTCTGCCTGGATTATAGCTTTTCCTGGAAAAGAGAGAAACTAGGAAAACTAAGACTAATATGACTGGTAAGTGGCCAAACGAACACTTAAAAACTTACTTTAAACTCAGCTGCTTTGGGTATTTTTAGCTATATGAACAGAAAAAAACCAAAATAAATATGCAAACGTGGTAACAGGTAATCCCGTGAGAATGCCGTGCTCACAGATGCTGCCAGCGGGCACAGAACTTGATGCTGCTTTACACATCCAGATCTTCAGAGAAGTTCACAGCTAACGTCAGGAAGGCTTGCGTTGGAGAGGCGTTAGGGTTAGAGAAGTCCCCCACCCCTGCTGGGCCTTCCATTGACCTGTCTCGGGGCACCGGGAGCGCACAGGGCGCAGGGAGAGTGGCTGTCACTCTCTGCTCCCGTCCAGGGCGGCTCTGGGCGACCCTGGATGCTGCTCATACTTCCTCCGCGGCTGGCATAGGTCACACACACACAGGGGATGGGGATGGCAGAAGGAGCGGGGCACCCACACCCCAAAGCCCAGCTCTGCAGGTCCAACCAGCCGCCTGCTTCTAAGAATTTTGGGGTGTTCTGAAGACTCGTGTTCCCTCCTGACATAAAAGTACAAGACCTTGGGGGTAATTAAACCAGATTCCTCTCACTGCATTTGGGGCACCATGGGTTAAATCCCTCCTCACATCCCAGTGAGCGATACCACACGGAGACACGACACGGCATCCTGGGACAGGGAGCTCAGAGCTCCGCGTGCCAAACATGAGACACAGTTGCATCTGACAGTACCGGTTTTTTAATAAGAGAAAGAGAGCAGCGTTGCTAGTTACATGCTTAGTGTCTAGGAGGTCCCTGCTCCTGAGGATGTTGCCAGGGGTTCATGCTGAGGCCCAAGTTGAGTTCTGCAGGATGCGTGCAGCATGGGCAGCGACATCCCCTGCACTGTGCTTCCCAGAGGAGGTTTTCTTCCCATGGAGAATAAAAATGTCAGTTACCAAGTATGTCTGATGATTCTGTTTTTGTTTAAAAAAAAATAAAATTATGTGCGGGACTTCTGTGGTGGTCCAATGGTTAAGAATCCGCCTTCCAGTGCAGGGAACGTGGGTTTGATCCCTGGTCAGGGAACTAAGATCCCACATGCCGTGGGGCAACTGGGCCTGTGTGCCACAACTGTGGAGCCTGCGGGCCACAACTAGAGAGCCCGTGTGCTGCAACTACAGAGCCCACGTGCTCTGGATCCTGCATGCCGCAACAAAGAGCCTACGTGCCACAACAGAAGATCCCATGTGCCGCAAGTAAGACCCAACACAGCCAAAAATAAGTAAATAAATATTTTTTAAAAATTGTGTGTACATTGAAAAAATCTATAAAGATATATAGCAAAATGACAGCAGTGGTTATAGCTGTGTGGTGCTGTTGCGCCTGATTGCTTTTCTTCCTTTAATTCACTTCTGTTTTGTGAGTATCTTGCAATGAACTTATATTACTTATGGAGTAAGTTCATAACTGAATAATCTAATAAGAATCAGTCTTGGGAAATAATCAGAAATGTTCCCAAAGCTCTTTGTTTTTATGCTGTTTATGACAGTGGAAGCTTGACTGTGTGCAGTGCAGACAGCGAGGCCGCGTAGGGGAGTGAGGCAGGGGTGGCACCCGCCCTTGTAAAGAGTCTGCTTAGCAGATTATTACAATGACAGTTATTATAATAATTACGGATGGGGACTTCCCTGGCGGTCCAGGGGTTAAGACTTGGTGCTTTCATTGCCGAGGGCCCGGATTCAATCCCTGGTTGGGGAGCTAAGATCCTGCAAGCCACGCAGAGCAGCCAAAAAATAAACAAATAAATAAAATGCATAGGCAGGGCATTACAACAGTTGTTATGGCTTTATCCTTTATGTTCTAGAAGCTGGGGAAAGATTGCACACGTTAGGTAGAAAAATGGGAGCCATAAAAAAGACCGAAATTGAACTTGCAGGGATAAAAATTGTAATCCCTGAGATGCAAATCCCCTGGATGAGATCAGCGGCAGTGTAGACATCGCAGGAGAAAAGATTGGTGAGCTCGAAGACACAGTGATTAAAAGCTTCCAAACTGAAACAGAGAGAAAAGAGACTGGAAAGAAAATGCAGGGCGTGAATGAGCACAGGACAACTTCACGTGGCCTAATATAAATATAGTCAGAGCTCCAAAGGAGAAGAGAGGGGGGAGGTGACAGGAAAAATACTTGAGGAAGTATGGCTGAAAATAACCCGAACTTGATGGAATTATTATGTTGAGTGAAGAAGTCAGGTGGAAAAATACTACGTATTATAATGATTAATTTACATGAGATTTAGAGAATGCTGATTCATCTGTAGTTCCAGAGAGCAGTGGTTGCTTGGGGACCTGTGAGGGCAGCAGGATTGGAAGGGGTTATGAAGGAGGGGTGCGGGGTGTGTCAGCAGTGTAGGCATATGGCAACAGGGATCAAATTGTACCCCTTTTTCCTTTTTGGCTGTGCCACGCGGTTTATAGGATCTTAGTTCCCCAACCAGGGATTGGACCCAGGTCCCAGCAGTGAAAATGCGGAGTCCTAACCACTGGACCGCCGGGGAGTTCCCACAAATCGTACGCTTTAAATGTGTGCGTTTTATTTTATGAGAGTCACACCCCTGCAGAGCTGTTTAAAATGTATCAGACAGTAAAAAAGTGTAAAGGAATGCGAGAGTGCGCGGGGCTGTGCTGGGCACTGCAGGGGAGCAGGGGTGAGGGAGGCCGCCCCTGGAGGGAGATGAAAGCTCGGTGACCAAAGGCAGAGGGGGCAGTAGGTCAGGGTAGCAGCCAGGAAGGAGACCCAGGTCACCAAGGGTTGCCAGCTCTGGCTCCTGTGGACGATGTAGTCCTTGAACTGGGCCTGGCAGACCCAGTGGGCACTTCCAGTGACCAGCAAGTAATTCATTTGGCCCAGTGTTTCTGAGTAGGGAAAAGTGCTGCTCCGTGGTGCTTTGGGCAGGACAGTTCGTTGTTGGGGTCCATTCTTGGGGACCATCCTCAGCCTGGTGAGACATCAGTTTCTTGTGCCTCTCGGCTCTAAATCCTAGTCGTACCCAGCAAGACCCTCTGGGAGGGTAGGATGCAGGAAGGGCATCGTGTGACAGGAGACTCAAGAGGTCCTCGGGCTCAGGTTCTGGGGGAGTTGGCCCTTGGCCTGGAGAGTTTGCCATTGACCCCAGGGGCAGTCGGTGTCCCCGACGGCTGGGGCGCGACAGGCTGTAGGCGAGGAAGGCCTGCAGTGAGCCGTGAAACTCTTCGGCCTGGCTCCCTGAATCCAGAGTGCACATCTGTGAGACGCAGGGCTGGGGTGGCAGGTGAGTGGGGACCCTGACGACGAATGTTTGGGGTACAGGAGGCCAGTGTGTGTTGGGGTCCAGGCCTTCTCTCGGTGACGAGACCGGCTGCCCCCGTTGGCCTGCCAGCTCTGTCGCAGATGCGTCAGGTCTCGCTGACATGGCGGGAAGGTGTGGCGGCATTTCCCCCTCAGCAGCAGGGGACAGTGCTCGGGGACACAGCGGCCCCTGGGGCTCTGCCAGCCAGGACCTTCAGTGTCAGAGTCTGCTCTTTGAAGTCAAAAGAACCTGAACTGGGCTTCCCTGGTGGCACAGTGGTTGAGAGTCTGCCTGCTGATGCAGGGGACACAGGTTCGTGCCCCGGTCCGGGAAGACCCCACATGCCGTGGAGCGGCTGGGCCCGTGAGCCATGGCCGCTGAGCCTGCGCGTCCGGAGCCTGTGCTCCGCAACAGGAGAGGCTGCAACAACAGTGAGAGGCCTGCGTACTGAAAAAAAAAAAAAAAAGAACCTGAACTAAAAGTTATTTTTTTCCATATGAGACCAAATGACCTTGGGCACGTTGTCCAAACTCACTGGCCCTTCATCTCCTGACCAGTAAAGTGAAGAATCACATCCACCTGGGGACCGGCTGAGGTACTTGCTGAGAATGTCCAGGCCTGGGTCCCTTCCCTGGAGATCAGCTCAGCGGGATGGGGCTCAGGCATCTTGATTGGTTGGTTCTTATTTTAATCAGAGTCACACACGTAACTGTACAGGTTACACGTCAGCTGGTTCTACAGGTGTGCTACAGGAAACGCGTCTGCCCGCCCATCATCCCCCGTCTAGAGAACTCCTTTCTTTTGGCATCATCTCCCTGAGTAACTTCGTAGGGAGCTGTGTCTCTATCCTTCTAGCTCTAGAGGTTTTCAGTTGACTCCTGCTGGAAGGGAAGGGTGCCTGTCCCCCCAGCCATGCGCCCGTCTCCCTGCTTCCATCCTCGGGAGCTGCGGTGCTGTGATGGGGCGCACACCCTTCAGAGCTGAGCCGGGCAGTAAACTGCACTCCGTTTGCTTGTCCACACGACTCTCTGTTTTCCCTGGGCTCGATCGTTGTCTTTTCTTCCCATCTGGTTTTCTGTGTTTTACACATTCAACCCCAGGCTCTCCCTGCCAGCTGTGTCCGTTTCCCTTCCGTACACTTGGGCGTGTGGGCTCCATCCCATTCTTGGAGTCATCTGTCCTGGATGCTCTGGCCGGCCCTCTGGCCTGATCACTCTGTCCTCCTGGGCCCCCTTTGCCTTGCTCGTGCTTTGGATCCCTTCTCTCCTGGATCCTGTGTCTTCTTCTGTCTCTTTTTTTTGGTGGAGTTTATCCTCCGGTCGGTTCCTGAGAAGGGTCTGTAGAGGTAACTTTTGGACGCATTGTGTGTCTGAAAGTCTTTGCCCACGTTCATCCTTGACCTTGTATGAGTATAGCAGTCTAGGTTGGAAATAGACTTCCTTTAGAATTTTAAGGTCTTCTTCCGTCATCTCCTGGTGTCCAGTATTGCTGTTGAGAAGTTTGAAGCCATTCTAATACCTGATCCTTGATATTTGACCTGCTTTTTCTCTCTGGAAGTTTGTAAGATCTGTTTGTTCCCAGCGTTCTGAGAGCAGAGTGATATGTGCCTGGGGGAGCCTGTTTTATCCTTCGTGCCAGGAGCCCTTTCAGCCTGGAGCTCACGGTGTTTGTTCTGGGATGTGTCCTGTTCCCATGCTGGCAGTCACCTTCTGGCCTCTGCCCCTCCCATTTCTGTGTCCTCTTTCTGGGCGTCCTGCTTTCGTACTGTGGACTTCCTAAAGTGGCCTCTACTTTTCTTACCTTTTCTCTCCTATTTTCTTTCTCTTTATGTTTTTATCTTTCTTCTTTATCCTGCAACCCCTCTATTGGGTTATTTCGATAAAAATACACACACACACACACACACACACACAAACATACACTTTTTTTGGGGGGGGGCCACACTGTGAGGCTTGTGGGATCTTAGTTCCCTGCCCAGGGGTTGAACCCAGGCCCTCGGGAGCGAGAGCATGGAGTCCTAATCACTGGACCGCCAGGGAATTCCTCTGTGATTATATTTTAAATTTCTGGACGCTCCTTTTGCTGTTTCACAGTGGTCGAGTCTTCCCTTGCCCTCAAGGACGTTTTTGAAGTTTCTTCCCATGCGTGGTCTCCGTGTCCCTTGAGTTGCCTGCTTTCTGTCTCTCCGCTGTCTTCTCCACGCAGGGGCTTTCTGTAGACGTTGGTGACCTTGGTGTAAGCGGGGGGCCCACAAGCCTGGCTGGGGCCCCTGAGCGTGCATGACACGTGCTGGCTGCGGTCTCTGCACGGCGATCGGGCTGTGTGGTTTGCTGGGGGGGGGGGGGTCCCTGCTCTCAGCTGCTGAGTCCTTTCCTGCTCATTCTCCACTTTCCAGCCTCCAAAGTTGTGTGGCAGTTTTCTCCTCTTGTCATTATCCTTGTGAGATTTGAACTTAACAACAAAAAAACCTCTTCCACTCTCGCTGTAGTGTTGTTTCTTTCAGAAGGGACTGCAAGGATAGATGCGTGTGTTTCTTCTGTTATCATTGCCCAGGAGGCTGTGGGCTTTTCAAAGCACTGCAGGTGATTCGGACACACACCCAGTGCTGAGAGCCATGGTGTAGGTCCTCCCTTCCAACTCCGCACTCGTGGTGGTAGGGCTCCTCAGAGGATGCCCCCTCCCTCCTGTCCATTTTCCTTTAATCCTCTGAGCATCTCTGAGTGGTGTCGAGGTATCGGTGGAGCTCTCTGTTACACACTGAGTCGTTGACGAACACAGTGGTGCTGCCTGCAGGTGAGGGAGAAGACCTCCAAAAATGGAGTCTAACGCTGTTGGACGGAGCGGCCCCACTTTGAGGGCAATTGGTTTTCTGCCACTTCTTTACTTTTTTCCCCACATCGCCTTTTTTCCCATGGCTCCATTTGAACACCTGTTGTTTTGAGCTTTCATCCCTTCAAGCCCTGTTCCTAAGAAACATTAGCCTTCCCTGGAGTATTTGTCCCTAAACCTTTCTTCTCATTCTGGAAGGCTGTGACCCCCAGTCCAGGGCCGCCAGGGTACGGATGGGCCTCCCCAGCCCTGCAGCAGTCCGCTTACCGGTCTCTAACACCCGATGATCCAGAGATTAGAACAAACACCCAGGGATCTGTCCCAGCTGACAGGTGTGTGCTAGTACCAGGAAGGGTCTGCATGCGGTCCCAGGGGAGCAAACCATAGGGTCACCTCCAGGGACCTTTCCCTTCTGGGCTTTGCTGCTCTGGGCAGCAGCCGGTGAACAGGGCCTCAGCACCAGGCATTCAGTTGAGCAGCTGAATGTGAGAAACTCTTGGAGGCACTTGCACCCTGGGATAGAGTTTCTGCAGACCTCGTATCACAGCAACGCTGGAGCCCTGCTGCTGACCACGGGCACAGTCATCCGGGCTGGGGTCCGCTCCCCAGTGGTGAACAGAAAGAGTGATCACGGCCGACCTCACCAGCCCCTGCTCAGGAAGAGCGGAACGTAACAGCTGCCCAGGAAACCTGTTTCCGAGTGTTTTTCTTAGCACATCCCCCTGCAATTAGCAGATGCTATGTCTTGCTGGATTCAGACCAGATGCGGGGGCCTAGGAGATTGCAGGAGCCGGCGCAGGAATCCCCAGGGGGGAGGTCCTCTGGCTTTGCAGTCGGCCAACTAGAGGAAGAAAGAAGCAGAGGAACTTTGCTCCCATCCAGAGCCCGGCATCTGGTGGCCTCGCTCAGCTGGGTCAGCAGTTTTAGCAGTGCAACTCATTCTCCAGGTAAAATCCTATACTTCAGCCAAACGTGTTCCACCAGTACTGGCAGAGCTGCTCCCGTGCACCTGCCCTGGGTGCCTGCCACAGGGGTCCAAGGCAGCTCGCAGAGCGGGGCTCGCAGGCCTCAGGGGAGACCACTGGGCGGCACAGCAGGCCCAGGGCAACCAGAACTGCCATGTCCCAGACTCAGAGCGTGAAAACCTGGTAGGGGAGCCTCGCAGGTCACCTGCTCATCCTCCAGCTGAGGACACAGAGCCCGAGGAGGAGGGGGTCTGCCCCGGGTCACGCGCTGAGTTGAAGGCCAAAGTGTCTGAGAGCCTGCTGGTACTTTAAATACAGGCTGTTAACACTGGTATCCAGGTTTGAAGCTTATGTGAAATGAGAAGGAATAGACCAGAGGCAGCACGAAGATCCCCTACAGGAGAAAACGCGGAAGAACTAAAATGACCCGACAGACCTCAGAAAGTGCGACAACTCTGGGGCCACGTGCCCAGGGACAGCCTGAGGGCTTCCCTACAGCAGCCTCGGGGTGCTCGGTCCAGACCCCAAATCCTCAAGGAAAGGCAAAGTTCACCGTGTGTCACAAATGTTAGGTGGATTCAAGGTTCATTAGGACAGAGGGAGGGCACAACTTGGAGGGGAAGGAAGGGGATCAAGAAAGTGGGACTGGCCACCATGAGGGGTTAGGGTTTCTCTCCAGAAAGCATCTTTCGTGGTGTGGCCTGTGCTGCTCTGCAGGCTCTCCGATTCATCCGCCTTGGTGTTCCTGAAACATTCCTGCTGAGTTTTATCCAAGGCCACATAAAGTCCACACCAGAAGGATCTGTCTAGATAAACATTACCTTTGGTTGCGAAATTTTCAATTTTTTTTCTTTTCTCCTGGATTTATTCACATTCTGGCTGAGTGAGGGTGTGTGTGTGTGTGTGTGTGTGTGTGTGTGTGTGTGTGTGTGTGTTCCTTGGGACAAAGGCTCAGTCTGCTACAAGTCTGGAGAACTCTGGTCTGAGCCCCAGAGCCATGGGCAGGACCCTCACTTCTCAGCCTTAGTTTTGTCAGTTTTCTCACCCAGGATATGAGGGGGTTGGGCTTAGCCGGTCTCCTGCATCCTTTCCAGCCCCAAATCGGTTTTGGTGAGCCCTTGATTCAGAAAAGCCAGAGCTTTTTAGTAAGAGGCTGTGTTTTCTCTTGAGCTGGAGTTGCTTGTGCTGCCCTCCCTCTCCTCACGTGGGGTTCCTGAGCCTTGCTGCCCCCCGATATGCCAGTTGCATGAGGGTTTCTTGAGCAGAGGCTCTGTGAGACCAGCCACGCTTGGAGCTCTGCGGGCTGTGAAAATGGAAAAGCGTGACGGATTCCGAGTCTGCCCAGCCCCTAGGGGAGTGGGGTGTGGGGGGCACACTGGGGAAGGCCTGGTGGGATGAGCCTGGATGGGGCCCCTTTGGGCTGGGAGATGGGGCAGGGGGTCCTTCAGGAGGCCAGCGAAGCAGGCGGTTTGTGAGCAGGGACGGTTTTCGCAGCAGTCTTGCAAAGGGGAATCCAGAGGTGGGGTGCAAAGTCCTGTTTGCTTAGAGCCAAAGCCCAGCGCTGTTGGGCCTGGCCAACCGTGAGGCCAGAAAGGGGGTGCTGCTGGGAGAGGGTGCAGGGTTGTGGGGGGTGGGGGTTACCCTGCAGGTAGCAGGGACCGTGGCCAACGGTGCAAGACAGTTAGATGCCCAGCGCAGACTATCCTGCAGCCCCAGGTAGGATGGAGACCAGTTCGGAGGCCCCTGAAGCAACTGAGGCCACACACCACAGGGGCCAAGCTTGCAGTCTCACGAAATTGGGTAGAAAACCAATGTTAGTGAAAATAGCTGAGGGAGGGCTGAACAACTTCTGGGTTGCACACTTCTGCCTGCCTCAGCTGCCACCAGCGGAGGGCAGGTGACCGGTGACCAGAGCCATCAGCTGTATCTCTCCATTGTCTGTGATTACCAGAGTCATTTATCCTATGAGTGTGTGGTCTTTTTTTTTTTTTTTATTGGAGTATAGTTGATTTACAAATGCTGGGTTAGTTTCTTCTGTACAGCAAAGTGAATCAGTTATACATATACATATAGCCACTCTTGTTTAGATTCTCTTCTCATACAGGCCATTACAGAGTACTGAGTAGAGTTCCCTGGGCTATACAGTAGGTTCTTATTAGTTATCTATTTTATATATAGTATAGTGTGTACGTGTCAATCCCAATCTCCCAATTTATCTCTCCCCCCCATCCCCTGGTAACCACAAGTTTGTTTTCTACATCTGTGACTCTGTTCCTGTTTTGTAATTAAGTTCATGTGCACCCTTTTTTTAGATTCCACATATGAGCGATATCATATGATATTTCACTTTCTCTGTCTGACTTACTTCACTCAGTTTGACAATCTCTAGGTCCATCCATGTTGCTGCAAATGACATTATTTTGTTCTTTTTTTATGGCCGAGTAACATTCCATTGTATATATGTACCACATCTTCTTTATCCATTCCTCTGTCAATGGACATTTAGGTTGCTTCCCATGTCCTGGCTATTGTGAATAGTGCTGCAGTGAGCACCGGGGTGCATGCATCCTTTCAAATTATGGTTTTCTCCAGATATGCCTAGGAGTGGGATTGCTGGGTCATATGGTAGTTCTGCTTTTAGTTTTCTGAGGAAACTCCATACTGTTCTCCATAGTGGCTGCACCAATTTACATTCCCACCAACAGTGCAAGAGGCTTCCCTTTTCTCCACACCCTCTCCAGCATTTATTGTTTGTACACTTTTTGATGATGGCCATTCTGACCGGTGTGAGGTGATGCCTCATTGTCGTTTTGATTTGCATTTCTCTAACAATTAGTGATTTTGAGCATCTTTTCATGTGCTTTTTGGCCATCTGTATGTGTGGTCTTCAGAGTGTGTGGTCTTACCACAACTAACTTAGTGACTGTAGTCCGAATTCTTGGGGGAATATACGAGACGAGAAGCTTGGAGTCAGAGTTAACAAGTACTGTATGTAACTCAAAAACAAGCTTGTCTTGATTCCAGGAAACACGGAACCTGTCACATTTCCAGCTCATGTTATCTAAACTCAGCTGTATTTTTGCTGCATCTGGCAGCTAAGATGAATCCCTTAACCTGAAAACGGTCACTCTGGGCCCCCAGGCCGCTGCGCACAGCAGCAGAACCTTCGGAGTCCCAGTTTGGGAACAGTCCATCACGTGAAAACTTCACCCCTTAACTTCAACATCATGTCTAGTCAAGATCTCAGTTTATAAATTGTGGAGAGTCTCAGTTAATGGGAGAGAGTAATGGTATATCCTGTAACACTGGTGTTACTTGTTCATAATAATGAGTAACTGAGTGCTTATCTTCTGAGAACATGGGGTGTTTACAGTCATGAGCAGCCCCTTTGATTTGTAAATATCAAAGCAGGTTGGTGACTGTGATCTGGGTGCTTCCAGAGAGGGGGTGTGGCTCCCTCCCCATCACCTGCACTGCAGCTCATCTTTAAAGGACACTTAAAAATAAGCAGGAATAGGCACACACCCACACACACTCACACACTTGCACACGTGTACACACACACATACACATACTGTCTCACAGACTTTGGAAGCACACCAAGATTATACATAATTTTTTAGCATTTCCAAATGATGTTAAATCTTAAATTCCTTATTTATTCCATTTTACAAATTGCATCCGTCTTTCTTTTTTTCATTTTTATGAAGTTTTGAATATGAATAAACCAAAATTCTAACCTGCCTGCTTCTTTTTCTTATTGAGATTTTTATTGTGAAAACTGCAGGTTCACTTGCATTTGTAGGAAATAATAGAAACCCTGTGTACCTTTTACCCAGTCTCCCCCAGTGATGACATCTTGCAAAACAATAGTACATTGTCACAACCAAGCCTGTCTACTTTTTGTTTTTTAAAAAATTGTGGTAGGGGCTTCCCTGGTGGCGCGGTGGTTAAGAATCCACCTGCCAACGCAGGGGACACAGGTTCAAGCCCTGGTCCGGGAAGATCCCACATGCCGTGGAGCAACTAAGCCCGTGCACCACAACTACTGAGCCTGCGCTCTAGAGCCTGTGAGCCACAACTATTGAGCCCGCATGCCACAACTACTGAGCCCACATGCCACAACTACTGAGCCCGCGCACCTAGAGCCCGTGCTCCGCAATAAGAGAAGCCACCGCAGTGAGAAGCCCGCACACCACAACAAGGAGTAGTCCCCGCTCACGGCAACTAGAGAAAGTCCAGCACAGCAACGAAGACCCAACGCAGCCAAAAATAAATAAGTAAATAAATTTATTTAAAAGAAAAAAAAATTGTGGTAAAATACACACACATAAAATTTACCATCATTGGCATTCAGTGCATTCACAGCGTTGTGTAACTTTTATCACTGTGTGATTGCAGAGCAGTTTCATCATCCCAGAAGGAAGCCCTGCACCCAGTAGCAGTCCCTCTCCGTTCTTCCCTCCCCCCAACCCCTGGCAACCACTAATCTGCCTCCTCTCTGTATGGATTTTTCTCTCCTGGATGTTTCATATAAGTGGAGTCATACAATATGTGGCCTTTTGTGATTGGCTTTGTTCACTGAGCATCATTTTTTAAAAAAAATATTTATTTATTTATTGGCTGCGTTGGGTCTTAGTTGCGGCACGTGGGATCTTTCGTTGGCTCTCTAGTTGAGAGGCGTGGGCTTAGTTGCCTCACGGCATGTGGGATGTTAGTTCCCCAACCGGGGATTGAACCGGCGTCCCCTGTATTGCAAGACATTCTTAACCACTAGACCACCAGGGAAGCCCTGAGCATCATGTTTTTGAGGTTGTATCAGTATCAGTACTTCATTCCCTTTTTTTTTTTTTTTTTTCTTTTGCGGTACGCGGGCCTCTCACTGCTGTGGCCTCTCCCATTGCGGAGCACAGGCTCCGGACGCGCAGGCTCAGCGGCCATGGCTCACGAGCCCAGCCGCTCCGCGGCATGTGGGATCTTCCCGGACCGGGGCACGAACCCGTGTCCCCTGCATCGGCAGGCAGACTCTCAACCACTGCGCCACCAGGGAAGCCCTCTTCATTCCTTTTTATTGCTGAATGCTATTCCATTGTATGGATAAGACCACATTTTGTTTACCCACTCATCAGTTGGTGGACATGTGGGTTGTTTCCACTTTCTGGCTGTTGTTAAGAGTGTTGTCATGAACATTCGTGTAGCTTCTGTTTGAACATCTGTTCCAATTCCTTAGGTATATATCTAGGAGTGGAATTTCTGGGTCGTATGGTAATTCTATGTTTAACCTTGGAGGAACTGCCGAACTGTTTTCCACAACAGCTGCACCATTTGACATCCCCAGCAGCATATATGAGAATTCCTGTTTCTCCATATCCTTACCAATACTTGTTTTCCATTTTCTTTTTTTAGCCATCCTAGTGGGTGTGAAATGATGCCTCACTGTGGTTTTCATTTATATTTCCCTAATGACTAATGACGTTGAACATCTTTCCATCTGTTTGTTGGCCATGTGTACGTCTTCAGAGAAATGTCCATTCAAGTCCTTTGACCTTTTTAAAGTTCAGTTGTCTTTTTGTTATTGGATTTTATTTTATTTTTGTTGTTGTTGGATTTTTAAAGAGTTTTTAATTCTGGATACTAGACCTTTATCAGATATATGATTTGGAGATATTTTCTCCTATTCTGTGGGTTTTTTTACTTTCTTTATGGTGTCCTTTGATGTACAAAAGTTTTTAATTTTGATGAGGTCCAATTTATCTTTTTTGTTATTGGTGCCATATCTAAGAAACCATTGCCAGATTTAGCTCTTACATTTATTTATTATTTATTTATTGGCTGTGTTTTTGTTTTTCGTTGCTGCGCGTGGGCTTTCTCTAGTTGTGGCGAGCGGGAGCTATTCTTCGTTGCAGTGCGCGGGCTTCTCATTGTGGTGGCTTCCCTTGTTGTGGAGCATGGGCTCTAGGCACTTGGGCTTCAGTAGTTGTGGCACGTGGGCTCAGTAGTTGTGGCTTGTGGTCTCTAGAGCACAGGCTCGGTAGTCGTGGCGCACGGGCTTAGTTGCTCTGCGGCATGTGGATCTTCCCGGACCAGGGCTTGAACCCGTGTCCCCTGCGTTGGCAGGCAGATTCTTAACCACTGTGCCACCAGGGAAGCTCTTACATTTATTTTTGATCCATTTCAAGTTAATTTTATATACCATGTGAGTTAAGGGTCCAGCCTCATTCCCTTATGTGTGTGCTGTCCAGTTTTCCTAGCACCATTTGTTGAAGACTACTCTTTTCTCATTGAATGATCTTGGCAACCTTGTCAAAAATTACTTGGCTGTATAGATTTATTTCTGAACTCTCAGTTCTATTCCACTGATTTATATGTCTGTCCTTATGTCAGCATCACACTGTTTGATTACTGTAGCTTTATAATAGTTCTGAAATCAGGCAGTGTGAGTCTTCCAACTGTGTTTTTTATTTCAGGATTGTTTTGGCTGTTCGGGGTCCCTTGTAATTCCATACGAATTTTAGGATCAGCTCTTCCATTTCTGTAAGAATACCAGCTGGGATTTTGGTAGGGATTTCATTGAAATCTGTAGATCGCTTTGGGTAGTATTGCCTTGTCTACTTCACAGTGTAGAGCACTGTCTTACAGAAGGTAGCGCACAGAAGGAGGGCTTGTTTAGTCACTTCTGGGCTCCAGCCCCGAAGTCTGATGTGGAAGGTCTGGCCCCAAGCCCAGGAATGTGCCAGTTTAACAAGGTCCCCCACGAGTCCTAGGGACTCCAAGGTTTGAGAACCACTCTGGCCTTACCCACCTTCCCTAGGGAGGGGGTCTGGGGTTCAGCAAGAGCGAGTTTCCTAGTTTGAAAATGGCCAGTTCGTGGGCAGGAGCAGTCTTCACAGCTACTTCCTGTTCAGCCCCCTCTTGGCATTTTGGCCCTGCTTGACCTCTGGGAGTAAGGTCATTGGAATGTGTTCCAGTTGACTTTTGTGAAGCAGCATTTCTTGGGCCGAGTTCAGGAGCTCTCGGGGTGGCAGAGGGTGGGTGACATTTATGGAATCTCCCTGTCTTTTCCATACTGCCTTTTCTCCCAGAGGCCAGGGTGGTGTGCCTGTCTGACCTGCACTGAGTCCTCGATTCGGCTGGGAGGTCCTCTTGTTCATTGCGTCTTGTTTCTTGCCATCAGACCTCGGATACATTTCCAAACCTCTCTCTATCTGAGCACCTCTGATCTCAGAGCCCTGGGACCCAGCAGACCTTGCTGGGATCTGCTGAGGAGACAGACCTTGCAGGTGGTGCCCGGCCCTGCCCTGCTCGCTCCAGGGCCGCGCTCCCTCCTGTGCATACGCTCTTGCCCCCCGGCACACGCCTCCCTGCCCTTTTCTCCTGGTTCTTTCCTGATCATCCTTCAGTCTCACCTCGCCGACAGCTCCTAGGGCAGCTCTGCCTGACCGCCTGTCTGACCCCAGGTTCGTGCTCTCAGAGCACCACGTTCTTCACCGCTGTAGCTCCCCTTACCTGTGGCAGCCTTACATGTCCTCGTGTGACTGTTTGATTAACGACGTGTCTCTCACCAGACTTGAAAATCCAGGAGTCAAGAAGATTGATCCCCAGCACCCAGCACAGTGCCTGGCACGGGGCAGGTGCTCAGCCAAACACCTGCTGGGTGGTTGGGGTTGGTGGGAGGTCGGTGGAGGCACGAATGGGCGGGTGCAGTGATGGGTAGGCGGGGTGAGCAGTGACAGGTAGATAGATGATGGCTGAGTGGCTGGCTGGCTGGCTGGCGGGGAAGCACCAGTCAGTGAGTTTCCAGAACCTCCTTCCTCTCCACTTTATCAGACAAACGCTCCTTGGGACCTGTTGTTTGACTGTCCTTCAGGACACACAGGTGACTGAGACACCTGGAAAAGACACAGAACATCGCCAGGGCTGGGACCCAGTGTCCCAGAGGATGGTGGCAGCGTGTGGGGCTGGCGGGGGCGCCTGACGACTCTTCTGTGCCGCCTCTCCCCTCCCAGGACAAGACCTTCTCTGAGGAAGAAGTCCTCTGCTCCTCTCCCCACCTCCCACCCCCCAGCGACCCCAGGACTTCACCGGCCCCTTCTCCCCTCCTGGAACCTTAACAGCCCGCCTCCCTGCGTCCCTCCCTCTCCCATGAGTTGACTTGTTCAGGTAGTGCCCCAGCAGCCTTGTTCTGCCCTGTGGCCTCTTCTCCTCTTAACCCTTTGCAGTCTGGTTCAACGGCCCCGGCTGGGCCCTCCACCGCCCCTCTGCAGGCTTCCAGGGGCTGCTAATGGGCTCATTTTGTGTTCCTCCTGACCTCTGAGTAACACTTGCTACCACTGCCCAGCCCTTCCCGCCGCTTCTTTATTATCCTATTAGTTAAAGTGTTTTCAAAGAGCCCCGCCCCCACCTGCCCACCACCACTGGACGCCAGAGTGACCAGTGGGGCATCTCAAATGCCGAGGCCTGGGCCCTCAGGGTGGTTGGCGTGAGCAGCCCGTGCTGAGAATCAGAGTGGGGACAGCGTCTCCTGGGTCCTGCCCAGCGCCCCCAGCCGAGCTGTCTCTCACCTGGATTATTCCACCGGCTTCCAACACGGGACTCCGCTCCTTCCAGCTTCCCTGAGGGCGGTCCTCGCAGCAGCCGTGTCCGCTCACATCACTCCTCTCTCCACACCTCCCTTAGCACGGAATCTGCTGCCTTCTCGCATCCCCCTTCTCACCGGCCTCCAGGCTGGCGTGCCCCTGCTGGGGCGGCAGGGTCAAGGACCCCCACCCCCACCCCATTGCCGTGGTGTTCCCCTGGCCCCTCTCTCCCTGTTACATGACGCAGCCCTGGTGTGTTTGCCTGGCCCACCCCCAGTGAAATGGAGGCTCTGTGAGGACAGAGGCGCGTGGTTTGTCTGCAGGGGAGGTTTCCCCGGCACCCAGCATCTGAGGTGCTCGGCGCTTGCTGAGCAAATGACCGCGTGGCTTCACGGGGAGGTGTGTGTCCAGGAAGCAGCCGATCCGAGAGCTGCGGGGGTGGCATGGTGTTCCGCGGAACCCAGCCTGGGAAATGGTGCAGGATGACACCCCTCGTAGGATGTGTCCATACGGGTGCCTTGCTCATCCTCGTAATGTGCAGTCAGCAACGTCCCTGCTTGTATTCCAGCTGCTTCTGCTCTCCTGTCCTTTGAGAACTGGCTTATGTCCTTGCCCCTCCCGCTGCCTCCCCTGGGAGTGAGGTTCAAGTCCCGTCCTGATATCATCGAGTTTGGGGGTGGGGGGCAGCGGCTGCCACTCATGCCCTGAAAGCCCGCCGAGCTGTACACTTGGGTTTGTGTTGTTTTTTAAAGGTGTGTGACCCTTCAGTAAAAAGCTATCTTTTTATTGGATGAGAACAAGTGAAGGGCTGGGCTCAGGCACCGTCTCAGAGGGAAGCAGGGAGCCTCGTGTCCATGCCCCCCCTCAGCCCGGGCAGGTGTAGCTCCCCCGGCCAGGAGCTGTGTGGGGTTGTGCAGGGTGGGTTGCAGCCTGCCCTGTGCACGAGGGCGTGTGGGGGGAGGGTAGGCCGGCCGAGGCCCCGAGGAGGCAGGGGCGTCACGCCGAGGAGTTCCCGCTGTACTCTGGGCAGTCGGGAGGCAGGCGGGCAGGCAGGAGGGGTCCCACAGTGTCTGGGCAGCCTGGTGACTGGCGGGTGGCAGGCAGGACCGTGCCCAAACCGGGCAGTGGGGCCGGGGGGCCGAGGGGGTCCAGGTTCAGAGCTGTCCAGGAGATGACGGGCGCCCAAGGAGGGAGAGGAGAGAGAAGGGGCGCCGACCCACCCTGGCCGCCCAGTGGCGGTTCTCCTCCCGACCCTCCTCCTCCTCCGAGGGCTTCTCCCCGCCCGCCGGCTCTTCCCTGCCTCCGCATCACAGTGTCTTCTCTGTCTTCCCACTGCACCACTGCCCGGAAACTTCGTGGCTTCGAGCAGCGCTTTGCTACTCATACCTCTCAGGACTCTGGGGCTGGGATGCGGGCGGAGTCCAGCATGGACGGCTCCTCCCTGCTTCACCACGGCCGGGCCTCTGGGCCCCGCACACCTCTCTTCCCTCCGCGGGGCCTCCGCACTGCAGACTTCTCCATGCCAGCTGAGCTCTGAGAGGAGAAGGTGACGCTGCCTGCTCCTCGAGACCAGGCTCGGCCCTGCCAGCGGGATGCTTCCGCCATGTTGTTTTAGTCAAAGAAGTGAGAGGCCGGATTCCAGGGGAGGGGCACAGACCTCCCGTCTCCGTAGAGCGGAAGTCACAGCCGCACCAGCCATGGGAAAGCAGAGAGAGCTTCAGTACCTATGTTCTTGCCTGAAAAGCATTTAGGATGCTCCTCAGCTGAGAGAGCCCATGAGTTCTGATCGCATCTCCCACAGGCACACAGGGCGTGTCAGCCGCGTCTGTGCCCAGCGTGGTGTGCCGATCGATCGCAGGGCTGTCCATCCGCTCCCCGCAACCCCTCATCCTCTCTGGAGCGGTGGGGGGGGGGGGATGCTGGGCCTAGGGCACCCCTCCCCGCACGCGAGGCCGAGCGGGCTCACTGGCCGCCTCGCCTGCCGGTTCCTGTTTCCTGCGAAGCTCGTGGCAGCTGTGCACAGTCGGCCTGGCTCTCGGCCTGGCCCTGTCTGTATGCCAAGCAGAGCAGAAGAGGGGGGCTCGGGGGCATGAGTGGGGAGACCCATGTCCACAGACACCCACCTCGACCCCTCCCCAGGCTGCCCAGCCACCCTTGATCGAGCTCCCGGGCCGGTCCACACACCTTCTCCCCGCGGACCCTCTGTCCCAACGCTCTCAATGGCAACTGCATTTTTTGGTGTCTTTTACCTTTATAACTTATAAAATTTAACTTTTCATTTTGAAAAACTTCAGACCAACGGAAAACTTGCAGATTTCAGTAACTCCCATAGCCTCAGGTCCACCCAGAGTCACCCACTGCCAACACTGGGCCACGTTTGCCTTCTCTCCGAGCATGAAGCTGTGAACAGGGGCTTGTGAGGACCCTCAGGCCAGGCCCCCGGCCACCTCCCCTTCCCCTGTGGCACCTGCCGTCTGTCGCTGCCCGTTAATGCAGCCCGCTCCTCCTGGCCCGGCATCCCGCAGGTCTCCCCATGTCCTTTCCTTCTCCTGTCACCTGGCCCATCTTTGTTCCCTAGGACATGCAGCACTGAAGAGTTGGGGCTCCCTGCTTGGTGGGAGGTCCCTCAGCCTGGGTCTTCGGGGCGTTTCTATCCCTGTGAGGCTGCGCTCTGGGGACAGGCCTGGTCCCCCCACCCCCTTGCCCGCCGCTCCTGCCGTGCCGGGCTGCCCTGGGCGGTGCGGGAACTGCCCTCCCCAATCATGTGCGCCCACTTCCTTCCCTGAGGAAAGGCCCTTCCTGCTTCCAGCCCGCCGGGGTCGCCCTGGTCAGCGTCCACTCCAGCCCCAGCGACCAGATGCTGTGGGCCCTGGACAGCAGGTGGAACGTGCACGTCCGAGTTGGGATCACCGAGGAGATGCCGGTGGGGACCGACTGGGAGCACGTGCCAGGTAGAGGCGCTGGGTGGGCGGTGGCCACTGCGGCCACACTGGGGCCTGGTTTGTTTCCGAGGCTCTGCTGAGGCAGGTGACAGCAAGCGTCTACCTCAGTGTTCCCCAGCGTGGGCACCCCACAAGCAGAGCACCAGCCCCGTGTCCTTGGGGTTCCTTGTCGGATGACCGTTTCTGGACCGCCTGGGCTCTGGTCCTCGGGTCTTGGGCTCTTGCAGCCTTGCCGGCCCTGCAGACAGGGCGTCCTTTCCCTGGGCTCCCACTCGGTGCCCAGCCAGGGGGAGAGCAGGCTTGTGGGGAGGGTCGGTCCGTCCCTTCTGCGGCCGGGACTGAGGGCAGACAGATGCTCCGTTTGCCTGCAGGGTTGCAGGCCTGCCAGCTGGCCCTGAGCGCCAGGACCGTGTGGGCCCGCTGCCCCAACGGGGATCTCGCCCGACGGTACGGCGTCACTGACAGAAACCCTGCCGGAGACTACTGGAAGAAGATTCCCGGGCACGTGACGTGTTTCACAGGCAGGTGCCAGGGCACCGGGGCTCCCGTGGATGGCGTCGGTGGGGCTCTGGCGGGGGGCTGGGGCGGTGCTGCTCCCATGGGGCTGGTTCACCCACATGGGAGCCCATCCCAGGGTCACACCTGCCGGGGGCCACGCAGCACCCGGACTCTGCCAGGGTCTCCCGGGAAGAGGACGGGGCGCCAGGCCGCCCCCTTGAAGGCCGGGGAAGCCGAGGTGCCGGTCGGGGGGTGCCCGGGGCCCCACCGCTAGGCAGCGCATGTGCAGACGTGGAGCCGGGCTGGGGAGTAACGGGCGTGCGGCTGGCTCTTGTCCCTGCAGTGACCTTGTCAGACGAGCTGTGGGCAGTGGGCCCCACCGGCTCCCTCCTGCAGCGGCTAACTAGGACTTTCAGCCACTCTCACGGCACCCCGAGCAGCCAGGCCACCGCCCCCCACCCCGAGGACCTGGACGACGAGTGGGAGGTCATCTGAAGGAGCTCTCGGCGGGGAGGCCACCGAGACCCGTGTGGCGGACACGGGCGGTTTTGAGTCGCTTGCCCTTGGACGTGCCTCGCCCGCTCTTGTCAGGCACGTCTATCCAGGTGGGACGCTCCGCTCTTGCTTTCCTCCGTATTTGTTTCCATCTCATTCCAGAACCCACAGCCTTGGCCGAGAGGTCCGGAGCCGTTGCTGTAGCAGCAGTGCCTCTGAACTCCCGCTGAGGCCGTCCCCGAGTGGGACGGTGGCTGCTCCAGTTGCATGCACTATGGTTACCGCCGTCTGCTGTGGTCACCTTCCCATCACTGACCGCTCCCGGGCCCGTGGAGCCCAAGGTCAGTGCCGTCCATCCACCGAATGTGTTCCTGGGATGGCTTCGTCTCCACCACAGGGTCCCCCCACCTCCTCTCTGAGACGCAGGTCCCAGCGCCCATTCCCTGCTGGCCACACCAGATGGGAAGCCAGCTGTGCCAGGACGAGGACACACGCATAGCGACATGCACACGCCACACACACCCTCCCTGCCCGCTCCCAGGGGGCCGGGCTCGCCTCCAGCAGAACAGTAAAGGCCAGTGGGTGACCCGGAATACGGAAGTGTGCGTGTGTATCCGAGGCAGGTGTGGTGGGACGTGGGAACCTTAGCCATGTTAGTGACATAGGAATGTCTTAGGGTGACACTCAGCCCTGCTGCTGGTGACGTCGTGAAAACCAGAAGCACCTTCAGAGGATGAATCTACTAATTCTTGCCTTTTTTGTTTGTTGTATTACAAACCTACATGAGATACCTCACTTGAAATCAGATCTTACAAATTTAGAAGAGAACTGTATTTTCTGAAACCAGGGGAAGGCCTTTGATTCCTTCCCCTGGTCTGTCCTGAGCCTGCGCTGTTCTTGGCTGCAGCTTCAGAGGACGGACACCGCCCTGTGTGTCCTCGATGTGTGGGGCAGCCACGGGACCTGCCTGCTGGCTGCGAGTGGCAGCCAGACATTGTCAGCGGGTATCTGGGGGGGTGCCCAGCGAGGTTGAAGCTGGGGCCTGCTGTGGCCACGTCAGACTTCAGTCCATGGGCTCGGCCTGCAGTGCCTACCCTTGTCGCTGGCATCTGAGCTGTAGGACTCTGCAGCCCAGCCAGGCATCCGCCCTGAGCCCGCCACCCCTCCCTCTTGGAGGCAGCTCCACGGAAGGACTCCAGCCTGGCTGCTTTTTTTAGCCTGCCCTTGGCCCGGGGCCCAGTTACTCAATGCCTGTTTTCTACTAAGCAGGTGTGTCCGGGAGCCCCCAGGCCACAGGTGAAGAGCGATAAGATTTGTTCTCTGACAGGACCCAGCTAGCCATGAGGATGGAGGTTTTCCAGGTCTAAATGAGGACAAGATGCTGAAATCCCAGACCTTACTTACTACTTCACTTTTATAGAATGCGTTTTTTCAGAAGTCTGGTGACAGCAGAGGGAGCGCAGGCGGCTGAGGCTCCTCTTCTGCGTATGTTGTGCCTTTTGCCGGGCTCCTCAGATGGCAGAGCTCTCCTGAGCCCACGGGACTTTAGTGCAGTTAACCCAGTCTAGTTAGTTTGATACTTTTAAACTACTTGTAGCCTCAGTGCTTTGTACGGTTTTCTTTTCTTTTTTCTTTTTTTTTTTAAGTTGTGCTTTGAGACAGTGCAATAAACTAGACTTTTCCGAGCCTAGTCGAGTCTGATGTCTGAGTGGTGAGAAGGTGCCCTGAGTGGGCACTCAGGAAGGCTGTTCCCACTGGTGCTGCAAAGAATCTGCTGCTGGTGTTGCCAGCCCAGCCCCACGGCCAGGAGGGTGTGGGCAGACGTCATTTCGTGACCATTTTGCCCGGGGGCTGTCCTGGGGGAGTGCCACTGCAGAGGTGGCCCTGGGGAGGACACCGTAGCGTGAGGCAGAGCACAGGGCCGCTGTGGGCAGGCTCTGGGGGCTCGAGACCCTGGGCCTGAGTCTTCATCCAGGACACAAAACCAGACACCAGAAGTGCCCTAGTGGAAACCAGCACATGGAAAAAAGATCACGTTCACGACAGCAGCGGGATGCATCACGTGCCGGGAAACAGCCTGAACAAGAAATGTCAGACTCGGTCGAGAGCTGGCCAAGCTCTACTGAAGACTTCCAAGAGAGCCCGAATTGGGAAGGCAGTTGACATTCCTGATGGAAGACCACAGCCATTGTGCAAAGAAAGACACCAGTCCTTTCCAAAGACATTTATGGCTATCACTCAATTTGTCAAAATTCCCACTGGGATTTTCTTTGTTGCGGGTAGGCAGAGAAGAATCCATAAAATAATGTTCATACCCACAGACACCCCCCCCCTTGACTGTGCCAGATATGCTGTGAGGGTCTCACGCGTGCAGCTTCACGTCCTCAGTAGGGCCCTGAGAGGTCAATACCATTAGCCCCAGTGAGACTCAGAGAGGTGAAGTAACTTGCTTAAGTCAGCACAAGGAGCGCTGGGATTGGAGCCCAGCTCGGTGGGACTCCAGACCTGCGCTGTCTGACGCCACCTCACTGTCTTGAGAAGAAGAAACAAATGAGGATTGCCAGGAGCGATGACAGGGGCCAGCAAACGAAGTGGGATGTGGATGGAAGGGCCAGTGACGTCGGGCAGCCCAGCGAGGTCCACGGGGAGTTAACAAGGTGAAGGCGGCACGCAGGTGAGAGGACGGGACAGTGACTTCACAGTTAACTGATGCGGCCCGCCACTTAACCATTCAGACAAACGTTAGTTAAGTGGATTAAAGAGTCTTAAAACTAGGGGGCAAAAAACTATCTGATTTCTGGATGGCAAGCACTTTCTAAACTCACAAGTAGTGGGAAAAGTCAGAGGAAAATACTCTATAGACTTGATTTCTTCAAAATATAAAGATGCTGTGAATGAAAAACCCCGCATAAAACTAGAAGGGGAAATAGTTGCAACAAGTCGGAGGAACACCGAAGACACACGTATGGACAAAGGAGATGAAAGGGCACTGCTTAGTGCACACCCAGGGCAGGCGTGCACATGGAGCAAGCGGGGAGCCGCCGTTGGCACGGCCCTTCGGGGAAAGCCACTGGGTCCGGCAGCAGCCTTAAAACCCTCAAGTCCCGGAACTCCTCCTACTTCTGGAAGCCTGTCCTCAAGAACAAATCCTAAGTCAGGGTTAAACATACAGCGCAGCATCGTTTGTAATTGTGAAACACTAAAAACAACTGACATTCGGGAGCATTCCTCTCATGAAACAATATGCAGATGTTAGAAAGCACGTGTCTTCCCGGGGGATGTGCGTTCTGAGCAGTCAGTCATGCAGTTTCATCACAGCAGCGTTAAGTCTCTTGGGCGTGGTAATGATCATGTGAGTTTGTAGGAGATCATACATACAGGGAGAGGTAGATAATGCCAGTGGACACGTTGTACTCTTCTAACTTATGGTGGGTTTGAAATCTTTTTCATAATTCCAGGGCGCAGAGGAGGGGCAGAAAGACACTACACAAGCAGCTGGTCACGGTGGTCACCTGTAGTGTGTACCTTTTTGTATCTTTTGAATTTGAGCCATGTAAATGTGTTATTTATTCCAAAAATAAATAAAATTCACATTTTAAAGACTCAGTTCTCTCTAACATCAACTCTTTATCGTATCAGCGCTAGCTGAATCAAATACCACAAAGTAAACACCAAAGGCTTCTCAAAAATCGTATTTACACAATGTTTTACAGTATACGGAAATGCTTACTCTACAGTAAAGTTTTTAAATACTAGATTTGATCTGATGTCATGTGAAAAAGTATGCATAGAAAAAAATTTGAACATATGTATATATGTGCATAGAGAAAAACAGAAGAAAATACACCAAATGCTAGTAGCAGTGGTTGTCTGGGTGGTGGGATGCCGCCAGGCAGGCGGGCAGCCTCTTTACCTGGGAGCTGCATGGAGGGGCCTCTGCCACATCCTGCCCTGGATTTCTCTGCACAGTCCGAGCATTCTCCCATGAGCATGCATTCTATCAGCAGAAATTCTTTATAAAAGTCACTGAAGATGTGGGAATTCCCTGGCAGTCCAGCGGTTAGGACTCCTCGCTTTCACTGCCTGGGCCCCGGATTCAGTCCCTGGTCGGGGAACTAAGATCCCGCAAGCCGCACGGTGTGGCTTAAAAAAAAAAAAAATCACTGAGGGGCTTCCCTGGTGGCACAGTGGTTGAGAGTCCGCCTGCCGATGCAGGGGACGTGGGTTCGTGCCCCGGTCCGGGAGGATCCCACATGCCGCGGGGCGGCTGGGCCCATGAGCCATGGCCGCTCAGCCTGCGCGTCCGGAGCCTGTGCTCCGCAGCGGGAGAGGCCACAACAGTGAGAGGCCCGCGTACCGCAAAAAAAAAAAAATCACTGAGGATAGAAATCTCTTATCTTCAACCTCTGCCTTGGTTGGGATGGTTACACGTGTGTTGACATTGGTTATGACCCCTCAAACCACACCCTTAAAGTCTGTGCATTTATTATGTCAAGTATGCCTCAATTTTAAACTGTAGCAGGACAAAACCAGTCACCGTGGAGCAGGGCTGCTTCACATCCACACACTTCTGGAGCAGAAGCCTTCCCCAACCGTGCCTGTTTCCCCTCCATCCCGACTTCAGGAAGCACCCTTGTTCTGAACAGGATTTCAGGTAACTTAGGAAACTGCTCTCAATACAGTATTTTAAAGTTGAAGAAATTGACAGGAAAGGAAATCAGTAGGAATATCGAGGTAGTAATGGGGTAAGTTAGCACACGACACGGCCAAAGTGGGGGCAGAGCAGGGGCCTTGTGGCCACAGGCCGTCACAGGGCTGTGTGTCCCTTTCGGGCTCCAGGCACAGGGTCACAGTACCTTGGGGACGAGCAGCCCAGCCTTCTCTGTCCTCCCCGACAGGTGTCTGGGGTGCAGGGATTCTGGCCCCTGAGCTCTCCGGAGTTGGAAGTTCACTGGGCCCCTGGATGGCCATGGCAGGGGCAGTACTGGCAGGAGTGGGGTTTTCCTTAGACAAGGTTCATGGAATGAAGGAAGTGAACGAACGAACCAAGGTGCTTTGTCCCAGACACGTGGGCCTTGTCCCAGGCAGAGCCATTGCCTTTGAGAAGCCATCAAGGCTACCTGCCAACAGCCAAGAAGTGAGTCTCCTGGCTGACTCTGGCCCTCCCCAGGCCTCCCTGCTCATCACCAGGGTGACAGTGGTGACGGGGTGCTGGAGGGCCCAGGGGAGTGATAAGGCCAGTGCTGAGGCCCGCCTGCCCGCCCTCACTCGGCCGGCAGCAGCGGCCAGATAACCCTGAGGCTTCTCCGCCCTGCACTGTTGCTCTGGGTTCTCTGCTCCCACGGACGCCTGGGGTGCCCTGGGCCAGGGGTCCCCAGTGGGACTCAGTGGGAGCTGTGCCAGGAATCAGGCCCCACTCTGCTGCCACAGGGCTTCTTCAGCCTTCCCTGTGGCTCCCTGTCCCACCAGGCCGCGGCCAGGACACCCGGGGCTGACGCCCCCCCGCTGCCGTCCTGCCCTGCACCCCTCCAAGCTATGAAGCTGTGCTCCGGGGCTGGGCCCCCTGCTGTGGTGCCCACAACAACTCCTGCCTGGATCCTGCCCTGCGTGCCAGGACCAGCCCAGGGGCTGCCTCCTGCTCCCCGGACAATGGGTTCTGTAGGGTCCCCGCCAGGGAGCCCCCCCAACCTTGCATCACTCCATCCCCAGCCCAGGGGGCTCAAAGGAGTTCATCACCAAAGGGGCAGCTGTAGGTCTAACAGGGAAGCGGATGGGGGCCTAGCCCTGGGCCTTGGGCCAGGAGGGCTGACCCCACAGAGGACAGAGCTGGGACCTGGGAGACATGAGGGGAAGTCTGCATGCCCAGGTCCCCCGTCGGGTGCCCAGGTTCTTTCCAGGCAGAAGCTGCTTGGGCACGAGGGTGCCAAAAGTTCCCAACATCTCCCTAAGCCCAAAGCCCAGAAGCCACGGAGACCTGCTGCTCTGGTCTGCCCTTTCCACCTCCTCCAAAGGAATGCACCCTCCCGCAGCAACGCATCCCCGGTTAAGAACCAGGGGACTCCTGATGTCCCAAGTTTTAAGCTAGAGATGCTAGTATCCACTGCCCCCAAGTGTCAAGGTTCAGAAAGGCTATTTAACTGGGCCAGGACACACAGCAGGAGGGGAGAAGCCCTCGCTCCCACCCAGAATCTAGGATCAGCACCGGGCCGTACACCCCTCCATCCCCCCCCTCCTCCCCACCAGGGCTGTGTGCCCACCCACCCCACGCTTCCCAGCAACGGGGGTCACATCCTTTCCAGGGCAGGTAGGGAGCTTGGAGATGCTCCAAAACCCCTTTGTAAACAGTTGGGGACACTGAAGCCCAAGGCAGGGGTTTATCCAAGGTCACCCTCAGAGTGGGTGGCAGGTGCAGACCAGAACCAGGCCCCCTGGCAGAGCTTCCCGCTGCCCAGGCCCCTTCCACAGCCCCCCTCTGACGGCCCATCACCCTGGACTCTGCCACCACCACCCAAAGCCCCTTCGGCCCCCAGGCATGCCCCCCTCGGGGACACTGGGGGCAGGGTGGGCAGTGGGTGCCCCCAGCCAGGCGGCCACTGTTCATCGGGCAGATCGTTAGCCCTCTGCTCCTGGCAGAACATCGTGGCCCTCCAGCCCATGCCGGCGCGGGTTGAATTTCACGGCCCAGCAGAATTCCCGGGCAGGACAGCCTGGCCATCCCTGATCCCAAGGCTCCTCGGGGCACGGACCCAGCTTCTCAGCCAGGGTCCCTCTGTCCTGAAGGGTCAACCAGTCTCCATCTTCAAACCCTTCCTGCGGAAACCAGGTCTACTGGCTGAGGCTGGAGGGCCCGCCACGGGGTGACGCAGCCACGCCCGTCAGGAGCCCCAGGATTAGGTACCTGCCAGTCGCCAGAGGAGAGCCAATGGGGCGACTGCGACAAGTCCAGGCCTGGGCTTCTTTGGGGAGGGCGCGGTCCCAGTGACAGCCGAGGAGGAGGCAGGTGGCCAGGACGGGACGGGGGCAAACAGGAGGCACAGCCTGGGTCCTGCCCTCCACAGCTCGGGACCTGAGGCCCAGCCCCACAGGGGAGTGGTCGAGGCCCCACCTGCTGACGGGGCAGAGAATCTCCACCCAGCGCCCACGGGCGGTTCCCTCGGCCTCCAGGCCTTTGCACACGCCGTCCCCCTGCCTGGACACGTCAGTCCACCCCCCTGCACCTGCCCAGCTCAGCTGTCTCTCCCTCCGGGACACCTTCCCAGAGGCTCTAAATCAAGATGGGAGGCCGCTCCTCAGGGTCTGGGTAGTGAGCTGAGGGCAAGGCCCGGCTCTCAGGCGTCGCCTGACCCCGTAGCCCAGCTCCACGCAGGGAGGTGGGGAGCTGAGCGCGGCCGGATCCAGAAGACCTGCAGCTCCGGGTCCGCCTGCCCGTCCTGGCCCAGCCCCCAAAGCACGCTACAGACAAAGCAGAGATTCTGCTGTCCAGAGAACAATATATGTAAAGTGCAGGGTACAACGCTCTGAAAAATAGTATTCTGCAAAAATCCAGCACCCGGGGTGCCCCCGCGGTCTAGCCCTTGCCCGTGAGGTCCAGTGGCTGTAGGAAGGGCGGCAGCGGCAGCTCGTCCAGGGCCTCGGGGAAGCGGCCGGGCGAGATGGCGGTGACCAGCACCTGCATGGCGCGCGCGAAGAGCGAGGGTGGCGCCAGGCCCGCCAGCCACTGGAACTTGTCCTCGCCCAGCAGCCGCTGCCAGCGCGGCCGGTCGCCCAGCAGCTCGCGGCGGGCCGGGCCGGCTGCGTCCGCGGGCGTGTACAGCGCCAGTAAGTCAAGCAGCAGGAGGCGGCGCTGGCGCGGCTCCCCGGGCGCAGGCGCCCCGACAGCGGGGGCGGTCCCGGCATCACGGCCCAGCTGACGCAGCAGCAGCTCGAGCGGCGTGAGGCCGCCGCCGTCGCGCAGGCCGGGCGAGGCGCCGTGGCCGAGCAGCAGGAAGAGGCACTCGGGTCGCGCCAGCTCGCAGGCCACGTGCAGCGACGTGCCGCCGCCCTCCACGCGGCTACAGCCTCGCCGGTCGAGCAGGCGCGCGCGCTCCTCGGCCGGGAAGTCGCGCACGGTGCGCAGGATGCGGCGCAGGATGCCCACACGGTTGTAGCGCACGGCCAGCGCCACGTGCGGCCCGGGCGCCGCGCAGCAGCGGAAGCCGGCGCTGGGCGGCGCGAGTGCGCACCGCGGGAACGTGGCCAGCAGATAGTGCGCATACGCCTGGTGGTCGTGCACGAGGGCGTAGAGCAGCGCCTCCGACGGCGAGTAGGCGGCGGCGCGCCCGCGCTCGTCCCAGTGGAAGGCTTCGCTAGCGCGCATGTCTTCCAGCAGCCACACGGGCAGCAGGTCGCGAACGGCCTGGTAGAAAGCGAACGACGACTTGCGGCACTGCTTCTGCGCCCGCGAGCGCGCTGCGCCCGCGCCTTCGGGCCCGCCGTTCGCGCCGCCCCCAGGCCGCCGTGCGTCCCACGGCATGCTGGCGGCGCCTCCCGGTCTCACGGCATGGGCCTGGGGCCGACCACCTGCGGGCAGAGGGAAGCGCGGTGAGGGTTGAGGGTTGAAGTTCCGGGTGGAGAGGGGTCTCCCGTCCAATCCTCACACAGCCCCACCTGTCCGGGCCTCTCTCGTACCTGCCCCCAGCCTCCGACCGGCCCTCCCAGTCACTCCTCACAGCTTCCCTTCTCTCCCAGGCCCTGAACCACCTCCCACATCCTTGATCTAGCTGCGCCTGGTCGCCCTCCCCAAAACTGTCTTGTTCTCCGGTACCTCTGCTAAAGATGCCCTTCCCTGTCCCTGCCCTCACAGCCCCAGCTACCGTCAAGGCCACACAGAAACCCCACACCCCGTCCAGCCCAGGGACCCACTGGAAGAGTTCCTGCTCCCACCTGTGAGAGCTGCATCCAACTCCAAGGGAAAAGCCAGGTAGGGGACTAGGAAAGCTGCATTCCACATCTCAAGCTGAGCCAAATCTTTTCTGTAGCCCAAGCTCCCTATCCCCAGCCCCATCTAACCTTGACCCTGTCGTCTGACCCCCGACTGCGGTCGAGATCCCTACCCCAGGCCAGGCAGGGTCAGAGCTCTAGACTCAGACCTACCTGGCTAGTGCACCGCGATTACCTAGCTCTGTGTAGGTGGGTGTATTACTGTTGCCTGAGCCTCTGCTTCCTCATCTGTAAGAAAGGGGGAAGGCAGTCTGTGAGCCATAGCAGGAAGTGGGGGCCTGTAGCCTTCCACCCAAACATGGTGTTTACTGGATGTCACCGCCCCTAGCTCCTGGGAGGAGGCAAGAGGATGAAATCAACCTAGAAACTGGCGTGTACACTCTTCACAGTCTGTAAATCCCCTCCAGGTCTGCTAGTTCCCTGAGTCTTCCCAATGACTAGAAGAAGCAGGTACTGTCATCCCATTTTCCAGTAAGGGACTAACTAGTCCAAGGTCAGTCGGTAAGTCATGGTAGAGACAGGCCTGGAACCCAGATCTCCTAACTCCTATATCGGGCTCATTCCAGAAGTGGGGGGGCCCCCAACCCACGGGGAACCCAGCTTGAGCTCTAACCTTGCCCTCTGAGCCCCCTGCGCCAACCTGAGCCCTGACCTCCAACCCCTGGCCCTGGCCCAAGCTCCCCACTGCGTTTTCTCAAGGGTAAGCCCTTGGTCACAAGGGACCTGGGTCAGCGGATAAGCTGCGTCCACACACACTGTGTAACTAAGTTACAAAGACGGGCACAGGGGTTGGGGGCTGGAGCCACAGCACCGTTTTGGGGACACCGTAACTGGAGCACCACGCCTGGGTCTCCGCGACCCGGGTGCACCCTGTGTGGACACTGGGAGCGGGGCAGGTTACGTAAAGTTGAGCCGCCCCACGTCACCGGGCAGCGAGTCACGGTCGCGGCTCAGTGAATGGGGGGTTGGGCCACCGAGGGCAAGGCCGCGCGCCCAGGGCCGCCCGCCAGTTCCTCCCCGTCCCCTACTGGCGGCACGGCCGGACCCCGGGTGGCCGCGGGTCGCGGGTCGAGGCCAGAGTGCGGGCCGGTGGCCGGCGCAGCGAGGGCTGCACCTGCGTGCGCGTGTGTCTGGGGGGGATGAGGGGGGCGGCGGCTACACGCCGAGCCGGCCGAGGAAGGGGGACTCACCGTGGGGGTCGGAGGGGCCGCTAGCCTGGCGTCCCCGCCCCCGCTGCGGGCCGGAAAGCTTGCTGGCCCCCCGCGGGTCGGCGCGCAGGCGAAGCTCCCAGGACAGACGGACGGGAGGGTGCCGCCGGCGCCCGCGCCCGCCGCAGCCGCGCTCTGAGCCGCCGCGGCCAGATCGCTGGGCGGCGGTGCCGGCGCCGGCGGCTGGCGGGCTAGCGGCGGGCGGCGCAGTGCGGCCCCGGCCGGGCAGGACCGCGGGGCCGCCCGCCGCCGCCATTGGCCCGCGCTGCCGGCCCCCGCCACCACCCATTGGCCGCCGCGCTGCACCATTGTTACGTCACCGGTCGGCGGGCGGGGCGCCCAGGGGGACCCGCGGAAAAGTTGGGAGAAACTTGAGGGCGCGCGGGGGGCGGGGCCGGGATGAGGAGTGAACGGGGCGGGGCTCCCGGAAACCCGAGTGGCCGGCGAGAAAAGGCTCCGGGTTTCGAGCTCCCGGCGACGGGAGACCTGCGCCGGGAAGGGCCCCTGGCCCCCGCCTGCTGTGCCCCGGCTCAGTGAGAGACTGGGCGCGCACTTAGGCGCTCCGGCTCCGCCGAGCGTGACTTTCTTCGGCACCCCACGAGTCGTATTCCACATTCCCTTTACGCTGACCCTCTGTGACCTTGGGGATGACCTCCTCCGGGACTGTTTTCTGGGACTGTACGTGGAGGGGTCGGGGCGTAGGAACTGTCACCCCTAAGGGCCCTGGCCGCTTTCTGCCCGGGAGGGTCGGGGCGTCTCGAGCCCCTGCTCCATGCTGACTTTCCCAGGGTACGAATGGATGAACGAATGCAGACAGCCATTTATGAGGGCCTGTGTGTACCAATCTCTGTGCTAAACATACTTGATTTCAATTCATTTTCGCAACCGGTAGCCGTGCGAATTATGACTCCTAATTCACCGGCCAGGAAATCGGGGCTCACTGGGAGGTGACCTCCAAGTGAGGAGCAGCTAAAAGGGAAACTGAGCGCTTCCCTTTCTTTCCTTCAGACATTTGTGGTGGATGGGGCCCTGACCACCCCGGCCTCTCCACAAGGGGGCCAAAGTGTGGAGCACACACGTGCCGGAGACCCACCAGATACCCCCACCCAAAATGCCACCCACCTCAGTGCGACATGGCCCTGCAGGCCCTACCATACCTCTCAGGGGGTCCATGATCACCACCAGATTTACAGAAAACGATCATGGGCCAGGGGTGGGGGGGGTACAGGGAACACTGGGCTGGGAGTCCAGGGTCTACCTCTGCCCCACCTCACCTGTCCTCTCCTCCCTGCTTTAGTCCTCAGTCTCCCTACAATTTCTCCCAGCTATCCTGTTCCAGACCTCTCTGATGGGTGGGGCAAAGTGAATGGAAATCCTGGGGTTGCACGGTTGACACTGGCCTTCTGGAGCCCCCAGACCCTGGGAGACAACGTAGGGAGGTGGTGTCCCAGGTGAACTACCTGCGGCTCAAGACGCTAGCTGCCCTGCTCCCATGTCCCCATTCTGTTCTTCAAGGGCTGGAGGGAGACCTCACACCATCTCCATGGCTGCTGGTGGAATGAGGGTGACAGGGCATCGGCTGTAGGCGCCTGGTGTGCAGCTGGCCTCGGGGCAGGTCTCTCTCCACCCCTCGAACCCTCCTCGCCTCCCCCTTTGATGTGCCCTCGTCACTCTTCGCTGGGATTCCCGAAGGCCTCTCTCAAAATCAAGTCCGACCCTGAAACAGGAGAGAAGGGGGCAGGGCACAACCTTTAAAAGAATGACACAGCCCGAGGACACTACACAAACTGATTAGGCCCAAAGAGGTCCAAGATGGTGAAGGAGTCAACTTCCACTAGACCTTGAGCCTCAGTATACGCTCCTTGTAATATATTAGCATATGCTAAATGACACACCCACAGGCGCCAAGACAGTTCCAAGGCCAGCCATAAAGGTCTAAAAGTGGGCGGTGGCCCAATTCCTGGAAATCCCGCCCCTTCCCTAAAATAGCTGGAATACTCCTCCCACTCATTAGCCTGTGAAACTACCCACCCCTGTAAGAACTGACAACCCTGTACCCTGGGGCCACTCTCTCCTTCTGAGATGGCCCACACTCTGTCTTGTGGAGTGTGTTTATCTCTAAAGAAATCCACTTCTTACCCATCACTTTGTCTCTGACTGAATTCTTTCTGCGATGAGACATCAAGAACCTGAGCTTCATTAAGTCCTGAGACCAGGTGTGTGATCTCAGTTAAAAGACCGTGGGTTCGAGTCCCAATCTAAGCTGCATGGTTTCAACCCCATTTCTCCACTACTTAGAAAGCTTCCCATGGACATGGACTTAGCCAGAAAGACCAAGTGGGGCAGAGGAAAGGCATTCCTGGCCCGGACACGGCTGCAGCAAAGGTCTGGAAGCGGCAGAGGGAGGCTCCAGAGGTCAGTTGGGAGGGGCCGGGAAGCATAGGGCCTTGAATGGCTAGACAAGGAGCTTGGGTGTGTCCAAGGACCTGGAGGTTTGGAAGTTAGTGGATTATTTCAGGCATACAAAACGATAACATAACTTTGAAATGCCTGGGAGCCCATGAGCCAGTTTAAGAACTAACATGTGGGGAAATCTGAAGGCCTGCGTGCCTGTCCTGCCGCCCAGTCCCAGCGCCGGCGCTTTCCCACGGTGGCAGCTGACACTGTAACCCTCTCCATCACGCTGTCAGCGCGCCCTCTCAGCAGCTTGCCTTTTTCTCCCACGGTCACTTTTAGACTCACCCTCTGGGGTACGCACCGCTCTGGGTCACACGTCATCTCTGTTGAGTTTTCTGCTGGTGAAAGCTGTCCCCTGTGCCCAGCACGTGTGTGGTCCCCCAGTGCTGCTGTGAACAGCCTGCCCGCGCCTCCATGGGGCTGTGGCAGAGTCTGGGGCGGCGATGGGGGGAAGTGCTCCCCCTAAGGAAGCAGCATCCTGTGCCCGCTGAGGCTGCGAACGGGGGTGGGGGTGGGGAGTGGGCGGAGGAGGGGCAGAGGGCTCAATTCCCAGAGAGACTAAGGGGGCCTGGGAGTGAGAGGACTGCCCGGCTCAGGCCTGGCTCACCAGCACAGCCTTCTAAGTATGGCTTTGACCTTTGACCCTGTCATGCTCCCCTCTCTCCTGGGAGAGCTTGTCCCGCCCCCCCGCAGGCTGGCAGCGTCAGTGTGCGGCCAGGTCGGAGGGGTAGTGGGCGAGGCTGCAAATACAGACGGACCCCAAGGTCAGTGCGAGGACTTCGGGGGAGCCAGGCCTCCGAGCAGGGGCTGCCTTGGGTTTTCTCAGGCTCCCTCTCACCACGGGGAGCAAACCCCAGGAGGAGAGGGTGGAAGCCCCAGTAGCTGACTGGCCTGGGAAGGGGTGGCAGGGCGAGCGGCATGGAGGGCACTGGGACAAGCAGCGAATTCTGTGTGGACTCTGACCAACTAGGGTGGGTGTGAGAGGGAGAGAACAGTCTAGAATGCCTCCCGGGTTGGGGAGGAGCAGGGGGTGGGGCATCCCTGAAGATGCCTGTCAGCCACCTTGGGGTGTCCATGGTAACGGGAGGTGGAGGGAGAAGCCCTGCTGGTGACTTACAGCTGGGGGTCAGAGGAGAGAGAAGGCACTGAAAGCATGACACCCGGAGTGAAGGCTTGGGGACTGCCCTGGTGGTCCAGTGGCTAAGACTCTGCGCTCCCAATGCAGGGGGCCCAGGTTCGATCCTTGGTCAGGGAACTAAGATCCCACATGCCGCAACTAAGACCCAGCGCAGCCAAATAAATAAATTAATTAAACAAAACATTAAAAACAAAATGGAGTGAAGGCTGGGAGGCCAGGCTGGAACATCTAGCAGGTAGGGATGGGGAGAGGCCCTTGGAAGTCAAAAGAGCCCAGGTGTCCGGAGGAGGAGGGAGTGGCCACCTGGGACAAGTGCCACCAGCGGGTCAGGAGGATTTGGCTACATGGAGGTCATGGTGCCCTTTACAGAAGGTCATGGGACTGCAGGAGAAGCCTATGTGGAGAGGAGCGTTAGGGGAGGGACTGGGAAAGATGTGTAGGGAGGAAAGGGGGGCTGGAGGTAAGTGGGTTAAAGAATAAAAGAGCAGAGAGACACCCCTGGTGGTCCAGTGGATAAGACTCCGGGGTCCCAATGTAGAGGGCCCAGGTTCGATCCCTGGTCAGGAAACCAGATTCCGCATGCTGCACCTAAGACCTGGTGCAACCTCAATAAATAAATATTTTAAATAATAAAAAAAAAACCTGGAGCCACGTGTGTGTGTGCATGCATGTGTGTACACGTCCGTGTGCAGTGTGCTGCACATGTCTTGCACATGTGTGCATGTGTGCAGCACACTGATGCGCCAAAACACTGATGCAGGAAGGACCTGTGGAGCCATGACCTGGAGGCCAGCAGGGACTGCGCTGCCACGAGTGGAAGGAAGGCCCCTGCCACAGGCAGGGACAGTTTTTCCTGAGGGACAGAGGGTTGGGCATGGATGCCAATGAGAGCACAGGTAAAGGTGAGTCAGAGAAGTCTACTCAGATGGCTTCTATTTTCAAGGTCATTCGCTTAGAGAGACAAGGGGTGGAGGGCGGTGCTTGAGGAGAGGGGTTCATTGACCACAGGAAGATCCTCCTTGACCTGAGCCCCAGCTGCCCCCAGCAAGCCCAGCAGAGCCTGTCATCAGAGCAGGGGGGATCCGGCAGGTGGCCCAGGACTGGGAGCACGGCTTGGGGTTTGTGCTGCAGGTAGAGAGGAGGGAGGGCAGCTTCCTGGGGGAGGAAGCTGGCGCCAGACAAGCTGGGTTCTAATCACTCACTACTCACCAGCTGTGGGACTTGGGCTGCGTGACTACACCTGTCTGAGTGCCAGTCTCTATCTGTGACACGAGTCAGGTGGATTTTCGGATCTCAAAAGGAAGTTGTTCCAGGGGACAGGATTGGCCAAGGCCAGTATGGGAAGTGGCCAGGACCAGGGGAGGGGGGAGGGGTATCCCTCATCCACCCCCACCTCTCCTGGGTCCTGCACTACCACTACCTGGATGGACTGGGCCAAAGCCCACCTGGCCTCCAAGGGTCTGCATTCAGAATGTATAAGGAGCTCCTGCAACCTGTTAGAAAGATTAACCCAGGCAAATGGGCAAGGGGTATGAATAGGCAATTCACAGGTTGGCCGATAAACCCATGAAGATGTTCAGCTCTGTAAGAAATGGGCAAACGTACAAGCTCTTGTTTTGCCTATTGGCAAAAACTGAGGATCCCGAAAACAGCCTGTACTGACAAGGTCAGGAATCAAGCCCTCACTCTCAGGCAGAGAAGGGGAGGGCACCTTGGAAGGCGCCACCAGCAGGGAAAATGCTCATGCTCTTGGGTCCATCAATTTCTTTTGTAGGTATCTTATCCAGATAAATACTGGCCCAAGTGCCAAATTCCATGTACGATGCTCACTGCTATGGTTTTGTTCACTTGTTTAATTCTTTACAGTTTTATGAAAGAATTCAACCTTAATTTTACAGGCAGACCTCAGAGGTATTGCAGGTTCTGTTCCAGACCACCACAATAAAGCAAATATTGTAATAAAGCGAGTCACACAAATTTTGTGGTTTCCCCGGGCATATAAAAGTAAATTCATTCTATACTGTAGTCTATTAAGTGTGCAATAGCACTATGTCTAAAAAAACAAGGCACACACCTTAATTTAAAGAAAAACTTTATTGGCAAAAATACTAAGTATTATCTGGGCCTTCAGTGAGTTGTCGTGGTAACATCAAAGATCACTGATCGTACATCATCATAACAAACATAATAACAATGAAAAGATTCGAAATATTGTAAGAATTACCAGAACGTGACACAGAGACAGGAAGTGAGCAAATGCAGTTGGAAATATGGCGGTAACAGACTTGCTCGACGTAGGGTTGCCACAAACCTTCAATTTGAGAAAAACATAGTATCTGTGGAGCACAGTAAAGTACAATAAAATGAGGGTCTGCCTGCATATTTTATTTCTAACTATTTCAGAGTAAAACCTTTGAAGAGAATACAGGTTAACTACCAACTGTTAAGGAGGTACAGTCCCTGCTGTGTTTTTAATAATAAAAAACTGGAAACCTGGGACTTCCCTGGTGGTCCAGTGGTAAAGAATCCACCTGCCAATGCAGGGGACATGTGTTCGATCCCTGGTTAGGGAACTAAGATCCCACGTGCCACGGAGCAACTAAGCCCGTGCGCCACAATTACTGAGCTCACGCGCCTCAACTAGGGAGCCCGTGTGCCACAAACTACAGGGCCCACGTGCTCTGGAGCCTGCGCGCCACAGCTAGAGAAGAGAAAACCCACACGCCACAACTAGAGAGAAGCCCGCGCACCGCAACGAAGAGCCCATGCACTGTAATGAAAGATCCCGCCTGCCGCAACTAAGACCTGATGCAGCCAAAAATAAATAATAAAATAAATAAATAAATAATAAAATAAAATCTTAAAAAAAACCCAAAAAACGGAAACCTCCTAGGTGACCATCCAAAGGGGAACACCAAAAATAATCATGATGCATCCATCCCAGCTGGGATTTTTGCATCCTTCCCAGCTGGGCACTGCTCCTCTCCTGGCTCTTGGATAGGACCTTGTGTCGGCCTGGAGCCTAGGGAGCATCTCCCTCAAATCCGCCCCCACCACCAACCCAATGTGAGACTCTCGCTGGTGTCTCTGGGTCCATGTAGGATCCCTGGAAAGAGCCGTGCCTGAGGACTCAGGCTTCCTCATTAAATGAGCCAGTTGAGTTTTTTATTTTTTAATTTAATATTTAATTAATTAAATAAATGTTTTATTTAATATTTAAAGTATATTTAGTCTTTAATAATTTATTTAATAATTTATTTAATATTTAAATAATCCAGTTTTGGGATTAGGCCAGTTGGAGACAGGGGTTTATCACTTGAAAAATTCCTGGCTCCTTAAGAGTATTTGCTCAGGACAGTCCTTGTCATCCCAGCATAATTATAATAGTGTCCCCCTCACTCTCAGGTCCTGGTTTAGGAGGTAAAACCTACAGCTGCCACGTGACTAACGCACAGCCCAGGTATCACGCAGACACGGGCAGTAATAAAGAGCCTGAGTTTCCTCATCTGTCAAGAGGAGATAAGAGAGCCTTCCTGAGAAGTCACTGAGTTCTTGCAGGACACAGCAGTAACAGAGCTCCTAGGATTAATTTTCAATACTTCAACACAAAAATGTTAAAAGACCCGTGCCCCTTGTGTTGGGAGCGCAGTGTCTTAACCACTGGACCGCCAGGGAAGCCCCCATATTGTTCGAAAAATACTGGAAGCCACACACTGATCTGTGGAGGGCAGGGCCTCCTGGGGAGAGCATCAGGGAGGGGGAGGGGGGGAGGAGGAAGGAGCTCTTAGTTTTTATTCTCTGTACCTTCTTTATGGTTTGAGTCATTCACAAGGGACATATATTCAAATATTATTTGCATAATTAAGGTAAGTTTTTAAAGAGGCAGGTCCCGCGGGCAAAATGCTCTCTCAGCCGTCATCTCATGGGCTCGCAGGGGTGGTAGGCTGGATTGTCAGCCCACTTTACAGGTAGGGAAACAAGCTCAGAGAAGGGACAGGGCTTTGCCCACAGGGCTGGAGCATATAAGCCTCGTCCGGGCCTAGGAAGGGAAGGCTTTGGTTTCGTGAGTTCCCAACCCCTTGTGAAAGCTGAGGAAAGTTCTGCTAGAAATGTCTCCCACTCACAGGATGGAGGGGCCTCAGACGCAGGTTGGGATGGTGGGCTGGGGACTCAGATGGTCCGCCTCGCCAGGGGACTCATGGTCAGCCAGCCCTTCTGAGCAGCTTAACTCAGTAATTCAACTAACAAGCCCCTGCAGCCTGCCCTGAGGATCACAGGTGAGTGGGCAGGAGAGGCTTCCTGGAGGAGGAGGCTACCTGAGATGAAGAGGAGTCACCTGCACCCCTCACATCATCCCCTGGACTCTGTGTCCAAACGCCCCACCCCGCCCCCCTCACTACTCCATCCCACCTCCCAGGGCCAGGCTGCCCTGGACTCTGCAGGCTCCAGCTTCAGCCCCAGCCTCTTGAAGCCTGAGGGGATCCCGTCAAATCCAAGTCAACTCAGCCCTTCTGCTAGGAGCCCTCCCTGCTCAAAGATGCCACCCACCCGAGTCGAAAACCCCTGCTCTGCCTCAGGACCAGACCCCTTCACATTCCACGAGAACCTTGGCCTTCAGGCCTCAGGGCCTTGAGCCCTGGCTCATGCCGTGCCCTCCGCCTGGACGGCCCATCCCCAGAAGCCCACACGGACTCACCTCAGGCGCCACGTGGCTGAAGGAGCTCGCTCAGCCTCTCCGGGCTCCACCACAGCGTCCTGCGCTCCTGGGGGTTTCTCCTCTGCCCACAGCCTGTCCCTGCGGGGGGCAGCAGGTGCCCCATAAATGCTGATGACTAAGTGCAGGAGTTGATCAGGTTAGGGGTCACCCTCTGGGGAGTGTGGGCCGGTCCCTGGAGGGCGGGGAGCAGGAAGTACATGATTCATCTCTTTTGCACCAGAGTCCCAGGCACCAGGAGCCCTGAGCACAAGGGGGACTCGGCCGTGGCCCAGCCCAGGTTCCAGCCCACCCAGGCAGAGCTCAGACCTGGCTTCTCCTGGGGGAGGCCAGCTCTGGCAGGGGCAGGACACTGGCGGGGCAGGCCGGCTGGCCCTGTCCCTGAGCCTCCCAGCACGCAGGGGCTGGATGCCGGCCTGGCTGTGTCACCTTGAGCGCATCGCTGTCCCCTCGGGGCTCCATGCCCAGGCCTGGGGCTGCCCTGGGGAGAGCGGGCAGCACCCCGTCCCTGGGTGCTGAGGGGGCACAGCCGAGGTGGGCCGGGCCAAGGGCAGCCCCCCACTTCGTTGCACCTCCCGCTTTCTTTCCCACTGTCCCCTTCGGTAAACAGTTGTGGTTTGCAGTGAAGAGAGTCAGCAGGGGAAACTAAGGCCTGGCCCTGGTCACACAGCTCAGATGAGTCCTAAGGATAACAGCGGCCCCGCCTACCAGCCGCGCACAGGAACCTCCCGCTTCCCAAGACCCCCCGAGCAGTCGGGCCTGGATCCCCGCGTCTCACTATCACTTTCTCTCAGGTGACACGAGAGGAAACTGAGGTCCGGGGAGGCGGAGCCACTCAGCAAGGGGCTGGAGCGGGCATGGGGGGACGGGGACCTCAACTAGGCTTATGGGACTCACCGGGTCCGGGGCTTGGGGAGGGAGGTCCCCTTATCGGATCCCACCGTGCGGCCCCACGGAGGAGGGGGCGAGGCCCTGGCTGGAGCCGCTGTGGGCCGGGCCTCAGTTTCTCCATCCGCTCAGAACTGGAAGCGGTGTCCTGTCCCACCGCCCGGCGCGGGCCGACACCGCCCCCTGGCGGCCGCGCGCGTCGTTGCGGCCCTCAGCCCGGCACGGGGCTCACTGAGGGAGCGGGGCCGGGGCGCCCCAGGTCACTAGCGGACAGGGGACAACTGAGCGCCTTGCCCCAGCGGCGGGATTCGCGGGTTTGGGTCTCCACCCACGAACAGCCCACCCCGCTCTCCACTCGCCACGTGGCGTGACGGGGGGGGGGGGTTGTCCGATGGGGAGGGAGCGAAAAGCGAGGGGGGCTCCCGCTTTGCGTTTCCCCCTCCCCTCGCATCCCTTCCTGGGGCTCCCCCTTCCAGGGAGTCCTCGAACCCCGGCAGGACGCAGGGTGCGGAGGGCAGCTCTCTGGGAGTGGAAGAGGCCGAGGGGTGCTTCTGTTTTCCATCTTCGAAGTGAGGACGATCGCTGCCCCCCTGGTCCCCGTAGGTAGACAGCCACAAGACCCCCAACCCCGCCTCTGCCCTCCAGCGCCTGCAGCGGCCTACGGGCCACAGTGGCCCCTGGTGACCGGCTTTGCCCGAGCGCTTCGCCCAGCCCTACCTCTCCCCCAGGGAACAGAACTTCCTGCTAGCTGTTCCTTGGCTTGGAATGCTGTCCACCCAGCTGAGCCTGCTGCTTCTGCAAGCGGCCTAACTGCTCCTCTCCAGGGGAGGGTTCGTCGTACCCTGGCCCATTTTACAGAAGGCTGACACTGAGACCAGAGTGTTCAGAGAAGCCGGCCACAAGGTGCCCAGCTGGGAGGTGGCTCAGAGGGAACCTAGCTGTCGGTTGTGACCCACTCCTGGGCCACCCACCCCCATGTCACTGCGTCCCAAGCCTGTCCTCTGCTCCCACTCCAGGGAGCAATGGACGGGACATGCCTAGCGGAGCCCACTGAGGGTCCAGTGCAGTCTGGATGGGAGGGTCAGGGATCCTTGGGGTGTGGCCCCTCACTCTGCCACCCCTTGTCCAATGGGGTGCTGAGGTCCTAGAGGGGCAGGGAGGGCCTTACCAGGTGTCGCTAAGGTCCTAAGCTTTCCTGATGACTACTGTGGAGGGAGCACAGAACTGGGCAGGTGAGGAGATAGGTCAGTAAGGCCTGGGAGGGGCTTCCCAGCTCCAAGGAGGGGGAAGATTAGGCAAACTGCCAAACTCCAAGAGCAATGAACAGGAAAGCGGGAAGCAGGGTTGGATGGGTAGGTGGGCTACAGTTATTATGCCAATGAGCCCTGAGAGACAAAAGAGACTTCCACAGGTGTATCAGTTACCTACTGCTGTGTAACAAACAACCCCACAACTATGGCTTGAAACAACAATGATTTTTTGTTTCTCACCATCCTCTGGATTGACTGGACAGTTCTTCTGCTTCATATTTTGTCCTCTGGGATCATTTATACAGCTGCAATTAGCTGAGGGCTCAACTGGGGTGAAACGTCCAAGGTGGCTTCACACACATGGCTGCAGTTGATGTTAACTGTCAGCTTGGGAACTCAGCTGGCTGCCAGCGTGGGCTGTCATCTCAGGTACAGTGGCCCTCTGTATCCACAGATTCCACATTCCTGGATTTAACCAATCAAGGATTGAAAATATTTGGGAAAAATATTCCAAAAAGCAAAACGTGAATTTGCCTGGTGCCAGCAAGGATTTACACAGCATTTACATTGTCTTAGGTATTATATGCAACCTGGAGATGATTAAAAATACAGAGGAGGGTGTGCCTAGTTTATATGCAAATACTATGCCATTTTATATAAGGTATTTGAGCATCCTTGGATATTGGTATTTGCGGGGGTCTTGGAACCAATCCCCCGTGGATACCGAGATGACTGTACTTTGATTCTCCTCTACTTGGCCTCTACACAGGGCTAACTTGGGCTTCTTCACAGCATGGCAGCTACGTTCCAGTGAGAACAATCCTCAATATGCAAGAGAGCATCAAACTTCTACTTCCATCGTATTTGCTAATATTTCATTGGCCAGAACAAGTGACACGGCCGAGCTCAGCAACAATGTGGAATGAGACCTCCCCAGGATATGAATACTAGGAAGCATGGTCCATTGTGGGGCACCAACTTTACAGCTTACTGCAGTGGGAAAGGAAGGAAGACAGACAGGAGACAGGAAAGCTTTAGCGGCTGGAATAACCAAGGAAGCCTCCTGAAGGAGGAAGGGCTTGCCTAAAGAGGGCCTGGGAGCTCTGTTCTCCTCCCTGCTCCCATCTTGGGGCCCATGGAGGATGGAGGATAACCACCCACTAAGTAAATATATATAAACTGGGAAAATATCTGGAGATAAGTGCTCTGTGGACAATGAAAATAGGGTGGTGCTAGTGTGATGGGCAGGTGGGACAGCTGTTTTAGATGAGGTGGTCAGGGAAGGCTTCTCAGAGGAGGTGATGTTTAGGCCGAGTTCATACTGACAAAAGGAGCCAGGCTTGGGGAACGCAGAGGGAAGTGAATCACAGGCAGATGGAACAGCTGAAGCAAAGGCCCTGAGATGGGAATGAGCTTGACACCTTTGAGGATTAGAGGGAAGATCGGGGTGGTAGGAGGGGAGTGGGCAAGGGGGCAGAGTGGGTACGGTTGGATTGTGTTGGATCTTGTAGGCCTGAACAGTGAGGCTGGCCTTTTCTCCAAGTGCAATGCAGTGCCTCCCGAGGAACAATATGACTCAACCCAAAGTGCATCTACTGAGCACCTACTGTATACCAGGCATTGTTCTAGGCACTTGGGACTCATTGGTGAACAAAACAGAGGAACATCGCTGCCCTTGTGGAGTGTGATCTGATTTGGGGATTTTTTAAAAAATCACTGCTGAAAGGGAACAAAAGGAGGTGGCTGAGTGCAAAGAGAAAAAACGGAGGAGGTGGAACTGTCAGGCCTAGGAAGTGGGGGGGTGAGGGATAAGAAGATAAATTTAAGAATGAGCTTGGGAGATCATCTTCATGACGTTGGGTTAGACAAAGAGGCCTTAGATTTTTTTCCTATAAAACAAACAAACAAAAATGATAAATTGGACCTTATCAAAATTGAAAACATTTGTACTTCAAAAGATACCATTGATAAAATGACAAGATAAGCCACAGACTGAGGTAAAATATTTGCAAATCACATATCCAGATGATATCAAGAATTCTTTGAACTAATAATAAGAGACACAACCCAGTTTTTTTGGGGGGGGGGTTGGCTGTGCCGCGCAGCCCTCAGCAGTGAAAGCGCGGAGTCCTTTCACATTGGACTGCCAGGGAATTCCCACAACCAACCCAGTTTTTTTTTTTTTTTTTCTAAATGTGCTGTAGTTTATTTATTTATTTTGGCTGCGCTAGGTCTTAGTTGTGGCGTGCGGGATCTTTTAGTTGCAGCAAGTGGACTTCTTAGTTGCGCCATGTGAACTCTTAGTTGCGGCATGCATGCAGGATCTAGTTCCCCGACCAGGGATCGAACCCGGGCCCCCTGCACTGAGAGCGTGGAGTCTTACCCACTGGCCCACCAGGGAAGTCCCCCACAACCCAGTTTTTAAAGGGGGCAAAAAATTTGAACAACACTTCACCAAGGAAGATATATACAGATGGCCAATGAGCATATGAAACACGTTCATCATATTAGTCATTAAGGAAATGCAAGGCGAAGCACAACGAGGCACCACTACACACCTATTAGAACGTCTAGAATGAAAAAGATGCACCATATCAACTGTTGACAAGGATGTGGAGCCACTGGAATTCTCACACTTCGGGAGTGGGGTGCAGCCACTTTGGAAAACAATTTGACAGTTTCTTAAACTTACCGTATGACCCAGCAATTCCACTCCCAGGTATCCATCCAAGAGAAATGAAAACCTGTGTCCCCACAAATACTTGTACCTGAACATTCACAGCAGCATCGTTCGTAATAGCCAAAAGGTGGAAGCACACGTCCACATGCCATTAACTGGTGAATAGATCAAGGGATTGTGGTCTATCCATACAACGGGAAATTATTCAGCAATAGAAAGGAACAAACTCTGATATATGCCACAACAAGGAGGAACCTCAAAAACATGATGCTAAGTAAAAGAAATCAAACACACCAATGGTCAACAAGAATGTATTGCACACTTAAAATTGTGTTAGGACGGTAGATCTCATCACAGTAAAATACAACTTGACAGCGCTATTTACAATAGCCAGGACATGGAAGCAACCTAAGTGTCCATCGACAGATGAATGGCTAAAGAAGATGTGGCACATATATACAATGGAATAGTACTCAGCCATAAAAAGAAACGAAATGAGTTATTTGTAGCGAGGTGGATGGACCTAGAGCCTGTCATACAGGTGAAGTAAGTCAGAAAAACAAATACTGAATGCTAACACATATATATGGAATCTAAAAAAATATATATAGTTCTGACGAACCCAGGGGCAGGACAGGAATAAAGACACAGACACAGAGAATGGACTTGAGGACACAGGGAGGGGGAAGGGTAAGCTGCGACGAAGTGAGAGAGCGGCATGGACATATACACACTACCAAATGTAAAATAGATAGCTAGTGGGAAGCAGCCGCATAGCACAGGGAGATCAGCTCGGTGCTTTGTGTCCACCTAGAGGGGTGGGATAGGGAGGGTGGAGGGAGACGCAAGAGGGAGGGGATATGGGGATATATGTAAAAAAAAAAAACTTAAAAAAAGAGAAAGAAACCAAACACAAAAGACTATGTATTGTATGATTCCATTTTCATGAAGTATACAGAAAAGGCAAGTACAATATATAGATATGGGAGCAGGTCAGTGCTTGCCTGGGGCTGGGGGTGGGAGCAGGGATTAACTTCAAAGAGGCGCAGAGAATTCTGTTGGAGGGTGGAAATGATCTAAAACTAGATTGTGGTGATGGTTGCACAATTCTATAAATGTACTAAAAATCATTGAATTATGCCCTTTCAACTCCAGAAATTTCATGGTATATAAGTTATACATCAATAAAGCTCTGGAGAGAACAAGAGAGAAACCAGGGCTAGGCCTTCAGAGTGGGCTGGGGCTCAGCTGAGGGCCCACCAGTGCTGGAGACAGCCCTGAGCCTTCCAGGTTTCAGATCCCAAACCCTTGGGGGCCTGTGTAGTGTTGCAGTGCCCTGGGGTGCCACCCCTTGTCCCTTAGGCCAGGAACCCCAGCTGGGTAGGAGCCCAGATGATGTGGGGATACCTTCTAAGTTGTTTACAGAAAACCCTCCATAAGGGAATGAGGCCTGTTTTGAATGATAAATGCTAACCAGATAAACCAGAAGAAGTTACCCGCCCCCGCCAAGTCTGAATTCTCCCAGTCTGGAGAAATGCGTTTCCTCCCAGTAACAAGCTCCAGGCCCAGCGGAGGCCCCGCCCAGCTGCACAGGTGACGTAGCCATTAGTACCGGGCAAGTAGGGATGCTCCTCTCTTGGGATGCGGGGCCCGACTCCCCTGGGCCGGCACTTCGGGGAGGGGAGATCCGCTGGGAGAAGTAGACAGAGTGTGTGCCTGGCGGAGAGAGCAGTGCACACACACCACTCCTCCCCCGAGCCCCGTGGTCTGGAACCCACGGACCGCTGTGCTCAGAGGCTCGCTGAAAAGCCGGTGCAGAGGGTCCCACCTCCCAGCAGGACACCCTAGGACCTGGGTTTTTCTGATCTAGGCAAGGCCGACAAAGCACAGGAGCTGAAGTCCTCACTGTCGGGCTCCCTGAGTGAGAAAAGGGGCGCTGGCAGGAAGGCACGGCTGCCCAGGAGAGCAAGGCGGCGTCTGGGGAGCCCCTAGGCCCCCTCCTCCACACACACAGCTGCAGCAACCAACTCCCCAAACACCAAGACCCGGGTGCCTCGTTAGGAGAAGGGGCGCCGGCGGGTCCCAACCGAGCAGCAGGACTCCCCCTCACTCCTCCCGCCCTTGTTTATCGGCAGACTTGGGGTTCAGGGGCAGTCAGCTTAGACCCTGACCCTCAGCCTCCCACCTGCAGGGGATCCTCCAGGGCCCACCTCGGAGGAGCCACGGGAGCTGGGAATCTGAGAGCAGTGCGGCCGCCGGGAGAACCACAGCTCCCCAGGCAGCCCCGCGTGAGCCCGCTCTCCCCACCGCTGATTGGACCAGGCAGAGCACCTGACCACGGAGAGCCCATCCATAGGCTGACCAGTGACCTATCAGGGTGGCCTGGTGAGAGCACAGCTAATCAGATGCCTTCCGGGATTTGGAGCCAAAAGAGGCGGAGAGGGACAGGCTGGGCAGTGGCTGGCCTCCGGGCTTGGTCTGGGTAGGGCTGACGAGAGAGAGGAGGGCCTTGGAAAGGGAAAGACAAGGAGAGAGGCCTGGGTTTGGCCTCCGCTCGACGGGGCTCCGACTTTCTCAAAACCTAGTGGTACCCAAGGCACGCGGGGCCTTTCATTCCTCCGCCGTCATTCTTGGATGTTTATCCTTAAATCACCATCACTTTGGCGGCGCCCTAAGCGTTCATGTCTGTGAAGTGTGGTGTACCCGTCATTTGCTCCAATATGTGTTCAAATGAATTCGCCACCATCAAAAAAATCTACCTCATTTGCACACCCATGTTCAGAGCTGCATTCTTCACAGTAGCCGAAAGGTAGGAAAATACCAAGTGTCCGTGGATGGATGGATGGATGAATGGATAAAAAAAAATGGAACCTATACAGACAATGGAGTATTAGCCATAAAAAGGAAGGAAATTCCGGCACATGCTACAACATGGATAAACCTTGAGGACATTATGCAGAGTCAAAAAGGACAAATGCTGCATGATCCTGCTCCGATGAGGCACCAAGAGCCGTCAGATTCGTAGAGACAGAAAGTAGAAACGGGTGGTTGCCAGGGGCTGGAGGGAAGAGGAGAGGGGAATTCTTGTTTAATGGAAACAGCTTCGATTTTGCAAGATGAAGAAGTTCTGGGGATGGACGGGGGTGAGAGTTGCGCAATAATGTGAGTGTATGTAATGCCACTGAGCGCCACACTTAGAAATGGTCAAGGGGGTCCATTTTACGTAATTTGTATTTTATCACGATTTTTTTTTTTTTTTTTGCGGTACGCGGGCCTCTCACTGTTGTGGCCTCTCCCGTTGCGGAGCACAGGCTCCAGACGCGCAGGCCCAGCAGCCACGGCTCACGGGCCCAGCCGCTCCGCGGCATGTGGGATCCTCCCGGACCGGGGCACGAACCCGCGTCCCCTGCATCGGCAGGCGGACTCTCAACCACTGCGCCACCAGGGAAGCCCTATCACGATTTTTAAAAATGAAATTCCTCCAGGCACCCAAGAGCTCATCCTACCCTCGGATCCACCCACTGAGCGAGACTGGAGGGCCTCTGTGCTGTACAACCAGACGTATTTGTCTCCTGGGTGGACTTGCTGTGGTCCCGGACAGGGCAGAGCAGCCAAGCCAGAACGCCGTCACCCAGCCAGGCCTTGAGACTGAAGAGTGAAATCTGGGCATTTCACCCACCCGCAAGGGGACATCACAGTTGCCAGTGGGAAAACTCAGATCCGAGTGGCCGGGCAGGCTCTCCTGCTGGACCATCAGTCCTAAGCGGATTTAGCAGCCTAGAGTCAGGGGAGTCAGTTACGGGGGTCAGCTGGATCTGCTCCATGTGGCTCCCCTGGAGAGAAGCCTCACAGCAAGGCAGGAAACCCTCATGAAGCTCCTCTTCCTGGAAGCGGTGAATGGAGGACAGGCACTGTTCACAGCGGCCTCAGTAACTCTGCGTCTTCAGTCTCCTGAGTCTGCCCAAGACGGCTTCTGCTGGACCCGGTCTCCCTGTACAGAGTGAAGCCCTCCACAGAGCCTCTTTAAAGTTCTCGGGGACCTGCTCTGTGCCAGAAAAGAAAACAACATCCTGACTACCACCCCACCTACCTCCATCCCCACACTGGCCTTGCTGGGGAGTGAAAGCAGAGAGGAAATGGAGGCTCAGAGAGGTTAGGTGACATGGCCAGGGTCACACAGCCGACAGCATCAGAGCCAAAACTGGAAACCAGTCACTCTGACTGCAAAACTCATGCTCTCCTAAAACTTTGTTTCTCAACTAGGAGTGTGTGTGTGTGTGTGTGAGTGTGTGTGTGTGTGTGTGTGTGTGTGTGTGGCACGGGGTGTGGGGGAACAGCCGCGGATAGACACAGCTCAGCTTCCAGAGCATCGGGTTTAGTCAGGCATTTGGGGTGAGAAGTGGGAAATTGAGTGACTGCATAAAACTTAACTCTTGTTTCTGAAGCATTCCCATCTTAAAGGGAAAGAGCCCAACACCCACATGAATGTTTCGATAAACCAAGGGATTCTGTGCTAGCAGCAGGTCCCATCCTCTGAGCTCACTGGCCTCCACAATTAAGGAAATGTTGGTGAAGAAGTTCGAGAAGCTTGTGTTCCATCTGCCACTTTGGGGAGAAAGCACCACCCTGTCTCATGACGCGCTTCATGATGACTCATCAAACGGAAGGATGGGTCCCCTGGAACGCAAGGGTCAGCAAGGGTTCATTTGCGGCTGCCTCCCAGGCCCCCTAAGTTGGCAACGTGCACAGCAGCCCCTCACCCCAGAGTCCTGCTCATCTGTTCTCTCTGAGTCACAGAGAGAGGCAGGCAGGGCAAGGTGCCATGTGCCCACTCGACAGAAGGTAGCACTGACGCCCAGAGAGGCCAGGGGCCCATACACACAGGAGGAGAGGTGGAGAGGTGCTGAAGGGGTCTGGTGGGGGGACTGTGGCCCCAGCCCCTCGTGCTTCTCTGCGCTTGACCCTGATTCCAGCTGCCCAGCCATTGCCAGGCAGTATCCTGGAGGGGGCTAGGGGGCTGCTGCTTCTCTCGCCTGTCTCGGCAGGATGAGGCGGGCTCAGGGAGGGATGCAGCTACACCCTGAATTCGTGGAGCCCATGCCCGGCCCCAGGGGGTAATGGCTGTTTGCACCTCCAGGCTAAGTCATTATAACCTTCCGTTAGTCTGTTTGTCAATAAGGGGGAGCAGGCAGGTGCTTCTGAGAACAGAGCCTGGGCAGGCGCTGGGTGGGCTCAGAGGCTTTGGGGCCCGCGAGGGGAGGCTGAGCAAGGGAGCTCCCACCCCACTCCTTTCAACGGGAGCTTCTCGACTTTAAGAAGGGATTTCGTTGTTGTTCTCGGGCCTCTGAATAAGATTTCCTTCCTCGGGGGTTAAGCTACTAAAACAACATTAGGGGCACCTGCGCTCCCGTGAGGCGTCAAGTCACGAGCCCCAGGGTCTGCTCTGCACCAAGACCTGCTTGTTCCCTGTGGGGCCTCCTTAGAGAAGACACCCTGGGAGAGGAAACAGACCCAGCTGGCAACCCAAACTACCAGTGGCTACCATAAGATGGAAGTTTAGTTTTCTCTCATCAGGAGCCTGGGCTCCTTCTATACGTGGCTCTGCCATGCACAGTTTTCGTTCCAAAGATCACCTTGTGCTCCAGGATGGCTCCCGAAGCTCCTGCCATTATATCTGCATTACAGGCAGCAGGAAGGAGAAAGGGGAACAGGGCGTGCCTCGTCCTTTAAGGACCCTTCCTGAAATTAAACACTATTACATCTAGGCCAAAACTTAGTCATATGGCCACACCCAGGTGTAAGAGAGGCTGGGAAGTATCTTATCTCCAGGCAGCAAATGGCCAGATAAACCTTCAGAGGCTCTATTTCCTCGGACAGTGGAGGTGGTGGGGTGGGAACAGGAACCTGAGGGGCGGTGAGAGGCCTCTGCCCCAACCACTGGCAAGCTGTGTGCCCTTGGGCAAGTCCCTTCACCTCTCTGAGCTCCTGCGTGTCTCTGTGAAATGGGGGTGTAGGAAGAGTGTCTCCAAGGCCCTTCCCTGCCCTGACATTTCGTGACCCTGCAGCAGAGTGCCCACGGAGGCCGAAACCAAGGGTAGAACAGCTCCCGTTTAAAAGGTGCCTGTTCCAAGACTTACAGATTCGCAGCAGCCTAAAACTTGATTATTGATTTTCAACCTGCAACCTGATTAACACAGACAGGGAGACCGTTGGGGGGTGGGGGGAGGGAAGGCCCCCCAGGGTCATCCTGCGACAGGAGGGATCTGAGGGGACAGAGGACGGCTGGGCATCATATCTCTTAGGGTCACAGAGGTGGCAGGGGAAGAGAGGACCAAGACTGGGGATGGGTGCCATGGGGGAGGGACTCGGGCGCTGGTGAAGGGGGACAGGGGGGAGGGAGGAGGTCATCACCAGGCCCTGACATGGCTCTCTGGGGGCGGGCAGGTAGGAAAGAAATCATGGGTGCTTTTCCTCCCAAGCCTTTCTATAGCTCCCTTTTCTCCTAACCTCACCCCTTGTACTACTGTGATAACAAATATTAAAGAGCTCTAGAGAATTCCCTGGTGGTCCAGTGGTTAGGACTCTGTGCTTTCACTGCCGGGGCCCATGTTCAATCCCTGGTTGGGGAACTAAGATCTCACAAGCAAAAAAAAATTGAAGTAAGGCAAAGCCATCTGGCCTGCTGGGGAGCCAGGGCTCCGGGACACTCCACTTGCTGTTCTCAGGCCCCTGAGGGGCTGGCAGGAAGGGGTAGGGTCCTGGGGAACTGCAGGGGGTCTGCTATGACCCAGGCCCGGGGGTGGCTTGCGACATGTGTGTAATCAAAGGGCGATTCCAGGCAGCCAAGCCCTGGGAGCGGCCCCTCCTTCCTCCCTTCCTGTCCCTTGACCCCCATCTCTGTGGGGTGGCCCCAGCAGTCAGGCAGCCGGGAAGCATGTCCCTGTGACAGAGCAGATTTCCTAGTGTTTCTCCAGGCCTGAGCAAGGCCCAGGAGTGCCTGCACTTACTGTGGATGGGGTGAGGGGTCCAGGGGGCCAAGAAGAACATTCTCCCTATTTCAAGACGGGCGCTCGAGCTGTTTAATACAAAAGCCTTGTGACCTTGGTGGTTAAGAGCAGGGATTCTGGGCCAGACAACCTGGGTTCAAGTCCTGAGCCCTACACACACTGGCTGTGTGACCCCAGACAAGTTGCATAGCTCTCTGTGCCTTACTTTCCTCTGTAAGACCGGGAGCTGTGAGGTTAAGTGAGATCCTCCAGAGTAGCCCTCAGAGCAGCCGAAGTAAGTGCTTAGTGAAAGCTGATAGGATGACTGAGCACTGCGGTCAGTGACAGTGACGGGAAGCGTAGGGGACTGACCTGCCCCTGACGAACGTTGAGGGCACTGGCCACACCACAGCCCTGCAGATAAGCCAAATCCATACTGGCCGGCCTGCTTCCCCTGGCGAGGCAGACAGGAGAGGGCGTGGAGGTGGGGCTTGTTTAAAAGGCAGACGCCAGCCTCCTGCCCCCCCCATCCCCCCACCCCCCACATCCCTGTCTGGACTCTCTGTTGTAATTCGCTCCTGGGCGATTCCCACACAGACACTCTGAGGGCAACAGGGCTGGCAGAGGGCTTCTGGGGTCCCCCAAGCCCTCAGACCTCAACTGCTGTGGAGAGGTGACCTCCAAGGGAGCCCAGAGTAAGCATTGGGCACCTCGACCATCAGGGATGCTAAACACAGTCCTCTCCCTGGGCCTGCAAGGCCTGGGACCAGCTGCCCAGTCATGCCCCCAGCCAAGCCCCCGACCAAGGCCCTCAGGGGCCTGCGTGCTCTCAGAGGCCCCAGGCCGGGGCAAACCTGCTTTCTTGGTATCTGAGCCCCTCTCTCCGTGGGTCCCTGATGTGGAAAACTTCCTTCCTCAGGCAGGAAGCTTCCTCAGGCTGTTCCCCCTCCTCCCAGGGCAAGACCAGGAGTCTCCGTTCCTGTGTCTGTCAGCCCGACTGTGAGGGCCACGGTGTCTCTGCCTGCATCTTGTCAGGGGCCCAAGAGGCAAGTGCTGAAGGCTCACTGACCTGGCTTCAGATCAGCTCTGCCACTTCCAGGCTGTGTGGCTTCAGGCAAGCCACTTAACCTCTCTGAGCCCACTTCATCTGTAAAATGGGGAAAACGTGAGATTCTTGTGAGGCTGTGAATAGCATCTGTTGATCTGTGTGTTTCTGTCATTCAGACTTTCCTACTTTCCACAGACATTTGCTCAGCAGCCCTTGGTGCTGTGTCCTTGGCTCCCAGAGCGGGAGGTGCAGGCACCTGCCCTGGGGTGTGCCCACTTCAGTGGGGGATAGGAGGTCAGGGCCCACCACGCCGGCTGATGTAAATAGCAAGAGCTGTGATAACGTGGGAGGGGGGAATTAGTTCAGAGGACGGACAGATGGAGAGGGAAAGCAGAGCCTGGCCGGCAGGGCCACGGCGTGAGCAAAGGCCTGAGGTGTGGACACTTAGGGCTGCAGGCAGGGTGACTGTGTAAGCAGTGTGCAGCACAGTGGGGGCAGGCGGGGGAGCCTGGGCAGGCAGGGAGGTGCCATCTGTAGGGGTGAGCTGCGGGGAGGGGCTGAGGGGAGCTCCAGGCCGTCCGGGCCAGTGCGCTGCCCACCGCACGCCCTGGGGTGCCTACGGAGAAACAGGCCACGGACAGAATCTGCGCTTGAGCCCAGCCTCCACCCTCCGGGATCTGCACTACCCGCCTGGCCTTCCAAGACTGGGGGTGGAAGGGTTGGGCCCCAAAGCCCTGCCCCAAAGTGGACCTGGATCTTGTAGAAGGTTCCAGGTGTTTAAAAACCAGCCTCCAGCCCCGCCCCTCCGAAGTTCTTGGCACTACTTCCAGGTTAACGGGGTGGGGCGGGGGACAGGCAGCCGGGGCAGGCCATGTGCCAGGCTGGCACTTCCCCGGTGTCATCTGGTCCTCACCACAGCCCCTGAGATGGGGTTATTACCATTCCACAGACTGGAGACTGAGAGCAGGGAAGCGTGAAATGCCAGGGCTTTACATGGACCCCTGGGGGCTCAGATCCCCTCCTCTAGGCCTGGCCTCCGCCATGATTTGGGGCTCACTGAGGCTCTGTGGAGGTCCGGGGTCCGATTAGGACATCACTTGACGCTCTAGTCAAAGAAACTCCTCCCAGGGCCTCCAGAGACACTCAGGGTGTGCCCACACCCCAGCCTGGGGTGGGCTCCGGGCATGCCCTCTGTGCCCATGACCATGATGCTCCCGAGGCTGGGCACGTGCCAGCTCCCCGGCCGCCCAAGCAGGGGTGTGCAGGCCCCTGGCCAGGTTTCTCACACGGTCCCAAGCGGGGGAGGGGGGATGCCTCGTTACATCAGCCCCCAAAGCCGCTGAGCCCGAGAGGGCTGGAGCAGACAGCACACTGGGAAGTGAGACGCTGGAGGCTCCGGAGGCCCCGCCCCTGGGTCTCCTGGAGCCTCGCCCCATCCTGAGCAGCCGCTGGGGCCAGGACCAGCAAGGCATCCTCAGGACACTGCAGTCCTGTTCTGAGAAGGATGGGTGGGTTGGTGGGTGAGCTCTGCGGGTCCCTGGTTTCCTCCTCCACAGATGTGGACATTGCTCCCTCCTGGTGACCCTGCAGGGCAATGACAGGAGCCTCCAGGATGGGGTTGAGCCCCAGTGGCAGAATTCACTCACCCAGGCTCGGAGACTGGGAGATTCCGGAGAAGAGCCCCAAGATTCTGCAGGAAGAGCTCCGTTCTGCCCGGCCTTGGTCCTGGGAGACAATGCAAAGCACTGAGCTGCATGGAGGACAGTGAAGAGTTTACACTCTACCCGCAGCAGCCCAAGCTCTGGAGCGCGTTCCTGGTCCAGCATTCCCTGGGCTGGGGCTCTGGAGTCTGGGATCCCGGGAACTGGGTTTTGAGGCCCTGGGTTCCAGCATCTGGGGTCCACAGCCCCTCTGCTGATCTGGGAGGGAGATGAACGTAGTGGGGTGGAGAGGGCGGCTCCCAAAGTCCTCGAGATCCACGTGCTCAGAGCCCGACCCCGCCCAGGCAGCTGAATCGGAAGCCCCTCGTTGCACAGAAGTGGAGACTGAGGCCCGGGTCTTCGGAGACGGCCAGCGATCTGTCCCAGAGCGCTTTTGAGCCAGGGATCTTGGGGGTGGGGGGTATGGCCACCCATGACCCAAGACAACAGCCGCATGCCCTCCTCCATCAGCAGGAGGCCACTGCCCTTTGGGGTCCAGCCTCTCTGGGTGGGGAGGATGGAGGCCCCTCCTCGGGAGCCCGGAGGCTGTGCTGCTCCTTTCCCCAGAGCTGGCAGCCTCCCACCCCCATCCGGGCTCCTCCTGCAGAGCCCGGGACTGGCTGGCTCCTGCCAAGAACGCCCACAGCCTGCCAGGCCGGGTGGGAAGCACACGCATGCCTGACACCACCCCGTCCTCAGGGTTCCTCTAGGCTCCTCTAGGTTCTAGGCTCTAGGTGGGTCTTCCTGGGAGAAACTGAGGCCCAGGGGGAGTCAGGGCCCCCCGACCCACACCCAGGCTCCACAGGAGTTTCCAGACACACTTTGGAGGCTGTGCTTCAGTGGGGTCTCCCCACCCCCTCTTTTGAACCGTGAGAGTGGTAAAGGGCAGGCTGCCAGGCCTGGAGCCAGGGCGGGGGGTGGGGGGAGTGGAATGGGGAGTTGGCAGGGGTCCTGGCAGGAGGCCGGCGGGGAGAGGGACCAGGGACCCCATTGGTGCTCCCTCCTGATGCCTGCCCCACCCCCTCCTCAGCCCCCCTTCCGTAGCCCTCATCCTCCCAGCAGGCTGCCCAGCAGGCTAGGAGGGGCCCCGGGGCCCAGAGGGGCTACAGGGCTGCACTGGGAGGCCCTCTCCACCACACACACTCCCAGGCAGCACAGAGGAGGGTCCTGATGGGACCCAGGGCTGGGGAAACTGGCCATGCACGGCCTCCTAGGAAGGGTACACGTCGCCCCTGCAGTTTGTCCTGGGGTGCTTGGCAGGGTGGTGCCTGAATTCAGAATGAAGGAGGCCAAACATTTTCTTCCGCCTGCTGTGTCACCTCCCAGGATGGAAGTTACGCCTGCGCGCGGGTTGAGCATGTTGGGTGACAACAGCATAGGGGCGTTTTTGTGTGTATGTGGTGGGGCTGTGGGCTGGGATGTGCCCGTAGGTGATAAATCTCTGTCACACACACACACACACACACACACACACACACACAGGTATTGGGATATCCAGGGCAGACTTCCTGTTCCAAACACACCTCTGCCCCTCCATCAGCTTGTCTGCAATTCCTCCTGAGCATCTTCTAAGTAGAGCACACGTTCCCTAAGATGGAGGGGCCACGCCCAAGCCTGAAAAACAGACAAGGCTTAACCTGCCTGAGTGGCAGCTTCCTCACCCGTAAGGCAGGTGAATTACCTGCTCCCACCTCACAGGGGTTCAATGCACGCATGGCACATGCTGACGCATGAGAAGCACTCAGACGACACGCCCAGGACGCTGGGAATGTGGATAGGATGTGGAGGGCTCCTGTCCCTCAGGCTGCTCTGCTCCTTCCTCCGGAGGGGACCCCAGCAAGGCCGGTGGAGCTCTGTCCACCCGCTCTAGTTCCCCCGCCTCTGTTCCACCGGCTGGAGAAGGTGGAAAGGGTCTGTCCTCTCCAAAGGTTTCCTTGTATCTGGTTCACTCTACTCTCTCTTCCTTTCTTTCCTTTCGCACTTTCGTCATCTTAATCCCTTTAAGCCCCATGAGGCCTGGACCTTGTTGGCCTCTCTTAAACTGCGTCTCAGGTGCCAGAGCAGTGATCAGAGACCCCGCTGGATGGGTGGATGGAGGAGCCCCCAGCCTAGCACCCAGGCTGCATGGCTCACTCATCCCCACGCGGCTCATACAACCACACCCATGCTGGAGGCCAGGAAACTGAGGCTCACGATGTGAAAACCTTGCCCAGGGCCCAGGGCCACGCCTGACTCTCAGACACCTGAGGGACTTGGCCTTCCTGGGCTCCTTCCTCCACACAAAACAAATAACAAAAAACAAAAGTTCTATTTTATGACTGCATTCGTATAAAGAATATATTAATAATATATATTAGAACATTTTCTTCGCCCTAAAAGTTCCTTTTTTTTCTCCTTTCTGATTTTAAACAGAATTGAAACAATTCATGGTCCCCTAAAGGACTGTGGCCTCAGGCACTGTGTCGCTGTATCTGAGGAAGGGGAGCTGGCCTGACAGCCTCCTCCCATTGAAAGCTGACTTGAACCCAGGTCTTGAATCCAGGTCTTCTGCACCCCCAACCTCTTCTGCCCACCGCCTGCCACTTGGGGAAGGACCTGGTGGATTTTTGCTGCTTTTTGGCATTTCTTACTAGCCATCCGATGACTTTGAATGTCTTGTTTCTGAGTGCTTATAACAACAACGATAATTAATAATAATAATAGGGTGATGAATTGGGAGATGGGGATTGACATATACACACTACTATATATAAAATAGATAACTAATGAGAACCTACTGTGTAGCACGCAGAACTCTACTCAATGCTCTCTGGTGACCTAAATGGTAAGGAAATCCAAAAAAGAGTGGCTATATGTATATGTATAACTGACTCACTTTGCTGTACGGCAGAAACTAACACAACATCGTAAAGCAACTCTACTCCAATAAAAAAATAAAATAAACTGTTAGCTGTAATCCAAAACAGAATAAAAAATAAAATAACAACAGCAATAATAATAATGCTAGCCCTTCACAAAGCCCTTGACACTTTTCAAGCCCTTTCATCTCTGTTATCTGATTCCCCCAACAATCTAGGGAAGAGCTAGGACAGCCACCGTTACTTCTGTTTTATAGCTGGGACAACTAAGACACCTAGGACAGATAAGTGTCCCAGCTGGTAGGACCAGAGCCCCAGGCTCTTTGCACACCCTCTGTCTGCAGTTTGGTGAGCAGGTGGCAAGGAGGGGCCTCGGAAACATACCTGGTCAAGGTGGGAAGGTTGGACTTCAAAGGGCAGGAGGGGGAGCAGTGAAAGGACTGGGTGGGCAGGTGAGGCAGAGGGATGGCTGAATGGCTGAAGGGGAGGAAGCAGGAAGGTGTAAGCAGGGGAGTGAGAGATGGCTTCTGGCTGCCCATGGGAGCAGGAAGTGCCCAGTGCAGCTTTCTGGAAGGAGCTGAACTGAGGGGGGCGGTGTGATTACTGGGAGGAAGCCAAGGGGACCACGGGGATATCTGGGAGGCACAACCACTGAGCCTTGGTGACTGATGGGGTACAGAGGTAAATGTGGGGGTCGACAGAGATGTTCCCCAGGTTTAAGTACTTAGAAGCCCCAGAAGCTGAAAAGGCCATAGCATGGTAGGTAATTAAACCATAACAACACAGCAGAAGCTTTCTTAACCCAGCTGCACTTAACCAGCTCACTACATGGAGCCACTCCACACCCTCTGTAAAGCACATGGGCAAAAACTGACGTTTGCTACTGACCCTTTCCAAAACCCACACACACCCATCCATGACAATAAAGTGGGTACACGTCCTAGGAGCTCCTGGAACCTTTAAGCCATCCTCCCACCCCAGCCAGGGTAGAAACCCCTGAGAGAGGCTGCTCCATGTGTACCCTAAGCTTCTGCCCTACTCGTTGAGATCACTGCCTTGTTCTCCAACCTCTTTACACCATGAAACACGTTAGTGTGAGTCCTTTAATTGAGTAATACACAAACTGCCGAAATATAAGTGTGAAAAGAGAGTCACTGTGCCTATGAAAACTAAGTTGGCAAGTTGGAAAGACCTGTTCATAGCAATTTAGTTTTTAAAATTGCTAGTGAATTAGGTATAGATGAGACAGTTGTGAAGACCAGGGGAAAATGTAAACTCTTAGAAGGACCCTGAGCATAGATCTGCTCCCAAGCTCCCCTATGGGAGGCTGGCGGCTTCAGGTCCTGGCGAAGGGGGCCTGGCCACAGGGCTGCTCAGGGCATGGCACCCCACGCCCCCAGCAAGAGGGGGAGGCTGAGCACCCAAAACAGAAGTTAGGCTTTTTATAAACTAATCTCAGAAGTGACGATGCCATCAAGTCTGCTCTCTTCTATTGCCTGGAATAGGTCATTACTTTCCGCCCACACTGAAAGGGGCGGAGATTATGCCCAGCTGTAAATGCCTGACACGGGATCATTTGGGGTCTTCTTGAAGGCTGCCCACCACAATCTCCCGGAGAAGACGTCCCTTTTGAGTGGGATGAGGGGTCTTCTTAGACTCTAACACCCTCGGAACGGAACCCTTATTGTGCCGGGAACTTTACGTGGACCCCTCTCTCCCACCCTATGAGGTCAGCACTATTGTTACCGCCATTTGGGGGGGGCACAGGGAGGGAAGTAGCTTGTTCTCAAATCCCACAGCCTGTAAGAGCTGGAGCAGGCTGGAATTCAAATCCACACGGCTTTCAGCCCGAGGAGGAAGCTGGGCCGGGCATGGTGTGTCTGTGGAGTCTGCGGAACGTGGGCACTGAGTTCCCCCAGGGTAGCCGTTATTTGGGTCTGAAGTTCAGGAAGAGGCAGGTTGGAACTGGCACGGGGTGGGCGCCCTTAGCTTGGGGGTGGAGGTTGATGAATCCCGGGGAGGGGAGCTCCCCCCAGGGAGAGTGGGTACAGACCTGACAGAAGAGGGCTCTGTGTCCCAGGGCGGCCCGGGAGGTGGACGCCTTTGGGGAGCAAAAGGCAGAGCGAGGGTGAGGGAGGCCACAAGGGAGGTGGCGGCAGGAGGGCTGGATGCCTCTAGGGAGCAGCCTGGCTGTGGAAGGGCACAGAGGGCTGGACAGCTGTTGAGGAGGTGTAGGGTCAAGGGCTGAGGGGTTAAGGCTTCTGCTCGGGGTGGCCAGGTGTGGGGCTGGGGCCACGCCCTCTGCGCTCTCTACAGCGCGGTGCTGCCCCAGACCCCAACCAGGGTGACACCCCCGGATGCGGCCTCTGAGGTCACCGGCCTCCAGGCAGGAGTGTGTCACGGGCGCCCCACCCAGAGGCTGTGCCCCCTCCCCAGCCGGTCCAACCAGCTTGCTGGGCACCCTGTTGGCTGTCCTCTGCCCTCAGCCCCTGCTGCCCCTACCACCTTTCATGGAGGAACCCACCCCCTCAGACCAGGCTGTCACATTGCCAAGTGCCTCCTCCTCCAGGGAGCCCTCCTCCTCTGGGAATGGTTAGGCCTCCTAACCATTCCCAGACCTTTGGAGGGGGCAGAGGAGGGATTTGCGCAGAGAGGGCTGCAAGAATCACCCCCCTCCCCCGGCAACAAACACAGATATTTGGTGGTTTCTCCCCAGAACCAGCTTCCCAGCACTCACCAGGTGCGACAGGCCCCACAAGCCCTGTCCTCCTTCCCAGTGGCCCTCCCTGCCCCACTCCTGATCAGAGGCAAAATCTCTCCAGCAAACACTGGACAACCTCCTGGCTGCTCCCCTGATGCCATCTGACCGCCCGGCTCCTCAGATGCCCAGCTAAGCCTCAGTGCACTGGGGGCGGATGCCATCCAGCGTGCTGGGCCCTCGCCATCTGGCCCGACCTCGCTCATGGCTGGCTTCCACCTCTCTTTGTAGCCCCCTGCATCCTGGCCCACCTCCATGCCTTTGCCCAAGCTGTTCCCCTGCCTAACACCAACCCTCCCTTCTCCAGATGAACAGATCTCTCCCATCCTTCAAGGCTCGGCTCAAAGCTTGCCTGCTGAGCTTGAAAAAGCTACCTAACTTCTCTGGGCCTCAGTTTCCCCGGCCGTAACAGGAAGCAAAGTGGTCCCTCCCTTGGGGAGCTGGGAGGAGGGAAGAAAGCTCTGCTTGCATGGGGCCTGGCGTACAGGAGGGACCCCCCGAGCCTCGCGGCCTTCTGGGCACATCCGCCCAGCCCGCTGTTCTCATCCCGGCCAGGTGCTCGCTAAGCCTTGCCAGCTGGTGACGAAAGCACGGGCGGCCCATTCCCATCCCCCAAGAACCAGCGAAGGGCCCCTAAAACGCGGCCCAGGAGGCCCAACGGGAGAACATCTGGAAGGAGCTGCTGGGAACGGGCGGTGGGATGAAATCCGAGAGCCCAGGGCTCCCCTCCCGGCCGCGCCACAACCGCTGGTGCACAGCCTGACCCGGGGCTGGATTGTGTGTGTGTGTGTGTGTGTGCGTGTGCGTGTGTCTGTTTCTGACCGCTCAGCCCCATCTGAGCTCAGGGAGGACCCGGCCCCGCCCCCAGCCGTGCGCCTCGGCTTCCGCGACTGTAAAATGGGGCGATGGCACCGCCTCCAAGCCGTGCCCCTAACTGCGGGCCTCTTGGAGGACAGTTTATTGTCCAAGACCAACAGTAATGAACAGTCACTGGAAAAAAAACACAAAAAACTCAGAAAATAACTCCCCCTCCCCCCCAAAAAAACACCCCAAAATATTTGTGAACCGGGCTCCACCCCCAGAAATACCCTCGCAGCTGCCGGGAGCCACTAGAGGAGCGCTCGACTTCACGAGGCAGCTTTTATTATTATCCCACGTTTCGGGTGAGAGGGAGGCACAAAAGGGGCTAGGTGGCCTCCAAGGTCTCAGGAGGGTGGGGTGTCGTCGAGATTTGAACTCCCGCCCCCACCCCATCAAGGGCTGCACGGTTTTCCTTGGTAAGGACGCGCCCCTGCCGCGTCACCTCCCCCAGCTCAGCCTGGGGGGTAGCACCGCGCGCCACCACACGGCCCGGGGACCGAGCAGCCCGCTTCGACACCCGCACGGATTGCGGACGGGGGGTGTAGTGTGCGGACGCGCAGTCTGTGGACTTGGGGCTCCGCGCCTCCGGGGACCCGCGGGTGGGCGGCTCCCCCAGCCCAGTGCGCATGCACCCCTCCGCGTCACACCCGAGGAGATTAAGTTGGAACTTTAACCCCTGTCCCCAAGACCTGATGGGGAGAATTAATCCGATTGTTTTCAAACCCTGGCCTTGCAAACTCCCCCGCAGCCAGGCTGCCCGTCCCCTCTCTCGGGCTGGTCTGCAATGCTCCCTGGCCTTGTACGGAGGGGGATCGTTGACCCATTTTACAGGCGGCAAATGGGGCAGGGCAGTGACTTGACCAGGCATTTGAGTCTTCCAGGGCTCTTTCCTGTGCGTGTGGACGCCTCCCTTCCCCCGCTGGAGGCCCACCTTATCCCGGAAGCCTTCTCTCCACTTTGTGACTCACCCCGCCCTCCCGCCCGGGATGGGTCCTTTGTTCAGTGCCCTGGGTGCCTGCTGGGGAGGGCACACATGTGACTGCTTCTTCCTCCAACTCGCCAGCCCTGCTGTCTGGGCTGGGCCACTATGGGGTCTGGAGCAAAGGCATCCTGCAGCCTTGCAGTCCGGGCGCTGGGCTCCGTGACCTGTGACAGCTCTCCAGGGCTGAGTCTCCTGGGGCCGGAGGGCTGCTCCCACTCCTCTGGGCTCCCCTGAGGGTTACTCTGGCCAGCTTCCAATGCCTCCTTCTTCAGATAAGAGCACGCCGGGTTTCCAAGGGGAACCCTACCCAGCCAACCTGCAGGCATACGGTATGGTGGGTGGCACCCCACCCTCCTAGTTATGGGCCTGGCAACCAGCATTCTGACCCATTGGTTTGGAGAAGGGCACCCAGCCCTGCAGGTGGGGAGGGGGCTGGTGACCTGATGCTGCCAGGGCTACCTCAGGCAGGGACCCCATCTGAGGGAGGGTGAGGGGCAGAGAGCATAGTTCTGGTGTCACAGAGCCCTGGGCTCAGCTGAGGCTGAGGCTGGGTCCACACTGCACTTGTCCGCTTGGCTTTTTGGCTTCAGGCTGCTTACAGCACGTCCCCCTGACCCTGAGCACCCTCTGCGCTTGGTTATCTGTGCACGCTCTAAGCTGCAAAGTGGGTGTTGCTGTCCCGAGTTCCATGTTCCTGCAACACCTACTCTCTGAGATAGCCTCGGGACATGTCCTGAGCGGCACAGACACAGCCACGCCCCCCGCGGCTCTTACAGCCTGGGGATGGTACAAGGTGGTCTGTGTCCCAGAACTACAGGGAGGGGGATGTCAGAGGGGCAGGGGCCCAGAGAGTCCCTGAGGAAGAGGCACTGAGAGACCTGCAGGGTGAGCTTGGAAATGACTAGGGAAAGGTCTGGAGTTGGAGAGATAGAAAGGGCTCTAAGCAGCTGGCCCTGAGGCTGGAGAGGACTCCTGGTCTCCCTCGAAAGAACAACGAGCTGGGGGCAGGGAACAGAGGCGGCCCCGCAGAGCACTGTGGGCCACTCGCAGGCCTTTGGATTTTGGCCTAACAGCACAGAAGGGCCACAGATGTGTTGTAAGCAGGGGCGTAGTGCAGCCAATTAGGGTTTTAATAGATCCCTCTGGCCTTGGTGCCTTCTCAGGGCTCTGACAGCTTGGGAAGAAAAGAATTTCTTGCTCCATCAGGCAACCCTGCAACCTCCTCGCCCTGGTCGGCTTTGTGGGAGGATGAGGGAAATGGATGGGATGCCCATTGTGCAGATGTCTGTCGATGCAAGACCCTGGACCACTTAGAGAAGGCGTCCCAGGAGAGGGGCCTAGCCTGGAGATGAGTAGGAATCACAGGAAGATATGCCGAGAGGCAGGGTGGGGGTGGAGGAGCGCCAGAGGGGGAGCAGCATGTGCAAAGGCACAGTGGCAGGAAAGAGCACAGTGCGCCCAGAAAACCCCCGAATTAGAACTTGAGTGCGAAGAATTCGGAGTGTGTCTGCGCAGGTGTCAGTGTCTCTCTCGGAGGCTGCGAAGGTGCAGGCAAGGAGCAGCAACAGGCCTCTGAACTGGGTGGGCTGGTGGTTGCAGGAGGTGGGTGGCGGAGGATGGGCAGAGGGGGCAGGGAAGACCACATCAAAGCCAAGGCTGTCAGGTGGGGGAGGGTTAGCTGGTGGATAGAGGGGGGAGGTTAAACCTGGAGAATAAATCTCATGCTTATCTCCGCTTCCTCTGGGAACTCTATAAAAACGATGGCAAAAACGTTTTAAAAGGTATAAACACGAGAGAGGAGAGGACTGCAGGTGAGAGGTCCAGCACATTTTAGGAAGATAGAAACTGACAGGGCTCAGCAGAGAAGGGCGACAGCTACCTGTGTGCCTCCCTGAGGTGGTATATACCTTAGACCAGCAGAGACTGGGAGGACTAGGCTGGGCACTGTGGAAGGTGGGGGCGGGTCTGATGACAGCCCTCATGGTGGACAGACCCTAATGTGACCCCAATGATTTCCTGCCCCCTGATGTTCACACCCCTTTGTAAATCCCTTCCCCGGAGTGCAGGCAGGACCTGTGACTTGCTTCTAACCAATAGAACATGGCACAGGTGATGGGACATACCGCCTCTGTCTAAGCAGATGAGGGAGAGACTCTCCTGGCGGGCTGGATGAGGTAAGCAGCCATGTAGAGGAAGCCCGAGAGGCAACGGACCGCGTGTGGCTTCCAGCCGCCAGCCCGCAAGAAGCCAGGGCCCTCAGTCCCACAGCCACAAGGACAGAGATCCTGCCAGCAACCGACAGAATGAGCTTGGAAGCAGATTTCTTTTCCCCCAGCCGACCCTCCAGATGAACACACAGTGAGTGGCACCTTGATTGCCGCCAAGCGAGACCCTGAGCAGAGGACCAGGTCACCCAGACCTCCAACCCCTGGGAAATGTGAAAGAATAAATGTGTGTTGTTTTCAGTTGTTCAGTCTGTGGTCATTTGTTACACAGCATAGAAAATGTGTATACTCCCAAGTCCTCCCACGGCTGCTCACCATCTACTTCCCTGTTTCTACCCACCCCACCCTCCCCCCCCGCAGAAGACAAGATGCATCATCTCTGGAGAGAGATTCCAAAATCGGGTGTCAGGCATGGCAGAGGCAGGAATGAGTGTGGAGGTGAAAAAGACGCTTGAGTGACCACAGCTTCCCAATCCTTCCCTGCCCTGCTTCTGGAATGCCAGGAACCAAGCATGTGTCCCCAGGTGGGAGATTGGAGGGGTCTTCTGTGGAGACCCAAAAGCACCATCACGGGAAGATTCCTGGTCACTCACTGCCCCTTGCTGTAAAGGCCATGCAACCTGCTTTGGTGAATGAAGAGAGAGTGGAAGTGCCATGCTGCATTTGCTGAAAACTTGAAGAGTCATCCTGTGGTCCTGCCATTGCTCTTTTCCCTCTGCCATAGAAGAGCATGTCCTAGAAGGGGGCAGCTCCTTCAGCCCAGGTCTCAGGATGAAAAGGACACATGGAGCAGAGCTGCAGCAACCTGCAGACACCACATAACATGAAGGAGAAAGAAACCTTTGCTGTTGTGTGTCCCTGAGATTTGGGGGGTTGTTTGTTACTGTAGCATAACTTAGCAAAGCTGACTGATGCACCCAAGAAAGCTGTCTGGATGCCTGAAAATCCAACAGGGAGTCCTTCAACACACAGAGATTCCAGCTGGCCTGTCCGTGCTCTACGGTAGTGTGAGTGGCAGCCGAGGATCACCAGGCATTAGAGGAAACCCTCCAATGGAAGAACAGAGACCAAAACGAAGAGAGAAAAGGAAGTAGGATGAAAAGAGAGGATTCAGGCGGCAGAAGAAAATGTCAAAATAAATCCTAATTCCTTAGAGAGGACATTAAACCAGAACGATGTTATTTGTTTTAATGGAGCAAAGAGCTTGTAGACGTTTAAAAGACAATAGTCAAAATAAAGGGTGGAAGTGAAAGTTAGGGAAATCCGCTAAAGAGTAGACCTAAATGACAAAGAAATGGGAAATAGGAAAAGAGAAAAACAACAAAATTAGAGGATGAACTCAGGAGGGCTAAGTCCAAGTACAGGAGTCCCAGAAGGAGAGGTCTGCAGGGTATGAGTTCCCAGAGCATAGACGCCTGCCCTGCACAATAGTTGCACAAAGACCACCCCACCCTGCCCCCCAGGCAGAGGGGTTCCAGAGCACCAGGGCTAAATCAAAGATCCCAAACAGTTCCAGAGAGGAAAAGCAAGTGTCATGAAAGGATTGAGGGTCAGAGGGGCTATGGGCTTCTCCACAGCAGCACTGGGAGCTAAGAAGGCAATGGAGAAATGCCTTCAAAATGCTGGTAAAAATGATTTTCAAGTTGAAATTCTATATCTAGCCAAGCTATCACCAAGCATGCTGTTGGATGAAGACCTTTTCAGAGGTGCAAGGATTATATAGTCTTCCATGCACCTTTTCTCAGGAAGCTGCTGGAGACAAGGAAACCAAGAACAGGAAAGACGTGGGATCCGGGAAACAGGGATCCAACCCTAGAGAGAGGCAAAGGGGGATCCCAGGTCAACAGTAGCTGTGCTGAAGGCCCAGAGAGCAGCTAGCATGGATTGTTGCAGGAGGGGGGCTTCTGGGAGGGAAGTTGTGGGGTGGTGAGGAGGACAGATTTTGTGATAGGTAGGAGACAGTATTGAGAGATTATTCAAGCATTGGGAAGATTTAGCGATGGATGCAAAGTAAACTATTAGTAATCTATTGCTGCATAACAAATGGTCACAAATTTATCTTACAGTTTCTGTGGAAGTCTGGGCATAATTTAGCTGGGTCCTCTGCTCAGGGCCTCACAAAGCTACACTCAAGGTGCTTGCTGGGACTATAGACTCATCAGAGGCTCGACTGGGGAAGGACCCGCTTCCAAGCTCGCTGAAGTTGTGGCTGGAATTCATTTCCTTGCTGCGTAGGACTGAGGGCTTCCGTTTCTTGCTGAAATTTGACCAGCAGCTGCCTTTAGCTCCTAGAGGCCACATATAGTTACGGTGGCCGCACAACACGGGAGCTTGCTTCTCTAAGCCAGCGAGGGCGCAAGAGACGCCAGCATGATGGGCTCTGCAATCTTATACTGTATCACATAATCATGTATATCCTACCGCCTTTGCCATGTTCCATTGGTTAGGGTGAGTCACTGGTCACGCCTGCACTCAAGGACAGGGACTACAAAAGGGTGTGAACACCAGGTAGTGGGGATCTTTGGGAGCCACTTTTGAAGCAGCCTAAACAGAGCTAATTATTAACTTCATGAAAAACTAAAAGTTAAACCGGGAAGGAAATTCAACCATAGTGCCTTGCTTGACTCAGTAGCAAACAATGTTTATATAATCATTACGATGAAACAAGTGAATATTGGTTGAACCAAAAATTGTTACATATTGGTAATGAGAAGTGACACAGGGAGAGTGTGTTGTGTGGGTGTGTTGGGGGGGATATGTGAGAAAGCTCAACCCTTGTCTTCTGTAAGAGGAAGTCACTAGATAATGGCTCAAATTGGTAAATCAAGTTAACAGCAGCACAAGCATGTCGTTTATAAACATGGAGATAAAATCCAGAAGAAGCCAGAAGCTTTGACTGGGGTTGTTTCCGGGGAGGGATGGGGGTGGCGCAGTTGGGGAGGAGTTGCTGATTTACATTACAGGCCTATTTATCTTTTAAAATTCTTTGCATGTCATGTGCATATACTTTAAACTATTGCATTACTTCGATAAAAATACACATTAATTAATAGAGAAAGAGATAAGGAGGAGGAAGAACATTCCCTGGTGTGAACAGTGATGTCCCCAGGGGTCCTGAACAATCGAGCTTCTCCTTATCCTGGGGGAAGGGGCTCCACGGATCCAGGGGAGCACCCAATTGGCACATACACGAGGGAATATGGTAACCGGAGCTTCCACAGGGAGAATATGGTAACAGCCTGGGGACGGGGAAGTTGTGGTGCTTGGAGGGTTTGGGAAGGCAGCGGGGAGGGGGGAATGGGGATCCCTCCCCTAGGGTGGGGGGAACCTCAGGCCCAGGGTGATATGCCCCTACCCTGGTAGTCCCCCTCTCCGTAGACATTTCTTGGGAAAACTCTGAAGGCTGCAATGAGGTTTCGCTTTGTTTTTCGTTCAGTAGATTTTGTATAATTTGTTTTTATCTAAGTAATAAATGTTTCTGGTAGAAACCCTGGGAAGCACAGGATGGCTTGGAAAAGCGCAGCCCAGCTCTGGTGCCCAGCAGGGTGACCGCTGTCAGGCTGTCTGGGTTTCCAGGTGTCTTCCAGTTCCTGTCGATGTCAGTCTCTCTCCTCCAGGCACACAGTGGTCTCTCTCCGCACCCATGGCCTGCGCCCGCTTTATTCACTTAGCCACCTGTCCAGGTGCTCTTTCCATGACAAGACCTCCAAAGAGGGCCATCTTACTCCTTTTCCAGGCCCTTGTGCCAGGAGCGCCCATTCATGCGCCCAGTCCCCAGTGGACGGGTGTTCAGGTTGAGCGTAGGATTTTGCTCTTAGTAACTCAGCTGTAGCTGGGACACCTCCACGCGGCCTGCCAGGCTTTCTTGCCCCCAAGGCCCTGGGAGTCTGGCTGGGAACACCTGTCACAGGCCCTCACAACAGTGTGGCCTGAACATCTGAGGAGGGTCTGGTGCAAAGGAGCTGGGAAGAGAGGAATGGTGTGAAGGGTGGGAGGAGAAAGGGATTTCTGGGGGTGTCTGGCAACCACTCAGGGCACAGGGCCATGCTGGGCTGCCCACCTGCCGGGTGGGGCTGGGACTAGCGGAGACACCCCCTACCTGGAGCATAGTGGTTGGAGGGCAACTCTGGCTTCGCCACTCCCTCCCTGCACATACTTTATTTTTTAAAATTAATTAATTAAGTTTTGGCTGCCTTGGGTCTTCGTTGCTGCGTGCAGGCTTTTCTCTAGCTGCGGTGAGTGGGGGCTACTCTTCGTCGCGGTGCGCGGGCTTCTCATTGCGGTGGCTTCTCTTGTTGCAGAGCACGGGCTCTAGGTACGTGGGAGTTGTGGGGCGCAGGCTCAGTAGTTGTGGCTCACAGGCTCTAGAGCACAGGCTCAATAGTTGTAGCGCACGGGCTTAGTTGCTCCGCGGCATACGGGATCTCCCCGGACCAGGGCTCGAACCCGTGTCCCCTGCGCTGGCAGGCGGATTCTTAACCACTGCGCCACCAGGGAAGGGAAGGCTCCCTGCACATACTTTAAAGTGGCCTCGTTTTCCTCATCTGCGGAATTCGGGCGACACCAGCGCAGCTGTCGTGGGAGGCGAGGCAGGAGACAGCGGGGAGGGCAGAGAGAGGAGTCAGGGGACCCTCCCCAATGGGGCTGGGCTGTGAAGGCAAGAAAGTCCTCCTGAGTTGCATCGGAAGTGGGTGTGTGTCAGAATTTTGGTCTTAACGGTCTGCCCCTGTGGCTCCAGCCCCTCTGGCGGCAGGGCCGGCATCCCGGCCCTCCCAGCCTCAGCTTCCTCAACGAATAACCCTACTTCATTTCCAGCCCACGTGCCCAGGGGCCCCTGCAGCCCTGGGATGCGCCAAGCCCAGCCTCCCCTTTGCTCTTCCTGGGGACAGTTTGGCCAAGTCCTGCTTGCTGTTCTGCTGGGGAGCCCGAGTTTGGAACAGGCACGTTCCCAGAGACAAGGAGTGTCACCGAGTCCGAGGCCCTGGGGGTGTCTGGGCTCCTTCCCTGAGCTCCCTGGCCTCCCACCATCATGGCTTGGGACCTAGCAGTGGAGGAAGTCCTGACCATGGGGATGGGGTCCCAGAGGAAGGGCTGCTGCAGAGCAGAAGTGGGGCTGACCACCAGGCTTTCCCTCTCTAGAAGCACAGCGGGGACCAGCCCAAGTGCAGGGACCTGAGAGCTGTAATGGCCTAAACACTCTCCCAGGGACTGTTGGGGGTCCCAGTGCCTGGTCCCAGATCTCCAGGTCAGGTGGAGGTCTCTTTCCGGGCACAGACCATCCTCCCCACTCCCACCCTGGCTCAGAGCAAGGCCTGCAGAGTTCTGACGCAGACCCGCACTTGCCCCTGACCAGGGACACGTGGAATCCAGAGCTGGCTGCTCCACCATGGCTGCGGGAAGGATTACATTCTATCCCATGCCCTGTGCACTCATATTCAATTACAGAAAGGAAAGAAAAGCTTATGGAACAGAGCTTACCCTTACAAAGTACCATGTCTAGCCTATCTTATTTAATTTTTTTTAACACTTTATTCATAGTTGTCCCAAACTGGAAACAACCCAATTTCCCATCACCCATGAATGGATAAGCAAATGTGGTATATCTGTAAAAAGGAATGCTGCTTTGCAGTGAAAGTAAACAAATTACTAATACACACAAGACCATGCGTGAATTTCACAGACATTACAGTGAGTGAAAAAAATCCTTGTACAATGGCTATGTACTGTATGATTCCATTTATGTGAAATTCTAAAACAGGCCCAGTTAATCTGTGGTGACAAAAAGTGGATCTGGGGTTGCTGGGGCCCCGAGGATTGATGGGGAAGGGGCACTGAGGGACATCTTGGGGTGATGGAAATGATCTATATCATAACTGACGCATACATTGGCTAAAACGTAAAGAACTAGATACTTAAAATGGGTGCATTGCACTGTGTGACAATTTTGCATAAAAGAAAGAAAATGCTAGTTGTTCCATAAATTGATTTCATGACCCACTAATAAATCAGTGGTCCGCCACTGGGCTGTGCTAACATCTGTGGAAAAGAGGGACAGGGAAGTATAAATGTGTACAAGGGAAACCCGACCATGGTGGCGAGGTGGGGAGATTGTTTTGGGAAAGGAAATTTGAGGGGGGAGCATGAGAGCAGCTAAGCGGCAGGGATCAGTACATGCAGGGGACTTGGAGGACTGAAGACCCTGAGGTGGCAGGGTCATGAAGCACTGGGGAGAACTGGTGGCCCTTGTGGCCTGAGTGCCTCTGGAGGCCGGATCTCTGTCCACTTTGTTCTGTGATGTATCCCCAGCACCTGATATGTAGTAGATTTTCATTAAATGATGAACGATAGAAGAATGAGTGCTGGGAGCAGGGGAGGGTAGTGTCAGGTGAGGCTGGGGCTCAGCTGGCGAGACCGTGAGGGACCCGAGGCCACGGGGAGCCCACCGGCTTTATCCCCATGGAAGGATGAATGGATAAATAACGGGGTTTATCCATCCAGTGGAGTATATTCAGGCCTTGGAAAGGAAGGAAATTCTGACAGATGCTACAACATGGATGAACCTTGAGAATGTTATGCTGAGTGAAATAAGCCAGTGACAAAAGGGCAAATCCCCATGACCCCTCTTATGGGAGCGTCCCTAGAGTAGCCAAAATCTTAGAGACAGAAAATAGAATGGTGCTTGTCAGGGGCTGGTAGAGGGGGAAATGGGGAGTTGTTTATGAGTATAGAGTTTTAGTTTTGCAAGATGAAAAGAGTTCTGTGGATGGACAGTGGTGATGGTTACACAACAATGTGTATTACTTAATGCCACTGAACTGCACACTTTATTATTATTATTATTTTAGTTGAAGTATAGTTGATTTACAACGTTGTGTTTAGTTTCTGGTGTACAGCAAACTGATTCAGTTATACATATGTATAAATATATATATATATTCTTTTTCATATCCCTCCGTTATGGTTTATTACAGGATATTGAATAAAGTTCCCTGTGAACTGCACACTTTAAAATGGTAAATTTTATGTATATTTTTACCACAATTAAAAAATAATAATTAAGCAAGAAATCCTCCCTTGGCTCTGCATTGCCTCATGCCAGACCAGCTACATAATTTGCAGGGCCCAGTGTAAAATGAAACTGCAGGGACCCTGCTCAAAAATTAAGACTTTCACATGGGCAACAGCAGAGCATTAAACCAAACATGGGCTCTTCTGGGCAGGGGACCCCCATGGGATTGCACATGTCAGAGCCCAAGGGGCTGGCCTCCCCCCACGCCACCCCCTGGGGTCCTCCTGTGACCGGGCTTTCTTTCAGCTTGGGGAAGGGCCCCAGACTTCTAGCCTCTGGGACTTTGTCTATGCTGTTCCCTCAGCGTTAAATGCCCTTCCCCGGCAGTTTCCTGCATCTTCAGATCCAGGCTCAGCTCTTCTTAACAGCAAACGGGGTAGACTGTGTTGTCTGCTCAGTGAGGGTGGGGACACCTGGGTCTCGTCCTGCCGCAGCCCAGCACCAATCCCGGGCCTGTCCAGACCCCAGCTCGCTGGCCATTAGATGATTGAAGCAACTCAACCCAAGTCATCATGTTTTATTGAGAATAATGACAGTGGCTCTCAAGTAGTGGGTAACTGCCGTGTCCCAAGGCTCCTGTGGCCTTCCCGCCGCATGAGTCTCACCCATGTGACAAGGGCGGGAAGGGGCGCAGAAAGGGGAGGGGCCCGCGGAGGGCCCCGCCCCAGGACACTCAGCCCCGTCCCAAGGGGAAAAGTCAGGGTCTCCGCCTTTCCGGCACGTTTCCAGGCTTCTCCCTGGCGGCGTGCCCGCCCATTTGCCGGGTCAGGAGACCGAGGCCCGGCCTGGAAGTGACGGCGGGGCCGCCGAGGCCACCGCCGGCCGCTTCCCCCCGCACCCCCGGCCGGGCCCTCGCAGGCAGCGGGTGGAGGAGGCGCGGCCGGGAGCTGCCGGGAACCGTAGCCATGGTGACCGCGGGAGACAAAGAACCCGCGGCGCCGGCGATGAGGGCTGCGGGGGTGGCGCCGGCCTCGCGGAGACCCCCACGGAGGCCCCGCGGCCCAGCCGCCGCCAAGCCCTGGCCTCCGGGTGGCCTTGGGCCAGTCTCGCGCCCTCTGGGCCTCAGTTTCCTTATCTGGACAACGGGGTCGGGACCCAGTTGCTCCTCCAAACTCTCGCTGGGTTTGGCGGTTCTTTTCTTTCCTTTCGCCTCCTCCTCCCTCGGAAGAATAAATCAATCTGGAAGGTTCTCGCAAGGGGCACCTGGGGAGGGAGTGCTGAGTTCTGCGGGGGCGAGGGTGGGGGCAGACTCCTCCCTCCATCGTAAGAGGAGACAGGGCTGGCAGGGGGGAGGGCAGGGTCACCTGGCACCTGTTGAGGCCCAGGGAAGCCCCTCCCAGCGTGGGGTAGGCTGTGGGGAGCCATGGGGTGACCCGCGTGACCCCTCTCTTCGCCTGGCCCTGCCTCAGCATCTACCACAAGCCAAGGTCCCACAGGGCCGGGCCCTACTCCCCTGGTGGCAGAGGCCACGTCACTCCACTTCCGGGACACTTGTGCCCTCCTGGCGGGCAGGCCAGGCCCTGCCTAGCTCCCCAGCTCCTTCCTGAGAGCACTATTAGTCGACAGGCTGGGGCACCATGGTCCTCCCCTTTACCCCAAGCTGGGCCTCAGTTTCCCCATCTGTAAAAGGGGATGAGCAGAGGTTTAGACTCTAGCCTCTTGCAGCGATAGGCTCCCCAATGCCTGTTGCAGTCACCATGGGCTGGTCTGAGGTGTGGTAGGGCCCGGGGCCCCTCTGGGCTGTGTGTGCCACCCCAGGTGCGTGAGGAATGTCTGCAGGTAGCAGGTGGTCTCCTTCTATGCCCAGCCCCCTTGGGCTAGACTCCAAGCCAGGGGCCCAGCCACAGTGAGGGTTGGGTCTGGTCCCTGCCTTCCAGAGCCCACAGACCCAGGACCCAGCAGAGGAGGCCAGGTGGGGCCCTGAGCTTGATTCCTCACCTGACACTTGGGCGTCATCCCAGTTCCTCTCAGTTTGTGGTGATTCTGACCCGTTGGGGATGGGATGGAGTGGAGAGGCCATTCCTAATGGGCAGAGAAAAGTGATAGGTCACGCTGGGGGGTCATCAGAGAGGCTCAGCCACTCCTGCTGCTCTAGCCCACCCTCAGGGGGCTCGGTGAGGACACCAGGACCCGCTGCAGGTGTGATATCCTCCCTGCAGGTGACCTAAGGCAAGCCCCACCCGTGTTATCCCACTAGGAAGCAGGACCTGGCTAAGTGCGGCAGTGCTTGCAGCAGCATGAGATGTAGATAAACTGTGTCAGACTGTGAATGTCCCCCTGTCCTGCAAATCCCACCCCCTGCAGCCCTCAGGCCCCCTGGATCCTGAGCCCCGGGGCTGCTGTCCTCTTTGTCCTTCCCACCCTGGCCCTTTGAACCCTGCTCGTGTGTCTGAGGAGCTGCCTGTGATACCGTGGGGTCACCCCATGGAGCCCAGCACTCCTGCCCAACTGGGAGCAGGAGACTTGGTGGGGTGGGGGGGGCACTTTGGTGTCAGCCCTGCCAGGACTCACTCAGCCAATCAACAAACTGCAGCGTCACCCAGCCCGCGGGGTGGGTGTGGGGAGGCAGGGGTGGCCCTGCCGTGCCCTCCAGCCGAGTACTTCCCGAAGTTCAGAGATCCTCAGCCCAACCTCCCTGGGGTGGGGAGCTCCCTTCCGCATCAGGGCAGCCATGGGCCCCCAAACCCTGCCCCACGACAAAGGCCAGCCTTCCTGCGCACACCTGGGCTAACACCTCTACGTACTAAGGTCCCATCGGCAAAGATGAAGATCTCGTCTTGGCCTCACTTCTGTGGAGACTCAGGAAATGTCCATGATGTGGCCCTGCCCACCCCCCTCACCCTGTAATGCAGGGGCCAGCCTGGGTTACCTGGGCTGTGGTCGGGGTGGGCTGTGCGGTGGAGAGTGCCCTCCAGCTGAGCCTGAAGCCTAGACCAAGACAGATTAGAAAGAGCAGGAAGGGCATTCAGGCAGGGGGCACAGCCTGGGCAAGGGTGCCTCGACCTGTGGGCAGCAGCAGGAAGACAGGCCTGCCTGAAACTGAGGCTTTTCAGTGGGTGTGGTGCAGGATGACAGCAGGTTCTGCAGGGTCTCCAGCAGCCCCTCCTCCCTGCTTAGCCAGGGAGGTGGTCCCAGAATTTGTGCACGGGGTCAAATGTGCTGGGTTTTCCTTATGTATAATCTGCGATTCATACCACTCTGTCTTCCAGAAAGAATTAGCAACAGCCTACAGAAAGTCAGGAACAATGAACTCATAACAATAGGAACAGATAATATTGAACAATGAGGAATGTGGAGAGACATGCATTTTCCAATACCAGGGCATTAATGATCAGTAATTGGGCATCAAATGTAGCTAGGAGTTTCCTGGCAGGCAAAGCATAAAGGGAATGAGAATGGGAGTAGGAGCTTCATTATTTGATCAAGGGAATTGCGCCGGGAATTAGGAGACCCACACTTATTCCCAGAAAGAAGCTCCCCAATGAATATATACCCCAAACCTCAGGCAGCCAATGTTTTCTTGTGGGTGGGCCTGTGGGAACAGACCAGAAATAGCTGTGAGCTGGGTAGGCGCCCTTAGAGCCCTGCCTGCTGTGTGGTACCAGGGTGTCCGGTCTTCTCTGGGCCTCTGGGCCAAGGCTAACCCAACCCCGCTGCTCTGGGTCTCAGGACCTTAGGGGCCCGGGGGCAGGTCATCAGGAATGCTGCCCCGGAGCCTCACCCAGGCTCCCACCGTGGCACCACCCTGCCCTCCCTCTCTACACTGCAGGGCGCCTGAGGGCGGAGGCTCTGCTCACACTGGTTCCTCCCCTGCCTTTGCACGTGTTCTTCCCAGTGCCTGGAATGCCCTGCCCACCCTTGTCTGCCTGGCAAACCTCCTCCAGCCCCTGCACTGACCCAGACAGCACTCTTCCCCAACCCGGTCACACAGCCCCTTTACTGGTCTGTCTCCCCCGACAGCCAGGGAAAGGACACCCGCCGCCCTGTGTGGGCATGACGTCTCTGCCCCGCCAGGTCCCAGTGCTCATGCCGGGCTGGCATCGGGAGAGCCGGGCCTGCTGTGTTTGTGGAACCATCTGATAGAGAGTGTCCTCTGGGTAGGAAAAGACAGGATCAGCCTCCCCTCGATGCAGATGGGGAAACTGAGGCCCTGCAATAGTAAGTGATGGGGCCCCAGGCTGCCAATGGTGCCAGAGCTGGGGCCACAGCCAGGGTGGCTCCCTTAGGTGGGGGAGAGTGGCACTGAGATTCAGAGGGTCTAGCTCCTTGGCTTCAAGTCCCTTCTCTGCCACTTTCTCACCCACGTGACAAGGAGCAGGTCACCTCTCCCCCTGGGCTTCAGACTGCTCCTGTGCACAAAGAGGACAATGACAGACGGCAGCTTCACGGGAGCCAGTGGGTTAACCCATGGAGGCAAGAGCTCACTGGGCTGACTCCGATGAGGGGAGCCTCGGCTACCACCTCCTTGACCTCCATACACCCTCCCCCAGCCAGAGGCAGAGCCAGGGGCCGCTCTGCTGCCCTTCCCCCTCCTACCCATCGTCCAGCAGCAGAGACTTGGACCAACCGGACAGGTTAGGGAAGGGCACTCCAGGCGAGGGAACGCAATGGACCAGAAGGAGGGGTGGGATCAGGTAGGGACCATTCTGGGAACAATTTGGGATCAGGTTCCTTTTTCAGGAGCCCCGGGCGCTCAGGTGATGGGAGAGGCTGGAAGGGACCAGACCATGAAGGGCCTCAAATACCAGGCTGAGGAGCTTGCCTTTTGCTTGGAAGTGGCTGGGAGTCGTCACACGTTTGGAGCTGGGGTGGGCTGTGGTCATGTAACTGGGGGCTGGACTGGAGGGTCTGGTGGGGGCCAAGTGAGCGGTGTAATGGCCTCCAGGACAAGGGGGCTGTTGGGCTGATGCAGTGCTGGCCCCAGTACCCAGCTCAGGACGGCACAGAGCAGACCCTCCATGAATGAATGAACGAATGAGGCGTGTACTCGGGATTGGAGCCACCTAAGAGGTGGGCCCACCTGTCCCGTGAGTACTGCAGCCCTAGGGAAACTGCCTGGGAAGGGGCTCTGCACGTGGCTGTGATTCCCTCAGGCCCACGCTGGGCCCGAGAGAAGAGTGCCTCTGTGTCCAGAAATGGGAACTCACCAGGTTCCGTCTTGCCTGCAATTATATTTGGGGATCCAGCCGCCCCCTGCATAGCACCTGCCAGGCAGTCTCTCTAGGAAGCCACAGCTGTCCTCCAGGGTGGGACAGGTGGAATAGAGGGGGGCTGCCCTGTAGTCACCCTAGAGCTCTCTCAGACCGCCAGGCGACCCAGGACCTGGGACCCACCAAGACCACAGTTACCATTCCTTGGCCAGGGGACCAAGGCAGGTGGTGAACGGCCAGACCTGCTGCCCACTAGCCATGAGGTCTGGGCAAATCACTTCCTCTTTCTGAGTTATATCATAAGGGAAGGGCTGGAGTATGTGATAGTAACAAACGACCCCAGAATCTTTTGGGTTTTTTTAATTGCCTACAGATTTTTTAAAAATAAAAGGTTTATTGAGATGCCATAAAATTCCCCGTCTGAAATGTACAGTTCAGTTAGTGCATTCACAGACTTGTGTAACTATCACCACAAACAATTTTAGAACATTTTCATCACCCCCAAAAGAAACCTTGCACTCATTAGAAATCCATCTCCATTAACCCACTTCCCCACAGTTCCCGGCAACCACTAATCCTTCTGCCTCTATAGCATTATCTATTCCGGATGTTTCATATAAGTGGAATCTTATATGTGGCATTTTGTGACTAATTTACTTACCATAATGTTTTCAAGGTTAATCCATGGTGTACTTAATTTCTTTTAATGGTTCAATACTATTCCATCATATGGAGAGACCACATTTTTAAAAATATTTATTTATTTATTTAGCCGCGTCAGGTCTTAGTTGCGGCACACGGGATCTTTCATCGTGGCGTGCAGGCTTCTCTCTAGTTGTGGCGCATGGACTCAGTAGTTGTGGTGCACGGGCTTAGTTGCCCCGTGGGATCTTAGTTCCCCCACCATGGATCGAACCCACGTCTCCTGCCTTGGAGGATGGATTCTTTTTTTTTTTAAATAAATTTACGTATTTATTTTTGGCTGCGTTGGGTCTTCGTTGCTGCACGCGGGCTTTCTCTAGTTGCGGCGAGTGGGGACTACTCTTCGCTGCGGTGTGTGGGCTTCTCATTGCGGTGGCTTCTCTTGTTGCGGAGCAGGGGTTCTAGGCGCGCAGGCTCAGTAGTTGTGGCTCGTGGGCTTAGTAGTTGTGGCTCATGGGCTTAGTTGCTCCACAGCCTGTGGGATCCTCCCAGACCAGGGCTCGAACCCGTGTCCCCTGCACTGGCAGGTGGATTCTTAACCACTGAGCCACCAGGGAAGTCCCTGGATAGACCACATTTTGTTCATCCATTCATCAGTTGATGGACATTAAGTTGATTCTACTTTTTAGCTATGATGAACAAGTAATGCTGCTATGAGCATTTGTGTACAAGTTTTTGTGTGGACATAAGTTTTCATTTCTCTGGGGCGTAGACCTAGAAATGGGATTTCTGGGTCTTATGGTAACTCTATGTTTAACATTTTGAGGAACTGCCAGAATGCTTTTCACAGTGACTGCACCATTTCGCATTCCCACCAGCAGGGCATGAGGGTTCCAGTTTCCACACATGCTCACCAACACTTGTGATTGTCTACCTTCTGGATGTGGGATCTCACTGTGGTTTTGATTTGCATTCCTCTCATGACTAATGGTGGTGAGCATTTTTTGATGTGTTTATTGGCCATTTACGTATCTTCTTTGGAGAAATGTCTGTTCAGGTCCTCTGCCCTATTTTAAATTTTTAAAAATTTTTATTGAAGTATAGTTGATTTACAATGTTGTTAGTTTGTGGTGTACAGCAAAGTGATTCAGATATATATGTATATATATTATTTTTCATATTCTTTTCCATTATGGTTTATTACAGGGTATTAAATATAGTTCCCTGTGCTGTACAGAAGGACCTTGTTGTTTATCTTTTTCTTGTTGTTGTCTGAGGTTTATTGAAGATATTACAGCACAGCAGGAAGAGTCAAATGGCTCCACACAGTGCTTTGAAATTCACCCCAGCTGGAGGCTGAGTGACCTGTAGGTTGGACAGATTGCCAGAGTCTAACAGCTTCAGCATTTCCTTAGTGTCAGGATCTACTTCAATGATCTCCTGATCCAGGGCTGAGACCTCAGGCACGTAATTATCTCTTCTCTCTCTCTCTCCTCCTGAAGCCTGATGGAGATACCTCTCACTGGGCCCTTCTGAATCTACTTCATCAGACATAGTCTGCTATCTTGTTGCGGAGCGTCTTCCTGGGAATAAAGATGATATCTTCGGGCTTCCCTCGTGGCACAGTGGTTGAGAGTCCGCCTGCCGATGCAGGGGACACGGGTTCGTGCCCCGGTCCGGGAAGATCCCACATGCCGCGGAGCGGCTGGGCCCGTGAGCCATGGCCGCTGAGCCTGCGCGTCCGGAGCCTGTGCTCTGCAACGGGAGAGGCCACAGCAGTGAGAGGCCCGCGTAACACACACACACACACACACACACACACACACAGAAAGATGATATCCTCTCACACGTGCTTGTCGGTATGGAAGTCGTTGCCCAGATGAGTGTAGTACTTCTCAATGGTGACCCGGGCCGCCTTCTTCACGGTTTTGGTGCAAACGTGGCTCAGGTTGGCAGGTCCTTGGTAAAAGAGTGTTTATTTTATATACAGTAGTTTATATCCGCTAATCCCAAACTCCTAATTTATCCCTCCCCCCCACCCCACTTTCCTCTTTGGTAACTATACGTTTGTTTTCTATGTCTGTGAGTCTGTTTTGTGAATAAGTTCATTTGTATCATATTTTAGATTCCACATATAAGTGATATCATATGGTATTTGTCTTTCTCTGTCTGGCTTACTTCACTTAGTAGGATAACCTCTAGGTCCATCCATGTTGCTGCAAGTGGCATTATTTCATTCGGTTTTATGGCTGAGTAATATTCCATTGAATATATGTACCACATCTTCTTTACCCACTCATCTGTTGATGAACATTTAGGTTGCTTCCATGTCCTGGCTATTGTAAATAAAGCTGCAATGAACATTGTGGTATATGACTCTTTTTGAATTATGGTTTTCTCAGGGTATATGCCCCGTAGTGGGATTGCTGGATCACATGCTCTGCCCATTTGTTTTAAATTAGACTTCATTGTTTAGGTTCACAACCCAGCTGAGTGGAAGGTAGAGCTTTCCCATATGCCCCTCCACCCCTGTCCATTTGTTAGTGGCACAACACAGCAAGGGACATTTTCTTCCTCTTGTTTCATGTCCATCATGGGCTGGCAGGGTCTCTGTTCCAAGTCTTCTCACTCCAGGGCCCAGGCTGATGGAGCTACACTGATCGCCAGGGGGAAGAGGAGGAGGAAGTGTTAAGTCACCCACGGACTCATACAGCCTCCACTCAGAGAGGATGCATGTCACTTCCACTTGCATCTCAGTGGCAAAGTGAGCCACCCAGCCAACCCTATCTCCAAGGAGATATGCAGTCTTCCCATGGGCGTGGAAGGAGAGGATTCAAATCTCTGTGAACAGCTCTAATGACTCATCGCAGTTAAATAAGGTTCTTTCCTGCAGGACTTCTCAGTGCCTTTACTGTACTATTGCTCACTGTCCCTCTCTGGAGGGAGTGGGATGCAACAGGCAGAGTAGGCCAGATTTACTCGCCTGGGGAACCCTATTCTCCCAGAGAATCTCATGGGATGAGTGTTCCCTGGAACCCCCTTTGGGAACCACTGCCACTTCCTAGAGCAGAGGTGGGCAGACTTTTTGGAAAGCATGAGACAGAAAATAGTTTAGGCTTGGCGCGCCCCGTGAACCCACTACTCAACGCCACTGCCGAAGTGAAAAGCAGCCGCAGGTATTATGTAAACAAGTGGGTGTGGCTGTCTTCCAATAAAATGTTATTTATAGACACTGAACCTTGAATTTCATATAACTTTCTGTGTCACACACAGTATAGTCTTTTACTTTTTTTTTTATTGTTTGTTTGTTTGTTTTTTGCGGTACGCGGGCCTCTCACTGTTGCGGCCTCTCCCGTTGCGGAGCACAGGCTCCGGACGCGCAGGCCTAGCGGCCATGGCTCACGGGCCCAGCCGCTCCGCGGCATGTGGGATCTTCCCGGACCGGGGCACGAACCCGTGTCCCCTGCATCGGCAGGCGGACTCTCAACCACTGCGCCACCAGGGAAGCCCTAGTCTTTTTCTTTTGATTTTTTTCAACCATTGAAAAAAGTAAAAGCATTCTCAGCTCACGGGCTGTACAAAAACCAGTGGTGGGCTAGATGTGGCCCTTAGGTGGTAGTTTGCTCACTCTTATCCTAGAGGATAATGCCCGACACCTTCGCCTGGCATTCAAGCTCCCTCACGTTCCCAGGCCTCGTCTGCCATCACATCTCCATGCAGAACCTGGGCTTGGGAAATGGTGGGTTGTTTTCCAGGAAAAAATCATATTCTTTCACTCCAGGGGGCCTTTGCACAGGCTGTTCCTCCTGCTGGGAGTGTCCTTCCAGCTATTCTCGGTTTGGGAACCCTGCGGCCTCTCTTGGCCCCCGGTAGAATCAGGAGCTGCCATCCCTGTTGGCTCCTTCACTCCCAAGATGCCGTCGCCTCGTTGTATTCTGATTTTTCACAGACATATTTGCTTCCCCAACTAGGCCCTGAGCTTCTGGAGGGTGGGGACCTTGTCCTCCTGAATTCTGATCTCCAGGACCAAGGGAGGGAGAGCTGGCATGGAGTAAGGGCTGCTGAGGAGGGAAGGAAATGGGGCCAGGTTGGTGGGGGGAGCTCCACGTGGGGATCCCTGCCCCAGCAAAGGTGCCGAGGTGGGGGTGAGTTTGGGACCTGGAGGAACCTGAAGACCAGTCTGCTGCAGCTGGGTGGGGGGCGTCAATGGACCCATGTGGGGCTTTAGGGTGATGCTAGGGAGGTAGGCTTGGTGCGGCTCAGCAGTGGGAGCCATGGAAGGTTCTTTAGCAGAGGAGTGGCTTGATGAAATTGATGTTTGGGGTGACCTAGCTCCCACCTCGGTCCTGGCCAGTTCCAGCCCCTCTGGCCATTCTCCGCGGCCCCGGATCCTGGTGGAGTCTGTGAGCTGAGCTTGGGTCCATCTGTCTGTGATTGAGAATAGGGGGCCCTTCCCAGCTTTTGAGGCTCCCTTTTGACACTTCTCAGAGGTGTCCAGATGAGAGTCCTGAACCAGCAGTCAGAAGGCCCATGTTCCAGTTGTGGTTCTACCCACCCAGCTTCCTGTGGGGTCTGGAACAAGTCACTTGCTCTCTCAGGGCCTCATTTTGCACATCTGTCAAATGGGAGCAATAAGCCCTGTGCTGGAGGCCTCCTGGGGTTGCTGCAAGGGTCAAGTAAAGCCTGGTCTCAAGGGGACTGGGACCGGGATAGAGCTGACCTTGATGTGGGAACCTGTTGCTGTGTCCCTAGCAGCCAGCATGGCGGAACACTCAAGATGTGTGGAGCTAGCCTGAAGAGGGAAGGAGGCTGATGGGAATTCCCTGGCAGTCCAGTGGTTAGGACTCAGCACTTTCACTGCTGGGGCCCGGGTTCAATCCCTGGTCAAGGAACTAAGATCCTGCAAGCCATGTGGCATTGCCAAAGAGTGAAACAGGCTGAGAGTGGGCTTGAGTGAGAGGGGCTCAGGTCTCTGAGGTTGTTCAGAAAGAACCGCTCAGACCTCACTGGCACTGGCATGTGGCACGTGGGCCCTGCGCTCTAGGATGGGGGCAGCGCAGCTTCCTGCAGCAGGTAGCATCTGGACCTGAACCTGAGGCAAAAGCCCTCTCGTTTTACAGATGGGGAAACTGAGGCCAGAGAGGCCCAGGATGGGCTCAGGGGCCCTCGGTCTGCCAGAGGTGGAGCCAGTCCTAGCCCAGGTTCAAGACCTCACTGCCCTCTGCCCTGGTCCATGTGCAGTGTCCAGAGAGTCTTGGCTCCCGTGCCCTCTCCCCGGGAGACACAGATGCCAGGATGTGTGGGGAGTCGGTGCCGCTAATTAGTCCCATCGTTTCTGGCATCTCACACAGCCTTGGGGAAGTGGAGAATGTCATTGTCAAAGTATTTTTGAACATTTGCCTTCTCAGCAAGAAGATGCTGTGAGAACACTGCGTCTTGAGCACGAGTGGATACTAACAAAAATAACAAGCACCGAGAGCTGGAAGGATCGGGGAGCTCCGGAGAGAGGCCTGGAGGAAACCCTGGAGCTGCCGGTCACAGCTGCATCACTCTGCCCCTCTGGGTCCTGTGTCCTCACCCTAAAACGGTTCATTCACTTATCAGATATTTATGGAAGCCCACCGTGTGCCATGCACTGCTCTAGGTTCTGGAGAAACAAGAGTGAACAAAGCACACAGAAATCCTTGTCCTCAAGAGGTTGCCATCCTAAGGGGGAGAGAGACAGTACAAATCCGTAAAATATGCGAGCTGGTGACATGTGCAAACGAAGAAGTGTGTTGGGTGGAGGGTGGCCTGTTTCAAAAGAGTGGTCAGATCTGAAGGAGGTGAGGAGTGAGCCGAGGGGGTCTTTAGGTGAAGAGCATTTCTGGCACAGAGAACAGCAGGTGCAAAGGGCCTGAGGTCTGGGTGTGCTTGATTTGTTCGAGGATCAACAGGAAGGGTACTGGGGCTAGAGCCAGCTGGTGACACAGAGGAGGCCAGATGACAAAACAGGGTCCAAGAGGTCACTGGGGGCCTGCTTGGGTAGGGCCTTAGGAACCACTGGAAAGCCTTTGTTTCCTTTCCGAGTAAGATGGGAGCCAATGGAGGGTTTAAAGCAGGGGAATGACGTGATCTGGTTTCTGTTTTTAAAAAAATTTTTTTAAAGAATTTTTAAAAAATTTATTTTATTTATTTATTTTTGGCTGTGTTGGGCCTTCGTTGCTGCGTGCGGGCTTTCTCTAGTTGCAGTGAGCGGGAGCTACTCTTCGTTGTGGTGCGTGGGCTTCTTATTGCAGTGGTTTATCTTGTTGTAGAGCATGGGCTCTAGGCGTGTGGCTCAGTAGTTGTGGTGCATGGGCTCAGTAGTTGTGGCTCACGGGCTCTGAAGCGCAGGCTCAGTAGCTGTGGCTCACGGCCTTCAGTAATTGTGGCTCACGGGCTCTGAAGCGCAGGCTCAGTAGTTGTGGCACACGGGCTTAGTTGCTCCACGGCATGGGGGATCTTAGTTCCCCGACCAGGGATCAAACCCATGCCTCCCGCCTTGGGAGTGCGGAGTCTTAACCACTGGACCGCCAGGGAAGTCCTGGGCTCCAACTTTGGTCCCTCAGTTCTCCTGTGTGTGTGTGTGAAAATACACATAACATAAAAGGTATCACTTTTGCCATTTTGGCTTGTATAGCTGAGTGGTTGTTAAGTACATTCACCAGTGTTGTGCAACCATCTCTAGTATCTGTTGCAGAACCGACAGAAAACCCCGTCCCCATAAACAGCCACTCCTGTTCCCTCCTCCCCCAGCACCTGACAACCCAAATCTGTTGTCTCGATGGACTATTCTGTATTTCATAGAAATGGAATCAGACACCGTGTGACCTTTGGGGGCCGGTTTCCTTCACTTAGCATGTTGTTTTCAGGCTCATCCACTTTGCGGCTGGGTCCATACACAGTTCCTCCCTTTCTTTGGCTGGGTCCCTCCATCCTTGGCCAGCTCTGCGCACTGGAGTTGCACAGTCTCCCACCCTACATCGTCGGGTTGCCAGGAGGACCCTTAAATACACCAGGAAGTAGTGAACCCACTTCCCACTGGGCAGAGGGGGCGGGCCTGGTGCCCGCAGTGTGGACGGGAAGGCTTTGGGGGTTTGCATAGTCCGGGGTGACTCCTCGGATTTCCCCACAGCTGGATTTGGTACCAGCTCTATCTGGTGGGTGAAGTCGGTGACCACCCTCCCATCTGATTTTCAGCTTCCAAGATTTTGCTGTTGTTTTTGTCCCTTCGTTTTCGTTTTGGTGGGGTTTGGGGCAGGAGCGAAGGTGAACAAATGGGCCCCACCCACCATCTTTCCATTCCTTCTAAGGATTTCTGAGATTTTTCAAGCAGCCCTTGGGGACAGGCTTCAGCGCTCCTCAGAGCAGAAGCAGGGGCACGGAGGCTGAGTGTGCGGAGGCCACGCCCGGGAGACGGAGCAGGGTTGGCCCAGGTCTGCCTGATTCCTCCACTGGCTCCGCAAATGTCGGGCATTTGCTAAAAGGGTCCCGATGTTATCCGTGTTTTGCCCCCACCTAAAAGGATGCCCTCCTCTTGGGCCACTCATCAGAACCCCTCACCTTTACCGAGGCCCACGTGTTCTAGGCCAGTGAGGGGGCAGACGCCGGCAAGACAGATGTTCGGGGGAATTCCCTGGCGGTCAAGTGGTTGGGACTCTGCGCTCTCATTGCCGAGGGCCCGGGTTCCATCCCTGGTTGGAGAACTAAGATCCCACAAGCCACGTGGCAAGGCTGGAAAAAAAATAATAATAAAAAAATTTTTTTTAAAAAAGGCATGCTCAGGCTGTAGCGAGGAAGGCTGGTGAGACGGTGGGAGGACCGAGGAGGGGCTTTGGCTGAGCCCTGCCCTTGGGCCACGGCAGTCCTTCTCGCAAGCGGCCAGGTGGCCTTCACCGGGCCCTCCCTTCGCCCCCATCACCCCCGGCACCCCCCGACCCCACGTGCGCACCACGAGGGGGACCCTGAGGTGTATTTTCCTCTAGGCCAGGCACCAGCCAGGGCTGGAGTGCGCTGTGAGCAGGGCAAACAGACATGTCCCGGTGCCAAGGTGGAGTCTACTGAGTGAGCAACAGCCAACAAGAACAAAGAGCCACAACTGTCATTGAGAGAAGGCGGAGAGGGCGCTGCAGGGGGAGGCGGAGAGGGCGCTGCAGGGGGAGGTGGAGAAGGCGCTGCAGGGGGAGGCCGGGGGGCGCTGCAGGGGGAGGCGGAGAGGGTGCTGCAGGGGGAGGCCGGGGGGGCGCTGGAGGTGGGAAGACTCTCCGAGCAGGTGATGGCCGAGTCAGGAGGGGAGAGGTGCTCCAGGCCAGGAACAGCCTGTGCAAAGTCCCCGAGGAGGTGAGGGAGAGGCCGGGAGTGGAAGGCGGGGAGGGAGACGCGTTGGGGGCCTGGATCTCCCTCAGGGGGCTTTGAATTTTATCCTCAGCAGGAAGCCCTGGGGGTTGTGAGCCGGGAAGGGCAGGATCCAGTCCACGTTTCAAGGATGTCCTTGGCTGTTCTGGGGCGAAGGGAGGCTGTCCGACATTCAAGCAGGGAGGGGAGGAGGAACTGCCCAGGTACCCCCCACCCTGCCCAGGAGAAGGCCCCCTGCAGCTCCTGTGGCGTGACCTGGCTCCAGGACTAAGCGCTCCCACGCCAACTCCCAGGGCCATCTGTCTCCCCTGTCTGTGTGTCTGTTTGTCTCAGGGGGGCTTTAGCAGGTTTGCCTGTTTCAGAGATAGCATCCTGTGGGGTGAGGGGAGGAGGGGGTCCTACTCCCACTGTCGCTCCTGTAGATAAGGGGTGGGTCCTCGGACAGGAAACCACACGCTGGAAGGCAGGTTCTAGATGCGAGAAGGGGCAGTCCTCTCTCTGAGGGTCTGAATGTCTGAGTGCAGCCAGGCGGCAGCCTGAGAGCCGGCATCTGCCAGCCACGGGGCTACCTGGGAAGCCAGTGCTATGCTCAGCATTTACTGCCCAGCGATGTTTACGCTCTGACTCAGGTCTCGTTTAAATGTCCCAGCCTGACCCCACAACAGTCAGCAGTGGTGATTTAATGAGCCCTGCTGTGCGTGAGGCTCACAGACCACAGAGTAGCCTCATGGAGCTTACTTTCCAGAGGGAGAGAAAGGTAGTGCCACACATAGACCATTATAATTGTGATCGGTCCCAGGAAGGAGGATCTCAGGGACCTGGGCTGGGACAGGGGCCTCAGGTAGTCAGGGAAGCCAGAAGGGCTCCCTGGAGGAGGTGACCTGTGAGCTGAGACATGAAGGAGTGGGCCACGTGGCCTGGTGGGAGCAGCATGCTAGGGGCAACCCCAGGAAGGGAGGGGTCCCCAAAGTGTGGAAACTTGAGACAGACCTAGGGCTGAAGGGCCACTGGGTTCTAGTGAGGAGACCTCCCTCAGCCACCTGTAGGCCTGGGGCTAAGGTCTGTCTCAGCTGGTCCTCTCACAAGCCTGTAGCCCCTTGAGGGGGTCACCCTCGGAGGCCCCACGCTTATCCCAGGCCTGTGGCCATCTCCCAAATTCTCTTGGGGAGGGAATAAAGAGATAAAGAGTGAAACATTCCTGAAGGTACTTAAAGGAAGAGCGGGAGGAACTGGGCAGGAAGAGCCTGGGCCTGATACTTCCACTCCCAAGTCCCACCCTGAAGACAGGCTGTGGCTTGGCCTCTGACTCTCATTGTAACGTGGAGGTCGAGGCTGCAAGACTTGACTTGGGGCTGCCATAATGCACAAGGGGGACCTGACCGAGCAGGGACCTGTGAGACAGGAGCCTCAGGTGGCCTTCCTGTAGTCACCATTGCTGGCCCTGGCATCCGGGCAAAGTCAGAACTTCATCCACAGCACCCGAGGAGGCCGAGAGCCGGACCCGAGATCTCCAGGCCCAGCAGGGAGGCTTTATTGAAAACAGTTTTATTGAAACAGAATTCATATACCGTACAATGTACCCAGTTAAAGTGTGTAATTCAATGGTTTCTAGTATATTCACAGTGTTGTACAACCAGCACTACCATCAATTTTAGAACATTTCCTCACATCTAAAAGAAACCCCATTCCCATCAGCAGTCACTGCCTAATGCCCTCCTCTCCCAGCCCCTGGCTGCCAAAAATTTTCTTTCTGTCTCTATTCATTTGCCAACTCTGGACATTTTATGTAAGTGGAATCATATAGTACGTGCTCTTTTGTGACTGGCTTCCTTCATTTAACATAATGTTTTCAAGGCTCATCCATGTTGTAGCACATGTCAGTATCCTTTTCCTTTTTATGGTTGAATAATATTCCATCTTATGAGGGAACTCCCTGGCCGTCCAGTGGTTAGGACTCTGTGCTTCTAACCGCGGGGGTCACAGGCTTGATCCCCGGTTGGGGACCTAAGATCCTGCAAGCTGCGACACGGCCAAAAAAATAAATTAATTAAAAAATGAAGTTAAAAAAATATTCCATCTTATGGATAGACCACATTTTGTTTATCCATTCTTCAGTTGATGGACATTAAGTTTTTTCCACTTTTTGGCTATTGTGCATAACACTAGTATGAGCATTTGTGCACAGGTTTTTGTGTGGGCCTATGTTTTCATTCTTTTGGTTACATATCTAAAAGTTGGATTGCTGGGTCATATGGTTACTATATTTTTAACTTTTTGAGGAACTGCCAGACTGTTTTTCAAAGCAGCTGCATCATTTCACACCAGCAGTGTATGAAGTGCATTTCTACGTTTCCACATGCTCCCCAATACTTGTTATTACCACTCTTTTTTATTATAGCTATCATAGTGGGCTAGGATACCTAGTGGTATCTCACTGCAGTTTTGATTTTCATTTCCGTGGTGGCTAATGTTGGACAGCTTTTCATGTGCTTATTAGCAATCTGTATACTTTCTTTGGAGAAATGTTTATTCAGATACTTTACCCATTTTATTCATCTTTTATTATTGAGTTGTGAGAATTCTTTACATGTTCTAGATAAAGTCCTTTACCAGGCATGTTTTGCAAATATTGTCTCCCACTGTGTGGACTGTTTTTAACTTTATTGATGGTATCATTTGCCAAAAAAAAAAAAAAAACCCAAATTAAAATTTTGATGAAGTCCAATTTATCTACTTTTTTCCTTTTGTTCCTTATACTCTTGGAATTGTATTTAAGAAGGCTTTGCCTACTCGAGGTCACTCCTTGCGAAGTGAAGATTTACTCCTGTGTTTTCTCCTAAGAGTTTTATAGTTTTAGCTCTTACAGCTAGGTATACAATCCATTTTGAGTTTTTGTCTTTGGTTATTAACACATTAGTAACAAGATCTGGCAGCAGGTCTAATATCTTCTGTAATTTTGGAGATGACTGCACACACTGTTCTGAGATCTCTCCAACATGTAATGTGATGAGACAGTATCATGATTTCTAGGGGTTCCATAGTCCCAGCCATTGCTAGTACCGCCTACATTCATAATTGAAGAAAATACTAGATTTCAGTTAAAGTTTCATTTAAATAAACCTGTAACTACCCTCCCAGGTTCATGGTACCCCTGAAATCTATCCACAGACTGCAGGTTAAGAACTCCTAGGATGGGACTTCCCTGGTGGCACAGTGGTTAAGAATCCACTCACCAGTGCAGGGGACACAGATGTGAGCCCTGGTCCGGGAAGATCCCACATGCCGCAGAGCAACTAAGTCTGCGAGCCACGATTACTGAAGCCCACGCACCTAGAGCCCAAGCTCCACGACAAGAGAAGCCACCGTGATGAGAAGCCCGCACACCACAATGAAGACCCAATGCAGCCAAAAAAAAAAAAAAAAAAAGAAAAAGAACTCCTAGGATGGCTAAAATTCCTGCCCAGTCTCAGTTTCTGAAGAGCCTTGAGGGGGAAACGAACCCTCCCAGGACTGGCTTCTGGCTGTTTCCCTGCCAGCCCACACCCTGCCTTCTGCCTGGTCCAGCTTTGGGGAAGCTACTCCTTGCCTGGCAGAATTTTCTAACAAGCCATCTAACAATACTACTAAAACAAAAAAAAAGCAGCAATAAGAATTATAAACACTATGTGTAGAATCAGACAAGGCATTCTGCCCACATCCTCCTCCCTGGTCCTCCCAACATTCTTAGGTCTCTGGTGAGGCCCGCGGCCGCACGGCTATGTGGCTGAGGCCTGCCAGCGAGTGGGGTCACACGGTTCAGGCGGAAACTTCACCTCGAGGTGCCTCCGTTTCCCTACCTACAAGGCGCGGATGGGCCGGTCATAACCGTGTGCACCCAGTGGGGGCACTGGGCGGATTAAAAGCACTGATGATTTCTACACAGAGAGCACAGCCAGGCACAGTTACACCCTGGAGATACTAGCTATTACCTTTAAGTCTTTCACAGGGGCAGGAAGGTGCTATTTCTAGCTATTATCTTTAAGCCTTTCACGGGGGCAGGAAGGTGCTATTTCTCTGCCAGCGTCTCCTTTCTCGCGTTCTGCACAGGATTAATGCCTAATTATTCGTAACATCCAGGATTCTTTGAGTTGTAACAGAAAGTCCAATCACTCTATTTAAAAAGCCAGGATTTCAGGCCTGGCTTATGCGGTTTGGACAGTGGGGAGAGGTCAAAAGATCCTATCAGGACTCAACCGGCCTTTTTCCACAGACTGGTGGGGTAAGAAGGGCTCCCTGGAACAGGCCCTGGACTGGGGTGGGCAAGCGAGACCCCGGGGCACAAACGTCTCCTCCAGCTTCCAGCCCCAGTGGGGCCTGTCCTGCCTGCCCCATCCCTGGCCCTGCTTTGGAGGTTCTAGGCTTTAGATCTCTAGGTCCTGATTTCAGAGAGAGAGAGAGAGAGAGAGGTCCCTTCCTTCCTGAGAGTTCCAGGAAAAGTTCCAGAAAGACCCTTGATTGGCCTGGCTAGGTCATGTGCCCTTGCGGAGCCAATCACTGTAGCCAGAGGTCTGGGGTGCTCTGATTGGCCAGGCCTGGGTCACGTGCCAGTTACAGATGGGGAAGCCCCAAGCCAACCACCGAGAGGAGGGTGCTGTGGATGGGTAGACACTTGGGAGACGCTGGGCTGACAAAACCAAGGGTCCCCCTTATAGGGTATATTTCATGTTGTCTTGGTCAGACCTCACCTGTGCCAGGAACCTTCCCCCCCCCAGGACTGGCTCCTGCTCTGTGCACCCACAGCAGCCTGTGTTCCCTTTATTTCTCACTCTGCGGTTAATGAGTGCCTACTATGCGTCAGGCACAGAGAAGGGGGCCCAGGAGGAACCCCAATGACTACAGGTTGGAAGGAGAGGGTGGAAGCTGCACAGGGGACTGACTGAGGGGGAGCGGTCTGTGAAGTAGGAGGGGAACCAAGGTCCAGACAAGAGAGGGAATTTCCAGAGGGAGGAGTGGCGGACTCAGGTGCTGCTGAGAAGGGCAGTGTTCCAGGAAGTGACCGCTGGATCGGGCAGCCGGGAGCTTGTGGGTGACCTTAGCAATAGGTAGGAGTAGGCACACAGCCCTGCTGGGGTGGGGTGAGGAGAGACTGGGAAGGGAGGGAGTGGGGAAGGCAGGTATGGACACGTCTTTGGAGTTTTCTGTCTTCTGTCGTGGGAGTAGAGAAATGGGGAGGAGGCGGAAAGGGGCTTGGGAGCAACGGAGAGATTTTCCCCCCTTTTTTGGGAAAATGCTAGCCAAGGGGAAAGAGAGAGAGAGGCTGATGGTACTGGAGAGTAGCAAGGGGCGGGCAGCCGGAGACGGGTGCCTGAGATCAAGATTGGGGTGGGGGAGATGGAGGGGGAGGGGGGTGCCAGGCAGGCAGATGTGTCAGCTTGGGGACTGGAAGATGAGGGCCCATCTGATGGATTCAGTTTTTCCCACTGAAGAATGAGGTGAGGTCACTGGCTGGGAGTGAGGGCAGAAGGGGCTGTGGGAAGTGTGAGGAGAGGAGAGAAGGTGTGAACTCTCACACTCAGGGTGGGAGAGGGTGTCACCGAAAAACATGGTGGGGCTGCTGACTCGATGGAGTGCCAGTTTGAAGTTCTGAGGTCACAAATTCCCAATCAGAAGGGTTGTGTGGGCCACCTTCCCCCACCCCAAACAATAGGCAGGGGCAGGAAAGGGGGTTTCCTTCAGGTTGAGGGGTTCCCTATGGTGGAAGAAGAGGGGCTGGAGAGATGGAATCTGTAAAAACTCCACCAGGCCAGGAGGTAGTTACTATTATCTGTGTTTTACAGACAAGGAAGCTGACAGGGTCAAGGCCAGTATCTGTGTGGCTTTGGCATCAAAATAGAACGGGGCCTGGTACATGTTAGGTGTTAATATTTGTTGAAAAATTGAATGGCTGGAAGGTCCAGTGATGCACCCATTGTTATAACCCAGCCAGGAAGTAGCTCCAACCTTGGGGTTTGGTAGGTGGTGCTGGTGACCCCATGTGCTGTGCCATTCCTGCTGCTCTAATAAATGATTCAATATCACCTTTGTGCCCTTGTAGGCTAATCTATCCAGAGTCTTGTGGTATAACTTCATAGAAACTAAGTGAGCAGGGCAGAGGGCTCTTAACCTCATTCCTCACACAGTGCTCACCTCTAGATGAGTCACAGCCCTCGGCCAGGTGGTTCAGCCCGGGGAATGCCACCTCTGGTTCCTAACCCTTGGCTTTGCTGTCTGCATCCTATCCAGGCCAGCTGTTGGGGAGTATCCCGAGGCACACACCTGTGCTACTTGGGCTCTCCTAGGAGATGAGTGTCCTTTTAAGGGGAATCCAGGAGCTGCGACCCTGAACTTGGCGGGGGCAGTTCTCCTCCATGGGGAGGGCTCCCAGCGCTTTTTCTTACAGTTCATTCAGGCAGAATTGAACATGGTCACTTCACTGAAGTAATAATGATGGCTCATGCTGCAAAAAACGTGGAGAACATCCTGCTTATTTATTCAGGCTTTAAAACCATAAAACTTCAGATTTCTCCCTGTAGCTATTTATAACCAGAGCTGGTGTAAACTGTCCCCATATTAAGCTCAGGTTTGAAGTAACTTAAAAGAAAAATAGCCATCCGCTGCATTAAAAAAATACATATATATTTTTTTCATTTATAGACCTTTTCTCGCCTCCTGATTATTCCTGATTATGTACGAAGAGCGTGTTGTTTGGGGGGATCGGTGGGGGTGGAGCAGATACAGACTTCCAGGGGAGTCACACACTCTCCCATCTCCCACCCCCACCCCCAGCTATAAAAGCAGCCCCGCGTCGGCCGGTGGTCACTCTCTGGGGCAAGGGGTGGAGTGGGGGAGGCAGGGCAGGCAGCAGATCCAGAAAAGTAGCTCTTGGCTCGGAGGAAGTTGGCCCTCCTCCCCTACCAAAGGCTTGGGATGAAAATAGCTTCTTCCTCTTTACCCTTCCCGGACCCCAGCCCATTTCTGTAAGTCCCCCACCCCATTTTTAAGTGTTCCCCTCCCCCTGTGACAATTCGGCTCCTTCACAGCTCTCCAAACGGCCATCCGGGACGGCAGGGACCCCGCGCCCCGACTCTGCTACCGGGCAGGGGCAGAGGACCCTCTCCTCCGGCCTCGCAGGCGCGGCGCGCCCCGAAACTCGGGCAATCGCGGCGACTTCCAACCTCCCCCCACCAAATTAGCAGAAAGCTCCACTAAACCCCCTGAGCTCCTACACTGCTTTCTTCTACTCCGGGGGTGACTGTCACCTGGGAAGCCTGTCCCCTGCACCAGGGTTCCCCCGGCGCTGAGTAACCCCCAAATCCCTTGGGAAAGGTGGGGGCGCAATTAGTTTCTTCCAATTAGTTTCCCCTCTTTGTATAGAACCATTCAAACTGTGAGGTGTAATCCTCCGCGCGAGGGGGAAAGTAGTCCCAACCTTGCATTCAATTTCTGTTCTCGTGTCGCGTATATTTTACTTTTGGAAACCGATGGGATCCTCAGTGGAGCCCTTCGGGGAACGTGGGGGCAGAGGCCGCGGGGGGCGCGCGCAGGTGAAGGGGGGGACCGGCAGAAGGAGGGGGCGGGGAGGACAGCTAACTCCTCGCTATTGCCTAGAGAGATGGATCATGGGGCGTAGAGAGATTGCAAACCTCAAACCACGTACAGCGGGCGATACGCGTCAACCGAACCTGACCAACGGAAGCTCGGAGCCTCCCCCTCCCCGCTCTCCCGCCCCGGCCCGTTGGACAGACTGGTACGCGGAGCCAATCTGGCTGTCGCTCGCCGTCCAAATCCCACAAGAGCCAATGGGAGCACGCCGGGGGCGGAGCCACCCCACGCCGGGTTGGGCTGCGCGCGGCTTCCCCCGCTCGCCCAGGCCCCGCCCCCCTCCCCTCCCGCTCGCTGCTCCTGGAGTAGTTAGTGCCAGTGAAGTGCGGGCGGCGATGAGAGCGAAAGTTGCGCTCGGCTCGGCGCTGGGGGCTTGAAGCGGCTCCGCTCTCCGCCCGCTAGGGCCGCCCCAGCCCCAACTCGCGCCCGCGAGCTCCGGCCGCGCCCGCCCGCCTCCGCGCCCGCTCTCATTCCCTCCCCCGGCCCGGCGCCCCCTCCTCAGGAGCCGCGGGTCCCCGCCACTTTCGCCCGGTCCGGGCCCCCGCCGATGCCGGCCATGGTGGAGAAGGGCCCCGAGGTCTCAGGGAAGCGGAGAGGGAGGAACAACGCGGCCAACGCGGCCGCCTCGGCCGCCGCCGCCTCGGCCGCCTCGGCCGCCGCCGCCGCCTCCTCGGCCGCCGCCGCCTCCTCGGCCACCGCCGCCTCCGCCTCGGCCGCCGCCGCCCCCAATAATGGGCAGAATAAAAGTTTGGCGGCGGCGGCGCCCAATGGCAACAGCAGCAGCAACTCCTGGGAGGAAGGCAGCTCGGGCTCGTCCAGCGACGAGGAACACGGTAAGTGGCAGCCGCCCGCGCCGCCCCCGCCCGCTCGCCCGCCCGCCCGCTGACCTCCTCTCTGCTTCCCCGCAGGTGGCGGCGGCATGCGGGTCGGACCCCAGTACCAGGCGGTGGTGCCCGACTTCGACCCCGGTGAGTAGCGCCCCAGCCCGGCCGGCCGGCCGGCGACCGGAGGGGGCGGACGGCCTCGGACAACTTTCTTTTTGCCTGTGTGGGTCCTCCTGTCCGCGGGGAGACACCCGCGCAAGGGTGTCCTGCTGGCGTGCCTGCCCCCGGGGAGGCCCCGGTCGCCGCGGCGGGTCGGATTGGAGGCGGCGGCGCGCAGCCACACCTGGCCACCTGGCCCGGGGGCTCCGGCGTCCCCGGGTCGGCACGAGCCGCGCCGGGGCCGGGCAGGGGCGGCCGCGCCGGAGAGTTAGTGTCCTGCGAGCGCCTGGGCTTGGGACGTCCTCGGACCCGTTTCTCCCCTGCGGAGGGTTGTCCCGCATGCCCTTTCCTCGTCCTGCCCGCCCCTGGACTCCTGCCTGGCCCCGACTCCCCTCCCGTCTTGAGATCTCCCAAAACCAGTTAATAAAAGAAGTGTGCTTCCCAGAGGGCGCCTGCCCGGGGAAGAGAGACTGGCTGGTGGCAGTTTGATTTTAGGACCTATTTGTAAATGTGTGTGTGTATTCCCCCCCCCCCCATTTTTTTTTTTAAAGGAACGGGTTGTGAAAGATTAGAACCTTCAGAAGCTTTAGCCTAACAAATGATGTCCGCCTCCAAGAAATCCCTACCCCCTAGCTTGGAACATTTGCTACTCTTGCTGCTCTTCTGTGTGGAAGCAGATTTAAAGTACCAGAAAAATCCAATCAGACAAAGGAATTCGTCAGTGAGATTCTAGCCTGTCTCCGTATAAGATTATCTTTAAAAGATTGTTGGCATGGAAAATGTTTGAAAGGACGTGGGTTTTCTTTCAGAAATAAAACTCAAAAGAGAACCTTGTGGAACTGGAGTTAACAGTCCTCCTGGTTGGAGGGCTTTAGAACTGAAGGTTCTCTATGTAGGTTATACCACGAGTTTGAGAAGATAAATGCATAAATGCTTTTCCTTGGAAACAAGACTGCAGAAAATTGCAAGGATCTAGCCCTTGAAAAAGGCGATTGCTCTTAAGCTGTTATTTAGGTATGAAACTCTGGGTGTTGTTTGAAGTGAAAATACTTAGGGATCCCTGAGTGAGCTCTTGGGCATTCTGGAAATAAATGACCTTTCCCGTATTTGCCTTCTACATTTTAGTCTGTTGATGATTTAAATCTCTTAAAGTATATGTAGTCTACCGCCCAGGTTTGTATTCCTTTTAACTTATGTTAGTCTTTTTGATAGTTTCCCCTTCCCCCGCGTCTTCCTTTTTTGGTAGTCACTTCTCATTTATAAGAGTGACAGGATGGAACTCCGAGACAAGGCTTTTTCTCTTCTGTGCATGCCTTCTCCATTCCATGGTTGGCCACCAGGGGAAGCATACTGTTTTTTGGTTACAGTTGACCCTATCTTCATTTTGTAGGTCAAGTCCATCTTTGTTTTAATACACAGAACATAAAGCAAAGCTTGTCACCAGGTTTCCCCCACATATTTAAAAAAATCAACTTGTATATATCTTTTAGTTTTAGTAAGTTGGTCAGTTTTTTGGTACATTTTGTTTATATTCGTTTTGAAAGCTTTATTTAAATCTGTTGGATGTGACTAAAGAAAAGGGCATATTTGATGGCAACAGCAAGAATTAGAATTCTGACATTCTTCTAAATATTGATGTCTAGCTCAGCATTGTTAGGAATGAGCCTGATTTCTTTGGAGTTGTTCTCTTTGAAACAGCACATGTAATAGGATCATATTTTGAGCTGTCCTTGCAGTTTCGATGGAATAGATGCAAGCATAAATTTGCTAGAGACCTGCCATTCTAAAAAGTAAAACACTGTAAATGTTTTGCTGCATGGTCTTACTGCCAGTTGATTGGGTCTTGGCATTAACATTTCGTATTTTGTGTTTGTTTTAATCTGGAAAGGAATCCAACTGATATGAAATAATTTGAAACCCTGTTTTGCCAATCTGAGCAGTGGGATGAATTCCTAGGTATGGCTGGAAATTGTAGGACTTTACTGTTTCCTACTGATTTATTTTTTTAGGTGTGTTCTCATTTAACTTAAAACCTAAGAAAAAAAAAAAAAAACCTAAGGGACGGGGCTTCCTTGGTGGCGCAGTGGTTAAGAATCCGCCTGCCAATGCAGGGGACAGGGATTCAAGCCCTGGTCCAGGAAGATCCCACATGCTGTGGAGCAGCTAAGCCCGTGCACCGCAACTACTGAGCCTGTGCTCTAGAGCCTGTGAGCCACAACTACTGAAGCCCTCACGCCTAGCGCCCGTGCTCTGCAACAAGAGAAGCCACTGCAATGAGAAGCAGGTGCACTGCAACGAAGACCCAACGCAGCCAAAAATATAATTAATTAATTTTAAAAAAATCTAAGGGATGGGGAGACTTCCATTTTGGCATAGAAATGATACACCAATTTTGTTTCATGGCAAAAAATTTTTGTTTCGGTCTTTAGACTTAAGACAGTTTCCTTCCATGAGTACAAGTTAGGAATAATATGGAATTGAGATTGTGGTTGTTAGTTTCCTTTTTTTCCCTGCCTGAGTTTTGAATATTTGTTTGTTTATTTATTTATTTATTTTTACAAATTTGAACAGACCGGTAAGTGTGAAACTCATCAGGAAACTGCTTTTTTAAAAAACTGTCTCTGTAAAGATGTATGAGTGGAAGAAGTTGATTTTAATTTTTTTTAAGATCAGATTTTATTTACCCACAGTATCCCAACTTGACCCTATTTAGCTTTAAAAGCGAATGGTTGAAACTAGATCCACCTGATACTCCCTGTATAGCCCAAAGAAGATTCGTCATCCCTCACAAGTAGTGAGTGAAGTGGATAGAGCACTGCCATCCTAAAGTGCTGATTCAGTTCTTATTATCTAACGAAGACCTAAACTGGATCACTGGATCAGAACTTGGTAGTTAAAATAACATCTGTGTTTATAATGATGGAACAAGTTTTATCAGTTAGATTTAAAAACAAGACCAGAATGCAGTTCCATATCTTTACCTTAGTCTTTGTTCTCATGTGGGGTCCAGACCGTCTTTCCATACTCAGTGCCGTAGTGTATGCTGAGTCGTCTTTGGTTTCTTTTATTTATTTTTATTTTTTATTTTTTAAAATATTTATTTATTTTTGGCTGTGTTGGGTCTTCGTTGCTGCATGCAGGCTTTCTTTAGTTGTGGTGAGTGGGGGCTACTCATTGTGGTGGCTTCTCGTTGCGGAGCACAGGCTACATCTAAGCGCATGGGCTTCAGTAGTTGCAGCATGCGGGCTCAGTAGTTGTGGCACACAGGCTTAGTTGCCCCATGTCGTGTGAGATCTTCCTGGACCAGGGCTTGAACCTGCGTCCCCTGCATTGGCAGGCGGATTCTTAACCACTGTGCCACCAGGGAAGTCCCAACATGTGTTATTACTGTCAACGTCTGTCTGTGCTGGTTTTCAGTATCACAGTTCACTAATAGTAAAACTAAGACTCTTACAGAAGAGGAAATGTTAATGGTAAATATTTTTGAGGTAATAGCCCTTTAAACATGCACCCTGTATTTGGAACATTGAATCCAGTATATTTAATCAGATTAGAAAATTTGTGGTTGTCATTGGCTCAACTGTCACTTCAGAGTTGACTTGTATTAATAAAATGTGTTATGCTTTAACGTGGAATAATTTTTCTGAACAGGGTGTCTTGACCTGCTTTTCATTTCTTCTTACTGGTGGTTCTATGTACCTCTTTGAACACATTATTTGCTATGCTTTAGTTTCATTGTAAAAATCAATTTTAAAGATACCCCAAAATTCATAAGCTACAGTGAATGCTTTGTGATGTAGATGTACTTTGAGGTAGTGTTTACCCAAATGAGAGGTCAGGGTAATGATAAACCCCGTGAGTGATCACCTTCATGATGTAGTGAAGTAGGAGACACTTAAAACTGGTTGTCGGGAGGCTGAATGCCCTGTCTCTGTGGTTAAGAAGGTGGTTTAAGGTCGAGCTGGTCATTTTATCTCTGGAGCCTCAGTTCCCTCCATTATGAATCAGGGATCTTTCCCTCACTTGTGGCCTGTGATTGTGTCAGTTATAGTCATCTTTTTAATTTCCGGCTTCTTTCAGAAGCAGTATAGAGTAGACTGTGAGAGCTTGGGCTATGAGAATCGCCAAACCCAAGTTCAGATCTTGGCAGTGCCTCTTGACAACTGTGTGTTGCCCCTGGGCAAGTTACTTTATTTTTGCTTTCACCTGTGAAGTAGAGGTAGTGGAACTTCTTCCTCAAGAGAAGAAATTAACTGAGCTAATACATGTAAAATGTCCAGCGCAGTGCTTGGCACAGTGAGTGTTAAGTAAACATTGTCTGCTATCTTATTCTAATTATCGATTGTGGGACTTAAGTTGCCAAGCAGTGGTCCCCGCATTGCCTGCTTTACTGCAGAGGTAAGACTGAATTATAACGAAGCCGTAGATTTGAATGTGAATCATGCACTGAGATAGTTGAAGAAGATTACTTTTAAGTTACCTGCTGCAATTTAGGTAAATATTCTTTCCTGGAAGAGGGAGAACTAGTCCAATACTTTTATATAGCAGAAAAGTACACTGAGATCCAGAGAGGATAGGCAAACCTGTTCAGATCAAGTTTCTGGATAGTACAAAAGAGACCTTGAATCCATCCCTGGGCCAAAGTGAAGTACACATTAACTGTGTTCTGAGTTAGGGAGTTTTTGCTCTAAACTTTCAAGTTCTTGTCTTTGAGAGTTAATGTTTTCGAGGTGAGGTTCTTCTGCCACAGTGTTCCCTTCTGTGGGTGATGAGTGTGATTCAAAGGTTAGCTGGTTGAGGCTGATCAGAGCAGAGCTGTTTTAAAAGCAGTGTTGAAAGTCCTTGGTACTGAAGAAATTTAGGCTTACTCTTAAAAAGCTATTTTCCTTGGTGTTATAAAGTTCTATGGGGCAATTTAGTTGCAACTAACTTCTTAGTCTTTGGAGATGAAACATTAGAGTCTATCCAAGTTACTGTATTCTCCCCCAGTTTATTTTACTTTTTATATTTTACTCTCTGCTATATAGATTGTTGTAATTAATTTGTAATTTAGCCCTCACTTTCTTCTGAGCCTTTCTTTAGAGGTTCCATGCATAATGTAAAAGTAAGAAATAAGGCTTGTATTGGTTTTTATATTTAAAACAGAACTGGAAATCCCTTTTGTGGAGGGAGTCTCTGTAGCAGCACAGTAAAAGTCTGAATAAGGTAGGAATTGGGGATTGAATGCTGATTCAGTGATTTGGAGTGAGTTAATTCCTACAGCTTTAAATAGCAATTATGGAAAATACTTGTGACCCTAGAAATGATAAGGGGTAATAATTGTAATTTAACAATTCCTTCTGTTTTGTGTTATGGAAATTCTTCTAGTACATATATCTGTCTTCTGGTTGAGCTTTATGTTTTCTGTTGTTGATTTTAAAAAAAAGTATTTAAAAAATAGAATGGTTTAAGGTGACAAAAGGTGTTTTGCTAAAATGTTTGAGACATATTTTAAAATAACATTAAAAATGTCATTTAAATGAAATGTTGACAGTAAACCCTAAAACTATTTTTTTTCAAATTAGTCAAATTCTTTAAACATGGTGATCTTAGTAAAAATCGCACAGTAGACATAATTCTTGGAAATTTCTGGATTTTCCCTTCCTTGGGGTAATGAGAGAGAAAACTGTAGTGTCCGCCCAGTCCAGCCTTCCTGTGTTCTAGATGAGGAAAGTAAGGCCTGCGGAGACAAAGTGACTTGTATTTGTCTTTCAGTCATTAAACGTATCTCCAGGTAGACTTGAGGCCAATGAAGCCAAACTTAAAACTCTTAATGTTTTAGAGCATTGTTACTGCATACAGTAATTGGGAACGGTAATACGGGTGCATGATTTTAGAACCAGGAGTAAGGTTAAATTTCTAAAATTGAAGTGATTAGATAGTGGTTAGATGTTGGAATGTCTTTGCAAATTATCATAAGGTAGGATAGCATTGTAAAGATAGAGTTATTTAAAAAACCCATTCAAATAAAAAAGAATATCTACAGTTACATGCCCACCACTGTGATTAAACACTGTTGATATTAGGGCATATTTGCGTCAGGTGCAGGTAGAGGCTAATTCTTCCACTCCTGCCTTCACTAATTGGAAGTTGATTTTTGTTATCCCTGTGATAGTTTGCATCCTCTATGAAGCAGATGCCAAGATAGAATCAGCCGTGCAAGAGTGTCAGGGGTAAACGCCTGTGAAGATAGGAGAGGAAGAAGGTTAGGTGGCAAAGCCTTCAGAATGGGTGCAGGTGTGACACCTGTGAAGGAAAACAGAAAGAAGGATGATTGATTATTGGACCCAGGAGCCTAAGAGTGCAGTGCAGCCAGAGCACAGGTCGTTAGAGTGCATTGGGCAGGAAAGGGCCTGCCCTAGAATGCCGGCTGTGTTCAGTCATTGGCCTGGCGTTGGTATGAAGGCTGCAGTGGACCCCAAAGGTGCTGGGCAGCTGGGGCTGTCAGCTAATTACACTTCTCTCAGCTCTTTCTCTCTTGAAGGGAGATCTGAGTGGCACGCTCTCAAGGCCGGCAGAATGCCCATGTGTGTTTTTGTACTTCAGTACGTACTTATGTGTGAAAAGCAAAATGTTTTGTTATTGTCAAAGTCTTTTTGTAAATGGAATTATTTGTGCATATTCATTTGCTTTGGTGTTTTCCAAACAAGTACATTCACTAACAGGCACAGAAAATTCCTTTCCTTCACCCAATTTTCACTAAGGTGTTAGGTTTATTAACTTTTTGCAGTACTGTCTTTTTGTGGTTTATGTTGGCATTTTTCTAAATTACTGGTGAGGTTAAGTGTGCTTTTATTATATGTTTTTTTGGCTACTTGGTTTCCTTCTGTGAATATACCTTTTGCTCTTTTTCTGTAGGGTGTTCTTTTTCTTACTAATTTGTGGGAGTTCTTTATATATTTGGATACTGATCCTTTATTAGGGTTACATATGTAGAGTTTTTTGTTTTCTCTCTAGTATTGGGGTTGATTGAGTTTCTTTTCAGGAAGGAATAAAAATATATCCCTGGTTGGATATGTTTCTGCTCAGAGACTGGACTTGGTACATAGCTCCTATTATAATTGTCACTAGGACTCTCGGTTTAAGATGAATGTCACTGAGAATTGACACATCTTTTTTTGTTATGTTTCAACTTTATTCAGTTCATTTGGTGTACTAATTATTAACCGATTGACCTAAATTTCAGTACCAGATGACTTGAAAAGCTCTGATTTAATTTCTGTCCAGCATCTAGTTATAACAGCATACCAATTAGAGGTTAAAGTTATAGCTTTAGTTTCCCCGATGGTCAGTTAGCTTCCTATAACAGGTTAACGTGCTGTGGACTAAAACCAAATTCAGCTGTCTTATGGGTTTGTCACTGATGATAAGCGAGTGGGCGAGTGTGTGCATGGGGAGGTGCAGCTAATAGAAGACCCTTGAAGGACTGATTTGTCAGTGCCACGTTAGTGTAGTGCTGGCTGTGTGCCAGACTGGTTTGAACACTTTATACCTATTAATGATTTAACACAACGATCAAAACAGTCATATCAGGTAAAGTTGTTATCACCGTTTTCCATATGAGGAAACAGAGGCATGGAGAGGCTTATTGTTATGGTTCAACCTAGTAACTTGCCCAAGGTAACCCATTCTAAGATGCCAGCTGTTGTCAGAAGCACCATTATTTTATATGTCACTAAGAAAGGAAAAACACCAAGATCGCATTAAGTGTAAGTTGCTGTCAGATTTCAATCTAGTGTATTTCAGGGAGAGCCAGCCAGAAATCCTCTTTAAGAAAAAACACTTAGGAGCAATACTTTATTGGATCAATTGCTTAGTCATTTCCATGTGGTCCCAGGTATTGTGGAGTTTTATGTTTAGGGTTGCCAGAGCCTGCTTCATGTCCAATTACATTCCTCCTCTTCCTGGAAGTGAAAACACAAATGAAATGGGAGGTATCTGGCTTGGTTGACTGGGGCAAATTGGAATGAATTGCTTCACTCCATGTATGTTGAAATAGTCATTTTCAGAGTGTAAAATACAATTGTTTTTTTGAGGGGAGCGATTTCTTGCGATTGGATGACATAAGGTTACAATGGACCCTGTTATGTTGGTTACCCTTTAGTTTAACAGCTGAGTATAACTTTTAAATATCTATCCCCCCCCGCATATGTTTTTCTGCAGATTTGCATTGAACTTGAGCTGTGGAATGAATTTAAGAACCAGGTCTTAATAAAGTGTGAAAAGATACACAAATTAAAATATCTAAGAGAGCATTTTAAAAAAGCCCCTTGGTTTCACCCGTACAGCTATCTGGTTAGTATTGTTCAACAACTAATTTTCCTCCCTTGCATATTATTCCCATCCTTCCTCCCCCATCAAAAAAACAAAAAACAAACTAACCCTGCCCCGCCTCCCCCCAAATCCCCAAAGTATATATTAGTGAATTGTATTCTATTTTTCAAAGACCAGAGTATACTTAAAGAAAATTGTAAGCTTTATTCTGTTTGTGAAGTTTGCCATGTTTGATTTGATCGTAGTGTAAGTTAACTAAGGACTAGTTTTTGTCTGCCCAGAACCCCAAGGTTTGCCTTGTACATTTACCGAGGGCACTTGGGTGAGTCTCTGCTCCTCAAGTTTGGCCATGGTTATCCTTTTCAGCAGTTTCATCTAGTGACTAAGAAATACTACCTGATGGCCCTATTTATGCCTGAAAAGGTTAATTAAAATTTTGGGCATTGGTTAAACATTCTGTTCACTTAAACTGTGCTGTTTTACACACATACGTACTCTTACTGAAGATTGCAGATCCTGCTTTACTGACATAGAAGCTTCTGGGCTTGGGCTAGTTCTGCTTTCAGACTTAGTGTGGATATAGGGCGATCAGGATGGTAAGAAGAGTAGGGGAAGTACTTGGCTAGTCTGGTCTTACTTGGTTCCATAAAGTCTTGGTGGTGTCATGTGCTTCTGCTTTCTTAGTTTTTTGAGCCACCAATTCGGTTTAAATATCTAAAGGTTTCTCTTCTCACTTGATGTAGCTGAATGTGGTTCTGCATTTAATAAGAACATTTGTGTGCACTGACTGACTTACCTTGAATAGGCACTTTGTAATGGACAGTTGATAATTAAGCACCAAGTTTAGTTAAAAAATGGAAACCCAAGGGAAAAAAATGAGCTTTAAAGTTGCATTTAAAAGCTGGTTTTCCCTGTTTTCTGTGCCTTTTTAGTAATGAATTTGTATGAATTAGAGATACACATCTTAGATGCATTCTTAAAAATTTATTTTTATCAAGGTGAATTCATATGACATAAAATTAACCATTTTAACGTGAAGAATCCAGTGGCCTTTAGTACATTTACATTGTGTGCACCTACCACCCACACCACCCAGTTCCAAAGTGTTTTCATCACCCCAAGAGAAAACCTCATCTCCCTTAAGCGCCTGCTTCCCCTCCCCCACCCCGTCACTGATGACAGCACACAGAGGGTGCTATGAGGCATGATGTGGCGGGGTCACCTGACCCTGGGGTGGAGGAGGGGCATTGAAGAAACCAGGAAGAAGTTTTAGGTGAAGTGGTCCTTTGAGCCAAGCCTTAAAAATAGGAGTTTTTCTGTGTTTATGATTTTATGATGTTTATTAATTTAAAAATTAATATATATAAGCTGTAAATGTTAAAAAATTATTTTGAAAATGCTAATCTTTCTTAAGAATTTCAATCTAGATTTTCTTTTAAATTGTCTTGAGCTGTGCTGTCCAGTAATATAGCCACTAGTGATCTATAATTTTTTTTTTTTTTTTTTTTTTGCGGTACGCGGGCCTCTCACTGTTGTGGCCTCTCCCGTTGCGGAGCACAGGCTCCTGACGCGCAGGCTCAGCGGCCATGGCTCGCGGGCCCAGCCGCTCCGCGGCATGTGGGATCTTCCCGGACCGGGGCACGAACCCGTGTCCCCTGCATTGGCAGGCGGACTCATAACCACTGCGCCACCAGGGAAGCCCCGATCTATAATTATTTAAATTTATTAAAATCAAATAAAATTTAAAATTCAGTTCTGTCACACTAGCAACATTTCAAGTTTGTAGCTGTTGGCTGCTGTATTGGACAGCGCCGAGTAGGACATTTCCATTATCCCAGAAAGTGCTGTTGGACAGCACTGATCTAGAGGTTCTGATGAAAGCTTTGTTTTTTATAATTAGTTCAGTAGTTTTGTCCCTTTAATCAAGGTGCATGATGAAATGTAATATTGGAACAGCCGATAAATATTATGATGGCTGTGTACTGAATTCCTCTAGTGGAGTATTTGTTAAAATATTGCTATTAAGGTATTCCAAACAGGCTTCTTGGGAAAGCAAGTAGAAATTGAAAGCTTGGAGAGGTTTGTTTTTTGAGGTGGTTATTTAGTACCTAATTAAACCAAAAGGATGATTAAGATATATGGCTATATTGAAGATAAATGTAGGACTTAAAAAATCAACAATATGAAGGCTCAGCCTTTTTTTTTTTTAGTTTTTAAAGGGATCTTTATTTTCATTTATTTATTTATGGCTGCGTTGGGTCTTCCTTGCTGCACGGGCTTTCTTTAGTCGTCGTGAGCGGGGGCTACTCTTCATTGCGGTGCACGGGCTTCTCATTGTGGTGGCTTCTCTTGTTGCGGAGCACGGGCTCTAGGCACGCAGGCTTCAGTAGTTGCAGCATGTAGGCTCAGTAGTTGCAGCGTGTGGGCTTCAGTAGTTGTGGTACGAGGGCTCAGTAGTTGTGGCTCTTGGGCTCTATAGCGCAGGCTCAGCAGTTGTGGAGCATGGGCTTAGTTGCTCTGCGGCATGTGGGATCCTCCCAGACCAGGGCTCGAACCTGTGTCCCCTGCATTGGCAGGTGAATTCTTAGCTACTTTGCCACCAGGGAAGCCCTGAAAAGGTTAGGTTTTTAAAACAGCTTTATTGAGGTTTAATTGACATAAACTATACATATTTACACATACACAGGTGTGCATATATTAGGCTGTTTGAAGTCCCACTGCTTACTGATGCTCTGTTCAGTCTTTTTCTTTCTTTTTTTAAAATAAATTTGTTTATTTTATTTATTTTTGGTTGCGTAGGGTCTTTGTTGCTGCGCACGGGCTTTTCTCTAGTTGCAGCGAGCTGGGGCTACTCTTCGCTGCAGTGTGCAGGCTTCTCATTGTGGTGGCTTCTCTTGTTGTGGAGCACAGGCTCTAGGTGTGCGGGCTTCAGTAGTTGTGGCGCACGGGCTCTAGAGCTCAGGGTCAGTAGTTGTGGCGCACGGGCTCAGTTGCTCCGCAGCATGTGGGATCTTCCCGGGCCAGGGCTCAAACCCATGTTGCCCGCATTAGCAGGCAGATTCTTAACCACTGCACCGCCAGGGAAGCCCCTCTCTTTCATTTTGAATGCTTTCTATTGCTATATCTTTAAGTTTGCCAGTCTTTCTTTTGTAGCGTCTAATGTGCTGTTAATACATGTATTTTTTTCATCTTCCAGGTTTCATATCTAGAAGTTTGATTTGGGTCTTTTAAAAAATTTTTCATTTTTTTATTGAAGTATAATTGACTAACAGTGTTGTGATAGTTTCAGGTGTGATTTGGACTTTTAAAATGTATTTCAGGTCTCCTGAGCATACTCAGCCTTGCCTCAAACTTCTCAAACACTTTGCAGTACAGTTGTAATTGTTTTAATGCCCTGGTCTACTAATTCTCCCATCCATCTCATTTCTGAGTTGGTGTCAACTGATTGATTTTCTTCCTCATTATGGGTTGTCTTTTCCTGTTTCTTTGCTTGTTTGGTAATTTTTGTTTGGATGCCAGACATTATGCATTTTACTTTGGATGCTGGGTATCTTTATATTCCTATAAATATTCTTGCGCTTTGTTCTGGAACATGGTTAAGTTCCTTAGACATGGTTTGTTCATTTCAGATCTTGCTTTTAAGCTTTGTTAGGTGGGATCAGAGCAGCATTTAGTCTAGGGCTAATTATTTCCCACTACTGAGCCAAAACCCTTCTGAGTACTTACTCTACCCAATAGTCCTTTAATTCTGAGGTTTTCCACTCTGGCTGTTGGGAATAGGCACTCTTCTTGGCCCTGTGTGAGCCTCATGGATTATTCTTTTTATTCTTTTGAGTAGTTCTTTATCCAGATACCTCAAGTATTTTCTTCAGAGGCATGTGCTGGTCAGTACTATGCTGAATACACAAAGAGGAGATCTCTGGAGTTCTCTTTCTGTGCAGCTGTCTCTTTTCTGGTATCCTGCCCTACAAACTCTAGCTGCCCTGGCTTCCTTGGCCTAAGTTTGCCTCCTAAACTTGGGGAGATTGCCTGACTTTCCCTGGGTTCTCTCTCCCTGTGCTGCCAGTTGGAAACTCTCTCCAGGCAATAAACCGGGATTTACTTCGTTCGTTTCCTATCTCTCAGGGATCGTTGTACTCTGTTGCTTGGTGTCCAGTGTCTTGAAGACTGTTGCTTTGTATGTTCGTTTTTAGTTGTTCATAATGACAGGGTAAATCTGGTTCATGTCACCCCACCTTGACTGGAAGCAGAAGTCTAGATTTTTTAAAAAAGAAAAGTAGAGGAATTGGTTATATTTCCTTTTTTAAAGAAAACATTAGTACACATTTACATGTTGTCATTTACCCCTAATCTATTTAGTTTCTTCTTGAAGCTGTTAGGGCTTTTTTTTTTTTTTTAATTGAAATATAGTTAATGTACAGTGTTATGTTAGTTTCAGGAATACTACATAATGATTTGATATTTGCACGCATTATGAAATGATCACCAGGATAAGTCTAGTAACCATCTTTCCCCATACAAAGTTATTACAATATTATTGACCATATTCCTTATGCTGTATATTACATCCCCATGACTGGAGGTTTGTACCTGTTAATCCCTGTCACCTATTTCACCCCCCCCCCCACCCCATCCCTTCTGGCAACCAGAGTGTACTGCCTGTGTTTTTTTCTAGGAGTTGTATGGTTTCAGGTCTTACATTTAAGTCTTTAATCCATTTTTGAGTTTATTTTTGTATGTGGTGTGAGAAAGTGGTCCAGTTTGATTCTTTGGCATGTAGCTGCATGATTTTTCCAACACCATTTATTGAAGAGGCTGTCTTTTCCCTATTACATATTCTTGTCTCCTTTGTTGTGGATTAATTGATTGTATAAATGTAGGCTTATTTCTGGGCTCTCTATTCTGTTCCATTTATCTATGTCCCTGTTTTGGGGCCAGTACCATACTCTTTTGATTACTGTAGCTTTGTAATGTAGTTTGAAATCAGGGAACATGATAACCCTCAGCTTTGTTGTTTCTTCTGCAAATTGCTTTGGCTTGTTGTGGCTTTTAAACTTTTAAGTTTGGGTTTTATGTTCATGGAAGCATTCTGTAAATAGAATAATAATAATGCTTTTAGAAACCAGAATATCAAATTTTATGTTTTCATATAGCCACTATTCATTTCAGTGTTCATGATAGAGTGCTTAGTCTGCCTACTCATTGAAATCTGATGATTCTAGCCAGAATTTTCCAAAGCAGGATTTTTTTTTTGAGTTCACTATTCTTTATAAAATATATTATTTAAAAATTATTCGTTCTAATAAGAACTAATACTTTTTCAGAGAAAAGTATACTTTTCTCTTTGAAAAGTATAATTTAGGAAATATCTCATTCTTGGACTGTCTTAGACTTCCATCTTGCTGAGATGTAATAAGTATTTGTGTGTGTGTGTTCCTTTTGAAGCACTTCTTACAGAATTTTTATTGTTTCCTAGTCATTTTCAGCTTGATGCCTTTTAGATTTTGAACATCTGGCGCTTTCATATGCCATATATTGATCCTCCTAAACTGAATTAGGGTTTTATATAACTGATGAACTATCATTTTGAGTCCTTGCTGGTGATCTGCTTGCTTGGCAATGGGTCAGTTTCCATGGCATTGCCATTTTTGTACAGTATTGTTAGTGGAGCAGAGAGGTTGGGGGTGGGCATGCAGGCCTCTCACCCTGCTAAAGCAGGGTAGAAGCTGGAGTAGCTGAGCTTTTATTTAGTTTTGCATTTTAAGTTTCTAGATAATTTTTAAAGTAAGAGTTGTATTGCTGTAAAAAAGTTTTGAAACCACACTTTCTATCTTATTAAGAACAAGTAGCAGTAGCAAAGTGAAAGTGTTGATACCAATGATTTGAAGTTTAAGTTCTGCAGACTTTAATGCAGTTAAGACAAAGCTAATAATCATTAGGCATTCTATAAGCATGCAACTTTTGCCTCAATTAGACACACTCATTGGTGGACTGTGTTTAATTGTGAAGGAAAAAACCAATTTAAGAACATGTATGAAATTGCAGTTATGCTCTGGAAAAAGTAAGATGAGATGTAATTAGGTGTTTTTTAGTTTTAGCTTTTCAGGAACGTAATTCCCCTCTGACACATCTATTGTCTTGCTTTTTACACATTGCACTTTTGTACATACTTTTAGGAACTCGTGTGAGAAAACGATGGACTCCTTTTACTTATGGTGGTCTAAGAACACTAATTTTTCTCTCTGTTACAGAATTTTACACTTATATAGTTTTCCTAAACATTAATGAGTTTGCTTTTTTGCTTATGAAGAATTTGAACATGTAGAAAACAATAGAAATATTAATGAGTCGGGGCTTCCCTGGTGGCGCAGTGGTTGAGAGTCCGCCTGCCGATGCAGGGGACACGGGTTCGTGCCCCGGTCCGGGAAGATCCCACATGCTGCGGAGCGGCTGGGCCCGTGAGCCATGGCCGCTAAGCCTGCGCGTCCGGAGCCTGTGCTCCGCAATGGGAAAGGCCACAACAGTGAGAGGCCCACGTACCGCAAAAAAAAAAAAAAAAAAAATTTAATGAGTCCTGTATGTCTGGCAACCAGATTTAATAATTGTAAGATTTTTTTTTTACTTATTGTATTTTTTAATTTCTGGCTGCGTTGGGTCTTCGTTGCCACATGCAGGCTTTCTCTAGCTGCAGCGAATGGGGGCTACTCTTTGTTGCGGTGCACGGACTTCTCATTGCGGTGGCTTCTCTTGTTGCGGAGCACAGGCTCTAGGCGCGCAGGCTTCAGTAGTTGTGGCACGTGGGCTCAGTAGTTGTGGCGCACGGGCTTAGTTGCTCTGCAGCATGTGGGATCTTCCTGGACCAGTGCTCGAACCTGTGTCCCCTGCATTGGTAGGCGGATTCTTAACCGGTGGGCCACCAGGGAAGTCCCTATAATTGTAAGATTTTTGTCATCTTTGCTTTAGCCAAAAAAAACCTTTTTGGCTAAAGTTTAGTAAATTTGCTTTTCCACATTACAGAAAATGAAGTTGTATATTAGACTTATTTATTGAATACTTACTATATCCAGTAGTCATAAAATGTCTTGTCTGGTGTACGTGAGTGCCGTGTGATAAAGTATGCCTGTGCTCTGACAGCCTGGGGGCATGGTGGGATGAGGTGAGGTGGTTGAAATTGGATGGGAGGGCTTTCCCGAGGTGACCCTTAGGTAGGTCTTGAAGGGCATATGAAGGGAAGCTCTCCAGGCTGAGGGATCCATATGTTTAGATCCTGTGGGTAGAGAGGATGTGACATTTTTGAGGAAATTTGATATAATTGAGGCTTGGGGAAGCAATCAGGAAAGTGGTGGAAGGTGAGACTATAGAGGTAGGCACATGACAGATCACAAGGGCCTTGTGTGCCAAGCTAAGGAGCTTATTTTATTTTTAAATAATAGCTTTACTAAGATACAATTCACACACCATAAAATTCACTCTCTTTTAAGTGTACAGTTTGGCAGTTTTTAGTATATTCACACAGTTGTGCAACTGTTACCACTGTCTAATTTCATTTTCATCACCCCCAAAGAAACCCTCTACTCAACTAGCAGTCATCCTCCATTTGGAATTTATTTTAAATGTTGTTTAAATGTTTTTATTTATTTTTTGGCCATGTCGTGTGGCTTGTGGGATCTCAGTTCCCTGACCAGGGTTTGAACCTGGGCCACAGCAGTGAAAGTGTGGAGTCCTAACCACTAGGCCACCAGGGGACTCTCTATTTTTATTTTATTTTACTTTATTTATTTTTTGGCTGCGTTGGGTCTTCATTGCTGCACGCAGGCTTTCTCTAGTTGTGGCGAGCAGGGGCTATTCTTCGTTGCAGTGCGCGGGCTTCTCATTGCGGTGGCTTCTCTTGTTGCAGAGCACGGGCCCTAGGCACATGGGCTTCAGTAGTTGTGGCTTGTGGGCTCTAGACCGCAGGCTCAGTAGTTGTGGCGCACGGGTTTAGTTGCTCTGTGGCATGTGGGATCTTCCTGGACCAGGGCTCGAACCCGTGTCCCGTGCATTGGCAAGCGGATTCTTAACCACTGCACCCCCAGGGAAGGCCCCTATTATATTTTAATTAGAGTATAGTTGATTTACAATATTGTGTTAGTTTCAGGTGTACAGCATAGTGATTCAGTATTTTTGCACATTATACTACATTGTGAGTTGTTACAAGATAATGGTTATAATGCTTTGTGCTCTCAGTAACTCCTTGTTGCTTATCTATTTTATATATAGTATTTTGTATCTGTTAATTCCATACCTCTAATTTTTCCCTCCCCCCTTCCCTCTCCCCTTTGGTAACCATGAGTTTGTTTTCTATATCTGTGAGTCTGTTTCTCATATACATTCATTTGTATTATTTTTTCGATTCCATATGTAAGTGATATTATAGTGTGTCTTTCTCTGATTTATTTCACTAAGCATAGTATTATCTAGGTCCATCATGTTTCCGCAAATGGCAGTATTTCATTCTTTATGGTTGAGTAATATTCCTGTGTGTGTGTGTGTGTGTGTGAGAGAGAGAGAGAGAGAGTTTGACAAATCTTAATCATATTGTCTGTTGATGGGCAGTTGGGTTGCTTCCAAGTGTTGACTATTGTAAATAGTGATTCTAGGAACACTGGATGCATATATATATATATTTTTTTTTTTCATGTATCTTTTTGAATTAGTGTTTTCTGTGCTTTTGGAGATATACCCTGGAGTGGAATTGCTGAATCATGTGGTGGTTCTATTTTTAGCTTTTTAAGGACCCTCCATACTGTTTTCCATAGTGGCTGCACCAATTTACATTCCCACCAACAGTGCACCAGGGTTCCCTTTTCTGTCTACCCTCTCCAGCATTTGTTGTTTGTAGACTTTTTGTTGATCATTCTGACTGGTGTGAGGAGTTACCTCACTGTGGTTTTGATTTGCATTTCTTTAATAATTAGTGATGTTGAGCATCTTTTCGTGTGCCTGTTGGCCATCTGTATGTCTTCTTTGGAAAAATGTCTATTCAGGTCTTCTGCCCATTTTTTGCTTGGGTTGTTTGGTTTTTTTTGATACTGAGTTGTATGAGATGTTTGTATATTTTGGATATTAACCCCTTTTTGGTCGCATCACTTGTAGATATTTTCTCCCATTTTGTAGGTTCTTGTTTCGTTTTTTCAATGGTTCCCTTTGCTCTGCAAAATTAAGTGATTTTTTTTTTGCTGTACGCGGACCTCTCACTGTTGTGACCTCTCCCGTTGCGGAGCACAGGCTCCGGACGCGCAGGCTCAGCGGCCATGGCTCACGTGCCCAGCCACTCCGCGAAATGTGGGATCTTCCCGGACCGGGGCGCGAACCTGTATCCCCTGCATCAGCAGGCGGACTCTCAACCACTGCGCCACCAGGGAAGCCCTAAGTGATTTTTAATAACCATTTGTCAGTGGTTCCCATTGCTGTGCAAAATTAAACGAGCTTTAATAACCGTTTAAGACTTATGTCTCTTAAAAATGACACATTAATGTCTGTGTTATGGAAGCAATAGTGTAATATTTTTGTGAAATACTACCTGCCATACTGACCATGTGTTTTAAAGCTACACTGCCCCACTTAGGAGAGTCATTGCTCTTCATTGAGCAAGGCTGGAGAGTTTTAAGCCACAGAGTGCTGTGAATGTGATTGGAAAGATCATTCGTTGTTGTGATGAGGAGAGCTTGTGGGAATGAATTAACGGAAGGTAGAGAAGACTACTTATTTATTTAGAAACTTGTAAATGAGCATGTACTATGTGCCAGACACCTTTGTAGGCACTGTGAACAGACTAGACATACCAGCCCTCATGGAGTCAAGTTCTGGTGAGGGGATGCCGTGGGGGTAGGAGGGAAATGAGGATGTGTTGGAAAGCTCTTAAGCAGTTACAGTAGACAGACTGTAATGATAGATTTAATGTGGGGTACAAGGAGGTGTCGACAACTCCTAGGATTTTGGCTTAAGTGACTTGGTGATTGGTGGTGCCATCCACTGAATAGGGGATGTAGCAGTTTTGAGGTTGAGATACCTGCACATAATAATTCAGGCAACATTTATGGAGAATTGTCATGGACTCTTCTCCCATCTCGCCTCTAAGTTGCGTCCACCTCGTCTGTCTTCTTGTTGTACCTTGTTACTTACTTCTGTCATAGGACTTCTCTATCTTTAGGTAAGTATTAGCTTCTGTGTCTTCGCCACTGCCCATTGAGGGTGGGAACTGCCTATATCATTTTCGTATCCCTGCCTACAGACCATCTCTGCTAGCTTGGAGAATATGATTGCTTCTTATTTGCCTCCACTGCAGCTGTCCTCCTGTAAGCCATCATCATCTATAACTTTAATTACTGAGGTTGCCTTCTAGTAAGTCTTCTGCTTCCACATGTTAAAATGTAAGTCAGTATGTTTCTCTACTGCTAAGAACCTCACAGTGGCCCGTGTTTCATTTAGGGTAAAAGTGAAAGACTTCACAACGGTCTTACAAGACCTACTTAGTCTGGTTCTTGTATTACTTTTATGACTTTTATCTCCTTTCCTTCTTACAAATCTTTGCTTAAGTGTTACCTTCTCAATGAGGCCTGTCTTGACCTACCTACCTATCCATCTGTAAGTATGTTATCCCTAAAATACAGACAGTCTAGCATCATACTGTATTCTTTCAACTATGTGATATTCTGGAAAAAGCAAAACTACATAGACAGTAAAAAGAACAGTGGTTGCCAGAGGTTAGAGGAGGAGGAGGAATGATTAGGCAGAACACAGAGGATTTTTAGGGCAGGGAAAATACTCTGGGATACCATAGTAATGGATACACGTCATTGTACGTTTGTCCAGACTCATAGAATGTACACCACCAAAAGTGAACCCTAGTGTGCTGTGGACTCTGTGTGATTATGATGTGTCAACATAGGTTCGTCAGTGGTAACAAATGTCCCACTCTGGTGGGGATGTTGATAATGGGAGAAGCTATTCGTGTGTAGGGGCAGAAAGTATATGGGAAATCTCTGTAATTTCCTCTTGATTTTGCTGTAAACTTAGAGCTGCTCTAAAACAATTAAGTCTTTAAATATAAAAAACAACAATAACAACAAAAAATCTAACCACAGGTAGCACAATTAAATAAAATTAATATTTGTTCCTTAGTATAATTAAATCTCCAGTCGTCTCTTTTTAAATAGTTGTTTAGATCAGCATTCAAACATGATGCACATGTTGCATTAAAAAAATAGGTTTATTGGGACTTCCCTGGTGGCGTAGTGGTTAGGAATCCTCCTGCCAGTGCAGGGGACATGGGTTCGAGCCCTGGTCTGGGAAGATCCCACATGCCACGGAGCAACCAAGCCCATGCGCCCACAAGCCACAACTACTGAAGCCCACGTGCCACAACTATTGAAGCACGAGTGCCTAGAGCCTGTGCTCTACAACAAGAGAAGCCGCCGCAATGAGAAGCCTGCGCACCGCAGCGAAGAGTAGCCCCTGCTTGCAGCAACGAAGACCAAACACAGCCAAAAATAAATAAATAAATTTATTTATTTTTTTAAAAAAGATTTATTGGGACTTCCCTCGTGGTCCAGTGGTTAAGACTCCGAGTTCCCAATGCAGGGGGCCTGGGTTCGATCCCTGGTCGGGGAACTAGATCCCACATGCATGCCACAACTGAGAAGTCCACATGCCACAACTAAGGGCCTGCACTCTGTAACTAAGATCCCAAGTGCTGCAACTAAGACCTGGTACAGCCAAAATAAATTGATAAATAAAATATTAAAAAATAGCTTTATTGAGGTATAATTGACATTCAATAAATGTCATATTTAAAGTGTACAGTTTGATTAGTTTTTTTTAAAATGAATTTATTTTTGGCTGCATTGGGTCTTCGTTGCTGCGTGCAGGCTTTCTCTAGTTGTGGTGAGTGGGGGCTACTCTTCATTGTGGTGTGCGGGCTTCTCATTGCAGTAGCTTCTCGTTGCGGCACATGGGCTCTAGGCATGCGGACTTCAGTAGTTGTGGGCTCTAGAGCGCAGGCTCAGTAGTTGTGGCGCACGGGCTTAGTTGCTCCGTGGCATGTGGGATCTTCCCGGATCAGGGCTCGAACCTGTGTCCCCTGCATTGGCAGGCGGATTCTTAACCACTGTACCACCAGGGAAGTCCCAGTTTGATTAGTTTTGACATATGTATACACCTGTGAAATTATCGCCACAATCAAGATACTGAATATATTCATCACCCCCCACCCCCAGATTTCCTCATGCCTCTTTGTGACTCCTCCTACCTTTGTCTCTTCCTGCAAGCAACCGCTGATTTGCTTTCTGTCACTGTAGGTTAGTTTGCATTTTGTAGAGTTTTATATAAATGGAATCTTAAATTATGTACTATCTTGTCTGGCTTCTTTCAGCATAATTAATTTGAGACTCATCCACATTGTTGCATGTGTCATTTGATTATTCTTTTTTATTGCTCAGTAGTATTACCTTGTATGGATACACCAGAAATTTTTTATTCATTCACCTCTTGAGGGACATTTGAGTTATTTCCATTGTTTGGCTATGACAGATAAAGCTGCTGTGAATAATATTTGTGTACAGGTCTGTGTGTGAACATATATTTCCTTCTCTTGTGGGTAAATGCTCAGGAATGGAATCATATAGTAGTTGTATACTTAATTTTTTTAAGAAACTGCAGACTTTCCCAAAGTGGTTTTATAATTTTACCTTCTTACCAGCCGTGTATGAGAGTTCCAGTTGCTCCACAACCTTACTAACACGTGCCATGGTCAGTCTTTTCAATTTTAGACATTCTAATATGTGTGTAGTGGTATCATATTGTGGTTTTTTTTTTTTTTTTTTTTCTTTTTGCGGTACGCGGGCCTCTCACTGCCGTGGCCTCTCCCGTTGCGGAGCACAGGCTCCGGACGCGCAGGCTCAGCGGCCATGGCTCACGGGCCCACCTGTTCCGTGGCATTTGGAATCTTCCCGGACCGGGGCGCGAACCCGTGTGCCCTGCATCGGCAGGCGGACTCTCAACGACTGCGCCACCAGGGAAGCCCCATATTGTGGTTTTAACTTACATTTGCCTACTGACAAATGATATTGAACGCTTAAAAAATATGCTTATTTGTCATCCCCATTGCTGCTTATAAAGGTTCACTTCACTGTCCTGGCTCCGTGGCCTGGAAGCTCTCTCGAAGCAGGAAGCTGGGACAGCAGTAGGGCTGATCTCCTTTGTTTCCCTTTTTTCTTTTTTTTTGGGCTGTGTGGGCTCTTCATTGTGGGCTTCTCTCTAGTTACGCCAAGCGGGCTTCTAGGCTTCTCTCTCCTTGTGGTGCACGGGTTTAGTTGCCCCGCAGCATGTGGGATCTTAATTCTTCCACCAGGGATCCAACCCGCGTCCCCTGCATTGGAAGGTGGATTCTTAACCACTGGACCACCAGAGAAGTCCCTTGTTTCCCATCTTTCAAGGATCACTGATGTGCGTTGTCTGGAAGACCATTGTTTCTTATATTTTGTTTGTTTGTCTGGATTTTTCAGGGAGGAGGGTAAATCTGGTCTCTGCTACCATCTTGGCCAAAAGCACACACATAAATCTTAATTTGTAGATTTTCCCATCTTTGTTTTTGATTTCCCTCGTAATTTAGTTGTAGAAAACCACTAGATTGGTTGAGTTTCCCTCATTCTGGATTTTCTGATTGCATCCCTGTACTGGTTTTTTTTTTAAACTAGGCCATTAAAATTTTTTTTTTTAAACAATAGTTTTCTTGATGACTGTAGACATGTAAGGCTGATTGGTAGTATTCAGAAATATCAGAGTAATGGTTTCCTGATTGGTGTGTAGTCTTCAATAATTATAAGGAGTTATTTGTATGTATCTGCTGTCAAACCAGTAAGACTGCATTTATGCATCTGTCATTTTCAGAATTGTTGGTAACCTGGGCATATTTTCCCCAGATGACCTTGCCTCCTTGTGTCACTAGGCCCAACTCGCTCACGTTCACCTCAATGACAGTACCTTTGGTAATAACACCCAAAGTTGTATATAGTGGGGATGAGGGATTCTTCTTCACACCAAGTATTGGCAGGCAGAAGGTGGCTTTCAGTTCAGGATGTGTTACATGGGCCTTCTTAAAACGTAATCTCATTGGCCTAATATGAATCTTTCATATTTAGGTGGTTTTCGAGTAAAGCCATCTCCAACAAAGCAAACTTTAGTAACCATCCTCTTCCAGGCTTTCTTCTTTCTCTTTCCTGTTCGAATAACTTTTAATACTTCTGTTTCTCCCTGGGCACGAACTTTGGGCAGTGGGACTTCCCATTTTCCCGCCTTCTCTTTTCGTTTTTGTTTGATCATATTGGAAAGTACTTTAGCTCGAGACTGTCCCTCTCTGTCCAGTAGATATGCAGGTACTGCTCCTTGTGGAGTCTTTTCATCGTTCTTCTGTTTGGTGTTTCTTTTTTCATGCATCTTAATAGTCTTTTTCATTTGTATTTTCTCAGCATGGCGGTTTATGGTAGAGCTTAGCTTTCCGACCAGTCATTTTTTTTGCCTTCTTTGAACGTTCATAAGCCTCTAGATCTTCCTTCTTTCTCTTTTTCTCATGGTAATCCAAACGATATCCATACCGCTTACAGTGTAACTCGATATATTCATTTTGTGGCATGCTGACGGTGGCCGAGCCACTGGGTGCAGCCGCCAGGGCGCGAAGAAGCTCTCAATTTTCTGGTCTTAGAGACCCACCCCCTGTACTGTTTTTAACATGTTCCTTTATCCTTTATGTTTTCTATAAACTGGTGGTTAAATTTAGAGGATTGATCAATTTCTGATTAAAATTATTTTGGGCAAGAATAATTCAGAGGAGATATTTTGCCCATCCTATTTAAATGAAAACCTCCATTGCACTCCAGTCCCGCTTATCCTGGTATACTGTTTCTTAATTTCATAGCACCTACTAACGTAATATAAATGTACGTATTTGTTTAATATCTGTTCTAAAACGTAACCTCCATAAAGGCACAGGTTTTTGTTTATGCTGTATTCCCAGAGTCTAGAACATTGTGCAGCACGTAGTTGGCACAAAGTAAAAATCTTTTGAACGAATAAATGAATGAAATACAAAGGCACAGAACTGGTGAACTCTCATTACCCTCATTACCATTCATAGAAAAGTAACATTTTCTTTTGTTAGAATAATTGTGCTTAACAACACTATTAAAGACAATGTAAAATCTTCTGGAACTGGGGCAGTTAGGAACTCCAGAGGTGGACTTTGGAGGAGGGCTGTGTAACCAGCTCTACTTCTTTCTCTGAGAATAACCCTCCTTTTGGTAGCTAGCAGAGATTTATTGGCTCTTTAAAGTCCGAGCTCAGAGTCGCGCAGCCTTTTTCAGGGGATCAGGAAAGTGTTCCTCTGCTCAGAGTGAGACTGCTACTCTGCCAGCCTAGAGGCTTCAACAGAAGTTGAAAGGAAGCCCCCGAACTTCAGATGTTCCTGGCGAGGTCCTCACCCCACCTTCCCCTCCCTCAGCACTCCTAGCTTCTCTGTCGCTCTCTGCCATTGGTATTGATCTCGTTATGTGCTTTTTAATTTTCTTTTTCTTTTTGGCCGTGCAGTGTGGCTTGTGGGATCTCAGTTCCCCGACCAGGGATCGAACCTGGGCCATGGTGTGAAAGCCTGGAATCCTAACCACTAGGCCACCAGGGAAGTCCCATATGTTCTTTTTTCTTGGTTATCAGTCACCAAGAAGGCCAGGATTCCTAGGTCATCCCCTTGTTCCATAGGCTTTAATCTCTAAGACACTGTACATTTTTTTTCTGATCGCATCTCGCACCCCTGACCTTCTCTTGACCTTCTCTTGACACCTGAGCCTTCTGGAACTCAGGGTACACCAGCAGAATCCCCCTAATCCTCAATTTCTTTTGTGAATGTTCCTCACATTCTTGTTCTTACTGCAAATTCGTTGTCTCCTGATGGCACTATTTTCCCTGCAGCCCTCTCACGTGGTACATGCCTTTTCCCCTACATTCCTCATATCACTGTGCTTGGAAGTGGGATGTCTTCCTTGTTCTGTATTGCCACTCCTGTACCATTTTTTTCTCTTCCATAAAAACACCCACAGTGAATATGATGTCATCAGATTATACCACTCACTACTGCTTTTTGAAGCTTCTCCAAAGGTAGCTGTGGAGGATTGAACCCCTTATTACGGAGTCACTCTGTATCTCTTGTAATGCTTCTTACCTCATATCAATATAGTTACGCCAGTTTCTTTTTGTTACTGTTTGCGTAGTGACTTTTCATCTTTGTGCTTTCAGTCTTTCTTTATTCTTATGTTTTAGGTATGTCTGTACACATTTTTATCCAAATCTTAAAAGGAAATTTTTGCTTTTATGTAGGACATTTAGTACCGTTTACAGTTTCTTTTAAGTATTTGCTCATATATTTGTAGTTAGATCTACTGATTGAAAGCTTTCTATTTATTTGACCCACCTGTTCTGTTTCTTTCTTGTTCCTTTGATCTTCTTTTGCATTTAGTGTTTATTATTTACCCTGTCTCCTTAGCTTGGTAGTTATGTGCTCTTTTTCAAAATACTGTTCTCTTAATGGTTTTATTTTGGTTTGCAAATTTTTTTTATTGTGGTAAAATACACAGAAAATTTACCATCTTTAATCATTTTTAAGTGCACAGTTCGGGGTATTAAACACATTCATGATGTTGTGCAACCATCACCGCCCTCCATCTCCAGAACTCTTTTCATCTTGTAAAATTGAAACTCTATACCCATTAAACACGCTCCATTCCCTCCTCTCCCAGCCCCTGGCACCCACCCTTCTACCTTCTGTCTCTCTGAATTTGACTGCTCTAAGTACCTCATATAAATGGAATCATACAGTTGTTGTTTTTTTTTTTAATTCCTTTGGCATAATGTCCTCAAGATTCATCCATGTTGTAGTATATGTCAGAATTTCCTTCCTTTTTAAGGCTGTTTAAAGAGCAGTTTTGCCAGATACAAGATTTTTTGGTTGATGGTTTTTTCCTTTTAGCACTTTGAATATATTGACTTACTGTCTTCTGGCCTCCAAAGTTTCTGATGAGAAATCTGCTTATAATCTTATTGAGGATCCTTAGAATGTGACGAGTAATTTCTCTCTTGCTTTCAAGATTCTGTCTTTGACTTTCACAAAGTTTGATTGTTTCTGCTGTACAGCAGAGTGATTCAGTTATACATATATATATGTTCTTTTTCATATTGTTTTCCATTATGATTTATCACAGGATATTCAGTATAGTTCTCTGTGCTGTACGGTAGGACTTTATTGTTTATCCATTCTGTATATAATAGTTTGCGTCTGCTAATCCCAACCTCCCACTCCATCCAATGCCCCCTGCCTCGCCCCGCAACCACAAGTCTGTTCTCTAGGTCTGTGAGTCTGTTTATGTTTGTAGATATGTTCTACATATGTGTTGTATTTTAGATTCCACATATAAGTGATATCATATGGTATTTATCTTTCTCTTTCTGACTTACTTTGCTTGGTATGATAATCTCTAGGTCCGTCTATGTTACTGCAAATGACATTATTCCATTCTTTTTTATGGCTGAGTAATATTCCACTCATACATATACTACATCTTTTTTTTTTCGGTACGCGGGCCTCTCACTGTTGTGGCCTCTCCCGTTGCGGAGCACAGGCTCTGGACGCGCAGGCTCAGCGGCCACGGCTCATGGGCCCAGCCGCTCCGCGGCATGTGGGATCCTCCTGGACCGGGGCACGAATCCGTGTCCCCTGCATCGGCAGGCGGACTCTCAACCACTGCGCCACCAGGGAAGCCCTATACTACATCTTTTTCATCCATCCATTTGTCGATAGACATTTAGGTTGATTCCATGTCTTGACTACTATGAATATGCTGCTATGAACATAGGAGTGCATGTATAAAAGCTGAAGTTGAAATTAACGCAGTTTACATTCCAACCCTTTTTCTGGAAGTTGCAAGCCTTCAGTAGACCCCAGAGTTACTCAGTAGTTACATCAACAGATTCTGCCAGTGCAGTTGTTGTCTAGGTGGGGAGACAGATTTCGGGTGTTTCTTATTCCACCATTTTCCCAGAATCTTCTCCTTTAGAGATTATAATTTACATCCTTGATTTATCAGTCTGATGTAAACTAGGTGCTTTTACCCTCTTAAAGGGCAGTGCAAGGAGCATAGAACCCTTCAGTTACCCTTTGTGCTCCCTGTGTGCCTTGTTGTTTTATATTTTGTCTTAAGTGTTTTAATTCCTATTAGAAACAATTATCTTACACAATTATTTCATTAGGGTTTATTTGCATGTTTACCCTTTTTGTTGCCCTTCGTTCCTTTGTGCCCCTCATAATTTTCTATCTGGGTTTATTTTTCTTCTGCTTGCAGAATATCCTGTGATATTTCTTCTGGGGTAAGCCTGCTATTGATAAATCTATCTGAAAATGTTTTTATGTCAGGTTTATTCTTTTTTTTTTTTTTTTTTGCGGTACGCGGGCCTCTCACTGTTGTGGCCTCTCCCATTGCGGAGCACAGGCTCCGGACGCGCAGGCTCAGTGGCCATGGCTCACGGGCCCAGCTGCTCCACGGCATGTGGGATCTTCCCAGACCGGGGCACGAACCCGTATCCCCTGCATTGGCAGGCAGACTCTCGACCACTGTGCCACCAGGGAAGCCCATATGTCAGGTTTATTCTTGAAGGTTAGTTTTACTGGGTATAGAATTCTAGGCCACAGTTATATTCTTTGAGCACTTCAGAAGTATTTCATTGTGTTTTGTTTTTTAATATCTTTATTGGAGTATAATTGCTTTACAATGGTGTGTTAGTTTCTGCTTTATAACAAAGTGAATCAGCTATACATATACATATATTGTCTTCTTTTCTTTTTTAGTAAAGTAGTATTATTGTAACCTGCCTGGTTTTTTTTTTCAGGTGGTTTACAATTTTTTTCTCTTTGTCTTTGTTTCAACTATTTTATTGTGATGTCCCTAGGTATGAATTTTTTTTTTTTTAAGTTTGTTTAGGATTCTTAGGGCTTCTTGAACCTGTGGCTTGCTGTCTTTTCATTAATTTTAGGAACTTCTCAGTCACTGTTCAGTTATTGCATCTGTTCCATTCCTTTTTGAAACTTCAATTTCATATATGTTCTGTATCTCTGTCTCTTAGCCTCTAGTCTGTGTTTTTCAAGTTTTAATATCTTTGGGCTTCATTTGACTTATTTTATTCTAAGTTGTCTTTCTCTATCTGCTTTTAAATCCATCCATTGAGTTCCTAGTTTCAGTTTGTATAGTCTTTTTTTAGTTTTAGAGCTTTCATTTGGTTCTTTTTTTATAGTTCCTAGTTCTCTGCTAAAATTGTATGTCTTGTCTTTTATCTCCTGGAACATTGTAAGTATAGTTATTTTAAAATCTGGTAACTCTTAATATGTGGAATGCTTGTGGATGTTTCCATTTTATATTTCTTCTGTCTTTTGTTCGTGTTGTATTGTTTCCTCATATGCCTGGTCATTTTTTATCGCATGTTTTATATCAAACTTGCAATTTACAAAATTGGTTATAAAAATGTTTTGAGGCCCAGGATAATATCTTCTTCTAGAGAGGATTTATTTACACTAGCACTCTGGAATCACCTTAGTCCAGTTTCAGATGACCCAGTTGAAATGATTCAAAGCTGAACTGCAGTCCCTTTGAGGGTCTGTTTACTTCAGCTTCATCCTTAACTCCTAGTGTATATAGCCTTTTGGAGTGTCAGCCAAGAAACGGGCGCTCACTAGCTGCTGTCCTTTTCTCCTCTCCCCAGTGGCCATACTGGTGGAGTCCAGTGTCTTTGCCCCAACTCCAGAAGCCTGTCAGATACATTACTCCATCTCTTGATGGTCCCCTATGAAATTGGCAAACATCCTTGAGGGGAAGAGTGACCTCAGTAGCTGGACGTCCCTTCCTAAGCTTCAGTCTCTCCTGCATTCTGGCCTTATCTTGTCAGTTGTCTGATTCCTTCAAGCAGATGTTTTAAATATTTTGTTCAGGTTCTCAGGGAGGGGTCTGAGTTACTAGAACAGAAGTAGCTTCTACCTTTCTGTCACTTAGTACAGTACAGTGTCTGTAGTCTTCTATGATTTCAGTATCCCTGAAGATAGTTGATCCCAGAGCAACTGTGAATGACTGGACAACAGTTAAACAACAGTGACCCCGGTCCTTAAATACCTTGGCTTCTTAGTTCCTTGACCTCTCTCCCAGGTATCCTGTTCTCTACCCTACCTTGTATACCCATTCCCTTGAATTACCATTATCTGAAACACCCCTGTCATCTTAATTTCAAACTTAGCGCTCTGACTGCTTCTTCCTGAACTTTTTAGCTCGCACCTTCCACCATCCCATTTCCTACAGTCTTCAGCCCCATCGTGACCTTCAGTTCATTGATCCTACCACCTCTTCCCCTGAGCATTCTCATGTTTTTGTTCACTTTGAGTTCCACAGTCAGTCGTTATAATACATCCTCTGCTCCTATTACCTTGTTTTCCTCTAGTTTCATCTATAGTCTTGGCTAAGCCCCCACCTGTGTCTTAGCCTGGATTCTCCAGAAAAGAGCGTAAGACAAAGCTTATATTGCTAATACTTTATGTGAAGTTAGAGTGAGGGGGGAAAGAAGAAAGTTAGGCGGAGAAGGAGAGAAAGCATATACAAAGCGAGTGGTATGTTATCAAGCTGGCCACAGTTTCACAAGAACCTTAGCTGGTTGCTAGGCAATGCTGGAAACCTCCAGAGAATCATGGCACCTCTCAGAACACTCCCAGGGGGCAGGTGTGTGGGGAGGACAGCTGAGAAATGTGTTGGCTCCTTCCTGTTTCCTGCCTCTTAATGGTCAGAGTTGCCCCACAGGGTCTTAACTGTTCTGTGCTTTCGGGTTTGTTACTTGGGCTCTCCAGGTACCTGCTGGAGAAGCAGCTGAATTTGGGCATTGGAGCTGCTGTGGCTTCTGCCACAGTGGGCAAAACAAAGCCCGCCAAAGCCCGACCCTCACCCCTGGGGGGAGGAAGGGACAGCTGGCGGTGTTAGGAAAGGACACACGGGTCATGGGCTGGGGCTCTGTGATCATGTGAATCTTGCGAGCTTTGGCTAGGCCTGGTGGGGCAGCTCTAGCTGGGAGGTGGAGCAGCAGGCGAGTCTGGGTGGATTTGGAGGGGGCGCATGAACTGCATCTGTTCTGGCCTGTTTAATCCAGCCTCTTGCTTATTTTTTGCTTGGGTCAGTATAGCTGAAATGTGGCTGGAGAAACCGTACTGACTAGTCTCACTTTAGAGTCATGATCACCAAAATCAAGTAGGCCTGTTACTGGTTATATTCTGTTTTCTCATTCCAGTTACTCTCCTGGACAGTATTTAAATATCTCACTTTAAACCTTGAATTCTTCCTTCCCCATCCTTCCTTTATTTCACTGGGAAAAAAACTGAAGCAATTGGAAGAAAACTTCCACAGGTTCCTACTGGCATATGGCACCTTCCCACTTCTGTGCTTGACCCTCTGCCTCATCTTCTGTGTTTATGCTCCTGGCTGAGGCCACCGTCTTTTCATGTGCATTCGACCCCATCACCTTCTACCTGCTCAAAGACATCACTCCAGTAATTCATCCTTTATTTGCATCATCAAATTTTTCTTCTCTATTGTATCATTCTCAGTAGCATATAAAATGCTGTTATTTCTCCCTTGTTTTTTAAAAAAATTCCTCTCATAATTAATTGTCTGTTTTCTCTTCTTTCCTGTTCTCTTATTCTTTCTTGAACACATTCCATTTAGGCCCCGCTCCTCTAAAATTGCTCATAACATCACTAGTGACTTCCATGTTGCTAAATGCAGTGGTCACTTTGCAGTCCTCACCTTATTTGACCTGTTTACCCCCAGAGACCCTGTAGATTACTCCTCTCTGAAGCCTGATTAGGCAGGGTTCTCCAGAGAAACAGAATCAATAGGAGATACATCTCTGTCTATGTCTATATCTATATCTGTGTGATTTATTACAAGGAATTAGCTCATGAGGCTCTGGAGGCTTAGAAGTTCCAAAATCTGCCACCAGCAACCTGGAGACCCAGGAGAGATTCTAGTTCTAGTTTGAGTTCAAAGGCCTGAGAAACCAGCTCAAGTGGTCAGGTTGGAGAAGTTCCCTCTTACTCAGCCTTTTTGTTCAATTCAGGCCTTCAACTGATTGGATGAGGGCCACTTACTTTATGAAGGGCAATCTGCTTTACTCAGGCTACCAATTCAAATGTTAATCTCATCCAAAAACACCCTCAGTGACAAACCCAGAATAATGTTTGACCAGTATCTGGGCACCCTCTGGCCTGGTCAAGTTAACACATAAAATTAACCATCACAAACCCTTTCTTGTGACATCTAGAACAAGATGCCTATTTAGTCCCTACAGGATCTGGTCCCTGTCACCCCTGACCTTAGCTCCCACTTTTCTGCACTCTAGTCACAGATGCCTCCTTGCTCTTTCTTGACCACTGTCAGACGTGCTCCTGCCTTAGGGTCTCTGCTATCTAAAAATTTCAGCTGCATCCCTGGTGCTTCCTGTTCCCTCTCCTTGCTTTATTTATTTTTTTCTTATTCACTCTTATCAATCCAACATACTTGCTTATTTATTTTGTCTGTTGTCTGACTCCTCCAACTAGAAGGTAAGCTTTGTGAGGTGAGGGCTTTTCAATCTTGTTGCCTTTCATACCCCCAACTTCTGAGATAGCGCCTGGTACAAATTTGTCTCTCAGTAACAGCTTTCTTTTTGTTTAAAAACATGGACAGAAACTCTTCCCAGGAAGTTTACAAAATACAGGTTTCTAGCCTGGAGTTCTCAGCAGTGAATACCTTTATTGGCTTATAGATGCCTTTTGTATATGTCTTTTCTTAGATATGTCTTCGATAGTTAACTATGGATGAGCTGACGTAATTCTGAAGGCACATTACCAGCTTTCTCACCTCCTTTCTTTCTAGCTCCGTGTGTGTGTGTGTGTGTGTGTGTGTGTAAGAACCAACACTGCTGCGGGATTTCCCTGGTGGTCCAGTGGTTAAGACTTCGCCTTACAATGCAGGGGGTTTGGGTTCCATCCCTGGTCAAGGAGCTAAGATCCCACACGCCTCAGGGTCAAAAAACCAAAACATAAAGCAGAAGCAATATTGTAACGAGTTCAGTGAAGACTTCAAAAATGGCCCACATCAGAAAGAAAAAAGAACCAGCACTCTTGAAGCCCTTTACAAACATGATCTTATTTAATCCTTAAAACAATCCTGCAACACAAATTGTATCACCCCCATTGTACAGACGATGAAACTGAGATTTAGAGAGCTTAAGCAGCTTGCCTGAGGTCTCAGTTGGTGAGTGGCAGAACCCAACTTGGGGTAACTTGATCTAGATCCTATATTCTTGACTGTTAGTACATTATATGCTGCCTTCTAGATATAGAGATGTCATCTTGTTTTGTGGCATGCAGGAGCTTGGAAATCTTGGGCAGGCTGTTTGTCGCCTTTCAGCCATAATGGTGATAAATATTCAAGGTGCTTAGAATACAAAGCAACCGTTCAAAGTCAGGAATCCTCTCTAATATCAGTGCAGTAATAACTGAACCTCAAGCCTTTCTCAGCTTTAGCCTCCCCAGGTCTTCTTGGGTCAGTCTACCTGTTAGGTTCCTGGATCTGAGGTCCATACCTTGTCCAGGAGATTAGAAGGGTAATGGTGACTGCCATCACGAAAGAGCTGGCCCTTTCTGGCTCAGGTTATCAAATCAGCTCTACCTACCACTGGAGTATTCCATGAGGAATTATAGGAGTCCCCTTCTGCCTCAAAGGAAAGTGTAACAAACCACTCAAACTTCATGGCCTTAGATAACAACTCTTATTTCATGGTTCTTGCTGAGCTGGATAGCTGTTCTGCTGGGCTTACTTGGGGTGTCTCATGTGGTGGCTGTCTGGGAGTAGCGGGGGTTGGTGTCATCTAGTGGCCTCACTGAGATGCTGGGACAGCTGGACCTATTTTCTTCTCTGTGTAGTCTCAGGACCTATCCTTTTTCCAGTGGGCAAGGTGTCCACTGGGATAGTCAGATTTCTTATGTAGTGGCTCAGGGCTCCCCTAGGCAAGCATTCCAAGAAGGAGGAAGTGGAAACTGCTAGTCTTTTTTTTTTTTTTAACATTATAAAAAAAATGCATTGGGAGCGCGGAGTCTTAACCACTGGACCGCCAGAGAAGTCCCAGAAATTGATAGTCCTTTTAAAGTGTAGGCCCAGAACTGGCATATTATCACTCCTGTCACATTCCCTTGGTTAACATGAGTCAAGGACCAGCCCAGATGTGTTGTGAGTTTTACTACACAGATGTGTTGTGAGGTGTGCTGGTAACTAGGCGTGGAGCAGGTCCGTTGGTAGTAGACTAGTCCAAACTACTTTTGAAAGTGAACAGGGGCCTATTAAAAATTATGCTGGGTTGGTGGGTATAAACCAGAACTGTCTAGGACCCACTTGGACATTGGTCATCATAGTCATACTTGTGCCCTGGAGGAAGCAAGAGCTAGGTATTACCTTGAATCTTTTCTTGTGATTCTCTCATTGTGAAGCTATGACCATGTTAAGTATGGGTCTCATGTTTTAAATTGAACATTTAATAAACATTTTAATAAAATTTTAATTTTTTTTTGTATAAATTTATTTATTTTTGGCTGTGTTGGGTCTTCGTTGCAGCGCACGGGCTTTCTCTAATTGTGGCAAGCAGGGGCCACTCTTCGTTGCGGTGTGCAGGCTTCTCATTGCGGTGGCTTCCCTTGTTGCGGAGCACAGGCTCTAGGCATGCGGGCTTCAGTAGTTGCAGCATGCGGGCTCAGTAGTTGTGGTGCACGGGCTTAGTTGCTCCACAGCATGTGGGATCTTTCCGGACCCGTGTCCCCTGCATTGGCAGGCGGATTCTTAACCACTGCGCCACCAGGGAAGCCCATGACTTTTAAATAACAACCCAGCAACTTTATTTGGGTGCTCAGTGAGTACAGGAGTTACTTATTTTGGCAGTGGAGGATTTGAGCTTCCTGAAATGATTTTGTTTGTTGGCCTCCAGAAGGGAACTTTCCTGAGGTATTTTTCAAGATTGATTTTGACTGTGTGCCATTTTCACGTTACCTGATAACTTGGAACCTAGTCCTCTTGTAAGATATAGCTCCATTCTGCAGTTAATCAGATGATCTCAGAAGGTCTCTTCCAGCTCTAAAATTCTCTCTAATCTTGTAGAAAGTTGTTACAGGTGGCCACAGGACAACTGGAAAGCTATAATAAAGGCTGTCACAGCTCCTATGTGAAATGGGGCCAGGTGGGATCCAGAAATCTTTATGGGGTAGAGTCCTTTTTACTCTATACTTTGAAGGAATGTTAGTTTGCAATCCAAAATGGAATTTGTTCTCAGTTGAATATTAAGTCTTGAAAAGTTGACTGTAAAACAAAATTCTAAAATTAAAAATCCTATTTTTCTATATAATAGAAGGTAGACTTCTGAGGCATGACCTTTAACATCCCATTTTGATGTGAAGTGCCTCCAGAGTGTCTCACACCTACGTGTTTGTGCACCCCACGTAATTGTGCTTCAGGAATGTGGGATGAGGGTCCATTTTGTCTTTCCTGCAGCTCAGTGGCGGGGAGAGGATGCAGTTCCTATGGAATGCTTGCCTGAGGTCCTTTGGTATCTTTCCCCAGCTGGTGAGAGGTAGGGTCAGTGAAAATTCTAGGCTTGAATGTGGTGTGATAGCCTCTTTATTAACCCTGACTACTGTATAAAAAAACAAAACAAAACAAAACAAACCTCTCCAAACTGGGTGTCTGCAGGTTTGAATATTTGGGAGATCTCTTTTTCACTAAACAAGTTGCTAATGTGACTGTAGTCAAGTGAAGCACTATGCTTTCTGCCACTGGGGGCAGAGGGTTCCCACTAACATTGGTTTCAGGAAGTATATACCACATAAATATTCTGTATATTTATAACATCTTTTCCACAGCATGTTTCGTATTACATTTTTAATGATGCAGCATCTCTAACACTAGTTATGTTTATAGTAATGATAAAGGCTAACTTTATATGTTGCTGTTTGTCTATTGTCTGCTTCTAGGAAGGGGAGGAAGGTATGTTGGTAACTAGGATGACTAGTGAACTTTGTATTTGTTTGACAGGCTCATATATATTGAGATTCAGGGAAAATGTTAGTTTGTTTACTTTTAAGATGACTTTGGCGTAGGTGATGTTAATTTTTCAAATCATTAAGTAATCACCTCGGGAGAGGATTATCATTTATAGAACACCTTTTATATGCACGCTTATAGCAGTCTTGTGAAGAACACTGGCCTTTTACACAGGAAGGAGCTAAGACTGACCTGCCAGTGTTACATAGTTAGTAATCGTCAGAGCTTGGATTTGAGCTCAGGTTTGTTTGCCTTAAAAATTCTCGTGGCTCACTCCCCCACCTACCTGCCGCCCCCCCATTTTGGTTACTTAAACAAAGATCCTTCCCAGCTAGACACTGTCCGTACTTTCATAGATCCACATCCCTAGGAAAAGTGGTTCCATTTGGCTATATTGCCTCGCATCTTCCATACGCTTGTTTCTTACACTGTTGTAAACATGCTGACCATACGGTGTTTTTAACCTGGGACCTAGGAACCCTCTGAAGTTGTGTGCAAAATGTTGTGCTTTTTTTGCGGAAAATGTCAGCATCGATAGCTCTCACGAAATTCTCAGTGGTTTCTGACTCAAATAAAAGAAAAAACTAACCCCAAGAACCACGGCTTTATGCCATTAGTATTCTCCCAACACTTATTAAATGAATTAATATACATAAAGTGCTTAGAACAGTGCCTGACAAGAAGCAAGTTCACTATTAGTGTTGTTACGACGCTAACAGTTTTTATGTGCATGGCTGTCAAAACTTTTAATAATTGGGTAACAGTCCATGGAGTAGAATACCACTGCTTATTGTTGGCAATATTTGGGCTTAAAAACAATTGTTTTTTTCTTACAAGCAGTTTGAGATGAATCTCCATGTATTTAAAATGGTTCCCTGTATTTTGGATTATTTCTGTGGATTCCCCAAAGCGAAATTACTAGGTCAAAATGTATGAACATTTTGAAGATCTTTAGACATATTGCAGATTGCTTTCCAGAAGGCACATACTAGTGCATAGCAGCAGTATATTGCAGTCTGTTTTGCTATATATACTCTTGCCTGCACTAGACAAATAGATGAAATTAATTGCATATTAATTAATATGCAAAAGATTGCCTTGTTTAATGAAAATTTTTCCAGCTTCCAGAGGTGGAACATTTTCTGCGTACTCTTTTGTGAATTGTCCTCATGTCCTTTTCTCATTAAATAGGGTTTTTATGGTTTTCTTATCATTTTGAGATGTTAACACTTAGTCACCTGCTGCAAATATGTGTTCTCAGATTGCTTGCCTTTGAAATATTTAGAGGTTTTCTTTCTTTTTTTTTGTTTTTTTTAGTAAAATCTGGGGTTTTTTTTGCGTGTGCTTCTATTGTTTATAATTTCTAGGTCCTCCTTCCCTTTCCCATTTCTCCTGGTTTTTCTCATGCAAACTTTAAAATTTTCCTCCATATAAACTTCTAAAATCTCCTATATGGAGAAATACTGAAGCAACATATATTTATTAGATTGTATATATTTATATGTAAAAATGAGCAGCTGTTTTTCTTCATAATGATTGTGTAGAGTGTTTATATGGATTTAATCATGATTTGACCCTATTGATAGCCATTTTCTTTTTAAAAATTTTTTTTAAATTATTTTTTTAATTGGAATAAAATTGCTTTACAATGTCGTGTTAGTTTCTGCTGTAGAACAAAGTGAATCAGCTATATGTATACATATATCCTCATATCCCCTCCCTCTTGAGCCTCCCTCCCACCCTCACCCCCCACCCCCACCGCCCCCATCCCACCCATCTAGGTCATCACAGAGCACCGAGCTGAGCTCCCTTTGCTAGGCAGCAGCTTCCCACTAGCTATCTGTTTTACACATGGTAGTGTGCATATGTCTATGCTACTCTCTTCATTCGTCCCACCCTCCCCTTCCCCCACTGTGTCCACAAGTCCATTCACTATGTCTCTGTCTCTTTTCCTGCCCTGCAAATAGGTTCATTTGTACAGTTTTTCTAGATTACATATATATGCATTAACGTGCGATATTTGTTTTTCTCTTTCTGACTTACTTCACTCTGTATGACAGACTCTAGGTTCATCCACGTTACTACAGATGACCCAATTTCGTTCCTTTTTATGGCTGAGTAATATTCCATTGTATATATGTACCACATTTTCTTGTTTCTAATATTCTCTATTACAACAAATTCTGCATGATCGTCTTGCTACATATAATCTCTGCTCACTTGGGTTAACTTTTCTGTGCAGTAGATTCCTAGAAGTGGAACAGTTGGATCAAAATTTAGATTTAAACTTCCAAATTGCCTTCTGCAAAGGCTGTTTTCCCTGTAGATTTTGAAAATGTCCTTATTTTAAGAGTAATTGTCCTTTTAACTAGTGAACTTAACTTTTCATATATTTATAGAGAATTTGGTTTTTTCTTTCTGTGTGCAGTTTGTGACCTTTGCCCATTTTACTTTCTGATTGATTTAGGATGACTCTCTGTATGTTAAAGGAACTTGCCTTTTTTTTTTTTTTTTTTTTTTGTGGTACACGGGCCTCTCACTCTTGTGGCCTCTACCGTTGCGGTGCACAGGCTCTGGATGCGCAGGCTCAGCGGCCATGGCTCACGGGCCCAGCTGCTCTGCGGCATGTGGGATCCTCCCAGACCGGGGCACGAACCCGTGTCCCCTGCATCGGCAGGCGGACTCTCAACCACTGCACCACCAGGGAAGCCCCGGAACTTGCCTTTTTAAAAAAAAATAAATTTATTTACTTATTTATTTTTGGCTGTGTTGGGTCTTCGTTGCTGCGTGCGGGATTTCTCTAGTTGTGGAGATCGGGGCTACTCTTCGTTGAGGTATGCAGGCTTCTCATTGCAGTGGCTTCTGTTGTTGCGGAGCACTGGCTCTAGGCGCACGGGCTTCAGTAGTTGTGGCACGTGGGCTCAGTAGTTGTGGCTCGTGGGCTCTAGAGCACAGACTCAGTAGTTGTGGCACATGGGTTTATTTGCTCCACGGCATCTGGGATCTTCCCAGACCAGGGATCGAACCCGTATACCCTGCTTTGGCAGGCGGATTCTTAACCACTGCACCACCAGGGAAGTCCCAGCTGAATTCTTCTTAACAGTTGTTTTTATTTTATTTTTAAATTTTTATTTATTTATTTTTTTGGCTGTGCCACGCAGCATGTGGGATCTTAGTTCCCCAACCAGGGATTGAACCTGCACCCCCTGCATTGGAAGCGCAGAGTCTTAACCACTGGACTGCCAGGGAAGTCCAACAGTTGTTTTTAGAAATACTGGTTGAGGGTAGGTTTAAGGAGGGAGATTCTAATAGAAGGCTGTTTGGGACTTGTAGGTAATGGAGAGATGAATTTTAATGGGAAGCGTACTAGACATTATTCCTACCTTTATAGTATTGTTTTCTATCCAAGTTTTAAATATGATTCTCTTGGGATTCTTTTCTTGATTTGTAGAGCTGCCACTGTACTGTTCATGACTGTATCCATGGAAACATAAGTAGGATGACATAAGTTTATAATTTGTTGCTAGGCAGATGTAGCTCGAAATGTAATAAAATTTCCTCATTAAAAAGTGTTTGGATGTTTTACCTTCTGTGGGGGAAGGTAATGAAACAGAATAGTCTGGAATTAAAACTGTGAAATTGTAAAACCTTTTAGAGTGGAAAGGACAGGTCATGTTTTTAATTAGTTGAATGTTTGAAATTGAAGAGAATAAGATGAGATAACTGTGTGCTATAAGCTTGGCCTTTTAGGTTTAAAAGGTCGGTATTCAGGAGGCTTCCCTGGTGGCGCAGTGGTTGAGAGTCCGCCTGCTGATGCAGGGGACACGGGTTCGTGCCCCGGTCCGGGAAGATCCCACATGCTGCAGAGCGGCTGGGCCCGTGAACCATGGCCACTGAGCCTGCGCTTCCAGAGCCTGTGCTCCGCAATGGGAGAGGCCACAACAGTGAGAGGCCCGTATACTGCAAAAAAGAAAAAGAAAAAAAAAAAGGTCGGTATTCAGATGTGTAGGGACTAGATGTGGACCACCCGATCCATCCTAGAATATATATCAAATCCCAGAATGACAACAGGTATTTTAAGGTAGTCCTTCTGACTCTCAGACTCGGCGGACTAATGAAGGAGGCCTTGTGGAGATTAATATACCTGTCTCTTATTTTGGCTGAAGTTTTCATTTTTTTTAATTAAAAATTTTTAATAGGTAATGTGTCATTGGTATAAAACAACTAAATTTGAAAAAGGTATAGAGTGCAATGTAATTGGTTTCTTACCTATGTCCTCTTAAGTCACACAGTTCCCCAGAGGCCACCATGCTTACTAACTCCTTGTCTGATTATAATTTAAAGAATTATTTGAGTAGTTATTCAGTAGTAATAGAAAATAGGTAACATTTATACGTTTTGTGTGCCAGCCACTGTGATCAGTGCATTACAGGATAACCTAGGAAGTAGTTACTATTCACTCCATTTTACAGATATGGAAACCTTCTCTAAGGCTTAGAGAAGTTAAATAACTTGCACAAGGTTTAATATTTCTTGCCCACTAGATTATATGCTCCAAGAAAGTGGGGGCCATGTTTTATTTCTGCTTTATCCCCCTGTATCAAATATAGTTCCTGTGGGATTTGCTAGTGTGTCAAACGTAGTATGAAGGCTGGTTTTACAAAGGTGGTTGTATCCTCATTTATTGGCTTTGAATTTGTGTAGCTGTGACTCAGACTTCTCTTTGTAGAGAAGTCACATTGAGGATTGGAGCAGCATTGCATCTGAATATTTATGAAGGGAACCTTATATTTCTGGATTTCATGCTGGGAACATTTGGGAGAACCTCCCTTGTGATTGGATAAGGTCCAGTATTTGGGGATGAGGGTGGTTAACATAGGGATTAATATAATTGTGACTCCATTCCTTTTGGGTGTGTTTAGTTTTTACCCCCTTTCCTCCACGCCTGCCCCAGCTATATCTTGGCCCAGTGTCATTGTAGTTTCATGGTCTAAGAGAAGGAATAAGTAGGAATAGAAGGAGTCAACTAGAAGGAATAAACTCCTTTGTTAAATGCCAACATTAACACGTGTCTGTGATCTTGAAAATCTGTGTTTAGTGTAAGTTGTATGTAGTGCTTCCAGTAGAGGCATTGTAGAGAATAAAATTTTAGAGCTTGGGTAAGATTATTGAGATTATTTGGCAAGAGGAAAATGAGGGACAGTTCAATTCCATAGGTAATTGTTGAATTACTTTCTTTGTTAAGGTAGGATGATATTTATCTCATAGGGTTGATATGAGGATTAAGAGATAATCCTTATAAAAGTCTTGGGTTGATAATTTAATGATAATACTAATTGTTAAACTTGCTGAACACTTTGTATGTGCTAGCATAATATGGGCCAGAAAAGTATTCTGAGACGTTATAGGAAGGACTGGGTGGAGTATAGGAGAACAGAGTCAGGACGGCCATTCAGAAGATTTCACAGTGGTATTGAAGTGAGAGTGAAGGCTGAACTAAGCATTAGAAATGGAAAAGAGATTAGATTTGAGGGGATGTGAAGAAAGCATATAGGGCTGGCAGAAAGGCAGGGAGGTAAGAAGACTGAGTTTTGATGCCTTGGGTAATGGGATACTATAAACAGTAGAGCAGTATGGAGATATCACTAATGTTTTGGACACTGAAAAATAGGTTAATGTAAAATAATTACCTTGGCAGAACTGAGAAAGCTGAACCAGAGGGAGAGGTAGTGACGCCAGTAGGGAAGCAAGCAGATTGCTGCTGCAGAACCTCCGAAAGGGCTGGGGAGTAGAAGTACCAGGTGTCTCCAAAGGCTGAAGTGCGGTGTGGGCCGGGCTCAACCGCAGGGCTGACCAGAAGTCTGTAGGAAGCCCTCTAGAGTCTGGCTTCACTCCCGCAGCCCAGCAACTGCCTCTTTCCTGTCCCAGCAGAGGACAGATTTACTCTTCGTAGAGTTTGAACCAAAGGGACGCTGGATTTGAGGGCCGGAGAATGGATGCCTAGATATGGGAGGGTGGTAGGTGCGTAGGTTAAATGAAAGTTTGCCTATTGAATGGTGAGAACCTCAGAACATCCCAGAATTCTTGCAGCAGATTAGAAGATTCTTCTTGGAGAGAAACTGGCCCAGATGTAAAGGTCTGCAGCGTCTGACAGTTGTCACACTGTCTGTATTCCAGTTAACTGTTTGCATTACTGTTTTCATGACTGTTGCCTGAAAACAACAGCAGTCATTTTATTATCTCGCACAGTTTCTGGTGGTCAGGATTTAGGAAGGGCTCAGGTGGGCAGTTTTGGCTTGGATTTCTCTTTAGGTTGTGGTCACATGGTGGCTGCACACAGATCTGCAGGGGTGCTGAAGCAGCTTGGGCTGGCCAAGCACCTTTCTTCATGTGGTCTTAGCATGGGCACATAGCGGGAGAACCAAGTGTAAGTCATATGGCCTTTATGACCTAGCCTCAGGAGCCACACAGCATCATTTCTGCCATAGTCACACGTCTGTTCAGCTTCAAAGGGAGGCAGCATAGATTCCATCTCTTGAGAGAAGTTGAGTCAAAGTCTGATTATGAGGAGAATGTGTAGGATGATGTTGTGGCCATCTTTGGAAAATATGATTTACCACAGTTCACCCTTTAGTTATAAGATGTTCCTATTACATGCAAATTATATTCATGCCCTCCCCCAGCTCTCTTCCAGTTATGGCATTAGCCCCAAGTTCAGGATCTTGTCATCTAAATCAGGCCCAGCTGTGGCCCGATGAGTTTCCTCAGGCATGGTTCTGGATCTGGACACATGTGAACTTAAGAGACAAGTAAACTGCCATTCTCTCCAACTTAAAATGGTGGGTCAGACTTAGGATAATTGCCGTAGACGCATCTGTCCAGAAAAGGAGAGAACAGGCATAACAGTCACTGGTCCAAAGCTTTTGTGAAATCCAGCCAGGCACAGGTTGCCAGTCCTTGATGAGGACTCATTTCTCTTATCTGGGAATGGTTCTCCAAGGCTCTTGGCTCTACGGTGAGAGTTTTGTTTTGCTTTCTGAGTTATCCTTTTCCATAAGTCATGTCTGATTTTTTACACCTGTGTTAAAATACACATAACATAAAATTTACCATCTTAACCACTTTTTAGTTGAAGTGTAGTTGATTCACAGTGTTGTGGCAGTCTCTGCTGTACAGCACAGTGACGCAGTTTTATACACATACGTTCTTTTTTTAATATTCTTTTTTTTTTTTTTGCGGTATGCGGGCCCCTCACTGCCGTGGCCTCTCCCGCTGCGGAGCACAGGCTCCGGACGCGCAGGCCCAGTAGCCACGGCTCATGGGCTCAGCCGCTCCGTGGCACGTGGGATCCTCCCGGACCGGGGCACGAACCCGTGTCCCCTGCATCGGCAGACGGACTCCCAACCACTGCACCACCAGGGAAGCCCTTAATACTCTTTTATTTTTTAAATTTTTGGCTGCATCAGGTCTTCGTTGCTGTGCGTGGGCTTTCTCTAGTTGTGGTGAGCGGGGGCTACTCTCGTTGCGGTGCACGGGCTTCTCACTGCAGTGGCTTCTCTTGTTGTGGAGCAGAGGCTCTAGGCGCGCGGGCTTCAGTAGTTGTGGCACACGGGCTCAGTAGTTGTAGCTCGCGGCCTCTAGAGCACAGGCTCAGTAGCTGTGGCGCATGGGCTTAGTTGCTCCGCGACATGTGGGATCTTCCCAGACCAGGGCTCGAACCTATGTCCCCTGCATTTGCAGGCGGATTCTTAACCACTGTGCCACCAGGGAAGCTCCTAATATTCTTTTCCATTATGGTTTATCCCAGGAGATTGGATACAGTTCCCTGTGCTGTACAGTAGGACCTTGTCGTTCCATCTTAACCATTTTCAAGCGAACAGTTCAGTGGTATTAAACACATTTATGACGTTGTGCAGCCATCAGCAGAAATCCTCCTCCAGAACGCTTTGCATCTGTAGAGTGAAACTGAAACTCCATGACCGCTAGACACGAACTCCCCATTCCCACAGCCCATCTCCCCAGCCGCACTCTTAGGTCCTTCACTTCCTCCGACTCCTTGTAAGTCTGCTGTGGAACGGCCTCTGCTAGCAGTCTGAGGAGCTCCACTGTTTTAATGGAGAGGCTGTTTAGAGTCAGCCCTTAAGATTTTTAGAAGACCCTTGGTCTGTTTAAAATGCCAGTTTGGAACCTTCTTGGATCTTTCTGAGGTATTTTAAAAAGTTTTTCAACCATAGCCTGGATTCAGTCTTCCCTGCTGTAGCCATTTCCTAGTTTGAGAATCATTTTGCCTTCAGGAGAGGCTGGGGATAAGCAGTGGCTTTATTTTTTATTTTTTTATTGTTTTGCATTTTGACTGCACTCCGCAGCGTGCGGGATGGTTCCCCAACCAGGGCTCGAACCCCGGCCTCTGCAGTTGAAGTGCTGGATCCTAACCATTAGGCCCCCAGGGAACTCCCATTAGCTTTGTTTTTGAACCCAGCAAGCTCTGACCCCTTACTTTTAACAGTTGGTTTTCCTCAGCCTCCCCACCCCTCATGTTATCACAGGCACCGTGAAGCAGTGGGGTGGCGCTTTCACGTGTTACACCTGGGAATCTCCTTTGATAGGTCACTGAGCTGATCAGATAAAAGATTCCACGTGACTACAGGCTGCATTTCACACCACCACATAACAGGTCCCCTTTTCTCCAATGTATAGTAATATTTTTCTTACTTTCCACTAAGCCTTTACCAATAGCCTCCTGGTCGAAGCCCTTCAGGCTTTCAGTAGCAGTCTCCCCAAGGCCTCCCAGCCTCCACCTGCCACCCCGTCTCGAAGCCACTACCACACGTTCTAGGTTTTGGTTGCAGTGGCCTCTCACTTCCAGGTGCCAAGATCTGCTTCACTTACTTTTCCTGCCTAAAAAATTACCCCCCACCCCCAAATTAAATGACTGAATACTTGACTGGTTTCTATGGGTCATGAATTTGGGGGAGCTTTGCTGGCCGATTCTGGCTCAGGTAATTTCTGTGGCTGCAGTCAATAGGTGGAGCTGGAAGAGTCGTGGGCACAGGCAGGCGAGTCTGGGTGTGTGGCGGGGCCGTGGCTGGGCGCCTGTCTCTGATGTAGTCTCACGGCCTCTCCATGAGATCTCTGCGTGTGGACTAGTTTGTGCCCCTGCTTCAAGCACTCGGATCGCTTACACAGACACATACTTTCCAAAGGTATGTGTCTCAGGAGAAACAGGCAGAGTCTGTTTCATCTCTATGATGTAGTCTTGGAAGGCATTTCATGTCATTTCTGCTGTAGTTACAAACTTGCCCAAGTTCAAGGGGGAGGGAGCATAGACCTCACCTCTTGAAGGCAAGAGTTACAGTTGGTCACAACGTAAGAAGATCACGCGAGGTAGGAGATAATGTGGTCAGCTTTAGAAAATACAGTCCACCATGGGTCTTAGTGAAACAGTTAGATCCCTGTCTGATCACCCTGCAGGCAAGCCTTGCTACTAAGAAGCCTCATCTGTGCACATGAAATTAAAACCTAGTTTTTAGTTAGGACTTCCTATGACCGAACAGGCAAGGATCATCGTAAACGTGAAGAAAGGCTCTAACAGCCTCATGCAAACAGATAAAAAGAAACTGAATAAAGAAAGAAAATGTAAGTTGCAGAAAGGAAGTTCAAACTTCAAAAACAGAAGGCTTAAAGAACTAAAGAAAACGTTAAATTCATGATGCAAAAATAGGATTATACAGGGACTTCCCTGGTGGTCCAGTGGTTAGGACTCCACACTTCCATTGCAGGGGGTGCGGGTTCGATCCCTGGTCGGGGAACTGAGATCCTGCATACTGTGCAGCACCCCCCCCCCGAAAAAAAAGGGATTATACAAAATAGGGAACCATTCAGAGAGTAAGAAAGAGCTCTTGGAAAATTTTCAATAGGAAACTGAAAAAATCTTCTGGGAAGTATTAGGCAGAGACAGATGAAAAAGGGAATGGACAGTGCCTGAGCGTTGATTGGATCATTGATTGAAAAATAGTTTGAGGTGAGAGGAAGAAGTGTGGAAATGTTAATATGGACTGTATATTAAGTGATAATGAATTAGTGTTAATTTTCTTTAAGTGTGATAATGGTACTGAGGTAATGTAGGAGAACATCTTATTCCTAGGAGAAGCATACCAAAGGATGCGTTATGACGTCTGCATTTATCGTGTGTGTGTGTGTGTGTGTGTGTGTGTGTGTGTGTGTGTGTGTAGAGGAGAGAGAGGCCACACCAAGAGAAAGAGATAATTAAAGCAGTTGTGACATTGTGTTAATAATTAATGATAAATACAGAAGCAAAATATCACACTTAATGGATCAATTCAGGAGAGCCAACATCTGAATTACTAGAGAGAGGGGAAAAAAGAAAATTGAAAGGGTACAGTGATTAAATCAGCACTTAAAATTTTTCCAGAATGGAAGGTCATAAATCTCTAGGTTGAACAGATCCATCAAGTGCCCAGCACAGTGAATTAAAAAAAAATAAGTTAATGAGATTTCAGAATGTTGAGAATAGTGAGGATCCCAAAATCTTCCAGAGGGAACAAATCAACTTACAAGAATGGATTGAGAATCTGCGTGACTCTGGAATCTCAGTGGCAGTGGAATAGTGCCCTCAGATTCTAGGAGTATTGCTTCCAGTCTAGGATTCTACACCAAGCTGTTTTCCATTCCGAAGTGGCTGCATCATTTCACGTTCCCCCTGGCAGTATAATGAGGGTTGCAATTTTTCCACATTTTTGTCTATACTTGTTATTGCCTGTCTTTTAAATTATAACCATTCTAGTGGTGTGAAGTGATATCTCACTGTGTTGTTTTTTGTTCTTCTTTGTTTTTTCTTTTTCTTTCTCTTTTTTGGCCATGCCACTCAGCTTGCGGGATCTTAGTTGCCCGACCAGGGATGGAACTTGGGCCACCGCAGTGAAAGCATCGAGTCCTAACCATTGGATAGACGGGGAGTTTCCCTCATTGTGGTTTTGATTTGCATTTTCCTGATAGCTGATGATGTTGAGTATCTTTTCATGTGCTTATGTGGACGAATGTCTTTTTATTTTAATTGGGTTATTTGTCTTTTTTATTATCGAGTTGTTGACTCCATCATTATTATTTTTGGCTGCGTTGGGTCTTTGTTGTTGCTCGCGGGCTTTCTCTAGCTGTGGCAAGTGGAGGCTACTCTTTGTTGCAGTGCGCGGGCTTCTCACTGCGGTGGCCTCTCTTGTTGCAGAGCACGGGCTTTAGGCGTGCGGTCTTCAGTAGTTGCAGCACGCGGGCTCAGTAGTTGTGGCGAGTGGGCTCAGTAGTTGCAGTGTGCAGGCACAGTAGTTGTGGTGCTCAGGCTCTAGAGCTCAGGCTCAGTAGTTGTGGTGCACGGGCTTAGTTTGCTCCACGGCATGTGGGATCTTTCCGGACCAGGGATCGAACCCCTGTCCCCTGCATTGGCAGGTGGATTCTTAACCACTGTGCCACCAGGGAAGTCCTCCATTATTTTTCAGTATGTCATTGTGTATTTCCTATAAATAAAGGCATTCTCCTTTATAATCACGTATCAAAATCAGGAAATTGGAACATTGATCCTGTAATACCTCTAATCCACAGACCCATTTAAATTTCATCATTTGTCCCAATAATGTTCTTTAAGGGTCTGGAATACAATCCTGGATTATGTGTTGTATTTAGTTGTCATGTACCTTTAGTTTCCTTCTGTCCATAATTGTTCCTTGGTCTTTCCTTGTCTCTCATGACCTTGATACCTTTGGATAGTACAGCTAGTTACTTTACAGAATGTGCAATAAATCAAGTTTGTCTGATGTTTTCATGATTAGATTCCAGTTTTGAGTTTTGGGCGGGGATCCCACAGAAGGGTGCTGTGCCCTTCTTAGCATATCATGCAGGAGGTGCATGATAGAGGTTTGTTCTTTATCTCTTGACATAAGTTGGTGTCTGCCAGGATTTTCCACTGTAAAATTATTTAAGAAGTATTTTTATACTTATTAATGTGTAATAAGTATTTTGTGAGGAAATAGTGTGTGGCTTCTACTTCTCTGCCATTTATTTCTTTATTTATAGTCAATGTGGACTCATGGTTTTCCATTTTATTCAAAGTTAAAATTCATAACTATCATTATTTATTTGATGCTCAAATTATTCCAGATTTGGCCAGTGAGAGCCCCTTCAGGTGAGTTTCTGTGTCCTTTTGACAAATTTCCATCATTCTTTAAGTACTTCTTTGCTTGCTGATATATCAAAATATTCCACGTTCATCTTGTATTTTCCCTGCGCCATGCTTGAGTGAACTCTTTCTTCAAGGAGCACTGATTTCTTTTAGTAGAGGGAATAGTATTGTAGAAACCAAGGTCTGGGTGGTATATCTGCACATTGCTGCCAGGGTATCATTGCTTCTAGGCCTCTCAGTGGGCAGAACTAGGAAGTAGATCCATGTGTTTACTACACACCTCTAGTATCTATTTCTAGATCTATACATGTATTTGTATTAGAAACCGTGAATTCATACCAATGCCACCATTTTGCTTCCAGCACTGTAGGTGCATTCTGGCCTTCCTCGTTTCCTCTTTCTGAACTCCCTTCTTTGACAGTGAGAGTCCTGGCTCTCATTATTCTCAATATATTTAACCATTTGCTTAATCTCCCTGAAAGCTTCGCTCAGACATGGGATCCAGGAAATGGGGAATTCCACAAGGGGGTAAGCTGAAGGGAATTTCTAGAGTGATGGTAAAGAGAAATTTTGGGATAATAGCTGTGGAGGCATCAACCAGACAGTCCAGACTGGTGAGTGCAGACAGGGCTCCAAAGGAACGGCCTCAAGGAATAGACAACTGATAATTACCCGTGTGTTGAGATTTGTACTTCTAGTGGAAGTTGGGGTGGGAGGGATCATGAAAAGTATACAGAAAACTGAGCAAACAAAAAAAGACAATTATTAATGATTCAGCTGTGAATAGTATTTACATAGCTGTGAAAAATAAAAATATTGATTTAGTCAACACCTGTTAAGCATATCGTAGGATGATTGGAGGAAGGGAGAGGTTGGTTGTGAAAGAAAGCCAAATCCTCTTCTTTTATATAAGGTAGTGAATAGTATTGAAACAGGGGGTGGGGGGATCAGTAGCAGCTTAAGTATATTGTTTAGAAATACTGGAAACAGCTAATAAAGTTGAGAATGATTCCACTCTACAGAGCGAGGCGGGAGGAGCCATCACACTGAACTCCAGGGAGCAATTTAGGGAATAAGCTGAGAAAAAAAATGGGCCCAGGCCTTGGGAGGTAAGCGACTAGAATGGTGTCATTTGTGGGTATATGTTATGCTTTTTGGCCACCAACACTTTTTTTTCTTTTTGGCTGCGTTGGGTCTTCGTTGCTGCACGTGGGCTTTCTCTAGTTGCGGTGAGCGGCGGCTGCTCTTCGTTGCGGCGGCTGCTCTTCGTTGCGGTGCGCGGGCTCCTCATTGCGGTGGCTTCTCTTGTTGCGGAGCATGGGCTCTAGGCTCAGGCTCAGTAGTTGTTGCTCCGCAGCATGTGGGATCTTCCCGGACCAGGGATCCAACCTGTGTCCCCTGCATTGGCAGGTGGATGCTTAACCACTGCACCACCAGGGATGTCCCACCAGCACCTTTTGAACACTGTCTTTGGGGGGAATTTCCCACACTGTTCATCCTAAAATTGAAACTGTTACTATGCTTTCCCACCGTTCCTTGTAGTTAGCTATAGGCGTGTGACTTCTGCTCCATGAACCAGGACAAGACTGAGATTGGGAAGCAAGTGATGTGAGGGAGCCAGGAGGGCTGAAGGATACCAGCCTCTAGGCAGCAGGTTCTAGGGCTGGTGTTCGCTGCCGGTGACCTTGTTGTGTGGAGCAGTTGTGGTAGTAAGATCTCCCCTGAAGCAGTTCTGTGGGATGGTTTTGGTGTTATACTGGCTGTATGCCCTCTAATGCTGATTTTCTGACCCTCCTAGGGATTGTGTGAGCCACTGAGCTGCTGGCTTAGAATGAGTTCTGTCTACATCCACCATCCAGTCTGGGGTTAGGGTTAGAATGGGAACTGTAGGGACTTCCCTGGTGGCGCAGTGGATAAGACTCTGCGCTCGCAATGCAGGGGGCCCCGGTTCGATCCCTAGCCTTGGAACTAGATCCCACACACATGCTGCAACTAAGAGTTCGCATGCCACAACTAAGGAGCCCGCCTGCTGCAACTAAGACTGGGTGCAACCAAATAAATAAATAAACATTAAAAAGAAAAAAAGAAGAATGAGAACTGTAGAATGAGTTCTGTCTACAGTAAAAAAAAAAAGTCTGACTGGTGGAGAAACTGGCATTCGGAGCAGGATCTACAAGAAAATGGATTGGTTCTCTAGCCTGGCTGTATGTGAAGGCAGTGAAGCAAGGAGAGAGCTGGAAGAATCGTAGTGATCAGCAACGGTAATGACTGAGATTATTGTGAAGTCAGTGCGTTAATAAAACTTCAGGAGGAAGTGAGTGAAAAACACCCACAAACTTCACAAACCTCACCACACCCATCGGTAAAACAAAGCAAAATAAAACAAAACAGGATTTCCTTGGATAATGGGAAGAGGGGGTCAGACTTCAAAGTGTAGCAGACAGGATGCTGCCATTTCATTTGTCTGTTAAGTGGAGTCTAGAGGTCAAGTCCAGTTCTCTTATTTTACTGATGGGGAGACAGTCCCAGATACTTTCTGAAATTTCTCTATTTTTGCAGGAGTTTGGTCATTCTGCAATTGTTGTATATGAAGGAATAAACCCTGGGGTTATTGGACTCTGTTTCTTCTTATTGATATTATGAGTGCTCTTTACAGCTGAGTTTGGAACTGATTTCCCTGATATTTTAAACATGGGACTCACTTTAGAGTACTTAATCTTAGTTACTAAATGTTGGATTGTTTGCCGGGTACTGAATAGTTTGTTTTCTCACCAATAACTACTGTATGGGCAGCAAGACTTGGACTCACAGTAGAATCAACATATCTTAGTGAGACTGTTCTCATTTTTAAAGTTAACTCCTAATTTGCTAGCAGCTGATAGAACTCTCGTTGCACTGCACGTTGTTGACTGTGATTGGGTAGAATAATTTGACAGTAAGTTTTGAGTATTGCCATTTATTAGGGTTATAGAATTAAAAATAGTTTAAGAGACTGGAGTAGAAATGCTTGATATGAGTAAGCGTACTTGCAAAATAAATGGATTCCCTAATTATTTAGGTAGTTGCATGTCTCTGATATCTTGTGGCTGAGAGTTGTCTGAGTTGATTATTAGTAGGCCTTTTAAATAAAAGGAAATTTATACTAGAGGATCTTTATGCTGAGTTGGCTGGAATAAGTAGGAACTGTTAGGTCTGCTTTAGGTGAGAGCATTGTAACCAAGTCTCTTAGAAACATCTTTATGATTGAATCTAGTTCTGATGTCTGGATCGATTATTTTAAGTCCCTCATAAAGCCTTTAGCAAAGGTGCTAAAACCTTTGCTGCTTGTTTTGAAATGCTGTCTTATTTAATCTCTCTGAGGAAGAAATTTCTTCTTCCATTTTTACAGAAGAGAAAACTGAGGCTCAGAGATATTAGGCAACTCTCCTTCAATCTAGGCAGAGTTGGGTTCCATTCCAGAACTGTTCCACTAAACCACATAAATGCTGCATCAGAGAATGGCTGACGGGGATGGAAGAAGGATGCTGACAAGTGCCCTGTGGGCACCCTCTTGCCTCCTCTGTCTTCTTCTGGCAGTGATCAGATTTCTCAGAGCTTTGCCTAATTCTTGTGTCCTCAAACCAAGTGTTTTATGTGATATTATTTGTTTCTTCCTCATAGTAAGCTTGCCTATCTGCTTCTTCCTCTGAACATTTCCCTTCAAGTATTGTACCATCCACCCACATTAGTATTTAAGTATTTTATTGTGTCCTTTCATTGAGACCCTAATTTGGGTGAAAATTCTCCAAACTGCATTTCTTTCTAGCGTATTCTGTTTTTATCAACCTAGAACCAGCCTCCCAGCTGAGATTTTTTTGCTTAGAAACATAACAACCATCTACTTTTAACATTTTCTTCTAGTCGACAAAAATATTACTATTGATAAATAATGAATGTACTTAGAATGTATAACTATACACATAAAATGGGAAGGGTGTGTGTCTATTTGAATAGACAGCTGTTGAATTTTATAGTGTTATTCCTTAATAATTCTTTTTTATTTTTAATTTTTTCTTCTTTCTTTTTTTTGGCTGCCCCTTGCAGGGATCTTAGTTCCCTGACCAGGGATCGAATGCGCGCCCCCTGCATTTGAAGTGAGGAGTCTTAACCACTGGACCGCCAGGGAAGTCCCCCTTAATAATTCTTAAAAGGTTCCTATTACATGTTTATAACCATCAAGTAAAATGTGGATTCCATTTTGAGTTGGGCACTTGCGTAAAGCTGAGGAGTAAGTAAAGACAAGATTTAGTTCTGATTTGAGCTAGTCATTTAGTTATTGAGTGATGCCTTACAATGGCTGTGGGGTTCTGACAACATACCCCCTTTCTGTGATGTGGAAGGCCTGGAGAGAAGGATGTTTCTTGGAACCACGGTATTCCCTGGCAGAGGGAGGTGATCGAGGCTAATCTCTGTGATTTAGAATTGGTGGTCATGGCCACACCTCTTTCCTGTAGTTAACTTTTTTTCTTCTTAAGTAAAATTTTATTGAGTATTTGGATAGGTAATATAGGCGTGTGGTACAAGATTAAAAGATGCAAAAGGGTATGTAGTATAAAAAGAGTTCTCCTGCCTTCGTAGCCTTCCATTTCCCCCTCCCTGGAGACAACCATTTTTACTAGTTTCTTCTGTGTGTGATGACACTAGCTTCCAAAGGAGTATCTGACCTGTCGTGCTTTAGAATGGCAGGAAGCTGAATGACTCACTTTCAGACATTTCTTTTTTCCTTTCGTGAAGCTTTGGCATTCCATCTTCTCAGGACCTTTCCTGTGGCACGTCTCGTAATTTGCTTTTTTTACTTTATCATGACATTTTCCTATGTTTTTATGCTCTTTCAGTTTTTAAGAACTGGCTTTGATATCTGTTTTAGAGATGATTACAAGCTAATGTTTGTGAAAGTGTCTGGCACATAATAGTCGGTCAATAAATATTTCCTTTTATCTTGTCCCTTCTCTCCCTCCCACTTGGTGTGTATAAAACAAAAAATAAGACAAAAAAAAATTTGTGAACCAGACAATGCAGTGGATTCCAAAATTAAGATTAAGCTTGTGTGAGTTGTAATATTTCTTGGTGAACCCATTCATTTGAGTAGAAATAAATTATTTTCATTCTTTTAATTCACTTTGCCTCAGCTATTAAAAAAAATTCTTCAAGTCTAGACTTGGTTTTTTCCCTAATGTAGTTTTGTTAGGTTGACTATGTAAACCCAAACATACAGGGTAGAAACTTGTAAGAAAGCTTTTTGAACATATCTTTGCAGAATGTTGCTCATCGCCGTGGTGGATACTGATGTGTGCCCTGGGTCTGGACTTAGGATTTCTCACCTGTGCTGTTCTTACAGCGAGTCCTCTTAGGTGACTTCATGTCCTCGTGGTTAAGGCATACAGACATAGTGGCTTTTTGTTAGGTGCGTTAAAAAAACCCAAGTATTTTAATCCTAATCTAGGACTGGTTTACTTCCACTTGGAGCTAATTTATATTAAACTTTCTAGGGAGGTTGTCTTTGCTTCAGGATAAGATTGTATAACACAGAGGTGTTGTGAGGATTAGTTAGTTAATGGCTTCTGAAGATGAAAAGGATTTTCATAATTGGTATATAATTAAAATGTCTGTCATCACCCTGGAAAAGCTATCTGGAGTATAAAACAAAACTTTCAATCTTACCCATCCTTTTTGATATTAGAAAATTTGATTTATTTATCTAGTGGGATTTTAAACATTACATGTTTGCCCATAAGATCTGTTATTAAGGATAAATTATTTAAAAAACAACATTTATTTATTAATTCATGTATTTGGCTGCGCGGGATCTTTGTTACGGCACACAGGATCGTTTTCTTTTAATATAAATTTATTTTATTTTTGGCTGCCTTGGGTCTTCGTTGCTGTGCGCGGGCTTCTCATTGCGGTGGCTTCTCTTGTTGCGGAGCACGGGCTCTAGGTGCGTGGGCTTCAGTAGTTGTGATTCACGGGCTCTAGAGCACAGGCTCAGTAGTTGTGGCACACGGGCTTAGTTGCTCCTCAGCATGTGGGATCTTCCCGGACCAGGGATTAAACCCGGGCCCCCTGCATTGGGAGCGCAGAGTCTTAACCACTGCGCCACCAGGGAAGCCCAGCACACGGGATCTTTAGCTGCAGGATACGGGATCTAGTTCCCTGACCAGGGATCGAACCCGGGCCCCCTGCATTGGGAGCGCAGAGTCTTAACCACTGGACCACCAGGGAAGTCCCAAGGATAAAATTTTAACTAGGCAGTTTGCCATTGCATTGCTTCTCTGAAACAAATGCAAGGTTTTTCTTTCTGATGAGTGATCTTTTTAAAAATGAGCTGCAAACTGTAGTTTTGACGTTTTCTTATGTTTATTGCACTAATTCTGGGAGTTACTTTCTCAGAAACAGAGTGGCTACCCAATCCTTCTCCCCTTCCTGTACACTATAGATTATCAGATCCCTCACCCAGTTTTCCTTAATGTTAACCTCTTACATTATATGTATATAATCATACATTATATCACAGTATCAAAACTAAGAAGCCAACACTGGTACATTACTGTTAACTAAGCTGTATCCTTTATTCAGGTTTCACGAGTTTTCCCATTAATGTGCTTTTTCTGTTCCAGCATCTAGTCCAGGTCTCCACACTGCATTGAATTGTCCTGCCTCCGCAGTCTCCTCTGGTCTGTGACAGTTTCTCAGTCTTTCCTTGTTATTCACTATCTTGAGAGTTTTGAGGAGTTTTATAGAATATCCCTGAACTTACCTGACGTTTTTCTACAATTAGGCTGGGGTTATGGGTTTGGGGAAGGATCTGCAGAGGCAAAGTGCCCTTCACATCTCATCGTATTGGAGAGGGGGATGGTGGTGTACATGCTAGAATCATGCGATGAAACATGCAGAGTTAACCTTGATTGCCTGGCCAAGGTAATGTTAACCAGGTATCTCTCCGGTGAAGTTACTCCCATCCTCTTTCCTGCTCTATTCTTTGGAATCAAGTCACTAAGTCCAGCCCACATGCAAGTGGTGGGGAATCAAGCTCCACCTCCTGGAGAAAGGGAGTATTTCCGTAAATTATTTGAAATTCTGCAGGGAAGCCACTTTTTCTAGGAAATGGCTTCTTTGCCCATTTTTCTGTTGGCTTTTTGGGTTTTTAATTTGACTTTTAAAAGAAGTGCTTTACATAGGATCTTCATAAATATTTGGATAAATTATTGAACTTAGCTATTTGCATGTAAACAAGTTGTTTGTTTTGTTGATAGAAAGTTATTAGATCTCTACTATCAAAACAAATGTATCTTCTTCTCATCAGCATTTATAAGCAGGCAGCTAGGTACCAGAATCATCACAGTCCGTAAGTCTTCTATTTTTATTTTGGCTATTCTGGTGACAGGGAACATAATATTAACAAAAACAACAACAAAAATTACCTTGTTTTACCAGAAATTCCTGTGAAGTGCCACAGAATACCAGGACACAAGGAACCACGCTCGTTTCTTAAACACGAAAGTCTGGACGGGATGCGATCCAGTTTGATTGAGAGCCGTGGGCTGAAACTGGTGGGAGCCTGCATTAAAGACTTATTAGCCTTGGCACTGTATCACCTTGGGCAAGACATTTCATGTCTAGAGTATGGTTTCCTCACTTGTAAATTAGGCAAACTCTGAAGCTCTTTGTAGCTGTAATATTATGAGTCAGTTTCTGAGCTGGCATGAATTTTGGAGAAATTCTTGCAAGGTGATGTGAAGTAGTATTACATAGACCATACAGGACAGATATTTCTTGCTGCTGTTTATGGAGTAGATTTGGATTTGGAGGCAAGGGGAAGAGGCAGAAAGTTTGGTAAGGATGTTACTGGGACCTGGACAAGCCACTGAGGGCCTAGACCAGTGGTCTGGAATGTTGGAGAAGAGAGCTATAGCTGAGAAGCGTGAAGGAAGTTATGTTCAGTTATTTTCAGGTGGTTCTTTTTGCTTGTCTTGCTCCAAACACTGGCTTTCATAGTAAGAATAATCAATTTTTCAGTTGAGAAAATAAAGGCTTCCTTCTAAGGAACTTTTCCAGTGTCTTAACTTTGTAGGTGACAGACGTGGAATTCTAACCTATGGTAATTTGAGGTTTGAGCCCATCTGTTTAACCAGTTCATCTTAGTGGTTTCTCTGTGGATGTGAACCAGAGTTTGTGTGGTTCATGTGTTCTGGTGAACGTTAACATTTTGCTGCTTTTTAGTAAAATAGTTCTGTGAATTTGATATACAGTGTAAGTGATATTTGTTGTGATTTGTGATTTCCCTAACAAATATGAAAATCTGAACAGATACTTTTGCATAGATTACTTTTTTGGGCAAAAATAAGTTTCTTTTCATATCTTGTATAGTAAAATTAACTTTTCAATCTGTTCTAAATTAAGATGCGCCTTTTCTATGACTAGAGTTAAGAAATTGAGGGCATCTGGTTTTCCAACATTGTTAAAGTGTGTGATATTACCAGATTAGTATGCTAATGAAGATTGTATGACAGTTTTCAGTTTCAACTATAATATTAAGGATAGAGGTTTCCTTAATATGGTGTGACTTGTATAATATTGGCTTAGATTTGTTTTTAAAAGAAAACGACCAGTAAAATTGTATATTGTGGTATTGCTAAACTCTTCTGGGATACGATGTAGTTTATTTTTGTATATATACGTTACTATTTGAATTAGAATAGTAATAGTTGTACCTTCAGACTATATGTCCAATGTAAGATCATTGCTTACAGGAATGAGATGGTACCCCCCAAAAGTTTGTTATTAAGTTGTTTGCATATCATTGTATATCAAAAAGAGAGGAATTCCCTAATTTCTATTTAAAACCACAGTGAAGGACGTCCCTGGTGGCGCAGTGATTAAGAATCCGCCTGCCAATGCAGGAGACACGGGTTTGAGCCCTGGTCTAGGAAGATCCCACATGCCATGGAGCAACTAAGCCCGCGAGCCACAACTACTGAGCCCAAGGACCACAACTACTGAAGCCTGCTTGCCTAGAGTCCGTGCTCTGCAACAAGAGAAGCCACCGCAATGAGAAGCCCGCACACTGCAACGAAGAGTAGCCCCCTCTCACTGCAACTAGAGTAAGCTCGTGCGCAGCAACAAAGACCCAACGCAGCCAACAATAAAAAAAAAATAATAGTAAATTAAAAAAAAATAAAACCACAGTGAAAAGTCTTATTTTTAATTTGGTTTCATGCATTCTGGAACCTAGCTTGTTTTAAGTGTAGATGTTTAACCTTTTGGGTGCAAAGCGCTTTTGCCCTGCTCTTGGGTCCAATTAGATTAATGACATTATAGTCATAGAAATTATGTCTACTTTACATATGTTATATTTCTAGCAGTGCTTTTTTTTTTAGACTCTCTGTGGGACCAGGAATGTCCATATTTTTTTCAAAGGGATAAAGCACTGTAAAGAGAGATTGCGGAGGCAGGAATCTAATAAAGTCCTCACAAATCTGGATTAGTTATGGAATAGTTGGTAATAATTTTAAAGGTTTTTAAAACTTTGATCCATAGTGCTGTTTTTCAATTCCACCAAAAGACTGGATATTCATTCTTTTTTCTTTCATTAAACTACGTCAGTGGCTTTATACTCTCAGCATCCCCTAACCTCATAAGACATCAGATGGAAGGAAATAATTTCTCATTAAGAAAAATTTAGTAAACGATTTAATCATTTATTAAGTGTTAAGCTGTGGGAAAAGCACTGGGGAGAGAGCACCTCCAGGGACAGAGGGTGCTCTTGTTAGAAGTAAGCACAGGAGAGGCAGGTAAGGCAGAAGAAGATAATCAGCTGTATCAGGGTTTTAGTATACATGTAGTAATGTTTATGGAAACATAATCTTAATTGGACATGCGTTGTTTTGTATTGGATGATTCAGTAACATGCAGTGCTTCTTGTAGTCTGCTCTGTTTTACTTCATGTATTGTTTCCCCATGTCATTAAATGTACTTTTTAAAAAACTTCTTTTTTTATTTTATAAAGTTATTTATTTATTTTTGGCTGCATTGGGTCTTTATTGCTGTGGGCGGGCAATAAATAAAATAAATATTTATAAATAAATAAATAGATTCATCCATGTTATTGGGAAAAAAAAACAAAAACATGGGTATAATGTTAAAGATATGTGCTCAGCTAGCGGTTCAGTGATTGAAGTTTTCCTTGGGCCGTGGAGAAGTGGGGATGATGCTGGGAACATCGTGTTGTAGGATAAACCATCCCTGTGTATTTCTCATGATGGTGGTGTATCACCATTAGTCAGGATGTGGCTAGAGGGTTTTTTCCTTCTTGGAGTGCTTAGTGGTGCAACATCAGTAGTCCTGCCCATTCTAATGAGTGTGCCTTTGTGACATTGAGTTTAAGAGAAATAGGGGGGCCCAGAGCACAAAACTTTTCACTGTGAAATTAATTGGTGTTTGAAGTGTTTTGTCCCTCTCTGTTTCAGATTAAGGATTATATATATTGTGACATTGGTGTTAAATAATGTGTTTGTTAGGTTGAAGCATGGAAGGAAAGTCTGTTTCCTCTAGAGACTGATTCTGAGTTCAAGACACATGTAGGTCAGAGAGAATGAGAGAAAACATGATGTTTTTAATCAGAAAGGAACCAAGTACACAAGTGGAGTTTCTAGTGTAGAGTTTACTTCAGTAGCGTTGATAAGAACCTAAATTCCTTGAGGAATCAGGAGAGGGACAGAGATCAGGATTGGCTGGACTCAGGCTACTGGACAGGGATGCAACCAGTTCTGAGGAAAGTATTCACCCAGCGTCGTCAGCTTGGAACATTGTACATCATTGTATGTTTTGAAATGGCCTTCCTGTCGGGCTATACTCTCGTCCCCTCTGTTCTGAGGAGAGGTACAGGAGAGGGAGGGGAGGTCTTGCGCTCTAGAGGCCAGAGGTCAACATACCACTCCCTTCTAAAACTTTCCATTAGTTGGCCACCTAACTTGTTACTTTATGCATACTAATTTATTCAGCTTTTATGAAGCACCAGTCATGTGCCAGACAGTGAAGACACAGAGGTCACCGAAGAGAATAATTGCTATTATTTATTATTATTAAGTGTGCACCAGGTACTTAACATGTGCCCTTCCAAATCCTCAGAGAAGCCCAGGCTCTAGGTATGCACATCCTCTCCATTTTCCACATGGCTCCGTGAAGCTGAGTTCATCATCACCCAGCAGCACAGTGGCTAAGTGGGGATTCAGTCTCAGATGGGAGCTCAGATAATGGCCCTCGTATGAAAAGATTCAAACATAAGGTAAAACAATTCTTATCTCATAGGGTTGTTTTGTGCATTATATGACACAGACATGTAAAGTACTTTAGCCCTGTTTCCGGCACATAGTAATAGGTAATAATTAGATCTTACTGATCCCAAAACCACTAGTAATAATTACTACCAGTAATAATTGAGTTTTACGTACAAAGTCTACAGCAGCATGCATCTTTATGCAAACCATTAATAAGAGTCTAAGCTGTGATAGAGGCTGTCCCCAAAGTTAATGGGAGTGGTGAGGGGGTGGACCGCTAACCGGCCTGGGAGAGTTAGAGCAAACTTCCCGAAGATGGTGACCCTGGGGCTGTCTTACAGGATTAGTAGCAGTTAGCTGGTGGGAAAAGATAGGGAGGGACATGGCAGTGAGAAGGAAGTGGTAAGAGGAAAGACGTGGGAAAGTAGAAAGGCACAGTAATGCAGGTACCACGTGGGCAATGATGAATCGTGAGAATGGGACATGGGATTAGAAAGATAGGCTGGCCAGACTGTGCAAGGCCTTGGAATGCCATGGGTTTTAGCCTAAAGACAATGGGGAAGCTGTGGAAGGATTTTTTTTTTCAAAGTAAAGTTTTTACTTAAGAATAGTTTCAGATTTACAGAAGTTACAAAGATAGTACAGAGAGTTCCCACATACCCAACACCCCATTTCCACTGTTACTGTGTTACATTAGTATGGTACATTTGTTACAATTAATGAACCAGTATTGATTCATTATTATTACCTGAAGTCCATCATTTATTCAGATTTCCTTGTTTTTACTTCCTTAATTTTACTTTTTCTGTTCCAAGATCCCATCCAAGATACCACATTACATCTAGTTGCGATGTCTCCTTAGACTCCCCTTGGCTGTGATGGTTTCTTTTTCTTTTTTTCTTTTTTGTGGTACGCGGGCCTCTCACTGTTGTGGCCTCTCCCGTAGACGCGCAGGCTCAGCGCCCATGGCTCACGGGCCCGGCCGCTCCGCGGCATGTGGAATCTTCCCGGACCGGGGCGTGAACCCGTGTCCCCTGCATCGGCAGACGGGCTCTCAACCACTGCGCCACCAGGGAAGCCCAATTTTATTTATTTATTTATCTGTTTGTGCCAGGTCTTAGTTGCGGAATGCATGTGGGATCTAGTTCCCTGACCAGGGATCGAACCCGGGCCCCCTGCATTGGGAACGCGTAGCCTTATCCACTGCACCACCAGGGAAGTCCCTCTTTTTCTTTTTTAAATTTTGTTGGAGTATAGTTGATTTCCAATGTTGTGTTAGTTTCAGGTGTACAGCACAGTGATTGTTATACATTTACAGATACTCATTTTTTTTCAGATTCTTTTCTCGTATAGGTTATCACAGAATGTTGAGTAGTTCTTGAGTAGAGTTCCCTGTGCTATTATACAGTAGGTGCTGGTTGGTTATCTGTCTTATATATAGTAGTGTGTGTGTGTTAATCCCAAGCTCCTGATTTTTTCCTACACACCCCCCCCCGCCCGCTGCCATGTTTCCCCTTTGGTAATCATAGGTTTGTTTTTGACATCTCTAAGTCTGTTTCTGTTTTGTAAATAAGTTCATTTGTGACGGTTTCTTAAGACTTTCTTGTTTTTGGTGACTGGTAGTTTTGGGGAGTACTAGTCAGGATTTTGGTAAAATGTTCCTCGGTTGGGATTTGCCTGATGTTTTTCTAATGATTTTGGGAGGAAGACCCAGAGGTAAAAGGCCATTCTCATCACCTCACATCATAGAGGGCACATACTGTGAACACGACCTAGTTGCTGTTGCTGTTGACTTTGTCCCTGGCTGAGGTAGTGCTTGCCAGGGTTCTCCACTGTGAAGTTCGTCACCCTCCCCACCCCTTCCATACTGTCCTCTTTTGAAGGAAGGCACTATGTGCAGTCCACACTTAAGGATTGGAGACTTGTGATCCATCACTATGGAAGGATTTTAAACACTGGAGTGATTTGCTCTGATTTGATGTAGAAAGATTGATCTAGCCAGAGACTGGAGAGACTGAATTTGAGGATAGGTCTGTGTGTTGGGTCTTGGTTAGCTGGATCCCTTAAGACAAGACAAGACAAGACAAGATGAAGGCCTGAACTTATGGCAGTGGCAGTGGAGTTGGAGAGGGAGTGATTGATTTGAGAAAAGTTGAGGAGGTTCAGTGGGGAACTGGTAGAGGGGATGGGTGTGCAGGGATCTGGCTGGGGGTTGGCGACTCATCAAGGGCACACACTGTCTACATGACTTATACTTGTTGAAGTTGACTTTCATCACCTGGCTGAAGAAGGTTTGTCAGGTTTCTCATCAAATTTAGGAGAACTTGTGCAAAGTTTGAGTTTTTAAGGGGTTTATTACGTTCCTATGCTTATTGTAGATTTTAATTCCAGAGAGCTGAGTGAAAATTATATATTTATTTATTCCAGTTTAAACTTGCAGCATTTAAAAAGGAAGAGCCTAGGGGAGAGAGAGCCAGACAAAGAAGTATATACTTCAATGGGAGAAAGATACAAGTATTTAAATACCAAAATTGTTTCTGACTTCTTTGCTTTATATAGGACAAACCGTTGTCATTTGAGAATTCTCAAGCCTTTAACTTAAGCGTTAAAATACTTAATGGGAGAATATTATGAGGAGGAAAAATGTTCCTTTTTTTTTTTGGCTTGTGGTATCTCAGTTCCGCAACCAGGGATTGAACCCAGGCCACGGCAGTGAAAGCCTAGAATCCTAACCACTAGGCCAGCAGGGAACTCGCGGAAAAATGTACTTTTTACTCTAGCTTTTGATCTGTCTTTATACTTCTGATAATTTATGGTGTCTCTAAACTCTGGGCAGTGTCCATACGGGCTCACATCATGGCCCTGGAATCTCTTGCTCAGGTTTGACTCGCAGCTCCACTGGTCACAGGTGTGATCTTGGGCAAGTTACTTCATCTTTCTCTGCCTTAATTTTCTCATCTGTAACATGGGAATGGTGATAGTACCTACCTCAGAAGGTTGTTAGGAAGATTAAACGAGCTAATGCAAGTAAAAGTGCACAGTGCCTGGTACATAGTAAGCATACATGTCAGTTATAACGACAGTGATGATATTATACTGTTGCTTTTCAGGTTGATTACATTTCTTTCTGAATGCCCCAAATCAGAAGCCAAAAATTTTGGACTCACAAAATTATTTTTGGTCCCTAACCTAAATTTAACATAAGGTTACATTTGTGGATGCTTAGCTTCTCAGGATATAGTGAAAGTATGGATGGCAAATCAGTACATTTAGAAATAAGAACTACCAATATTTAAAGCTTTATTCCTTTGTTACTTTCTTCCTTCCACTGATGAGTAATCTATCCTACCGTGTATTTGGATTCCGTGTGACTTTTTTGGGCCTCTCACTCTTGTGGACTCTCCCGTTGCAGAGCACAGGCTCTGGACGCGCAGGCTCAGCGGCCATGGCTCACGGGCCCAGCCGCTCCACGGCATGTGGGATCTTCCTGGACCGGGGCACGAACCTGTGTCCCCTGCATCGGCAGGCGGCCTCTCAACTACTGTGCCACCAGGGAAGCCCCCATGTGACTTTTTAATGTAGGTATTCGGGTACGACAGTGACAGCCATAGGGAGATAGAATTTAACTTTTTTTTTTTTTTGGCTGCGCCATGTGGCTTGTGGGATTTTAGTTCCCCGACCAGGGATTGAACCTGGGCCATGGCAGTGAAAGCATAGAGTCCTAACCGCTGGACCGCTAGGGAATTCCCGAATTTAACTTTTTTTTTTTTTTTTGCGGTACGCGGGCCTCTCACTGTTGTGGCCTCTCTGGTTGCGGATCACAGGCTCCGGACGCGCAGGCTCGGCGGCCATGGCTCACGGGCCCAGCCGCTCCGCGGCATGTGGGATCCTCCCGGACCGGGGCACGAACCCGTGTCCCCTGCATCGGCAGGCGGACTCTCAACCACTGCGCCACCAGGGAGGCCCCCGAATTTAACTTTTAAAGCAAACAAAGCAGCCATCTTATTTATGAGAGCTAATTTGAGATTAAGGTGGTTTGATAATATGGAGATATTAGTGTGGATATAATGACCCTATAGCACTCTGTACAGGATTATAATTTTTTTTAAACCCTGAACTCCCCGATCGTTTTGGGGGAGTCTTTTTTTTTTTCCCCACACCACGTGGCATTCGGGATCTTAGTTCCCCGACTGGGGATGAACCCACACCCCTTGTTGTGGAAGCACGGACTCTTAAACACTGGACTGCCAGGGAAGTCCCAGGATTATAATTTTTTAACTTCAGTTTTCTTGTCAGGAACTTGAGCAAGGAGGTAGCATTTGATTGATTGGTAGGTAGCATTTGGTTGATAAGGTAGCTTATTATGCCATTACTGCCATTTTCTTTCTTTTTTTTTTTTTTTTGGCCATGCCGTGTGGCTTGCAGGATCTTAGTTACCCAGGTAGGGATTGAACCTGGGCCCTCGGCAGTGAGAGCACCGAGTCCTAACCACTGGACTGCCAGGGAAGTCCTGTGTCCACTTTTTTGATTCCTAAAATTATTTATACCTTCTCTTATTTTTCTTTATCAGATTCTGCAGAGATTAGTCTCTTAGGGGTTTTTTTTTGGCTTTGTTAATCCCCTTTTTATATCTTTGTTTCCTGTTTCTTTCATTTCTGCTGTTCATTGCCTGACTTCTGCTTTCCTTGGATTTATTCTGCTGTTCCTTCCATGTTCTTAAGTTGTATGCTTAGCGAAGTAATTTTTAGCCTCCCTGATTTTATGCATTTACAGGTATACATTTTTTTTGTAAGCTACCTCTTTCATTGTTTTGCATAAGTTTGTACTCTTACTGTTGAATTTTAAGTAATTTAATTTAATTTTATTTATTTATTTTTTTTTTTGCGGTACGTGGGCCTCTCACTATTGTGGCCTCTCCCATTGTGGAGCACAGGCTCCGGACGCGCAGGCTCAGCGGCCATGGCTCATGGGCCCAGCTGCTACGCAGCATGTGGGATCTTCCCGGACCGGGGCACGAACCCGTGTCCCCTGCATCATCGGCAGGCGGACTCTCAGCCACTGTGCCACCAGGGAAGCCCAATTTTATTTATTTTTTGTCAAGATTTCATCTTTGACCCAGGGTTATTGAAGAGTATTTTATCATTTTTGAATGTATGAAGATTTTTGGTTTATTTTTAAATTATTGGCTTTTAATTGGATTGTGGTTAGAAAGTATAATCTGTATGTTACCTATTCTTTGAAATGTGCTTAGAGTTGCTTTATAGCCTTGTACATACATGGTCATTTTTGTAAATATTTTGTGAATTTGCTTATGAAGAATGTTTATACCCTAATTATTAGATGTATCCTTCAAAGTATGTCCAATAAATAAAACTTGCTCATTGCTTTTAGATTTTTCTTTTTTTTTTTTTTTGCGGTACGCGGGCCTCTCACTGTTGTGGCCTCTCCCGTTGCGGAGCATAGGCTCCGGACGCACAGGCTCAGCATCCATGGCTCAGGGGCCCAGCCGCTCCACGGCATGTGGGATCCTCTCGGACCGGGGCACGAAGCCAACATCCCTGCATCGGCAGGCGGACTCTCAACCACTGCGCCACCTGGGAAGCCCTGTTTTTAGATCTTATATATCTTTTTTGTTTGGACTGTCAACAGAAATGTTTTACTCTCCCAGTATGATGATGTATTTGTCATATTTCCATTCTTCCATCAATTTTTATTTTGAAACTTCTTTATTTAGGTACATATAAAATTATAATTGTGATGTCATTTTACTTTATCTTGTCCTATTCTTGAGGTTTTTTGGTTGCTTTTTTGTTTGGTTTCTTCCAGTGTTATTGAGATATGATTGACATGCAGAACAGTATAAGCTTAAGGTGTACTGCATAATGATTTGACTTACACAATAAGTTTAGTGAGCATCGATTATCTCATATAGATACAAAATTAAAGAAATAGAAAAACATTTTTCCTTGTGATGAGAACTAGGCTTTCCTCTCTGAGCAGCTTTCAGTTACACCGTGCAGCAGCGCGCATTATCTGGATCACGCTTAGTCCCTGGCACTTACTTGTCTTACACATGGAAGTTTTTACCTTTTGACTGCCTGCATCCAGTCCCTCCCTCCCCCCAACCCCATAACCCCAAACCTGATCTCTTTTTCTGTAAGTTTGTTTTTGAATAATTGACCTACAATACTATATTAGTTCCTGTTACACAGCATCGTGACTCAATATTTCTGTACATTTCAAAATGATCACCGCAGCAAGTCTAGTAATTACAGTGTCACCATACAACGATATTACATAATTACTGACTGTATTCCCCACACTGTACATTTCATACCCGTGACTGACTCATTTTGCAACTGGAAGTTTGTACCTTATTCTCCATCATCTGTTTCTTTCCTCCTCACCCCACCTCTTGGAACTGCCTGTTTGTTCTCTGAATCTATAACTCTCTTCTGTTTTGTTCTGTTTGTTCATTTGTTTTTTAGACTCCACGTATAAGTGAAATCATACAGTATTTGTCCTTCTCTGTCTGACTTATTTAATTTAGCATAATATCCCCTAGGTCCATCCATGTTGTTGCAACTGGCAAGATTTAATTCTTTTTTTGATGACTGAATAGTACTCCATTGTGTATATACAGCACATCTTCTTTATGCTTTCATCTATTCATGGGCACTTAGGTACTTCCATATCTTGGCTATTGTAAATAATGCTGCAGTGAACATAGAGGTGCATATATCTTTTCTGATTAGTGTGTTTATTTTCTTTGGATAAATACCCAGAAGTGGAGTTGCTGGATCATATGGTAGTTCTATTTTTAAGTTTTTGAGGAATTTCCATACTGTTCCATAGCAGCCACACCAATTTACATTCCCAGCAACAGTGCATGAGTGTTCCCTTTTCTCCACATTCTCACCAGTAGTTTTTATTTGTTGTCTTTTTGATAAATAGCAATTCTGATAAGTGTGAGGTGATATCTCGCTGTGATTTTGATTTACATTTCCCTGATGGATTAGTGATGTTGATCATCCTTTCATGTGCCTGTTGGCCATCTGTATGTTTTCTTTAGAAAAGTGTCTATTCACATCCTCTGCCCACCTGTTGATTGGGTTGTTTGTTTTCTGGATTTTTTTAAAAAGGTCTTTATTTTTATTTATTGATTGATTGATTTTTATTTGGTTCCGCTGAGTCTTAGTTGCAGCACGTGGGCTCCTTAGTTGTGGCTTGCTGGCTCCTTAGTTGTGGCATGTGAACTCTTAGTTGTGGCATGCATATGGGATCTAGTTCCCTGACCAGGGATTGAACCCGGGCCCCAGGCATTGGGAGTGCAGAGTCTTAACCACTGTGCCACCAGGGAAGTCCACTGTTATTTGGATGTTGAGTTGTATGAGTTCTTTGTATATTTTGGGTATTAATTCCTCATCAGATAGATCATTTGCAAATATATTCTCCCATTCAGCAGGTGGCCTTTTAAAAAAATTGTTGATAGTTTCCTTCGCTGTGCAAAAGCTTTTTAGTTGAGTGTAGTCCCATTTATTTTTGTTTCTGTTTCCGTTGCCTGAGGCGACATATCAAAAAAATTACTAAGGTCAATTGATGTCAGAGAGCTTACTGCCTGTGTTTTCTTCTAGGATTTTTATGGTTTCAGGTCTTACATTTAAGTCTTTAATCCATTTTGAATTTGTTTTTGTGCATGGTTTGAGAGAGTAGTCCAGTTTGATCCTTTTGCATACAGCTGTCCAATATTTCCAACACCATTTATTTTTTTTAACTTATTTATTTATGTGTGTGTTGGGTCTTCATTGTGGTGCATGGGCTTCACATTGTGGTGGCTTATCTTGTTGCGGAGCACGGGCTCCAGGTGCGTGCGGGCTTCAGTAGTTGTGGTGCATGGGCTCAGTAGTTGTGGCTCGCGGGCTCCAGAGCACAGGCTCAGTAGTTGTGGTGCACGGGCTTAGTTGCTCCGCGGCATGTGGGATCTTCCCGGACCAGGGCTTGAACCCGTGTCCCCTGCATTGGCAGGTGGATTCTTAACCACTGCATCACCAGGGAAGTCCCAGTTATGGATTTTTTAAGTTGCTTGTTTGTTGCCCAAGTGTTTTTAGGCACTAGATCTGTGGTGATGTGCCTCACTATAATTATATTGGGTTAGCCAAAAAATTCCTTTGGTTTTTAAGTAAAAATAAAAGACACATTTTTTATTTTCACCAAGAACTTTATTGCACGGTGTATTCACCGTTTTGTTCCACTACCTTCTGCCGTTTTTGAGGCAACTTCATAGTTCCATCTTCCCAAAACTTTTTACCTGTTTGAGCAAAGAACTGTTCCAGGTGACTTTTACAGTCTTCCAGGGAATTAACATTTTTTCCTTTAAGAGAATTTTGTAAAAACCGAAATAAATGGAAATCCAAAGGTGCAATGTCTGGTGAATACGGCAGATGAATCAGAACTTCCCAGCCAAGCTGTAACAGGTTTTGCCTGGTCATCAAAGAAACATGCAGTCTTACGGTATCCTGATAGAAGATTATGTGTTCTCTGTTGACTATTTCTGGACGATTTTCGTCGAGTGCTGCTTTCAGTTGGTCTAATTGGGAGCAGTGCTTGTTGGAATTAATCATTTGGTTTTCCGGAAGGAGCTCATAGTAGAGGACTCCCTTCCAATCCCACCATATACAGAACATCACCTTCTTTGGGTGAAGACCGGCCTTTGGTGTGGTTGGTGGTGGTTCATTTCGTTTGACCCACGATCTCTTCCATTCCACATTGTTGTACAGTATCCACTTTTCATTGCCCGTCACAATTTGTTTTAAAAATGGAACGTTTTCATTACATTTAAGTAGAGAATCGCATGCAGAAAATATGCTCAAGAAGGATTTTTTCGCTTAACTTATGTGGAACCCAAACATCAAAGTGATGAACATAACCAAGCTGGTGCACATGATTTTCAGTGCTTGATTTGGATATTTTGAGTATGGCGGCCATCTCCCGCGTGGTATAATGTTGGTTGTTCTCAGTTAATGTCTCGATTTGATCGCTGTGAACGTCAACTGGTCTACCCGACCGTGGAGCATCATCTAGGGAGAAATCTCCAGCACGAAACTTCACACACTACTTCTCACACGTTTGATCAGTCACAGCACCTTCTCCATACACTGCACAAATCTTTTTTTGCATTTCAGTTGTGTTTTTACCTTTCTTGAAATAATAAAACATGATATGCCAAAAACTTTTTTTTTCTTCCATCTTCAAGATTAAAATGGCTACACAAAAATTCACCAATTTTGATTTTTCTTTTTAAATGCACACTGATATGATAGCTGTCACAATACAATCTAACAAAATTGTTTCGGATGAAGTTAAAGACAAGTAAGCGCTACTAGAGCCATCGTAACGGAAAACACAGAACGAACTTTTTGTCTAACCCAATACTATGAAGTTGTAAGAGTGAGATCAGATTTGCTGAAACTGAGTGTGATTTTTGCTTTCCTTTATTTCCATTATAGTGGATGTCATTGTAAGAGCTGAGTTCTTTAATTCTGAAGATATATTCAGTTTACTCTTTGTAAGTAATCTGTGCAGGTTTTCCACTTTTTTAGGAAATGAGCATAAGAGATATAAAATTGTAATCATGAAATAATTCTTCACAAGTTTTAAATAAATTCCCTTACTGTTTTTCTTTAAAAGAGAATTTAATCGTGTAAGTAGTATTTGAACGTATTCTTTTTTTTTTTTGAAATAAATTTATTTTATTTATTTATTTTTGCCTGCGTTGGGTCTTCGTTGTTGCACACGGGCTTTCTCTAGTTGTGGCAAGCAGGAGCTGCTCTTTGTTGCGGTGCGCCGCCTTCTTATTGCTTCTCTTGTTGCAGAGCACGGGCTCTAGTCGCCCGGGCTTCAGTAGTTGTGGCACGTGGGCTCAGCAGTTGTGGCTCGCGGGCTCTAGAGCGCAGGCTCAGCAGTTGTGGCGCACAGGCTTAGTTTGCTCCGCGGCATGTGGGATCTTCCCGGACCAGGGCTTGAATGAATGCATTCTTATGAAGAAAATCCAAACAATAAGGAAGTATGTGGAGCAAAAAGCACAAATTTCATTTTTTCCTCTCAATTCAGTGCTCCCACTTCTTTCCTAGGGTTTATCCACTATTTAAATTTACTGGGTGGTTTTTCTTACCTACAGTTTGATATTTTTGCTTTTTAATTCATTTACTCATAAAGAAATACACATGCTAGAAACAAAACAGGTGTTCTCACGTGTTTAATAATGGCTTTACCGAGATATAATTCACAAAATGTACGATTCACTTGTTTAAAATGTACGATTCGGTTGTTTTCAGTATATTCACAGAGTTGTGCAGCTATCACTACAATCAGTTTTCGACCATTCTTATCATCCCATAAAGAAATTCTCTACCCATTAACAGTCACATTAACCCACACCCTCTAGCGACCACTAATTTACTTTCTGTGTGTATAGAATTGCCTATTCTGGACATTTCATATAAATGAAATTGTATAATATGTCTTTTTTGTGTGTGTGACAGGGCTGCTTTCACTTAACATGATGATTTCAGGTTTTATCCATGCCGAGCATGGATTAATAACTTCATTCCTTTTTATGGCAATATAATATTTCATTATATGGATATACTAAATTTTGCTTATTCAGTTGATGTACATTTGGATTGTTTCCACCTTTTGGCGCTTATGAGTAGTACTATGAACATTTGTATACAAGTTTCATTTATTTATTTGTTTATTTTTTTATTGGCCGTGTTGGGTCTTCGTGGCTGCCCACGGGCTTTCTCTAGTTGCAGCGAGCGGGGGCTACTCTTCGTTGTGGTATGCGGGCTTCTCATTGCAGTGGCTTCTCTTGTTGTGGAGCACGGGCTCTAGTCGCCCGGGCTTCAGTAGTTGTGAGCATGGGCTTAGTTGCTGCATGGCATTTGGGATCTTCCAGACCAGGGCTCGAACCCGTGTCCCCTGCATTGGCAGGCGGATTCTTAACCACTGTGCCACCAGGGAAGTCCCTATATACAAGTTTTTATATGGACATATGTTTTCATTTCGCTGGGCTATATACATAGGAATGGAATTACTGGGTTATGGTAACTGTGTTTAACCTTTTGAAGAACTGCTAGACTGTTGTATTTTCTCTTTCCTTCCTTCCTTCCTTCCTTCCTTCCTTCCTTCTTCCTTTCTCTCTTTCTCTCTTTCTTTTTCTTTTTTCAAATATTTATTTATTTGGCTGTGCCGGGTCTTAGCTGCGGAATGCAGAATCTTCATTGCCACGTGCGGGATCGTTTTTTAGTTGCAGCATTCAAACTCTTAGTTGCGGCATCATCCCCTGACCAGGGATCGAACCCGGGCCCCCTGCATTGGGAGCACAGAGTCTTAGCCACTGGCCCACCAGGGAAGTCCCTAGACTGTTGTATTTTCTGTATTTGATTTCTTTGAATATCCATACTGTGATTTAGCTAATTCCTGTTGATGGACTTTGAAGATTTTGCTGTATCACAGTACCATAAACAGCGCTGTAGTGAGCATCCATCTTAGAGTTCTCCAGAGAAACAGAGCCAGGTGTGTAGGGGTATGTGTGCAGACATTTATTTTAAGCTGTTGGCTTATGTGACTGGGTGCCCAGCCAGTGTGAAATTTGTAGGTCAGGTCCTACAAGGAGAAGCTGGGGCTTCAGTCTTGAGGCACAGTTTCTTCTGGGAAATCTCAAGTTTTCCTCTTAAGGCCTTTTAATTGAGTGGATGCAACCCACCCACAAGATGGAGGGTTATCTTCTTTACTTAAAGTCAGCTGATGTAGATGTTAACCACAACTACTAAATACCTTCACGGCAACACCTAGATTAGTGTTTGATTAAATGACTGGGTGCTATGACCTAGCCAGGTTGACACCTATCTTAAGGAATCTCTAGGGCAGGTACTTAACGAACTTTAAAAAAGTCTCCCCCGGTGATTTATACACATACTTAATGAAACAGTATGCTGGTGTTTTCTATTCTTATTCTTTTTTTTTTTTTTTAATGCTGGTTAGGGCCCAATAAATTAATTTAAATCGGTCTGACCTGCAATTTGAAACACATTGCTATTGGTATACGTATTATATCTAGAAATGGATTGCTGGGTTGCAGGGTATCCATACTTCAACTTTCTTACACACTGCCAGCGCTGCCTGAAGTAGTTGTACGTTCCCACAGGTAGTGCGAATTCTCTTTCATTTTGCCCTTGATGGCAATTGGTAATTTCAGTTTCTTTGTCGTTCTTCTGCTTCCTTCCAGATAGGGAAGGTATTTAACACTTGGTAATCAACTTTAAACAAGAAGAGTGTTGTGAATCACTATGTTGTACAACTGTAACTTATATAATATTGTACATCAATGACACCTCAATAAAAACTATATTAAACAAGGAGAGCAGCTGCAGAGTTACTGACACCTTCAGCAGACACCAGTGTCTGTCCAGAAATGAATGACATTGCTTTGTTTTCATTGTATTTGTGTTCTTCAATTTGCATACAGCAGAATGGACTGGTTTTTGGTGTCTGTATTTGTGAGTGTTAAGGCATGTGTAGTTTCATATAACCACCACGCACAACTGGGATACAGAACAGTTCCATCTCCTCAAACAAGTACCTCGTACAGCTCGTAGCCTTCCTCCCCCTCCTAACCGCATTGATCTGTTCCCTACCATTATAGTTTCACCTGTTCCAGAATGTCATATAAATGGAATCATACAGTATGTAACCTTTTGAGACTGGCACTGAGCATATTCTTTTGAGATACGGCCATGTTGCTGCATATATCAATAGTTCATTTATTTTGTTCATTTATTTTGAATGCTGGGTAGTATTGCAGTGTATTAATCTTCCCAGTTTAACCTTTTACTCCTTGAAGGACATTTGGGGTTTTTTCCCAAGGTTTTGACGATTGTGAATAAAGCCACTATATATAATTATGTGCAAGTTTTATTGTGAACATAGGTTAACTCTTTAGGGTATATAGCTAAGTGGGATTGTCGATTCAGTCATTTGTTAAATATAATTATATCTTTAATTAAAACTGCGAAACGTTTCTTGAGTGACTTTATCATTATCCACGATCCAGCACTGCATGAAAGCTTCAGTTTCTCCTTATTCTTGTCAGTACTTGGTATTATCTATTCCTTTTATTTTAGGAGTTCTAATAGGTATACATTGGTTTCTCACTGTGGCTTTAATTTGCATTTCCCTGATGGCTAATGATGTTGCTTCTCATATGCTTATATGCCGTCTTTGGTGAAATAGTTATTCACATCTTTTGCCCACTTTTTAAAATATTGAGTTATTTTCTTATTGTACTTTAAACATCTTTTATATATTCTGGATACAAGTCCTTTGTCAGATACAGTGATTTGCAGATGTTTTCTCACAGTCTAAACTTTTATTAAGCTCAATTTACCATTTTTTAACTTTTATGGATTGTGCTTTTGGTGTTATATCTAAGAACTCTTTCCTCAACCAAGTTCATGAAGATTTTCTCATGTTTTTTCCTAAAAGATTTTGTAGTTTTAGGTTTTACATTTATATTTGAGATCCATTTTGAGTTGAATTTTTGTAAGGTATGAGGTATAGGTTGAGTTTCACTTCGTTTGCATATGGAGATCCAATTTTTTGTTTGTTTGTTTGTTTTACTTTTTGGCTGCACCGCAGGGCATGCAGGATCTTAGTTCCCCAACCAGGGATTGAACCTGCGCCCCCTGCAGTGGAAGTGCAGAATGTTAACCACTGGACTGCCAGGGAAGTGCCTCCAATTGTTGAAATACTCTTTGTTGCAGGAGTCCCCCAGCCCCCCAGCGCCGCACAGCAGGAGGTGAGCGCAGACTGCCTGAACCGTCCCCCGCCCCCCTCTGGGGGAAAACATTGTCTTCCAGGAAACAGGTCCCTGGTGCCAAAAAGGTTGGGGACCGCTGCCTTGTTGAGAATAATATCCTTTCTCCATTGAGTTACTTTTGCATCTTTGTTGCAAATCAGTTGACCATATTTATATGGGTTTATTTCTGGACTGCCATCTGTTCCATTGGTCTGTGTGTCTGTTCTTTTACCAGTACCACACTGTCTTGAATACTGTACTTTTCTATAGTAAGTCTTTAAAGTAGAGTGGTGTAAGTTTTCCAACTCTGACCTGGCTATTCTGGGCTCATTTGGCTTCCCCTTTTACATTATCCTTTTGTCTATGTCAGTATGGACTCACAGATTATTATTTTATTACTTCATGGCTTTATGGATTATTATTTTATTACTGCCATTTATTTTGTTGCTCAAGTTATCGCAGATCTGACCAATGGGAGATAGATTCCATCGTTCTTTGAACACTTTCCTACCTCCTGGCATAACAAAATATTCTAGGGTCTCTTGCACTTTTCCTGTCCTAGCCCTGGAATCAACCATTTTCCCAAGGAGACCTAGTTTCTTTTATTGTAGAATGGCATTCAGAGACCAACGTCTGGGAGCTAAATGTGCTCATTTTTTGCTGGGTTGTCATTGTATCTAGACCCTTGCAGTGGACAAAGCTGGGATAAATAAATGTATTTATGTGTGCAAGTATACAGGTATACACACATCTGTATTTCTATTTATACTGAAAATGATGAGCTCTTACTGTAACCATCTATTTCTGTCTAGCACCTCAGAATTCTTTCTATCCTCCCCCTTCTGTATCTGTAACTCTTTCACTCAGCATAATTATTTTGAGCTCCATTCATATTGTGTGCCTAAATAGTTCATTCCTTTTTATTGTTGAGTTTCATTCCATTAAATGGATATACCACAATTTTAGGAAATTGCCAGGCTTTCCCCCCAAAGTGATAGTACAATTTTACATTCCCACCAGCAGCTTAAGAAAGTTCTGGTTTCTCCACATTATCGCCAAACTGTGGGTATTGTCAGTCTTTTTAACTTTATACTTTGTAATAGGTACGTGGTGATATCTCTTGTGGTTTTAATGTGGCTTTCCCTAATGACTGTTGATTTTTAGTATCTTTCCATGTGTTTATTTGCTATCCATATACCATCTTTGGTATTTATTCAAATCTTTTGCCCATTTGTTAACAAATGGGTTATTTCCTATTGTTGAGTTCTGAGAGTTCTTTATATATTCTGGATACAAGTCTTTATCAGATCTGTGGTTTATAATTATTTTCTCTCAGTCTTTGGCTTAGCTTTTCATCTCTTCAGTAGTGTTATTTGAAAAGAAATTTTTACCTTTGATGAAGTCCAATTTTTGAAGTTTTATGGATTTTTTGGTGTTATATCTAATAAGATCTTTCTAAACCTAAGATCAAAAAGAATTTTCTCATGTTTTCTTTTACAAGTTTCATAATTTGGGGTTTTATATTTAGTCCTGTCATTAATCTTCAATAAATTTTTTTTTTTTTTGCAGTATGTGGGCCTCTCACTATTGTGGCCTCTCCCATTGCGGAGCACAGGCTCCAGACGCACAGTCTCAACGGCCATGGCTCACAGGCCTAGCCGCTCCGCGGCATGTGGGATCTTCCCAGACCGGGGCATGAACCCGTGTCCCCTGCATCGGCAGGTGGACTCTCAACCACTGCGCCACCAGGGAAGCCCTTGAATAAATTTTTGTATATGGTATGAGGTATATAGATCTCCATTAATTAAAAAAAAATATGAATATCCATTTGTTCAGGCATCATTTGTTGAAAAGATTATCTCCACTGAATTTTACCTTTGCACTTTTGTGGAAAAATCAGTTGATCCTATACGTGTGGTTCTGTTTTTGAACTCCACTCTATTCCATTTCTTTCTCTGTGTGCCAGTACCACACTGTCTTTTTTTTTTTTTTTTGCGGTTCACGGGCCTCTCACTGTCGTGGCCTCTCCCGTTGCGGAGCACAGGCTCCGGACGCGCAGGCTCAGCGGCCATGGCTCACGGGCCCAGCCGCTCTGCGGCATGTGGGATCTTCCCGGACCGGGGCACGAACCCGTGTCCCCTGCATCAGCAGGCGGACTCTCAACCACTGCGCCACCAGGGAAGCCCCACACTGTCTTGATTACTGGATCTTTGTAATCAATTAGTTTCGATTCAGGCAGTATATGTTTTCCAACTTGGTTTTTTTCAAAGTTGTTTTGGCTATTTTAGGTACTTTGCATTCCTGTATGAATTTTAGAATGTTTGTCAATTCCTACAAGAAAGTATACTGGGGTTTTGATTGGGATTATGTTGAATCTGTAGAGCAATTTGGGGAGAGAATGCTATCTTAATAATATTTAAGTCTTTTGATCCATATACATGGTATATCTCTTCATTTACTTAGATCTTTAGTTTCTCTCAAATGTTTTACAGTTTTTCAGTGTATACGTCTTATCACATCTATCCCTAAATAGGGGTATTCTTTCGTTTTAAGTTTTGATTGCTTGTATATAGAAATTGAATTGATTTTTTTACTGTTGATCTTGTTTCCTGCAACTGTGCTGAAATTCATTTATTCTAGCAACTTTTTGTAGGTAGTGTAGATTTTCTACACAGATGATCATGTCATCTGTGAGTAAAGACAGTTTTAATTCTACTTTCCCAATGTAGATTCTTTTATTTCTGTTTTGACTTTTATTTGAAATACAGCAAGCCTGTATTCCGTGTGTGGTCCCTCCCCCACACGTATTTGTTGACTTTATTTTACTTTTAGACTATGTGTGGCATTAACATTGTTCTAAAAGTCAGAACCGTATAAAAAGGTGTGTACTCAAAGGTAGTCACTCCCATCTTTTCATCATATTTCTGTCTCCCTCCTGTTTATTACACCTTGTTCCCACCCAGCATGTAAATTCCACCTTCAGTCTTGCCTAATTCATAGTGTTTGCACTTTGGGTCTTTCCCTCCCACCATTCCATCATTTTTCTTTAAAGTAGCTGCCCCACAGATTTGAGCAAAAGTGTAGAAATTCTTTCTTTATAAAGTCTAGAACACATTGATATACAAAATTAAATAAAAGGTCTGGCAATTTCATAAAAGCAGGAATTCTTAAACTAGGCTTTATGAATTTTATAAAAGTATGTTTATATTGGTGTGTATGTTTATGTTTAGTTGAATTTTTTTTTTCTGGAAGTAGATTCCATAACTTTGATCGTGTTTCAGAGGAATTTGTTTAAAGGGAAAAAAAAGAAAGAGAATGCCTTTAGGATGAATGAGTTTGGGTCTAAGCAGTCTAAAGGCTGGTTAGTGAGCTTCTCTCTTCAGCCTGTTGTATGTACCTTTGGAAGATAATGTTTTAATTGGCTCTGTGTAATATGTGACTTGTTTGTGGTTCATCCAGTAGTACAGTCAACTCAACACCCGGCACTTGTAAACCTTTTGACCTACTGTTTTGTATCACACATTTTTAAGAATTTGAATGCACTTCAGATGTTTCCTTTCAGGTTAAATCTTTTTAATGGTACTCTTTATTAAAGTTGTTAAAAGAATCTTTGGATTCCTGCTGTCAAGTCACTAAAATACCCAGTCACTAATGGTAGTGAAGGGTAAGGTTATTCAAAGCACACATGAAGAATTCGTAGTTTAAAAGAATATTTGAGCAGCTTGCCACATGCAGCTTCCTTTTTGTGTGTCCCCATCTGGGAGCAGAGCAGCAGAGTGTATGGTGCCTAAACCCTCGGGCCCTGTAACCACCCTGCCTAACGTCGGTCCAGGTCTGCCTCCTAGTGGCTACTAATGACCTGTTTAGTTTCCTCACCTAGCAAGTGAGAATAGTAATCATACCTACCTCATATGACCTGTTTGTGAAATAAGTAAAAAGTTAGGTAGAAAAAGACTTAAAAGTAGAAATATTTCAGCAAATTCAGAGCCTCCCCACCCGCACCCTCACCCTCACCCTGTGTTAAATGTGCGGGTTCCATTGGGGCCGACTCCAGTCGAGGGGGGGTGATAACATCATCTTCCGAGGTCTAAAGAAGACCAGAGCGGTGTGGTTTTTTGAAAATTTATACATAAATGAATATTTTATTATAATTAAAGACATTAATTTAGATGTATTATGAATAGTTTGTGGGGTTTTATCCTTTTTCTTTTACAAATATACACAGTCATAATTACAGATGAAATTATACAGTATCTTTTGTTTGACTCAAAACAATACAAGAATGGATCTGCTCTCACCACTTCTATTCAACATTGTGTTGATGGTGCTAAGTTAAAGAGAATCTAAATAAATGGAGAGAGATACCATGTTAATGTGTTGAAAAACTTAATTTGTGGGACTTCCCTGGTGGCTCAGTGGTAAAGCATCCACCTTCCAATGCGGGGGACGTGGGTTCGAGCCCTGCAGAGTGGTGGTGTTAATTGTCGCTTGTTAATGTCTGTTAAATTATAATAAGAATTTTCTTTTTTTATTTCTACCAAGCCAAAGTAGCAAGACGCAGTCAAGAACGAGACAATCTTGGCATGCTGGTCTGGTCACCTAATCAGAATCTATCAGAAGCAAAATGTAAGTTTTAGAGCACTTTTATTTTCCACCTTTCTTATTTAACTGCAAACTTTTAAAGTTACCTTTGTAGGTAAAAATCTCTCTATGTATTACATTTATTTTACCTTTTTAAAGTAAAATTTTGAAGAATTTGAAAGTGTGTTCTTTATTGTGGCCTGTCATAGTGATTTAAAGATCCTTAAGCTGTGGTTTCATAATCTACTTTTTATTCAAAATGCTGTACCAGCTAATATTCTGAAGTAACTAGGAGGAAGGGTTCAGAGCGGAAAGAAAATTATAATGTAGTGTATAACTCCTTCAGCTGGGAATTTATAGATTTATTGATATAAAGATGAGGAGTTTAACAAATCTCTAATTGGAAGGATTACAAAGGGCAAATGTATGTTACTGGAAAAAGGTTTTATACTGTGAGACCTCATCCTAGCTAGAAGTAGAACTTTTGAATTGGCTCTTTGTTTTGTGTTTACATTTTTGTTAGAATGAATATTCTGAGCTACTTTGGGTTTTCTTTTGGGGGGGCCGGTAGGGGTCCTAGAGTTATTAGAAAGATTAATTGTATTTTCAGAGTTTGCTTTGAAAAGTTTTCTGCTCAGGTGATACCGTGCAAGAATAATTTTATATTTGATATATTGCCGTAAGTCTTTGCCATTTTCAAAGTTTTTGTTTTCTTCATAACTTTAAAGAGAGAAGAAAAAATAAATTCCCCCTTTCGAGAATTTTTCAGTGGTGGGGGTGGGTGATCCATGGATGGAATTTACGGCCATTTGTGAACTCGTGAATCACAGGCAAACTTTTTTTGGTGTATGTACGTTTTCCTGCAGAAAATTGGATTTTTAAAGGGCTCTTTGACAAAAATAGGATAAGAATCAATGCTCTAAAATGTGGTAGGGCTTAGAAAGCCTTCAGTGGTAAATGTTGGCCAGGAAACATAAGTTGTGAATAAAGGCTGGAACTCTCAGGCTTTGATCAGGATTTTCCAGATTGTGTTTTGCAGTATTAAAGTAGGTGTTAACAGGTTTACACTGTCAAGTAAGGGTTAGAGATGATGCATATTAAATATCCTCCTCTTATATATTTAACATTCATGTTTGCATTAAGGTGCAAAGAGCTCGGATGGTCAAGAAACATTTGATTTTGACCAAGAAGGACCCTTTTTAAAAATACAGTACCTTCCATGGAACACAGGAAATTCAACTACTCTTAGTAATGCTTAATTTAGCAAGAATAAAATAATCTCAGTCTAATCTGATTTTCATAGTATCTTAATTTTGCCAGCCTGCTGCTTGATGAGTTTATAATGGAGAACAGAATAGCAAAAGGAAGTATATTGGCAATTCTGATGCCTTTACTGTGCCGGGGAAGACCTTTTAAGTATTTCCTGGTTGTTTTTTCCCTTTGAGGATTTGCACTTAAAAAAGCAATCTATTCCATTTTTGAACATGTTGTTCCTTCTAACAGCTGAAAATCTGCATCTGTGTAATTTTTAAAGCTTTGTTTTCCTGAACTCTGTTAAATAAGTCTGCTTCCTTATGAGTCTTTTAGGTGTTCAGTTCTCCTACCTTCTTTGCTGTCCCAGTTCAAGTTAAACCTGCCTGGTTGCCTCAAGTGTTTTCAGATGGCCTGATTTTGGGGTCTTTTTCATCTCTGTTGTACTCCTGGATAGATTCCGTTTGGTCATGGTGCCCATCTTCAATTATGGTGCCTGGAACTGAGTATTAAAAATAGTGAGCATTTGTTGAGCACTGTACTGAAATGCTTTCCATGTTCCTATGTCATTCAGTCTCTACTGTAAACCAAGAAGACGTTTTTGTCCCCATTTTGCAGGTGGCATTCCACAATCCAAAGAGGTTGTGAAACTAAGACAAAGAGTCAGTGGTGGAGCCAGTAGTATCCAGGTTTGCTGACTCTTCACCCTGGCTTATGCTCTAAACGTGTCCCTCAGGTCGAGTTCGTCAGGTCTCAGTCCTCTCTTCATTTCAGTCACTTCCTGCTGTTATTACAGTGAAGATTGTATTAGTACCTCTTGCTGTTAATGTGTTACCTTTGGAATCTTGGGAGTCAGAATTTAATTTTAATATTATCTTATTTTTCCTAGACCTGCAAGAAAAGAACAGAATATGAAAAGTTAATAGATTTTTAAGCAATGGTATTGCCTAAAATAAATTTGCAGTTTTAATGTAAGTCCTGACAGTATTGATTAAAACTTTAAACTCTTAAAACCAATCTAAAAGTAACATTTATATATTGTTGAAAGTTCAGAAGGCACAGAAAAATATAAAGAAGAAACAGTTCACCCATTATTTCATTACCCAGAGATAACTGTTAAACATTTTGGATGTTTTCCCAATCCCTTTTTTTCCTCTGTGCATATTTTTATAAGTGAGATGTTGGTATTTCTATGTATGTGAGTGTGTATTGTCTTCCTGAACAATGACCTAAGCATTCGTTACCTTGCTAAACCCCTTGTAAATATTTAAAATAATGTTTAATGGATGTATCAGTGTATTTAAGCATTCTTCTATTGAAAATTTAGGTTGTTTCTAATTGTTGCTATTGTAAAAGAAGGCGGTGGTGAAAAACGGAATCAGAGCTTTGTTCTCTTTTGTTGTTATTGTTGTGTTTTTAGTACTTTCTTAAGATACATCCCTCGGAATGGAATTGTGGATCGATGAGAGTTTGCTTAACTGCTCCAGTGTGACGATGTGAACACAGTTGTTGATGTGAGTTAGGTTCCATTTGTGGAGCTTTGGGAATCATATTCTTTGACGAGTAGTCTAATCGTAGTTATGCCTTGAAATGTGGCCATAGTGTCACTGGGGACAAGTATACATAATTTGTTCTCTTTGCCATCTATCATTTCCCCCTCAGCTTCTCTCCCTCCCAGTACATAGACAAAAAAGAAGTATTTTCTACTTGCCTTTCTAATTTATTTTGAAAGAATATGGAAGTCTTGGTTGTCCAACAATTGATTCTGACTTGATGCAGAAATAGGAGATTTGGGACATCTGTAGACTTCTAGTAGATGTCCCCATGTGTAAGGATGTCTGTAGATCCCTGGCTTTTCCTGGGTTGGTTTCTTTCCTCTCAGGTAAATGTTTAGAGTTCTGCCTCTTAGGGTTACTGCAAGTTTACAAAATTATTTTGTGGTTGTAGAAATAAATACTCTTGTAGAAATTTCAAACAATATAGAATGTATAATGTAGACAATTAAAGAAAGCCCTCTTGAGACTTCCCTGGTGGCGCAGTGGTTAAGAATCCGCCTGCCAACGCAGGGGACATGGGTTTGAGCCCTGGTCCGGGAAGATCCCACATGCCGCGGAGCAACTAAGCCCGTGAGCCACAACTACTGAGCCCGTGTGTCACAACTACTGAGCCTGTGTGTCACAACTGCTGAGCCCGTGTGTCACAACTACTGAAGCCCGTGTGCCTAGAGCCCGTGCTCCGCAACTCAATGAAGAGTAGCCCCCGCTCGACGCAACTAGAGAAAGCCTGCTCGCAGCAACGAAGACCCAACGCAGCCATAAATAAATAAATGATTGAATGATGAGTGAATGAATAAATAACCTTCTTTTAAAAAAAGCCCTCTTATAGTCACTATTTACAATATATATACTTCTCCTAATATTTTTATATATCTTAATAAGTAGATGACTTTTAAATCACATATATGAGCTGTTTAGCAATTTGCTGTTAACAACACATGTGGGACTTTGTTCTGTTTGAATACATTTATTGGATTGGCCAAAAAGATCATTCAGATTTTTCTGTACCATGTTATGGAAAACCCCAAACGAACTTTTTGGCCAACCCAATACAATTACCTAGTTTTAAACTACCAAGTATGGGTCCACCATAATTTACTCTTTTCTTTTTATTTATTTATTTATTTATTTTTAAACAAATTTTCCTCCAAAAGTATCTCAGTTAGGGTTATATTGAGTTTGGGTTTATTTAGTGAGAATTGGTTTCATTCAGATTTTTTTTTTTTTTTTGCGGTACGCGGGCCTCTCACTGCTGTGGCCTCTGCCGTTGCGGAGCACAGGCTCCGGATGCGCAGGCTCAGCGGCCATGGCTCACGGGCCCACCCACTCCGCGGCATGTGGGATCCTCCATGTGGGATCCTCCCAGACCAGGCACGAACCCATGTCCCCTGCATCGGCAGGCGGACTCTCAACCACTGCGCCACCAGGGAAGCCCTCATTCACATTTTTATTGAGCAGTTTTGTGTGCCTGGTAGTGTACCAGGACTGAGAGATTCAGGAAGTTTATATTCTAATGGAGATAGAAGGGGAAAATGAATGTGTAAACAGATATAAATTATATGTATTTCCTTTAGTCCAACTGTTTCTTCTTTGTGAAAAATTGAGGTCTAGAGAAGTTAGGTCAAATGCTTAAGGTCCCTCAGCTAGTTAGTAGCCAAGTTTGGGCTAGATCTGTGGTCTCCAGACTGCATTTATTACACACATCTGCCTTGGTGTACTGTTTGATTTAATAAACCAAAATACTTAAAGCATTACTGGTACTACATAAGTTGCTCTGGCTGTGTCTAAGTAAAACTTCCTTAAGGAGAGATACGACCTTTGGAGTATGCCTAGAAAAAATGTGCCTTGTAGAGACATATTTCATGTAGAGGAAATGTAAATAATTCCAAGTAGCACAGATGAGAACAATAGAATTTAGATAGTATTATAAAAATTATTGTGGAAAGTTACATGATTAAATGATGACATGATACTAAGGGGACAAAGGTGTGAATGAAGGTTAAATCATGTGGTGGAATCTGGAGGTTGGACAGACAGTGAGAGAGACTGAAAAACGCTCACTAATTGGAAGAGAGGGCAGCTGATTCTTACATTATTTTAGCATCAGGCATCTCCCGCGTGCTCTTAGTATTTGGACGCGCCCCTTGGGACCCAGCAGAAAGCACTCTGTTTTCCTAGGTAGAAACAAGCAATGGAAACAGATGGCATTTGGGTAGGACGATGAGGAAGGAGTAAGTGCACTGGCTGGATGAGGGGCACACATGCGCTCTAAGAAGAGGAGATAGCGTTGGCGTTTGCACAGCATTTAGAGACCTGCCGGGCTGTGACGCACGTTGTCCCTGGGGAAGTGGGAAGCAATGAAGCTGGAAAGACAGGCCCAGTTCTTAAAGGGATGAGGATTTTGGAGGGATTTTTAGCTAGAAGCAGTATTGTGCACATTAGAAAGCTCTTGACGGCCCTGTGGTTTAGAAGAGAGCTGGGGCTAGAGGCGGTACCTGCTGTTGCACTTGCAGGGGAGGGATGTTGATGCCTCTCTGGGCCATTGCTGTTAAAAGGAGGCTTGATGGAGATTTAGGAAGTCAAAACATGAACGTTGGGAGTGCTCAAAGGAAATGAGATGAGAGGAGTGTGGGTTAGCTGGGTGGCCCAGGTGGCCTTCACATGCCTTTAAAGCGGGATACTTCTTACATCTAGGTCGTCTGCATTGTTTCACCGTTTATTCCCCACATTTTCATTGACATACCTACTAGGCACTCTGTTTCTGTGATAGGATATCATCTCCCGGATGGTCTGCTCCCCAAGTCCCCGTTGAGATGTGTACTGCTGCCCTCCTACCTGGATGCGTTCCTCTCCTCTCACCTGTGGGCACCCTCCCCACCCTATTCCAGGCTGTCCTCCCTCCTCGTCTCACTTGGTCTGCACCCTAGATGTCCACCTTGCTTGCCCCTAATGGCTTTAGGGCAGTCTTCTCTCAGTGGGATGCTGCTGCCCTGGGTGCAGCCCCTCTGGTCCCTACCCTTATACATAGACCCACCCAAGGTTTGGGCTTTGTGTCAGAGAAGCACTTGAAAGTTAGCAGAACAAAGTGGACATGTTAGTTGCAAGAAATTTCAAAAGGTTATTTTAGTAGGTAGTCTTGTCTTCTTTGACATATATAGAGAGTTAGGCCAGATCTTATTCCCAGTCTGTTTCACTTTACTGTTTTTAGGAAAACAAAAAAGTTTATCAGAGCATGTATGGTCAAATGTAATACAAAACTGTGGCCTGGGAGAATTCTTAGAAGGGAGTTTTAGAAGAGAGGACAGGTTAAGAAAGGGAGTGATCTGAGGATGATTTTTTTTTATTGTTTGATTCTTTTTAAGGTAGGGCTTGAAAGAGGTGAATTGGAGCTGGAAGGGGGATGCCAGTACACAGCCCTGCACGCTGTTGATAGTTTCCTGAAGAAGCAGGTACCTTAGACTCGGCTGCGGTTGCCTTGGGCGTAGAAGTTAGCGAGGTCACTTTTGGCTATTGGGAATCAGTAAAACAGATGGTTTTGCTCATTTATACATTACATATTGTATAGGTTATATATAATCATTACTTTTGCAGTTATTTAAGTGATTGATTGCTCTTTGTTTTTATTTTATAAAAATGAGGAGAAACTGGAACAATGGTACGAAGCACTGGTCTCAGTGTTAAAGTAGACAAAGATGGACATCATTAGCTATGCCAAAGACAGCCGGGCTGGAAGGCTTTTTTTTTTTTTAGGCTGGCCGAACTATTAACTTTAAAGAAAAAAAAATAACACATATAACGTGATAGACATATAGAATTTAAAATTGTGTCAAAAGGCAAGTCAAATTAGAGATTTTAAAATAAGTTTTAGCTTTCTTGGAATGAGAACCCTTCTTAGACCTGCAGTATTTGCAAAAGTTGTTTCTGCATTAAGTCATTTGACTTCAGTACACATTTTCAAGATTATATGGTGAGTGAGATCTTCACAGGTATGTAGTGAATGTCTAAACTTTCATAGAAATATATAGTAAATGTCGGGAGTCTATATTCAGGACTTTCTAACTCACTGCAGATTGAAGTCAAAAGACCTGACAGTTGCCACAAGGCTCTCGGTAGTCTGACCCCACTTCTGCCCTCTGGAACTCATCCCGAGCACGCTGTCCAGAGCCTTTTCCGTTCCCTTTGTCTGGATCACTCTTCTCCCAAATGTCCGCATGGCGTTCTCTCCCTCAGTTTCTCCTGGTCACTATAGTGGAGGGGGCCCTTCTTGACTACACTACAAAGTAGGGACAGAGACCACTACTGCCTTATCTTCGTTCCCTTTATTCCACTTGTCATCACCTGGCGTAGTATTACTTACTTTATGTCCCTCCTCTGTGCTAAAATGAACGAGCAGAGGAACTTGGTATGTTTGTTCAGCTCTCTGTCAGTCCTCTCTTGGCATGTGGTGGATCAATACTTGTCCAATGAGAAGATGATGGGGTGTGGACACTCCTCGTATGGAGGTTTGCGAAAATAGGCGTTTTGGCTATTTGCTCTGTAACTTGGGTCACTTGGAGCCCTCTAACATTTTCTTCTTTGCCACTCACCTTGTGGTGTCCATTTATTTACTCAGTAAATATTTGAGTGACTGTTTATGTGTCAGGTCCTGGAGGAATACAAGAACGAACGATCTGGCAAGTCTGCCCACGTGTAGCTTACAGTCTGTTGGGAAACTGCCCTGGTAAAAGGTATGGTGCGTTGACAAGAGGGAAGAGTGTACTTAGAGTTCTCATCGGTTACGTCTGGGACCGGAGTGAGTCAGGGAGGGGTCAGGTAAGCTAATACTGGCCTTGGTTTTCAGCCATTTATAAATAAATAAAGTTGAAGTTTGTGATGTTTTTCAGGGTGTGAAAACTACTTTTTAAAAATCGTTTTTATTCTTCTAAGTGCTCTAGAGTTAACTAAAATGTGTAAAACTTATTAGAAGAGACAAAGAGCTGAATTTATGAACGATAGTGGGAGCCCTCCGTTAGTCCTCCCTTACCCTTCAATCATATCAGTGTGTCTTATCTTCATCCTTTTAAGCTTAAAATTTTTCAGTTAAGTTGTAATTTATTTATCCTTTCTGTTCACAATGGACATCTCAGTTTTTTATTACTGCCAACTATTACTACTGGGAACATTCTTTGACTTATTTCTGGTATCTGTTTGGAATATAGATATTTAGATCAATGCCAAATTATTTTCCAAAGTGGTCAAGCTGGTTTATACTGCTACCAATGAAACACACAACTTATTTGCTCAGTGTTCTCTCCCATGTTTGTTATTGTTGGACTTCTACATTTTAGACTATCCAGTGAGTATGGCTTTGTTTCTCATACCAGGGAATTTTGCTATTTTTGTTAGGTGTGATAATGACATTATGGTTCTGCAAAAAATATATCCACATTTTTAAAAAGATGAATACTGATATATATATATGAAATAACTGGGATTCACTTTAAAATTCTTTAGCAAATGTAAAGCACATTTTGGGTTGGTTGGCCAGATCGGAATACAGATTAAAGTATTGTTTCAGTGTTAAATTTACTGTTCTGTCGTTACATAAGAGCACTACTCTTAGAAAATATATGCTGAGTATTTAAGAGTAATACTCAGCATATATTATATGACACTCTCAAATGGTTCAGAAAAGTAATTACGAGTATACGTACAAGCTTGTTTTTATTATTAAAAGTAGCCTGTAATTCCTTCATCTCATCACATTGGCTATAACCACTACTAAAATTTTGCTTTCATGTCTTTTCTCTGAGCTTGTGTATACTCTGATTTTAAGCACAAATGGATCATACTAATATAATAGTTTTCCAATTTTAGTTTTCCTATGATTAAAAGTTACACTGAGGTTTGGTCCTGAATAATATCCCATCAAATAGCTTAGTTTACTTAACCATGTCCCTATTCTTGGACATTTATATTTTTTCAATTTTTTCCCTACTATAAATAACATATGAGTAAGCAGGAATTTATAATGTCCTTTTCCAGCAGAAAAGGATTCTGCAGATCACGTTTCCCAGTTAAGTGCATTCATAGTTCTTTTTCTCTGGCACTTATGACAATTGGAATTAATTACTTGTGTAATTATTTCTCTCTCTGGCCAGGCTGTGAGCTCTATGAAGGCAGAGACTCTCCTTTTTAATCATGGATATATAAGCAGTACCGGGCACACAGTAGGCCTAAAAGATGTATTGAATCAGTGGGGAATAATTAAATGTAAAACAGATTAGTTTATTATAAAATATCACTCTTCTGCAGCCTACTTTGAAAGCTTAGATTTCTTTAGTGGATGAAGATGCTCCCCCTCCCCCACAAGATTCAAGCATCGGCAGTGGGAATACCTGCCGCCTCCCAACAAACATGCCCCCCGTGATCTCACTGTCCCACTCTGCAGTCTAGCTTTTGTTATTAGAGCTGAAGAAACCAGGCCCACAGAGAAGGGACTTGTCTAAAGTTTGTGATGGGCAGAGCCTTTTGTCACCTTCCTGTAACCTAGCCTCCCTCTGAGTTTCCCTTGGCCACTTGAAGTCTCTTTTAGGATCCCTCTTTCCAGTGTCTTGTATACAGATGGATTGTACTGGAGGGAGGAGCATTGTATATAGAGTTTGGAAGAGGCAGGGTTAAAGGACAAATGTCCCTATGAAGTGAGGTTTGTATACAAGTTATAGGGAGTCACCAGGATTTACAGACTTTTAAACCCTTCTTCTGACCACCTCCTTCCTCCCCTGCTCAGAACCCCACAAGCAGGAGGGTTTTTTTTGCATAGTTGAAATTCACAACTCACAAATTCAAAAACCTTATTTTATATAGCAGGAACATTTCTTCTCATTTCTGTGGTTCTGATATTGTCGTATTCTTTTAAATGCCAAAACCTTGAAATTTTGTGTTTATTGAGAGGGTTTTTATCACATTAAAATAGGGAATGGCCTTTACGCATTAACTTTATGCTCTAATTCATTGATTCTCAAAACTGGCCCATCATAATCACCTGGGAATATTGTAAAAACAAACCAAAAACATCAAGAGTGTGTTAGATTCCTTCCGTGATCTAAGTGTATATTCATTTTCTGAGAATTCACCTTGCTGTACCCTTATATAAGTGCTTCTCTCTACGCACATCATACTTTACTAAAAACTCTATGCATAAAGTATACATACACATCCATGCACACACATATATACAGACATAGACATGAACACACATACATGCGTATACACATACATTTACAAAACAGGGTGGAGCCCAAGAGTCAGTATTTTAAAGACGTTTGTCAGATGATTCTTAGCAGACGGGATTAGGAACTGTTGAATTGGAGCACAGCTCTGATGGACGGAGTTCAAGGACTGGGCAGGTTCTCTTGCTAAACTAATTCTGTGGTTGTAAACTGTTGCATCCCTTCCTTCTGGTTGAATCTCACAAATGTTTATGAAGGAATTAATTTTAATACTTTTCATCTGTATATTTCGACTCTTCTATTTTTTATTTTTATACAAAGTATGCAAAGCATTTATATGTGTATATATATTTATATATGTGTATTTTTATACAAAGTATTTATAGAATACTTATTTTACAAGTGATGAAATGGGCTTAGCCTGCAAGTTCCTGATGGAAACTAAGGACTTTGACTCATGGTCTAGGGCTCTTTCCACTAGAGTCCGCTATGAGGTTATAGGTGAAACAACTGTTAGTCTCCCCCCACCCCCGTTTTTTTTTTTTTTGCGGTACGCGGGCCTCTCACTGTTGTGGCCTCTCCCATTGCGGAGCATAGGCTCCAGACGCGCAGGCTCAGCGGCCATGGCTCACGGGCCCAGCCGCTCCGCGGCATGTGGGATCCTCCCGGACCGGGGCACGAACCCGTGTCCCCTGCATCGGCAGGTGGACTCTCAACCACTGAGCCACCAGGGAAGCCCTTTTTCCCCCTCTTTTAATGTCAGGGAATGTTGCCTCAATTGAGGGAGATGCAGACCTTGTTGTGAGCATGGTTCCTTCCTTCAGCTCATGTACACAAAGCAAAGCACAGGACGGCAAACAAGATTATTCTGAGTGCACGGCTGCCTGCTGTGAGGGACTCAGTCATCAAGTAAGTTGACTTGGTGTGACAGAGATGCAAGAGGATAGTGTGTCACTGCGTTGATCTTACTCTTTACCGTAGACTTTGGGCATTTTTAAGGAAAAAGGTGGTTATTGTTTTGATTAGTCACAACTAAATGTCATTCATTCTAGTGATGATCAGTTTTTAAAATATGGGAGATTCTGCGTATGCCTTTCTGGAGAATACACAAATGTATGAATACTAGAGTAAAGGGGGAGGGATGCTCTTATCCTTTTCTTGGAAAAAATGTTTAATGCAGCACACAAAAAACGTTTAAATTTAACATTTAGATGTTTTAAAAATTACTCTTAAAATCTTAGCCCTGGAAGACATAAGGGTCAATCCATTCTTACGTGATGAGGAAACTGTGGCACAGAGTCAGGGGTAGGACTTGTTCAGAGTTGTGTACGTTGATTCTGGGTGGATTAGGTAGGAACGGATGCCAGAAGCTGAATTTCAGCGTGTATGGCTTAGTAGAGTATTCATATTTCTTATTTCCACTTGATCAGATTGTCTATGAGACTGGGCTGGATTTTGTAGTATTTACTGGGGTGCCAGAGGGTGGGAGGAGCTTTTTCTTTAGAGTGGGATTTTAACAAAACTACATTACGAAATAGCATTGTCATGAAGAAGATGTGTTTCATCATTGACTAGGAAGGACTAGTTCATTACATTACATTGTGCTCTGGCTGAGTCTCTGTGGCTTATTTCTTAAGCCCTCTATCCCCCACCTCAAGATATTCAGAGGGATCGCTGAAATATTAGCTGTAGTAATGTTTGTGCCCACCAGGTGGCATAGTTGCTCTACCTAAATGATTTAAGCTCATTTTGATTCTCAGCGAGTTACAGTGATAACTCATTTCTTATTTAATAATAAAAAGAGGTACCACGAAATTTGTTACCATATTCTTGAAGAAAACTTAGCATGCTCATTTTGAGTTAGGAGAGAGAAATTGGTACCGTATTTCCTTTGCAGCACCTAAAGCTACTGTAAATGTTATGATGGTAAAAATTTTTAAAAGCTGTATTAAGGCTGTAGCTTTGTCCTCAGCACACCTTATGGTGTCAGCCTCTTGCTCTGCATAGACTATGCAAGATCACAAGGTATTCCAAATCGCTGCAGTATCTGGGGGAGGGAAGGGTGAGTTAAGGTTAAGGGGGCTGTTTTCATCTGCATTCTTCCCCTTTTTGCAATTGAATTTGAGATTCTTACTAATGGTACTGGGAGCATTTAGGTCATTGGGTTAAAACATGAATATAGAAACCAGTGAAGCCTCGCAGGAGGCAGCCATTTGCCTGTTACCCTCAGTTTCTGTCCCTTCCTTCATCAGCCACAGTTCTGTTTTCTTAACTTCATTCAAACTGAATAGATCGTGTTGATGTGCCTTGCTCAGTTCTCTCTACTGTGGAGACTGTTCTTATCTGACATGCCCTTCCCCCCGTCTCCCTTACTCAAGAGATGGGATAGTGAATGGAGGTTTAATGCCATGGGTCCTGGGGCCAGACACTTGGTGTACATGAGTCCTAGCACTGCTACTACCAGCTGTGTGACCCTGCCCAAATGGTCTAACTTCTCTGCGCCTCAGTTTCTTCGTTTGTCAATGGGAGTGATAATAGAATTATCAGAGAGGATTAAAAAGATAATCCTGGTAGAGAGCTTAGAGCAGTGGCCCGAACATAGTAAATTCTCAAATGTTAGTGGCTCTTATTAGTCAGTATAGCTGTTGAATCTTTAGGAAGCTTTCCTTGAGTTATCATCATCGCCGTCACTAGTTACTGAGTGTTTTGCATTCTCACATTATCCTGCATCTACACTGTTATTTTGTGTATTTACGTTCTCCTCTGCCACCTGTGTGTTGTTTCAAGCTACTGCAATAAATCATTTTTCTTTTGTATTTTGGCCTACTTAGTAAGAGTGTTCAGTACATAGTAAGGGTAGTTCAATAAACGTTTGACTGAGCTTTACGAATTTTGTAAATTTTTTTGATGAATCTCACACATTCTACCTTTTTTAAAATAAATACGTTTACTTGTTTATTTATTTATTTATGGCCTCATCGGGTCTTCATTGCTGCCCACGGGTTCTCTCTCTAGTTGTGGCGAGCGGGGGCTACTCTTCATTGAGGTGCGCGGGCTTCTCATTGTGGTGGCTTCTCCCGTTGCGGAGCACGGGCTCTAGGCGCACAGGCTTCAGTAGTGTGGCACGGGCTCAGTAGTTGTGGCTCGTGGGCTTAGTTGCTCCGCAGCATGTGGGATCTTTCCAGACTAGGGCTCGAACCCGTGTCCCCTGCATTGGCAGGCGGATTCTTAACCACTGCACAACTAGGGAAGTCTCTCACACCTTCTACCTTTAAGTGATGTTACCCCGAAAACATAATTCATTCACCTATGCTTTCCATAATGGTAAGGTCTTGTCAAAAAAAGCCGTGGTTTGTATAGTCCGTGTACTTCTTAAAGGATCAGAGTGGTGCAGGTGTCTTTATCCGTCATAATTTAAGATGAGACAGTTCTCCCTGGTTGTTCCTATAGGAGTTTTCACGTTTTTAAAAACATTGCAGTATTTCTTTGTAAATTGTTTTTAAAGCAGAGTACACTTAACTCTGTGTCTGATTCTTCTGCTGCTGACGACGGATTAGACTGTTAGCTCAGCTGCACAAGAGACACGTGCTTCTGGCCTGTGCCTTGGGGAAGGCTGGTGGGTGCAGATGCCCGGGCCACGGACCTTGGGATGTCCTGATCACAGCTCATTCAGTGACTCTGCCCGCAGTGGCCCCTCGCCCCAGATTGGGATGGACTCTGGTTAACCTTCAGTCTTCTACAGGCAAAGTCAAGATTATTGTTGCCAGATAAAAGAAAGTGTTGGAAATGACCCCACGGACCCCGGCTTTCTTTGTCTCAGGCAGCTTGTACTTCTCTTGCTTCCCTTCCTGTTTCATCTTTTGTCCACAGACAAGGCAGTTGGGAGTGGATTTTGTTTTCTTAGGTTGAAAGCTCACTTTTGCTTAAGGAAAGCACATGGGAGGTTTTGAAAAATGTACACTTTCCATTTTCTTCATGACTTACCCATAGTTCCTGGCAGGCTGTGTCAGGCAGGTGGTGGGGAGGGCATCGGGAGTCCAGAAACTGTGATGGGTGGCCATGCCCTCTGATGATGAAAGGGAATGAGGGCTGGGGACTATACAGGGTGGGAAGGTAGTAAGAGACAAGCCCTGTCCGCAGCATTGTTTGTGCCAATGGCTGTATTCTGAATTAACTCTAGTCCGAAACATTGTGTGAGGAGGAGGGGAGAGGAGGGGTTCCTGCTGTGCTGTAGTTTTCAGTCAGGTGCTGTAACCCAGCTTTTCCGGGGAGAGCAACTTCCTACGAAGGTTTAGGAAGTTGCTAAGGGTAACACAGTCTCAAATATGGGGCTTACTAGGCGCCAGGCACCGCTAGCTGTGAACTCGTTTTATCAAGAGACAGAGCCAAGATCTGACCTGAGTCTTTCTTACCCCATACCTGACCTGTGCTGCCTTTCCTCCTCCCTGCCTCCCTCCCTCCCTCCTTTCTTTCTTTCTTCCTTCCTTCCTTTCTCTCTCTCTCTCTCTCTCCCTCCCTCCCTCCCTTCCTTCCTTTCTTTTTAAATTGAGGTACAGTTGATTTACAATATTATGTTAGTTTCAGGTGAACAGCAAAGTGATTCCGTTTTTTACATATATATATTTTTAGATTATTTTCCATTACAGGGTTATACAAGATATTGACTATAGTTCCCTGTACTATACAGTAAATCTTTGTTGCCTATTTTATGTATAGTAGTTTGGATCTGTTAATCCCATACCCCTAATTTATCTACCCCTCCCCCTTTCCACTTTGGTAATAACCATAAGTATGAGTCTGTTTCTGTTTTGTATTTAAATTGATTTATATTATTTTTTAGATTCCATGGATGCGTGATGTCAGATATTGGTCTTTCTCTGTCCAACTTACTTCACTTAGTATGATAATCTCTAGGTCCATCCATGTTGCTGCAAATGGCAATATTTCATTCTTTTTCATGGCTGAATAATACTCCATTGTATAAATACACCCCATCTTCTTAAGCCAGTCATCTGTTAATGAGCACTTGGGTTGTTCCCATGTCTTGGCTATTGTAAATAGTGCTGCTGTGAACATTGGGGTGCATGTATCTTTTCCAGATATATGCCCAGGAGTGGGATCGCTGGATCATATGGTAGCTCAATTTTTAGCTTTTGTTTTTGTTTTGTTTTTTGCGGTATGCGGGCTTCTCACTGCTGTGGCCTCTCCCATTGCGGAGCACAGGCTCCGGACCCGCAGGCTCAGCGGCCATGGCTCACGGGCCCAGCCGCTCCGCGGCATGTGGGATCTTCCCAGACCGGGGCACGAACCTGTGTACCCTGCCTCGGCAGGCGGACTCTCAACCACTGTGCCACCAGGGAAGCGTCTATTTTGAGTTTTTTAAGGAACCTCCATGCTGTTTTCCACAGTGGCTGCACCAGTTTACATTCCCACCAACAGTGTAGGAGGGTCCCCTTTTCTCAACACCCTCTCCAGCATTTGTTATCTGTAGGCTTTTTAATGATACGTGCTGCCTTTCAACTTGCTAGAAAAAGAACCGAAAATGTTGACATTGTACATATCACAGGTCCCCCAGCATTCATTCAGCAAATGTTTGTCTAACCTTTATTGGACATTGAGCAATGAAAAGAATGAAAAATTGTATTTTTGCTAGTGGGTATCAGATGGTAATTCTTTTACAAGTTGTAAGGCTCCCCATATATTAACTTATTTCATCACACCTTCAAGGCGCCTGGTAGACATACCAGGTGACTTTACTTAAGTAGCTGTGACAGCATTCTTCCTTTGCTTTAGATTTGAGTCCACAGGGTGGTCTTCAAGAAAACCTAAAAGATGAGTGACTTGAAAAGCCACCGTATAAGAGCACCTTGCAGTTTACAATGTGGCAAATGTTACATTTACCCTTAGCTGCAGCAGCTGGAATCCACTGTGTTAGTCTGTTTTCCTGGCCCTACCACCAGCTAATTTTTGTGTTAAAACAAAAGAACAGATGAAAATAGAAAAAGCATCTAAAGAATGCTTTTGTTTCCCTTGTAATTTTTAAGGTAAATCTGGTAAGAGACAATGGGGACAGGTTTAATGGACCCTGTTACTCATGTAGCAGATTCTGGTTCTGCCCCGGGAGCGAGAGCTGTGGGCAGGACAGGTTCTCGAGGGCCTCCTGCATCGCATCCAGCCTGTGCATTATTTGCTTAAAGATCATTTGACTGACTGGTGATCACATGACTGAATGTGTGCACACGTCACACATTGCTTACTCAGCTAAGGTGAATAACAGCATCTGGGAACCTGTATGCTCGCAGAGTTGAGATTATATAGCAGATGTTTGAGGTTCGTTTATTGTTTGTTCACTAAATATTTATTAAAAGAAGGAACCTTTAAAGCAGACCTCCAGGGTTGACCCTCAGTTCACTGTACATTGTTTTTCTCTCTTCCTCTCTCACGTGTTCTTGACTTGAGCACATCTCATTACCTGGTCTTTGTCCTCTGACCTGCGGTCCAGCCCCAGGCTCTAGGTGCCGCTGGCAGCATCTAGGCACCTCTCAGAAGAGTTATCTCCGGCCAGGTGTGCACAGCCACCCGCTCTGCAGCCTTACTTTTTTGTTTGTTTGTTTTCTTTGCTGTACGCAGGCCTCTCACTGTTGTAGCCTCGAGCACAGGCTCCGGACGCGCAGGCTCAGCGGCCATGGCTCACGGGCCCAGCCACTCCGCGGCATGTGGGATCTTCCCGGACCAGGGCACAAACCTGCCTCCCCTGCATTGGCAGGCGGACTCCCAACCACTGCGCCACCAGGGAAGCCCTTTGTTTCTTTTTGAACGTTTGAGCATTTTTCTCTTATTTGGCATAATCTACCCTATTGTGAAGTAAAACAAGGGACACACTTCGGAATATTTACGCCCCCAGTTTAAAAATCACCAGTTACGGGACTTCCCTGGTGGCGCAGTGGTTAAGACTCCGCACTCCTCATGCAGGGGGTCCAGGTTCAATCCCTGGTCAGGGAACTAGATCCCACATGCATGCCGCAACTAAGTTTGCATGCCACAACTAAGGAGCACACTGGCAGCAACCAAGGAGCCCATGTGCCTAAGACCTGGCACAACAAAATGAATGAATGAATGAATATTTTAAAAATAAATAAAAATCACCAGTGTCAACTTTGGGGACAAACAAGGGCCTTTGTCATTCACTGACTCTCAGGTAAATTGGAATTTTACTCTCTTCTGAGTGGAGTAACCAGTCAGTTTGTGAGTATTTTAGATGTAAAAAAGAAAATAGAAAATTAGTGTCTTAATTGACTCTTGTCAGTGGAAGAAATTTTCCCCTTATATTAGAATATATGCTAATGAGTTTGAATTCTTTTTCAAAATTGATTTCTTTTTCCTAGTTAGTTGTCAGTTATACCAAAATTGGGAAGGATGGTTGTGATAGAATTGAATAGCATTCTGAAGCTTAGAAGCACTGACTTTTATTAGGTGTCTGCTGTAACACTCAGCCTTGTTTTCTCGACTCTAAGTCTGGTCGTTGCACCTGGAGAGTGAGTTTTGCGGGAAGGGCAATAGGGGCTAGTAGGATTTAGTGTTTGTTTCGTACAATTCTGTGCTATTTGGTTTTCAAGCTTGTGTTATTTTTGTAGTTTATGAAGAAAGTCATACATGAACAAGGAAGTGCTGTTTATTAGTAGTCTCGTATTTTTCTGGAAGAAAGGCTAGAAAGCGTGGAGAGGAGGGAGGTTTGTCACTGCGGGTGGCAGCCTCCGGGGCTTGAGGCTGTGAGTTTTCCTGGGTGTTTCCTTAGTGCTTGAGAGCTGGCATTAGCCACCTTGTTTGGGAGTTTGAGAGCAAATACTAGGCGGTGGTACATGTAATTTATCTCTTAGATTTTTTTTAACATAAAAGTGGGTTGCTTGTTCTTCAACCTCACCTGAGACTTAAAAGCAAACCCCTATTTAATATTTCTTTTTATTTCTAAATAATTATTTTTCAAAGTACCAAAGTAATATTTATCATAGAAAATTTAAGTAGAACCTTGTTAAAAACAAAAACAGAATTATAATCTCACCATCCAGAAATAAGTACTGTGAGTATTTTTTCAGCCATTTCTCTGTGGGATTTATATATGTAGGACCCATAATGAGATCATATTATTCAGCTCTATTTTGTTCCTGTCTAGTCTTTATTTTTATTCTTGTGCATGGCCGGCCTGAAATATATATACGTCGATGTCAATTCTGGTGCCCGTAGACTATGCCCTGTCCCTCAGTTTGTTTACTGGCCTCTTGTCTTGTTTTTCAGTGGATGAATACATTGCCATTGCCAAAGAGAAGCATGGGTACAACATGGAACAGGTAATGGCATGGTTTTCTTTTGTTGTTACAAATGGGGTTTATAGTTGACCTGTTAATTTTTTTCTGTTCTCTGTGTTGGGTAGCACTGTTTGCTCATTAGCCTTTCTTTGTAGTCACTAGCAGTATTATACAAGGCTCTAGTCCCCTTTTCTACTGCTTGAGATAAGTGGTAGAAGACCCTTTGATTGGAAAAGCATGTATGTGTTCCTGCCAGTCTGCACTGTTTAGGGGAGCAGTGGCTCTTAGGTGCTGGATACTTGGGCATAATGCTTTCGTATTTGAATATGGGATTTATCATTCTTGTGGTTGTGTGATGGTTTTTTTCCTGACTCATGGTGTCACACTCAAACCTACTCAAACCTGTTTTAATATTAATTGCTTTGAATCACTTTCTGGTTGTAAAATTTTACTAAGGTTTTTAAAAAATTGTTTGGAGCCAATTAATGAGAAATCCACAAGATTAATTTTTCTCCCAAAGTGTGATGATATCTTATTTCAGCCTTATTTCTAATTACGATTCTTTTAGGTAATCACATTAAATTGGATTAGTGCTTTCCTTTGTACTGATCTAGATTTTACAGCCTGTAAATTACCAAAATTTTTCATTTACCCTAATGCCTGAGGATACCACTGATTTTGGTTATATAGACTTGGACCCTTTCTTTTAGCCTTGGCCTTACTTTTAGTCATTCTACCCTGGTAGAACTGTCAGGAAAACCAATTACAATAAGGTAGTTTCAGAATCTTTCAAAGCAAGAAGTGTATGCTTCTCTTTCTCCAAACCCTACTTGTGAACTTCACGAGCTGCTCAGAAAATCGATTGTTTTTCTGTTTAGAAAGTGCGGTCATACGGGGTGACCGCTGATCACACTTGTATGAAGTGTTAAGGATTTTGGTCTTCAAAAGTACGATCATTTCCACTTTAAAACTGACATACAGGGAGTTTTCTTTGGAAACTATTCCTGAATTCTCTTGTTTCTAATTTGTTCCTTACCCATTTGTATTTTTTTTCCTTTCTGAGCTGGAAAAAACTCTTTAGATTTGAAATTTTTTGGCAAAAGAATAACAAACAATTGTGTGCTTTTTGAGTTACTTTCTCCTTCATATCCAGTGGCTTTAGAGTGTGACCCTGTACGAGCACAGATTCCAGAGTCCCACTGCTTCTGCTGTTCACTAGCTGTGACCATTGGCAAGTTACTGAATTTCTCAGGGCCTCCATATTCCAACTTGAGAATTGAGAATAATGGAACTTATCTCATAGGGCTTGAGACAAATGAGTTAGTGTACAAAAGGGCACGGATCAGCGTCTGCCACTTAGCAGTGTACGTGGGTTCACCATTTGTGAATTTGTCTGGGTATGAAGAAATACTTGCTCTTCTTGTGCCAGCCTCATTTCCACTTTAATGTTTCAGTCATGTCAGTCATGTTGTTGGTCTAAAAATTTCACTGATACTATTTTTCTAGGCTCTTGGGATGCTCTTTTGGCATAAGCATAATATTGAAAAATCATTGGCTGATTTGCCCAACTTTACCCCCTTCCCAGATGAGTGGACTGTGGAAGATAAAGTCTTATTTGAGCAAGCCTTTAGTTTTCACGGGAAAACTTTTCATAGAATCCAACAAATGGTGAGTAGGTGAGACCATTCACTGTGTGCCCCCCCCAACCCCCCCGGCCCCGCAATGTACCTGAAGGGTTAGGGCTGTCATCCTCGAGCATGAGTGTTCCCGTTTTTAATAAAGCAGCTCACTGCAAGCTACTGGGTGCGTGAGAGGCTTCACATTACAAGAGTGAGCTATTCCCTAGCACCTCCCAGCTTGATAGCTGTACCTCAGCCCACCCCACCCCACCCCTCTTGTCGGGACGACCCTGAGTGTCCTTTTTTTTTTTTTGGCTGCGTTGGGTCTTCATTGCTGCACGCGGGCTTTCTCTTTAGTTGCAGCGAGCAGGGGCTCCTCTTCGTTGCAGTGCGCGGGCTTCTCATTTTGCAGTGGCTTCTCTTGTTGTAGAGCACGGGCTCTAGGTGTGCGGGCTTCAGTAGTTGCGGCGCGTGGGCTCAGCAGTTGTGGCGCATGGGCTTAGTTGCTCCGTGGCATGTGGGATCTTCCTGGACCAGGGATTGAACCCATGTCCCCTGCATTGGCAGGTGGATCCTTAACCACTGTGCCACCAGGGAAGTCCCCCCAGAGTGTTCTGATAGAAAGGGTCTCTGATGGTGGATGAGGCCAAACATCATGGGGCCCCTGTCTCCCTGGGGAGTTTTGCTGACCTGTCACTTCTAGAAAGGTATTTGGTGGACTCCTACTGTGAAAGCTTACTGACGGTTACATTAGTGCTAAAATGAATTTAAAAAAAAATAACCTAGAAGTTATGGTAGAAGCTGTAGTCGTGTGAAAACTCTGATTCATCTTAAGCTGACTGCAGTCTTTCATGGGCTAAGTTTCACTTACAGTCACACTTCAGTAATTTGAAAATGTATCGATGAGAGTTCTTTTGTGAATTCAGAGAAAAATGGCTGTGACTTAGGACATTTCTGAATACATGAGAGTGATCCTTATGAAATATATCTACACACATTTGATTTTTAAAGATTAGCTTTAAATCTAAGCCAACTCATTTTTTGTATTTAGCTTCCTGATAAATCTATAGCAAGCCTGGTGAAATTTTACTACTCCTGGAAGAAGACGAGGACTAAAACCAGCGTGATGGATCGCCACGCTCGGAAACAGAAACGGGAGCGGGAGGAAAGGTCAGTATGCACGCGGGGTGGTGCCTCACCCCTTTGGAGATCTTTGCACCGGCATTTCTAAGAGCTGGTGGGTACACAAAGGAAAGGTAGAGGGACCGGATTTCCCCCAGTTCCTTCCTGGTGGAACCAGAACATACACAAATATTCTTCAGCTCCATGCTCATGAGCTGTGTTAATGCATGAGTGCTACCTTCTAAAGGTGTCTTTTCTCACCACTCTGCAGTCAGCACACTTTGTTCTGAATGAGTGAACTTTCCAACACATTCCTCTGTGCCCCTTAAGGGTGTCTTCTTTTAGTAAAAAGGAATCTCTTCTTATGTTGAAATTTACTTGGTGTGCTTCTGCAGGATTCAGTTGACATTTTTATGTTTGGTATGTTAAAATCTACAGTTTAGATTTCCTTCTTCCTTTTTTTTCCATCCATTTTGTGTATGTGAGTGAGTGAGAGGGGAACATTTTATGACTTCTTAATAAGGAGGTTAGTTTTAAGGACAGCTTAGTGCATAGGACGCACCTTAACCATCACGCCCTCAGCCTTACATACAGCAGAGTCAGGGAAGCAGCCTTTGCTCACCCGCAGAAGTGGGTTCTGGTCTCAACTGAAGGGTCTGCTGATGGTCTCACAGGCAGGTTGGGTCACTCCTTTCCAGGCCTCTATTTCCTCAGCTCTAAAATGAAGATGCTTCAGGTCTAGAAGGCAGCACACAAACATAGTGGGTTTTATGGTAGTGGGAATATAGGTGGCTTTTAAAAATTATATTTTCTATAATATATTATTTTTATAAATTAACAATACAAAATAAAATGAAGAAGTATAAACTATATGATCTCTGTGGCCCTGTGTTAGGAGAGTATCTTATGATTTCAAATGAAAGAGAATAACCTGTGGGGACAGATTGAGAATTATCACTTTTGGAGACACCTGCGAAGCTCTTTGCAACCATAAGATTCTATAAAATTGTTGACCTTGACACATCTGCATATTTTTTAGTTTGCAACATACATAACTAGTGGGTCTATTTATGGATCAGTACTCTTTGTGACCAAAGAAAAGTAGCAAACTCTACTGAATTTGTTTTTAGTGTTATAGCAATTTTTGATTAAAATTCCTTGTTTCCTTTATATGTTAGGTCTAGTTTACTGTTTATAAACTAAGTCTGTTACTACAAACAAGTGCGGTTTACTAAGCTGAAATCAGAATTAAATTTAAAAAAAAGAAGATTGGGATTTGTTATCCTTGAGGATGAAGCGATAAGGGCATTGTTCTCACTTTGCATCTGCACAAGGGTGCTCCTGCCTTCCCGGTGCACCTTCACGCCGTCAGGATGCAAACAGAGGAGGGGCACCCTGGCCACGGCAGAAGCACCTGAGAGATTGTTGTCTTTCTAACGGGACCTCCCTGTGAAAGGAACGGCAGGGCCTGGGAAAATTCCCTCCACCCCTGGCTCTTTCTCCTCTCAGACATGCTTTCCTCAGCCAGAACTTCTTACCACTGTGGGCCTTGGGGGTGGGTTGGGGGAGAAGGAGAGCACAGTGGGTGCGTCACGTGGGATGGGTTCCTGAGACAAAGTGGGTGTTGACATTTGAAACCCTGAGTGTTCTGCTGCCACCACTGCTCAGCTGGCTTTAGCTGCAGGCAGACTGGGGCAGGCTGCCTGGCTGCTGTGGGCCTTCGCTTTCACATTTTTTTTAAGCAAAAGGAGGCGGACTCTCAACCACTGCGCCACCAGGGAAGCCCTTTTTTTTCTTTTTAAGTAAGAAATACTGCATGGAAGGATATAAACAAAAGCATGCACCATATCAATGCGAGCGTTCTTTTTTGTTTGTTTGTTTTTTGCGAGCGTTCTTTTTAAAATTAACTTAAAATACCAGTTATTCGGGCCACCAAAAAGCCTCTCCCATTCTCAGACTTGTGTAGTTGTGAGTAGACAGGTGGGACCTGAACATGGATTTTTACTTGTTGGTGAATTTATTCCCAATACGACAGGCTTTATTCCTGAATAATTTCTCAGTTATGTCTAATGATCATGTCCTGGTCCTCCATTAGCTACTTATGGAGAATTAAAGTAAATGTCTTAAATTTGACATTTTTAGTTGAGAGAAAACACTTGACAAATAATAAAGCGACAATGTTTTAGGCCTGGTTTGGGAGTTAGAAACCCATTTTAATAGCTTTTTTAATCATTTAGACTAAAAGAGCTATGGAATTGGTATTTTATTTGAATTGTAAAAATGTATTTATCTCAGCATTCTGAAAACATATACTAATTTTGTATTACATCTGTCATTAAATCAATATATTGCTTATATTTGTGTATTAAATAGAATTAGTAGAAAATAATCTTTCAGTAACTTGTTTTTGTCTTCCAGTGAGGATGAACTGGAAGAAACAAATGGAAATAATGCCATTGACATTGAGATTGATCAAAACAAGGAAAGCAAAAAGGAGGTATTTTTTTCCCCCAGTACTGTTAAGACAAATAAATTTCATTACTAGTTTCATAAGTAAAACATTCCTTTTTCTCATTCTACTTAATATATTAAGTGCTGTGTACAAGGCATCATGGTATGGCTCTTTAAACAATACTAACTTTGCTTTGTAGAACTTAGAATTTTGTTTGCTAAGAAATACGAGAAAGGAAGCCTTAAAGGAAAAAATGGCATCAACGAGGAAAGTTTTTATGTAGGGTAACAGTTCTCACTGCCTTCTTTCCTGGGCCCTTCGCTCAGCAGGTTACATAGGGGCCTTGTTAGGACCGGGCTCGAGCTCGGCCCCTCCTCTCGGCTCTGGTGGCCGCCTTCCTTCTGTATGTGCCCGGGGCCTGCACCCTCTGGATCATGGTGAAGTTTTAATCTCTCACGTTTTAAAAATCATTATGCCAAGGGTTTATAGTCTCTGGATCCAAGAGGTCCACGAATCCCTACAATTATACATGACTTTGGGGGGGGTATATCTATAACATTTACTTATTGTAAATTGTCCACTGAGAACAATGGGGTGTCTGGACGGTCTTAGCCTTTTGAAATGGGGGTTAGAGTCTTGCATTATTTTGCCCATTCATAAAAATTGAATAAAGCATATGTGGGGTCCCCGAGGGCCCTCCGGGTAGACCAGGGTTCTGTGGCCTAGTTGGGTACCCCCACGGTACAGAGCTGCCTGCAGCAGTTCCCTGATGGGTGCCACCACCACAGCTGAGGAAAGAGGGCCTCAGCCCATTGGTGCCCATCAGCCCCTCATTCAGGGTGGAGTATGGAATCCCAGCATGGGCATGACTTTTACATGTGTTCACATAAGTGTTTTTCTAAAGACAGAGTCTGTAGTTTCAGTAAAATCTGAAAAGGTTTTCTATCTCAAAAGGTACTAAAGTATGAGAAAAACGAAAGGGTCTAGACATACCTAAACTTTAAAATTACACCAATAATATATGATTTTATAGACATGTAGGAAATACAGCTAAACAAAAGGGAAAAATGAAAATGATTTATCATTTCATCACCCATATCACTATTAACATTTTGGTGACTCTTTCCAGACGACCTCCTCTGTAAAATATATATGCCTATACATAATTCTGAATCTGTATGCTTAAAAAATATAAAATCGGATCTTAATATATAATTTTATAACCTTTTAAATTTACTCTGCCTTGAACATGTTTTTAAATGGAAGTATAGTTGATTTACAATGTTGTGTTAGTTTCTGGTATATGGCAGAGTGATTCAGTTTTATGTATATAGTCTTTTCCATTATGGTTTATCACAGGATATTGAATATAGTTCCCTGTGCTGTACAGTAGGACCTTGTTGTTTGTCCATTCTGTATATAATAGTTTGCATCTGCTAATCCCAAACTCCCAGTCCATCCCTCCCCCAACCCCCTTCCCTCTGGCAACCACAAGTCTGATCTCTGTGTCTGAGTCTGTTTCTGTTTTGTAGATAAGTTCTTCTGTGTTCTATTTTAGATTCCACATGTAAGCGGTATCACGTGGTATTTGTCTTTCTCTTTGTGATTTACTTCACTTAGTATGATAATCTCTAGGTCCATCCATGTAGCTGCAGATGGCATTAGTTCATTCTTTTTTATGGCTGAGTAATATTCCATTGTATACATGTACCACACCTTCTTTATCCATTCATCTGTCAATGGACATTCAAGTTGTTTCCATGTCTTGGCTATTGTAAATAGTGCTGCTGTGAACATAGGGGTGCTGCCTGTATCTTTTCGAATTATAGTTTTGTCCAGATATATGCCCAGGAGTGGTATTGCTGGATCTTATGGCAACTCTATTTTTAGTTTCTTGAGGAACGTCAATACGGAACCTTGAACATATTTTTATGTCAAACATATTTGTATGCATAGCTGTATGTTATTCCATCATTACAGATCTTTTATAACTGAGTTAATTAATCTTATACGGGTTTTTACAGTCTTTTTCCCTGTAAGTAATGCTGAAATGCTGATCTCATGACTACATATTTGTGCACTTAATTTTTCCCATTAGAATTAATTTCTGGAAGTTGAATTATTGAGTCAAAGTGTTCTAGATATATTCTTAAGGCTTCTTTTGGTATGGTATATATTATCAAATAGGAAACTGGTAATTCTTTCTGGATAGCACTCTTACCAGTGATTTATATGAGTGCCCAAATAACAAGATCATTTTAAGGATTAGCTAAATTACATTGCTTTTTGGGAAATCAAATTGTACTTGCAATTTTTAGTAAGCTTTGTTTTGATGCATTGTTATTTATTAGGTTCTTCAACGGAACATTTTAAATGAAAGAGGCTTGGTTTTATGTTAATTTCTGTAATTGTTATTTATATAGCAGTTTCTAATTTAAAAAAAAAAATGGTTAAATCTCAGTTTCTTTACCTACTAAAATGTTATTAAAACGGACACATAGTGGGAGGGAGGGAGACGCAAGAGGGAAGAGATATGGGAACATACGTATATATATAACTGATTCATTTTGTTGTAAAGCAGAAACTAACACGCCATTGTAAAGCAATTATACTCCAATAAAGATGTTAAAAAAAAAAAAACAGACACATGGTCAATAGGTGATCTTTACTGAAAGCATAGCGCTATTGCAGAACATAGTTTATTGTCTACTTATATTTTTATGTGTTGTTTATTACCACTTGTTTGAGAGCTTATTGCTACCATCGTGGTTTGCATTGCCTTTTTATCTCAGTCTTTTAAAATATGAAGCAAAAAGCTGAATGTATTTTTAGCTTTACCAGCCAGTGTTAATACACTGACAAGATGAAATTATAAACAGTTAACCAAAACTTCTTGTTCTTAAAATGGTTGCCACTAGGATGTTATCCTTTCCTTGCCAAGATATTACTGCATTTCATTTCTTTCCAGAGGTTTTGGTTTTAGAGAAAGCATTTAAAAAAATAAGCAGCAGTCATGCATTTTTAAATGACAGCATATAGTTTTTGAAGCAAGTTACGCAGTTGCCCTAAAAGTTGTGTCATCCAAAGAAAGAAACCGAAAAGGTGTATAAACAAGTTTCATATTGAAGTTTTTATTTTTATAACCATCTATAAAGATTTAAAGAATTTAAGTGGATCCTTATACATGTGCTGAATCATTTTTTTTTCTTTTCTCTGTCTGTGGTCGTATGTCCATCTACATTTGCTAGGGACTGTTTGGGTAAAATAACTCCTTATTCATAAATACAAAGCTCACCAGAAGGGAAGACAGGTTATTTTTTCTTCCTGTGTTCCTGCAGGAAGCTGGGAATCCTTCTTGTCAGAGGTTTATAGAATAAGGATGTATCTGTATAGGAAGGAAATGGATGGAGTCCACTTTGAAGTGTTTATTTAGCCAAAGTTCAGTAGCCAGTGTTTTTGTCTGTTAACTGTGTATTAGAACTTGTAGATGGTAATTATGATATGGCGTGGTATTTGTCTTAGATTGTTTGGAGCCATGTTAAGAAAATATGCTTATTACTGTTCATTTGGCATTTTAGTTTTTTTAGTTTCTCATTTATCAAATATGTGTGTCATGCAGGTGCCCCCTACTGAGACAGTTCCTCAGATCAAAAAAGAAAAACATAGTACACAAGCTAAAAATAGAGCAAAAAGGAAACCTCCGAAAGGAATGTTTCTTTCTCAAGAAGACGTGGAGGCTGTTTCTGCGAATGCCACTGCTGCTACCACGGTGCTGAGACAACTGGACATGGAGCTGGTGTCAATCAAACGACAGGTACCCGTGAGCCCAGTCCTGGGTGAAGAGTTAACTGCACTTTAGACGTGTTCTTACTTCTCACTCACTTGGATGTTCTCTTTCCCCAAATCTCAAAAGCGCATTTTGTTTCTAAGGAATTGGACAGAAGATCTTAGGCCCGTTGATTTTTTTTTCCCTTAAATTAACTGTGAAGTTGAAATTTTATACAGATATCGATATAGATACAGATTTCAATGACTTGTCATAATATGAACACACCCAAGTAACCTCTGTCTGGATGAAGACGTGGAGCATCGCCTCCACAGCCCCTTTATCTACCCTTGAGAAATGCGTCGTTGCCTCAGAAGCCTCACTCATGCCCCCTGTTCATTACCCACCTTCTCCCGGTGGGTGGCTACTGTTCTGACTTAAAACCATGTTATTTTTATCTTGTTTTTGATTTTATATAAACAGAATGATAAAGTAGGGGTGTGTGTGTGTGTGTGTGCCTGGCTCTTACTCAGCGTGTGAGATCTATCCAGGTAACAGCCATACTTCTTGTTCTTTCTCATTGCTGTATAAATACCCAACAGATGATCCATTTTACTTTGAGTGGACATTTGGGTTGTTTCCCGTTTTTGACTCTTACACATGATACTGATAGGAACGTTGTTTTATGTGCCTCTGGGTGTGTTGTGGGTGCATCTTTGTTGGAGATAACACCTAAGAGTGCAGTTGTTGGGTTATCGAGTGTGCATATGACCGACATTAGAAAACAATGCCAGACAGTTTCCCAAAGTGGTCATGTCACTTTACGTGAGTTTTGGTTGCACCACATCAGGATTTCCAACAGTTGTAGCACTGTTGACATTTTGGGCTGGATAATTGCTTTGCTCTGGGGGTTGTTCTGCTGCTTGTAGGATGTTTAGCAGCATCTCTGGCCTCGACCCACTGGATGCCAGTAGCGCCCTCCCCTCCACCATGCTGTGTGACCTCATGGTGGACTTACGGGGGCGCTGGGGGAATGGTCTCATGTTTCCCATTCTGAGGGGTTCTTTTTCACTCTCTTAGTGGTATCTATCTATCTATCTATCATTTATTTATTTATTTATGGCTGTGTTGGGTCTTCGTTGCTGCACGTGGGCTTTCTCTAGTTGCGACGAGCGGGGGCTACTCTTTGTTGCGGTGCGCGGGCTTCTCATTGCAGTGGCTTGTCTTTGTTGCAGAGCACGGGCTGTAGGCGCGCAGGCTCAGTAGTTGTGGCTCTAGAGCGCAGGCTCAGTGGTTGTGGCGCATGGGCTTAGCTGCTTCGCGGCACGTGGGATCTTCCGGGACCAGGGCTCGAACCCTCGTCCCCTGCATTGGCAGGTGGATTCCTAACCACTGCACCACCAGGGAAGCCCTCTTAGTGGTATCTTTTAATGAACAGAAATTCTTAGTTTTAAGGTAGTCCAGTTTCTCATTCTTGTCTTTTACGGTTAGTGCTCTTTGAGTTCTGTTAAGAACCTTTCCTGAGGTCACGAAGATACTCTTACACACTATCTTAAAAGTGTTGTTTTGCCTTTTACATTTTGATCTTCAGTCTACCTGGCAGTGTTTTTGTTTGTATGTTGTTACATGTAGGGTCAAATTTTTTTTTTTTTCATACGGATATCTAGTTTACCCAGTATTATTCATTAAAAAAGACTACCCTTTCCCTGTTGTAAGGCTGTGGGACCTTTGTCTTAAATCCGGTGTCCATTATGTGTATCGGTCAGGTTTGGAGTTCTGTTTGTCCATTCTTCACCGGTACTATATGGTCTTAATAATACATAATCATGAATGGATATGTGTGGTAGGAGAAGTCCTCCAAGGTGGCTATTCCTGGCCCTTGTATTTTCATATAAAGTTTAGAATCACCTTCTCAATTTCCAGAATAGTAATTCTGCTAGAATTTTGATTGGGGTTGTGTTGAATGTATAGATCAATATAGAGAATTAACATCTTATGATCCATGAACATGATATATCCCTGCACTTCTCTAGATGTTTAGTTTCTTCCAGTATTTTGTCATTCTCTATGAATAAGCCTTGTATTTCCTTTACTAGTGTTATTCCTACATGTTTGGTACATTTCTGGTGCTCTTGTAAAGAATATTGGTTTTTCTGTTTGTTTTTCTGGGTTTTTTTTGCGGTACGCGGGCCTCTCACTGCTGTGGCCTCTCCCGTTGCGGAGCACAGGCTCCGGACGCGCAGGGCCAGCGGCCATGGCTCACGGGCCCAGCCGCTTCGCGGCATGTGGGATCTTCCCGGACCGGGGCACGAACCCGCGTCCCCTGCATCGGCAGGCGGACCCTCAACCACTCCGCCACCAGGGAAGCCCCAAGAGTATTGTTTTTAAAACGCATCCTTTCCTGATCATTCGTGCTTCGTGTGAGAGATGGCTCCTCCTTGTCTTTTCGTCTGATTTTGTGTAAAAGTCAAACCCAAAAGTTAGCCGAGCAGCCCAGTGCTGCCCTTCCGTTAGTCACCTCCCCCCGACCCCAAATGCAAGATGAATTATGGACTGGTGGTTCACTTTCAGTTCGTGCCGCCTTTGATTTGTCAGTCTTGATGGCTGCCTTGGCAGGGCTGAGAAGAGAAGGGTGGGGTCTGTGGCCCCGGCTGTCCCCTGGTGAAGGAGGCTGCACAGACCAGGACCCGGCGCGCCCCTCGGAGTTGCGGGCTTGCGGCTGCCACAGCTGCATTCTAATCTTAGGAGAATCACTTAATCTTCCTGGGCCTCTTTTTTCAAATGAGATTAATCCTTGCCTGCCTGATCTTACAGGATGTGTGAGGGCGTCGTAGTAAGCTGCATCTGCGCTGGGAGAGCTCTGTGACTGGGGCTGGGAGCTCCTCTGTGCATTTCACCTTCCTCTCCGAGGGGCCTCAATCCCCTCTGCTGAGTGAGTTCCTGACGCTTGCTGTTCGGTGTCAATATGTCAAAGAAGGAAAGAGACCCTTTCTTCTACAGAGGTGTTACTGACTTTGTAGTATGATAGATAAAGAGGCTTTGGTTTTCAGAGCCAGGGTCAAGAGCAGGAATTTTTTATTTGAAGGTAGCTGCTCAGAGTTGACATTGTTGGAGAGAAGGCTCAGAGGCTGACTTACTAAGAGGTGAGGTCAGCTGTTTACTTTTCCACCGCCTTTAGGGCTTCTGCCAGCTGCCCTTCAGATGCACATGGCGGTCAGTCCCACAGTGGGCATGCTATTCTGGATGCCCCCATGTCTGGTTGTTTGCCAGGGAAACCGTCATCCGATGAGGACAGGAATCCTGACTAACAGCAGCTCAGACAGCGAAGGGTTTATTTTTAACAAATAACAAGAAATTCCAACATCAGTGATTGCTGGCGTTAGTTCCTCTGTTCAGTGATGCTCTTGGGGACCCAGATTCTTTCAGATTCTCCTGCTCCACCATTCTTAGCTTTTAGGCTTTTCATCTTGCTTGTTGCCTCACACTGGACGCTGCAGAAGCCATTTTGTCACCTTCGTGTCTGCATTCAGGGCAGTAAGAAGAGGGAGTGGAGGAAAAGCTTTTGCTTTCCCAGAACCTCCTGGACTTTGTGTGGCAGGGCTTTGCAGCCCGGCTCCTCCTAGCACTGAGGAAATCGTCAGCCGCTGTCAAAGATACAAGTGAGAAGGGGGCTGGGAACGGCCGTCAGGTTAGCCAGCAGACACTGCTGGTTGCATCAGGTCTTTCCCGGTGGAGAGAATGAAGTGGTCTGACCTTAGAGAAGAATCACTAAATACCCAATAAAATAAGAAAAAGAAAGTTGTGTTCAGCCAGGAGCTCTAGGTAAGGCACCAGGCCAAGTCAACTGCTTTTTTTGTTTTTTCTTTAAATGCTGGTTACTTTTTGTATCCTGTTTCTTATCCAGCTTGTTGCCACTCTGGCTTCTTTCCGATTGGCATGATGCTGGCAACTAATCCCTATTCTTATTCTGATTAGTAAACATTGGACATTTGCTAATTTGGAAAATGATTAGGAGCAGACACGTAGGTAAATGAAAATATAGAGCTAACTTTTAGTTCAGGATTTGTGGGTGTTTCACCTTGTAGCCACTCATTTAATCTCAATGCTTCTTTATCCATTGATTTTAGAGGGAAAATGTATGTGTTAAACAGGTTGGAAAATGCCTGTTACTTAATCACTTAATCACAATGCGATACACACACGCACGCACACACACACACACACACACACGCCCAGCTTTCTAACATATAAGAGTAACTGGAATGCCAGGGGGGAGAGGGTGGGGGGGCATGAAATTGAATATATGTTCTAGTGGACATACCCCTGACTTTTTTGTGTGTGTGTTCTAATAAAACTTTATTTATAAAAATAGCCAGTAGGCTGGATTTGGTATGTAGGTCATAGTTTCCCAACCCCTGCTATAAATGAAACAAGGTTTACCATGAATAATAATTATGAAGCTCAGTTATGTCTAGATCCCTGACTTTTGAGAATTTGCTCATTCCCTGTCAAGTTTCTAGGCCTAGTTTTCGGAATTCAGGGAGCATAATCCGAGTGCCTTGCAGTATTTTATGGGTATTTTGTGGGTTGTTGGTAACTGTGAGCTCTGAGAAGAGTCTAAGATTGTGCTGTTCAGTGTGGTAGCCACGTGTGGTCTTTAGATTTTAGTTCGGATTAATTAAAATTGGAAAAATTAAAAATGTGACTCCTCGGTTGGATAAGCCACTTTTCAGGTGCTTAGTAGCAGCGTGTGGCAGGTGGCCGCCCTGTCAGGCAGCCCAAGTTTAGAATATTTTCATTATCAGAGAGAGTTCTGTCAGCTTATGCTGGTCTGAGAGCTTGGAATTACTTACTGTGAGTAAATTTCAAGTATTTTCTTCTGATCTGTACCTTTTCAAAATAAACTAAAACAAATTTCAGTAAAGCAAGGTCCTGGTTTTTGGTTTTACTGTAGAGTGAATTTTGTGCATGTTTCCAGTATTTTTCTTTTCAGTTGTTTTTATGTTCTGATGTGGCATCGTTACAAAAGATTTGGAGTAGACTGTATTTCTGGCAGACTTTGAGGCCCTTGGTAAGGGCAGACAGGGTCAATTTCTGGTTCTTAAAAGTGCTGGTCTTATTTACTTGCCCACTGGTCCCATAGCATAGAAAATTTTTCCTGTACCACCCCCCGACCCCTTAAACCTTTTAGAAGAAGTAAAACAAAGGAGGAAAGGATCTGTGAAACTGGAAATCTATGAAATGTAAGTCGTCGAAAGTGGGGTTTTAAAAAACTGTATAAGTATAAAAAGTTTTTTTTGAAGAGGAGAGAGATTTACTAAAAAAGTGAACCACCATCTCCACTCGTCTCCCACCCCTTCCCTATCTCTAAAATGTCTGCTTTTCTTCCTTTGCCTTAATAGGATTTCTGCTTTCAAGGGCACCTTCTGCTCATGAATATTTTTGGTGTTTTACTTGGGAAAATGAATGTGTTCCTCTGCTTGCTTTCTTATTTGCTCAAGTGATTATTGAAGAATGAAAAATGATAGGGCTAGTGCTAGGCACAGAAATGCCCCTCTGCTTAGAATTGAGAGAGAAGGGCCCCCTCCTGTGACCCAGCTTGTTCAGGAGCGAGTGCAGAATTAAAGAGCAGCTGTGGAGTGATTGAGTGGTTTGTATTTATTGTTTGTGTCTTTCTTTTGATTAGGCAAGGACAGTGAAAGGTCCACTGAATCAAAGCAAGAATGTGGGAAAGGTAATTTGTGAGAAAATGAAGTTACTGTTGCTCAGAATTAGACTTGTGGAAAACTGACATACTGCTTTCTTTTCTCCTCCCCGTTAAAGAAGCCTGCAGGTGGGGCTTCTGCCCTTTGTAGCGTCCGTGCGGGGCTCGGGGCTGTGAGGCTGTCCTGCCTTCACTCTGCCTGCTCTCTTTCTTCAGCTCAGCTCTGTGTGGTGGGAACCCAGGCATTGTCTTCTGTGTCAGACTGCAGTTGTGCATTCTGTGGCCCCGGTCGCCTGTGCCGAGCTGGTGCATTAGGATTGTGTGCGCAGGCACCTTTTTACCACCATCCCTTCCGTCTTGGTTGTCTCTTGTCCGGTGCCCTAAGCAAGTCAATTAAAGAACTTAGTTAGCTGCTCTCAAAGGATACCATAGGGACCTCAAATTTGGGCTACCTTACAGGTTAGGAACTTCTTTCCTCTTGGTTTTTTGTTTCTTTTAGCTTTCTCAGTTCTCTCTTCTTTTCATACCTTTATAAAAGTGTTTCATTTTAAAAATGAAAATCTTCTTTCCCTTAGATTCAGAATATTAAACAGACGAACAGTGCTCTAAAAGAAAAACTTGATGGTGGAATAGAACCATATCGACTTCCAGAGGTAGGATTATGTTAACATCATCTTTGAAGTCACACCTGAGTTTACGTGTTTAAGAATTTACTGTCTGTGTCTCCAGTACACATCTCTTAGAAGGGAAGGTGTAGATATAACTTTATAAACCTAGTTGATGTTAAAATTATGATATGAGAAAAAGATTCATTAATCCTCATAAGGACATACTCATCTCTAAAGGTAGTATGCTAATAGGACTCATTTGGATACCCAGGTCATTCAGAAATGTAACGCACGTTGGACCACAGAGGAGCAGCTTCTCGCCGTACAAGGTAGGAGGAAGTTCTTATAAAATAAAGGTTTAGGAACAGCAGTCGCTTTCAGGAAAAAATTATACCCCATCCTGCTCCCAGCACATCATTCATGTGGAAACAAATTCTTGGAGGATTACGTCCTTCTAGTGGGCATCATTTTAGCTAAATTACTGCATTCTCTTTGGGCTTTACTTTTTTCCTTTCCCATGTCTCACAAGATGTAAAAATTAATCTGGGAGCCTCCGTGTTTAAAGGTGTATTTCACTTTAGCAGCTCCTCGTTGGGTTCTGAGTAGTCAGGAAGTACAGCTCGCGTGTTGGGGTTGTATGGTTGGAGGTGTTCTAGTCCTGGGGACCCTGAAGAGGCCAGTGTAGGATGTCCATGGCATAGGGTAACTGCTGGGTGACTTCAGTTACCATGCGACATACGTCAGGGAGGTACAGACCCTGCGTGACAGGGTCACACGGAGTGTCTCTGCCAGTCATCCACACTGGACTCTATACTACTCTTTTCCATTAGTGCGCTAAGATAGTACCTGCTGTTGAAAGCCTCTGTGTTTCAGGGGTAAGGGGTAAGTCTCAATTGTGTGTGTGTGTTTTTTATTATTTTTCTCGTGTTGAAAAAAATGCTTTCTTACATCCTTAGCCATCAGGAAATACGGCCGAGATTTTCAGGCAATCTCAGATGTGATTGGGAACAAATCAGTGGTACAAGTGAAAAACTTTTTTGTAAATTATCGACGCCGCTTCAACATAGATGAAGTTTTACAAGAATGGGAGGCAGAACATGGGAAGGAAGAAACCAATGGTCCCAGTAACCAGAAACCTGTAACGTCCCCGGATAATTCTGTCAAGATGCCTGAAGAGGAAGACGAGGTAAGTCTGAAACAGTTGATCTCTGCCAGATTCATACTCAGTTCTCCGGTTAGTGTCTTCATTGATGACCTTTTCCAGCTGTAGAAATACTTTTAGGTTTCAGCTATGTCAGTAACTTGACTTTTACCTGTAAATACCATAATAACATGTGTTGACTTCAGTCACTTTTTGGTCACTACGTATATTATTCACATTTTAATTTCTGGACAAATTCTTAATTCCATCCTGGTTTCCTCCGGCCACAAAATATTCCACAGTACCAATATTTCCTTAAACACAATGACAGCTTTGCCCTAAAACCGTAAGTTAGAAGTGCCTTGAGTATCAGTAAAGCTCAGTCGTGTGAAATGTGCTGTCATCTCCCGTGAGGTTTACGAGCGCACCGGGGAGCCTGCAGGTTCCTGGTGTGTCTGCCTCCACATCCGCTTGCCGTGCTGCTCCTTGGGGCTGACCTGCTGGAGTACTGATGACGACACTTGTAGGTCCTGGGTTGCGTGGAGGCTGGCATCCTGGTCGTCTCCTGGGTGGTGGCACGGGTTTCATCAGCCCGGGCAGCGGAGGTCGGGATGGGGGAGATTGTGGAGGCTGCCCCTCCCTCTGCACATTTACCTCCCCCCTCCCCCCGCCCACGGATGCTGAGGCAGGGCTGGGAGCCAAGAGTTCATTGCTGCTGCCTTTAACATTTGCATTTGCTCACTGACATGGCAATTTAAGGGTTAATTTGCTATCACTTTCTCATCAGCATCTTCCCCAAATGAGGCAGGAGTGATTTGGAGTTACCTCATTGCCCGTGCTGCCCTTCCCCCCACCCCCACCCCCACCCCCGGGGGAGAGCCTTGTGAAGAGGGCACCCAGCGAGTGGCTTTGCGAGGCCTGTCAGGAGACAAACACTAGTTCTGTTAGAATTAGACTCTTTAGAGCCTTCTACCAGAAAATCTTTGTAGTTAAGTGTACAAAACCTATAGTACTGACAATGTGAGTGGGGTCCTCGCGTCACACCCAGGCACGGCCTGCCCATGGAGCAGGATAGCACATGAGTACAACAAAGGTGTTTTTCTCTGTTGGCAGTGATTTTTGTCTGTGTGCTAATTTCCCCTTTAGCAACAAATTAATTTCCCTGAAGTCCTGGACTCAATTTAGGAAGCGCTGAAAAGATGAGGATTACTGGGGGAAGAATGTCAGAATTTGCGAGAGTGAAAGCTTTCTTCCAAGTATGTTTTCTGACTTAAGTCCCAGGAAGCAGAAATAATAGGAAACTCAGATTTCCTGCCTCTCAAATTTAATCAAAGCCAGCTTCAGCAGGGTTAGCATAAAAAATGAGATAGTAGATTTAGGACCCAGGGTCATGATTTTCTTAGGCCTGGCTCTTTGACTGACTAGCTTAGGTTAAGTCAGCTACATTTTCCTCGTTTCTTGTTAGTCCAGAAGTTCCATCCTTCATGGTCCACTTGCGGTGCTGATGGCACATCAGAGTCCCCTCATCCTGTCTGCCTGGCTCGTCCATAGCTGACCTCCCCCACCCAGCAGCACGTCTTCTCTCTCTGATGGTTGATGTTCCCTGTGTCTGTTTACCCAGCCTTCTCTTCAGAAGGAATGGGATTATCTAACTCAACCCGAATATATAATCTTTATAGCTCCTTTAAAATTTTTTCACTTCTTTAGTCATTTAAAACTAACTCACTCTCTCTCTCTCTCTCTCTCTCTCTGACACACACACACACACACACACACAGATGTGCACGCACGTGCATGCCTATATTTCCTTTTCTTTATCCCTTTTTATTTATTTTTTTATTTTATACATTTATTTTATTTTTATTTTTGGCTGCCTTGGGTCTTCGTCGCTGCGTGCGGGCTTTCTCTAGTTGCGGCGAGCAGGGGCCCCTCTTCCTGTGGTGCGTGGGCCTCTCAGTGCGGCAGCTTCTCTTGCTGCGGAGCACGGGCTCTAGGCACGCAGGCTTCAGTAGTTGTAGCTCGCAGGCTCAGTAGTTGTGGCTCGCGGGCTCCAGAGCACAGACTCAGTAGTTGTTGCGCACGGGCTTCGTTGCTCTGCAGCATGTGAGATCTTCCTGGACCAGGGATCAAACCCATGTTCCCTGCACAGGCAGGCGGATTCTCAACCACTGACCCACCAGGGAAGTCCCTCCCTTTCTTTTCATGTTTCTTATGGTACCAGTCCTCCTGCTTCACCACCCTGGTTTTCTGTTCTCCATATGTTAGTTTGCAGAAGGAAATTAATCTGTAAGGACCAGCTGCGTCTCTGTGTCCACCAAGGGCCTAAGGGAACTGGTTAATTGTCTGTCTAATCAGTGCTCAGAACTTAGTGTCCTTGTAATTTCCCATTCTTGTTTATCCTTTGGAATCCAGCTGCTGAGAAAGATGTCTGCTGGTGTCCTGCCTGCCCTCGGGTTTTATGTATTTATGCAGTACAGACAGGGAGGAGGCCATCAGATTTGAGAAGTTCTGGAAACATAGCGGTCTGTCAGCTGCGGGCTTTTTTCCTTTAGAGCTAAGGAGGGAGATCTCTCTCCGCAGCCCAAGAGGGTTGAGTTTTTGAGACTCAGAGTTCTCTGGGGTGGCCAAGGATAGAGTACGGGGAGGTGTCAGAAAAGCACAGAGGGATGCTAAAAGTGACTGAATTGGAGATACACATTCTCGCTTAAAATTATAGATGATTGAGTGTATTACTAGTGAGGAGAAATCTTATTTGACTAATGACCGTTCTCATAAATTGGGATTTCACCTGAAGGCGCAGCTGCTTTCAGATTCTGGACTCTTAGCTCAGCTGTTTCCTTAGAAGTAAGACACCACGGGGGTAGCAGTGAGCTCTATGACTTTTAGGCTTGGGTCTGGAAGTCAGTCTTAAAAAATGAGAGCAGAGAGTTAAGAAATGCCTTTGAAGCTTCTAAGGAGATCCCGCGATCTTTGGTATCGTCTGTACCCCAGCGTGTTCTGGTGGCTGTTTGCTGAACGGGGCAGGCACCATGGTGTACCCTCCGGCGGGTCCTAGGACACCTGAGTGTTGCTGTTTGCCAGGCACTGTGCCGATATGCCCTTTGCAGGGATTCTTATTTAATCCTGTGAAGTAGACATCGTTATTGTGTATATTTTGCCGATGAGGAAACTGAAGCTCAAAGAGAAATGATACCTCATCCAAGGACACACAGCTAGAAAGGACAGAGCCAGGATTTGAACCCAAGACACGTGGCCGCAGGGGCCACACTCTCGCCCTCCGTCTGTCCGTCCGCCTGGCCTCAGCACAGGCATTGCCTCGGGACCCTGTGTTTGCGGGGCAGGGTGGGTTGGGCTGCACCAGACCGGAGTTAGCAGTTTATATTGTTTACCTGTCTTTTTTTAAAATAAATTTATTTATTTTATTTTCATTTATTTTTGGCTGCGTTGGGTCTTTGTTGCTGTGTGCGGTCTTTCTCTAGCTGCAGCCAGCGAGGGCTACTCTTCGTTGCGGTGCACAGGCTTTTCATTGTGGTGGCTTCTGTTGCAGAGAACGGGCTCTAGGTGCGTGCACGGGCTTGGTAGTTGTGGCTCACGGGCTTAGTTGCTCTGCGGCACGTGGGATCCTCCCAGACCAGGGATCGAACCCATGTCCCCTGCATTGGCAGGCGGATTCTTAACCACTGCGCCACCAGGGAAGCCCCCTATATTGTTTACCTGTCTTTGATTCTGCTTTTTCTCCTCTGCTCAGGCTGCTTCTGTTCTTGACGTCAGATACGCATCTGCCTCATGAGAAACTCTGGTGGCTTTGAGCACTTGGTATGGACGACTGTGTTATCCAGGATTCAGGTATCACAAGACATCACCTAGCCATCTGCATCACATCTCTGTGGACAAGCAGCTATTACCAAAAAGGCATACACTTCCAGTCCTGTGCTACATCTGCCTTAATTCTCTGCTCGCTCCTCCGTGTTGGCGCCACTTCCCGGAGAGCTCTTTGCGTCTCTCGCTCTGCCTAAGTGAGGGGGGTCCCGTGGCCTGCCCACCTCCTGTGACCCTGGGGACCACCGCCTCAGTCGGAGCCCCGGCCCACCAACAGCAGCTCTTCCCCGTCGGCGGCTTCAGAACAGGTAGTCGACTCGGAAGGCGTGACTCTGTTCCTGCATGGCCTGCAAGCTCTACTTTGTGCATAATGTAATTTTCAGAGTAACTGTGACCCCATTGGCCTTCTAGGAAGTTTCCTTTGTTCTTTTCTGAGGCATCCACCTAAGTGATATCATGCTTCTTTGGAAATCACAATATATTGGCAGACTGCATTATAACCCTTATCGTGCCAAACAGCCTGACGCAACTCATATTTCCCTAAATGTCAGTATAATTATGGTTTATAAATTTAGTTGACTTCAGTCTCTCCCTTCTCCCTTCTCCCTTCCCGCGAGGTAGAAAGCTCATTCATAGCAACTGTCCTTGGACACTGTAGCTCAGAGGAACGTGGACTCAACACTTCGTGCCGCCAACCTGCAGATCGTCACCCCAGGATGGGCGTCACCCTGTCTGTTCCTGACCCCCCACCCGTACCACCGCCCAACTCCAAGAGATTTGGTCTATACCACTGTACCTGGTGCTTGTACATTTGGAATTGGTGCCTTCTCCTTTTGGCAACCATGTTTTCAACCCTTTTTCTGTTTCGGTGTCTTAGTTCTTCTTTAAAGTTTATTGCTTGCCAAAGATGACGTCACTGAGATTAGGAGACGGGGAGAACCTGCTGCAGGTTCTTGCCAGTGCGCAGATTTTAAATGTCAGGTTAGGGCAATAATAAAGGGCGTTGGAATAGCTGGTGATGGTTTTATAAAAGCTACATGCTGTTTGTTCCCCGTCCTGTTGGTGTGCCTGGCCTTTCACATGTCACTCCACATAGCCTCTGTGTCCGTCGTGTACTGATGTGAGCACATGAGCACCATCCTCTCTCAATATTATATCGATAGTACAGAGCAGAGACGTGATCAGTTATTGGCTCTAGTGAGACCAAGATGGAAAGAAACAGTCTGCGAAGTGGTATGTAATGCCTTTGGTTGGACTGGGAACAATTACAAATGTTTAATAAATGTTTAAAACTTCCATAATCACTTTTATTCTCTTGCCAGACCGTGGGCTCTTGAGGGGTTGAGGGTAGACTGCGAGGTGTGCTCTAATGTGACCCATTCCCCATCCCACGGTTGGTTCAGCCTGCACTAAATGTGTTGAAGGAGCTTTTCTTGTTGTTGGTTTTTGCATCATCTAAATATTTTTCGTGCTTTCAATACCAAAAAGAAAAAAAATTGCAGATGCTTTAAGGCATAAACAGAATTCTTAAGAATTGGAAATATGCAATTAAAATTTGATGTGTTTTGCCTCCCAAGCACCTTTGGCTTTTTTTTTTTTTTTTTTAAGTCAGCTGGTTTTCTCTTTAGGAAGAGGGTCAGCAAGAAACCTAGATTGTTTGGAATTGTACTTCTTTTTTTGAAATCTGGAGAAAGGTCATTCGAAAGGGGAGTGAAATGGGACTTTGCCGGTTTTCGACACTTGTCCCTGCGAGAGGTGTCTGTTGATCAGGAGCTGGTGAAGAAGAGCGTGAGAGGGGCTAGGGGCATCACAGCTCGCGGCTCCCACCTACACGGGCCGGCACGGTAACACTAGTCACAGCGTAGGGCTCATTTTGTTTTTATCGTGAGCCTGCTGCGTAATTGGAAAATGGCAGGAAAAACGTGGGTAAGAGGCGGCATAAGTTTTGCACGTCGCTTAAAGGGGACACTAGGCCTGAAAGAAGATTTCGCTTCTCCTTGCTTCTTCTCGAGACCTCCTTCCTCTTAACGGAAACAGTAGGCAATTTGCTGCAGTGGTTTCCCTGCCAGTAGAGCTGCTGTTCCTCTCTTCACCCCCAGGCTATTTTCCTTAAGAATCGATCCCCTTTGGCAGTGCTTGAAGGTTTGGTGCTGGGTCCCGTGTGGCGCGGCAGGCATCCCGGCAGTGCCAGGCCTCTGTCTGTGCTCAGACATCCCCTTACCTGGTTCCTGGCACCAAGTGGGCCCCAGTCCCGAAGAGTCACGTGCTGGAGTACTTGCTATCACAGCAGCTGAATTTCGGCTTTCTCTCCGAGGGGGAGGGGCATGTCGTTTTCATTTGCCAGAAGGAAAACAGACAGTTTTCTTTGCCCGACTGCCTTCATTGTAGCCTCATGCGTAAGAGAGCACTGTGTTTTAAACCGTTTCATTACACTGTCTTTGCAATGATGTTGTAAATGCAAGAAATCACTTAGCTTTAGAAGCCAAGTGATTTGGTCTTATTTTATGGGAAGACCCTTTTTAACATATCAAGACTTCGGTGCGTCAGCAGGCTGTGTTTGGATGTGTAAGGGGTACACAGTGACAACTGCTTTGGATGCAATGTTCACTTAAGCTTTGTCTTCTTAAAAATTATCAATGTGAATGTCATAATTATATATATATTTTTGTGGAAAATTTCTCCTAAGTATAAGTTATTGTGCAAAATATAGTACCATTGAAGCAAATGGTAGTTTAACTGTTAGTTTAGAAATCCTAAAAGATATAAGTTGTATTGCATATGCATTAAAAGTTTGTTTTATTTAATTTTATGTAGATGTGTAAAGCGTTAGGTAAAATTTTTTTTCACGTATTCATTTAAACACCTTGTTACTTGAATATTGTGTTGACTGGTCATAAGCAGTGATGGATTCTGTAATATAGGTCTTTTAACCAGGAAGCAGCCCTGCCTCAGTTGTGCTGATCAGGTGAGCAGTGGTGCAGGTCGGTGCTGGTGTCAGCAGGAGCCTGAGGTTAGTGTGACCCCCTCCGCGCCCCGCTTCCCCCGTGTCGTCTTGGTACATTCGTGCCTACCAGACACCAGGTCCTCAAGGTGGCTTTTGATAGTCATAAACCTCTAATCAAAAGATGAAAAAGAAAAAATAGTTGAGTTTTAAAAGCTTACTGTGGTGGACTAATTAAGCAGTAGTTTTCTGTGCGTATAAAGTTCTCTCAACCATCACACACCACTCTAAGTGTGCTCGTTGTCACTTTAAGTTTCAACTATGCCCTATTTTTGTCCTTCTGAATATCAGATGTACTATTGGTATAATTACAGACCAAAAATAAGCCAAATAGTGCATTACACTAACTGGATCCCTTCTTATATGAGCAGAGGACGGATGGAGCCAGCCCACACGAGAGCCTCATGTCTCTTGTCTAGCCTGATCTAAATCAAGTGACCCAGGATTCAAGCTTTTAAAACCAACTGAAACTTGGCCTCAAGTTGACTCAAGGTGGTTAGCTAATTGGAATCTAGTGATCTTGTGCAATGCTCAAAAACAAATACTCTTTCGGCCACTCCCTGGATCTCTGCAGCTTTCCCTACTTACAGTAAAGCGCAAGCGCAGTAACGTCGCAGTGCAGCAGAAGGAAGGCCAGTATAGCCTATGCATGCTGTGTGGTACTGAGTGTTTACAGCCCTCTCCTCAGCTCACGTGGATGCTGGAGGGGATAGTAGTCCATTACGTAGACTTACCAACTCTGCTAAGTGCTTTTTAGACTGCTTAAGAATTTTTCAAGATTTTAAAAGATGTATAAGGTTAAGTTTGCAAATATAATGGAAATGCTGTATATCTTTTGAAGTGATAAAAATCCATGTTGGAATTTTAAAGAAAATATGTTGTAATAATGCTGTTGTAAGTAATATTTTAATGTCTCTTTTTGCCTGTTTTCTATTTCAGCACATTCATTGTGGTGAATGTTCATAGCATTATAATTGCTTAGCCATCAAACGATAACATTTGTTAGTAGAGATTGAAAATTTTATTTGTGAAATTCGGCAGAATTCATTTTTCTATTTCCAATATTTGCTGAAGTTAAATAAAAATTTTCAAGCCATTGATGTAATAAAATAGGAAACAAAAGAATTTTCTGACCCTCCACCCTCCATCAAAGCAATACCCCACCCTGATACAAAGTGGGTTTTTCCTTGCCTTTTTGCACTGGGCCTTGGGATTTCTGAAAGTGTAAATTCCCCAGAGCTGTGCCCTGTGGGAGCACACAACCAGGGGTGCTTTTGTTTTTAGCCTTTATCTCTACCTGAACTACATTTGTATTTTATAATATATGATAAGCTCATGGTTGGGATCAAATCAAGGTACATAAGTTTGTAACATTTGTGGTAGTTGAGGGCTTAAATTTATAGGTTGGATGAGAGGAATTTTTTTCCCCGTTAGTGATTTTTCTCTTTTCTGGCCGACCAGGCTTGGGCACGTGGATGCTGCCTGGCCTCAGCACAGCCTCGGAACTGGCAGAGAAGAGGCGAGACCACCACCCTTGTTGCCTCTGGTCAGCCCAGTGGACACGGCCCAAATCTCAGCACCTCTCGGAGTAACGTGAAGAACGCCTTCGGCATCCGTTGGACATCTCTAGGGCCTTTTTTAGCTGAAATGTAGGATTTGGTTAGATAACTACCATGTAAAAACCTGACTTCCAGGTCCAGCCTTGCCCAATACAGCATTTAAAATACGTAGATCCGGCCTCTCCGTGTGTGTGTGACTTCACGTAGCATAGGCGGGCTTTACGGGGCGCTTCTCGGAGTCCCTCGCCTGGCAGACTTGGTCATGGCGCTCAGTGTCCCAGGAGAGTGTGTCCAGTGCTGCCAGAGGGTCTGCGTGGAAGGGAGGGTGGGACCTGAGGGTGGCCCCTGGGAGAAGAGGTCAAAGGCTCAGAGACCTCAGAATGTGCCTTGTGGAGGTGACTCCTGGTACGGAACAAGGGGGAGCAAGTGCCAAGGCCAGAACCCTGGGCTTTGCTCCAGGAGATGGAGGAAGAAGGGAAGCCGAAGGGGCCCAGGAGAAGGGGCGGGGCTTGGGAGGTGGCCATCGTGTGCTACTGGACGTCCGCTAGGAGGCGCCCCGGGGTTGGGGGCTGTCTGGGCTTGGTCTTTCTTGACTTAGAAGAATAGTGAGCTCAGGGTAAAATGAGGGGTTATGGAGGAGCTGTGGGGAAGGCTCCCAGAGAGCAGCGTGGACCGCCCCGCGTGTAGGAGCGCAGGGTAGGACCGGCGGGAGTCAACTCATGGGTCCTGAATCGAGGGTGCATGAGGAGCGGGGGTCCAGGCCCCCTTCTGGCGAGTAGGAGGGAAAGGACTCCCACGTACAGGTGCATCCAGGTCGCCTGCTGTGCCACATCTCTCGTCATCCCGAGCCTGAGCACAGGCGCACATCCCAACCTATGCGGCAGGAGAGGGGCGGCAGCCCCGGGTGGGGACTCCGGATCTTCCCTGGCGCCTCGCTCTGCCTCCACCCGGCGAGTGCACGTACTGAAAATGCTGCACTTCCTGTTCTCCATGCTTCCGTGTTCCCAGGGCCATGCTAGGTGCTGACTCTTGGAAGTGAGAGATGCATGAAGCATTCCAGGTGATCGAATTCCTTTCCTTCTTGGCAGATTGAAGACCGTGCTTGTTCCTCTCTTGCAGCTGCTTCGTGCTTGGGGCATCATTAGAGTCTAGACGAGCTCACGGGAGATCCTGAGTTACTCTTTGGCCCCGGGCTGGATGGAGCCAGTCTCCCAGGGCAGCCTGCCAAGTCTGCTTTCCTGCAGTTGCAGGCCTTAAAGCAACCCCTGGCCTTCCCCCTCTTTCAGCTCTCCCTCCCCGGACCATCTCATCCCCCACTGGGGCCTCTGCTTCACCTGTGGCCTGATAACTGTCACACTGTGAGCCCCCGCCCCTCGGAGCTCACTCCTGTGTCCGTCAGTACCTCTAGATGACAGGTCTGAGACTAAGTTCCCTCCCCCACTCCTGTTTCTGAGTTCTCTTCCCTGCTGTGTGGCACTGCTATACCTTAGCTCATCAAACTAGAAACACGGGTGTCCCCTGCCTCTGAGAGCCCCCTCGAGTCTCCTTCTCCATTACGACGCCCAGTGACCGCTCAGGCCCCTCCCAGTCTCCTGGACTGATACGCAAGCTCCGAATGCATCTTGTCCCCGACGTTCCATCTTCCTTCTCTCACCCACCCCTCACCTCCCCACCATAATTCGGGCCCTTTCCTGCTTAAAACGCTCCATTTGCCTTCTACAAAAACACACAACCCTTCATTCTGTCTTAAGCCATGTGACATTCCTACTGCAGGGCCGTTCTCCGGGCTTTTCTCGGCCGCTACGCCTTCCCCCTTCCACGTGGCCCTACCCCCTGCGGCTCAGCCACAGCTGCTTCTCTGAAGTCCTGACCTCACGCCTCCACCTTCAGCAGAGGGAATGGGCCTCAAGGCTTCTGCCACCTACACCTCTATGCACTTCCCTCTTCATACTATACTATAAAGAAACGATTTAAGTTTTCTATCCTTTTAAATAGGTAACCAGTGTACTTGGCATAAAAGGCAAGCAGTGAGAGACCTACATTCCCCATCCGTGTCCCCCAGCCCCCCGGCTCCCTCCACGGGTAGTTGCTGCTCTGGCGCGTCCTTCGAGAGAGGGTCAGTACACGCACAGGCGTGCATGCTCACTTGCACGTGTGCAGAGACTCATTTTCATACAAATAATATACAGCCGCCCCTCGGTATCTGTGGGGGGTTGGTTCTAGGACCCCTGCAGATACCAGAATCCAAGGATGCTCAAGTCACTTATATGAAATGGAACAGTCAGCCCTCTGTATCCTTGCGTTCCAAGTCTACAGGTACGGGGGCTGACTGTACTATGTATGCCCTTCTTACCTTACCATCCTTACCTCGTTTTCTTACTTCACCTGCCAGTATCTTAGTCTTTCTGCATCAGGACATGGATACGAAGTTGCTTCATTCCTTTGCATTGGTTCCATGGTATCCTAGTTATGGTATCTAGTTATGACTAGATACAGTTTACTTAAACCATCCTCGATCGATAGTCACTGAAGTACCGTTTGTAATCTGAACAGACTGTGTCATTTTGCCTACATGCAAGTGTAGCTGTAGAATAAATATAGAGGATTAGAATTTGGGTCCAAAAGTCTGTTCGCTTTTACACTTGACACATACTGTTCTCTGTCTTCCAGAGGGGTAGTACCAATCTCTCCTTTCATCTGCCATGAATGAGGCAACTTGTTGCCCTGTGCCCTTCGCAGTACTGTGATAACTAACCGTTTTGATCTGAGGTGTTTTATAAGCTTTTTACGAGATCAGGACTGTCATAGTCATCTCGGTCCCCACGACTGGCGATAATAGCCACATAGAATAAAGAAATGGGGAGGTCTGGTGCATTGAGGAAGAGAAATGAATGCCTGCTGGCCCTTGTGCTTGAGGATGAAAGGCCCCATGATGGCTTATGATGGACGCCTGGGGGAGGGGGTGTGGGAGGGATGTGCAGCTGCCAGTCCCTGGGCATCCAGAGATGGATGCGCTGAGGTTTGGGGTTTTCTGGGCTCTTGGCTTATTTCTTGAACTATTTGCTATTTTTTATTGCCTAAGTACTGGGGGGGAAATGAATTCAAATTAAAGATCTGGTGCTTGTACGTTTGAAATGAGGTTGAAGAGCGCTCTGCGGATTCTGGTTTTCTGGTCCTCCGTTTCTCCCCGCTCCTCACATGCCCCTGCCCCATCATGTGAGCTGGGTGACTGAAGTGTGAGCAGACAGACGTTCAGGGTCCTGGCCTGGAGGCGCTGCGCAGACACCTTGCAGCTCAGACGCCCTGTGCTGGGCAGTGCTTCTCAGCTCTGAGTGATCTGGGGGCAGGGATCATGTTGCCTGGGGCGCTCTTGGAGAAGGTGTCCCCGAGGAGGTGACAGTTGAAGAGGGAGCGACAGCTATAGTCCAGGTACCGCAGCAGACCCTGTGGTTTACGTGGGACGGGCCAGGCCCCTTTCAGTCAAGTTGAGGCTCTGTTTTTCCCTCACCATCCACCGGAGGGTGTTGGAATTTCACGTGGTTCCATGGTGATCCTTGCATCAACCTGGTTTCCCACCCATGGCCAAGGCCTGGTGAATGTTCACTGCTGCTCAGAAACTTAGAGAAGCCAAGTTCCCCGGGAGGCACTGCAGACAGGGGCTGCTCCAAAGGCTCCCTTCTCTAGGCCGCCCCTGTTCGCAGTCAGGGACAGAGGGTTTGGGTGGGAGTCCAAGGACAGGAGGCGGGCTGAACACGCCCAGGTGACTCTCCAGCTGGGGTGTATGTTAGGAACCCCCGGCCGCAGGCCAGGGCCGTCACTGGTGTCCCTGGACCTGTGGCCGGTGCTCGGCCTGAGGAAAAGCTTTGCTGGCGGGCCGCCTAGTCCCCCTTCAAAGACTCTTTGTGTAACGAAGTTATTTTGCATATGGTGGACCATGGCACTTAATTGATTGAAAAGTAAATTCAGCAACAATTAAGTCTTTTTTTTTTTTTTTTTCTTTTTTGGCTGCGTTGGGTCGTCATTGCTGCGCGCAGGCTTTCTCTAGTTGTGGCGAGCGGGCTTCTCATTGCAGTGGCTTCTCTTGTTGCGGAGCACGGGCTCTAGGCACGCGGGCTTCAGTAGTTGTGGCACGTGGGCCCCGTAGTTGTGGCTCACAGGCTCTCGAGCGCAGGCTCAGTAGTTGCGGCACATGGGCTTAGTTGCTCTGCAGCATGTGGGATCTTCCCGGGCCAGGGCTCGAACCTGTGTCCCCTGCATTGGCAGGTGGATTCTTAACCCCTGTGCCACCAGGGAAGCCCAAGAATTAAGTCTTTTTTTAAGTTTGTTTATTTATTTATTTATTTTTGGCCGTGTTGGGTCTTCGTTTCTGTGCGAGGGCTTTTCTCCAGTTGCGGCGAGCAGGGGCCGCTCTTCATCACGGTGCGCGGGCCTCTCACTGTTGCGGCCTCTCGTTGCGGAGCACAGGCTCCAGATGCGCAGGCCCAGTAGCTGTGGCTCATGGGCCCAGTTGCTCCGCGGCATGTGGGATCCTCCCAGACCAGGGCTCGAACCCGTGTCCCCTGCATTGGCAGGCAGACTCTCAACCACTGCGCCACCAGGGAAGCTCAACAATTAAGTCTTATACTCCGGATAATTGTGTATAGCAAATTATTTGTGGGTTTTAGTATTAATCGCTTAATTTGTTGAAGACTGCCTTGGCCCCTAAGGACCAAACATACCTTATTTGATGTAATGCTCATAGCAGCCTTACGAGTAGGGACTGTCATCCAGTTTTAATAGAAGAGGAAACCAAGACTAAGAGAAGAACGTCTTACGCAAGTGTGGCAAGGAGAAAATGCCTGAGTCAGGGCTGGATGTGCCGGAGGCTCCGCTCCACTGTGCGGCCTCCCCGCTTAAGCCCCGGGACACGGACTCAGGCCTCGCTCGGTGATGAAAGCTGCTAGGATCTTGGTCGCTCCCTTAGCCCCCCTTGGCCTGCTTCCTCATCTGTAAAGCAAGGATGGTAGCAATTTAGCTGAACGGAGGTAGTGCCTGGAAATGCCTCCGTCCAGCCCAGGTGCTGTGTGGAGAAGAGATGCTCGACAAGTGGCTCATCCTTTCCCTCGACAAAGATCAGAGTGTGTGTTGCCGCATCTCCTGTGGGCAGGGGAAGAGCCAAGCTGTTCACAGCTCGTGGGCCTTCAAGCAGAATCCTCACTTCTCTTGCAGAATTCCTGCCTCCAGTCTCACCCCCAGACCAATGATACTCCAGTGGTCTTGGCGGCACACTCTATCCGGAAGGAATTTACTGACCGGGCACCTCAGTGTTTGTGTAGTCATTTATAATGCCGGATACAGGCAGTACCTGTGATTAGTACGTTCAAAACTAGAAAAATCCAAGAAGCCGTTTTCTTCCTATTCCCACTCTTGTAGACGACTAACACTGACAGTCCCTTGCCGTTACTGCTCTGAGGCTTGGGAATCCTGCTCTGTGAAATAGGGGGTCCCCCACTCGTCCGAGGCAGCTGAGGCCGGAGCGCCGAAGTGACTCGTTGAAGGTCAGTCGGGTGGTGGGTGGTGGGTTGGGCTGGAGGCCCCGGTCAGCTGGCCTTGAGACAGCTCCTCTCCGGGCCTCCTGCCGTGGCTGCTGTCAAGTGGCTGAGTGGCCGTGGGGAGGACGAGGTGGGGCCTCTTCGGTTTGGCTGTGGCCCACGGCCGGGCCCCTCCCGAGCTCCCCATCGCCAGCTGCAGCAAGCATGGCCCAGGTCCCCGTCTCGGATCCAGGCCCCGGGGCCCCTGCTGGGGTGTCCTTCCCTGTCTGCAGCCTCCGCCGAGCACCGGCTGGGAGCGTGCCCTCTTCCTGCAAGGGAACTCGGGTCTCCAGGGCCTGCGCAGTCCCTCGTACAGGCCTCGGTTTCCTCACTGCACCCGTCACGACAGATGGGGCTCAGCTGCCCTGCCGGTGGCAGAACACCTGCCTGGAAACCTGGATGGTGCCCCGGGCTGGCTCGACCTGGCATCAGCCCCCCTCATCAGCTAAGGCCCGGTCACTCCTCCCCCACGTCCCCGACCTTTCCACCCCTGGCGCCGAGCTGTCCGGAGAGGACTCTGGAGTTTTCCCACCATGTCCCTTTTCGGGCCTGTGTTGAAATGCCACCCAGCTACTGACGTCAGTCCCACCGGCCCCTTCCTCCCCAGAGGGTAATCTCCAGCTCCTCTGCTGCTCCGGGACACTGAGCCCAGTACTTGGCGGTGCCCAGTGAATCCTGCCCACCAGCACCGTGAGGCCCGAGCCTCCATCCGGCCTCTGTGCCTTCACAGCAGGGCCAGGACATAATTCTGCCCCCGTCTGGCCCTGACCGCAGAGCTGGCCCTGCTGACCTCCTCTCTCTCACACCTCTGGTAGGAAAGGCTGTTAGAGGAGCGGCCCAGTGAGGGACACCTCCGGGCGTGCCTGCCACGTGCTGTCACTCGCCCTGACTCTGGGCTTGCTCATGGACTTGCTTTTCCCTGTGGAACCTTAGCAAGCGTGGCATGAGCATCCGGGCTGGCTTTCTCTGGTTGCTGAGAGCTCTGCCACCTGATGGAGAAGCTTGGGACCAGCTTCTGGAGACGGGTGGTCCAGGTGACAGCCAGCACAGATCACCAGACCTGTGCGTGAAGCCATATACCCCTGGTGGGGCCGCCCAGAGGACAGCAGGAGAACCATCCGGATGGACCCAGTTCACATTGCTGACCCACGGGATTGTGAGCAAAGTAAAGGATGACTGTGTTCCTGGCACTGAGGTTTCGAGTGATTTTCCACGCAGGAGCTGATAACAGGCACCTGGAGAGGAGTGCGACCAGGGGAACTCGAGAAGGCTCAGGCTGCAGCGCTCGGGCTCTGGTGCCTGGTGTCTGCTTGTGTCCACGGCTCTCAGAGGCAAGGCTGCGTGTCCCTGCTTGGAGGAAGCTGCAGGCTCCCTGCCTGCCTGGGAGGCCACCTTTTCTGGCTCAGGGGGGCTGGTGGTATGTGGTCCCCGCGGGACACTCACTGCAGAGAAGCACTTGCAGCCCCTTGGGCCTGTTCCCCTGAGGTCCCTGAGACAGGCCCCAGGACTTCAGCACAGAATGGATTGGGCACGTTTTGTGGGGGGTTGTTGCTGGGGCTTTCTTGGCACCTGCTCTAAACAGCCTTCTAAGCTAGTTTACTCTGGGTCCTATTGGCTGACTGCTTTTTGCATGATGGAGATTCAGAATTGAAATGCTTTCCCTCTCCTCATTCCCTCAACCCACTTTCTCCTTGCCTTCCTGCTCCAGCCTGCGTTTGGCTGGAGCATTTCCCAGCTCTGTGAAGCCAAGTCATGCCTAGCTAGGAATCGGGGGCTTGGATTCTGTCCCTGAGTCACTGTGATCTCAAGTGAGCTTCTTCATCCCTCAGCATTCTGGAGTCTGTGAAGCCTTGCAACTTCCAGGGCGAGTCTTGGACAGTAAGTTGTAATTATTGCAGGTGACCCTTGAACAACATGGGGGTTAGGGGCACCGACCTCCCGTGAAGTCGGAAATTCGCGTGTAACTTTACAGTTGGCCCTCCATACCCACGGTTCTGCATCTGCGGATTCAACCAACTGCAGATCGTGTAGTAATGTAGTACATATTTATTGAAAAAGATCTGGATATAAGTGACTCGTGCAGTGAAATCCATGTTGTTCGAGGGTCAGCTGTACTCTCCATCAATTTCAGCTGATAACATATAGCAGTTACCAAGTCCCATGGCAGGCGGCCAGTTGCCTGTTCCTAGAGCAGCTTGCACACAGCTTGTGGGAGCAAGGATCCTATTTTCTGAATACTGGGATCTGTGTTCTGAGCCCTGGTTACTGCTTCTGATCGTGGAGGTGCAGACAGAGGCAGGCAGTCAGGATCGCACACCCCCACCATCGTTGCAAGCCCTTTCCCCTCAACGGAAGCGACACTGGGGGATTTAAAGGGCCAACGATTTTTTTTTTTTTGATCCACCCTCCCCACCCCCTCATTTTCCTTTTCCCCTTTTGGGAGCCAGACATTGAAGACAAGGGCATTCAAGAGCAACTACAGACAAAATTAGCCAGGGGAAGGCACAGACTCAGAAAATGTCGGAGAAAACCTTAAATTTACACCTCACGCTGATCCTTCACACACAGATAGCCTGTAACAATCAAACAGCAAACGCTGGGGAAGGGGGAGAATCTGATTTTCAGAATTACCACATTATTAGACTCAAATGTTGGTTTCAACAGCAACAAAAATCACAAGGCATACAAAGAAATGGCCTATTCAAAGGGAAAAAAACCAACAGAAACTTTCCCTGAGAAATACCAGATGGCAGACCTACTAGACAAAGTTTAAAAACAACTGTTATAAAGATGCTCAAAGAACTAAAGGAAGATGAGGGAAAAGTCAAGAAAACGATATGTGAATCAAGTGGAAATAGCAATATAGAGCTAGAAAACCTAACAGGAAACTCGAAGCAATGTTAAAGTTGGAAACAGTAATGATGGAAATGAATGATTCACCAAAGAGATTCAACAGCAGATTTGAGCAGACAGAAGAATGCTCAAATCTTGAAGGCAGAATACTTGAAATTATCGAGTCTGAGGAACAGAAAGAAAAGAGATTGATGAAAAGTGAACAGAGCCCAAGGGACCAGTGAGACCATCAAGCAGATCAATGTACACATTGTGAGACCCCCAGACGGAAAAGAGAGAAAGGGGCAGAGAGAATATGTGAAGAAATAATGGCCAAAAACTTCCCAAGTTTTACGAAAGACATAAACATCCAAGAAGCTCAACAAACTCCATGTAAGATGAACTCAGAGACCCACACAAAGACACGTGATAATGAAACCATCAAAAGCCTAAGAAAATCTGGAAAGCAGCAAGAGAGAAGCAACTCAGCACATGTAAGGGGTCCTCAATAAGATAATGAGCAGACTTCTCACCAGAAACATTGGCATCCAGAAGGCAGTGGGTTGATAAGCTAAAAAAAAAACCCCAAAATCAAGAATCCCATATCTGGGGCTCCCCTGGTGGCGCAGTGGTGAAGAATCCACCTGCCAGTGCAGGGGACACAGGTTCGTGCCCTGGTCCAGGAAGATCCCACATGCCGTGGAGCACCTAAGCCCGTGCGCCACAACTACCTAGCCTGTGCTCTAGAGCCTACGTGCCACAACTACTGAAGCCTGCGCACCTAGAGCCCGTGCTCTGCAACAAGAGAAGCCACTGCAATGAGAAGACCGCACACTGCAATGAAGAGTAGCCCTTGCTCGCTGAAACTAGAGAAAGACCGTGCAGCTACGAAGACCCAGCACAGCCAAAAATAAATAAATAAATTTTTTTAAAAAAAGAATCCCATATCTGGCAAAACTGCCCTTCAGAAGTGAGGGAGAAGTTAAGAGACGATAAACAAAAGCTGAGGGAATTTGTAACCACCAGACCCATTCTGCAAGAAATGCTCAAGAGAGTCCTGCAGAGTGATTTGGAAGGACATCAGACAGTAACCTGAAGTCGTATGGAGAAATAAAGACCTCAGTAAAGGTAAACGTGGGGCACCTATAAAAGCTACTATTATTGTAACAATGGTTTATAACTCCACTTTTATTTTCTGAGAGTAGTATATTTAAAGCAAATTACAGTTGACCCTCCAGCGACTTGGTTTTGGAACTGTGTGGGTCCACTGATATGCACATTCTGTTCAATAAATATGTACTACAGTACTACACAATCCGCAGATGCAGACCCTTGGATGCAGAGGGCCAACTGTAAAGTTATACACGGATTTTTGACCTGTCGTTCAAGTGTCAGTTGTAATCTAAAAGATAATATTTTGGCCTTGATTTATAGCTACATATTTTGTTTTCTACATAATTTCAAAGACTAACAGAAAAACCATTGTTAGTTTAAGCTTCTGGACACAAAACATATAAAGTTGTAATTTTGTCACATCAAGAACTGTAAGATATGGAGATGGAGCTGTAAAGGAGCAGAGTTTTTGTATGTTATTGAAGTTAGACTGGTGTAAATTCAAATTAGAGTGATACAACGTTAGAATGTTAAATGTAATCCCCATGGTAACCACAAAGAAAATAGTGGTAGAATAGATGCTAAAGGAAACAAGAAGAGGATGCATTTCACTATGAAAAATCAACTTAACACAAAAGAAGACAGTAATGTGGGAAATGAGAGATGACGATACCAATAAGGAATATGGAAAACAGATAGACGACATAAATAAGCCCCTCCTTATCAGTATTTAAGCGTAAAAGGATTAAACTCTACAATCAAAAGACAGAGATTGGCAGAATGAATTTCTTTTTAAAAAAATGGTCCAACTATATGCTGTCTACAAGAGAATCACTTTAGATCCAAGGACATAAATAGGTTGGAAGTGAAAGGATGGAAACATATTTCATGCAAATAGTAGTCAAAGGAGAGCAGGGGTGGCTATACTAATATCAGATAAGATAGACTTTAAATTAAAAACAAGTTACGAAAGACAAAAAAGGACATACAGTAACAAAACATTCAAATACAGCAAGAAGATAAAACAATTATAAGCATTCATACACCTGACAACAGACCATTAATATATATGAAGCAAAAATAGGTAGTTCTGTGATAATAGTTGGAGACTTCATTCCCCAATCTTAATGGATAGATCAACCATGCAAAAGATAAGAATATAGAGGACTTGAACAACACAATAAACTATGTCTGTCAGACATATTCAGAACACTCTGCCCAATAACAGCATACACATTCTTCTCAAGTACACATGGGGCATTTTCCAGGATAGACTATATGTTAGGCCATAAATTAAGTCTTGGTAGATTTAAGAAGATAGCTATCATACAAAGTGTCTTCTCCAACCACAACACGATAAAGGTGGGAATCAATAACACAAGGAAAACTGAAAATTCACAAATCTGTGGAAGTTAACACATTCTTAACCAATGGGTCAAAGAAGAAATCACAAAGGAAATTAGAAAATACTTAGAGGTGAATGAAAGTACAAACACAACATACCAAAATTAGGCATTGCGGGCTTCCCTGGTGGCACAGTGATTGAGAGTCTGCCTGCCGATGCAGGGGACACAGGTTCGTGCCCCGGTCCAGGAAGATCCCACATGCCGCGGAGCGGCTGGGCCCGTGAGCCATGGCCGCTGGGCCTGTGCGTCCGGAGCCTGTGCTCTGCAACGGGAGAGGCCACAACAGTGAGGGGCCCGCGTACCGGGAAAAAAAAAAATTAGGCATTGCCTCAAAAACAGTGCAGTGGGGAAAATTTATAGCAATAAATGCTTACTTTAAAAAACAAAGATCTCAAATCAACAAGTGAACTTTACAAATTAAGGAACTAGAAGAAGAACAAACCAAACCTAAAGGTAGCAGAAAGAAGGAAATAGTAAAGATGAGAGCAGAGGTAAATGAAATAGAGAATGGAAAATCAATGACCCAAAAGTTGGTTTGTCAGAAAGGTCAACAGAGTTGACGAGCCTTTAGTTAGATGAACTAAGAGGAAAAGAAGACCCAAATTGCTAAAGTTAGAAATGAAAGTAGGGTCATTACTACTGACTCTTCAGAAATAAAAAGGATTGTGAGAGGACTATGAATAATTGTACACCAACAATTTGGATGAAATGGACAAATTGCTACAGCCATAAAACCTACCAAGACTAAATCATGAAGAAATAGAAAATCTAACTAGAACTGTAACTGGTAAGGAGATTGAGTCAGTAATAAAAAAATCTTCCAACAAAGAAAAATCCTGGACCTGATGGCTTCTCTAGTGAATTCTATCAAACATTTAAAGAGTTAACATCAGTATTTCTCAAACTTTTCCAAAAAAATTGAGGAGGGAACACTTCCTGATTCACTTTATGAGACCACGGTAACCCTGATACCAAAGCTAGAGAAAGACACTATGAGAAAAGAAAACTATGAACCGATATCTTTTATGAGCGTTAATGCAAAAATCCTCAACAAAATATTAGCAAACAATTCAGCAGCATATTAAAAGGATTATACACATGACCAAGGAGAATTAATTCCTGAAGTGCAAGGGTGGTTCAACATATAAAAATCAATCAACATATCACATTAACAGAATGAAGGAAAAAAATACAAGATCATCTTCACTGATGCAGAAGATGCATTTGACAAAATTCAACATCCCTTCATGATAAAACACTCAACAAACTAGGAATAGAAGGAATCTAAATGAACATAATAAAAACCATATATGAAAAACCCACAGTGAACATCATAGTCAATGGTGAAAGAATTAAAGCCTTTCCTTTAAGATCAGGAAGAAGGCAAGGATGCCTGCTTTCACTACTTCTATCAGTGTAGTACTGGATGCCCTAGCCAGAGCAATTAGGCAAGGAAAAGAAATAAAAGGTATCCAGATTGGAAAGGAAGAAGTAAAATTATCTCTGTTCATGGATGATATGATCTTATATATAGAAAATCCTAAAGATTCCACAAAGAGACTTAAAGCTAGTAAGTTCAGTAAAGTAGCAGGATACAAAGTCAGCACACAAAAATCAGTTTAATTTTTATATACTAACAATGAACAATCTGAAAAGTTGAAATTAAGAAAACAATTCCATTAACATTGGCATCAAAAAGAATAAAATACTTAGAAATAAACTTAACCAAGGAAGGAATAGGTTTGTACACCAGCAACTACAGAAGATTGCTGCAAGAAATTAAAGAAGACAAATAAATGGAAAGGTATCCCATGTTCATGGATTGGAAGGCTTAATATTGTTAAGGTGTGTGGTGAGAACATTTAAGATCTCTCAACAAATTTCAAGTGTGCAATACAGAATTGTTATAGTACAGTCACCATGCTGTACATTAGATCCTCAGAATTGATTAATCTTATAACTGAATATTTGTACCCTTTCACCATCTCCCCATTTCCTCCACCCCCATACTACATTCACTTCACACGTCACCCTAGACCTGCCCACATGCCCTGCTTTCCGGTCCTTGCATCCTTGCATTGGCTTGTTTGTTACCATGATCATGGATCCAGGTGTGGTGCAGCAGCAACTGCTCCTGAACTACTGCTGCTCAAGGCACACTCCATCAGTGCTTCACCTCACACCCAGACTCTGTACCCCTTGCCTCCAGGCCTGGGACTTCCCTGCCTCTGCTGAAGTACAAGACACAGCAGAATCTTCTCAGCACCCACGAATGTGCCACATGGCACTGCAACAGGTGTTGATGCCCTCCATGGACTCCAGCCATGGGAGGTGGGACTCAGCCTATTAATTCTTCTCTCTCACACCCTGGACTCTGCAGAGATGTAGTAGCTTCATACAGCCTCTCTGAAAGTTTACCATGAGATTGAACAAATTGGTTTGTCCGGAAGCTATAGCTGGTTCAGTAATGCACCCTCTTTTATTTGCTCTTGCTGCTTCCTTTATTCCTCACTTCTTCCTTGCATTGCACTTGCTGATAAAGAGCTTTTTCCTCTGGCTCTGTTTTCCAGGGAGGCTGGCAGTCTGCAGTCCTCTGACTTGCCGTTCTAGTGAGCACGCTACAATCTGGGGGTGAGGATGCACATCGGCAGGACTCAGTTTGCTAGTGACAGAAACAAACTCTGGCCAATGTAAGCAAAAGAAGGGACTTCTTAGAAAGGCATTAGTTTCCTCAAAAAGTTAAAAATAGAATTATCGTATGACCCAGTAATTCTACTTCTGGGTGTATATCAAAAGAATTGAAAGCAAGGTCTTGAAGAGATATTTGTACACCCATGTTTATAATAGCATTATTCACAGTAGCCAAAAGGTGGAAACAACCCAAGTGTCCACCGACAGATGAATGGATAAACAAAATGTGGCATATGTGTATAATGAATATTATTCAGTCTCAAAAGAAAGGGAATCTGATATATACTACAACATGGTTGTATCTTGAGGGCTGTCTTAGTCCATTCAGGCTGCTATAGCAAAATACCATAAACTGGGTAGCTTATAAACAAAAGAAATTTATTTCTCACGTCTCTGGAAGCTGAGAAGTCCAACATCCAGGCATCAACAGGTTTGGTGTTTGATGAAGGCCTGTTTCCTGGTTTCCAGATGGCTGTCTTTGCTGTGTCCTCACAAAAGGGGCAAGGGACCTCTCTGAAATGTCTTTTTTTTAAAAAAAATAAATTTATTTTTGGCTGCATCGGGTCTTCGTTGCTGCACGCAGGCTTTCTCTAGTTGTGGTAAGCGAGGGCTACTCTTCCTTGTGGTGCGCGGACTTCTTACTGCGGTGGCTTCTCTTGTTGCAGAGCACGGGCTCTAGGTGCGCGGGCTTCAGTAGCTGTGGCACGTGGGCTCAGTAGTTGTGACTCGCGGGCTCAGTAGTTGTGGCGCACGGGCTTAGTTGCCCCATGGCATATGGGATCTTCCTGGACCATGGCCCAAACCCGTGTCCCCTGCATTGGCAGGCAGATTCTTAACCACTGCACCACCAGGGAAGTCCTGAAATGTCTTTTATAAGAGCACTAATCTCATTCATGAGGGTTCTACCCTCACGACGTAATTACCTCCCAAAGGCCCCACCTCCAAATACCATCACACTGTGCGGGGGGTGGTTAAGTCTCAAAATATGAGTTTACAGGGACACAAACATTCAGTCTATAGCAAGGACACTATGCTAAGTGAAATAAGCCGCAAAGTGACAAATACTGTAGGATTCCGCTTATATGAGGTGTCGAGAGTAGGCAAATTCAGAGACAGAAGGTAGAACGGTGGCTGCCAGGGGCTGGGGGAGGGGTAGTTATTGTTTCATGGGTACAATGTTTCAGTTTTGCAAGATGAAAAGAGTTCTGGAGATGGTTGGTGGTGATGGTTAATGTGAATATACTTAATACCACTGAACTGTACACTTCAAAGTGGTTAAGATGGTAAATTTTATGTCATATGTATTTTACCACTGGAGGTACTAAATGAACACTTCCAGTACTGATGGTGGAATAAAGTGGTCAGGCCACCCCATCGGCAGATAACAATGATAAAATTTGAGCAAAATACTGAAACAAATGCATCCCAACTATTTAAAAGAACTGGAAAGCACCCCCAAGCAGAGAGAAACTAGAAGAGTATTCTTGAAAAACTGCAACTACAAGGGATAAGAATTGGGAGTTTGTGTTTTTCCCCCGATGATGCTGCCCAATGATGCCCTTTGCCATAGTGGAGGAAAAGAGCAGCAGGGCACCACATCCCTATCATCTTGAAGTAGCAGAGAACAGAGTTCAGAGCTGAAAAAACACCCGGGCAGGGACTTCCCTGGTGGCGCAGTAGTTAAGAATCCGCCTGCCAGTGCAGGCGACACAGCTTCAATCCCTGGTCCGGGAAGATCGCACACGCCACAGAGCAGCTAAGCCCGTGAGCCACAACTACTGAGCCCGTGCACCTAGAGCCCGTGCTCCACAATGAGAAGCCCACACACCGCAACAAAGAGTAGTCCCCACTCTGCAACTAGAGAAAGCCCGTGTGCAGCCCCGAAGACCCAACACAGCCAAAAATAAATAATAATTAAAAAAAAAAACCCGGGCAAACCTCTGGAAGTGAGAGAACCACAGAAGGGATGACACTCAAAATCTGAGTCAACCTTTTGCTCAAATCCCTGCCTGACCACAGATCTATGCATGTGCTACAGACTCAGTGAAGAACAGACAGGGATCTACTCTGGAGAGGCAGCTACACGGTGAGATTTATGAGTTTACTGCTTTTTATCTGAGTGCATTCCCCAGCTGTGTACAGCATGGGTGGTAGAAAGCTGTAGCCTTACTGGCTTGAGGTATCAGAGGATATAACTTGATGGTGGAGAAGCTGTGAATTTAGGAGGGAATCGTCAGAAACAAGGAAACCACGGAGAGGATGAGCTGCTGAGTATAAAGTTTACTGAGATCCCTGACTGACTGCCGGACTATGCAGGCAGAGAGGAATATCCCCAGCGGAACAGAGGAACGGAAGCTGGGGCTACAAGCTAAAGACAGCAGCAGCTGCACCCAGCCGTGGGAGACAGAATTCGTAGTTTGAATACAGGAAAGTTAACTTCCCTCTAAAGCAATAACAACAACAAAACAATCATCGTAAGAACACAACAGAGACACTACAATATGTTGTCTGAAATATCCAATTTTCAACCCAAAATTAGGACATGCAAAGAATTGGGAAGATATGATTCATGGTCAGGAAAAAACAGTCGATAGAAATTGACTCCACGTGGATCCAGATGTTCAATTTAGCAAAGACATCAAAACACCTGTTATAAATATGTATCAAGGGACTTCCCTGGTGGTGCAGTGGTTAAGAATCCTCCTGCCAATGCAAGGGATGCAGGTTCGAGCCCTGGTCCGGGAAGATCCCACATGCCGTGGAAAAGTGAAGCCTGTGCGCCACAACTGTTGAGCCTGTGCTATAGAGCCCGCGAGCCACAACTACTGAAGCCCGTGCACCTAGAGTCCATGCTCTGCAACAAGAGAAGCTACTGCAATGAGAAGCCCACGCGCCACAACGAAGAGCAGCCCCCACTCGCCGCAACTAGAGAAAGCCCGCGCGCAGCAACGCAGACCCAATGCAGCCAAAAATAAATAAATAAATAAATTTTAAAATAAATATGTATCGATAATTAAAGTATAATTATCTTAATTAGTGAACAGACAGGGAAACTCAAAAGTTAAAAACTGTTAAAAATGAATTTCTAGAGCTGAACAGTATGAAAACTAAAATGAAAAATTTGTGGGGTTTTTTAGATGGTTTGAATAGCGGATTAGAGATGGCAGAAGAATTAGTGAATTTCAAGACAGATCAATAGGAATTAACCCCAAAAATGGAGAGAAAAAAGATTGAAGAAAAACGAACAGAGCCTCAGATATGGGGCACAATGTAAAGGAGCTGACATATATGTAATTGCCTCAGCAGGAGAGGAAATGGAGAAAGGGACAGGTGACATTTTTGAAGAAATAAAGCCAAAACCACCCCAATTTTGTGGAAAACGTTAAATTAAAAATCCAAGAATCTTGGTGAACCTAAAGCAGGATAGAAACAATGGAAACCACTCCCCAGAACATTATAGTCCAACTGCTGAAAGCCGAAGATAAGGAGAAAGCCGTGAAAGCAGTGAGAGAAAAACAACAGGTTATATGGACGGGGACCAATTCTACGACTGACAGCTGACTTCTCAAAAGAAACAATAGAAGTCAGAAAAATTTGGAATGTCATTCAAAGTGCCAAAGTTAAAAATGATCAAACAAGAACTCTATATCCAGCAAAATCTTCTAAGTGAAGGCAACATAAGGACATTTTCTGTAAACAAAAATTGAGAAAATGTGTCACAAGCAGATCTGCACCATAAGAAATGCTGAAGCAAGTTGTTTAGGGTAAAGGGAAATGAACTCAGATGACACCTCTGATCTATGGGTAGGAATGGATGGCAGTGGAAGTGGTAAACATGTGGGTAAAAGACTAGATGTATCACTCAATGTCCAGCCAGAAGACAGGAACCACTCATAATGTGAACAGGGAAATGTTAACAATTATAAATTGGTAAGAGATGGTTAACTACTAAAGTGGGTAAAAGAGAACTTTAAGGATTACAGGAATACCAAATGCAGAAAACATGCTTTGTCTAGTGCTCAGGGGGATAAAGTGAGAAGGTGAAATTCAGACCTCCCCCCCCCCCCATGGAATATGCAGCCTAGCAGTGGTGAAGAAACAGGACAGGACAGTGCTGGCTGAAGCTGGTTCGTAGGAAGTGACCCACTGGTTACCCAGGAAACTCGTTGGAGAGTGAGCACTGGCGGGCCTCCTGTCAGCTGCTGGCTGCTGCGCCGCACAGGTGGATGAAAAGCACCTGGGAACCAGGAAGGGAAGCTGTGACTTGACTATGGCCTTGCAGTGGCCCTCTAGTGCCCTCTACTGACGACGCTGGAGCATCGTCCAGCAGGCAAAAGATATCTCCATGGTCCAGCTCCAGTTCCACAAAGCAGGACAAAGAAGGGTAGATTTGGAGCTGAGAGGCAATAAACTAACTCGCACGCTGTATTACTTCTGCTTTCTTAATTCCTTTAAAAGACATTACTATTTAAAGCAAAAGTACTAACACTATTGTTTTGGTTTTTTTTACATCTTTATTGGAGTATAATTGCTTTACAATGGTGTGTTAGTTTCTGCTTTATAACAAAATGAATCAGTTATACATATACATATGTTCCCATATCTCTTCCCGCTTGCGTCTCCCTCCCTCCCACCCTCCCTATCCCACCCCTCCAGGCGGTCACAAAGCACCGAGCTGATCTCCCTGTGCTATGCGGCTGCTTCCCACTAGCTATCTATTTTACATTTGCTAGTGTATATATGTCCATGCCACTCTCTCACTTCGTCCCAGCTTACCCTTCCCCCTCCCCATGTCCTCAAGTCCATTCTCTAGTAGGTCTGAGTCTTTATTCCTGTCCTGCCCCTAGGTTCTTCATGACATTTTTTTTTCTTAAATTCTAACACTGTATTGTTGTGTTTATAACAAAGATGTAACAGATGGCAGAGTGAACGGAGGTGTACGTGGCTGTATTTTACCTGAAGGAATCCAATACTAATTCCACGTAGACTGGGATACGTTAAAATGCATACTTTAATCTCTAGAGCAACCACTGAAAAATAATATATGCAAAGACATATAGCTGGAAATCCAATGGGAAAATTATGGGATTCTAAGAAATACTGTATTAACACAAAAGAAGGCAGGGAAAGAGGAACCAAAAGAGATGAGACAAAACAAATCGCAAAATGGCAGATCTAAATCTAACCTGATTGCAACCGAAATTCTATGTAGATGGAATAAAAACTCCAATTACAAGGTAAATGTTATCGTACTCGATGAAAAAGCAAGATCCAACTCTATGCCATCTACAGGAGGCACACTTTATACACAAAGGCCCAGATAGTTTGTAAGTAAAAGTGTGGAAAAAGAGATACAGACCAACCTCGGAGACACTGCAGGTTCAGTTCCAGACCAACTGCAATAGAACTAAGATTGCAATAAAGCAAGTCACAGGAGTTTTTTGGTTTTCCAGTGCATATAAAAGTTATATTCACATTATACTACAGTCTATTAAGTGTGCGATAGCATTGTCTAGAAAACAATGCACATAACCTTAATTTTAAAATGCCTTATTGCCAAGAGAATGCTATCCATCATCTGACAACACTGGGTTGCCGCAAACCTTCAATTTGTAAAATATCTGAGAAGCACAATTACGTGGGTATTCCTTGCAAACAGCCTAGGAAAGCTGGAGAGATTATATTAATATCGCACAAAATAAACTTTAAGGCAAAGCATATTATTAGGGGCAAAGAGGGACAATTCATAATGATAAAAGGGTCAGTTCATCAGGAAGACATAAAGTTATAAGTGGGTATGCACCTCATAACAGCTTCGAAACGCATGACGCAGTCTGACAGCTAGAGGGAGGACACAGATCCATAACTGCAGTTGGAGATTTTAACCCACCTCTCACAATACCGATGGAACAGCTAGATAACTAAATGATGTACGACTCCGGAAAGAAGATGGGGAAGCCCACAGAATCTCTGAGGAGGGATGAGAAGCAGGTCCGGAGGCCCCGCTGCTGGGAACAGCCCCCCACATTGCAACCTAGACGCACTTCCACGAGAACCCCGCTGCCTTGGCTCCTGGCCACAGACGCCGCAGGCTGCACCCACCCCTGCCACTGAGGCTGGACACTGGAGCTGGAGCCACGGCCACCTGGGCCCTGACACCTCAACAGCACGACTGCACGGCCCCGGCTCTTCCTGCCACCCGCTTCCGGTCCATCTCCTGAGCCCATCCTCTGAGCCTGCGCGGTGACTGGTAAGTCATCTCACGTGGCTTCCTCCTCCCAACAGCGGTCATTTCTCCCATTTGTTGATGAGATGGGGGTTTGGAGAATCCTGCAGCAGGAAGTGCCGCGGCAGGATTTCAGCGCAGCCCCGGGTCACTCCAGGGCCTGTGATCTGGAGGCTCTCCCACCAGGCCTCCCTCCCTGCCAACACCCATCAGGACGGGTGCCTCTCTGGGCCTCTGAGGTACCCCATCCCTGGAACCGTCAGTGCCGTGGGGCAGGGTAGATGCAGTGTGCATGGGGCAGAAGCCTGCTGGGTCTCCAAGGCGGGCCCGGGTTGGAGCGGAGAGCGTCTGTGGGACGGAGGAGCGATGGCCTGGCCAAGGGCTTGGACGGTAGCGGCAGGTGTGGCCCCGGCACTCAGGTCCCGTCCACGTGGCCAGAGCCACCTGGGCCACCGCAGGCCCAGCTGGGACTCCCGGTCTGGGGGAAAGAGTTGCCAGGATGAGGGGCCGTCAGGCTTCTCCTCCACGGGTGGGGAGGCCAGCTGTGGAAGGGCCCTCCCTGTTGGCCCAGGCAGCGGAGGGGCAGCTCAGGCCCCTCAGTCAAGCATGGTTTCAGCAGAGATGCCTGCCCCAGCCTGTTCCCTGGGGAGGTGAAGCGAGGCCCACACAGTGAATACGGCCTTCCAGGGAGCTGCCTGGCTGGAGGGTGAACTCATTGAGGCCCTGGGCTCCAGGGACTTCCAGAAGCAACCTTGGAGGTATCCAGGGCCTGCGTGCGTGTAGGGGGAGTGGGAAGGGGGCACAGTGCCTTTGGGGACATTGCCATTCCCAGGACTCCCTAGCAGGCTTGGGGTACAAAGTCCCCAAGAAGCCATTGTGGTGGCTCTCGGGGCCGGGCACAGGGATTTCAGGAGAATTCTGGGGGCAGATCCCTGTCCTGGCCCTCAGTCCACTCTCGAGGGACATCAGGTGCAGGTGGCAGCCCCGGAAGCCGAGGAGAAGAGCCATTGGTGAAACCCAAGCGGCCCCTCCCACCCTGTACCCCCCTCCGGTGGGCCGCCGTGCCCTTGGTGACCCCGAGGACCCTCCATCCCGCTTGGACCGTCAGCGTTTGCAGCCTAGATCCTGGGCCTGCAGGCAGTGACTCACTAGTGGGGCCTGGTCCCCGGGGCAGGGGAGGCTTCAGCGGAAGAGGTTGCACAGCACGCGGGCGCTGCTCCGCACGCTGTCCCGCCATTGGGACCTGTCCTGGGAAGCAGGCTCCCTGGGAGAGCCGGTGGGGAGTAAACCCGCCCCGGGAGCCAGGGAAGTTTGTGTTTCCCACAAAGGGAGGATGACCGAGGGGGGAGCAGGCTCTTCAGATGGGTCTGAGGTGGGGAAGCCCCAGAGGCTGGCCCCTGCCATGCCGCAGAGCTGGGTAGCCGGGGACCGAGCCGGGCAGGAGGCGGGGAGAGGGCAGCCGTCCCAGCAGGCTGGCTGGACCACCGCAGGGAGCGTGCTCAGTCACCAGCAAGGCAGGGCCACTGTCTCTTAGGGCGTCCTGTGCACCAGGCGAGGAGGTGAGCGGTGACAGCAGTCTTGCGCCAAGAGCCCCGAGAGAAGGGGCGCCTGCCCATCCCTGGGCCCTTTACCCCAGACTCATGCTTCATGACAGCAGCCAAGCAGACATGCCGTGCCTGGAGGGCAGAGCCGCCCCGGTCTGCTCAGAAGGCCTTCGCCGGGGCAGGGAAGGCGGGCGGGGCTGTTTGCTTGGCCGGCTTGGGGCTGCGGGGCGACAGTCTGCCCAGGACCAAGGTGAGCCAGCTGTATCCCCTGTCCTGCCCAGCTGGCAGAATGCCATCAGTTAGGGGCTAGGGCCTTCAGGGAGGCTCCGTGGGCAGGGGAATGCTGGCTCTCCCGCCTCCTCCCCTGCCCTCCCCTCCAGCTGTCCGTCCCTCCACGCCCAGCCAGGTGCCCACCCCTGCTGGCTGCAGCCTGGGGCCTGTGCTCCCACCTGCAGGCAGCTGTGCCGGGCAGGGAGCTTCCTGTGTGACAGGTGGCATGCTGCGGCCCCGGCAGGGAACCTGACGAGGGAGGTGCCGTGGTGGGTGCTCAGTGGATTCTCCACCCTGGAGGGAGAGCAGCAGTCTTGTCAGGGACAGGGTTGGGCTGTGGTCACTCTCTCCAACACCAGATTAGCCTTGCAAGTCACCGGCTTCTCGAGGGGGCACGGGGACAGCACCTGCACCCTGCTTCCAGGTGCCCGGCGCTGCAGCGCCCCGAGCCCAGCCTGGGAGCCGGCTGCTCACACTTACTAACAAAAAGGAAGCCGACCGCAAACCCTGTACCCTCTGGCCACGCCAGGAATAGTCCACAAGATGTGATATTTTGAAGACATGAGCTGGACAGCAAAGACTGTAGGCCAGCCTTCTACCCCGGACGTCTGGCGCCCCGGCTGCTGTATTTTGGTGACCGAACCATTTTAGCCTGCAGAACACGTTGCTTCTTAGAAACTTTGGATTGAAATCCCATCCGGCGGCAGCTTATTCTTATCAGCCGTGCAGGAACACAGGGCGGGCCTGGCGGCCCGGGGCTGGGGGCCTGGCCCCTGTCCCCTCTGTGCAGGGGACTGAGGTGCTCATGCCCAGCTCACCCATCCGCTGGCCCAGCTCACGTCCACCTTCCCCGCCCTGGCCCCGGAAATGTAGCCCACAGGGGACTGGGTCCTCCCTGGCCCCCCTGAGCCACCTGCTCCCTGTGCCCCCCCCATTCCCGTCTCCCTGTGAGGGCAGACTCACGGTCCCTGAGTGCAGGAGAGGACACTGCACCCCAAGAGTTAAGGGACACCGCGGTCACACAGGGACCAGGACCCCAGCTCTGGCTCTGAAGTCCAGGGCGTTGCCTTGGGGCTGCAGGGACTGTGGTTGGCCCTCAAGCTGGGGTGGCCTGTCCCTTCATTATATGAGGCCTGCTTCCCAGGCCCTGCCGGACAAGGGTCCCTGAGGGTGGCGGATCCCCCCTCCCTCGTTCCCCCTGCAGCTCAGCTCCAGGACCTAGGGTCCCACTGCCGGGCTCATCCTTGGCTGCAGCTGGAGGGTGAGCCCCCCGTGAGGTGGAGGCTCCCCATGCCCGCCATGCTGGGGGCCTGTTCCCAACCCCCCACCTGCCGTGCGGCCAGGTGGAGTGGGTTCAGGGGCAAGGCCCCAGCTATTTTTAGTGCCTTCGGCTCCAAGGCCGCTGTACAGCACTGTGCCCCAGCCTCTCTGGGCCCCAGAGACCTCCCCTCCCTGGCGGCATGGCCAGGACTGCAGGTCCCTGCAGGGCCTGGAGGAAAGCCTGTGAGATTTCCCGCAGAACTCTCGTCCTTGCAGACTCGGGCCTGCATCCCTCCGCTCCCCAGGTCAGCGACTTCTCCCCAGAGCTGGGCGGCAGGGCCGAGCCGACGTCTGGACCAGGCTGCACCGCGGGGCTGCAGGTGCCACAGGCCTTCCTAACCCGGAGTCGCCGTGAGCAAAGCAGGGCCTTGTGCGCCAGCTGCCCGCGTCCCCGAGCTGCCACCGTTGCCACGGCCCCACCCCCGCACCGTGCCCAGCGTAAGCAGACACGACGGGCCTGCGTCCAGGGAAGTCCCCCTCCCTGGAGTCTGCAGGGCCCGGAGCCCTGCGGTCACAGCCCAGGCCACGCTGGAGTCAGTTCCCAAACCTCCTGAGGTGGCCACGAGGTCTCTTATGCCCCCCTGCGGGTGAGGAAGTTGAGGCTCTGGAGGTCCCACAGCCCGTCAGGTGCCCGGAAAGCAAAGAGTGAATAAGAGCCTGGGTCCAAGCAGTTCATCTGAGCAGATCCCGGGAGGCAAGGAGGAGCCTGGACGCAGCCGGGGCAGGCAGAGTGATGGAGCTGGTCACCCGTGCAGGCTCCCGGGCTCAGTCTGCTGGGGACGCTGAGAAATCGTGTATCACACACCTTGGGATGGCCGATCAGAGGAGGGGAAGCTGGTACTCATCCAGTGGCTCCTGAGCCAGTTGTGTGTGGCGGGGCGGGGGCGGGGGGGGGGGTTGCCCCCGGGGCTGACGATAACACTATGGCACTTTCTGCTGGGAGGGGCTGGGCGGCCTTCCTGGCTTCAGAGAAACCCGTGATCCCTGGGGCCAGAAAGACTGCTCAGCTGGGGCGGGCCTGACACGGGACCCGGCCTCGTCCAGCACTGTTCAGCACGGCTGCGCAGAAGTTGGGGTTCGGGACAGGGCCACCCAGAGAGCGCATCAGATCTGGGCCTTGGGGCCTGGCCGGGTGCAAGCTTCAGCCATGCGGCCTGGAAAAGAAGGTGATGCTGACAAAGACGTCTGCTCCTACAAAACGCCCAGAGACTTAAAGATCCACGAAACCCTTTGCTTTTCAGCCGCAGCAATTCGGTCCAGGACCCCACAGAACGGACTCTGCAGGGAGCCACCTGCCCAGGGCTCAGAGACCCCGAGACCAGGTCTCCTGTGATCAGGAACAAGGAAGTGGTCACAGGGCGACCTCCGTGGAGGAGGACAGACATCCCAGTGCAGCTCCATCAGGGCCTGGATGGGGGAGAGGAGTCCGGGGCTCATGGTGGGGCTCTTAAGTGCCATCCCTGAGGCCCCGGGAGCCGCCACAGGGTTGTCAGGGGCCGAGAATGCAGACAAGCCCATCTGAAAGCGCCTGCTTTGGCGCCATGTGTACTTGCTAAGCCATGAGCCTCTCCTAGAACTGGGCTCACTGGTGGAGCTGCTGTGATGTGAGAGCGGGAGGCCCAGGCTCCCGCAGCTGCGTTCAGATCTCAGCTCCACCACTCAGGGGCTGTGTGACCCTGGGTGGGTTACTTCCCCTCTCTGGGCCTCACTGTTCTCATCTCTAAAACAGAGATGGTGGAACCTCCCACGGGGCAGTAGTGAGGATCAAGTGAGATGATGATGAGGTGCACTCAGCTGGGCAGAGTGAGCTGGGGGAGGGGCTACCACCACCACCAGCATCATTATTATTATTATTAGCAGTGTCGAGTGGACAGATGCTCTTCCTTTTCAGATGCATTCTATGGCTTCTCTTATGACCCACACTCAGGGGCTCCTGTGTCCCCTCACTACCTGCCCCCCTCTATCCCTACAAGAGTCTGAATCGGGAAGGGCCAGCTGGGCCGAGGCCGGGGCCACAACCGAGGGCCACGCCTTCCTTGTCCAGAGGTTGGGGACAGGTCTGGAGGGTGGGGTACGGGCTGAGGTGGGAGGGGAGTTGGGGTGCCCCAAGGGTCGCAGGGGTTGGGGGCAGGGGTGAGCACCCAGTGCACACCCAGGGCTCAGGAAGCGTTCTTTTCACCCAGAGACAACACAGGAAAAATGAGTGTTCATGGTTTTTCTCCCAATTCAAAATGAAGATAACTTTATCGAGACTCATAGACAAAAATTATACAGGCAGACCTCAGAGATACTGCGGGTTCCGTTCCAGACCGCCACCGTGACGCAAATACCGCAATAAAGTGAGCGGCATGAACTTCTTGGTTCCCCAGCGCATCTAAAAGTTATGTTTACGCTATACTACAGTCTGTTAATACTGTGCCATAAATAGCCCTTGTCTAAAAGAAGCACATACCTTAATTTTAAAATACTTTATTGCTAAAAACACGCTAGCCATCATCTGAGCCTTTAGGGAGTCATGGCAGTCACCTCAGAGATCACTGATCACAGGTCACCATAACAATAATGAAAAAGTGGGATCTATTGTGAGAGTTAGCGAAATGTGACGCAGACATGAAGTGAGCAAATGTTGTTGGAAAAGTAGTGCCTGTAGACTTGACTGACGCACGGTCGCCGCAAACCTTCAGCTTGTAAAAAAAAGCGCAGTACCTGCAAAGGGCGATAAAACGAGGTGCGCCTGTACCCTCACAGTCAGTACTCCAGATTATTTCCCAGAAAAACCGGCCTGCCTGCTTCGCGTCGCTGGAACGTTCTCATAACTGAGAGTTTGGTGGGCCCTCAGCTGTTCCCTGGGGCTGAGGGCCGTCCATGTGGCCTGCTTCCCGGGTCACGTGTGGGCTGGAGGTCAAGGCCACCTGGGGACCTTCTGGAGCCAACACCCAGTCCCACACCCAGACGTTCACCCCCCTTGGACCCCTCGCTCTCGGCAGAGCCGTCTTCTCCGTGTTCTCCCTGCCAATCCGGGCCCAGGCCCACGGCCTCCGCGCCCCAGACAGACCCCCATGCTGCCGAAGCCCCTGCCCGTCCTGGGTCCTCCGGCCCGGCCCCGCCTCCCCACTTCCCAGGAGCTGGCTGCCTGCCCTGCGGGTTCTGGCCCTCGCACTCCAGAGAACTGGTTTTGTCCAAGGTCTTCTGGACTCTCCCATTTGGCAAGTGCGGCTGTGGTTGTGCTGCCCCCCGGTGACCCCTAGGCATGATTTGGAAAGGGGCCCCCCTTCCTCTAGACCCTTCCCTCCATCTAATGGAAAGCGGCCGTAATTCTGCTTAGTTAGAACGCGCCCCTTTGCTGTATCCAGGGCTGAGACGTCTGCACTGAGAACAGTGCCTTCTTAGATGTCTGACGTCGTGCGGTGCACAGCCTGTCAGAAGCATCCAACGTAGGTGCTCTCTTCACAGTGCAAAATTTGGATCCTGTTGGCGCCCTGATGGGGTGCCTTCTGGGGCTCCCCATTACCCCTGGATAACCTCCAGGTTCCTCCCCACAGTCTTCGGGCGCCGCCCCCTCCTCCGGGACGCCCCCTCCTCCTGGCTCAGCCACGGCTCACCTCAGCAAAGCCCTGCCAGGCCCCTGGACTTCCCTGGAGGGCCCTGACCCTGTCCCATTCGTGGTTTTATGTTCGCTCGTGGGATACTTTAGTGAAGGTCTCCTGTCTGGATGCGCTACAGGGACACGTGGGTGCTGATGGCCCACGTGGACCCCCCTGCACACAGCCTGACCCCTGGATGCCCTGAGAGGGAAACGGTTGAATGACTAAGCACGCCGTCCTGGAAACTCGCTCTTCTGCTGTTTCCCAGCACCTGCCCCCACCTGGCCCTTCTCCCACAGTCCTAGACTTCCCCTGGGCCCCCATCTCAGCAGGCCCCAGCCCCGAGCACCACCTGGCTCGCCAGCCCCTCGTCCATCGGCCCAGTCTATTTTTCCTCCGTCACCTCCCCAGGCCCGAGCCTTCTGCTTGCCGCCATGTGCGGTCTCCCCAGGGCAGGTCCTCAGACGCCTCCCCCACAGCTGCTCCCGCCCTCCGCTCCCTTCCCACCAGTGCGTCCTCCATACCGGCCCCCAAGGGACCTTCTCCAGGATGCACAGCAGTGTCCGTCTGCCCAGGTGCCTCCCCTTCTGTGGCTCCCCCGGGCCCCCAGGATCAACCCCAGCTTCCACGCCTTTGCTCACTGACATTCACCAGCGCCCCCTCCAGCCCCTTGCTCCTGCCACGCCCTCCCCTCTGCCTGGACATCCCCGGCCGGCTGACTGCACTCAGGCATCCCCCCACTGGGGAGCCCCTGTGATGGCCCCAGGCCCCCAGCACCGGATCCCCACCTGTACTGACCACACTGTGGACGTTGGCTGTTTCCCCACTAAAGTGAAGCCCTTTAAGGGTAGCGACCTTGTCTTATTCACCCTCAGACGTCCCTCCTCCGGCTGGCAGACACAGCCCCCCGGCACTCTTTAGTTTCCTCCTCAGGCGTTTGGACCCGCTCTGCGTGTTCTGCGGCAGAGTGACACGCGGGCGGCGGGTTCTCGGAAGGACTGAGTTGCGCAGCCGTCGGGGTGCTGGGAGGGTCCCAGGCCGGCAGGCTGCGCACAGAAGCGGCTGCCCCTGCTGTACCAGAACGGGACTCAGCTGGGCGTTGCTTGCCCCAGGGGTTAGGGTCTGGTTTCTCCAAGCTCTTGGCTTTTGGAGGTGATGAGCTCACCGTCAACCAGTGAGGCTGAATTCCACCTCCTAAGTACAGACAGAATCGCCTTCTCAGAATATGTGTAAATCCTTACTTTAGGACTGGACAATTGATGTCAACATCTGATGTCGGCATGATGTTTTGGGCCTGTCTGTGTATATTCAGGACGGTGGTATGTTGGGAAGGTCAGTAACTTGGCCAGTGTCATCGTGAACAGCACTGGCCTGAGAGAAGGGGAAAATGGATTTACAAAGCCCAGGACTTTAAGCCAATTCCTCTGAGGACAGAGTGCACAGAAGAGGGCTGGTGGCCCGAGAAGTCACTTGAGGACACCTCAGAGCCAAACACGCCTTTTCATTTATTTTGATAGGTGGAATTTAGTTTTATTTAAGAGAATACTTCATGAGATATTTTCAAAGAGAAAAGAGATCTTAATAATCTAAGCTCTCGTTACACCCCTCAGCTATTAAATCTTTATAAATCTCTGCTGGAAGCTTGGAGAGGAGGCCGGGTTTCGGAGGCAGGAGTGAGAGGAAAGCGGGGGCTTGAAAGTGGCTGAGGCTCATTTTCCCACCTGGGGCCTCAAGGTCAAAGGTGAGGACTGCTCCCTGGGTGACACCATGGGAGGGAGCAGTTCTGACAATAGCAGTCGATAATGGGAAAACTGAGGCCAGGGTGGAACCAGCTGCCAGAATCCAGGAGGCCGCCTGAGGGCACCTGGACGCTCGCCCAGCGAGCTGGCTTCCCCTCACTCTTGCTGAAGTTACCCCACTCTGAAATTGGGGAGTTTCAGCACCCAGGGGAGACACTGAGCCTGAGTTATTTTTACTGCCCCAAGTGAAAGGATGCATGTCCACTGGCTGTGTGCATCACCGGGACCTATTTCTGCTCCCCTGATTCTCTCCTCCCTCCTCTGAGGTGCTCAGGCTCATGGAAACTGACAGAGGCTCAGGGCCCCGAGGACTCACCAGGCCTCTGGCCACAACGCTGCTTCCTGCTGAGAAGGAATGCCTGGCCAGGGCCCTGTGGGTGCATTTCCTTCTCTTTGGGTCCCCTGTCCGCACTTCAAAGGCTCCCAGCCCTGAGCTCCACCACCCCTGCATCCCCGCAGCTCCCGCAGGTCTCCCGGGACTTGGGACAGGAGCCTCAGACTGCACACTGCACACGTCCAAGCCTGTGACAGCTCTTCCTCTCCAGCCCCACCCTCCCCGCACCTCCCGCCCCAGGCACCTGGGCTGGAGCCCTTGGAGACTCGGCATCCACCGCGACTTCTCCCTCCAATGGCCAGCTGGTCACCAAATCCTGCTGATGACAGAGACTAGCCCACCTCAGATCAATCCCAGCCTCCCACCTGCCAGCTGCAGACCCTCAGCACTGCTGTCCCCAGGCCTGGTCGGTCACAGCAGCCAGCCACTCTGCCCGTGGCTGTCTCGGTCCACATTGTGCCCAGGGTTCCCTTCCTAAAAGGGATGTGAGCATCCTGTCACTCCTCTCTCAGCCATCTTTGCCTGGAGCCCACAGACAGGATCCAGACCTGCTCCCAACCTTCCCAGCACAGCTAGCGACGACCCCAGGGGGTTCCTGCTGCTCCTCTGTGTCCTGAATGCACGACACCCCGGTGTCCCTCTGCCCCAGCCCATCTCCGGTTCACGGCCTCCTCAGTCTGGATGGCCCCAGCTGGTCCTGAGAAGCAGTTTAACCACTGCTGCCTTTGTGGAGCCTAAGAAACCCAACTAATGTCATAGGATAAATGAAGGAATGAATGAATGGATTCTTCTCCAAAAGAAGGAGAAGTGGCCCTTTGTTCCTTACCTGCCACTGCCATCGTGGAATCACAGCCCATCTGTGATAAGAGGGAGGTGGAAATCCTCTGAGCCTCTTCGTAAACAAGGAAACACTGAGGCAGAGGTAGAACTGGCCCCAGCCTCCTGACTGCCAGGACAGACCAGGGTCTGCAAGACCACAATCTCCTAAACGGGACCACCCTGAGCTGCAGGCCAGAGCAAACATCTCTCGAAGGCCTCATCGGAGCCTTCTCCCTGGCAGCTCCTCCCTGAGGGACCAGCCAGGGAGACCTCTCGGGTGCCTCTGAGAAGAGTCCAAGGTCACAGTGTCGCTGGATTGACATGCTGTCTTGTTCAGTGTCGAGGATCAGGTACGCAAAGAAAACTTCAAGTGAATACGGCAAAGTTCCCACATAAGCAAGGCGTCTTTTTTCTTTTCTAGCAACTAGTCCTAGAGCCCAGCACAGGTAGTAATCACAGAAGGAGAAGACATACACTCTCTGCAGCCACGCCCTGGAAAGAGAAGCATGTGTCTCCAGGAGAAAACAACTCAGTGGCTTAGTCAGAAACCTATTTGGAAAATATGCCTACCTGCCATCCCTCTGCCGACATCAGACACCGTATATCGGTGAAACCCCCCCCCCCTTCATTACAGATTGGGATCCTCTGCACCTCATCCACTGTCAGCTAGGACACTTTACTGCAAGTAACAGATCCAACTGGATTACACGATAAGGAAAGCCATGTGTCCTTTCCCAGGAAGGGCAGCTCTGGGCTGAGCAGTTCACCCCTCAGTGGCATCTTGAAGGGCCATTCTCCGACCCTTTTGCCCTGCCGTGCTCAGGTGAGTCCCCAAATGGCTGCGATGCAGCTGACACGATTCTGGGTGTCACGTGCAGACCCAACCAACAGAAGAAAAAAAGTCATCTTTGCTCTGTCTTCTATCAGCCAAGAAACCTTTCCCAGCATCCCTCAGAAGCCAGCCCCCCACATCTCATTGGCTAGGATTGGGTCACATGCCCTATGCTAAGCCAGTCATTGGCTAGGAGAACCATTGGCTTAGCCAATCAGAGTTTACATCTGAGGCACACGGGGCAGGGCCTGGTACCCAGAACAAAAGTGGGCTCTGTCAGCATGGACGGCCCCCTCTGTGTGTCACTCAGGTACCCATGCTTGTTCTGCCACAGGCTGTCATAAAAGCCATTTGTACTTGTGGCAAAACCCTCAGGTGGCACTGTGCTCTGCCTGGGTCTGGGTCAGTCTGAGGTCCCTGTGGGAGGAGAAGGCTCTTTCTAGAACCTTCTGGAAACTGGAAGGACCTCCACTGCATGTTGCCTGAGGCCCCCTCGCCTAGAAGCTGTGTGCGACCCAAACGCAGCTCCCAGAGTCGCTCACTTAATCCCCACGGCAGCTCCGGAGCTGGGGAGACAGGAGGGCAGAGGCCGAGGCCAGTCACCCGAAGCTCCACATCTGGTAAGTGGGGGAGCTGGGATCGGACCCAGAGCTCCTACTGTCACCCACACCCGGCCAGCGAAAGCCTTTTTAAAAACTTGAATGTAATTTGCATACCATATAATCTCCTCTTCTGGAGTGTACGATTCAGTGGTTGTTGGTATATTCACGAGGTTGTGCAACCATCACCACAATCAATTTTAGAACAAGTTCATTACAACCAAAAGAAACCACTTAACCCTTAGTGGTCACCCCCTGTTTCCCTCCCGCCCGCCCCAGGCAACCACTGGTTTACTTTCCGTCTCGTAGATTTGCTGATTCTGGACGTTTTATATACTGGAATCCTACAGTACGTAGACCTTTGTGTCTGGCATCTTCCACTTAACATCGTGATTTCGAGGTCCATCCATGTGTAGCAAGCGTCAGCGCTTTGCTCCTTTTACTGCCAAACAGTACCCCGTGGTGCGGGCACACCACACTGTGTTTATCCAGTCCTCAGCTGCTGGGGTGTTGGGCTGCCTCCAGCTATTGGCTGCTGTGACTAATGCCGCAGGGAGCAGTCATATACAGGTTTTTGCACGGACGGAAGTTTTCATTCCTCTAGAGTAGATACCCAGGAGCGACATCGCTGGGCGAAAGTCCTTTTTACGAGGTGAAAGCAAGGGTTAACCGGGGGTGGGGGGGTCAGAGTGTTCCGAGCCCTGGAGTGGGGGGTAGGAGGTCGTGGTTCTGGCTGTGCTGTCTAGAGGCTCTGGGACCTTGGGTAGATCACGGCGACAAGAGTCCTGGAGTAGGTGCTCCCAGCCCTGCCCTGGGAGGGTACCTGCAGGCCCATTTCCTCCCTGCCACCGTGCTGGTGAGAGATGATGGTGCCCACCCACAGAGGGCATAGAAGGCACTGTGTGTGGGCATCTGCTGTGGCTTTGGCTCCCTGACCAGGCCCTTTTCTCCCAGAGGTGGGAAGACACTGCCCTCCTGCTGTGATCAGCACCAGTTTTTCATTTGCACTTGAATGTCTACACTGCTTTACTCTGTGGTATCCACTTAGACTTGCAAGTAAGCCTTAGCTAATTCTAATAAAATAGCCGTGGAAAGCTCTGCCAGAAATTTAATTGTATTTACCAAACAGCTAATAAATATTTACTGCAAATCTCATTGCTCCATAAAATTGCAGACTGCACCTTCTGCCTGCTTTTTTGGCTGAGAGGCAGGGCCGGGGAGAGAGGCAGACAGGGCTGGGAAGGGGAGGGGGAGGGTTTGACCTGCCTACTTGTTATAGCGTAAGCTGGTCCTTTGTTTGGGTTCTCTGTAATGAGATCTGATCACTCACCAGAGCCTTATCTGAGGTTGGTCATTTTATTCAGAAAGCAAGCTCTTACAAGGGTTCATTTCAGTTGCAATTCCAAACCAGATCTCCTTGATTATGCATGGAAAGCTTACAAAATTTTCCACTGAGATGATTTTTGAATTAACTGAAAACTTAGCAGTTTCATAATTTTTGAAGTGTAGATTTTTGCCTCTCCTTCTTGGTCTCATAAGTCCATCACTGGGTCTTTTTAAACCTGAACTTTGCCATAGGCTGAGTCCTCGAAGGAAGATAGATACCCCCTTTCTGCCTGGCACCCGCTGAGGCCTCCCTGTCCGTGTCTCACAGCCTTGAGGGCAACATCCTCCGTGACCGGTTCAAGAGCTTCCAGAGGAGAAACATGATGGAGCCTCGGGAGCGAGCCAAGTTCAAGCGCAAGTACAAAGTGAAGCTGGTGGAGAAGCGGGCGTTCCGCGAGATCCAGTTGTAGCTGCCGCAAGATGTTGGAGCCCCTGCCCTTCAATAAAGCACCTTCTGACCAACAACAAAAAAAAGATAGATACCCTTGACATTTAAAAAAAATTAATGGAAAATCACAAAATCCCATCCAGTGCTACACTGAAATGTAGTTACAGCTCTTTCCTTGTGCCCACTGAGAATTTAATCATAGCAAAATCTTAATGTTTAATATTGAGATCTTTATCCAAGAAACCCAAAACATATTTTACAAGGGGCAGCTTGGCGTTTTCCAAACCTGCTGACATAGCTCCCTGGATCTAATTTGAAGCTGTGGCAGCTGGAAAGATGACCCAGTGACCCTGACTTTTACCCAAATCTGAAGTTTGGGGCCCCAGAGGTCAGAGACCTAAAGGCAAAAAGCATGGGCTTGGAGGCATTGCTCTGGGAATTCCTCAAGGGCCGGTTCCTATTTGCTTCCAGGACCCTCAGGAGCTCCAGAGTCTCTAACTGGGCCACAGGCCTCATTTATGGAGTGGGGGGCTCTGACTCTTCGGGGAACAGTCCTGGTTGACGTCTCTGCAGGTCAGTGTGAGTCACATGCTGGAGGGTCAGAAGGCCAAGGATGAGACCTAGGAGAAAATCCCTCTTTTTCTCCATCCCTGCAGTTATAGGGGATTAGCGGGCCTTTAGGGCAGCTAGATTTCTGTAGTGGACACTACGTTTATTTTCTTTTTTTTAATTTTTAAAATGTTTTGGTGTGCCATGCAGCATGTGGGATATTAGTTCCCCAGCCGGGGATCAAACCCATGCCCCCAGCAATGGAAGCGCAGAGTCTGAACCACTAGACCGCCAGGGAAGTCTCTGTTCCTTATGTTTCTTTTTAAAATTTTTTTGTTGTAGTGGACACTATTGGTGCCTGTATTAGTTAGCGTTGATGTATAACAAACAACCCAGAAACTTAGTGACTTAAAATAACAAGCACTTATTGGCCTTTGATTACGTGTGTTGGCAATTTGGGCTGGGCTCAGCCGGGTGGTTCTACTGGTCTTGCCTGGGCTCACTCATGTGGCTCAGCTGAGGTTGGATGATTCAGGACGGCCTGACACGCATTTCTGGCAGGCGAAGGCAGGTGAAAGCCATTGGCCAGAATGCCTTGGTTCCCTTCCATGTGGCCCTTTGGGAGTTAGTTTGCTTTTGTTCCCACAGTCTCAGGGTTCCAAGTGCCACAGGAGAGCATAAACCAATACACAAGCACTTTTCAAACCTCTGCGTGCATCATGTTTGCTCATGTCCCATTGGCCAAACAAAGTCACATGGCCAAGCCCAGACCTGAATGGGGAATAGACCCCTCTTGATGGAAAGAGTAACCAAGTCAAGTGCAAAAGGGCATGGATGCAGGGATAGGTGGGATTTGTGCCTGTTCTGCAATCGACCACAGAGTCCCCCCAGACCACCTTTACAGGGCTGGTGTATCCATTCCCCAGCTGCTGTGCGTGCTGGCCACGAACGAAGCTGCCTTCTCCTCCGGAGAATGGCCTCAGCTCATGAGAGCCATGCATCCCAGTTTATATTCTTCCGCTCTGCCTGGGGGGCGGGGCTCGCAGCCAAGGGGTCCATGTTTCTCCACAGTGTGCCCTGGACCCTCTTCCTGTTGAGAGGTGGGGTCTATGTCCCCTCCCCTTGAATCTGGGTGGGCTGGTGACTAGCTTGTAACCACCAGGGAATGGCGAAAGGGACACTACGTGACTTCCAGTGGAAGGTTATCAAAGGCGATACAGGTCCTGCCGTGCTGACTGGAAGCCTGCTCTTGAAGCCCTCAGCCTGCCCATCGACCCTGAGGCTGCTGAGTCATGAGGGAGCCCAGGCGCCCCGCCTGGAGTGATGCCCGGCCAGCCCTGCACTGTTCATGCTTTGCCATCGTCTGACTGAGCCCGACAGAGACCCTACCCAGCTAAACCTTTCCCGAATTCCTACCCACAGAAGCGGTGAGAGATAATAAAATGATCGTTGTTGTCTAACCCCTAAGTTTTTATCTAATTTTTTGTGCACTCATCTTCTTAGACTGTGTCCGTCTTCCTATTATCATGAGGAACACAGATAAGACGGGGTTTCCCCGGGACTTGGGCTACTGTGTCCAAACTGCTGGTCCTCCATTCTCACTCCTGCACATGTCACCGTGTGTGTGTGTGTGTGTGTGTGTGTGTGTGTGTGTGTGGCCTTTTAGTCTCATTTGTCTTTCCACCCCCAGAGCCTCTCAAAGTGCTTGGCTCACAGTAGTGTCCATGAATGTTCATGAAAGTTCCTACACCTCAGGGCCCTCATGTCTTTAGCCAGACAGATCTTCCATGTCTCCGGCAAGCCATTCTGCCCCTCTAACCTCCTTTCCACTAGAGGATGCAGGAGAGAAACTTCCAGAACAGTAGGTGCCTCTGTGGTTGCCCAGCGGAAGGGACGGTGCTGGGGTCGGTTAAAGGTCTTCTCTGTTGGAAACTCTGGAAGCACGCCCATTTCCAAAGGACCCGAAATTTGTCTGGACTTGCTCTCCGCCTGCTGTGTGCCCCTCCAGCCTGTTGGAGCAGATCCATAATCCTGGGAGTGCAACTCTGCAAGACAAGAGGACCTTGAGTTTTCAAGGACTGGGAGAGCGGGGAAGGGCCAGGAAAGAGCTGGTTCCTGGGGTCAGAGCCTTCAGAGTTAGGATGCAGTTTAGAGGCGTTGGCATCGGTTCCCAGCCACAAAGGCTGCCCACTCATTAGCCTTTGCTTAGCAGCTGGGTCTGGGGGATGAGTGACACCCTTCATCACCCAGGAGGCTGGAGGTGGTGGGTGGAGGAGTGATGGGGGAGGAATGGTGAGTGGCAGGCGTGGGAGGGACGGGGTGGGGGGAAGAGCAGGGGAGGGTTGTGGGGATGGTGAGGGGCAGGCGGACGATAGGAAGGTGTGGTGAGGGGTTGTGAGTGGCAGGGAATGGCTTGGAGGAAATCCCAGCAGTTTTGAATCTTTTTTTTTTTTTTTTTTTTTTTTTTTTGCGGTACGCGGGCCTCTCACTGTTGTGGCCTCTCCCGTTGCGGAGCACAGGCTCCGGACGCACAGGCTCAGCGGCCATGGCTCACGGGCCCAGCCGCTCCGCGGCATGCGGGATCTTCCCGGACCAGGGCAAGAACCCGTGTCCCCTGCATCAGCAGGCGGACTCTCAGCCACTGCGCCACCAGGGAAGCCCAATCCCAGCATTTTTGAAAGATCCCAACTTCTATGTGTGTAGCTGAATGATGCTACTGGATTTGGCCTAATTACAAATGGTATTAAGAGTTGTACGTTTAGGATGTCTTGTTTTCTGGGCAAATGTCAGAGATTCTACTGCATTATTAGGGTTTCAGGTCTTCTGACAATATGGTGACAGCTGGACCCTTGTCCAGGGGCAGAAACCTCACAATACACAATTCTGAAATCACATTCAGCGAGTTCATGGCTGCCTCGTTTCCAAGTCCATCCCAGGGATCATGAAGCTCGAAGCTCTCACAGAGCGAGGTTAAAGAGGGGTTCGGTGAGATGCCTTCAAAGGCAGTTACTAGCAGCATTAGTTGGGCTCACAGAGTGGGGTGCTGCAATCCCCCACCCCCTGCAGGGCTGGGCAGCTTTTGGGGATTTACAAGTGGAACAGACTCGGGGTAGATGCCATTCCTCAAGTGTCCAGTAAACATTTTAAGTGGATGAGTGAATGACTATTTCAGAGATACGTAAGTGGATGGTATTTTTTTACTGACCCTGGGGCAAAATCCATCTTATTTATCCTTAAAAATGGTGGGAGAAGAAGTGGAATCAAGGCTCTGGACAAACTGGGGAACTTTTCCTTAATCCTTTTCTAACTTTTTGTTTTCTTTGGGGAATCAAGAGACACCACATTTACCCGAGTCCCATTTCCTGACGACCCAGGTGACTTGAGACAGATGCAGGCCTATTCAAATTGTTTCCCGGAGAGGACGGGGTCAAAGGGAAGCCCAGGGTCCAACGGTACCCTTTCCGGGGAGCGACCTGGAAGCCACTGCCCAGAAAAGCCTTGATTCGGGGGCCCTGGCTGCACAGTTTCTGCATTCGGAGTTGCAGAATGAAGTGCTCTGTCAGAAGAATAAAATCCCCAAACCAAAGTTAGAGCGTCCGATTTTGGTTCCTTAACCATCTGTGGGGAAATTTTTTAGTTTGCCTCATACTCAAAAAGAAACAGCAAGGGAGGAAAGGCCCTTTCCTGTCAACACAGCCATTGGGGCAGCCGCCCTGCCTCACGGCCCAAGCGCCTGAGTGTCCCCTACCCCCGCGGGCCTCACCTCCGCGGGGCAACTTCACGGGGAGGTCTCACCTGAGCTCTGGCCCACTGACTTAAACTGGCTGCTGGCTCTTATTAGCCCCCAGAACACCACCTAAGAGGTGCAGGGATGGGCCCAAGACACCTGGGCCCTGGGCCAGAGGGTCAGGAGAGAGCCCAGGTGGACACCTGCACCAGTCCTGTCCCTTTAGTCATGTCCTCAAGGCTCCTAACGCAGGCTCTGCCTCCCCAGCTTTAGGAAGTACCACAGAGCTGGTGTTTAGCAAGCTTTTGTTAGACGGATGAAGCAGGTTGTTGAGGTAGCCTCCTAATTACAAAGAGAGTAATTATTTACTTAAAGAAGCCCCAAGACTGTCATTTTAGCTATCAGCACATAGCAACGTTAGCTTCCCCCCTGTGAAATGAGCTTATTTGGGTCCACGTTGAAAAACAGTAGAGGGAAATTCAAACTTGGTAGTTTGAAAAATCACCTACGTTGCAAATCATCCATGGAAATGAACGTCTTAGAGCAATAGATTAGCCAGAGCGGTAAGGAGAGCCTGAATTTGTTAATCTGCTGTTTTATCCTTGTCACCCAGGACAGAGGAGGTATGGCCAGTGCAGGGCTAATTAGATCCCTTCTGGCCTCCAGATTGGAAACTCCATCCCAACTGTGGAAGGATGGGCTGGACTGTATTCCTTCACACCGGCTCACCCACCAGCGGCCTCAGCTTACGCTCGAGGCCTTAAAATGCTCCCAAGTTTGGTTGCAGCTGGCTTTCACATGTTTGAAGTGAATCACAAGACGCAAGTACAACTGGGCTGCCCCAGACACAACCTGGGAAGAAAGAGCAAAGAGCTGCTTGGGTGGCAGCTCCCCCAAACGTGAAATCCGCAGGGTTCTAGAGCGGGTTCCTGATCGGCCTGGGGCAGGCGCATGCCAGGCCCCAGGTTTCCTCTGAATCCGCCCTCAGTGGTGAGCCCAAGGGGTGGCGAAAGACCCCCAACCTTCAACAACCCCAGATCTGCCCCAAATCCACACGTTAAACAGAGGACTTGCGCTTGCGCTGGCAATGAGGATTCAAGATAAGCCCTCGGACGCTCTTCTAGACAGACGACCGCACGGTATACCTCTCCTGTGCGGAGGCTTGGAGGTGGCCCCAGCCCCGAACCCACCTGCAGGCCAGAGTCCCGAGTGGGGGGCCGCTTACTGATGAAGCAAAACTGGAGGTACATGAAGTGGACGGGAAAGATTTGGCCTGGGGCAGATGGTCCACTCATTCCTCCCTGCCTCCCTCCCTTCCTTCCTGCCTTGATTCACTTAGCCACATGTTTTAAGGGCTGCCCAGGGCTTTCCACCAAGGAGAGAGTGAGGGAACTGGCCAAGTGGACCAAAGCCTCTGGCAGTGAAGTGGACAGAGAAGCGGGCCCAGGGTCCTCCACTCAGGACTCTTCAGAAGGACACATGCAAGGTGAACCGCACCATCGTTTATTTTTTGAATATAACAAACCTCATTAACCCAGATGCTACTAATTTTGAGTATTTCACCCCAGAGTGGGTGGAAATTCCAACGGGCAGGGCACACGAGACAGATGTGTCAGCACACGTGAGGAAAATAACTTTTAAACTACATACACTTGATTCATGTTTCCATTAGCATAGTGGCTTTTCGAACATCTGCACCAGAACCAACAACGAGAAATACATTTTACCTCAGGACAGACAAACTTAGCCGTGTATACCCATGCAGAACTAAAACAAAAGTTTCACAAAACGACACCGACCTAGTAAGTAAGAAGCATTTTGCTATTTCCTATTTTATTTTATTTCATTTCATTTTTTAAAAAGATGGCGGTCATACCCACTGAACTGAGTTTTCAACCAATTCGTAGATTACAAACTGCAGTTTGGAAAACACCACATCCCAGGTAAAGGGGCTGGCACAATTCTGACAGCTTGTCGTATCCACAATGTAGGTCTGAGGACCAATCCCTCAGAAAATACTTTTCAGGGAATTGATAAGCAAGTTTGTCGTCAATTTAACATCCCTGACAGTGTGATGAGAAAGCATTAGGTAACGTCCCTGAAAAACAGTGGGGCAGATGTGACGGTTACTCATGGCAGTTGATCACGGACACCTGAAATTAAAACAATCCCTCCCTCCCCGGAGATCTGGGTGAATCCTTTTTATGTAATAGAGGCAACAGCGTCAGAAACACAGCCCTGTGCCTGCCTTCTGACACCTCTCAGGGACACACTGGCTGCATGGTCCCCACTGGCCTCAGCCGCCTTCTCAAAGCCCCCTTGGGGTAGGGCAGGCAGTCATATTTCCGTTCTGCAAAAGGGGAAACCCGGGGCCAGGGAGGTAAAGTGCCTTCCTAAGATCATACAGCTAGTTAGTCATGAGCTGAGTTCTGCTTTTTTGATTCCTGCTCTAGAATTCTCCTGCTCGAGTGAATTCCTCCTGTTCACCTTTCCAAGGGAACTCATCACTGGGATATTTTGGGGAGCTTGTCCCTGGCATCGTGTCAGGCCAGGGGCCCATTTGGAGGTGCACTGTGGTGAGTCCTGGGAACGAATCTTTGATCTGGAATCCCCTCAACTGTCTATGACCCAAAGGAAGAGAGAGTAAATCATGTAAGTAGCTGGGGGGAAGAGCATTCTGGGCTGAGGGAACAGCGTGGGCAAAGGCCTTGAGGGTGAGTCAGCCTGGGTCCACGGAGGCTCCCTGGAGACCAGTGTGGGTGGAACAGGTGAGCAAGGGGCAGCCATGGGGTCTGAGGTGACAACCACGGCCCCTCGGTTCCTCCTGGGGCCTCGGCCACTGAGAGCAGCTCCGCAAAGGCCGCTCTGTGGGGACAACAGTGCTGTGGCCAGAGCCCTGGCCTACGGGACAGCGGTGCTTGGCCTACGGGCAGTGTGCTCTGGGCTCTCGCCCCCATCCGATAGCAAACGCGGCACTCTGATGGCCACCAGACAAAGGGTGATACCCACTCCCTTTCTCTGGCTTTGAAGGTGGGAGGTACCTAATGGTTTCCTGGCGTTTGGTCTTATTCCTTTGGAAGAGTCCCGGATGTGGGTCACTGGGCCCGAGGGCTCACACCACACGCCCACCCCGGCGCCCAGGAGGTTTGTGTTTCTGGTTGCTGGCTCACACCTGTGTGTGTGTGCGCATTTGCCAGAGCCGGGCGTCCCTGGCTGTGATCGCGTCCACCACCCGGCAAAGCCCCGCCCCGCCCTTTGGATTTGTCCAGTGCCCAGCACATGTTTATTGGCTGAAGGACAATGAAGTATGATCAAACGCAGGGTTAGTTGGGGTAGAACGCAAGCTATCAATCAACTTTACAAGGGCCCCTACCTCGGAGCAAAATCAAAGTCCTGGTGATGACCCACAAGGCCCTGCGTCTCCACCCCTCCCCAAAGCCCCACGTCACCTCCATCCTCTGTGACTCTCCCCTGCTCACTGGCTCTAGCCACAACGGCCTCCCCAATGCTCACTGACCTCAGGGTGTCTACCCATGCTGTTCTCGCTGCCCGGATGCTTTGCCCACAGATGTCCGCATGGCACCCTCCTCTCCTCCTTCGGGCCTGCGCTCAGATGGCACCTGATCCGCCAGCCCTCGGCCACTTGCTCCAGGCCTCCCTCCTTCCCCTCCTCTTCTCTAGCTTTGGTCGCAGCTCTTGTTATAGATTCGCTTGTGATTTGTTTATTTGGTCTACACCTGCTAGAAGGTAAACTCCCAAAGGACAAGCGGTTCGTCGGTTTCATGCTAGCAGAGAGCTGGGCAGGGGTCGTGCTCAGCAAGCAGGTCTTGACCAAATGAACTGAGGGACCCGGGGAAGGTGGAGTAAGCTGTTTTGATCCAGCATCACTTGACATTCCAGGCTTGTCCTCACCAGCCTGGAGAGAGGAGGAAGGGCACCACAGTTGCGCGTGTTCGTAGTGAGATGGCATATTGCAACTTGGACGATTCAGAACTCTTGTACTTTTCAAACAGCTTGTCTCGTTAATCCAAGGCTTGATTTGGACCCGATAACCTTCTCCCTCATTTCTAATGTGTTGGGAGGAGCAGAGCTCACTTTGGATGCTGCCGGGGTGGGAGGAGCTGGGTCTCCCGAGGGCACTGCTCCACCAGCCACTGGCTTTTGTGTGCCGAGCAGGGTCTGCCAGCTAAGGCCGGAGCTGAGTTGTGGGGGGACAAAGAGGCTATGAGGAGCCCACCTGGGGGAGAGGGACGGTGACCGCAAAGGCAGGTGGAGCCTCTGAATGGGATTGTAAGGCAGGCGCTCAGCTTCTCACGGGGTTCATGAGTTTGCTGTGAGAGCTTGCTGCAAACCCTCTCCCCGTCTCCCATGAGGCCTGCAGTAGTGTCCCCCTCTCTTGGTGGAGTTGAATTTATTTTTCGGAAGCGAAGTGTGGGTGTGGGGTTCTAGTCAAGGCTGCCCGTGGGAAGCTGGCCTTTACCTGGGGCTCATGTACTCCTGAAGGACTGGGGGAAAATGCCAGAGGTGCTGCTGGTGGTGGTGGTGGTGGTGGTGGGGTGTGTGTGTGTGTGTGTGTGTGTGTGTGTGTGTGTGAGCGTGCACACAAATCCCAAACCAGGTTTCCCTAAAATGAGGATACCTTCATCTTCCCAAGAGGCCCACAGAAATGAGAGAAAATTAAAACTTCCTGTGGCCAGTTACACAAATCTCCCACCTTGCCTTCCCTTCTCTCATCACCTGCACGAAACCCGTGGCTGTGTTTGCATACCCACCCTTAGGCCTCCGGGGCCTCTCCAGGCCCCATTTCCTCTGCATTTTTTTTTTGGCCATCCCTGTCCGGAGAAGGGGCACCTCTGCTGTTAGCCAGGGTCTACTTGAAGGACTGGGCTGGGCAGGGGAGGGGGGCTGGAGTCCTTGGCTTTGCAGCGCAGCACCGCAGTGCACACTCATGATGGAGCAGGAGGGAGAGGGGTGCTTTCCCACGACGACCACCCCCCAAACGCTGGGCCACGTCCACCGTCGTCAGCAGCTGTTTTAGTTTATGATAGTGTTCTCAAACTTCAGGTCATGAACCAACAGTGAGTTAAGAGAGTCACAAGCAGCATTTAAAAACTAAACGGAATGGAATAGAAAATAACAGAGTACATCACATGTTTGAGATTAAGCATTGTTACATATGTGTGTGTATAAATGCACATGTGTTATACACAAGGGGTTTGTAACGTAAAGTGTATTCAAAAAGTTTGGAAGCCACCTGTCTGAACAATTAGTGGGAACTCTTTTTGATTTTGCCAGGTGCCGAGGCCCACCTGAGGTGGTATTTCATACGTTTCAGTGGGAGAAGTTGCTAGCACTTTTCAGCCCAAGACAGACCCACGGGAGCTGATGGTCTCAGAGTGGGGAGGTGTCACTTGCGTGTCTGATCATCACACTCGGGGAGAGATCTGATGAAACCCCTCTCGTAGGCCTGAAGACCCCTTACACTAAACAGTGGATACTTTCTCCTCCTCTCTGGAAGACAGACAGGAATGGCTTCTGAGCCATTGTACTTGAGTCACTCCAATATCTGTGTGCACTTCTCCCAGAAATGCAGCAAACAGAACACGTAATGCTACATAAATTCCTGCGAGAAATTTCTTTGTCCAGAAATGGTGTCAGCTTGTTGTTACACGTTGCCATAGGGAACAGAGAGCTCTGCCTTTGAAATGCAGCGAGGAGAGCTGTGATTGGCTCTCCTCGCTGCTCATCACGGCTGCCCAGCGGCCGAAACTGCGGAGGACAGAACGCCCGCCCCCAAAGCCGTTGCCCTGTTTGGGGCAAACTTCTTTGTGCTGCTCCCCCTCCAATTCCCCAAAGCAGGGGATCCAGAACTGCTCAGACGGTTGGAGGAAAGAAAGAAGGGGGAGGAAGGGGAAGAAGAGAAGGAGCAGGTCCTCACTCCCCAGCAGAGGGCTCAACCACGGCTTGTACCTGAATCTATTCATTCTGAATGCTGCTCGATACTGCTTTGGTAGAGGATAAAACGAGTTGTAGAAAACCCCTCTGACGGGTCTTTGAAACTTCTACCTTGTTGCTTATTTTAAAAGAACCAAGAATAGTGCAGCCTAGAGAATTTTTGGCAAACTCTGATTTTGGCAAAGTCTTAAAAAGATCCCAATATAGTGTGAGGCAGGAGGTGGGAGTGTGACCCGGCTGAGTGTCCCAGGGCTGTGGCCTGAGCAGGCCTGGGGACCTGGGAGGAGATGGGCGGATACACAGAGGCCTGGGAGCCGGGGGTGTGGGAAGCAGTGTGGACCCTGCCCTTTGAGGGCAGGGTCTTTACGGCTTCTGACAGGCAGGAAAGGACATCCAAAGCTCTGGAGAGGAAGCCACGGAGAGGGAAGGAAGGAGGCGCTCATCTGGTGACCTAGGTTCGGGTCGGAGCCCAGGAGTCTGTGTGAGAGGGTTGGCTGGGGCTGGCCTGTCGCCCTGACATGGGTGCTGGGGGAACAACAGCCATCTTGGGTTCTCTGTCTGCACTCAGCTGTGCCCTTTCAGTGGCCAAAGCAGGGGAGCTGCTGTAGCCTGGCCGAGTCCCCACCTCTGTGGCTGGAGAACAAGTACCAGTCGGGCTGATGGGGCCAGAGCCGTGGACTGTCGAGGGTTCTGGAATGTTCCACAGAGGAAGTCTCCAGAGGAGATGCTGGACTTCCTGCCTCTATTCAACAAGTCATTGGAGAAATATAAGAAGGGAGCCTGGCTTAAGCTGGTCACACAGGTCTCAGCGCTGGTCTGGGGATCTTTATGAGCCTTCCTGAGCAGAGAAAAAGGAAACATCATTCCATCTCCTCAGTGTTAACTTGTAAACTCGTGCAGAGGTGGCCTTGCTCTTTGGGTGGCCTGGAGCCTCGCAGAGACAGACCGTCCGTTGCGCCCCATCTTGCCAGGCCCAGCCGGACTGGACACCGTCTTAGAGGACCATGGGGAATCCTTCATGATTTGGGGGGCAGAGGGCCGAGGCCCCTGGAGAAGTAAGTGCCCTGGCTCTGGAGGCTGCACACGCCCCTGAAGCCGTGGGGTCCAGGGAGGAGAGGGGTGCGCGGGGCAGCAGGATCTCTGTCCTGGGTCCCCAGGCCAGCTTATGGCAAACTGGCCACACTCTTCGCACTTGACCAAGACACAACTTCCTGGGTGTGGGAGGACCCCAGGGAGCAAGGAAATGCCAACCAAACCAACGCTAAGACAGCTCCCCGCTTAGTGAAGGAGATCAGGGCCCAGATGTCGCGAGTCTCCTTCGGCTCCACCACCTGCTCGTGCGGACGAGACGGAACGAGTGTAGGAGCGAATGTGTATGTATGTGTGAGTGTGCCGTGTGCATGGGTGAGAGGGAGCATGGGTGTGTGAATGCGTGTACAAGTGTGAGAGCACGTGATCGTGTCTGTGACCAAGTGTGTCTCCGAGAGCCTGTGAACATGTGTCTGTGAGAGTATGCATGTCTTGTGAGCATGTGTGTCTGTGAGGGACAGTGTGTAAGGACGCATGTTGGCTGAGTGTGTCTGAGCCTGTATCTGTGAGTAGTTGTGTGAGACTGTGTGTTGAATGTGTGTCCGTGTGCGTGTGACCGAGAGTGGCTGCCCTGCTGAACCGGGTGACGCCATCGCTCCCGACTGCGAGGGGACCTGCACCTTTCGGGCCCCCACGAGGCTCGCGTGGCTTTTCGACCCGGAAAGGGGTGGAGGCCCGGGGTGAGGGCCGCGCGGAGCCTGGCGGCGGCGGGGGGCCGGCGGCGGGAGGGCGCGCGGCGGCCGGCCGGCGCTGGGGGCGCCCGAGGCCGCCCCCGCCCGCGCCGTGGCGCCGTTGCTAAGGCCGGCCGACTGGCGCCGGGCTGGAGGGCTTAGCAACGGGAGGCGGGTGCGCGCGGGCCGGGCGGGTGCGCGCGGGGCCGCGGCCCGTGGGGCCGGCCGCGCTCGCGGGCTCCCGCAGCTCCCACGCGCGCGCGCGCGCGGGGCCTGGCGGCGGGGGCGGGGCGGGCGCGCGCCGGGGCGCGCTCCAGCGGCCGGCGGGGATTTCCAGCGCGCGAGAGGAAGTGCCTGCGAGAGGGTGCGTGAGGGCGAGGGAGCGCGGCGCGGCGCGGCCGCCGCGTGCGCGAGCCGGGTTGCAGCCCAGCAGGGACTTTCCAGCCGGCGGCGGCGGCGGCCGCCGGCCCTTCCCCGCCCCCCGACATGGGGCTGCCCGGGGAGCAGGACGCTGCGGACCGCGGCGGAGGACGCGCCCAGCGCCCCTGAGCCGGCCGAGCGGCGCGGACGCGGGTAAGGGGCCCGGCGGGTGGCGGGTGGCGGGCGGCGGACGGCTCCATCCCCGGCGGCTCCATCCCGCGCCCTCGGCGGCGGGCGGGCCCGGGGCCGGTCGGCGCGGGGCCGGGGCGGCGCAGGCCCGGCGCCCGGCGGCGAGTGCCCGGTACGGCGCCGCCTCGCCCCAGCCCCAGCCCGGGCCCGCCCGCCCCCCGGACGCCTCAACTTCGGGAAACTTTGTCCTCCGGCCCGGCCCGGCCGGGGCCCGCGGGCCGGGGCTCCCGCAGCTTTTCAGGAAACGGGGCGCCGAGGCCTCTTGGAAACGTGACCCCCACCCCCCCTCGGGGTGGCGAGACATCAGCATCTCCTGCGAGGCTGTTTGTTGCGGGGTGAGGAGCGGACCGATTCGGGTGTCTACATAGCCGAACGTGTTCACCCTGGGCTGGCTTAGTTTTTTTTTTTTTTTTTTTTTTTAAAGCCATTATTTAAAAGTTTATACTGAGTCATTCCTCTGCAGATGAACCTCTGATTCATAATCGGAGAGCTGCAGTGGCCTCGGTGGCAGGCGGGTACTGGGATCCAGTTTGGGGCGAAATGCACACATTCCGCCTTTGGTTAATTGCTCCTGGACACTTTGCCACGTTTTCACTGTCACCCCGTTGGGGACATCTATTTAATATTTAGACCTTTAGAAAGAATTCCGTGTGGAAAAAAATTCTTTACCTTTCACTTGAAAACATAGCAGCAAAATGGAAATGAATGGTGTGTTGTGGACGTGCTTTGAAATTTAAGAAGCCTTCATATAATTGTCCATTTGAAGGAAGCAGTTTTTTTTTAACATCTGTATTGGAGTATAATTGCTTTACATTGTTGTGATTCTGCTTTATAACAAAGTGAATCAGCTGTACGTATACATATGTCCCCTCCCTCTTGCGTCTCCCTCCCTCCCACCCTCCCTATCCCACCCCTCTAGGTGGTCACAAAGCACCGAGCTGCTCTCCCTGTGCTATGCGGCTGCTTCCCACTAGCTATCTGTTTTACATTTGGTAGTGTGTATATGTCCATGCCACTCTCTCACTTCGTCCCAGCTTACCCTTCCCCCTCCCCGTGTCCTCAAGTCCATTCTCTACGTCTGCGTCTTTATTCCTGTCTGAAGGAAGCAATTTTATTTCATGTTTTTCGTATTAAGCCGTGAATCAGTTTTCAGAATGAGATGGGGAGAGTGTGTGTGTGTGTGTGTGTGTGTGTGTGTGTGTGTTATTTATTCATTTATTTTTGTGGAGTCATAAAGGCTGTATTGAGTAGCGTTGTCGCCGCTTCTTAATTTACATTCACAGCATACAACTGAGGAGGAGCCATAATTTTTTTTTTCCCCCAGCGTTTGCTGGTGAAGCTTTTGGAAATGTTGTTTTCTGTAATCTTGTCTATGTCTATAAAATCCTTACCTAAAGAAACGACCAGGTGGACCATCAGTTGGTGCTAAAATCTTCTTTCACATCTTGGAAAATGGCCTGTTTAAAAGGCCGCATCATATGTAGGATGTCTGGCAAGATAGTGTACGTTCGTTTTTCAGATGAAAGGAAATACTTGTGTTGTCACCGTGCGGTGACAATATGTATACTGAGAATTAGTCCGAGGTGAGAAATTCTTATCAGTGTGAAAACTGTAAAATACATGAGATTGGAAATCTGGTGAGTAGGTGCTCAGGACAGAACCCCTGACAGACCTGGGATTCCCACATCACTAGTTAAAATCAGACCTTATCAGGGATGAGGTTTAAGATGTAAGGTGTCTCACCCAGACGCCATCTGTTCCAGCTGTCACAATGCAGAAGCGGGGCAAGCAGAGAGCTGGCAGGGAGAATTCCAGCTTTTTTTTTTTTTTTTTTTAAGACGTTCATGTGAATTTTTCTGTGAGGGGAGGAAGACCAATGATTTTCCTTGGTTGCTATCCATTAATTTTGGAATTAATAAGATGGCCTCACTCCTTGTAAAGAAGGGTGTAAAGACCTTCCACTGGAAACAGGCAATAGCAGCGGCCAGTTGTTTCTGTTAATACCATCAAGATATTCCTACTCTTGTTCGTGCCTTGAAGAGAGTCCTTCGTTTAACTGAAACATCTGAGCTGCTTCTTGCTGTTCTCCCCTGTGTTTGGGATTTTGATTCTGGAAACAGCCCTGCTAGAATCCCTTGAATTGTTCACTGTGCAAAGCGAGAAGGGCCTTGGGGTGGGGGTGGGGGTGGGCGGTGTCAGCTGAAGGATTGTAAGCTGAAGGATGAGAATGATTTGTCACTCTCTTCAAGTCCTTTTTTTATGATGTTAAAGCTGTACTTCAAGAAAAACTGTCACTGCGGTGTTGCAAGTCTAGGCTAGCGCAAGCAAGCAAAGGAAATTGCGTTAAATTTGCCCATCTCTCTTTTCTCATCTTTGTAGAGCAAGACTCTCCAAACGGCAAGTGGTCTAACCTATCAGATGTTATGCAATAACTGAGTTTCCTTGTAGTGGTCAGTTTAAGACTGTTAACTTAGCAGAGGAGACCTCTTATGGCCAAGGCCTCTGCGTCAGTTCCGTGGAATCAGGACCCCCCCCCCCACAGGCTTCTTTACAAGTGTTTATAGAGGAAGAAAAATTATTATTATTATTATTTTTTGCTGGGGAAGGAGAGTCATAATACTGACTTCAGATACAGAGAGAAACTAGGAAGAGAGCTACAAAGTGAGAAAGAAGGAGGTGAGGCCAGTGGCTTTGGAAGACGACCAGGGAGAGGCAGCCGAGGCCTAAATGTGGAGACGATGCTTAGACTAGTTCTGGGCAGAAGGAACGAAGCTAGTGTGAGAGAGGGCCGGATGCCTGCGGGCAGGAGGGCAGGAGAGAGAGGTGCATGGGGATGGGGTGTCTTGTGCCATAGCAGCAGACTTTGGGTCCAAAGGAGCTCATGGAGGTAGAAGACAATGCAATTTTAAACAGAAAACATTGTATGTGCTTGGGTAATATCTATTATTCATAAAAAAATCTAAAAACTACAACATGGCTTTCCCGTTTTGGAGGGCCTTTACTAACTGTGGTCTGCACAGCACTATTCTACACATAGTGAGGGCTGGGGGACTGACCAGTCTGGGAAGGAGAAGGTGAGATTTTTTATCATTAAGCATGAAAACCTCTTGGGGGCCAGAATTGCTTGTCTCCCTATGCAGACACTTTGGGGTGAGGCTGGCAGGTGGTGAGATGTCATAAATGCAGGTGACTGTGTTGGTTTCTGTCAACTCCGGAAATCAGGTGGGAATCTCTTGCTGAATTCTGTATCCTTCGAGATAAGTAGATCGTTAACTGGGATTTGGGAGTCTTTTTCTCATTTAATTTGATGTTCAATGAATGTGCCTTGAGTTCTCATAATGTTCTAGTTATCGTGCTAAGTTGAGGGAGATACTGCACCTGCCTTTGAGGGCGTGGTCTGCAGAAGTCCGGGGCATCTTGGCCCCTGTGCGTGGTGAAGGAGATGCCAGAAACCGGTGGGTATTGGACTGAGGTAGCACCAGGACTGAAGCCTGTGCCAGGGAGGGTGAGGAAGAATGAAGATTTCACCACCCTGCCCTCAGGGAGCTGGCTGCTCAGCCAGAGAGTGAAGACCCACTAGGAAGAAGCTAGAAGAGTCATACAGTGTAGGCTAACGTGAATTGGTGGGTTGTGCAGAGGACTGGAAGTATGGTGGAAGTTCAGAAAAGGGAAGGACAGCTCCTGGCTGGCGGGGGTAGCCAGGGAAGGCTTCTGGGAAGTGGGCGTTGAGACCCAGTGTCGGGAAGGCAGGTGCCATGGGCCCATCCGGGGCCTCTTGCAGGGCCCTGAGAATGGCAAGAAGAGGATTTCTCCCCTCCTGGCTTTGTTTTGGTAGCATGGCATCTGACATGTGCAGTCCTGTTGCTTCTTGCCAGTAGATACAGTCCTGGTGATGCTACTGGTCAGTGGGTTTCCGGTCGTGATGTTTCCCGTGCTGTCCTCTGGCGCCTGCCAAGCCCTTTGTGACCAGGAGCTCAAGCGGGTCGGGAGGTCTGCCCCACGATGGGCCTGGTCTATGGTGGGGAACAGAGCAGTGGGCCCCAACCTGGGCAGCAGCACTTTGCTGTCCCTGATGTTTCTCGTTGTAGGTAGAAAGTATCAAAAGGTGGTGGCGGGCTTCCCTGGTGGCGCAGTGGTTGAGAGTCCGCCTGCCGATGCAGGGGACACGGGTTCGTGCCCCGCTCCAGGAAGATCCCACATGCCGCAGAGCGGCTGGGCCCGTGAGCCATGGCCGCTGAGCCTGCGCGTCCGGAGCCTGTGATCCGCAACAGGAGAGGGCACAACAGTGAGGGGCCCGCGTACCGGAAAAAAAAAAAAAAAAAAAAAGGTGGTGGCGAGGGGAGGGGTGTAAATGTAGATTTCCCCCCAAATCTACTGCTGTGTCATCCATGCTGAAATGACCTAAATCTCTTTAATTCGCAAGAAATAAAAAAGTGCCCTGTAATTTCATTTCATGGTTTACTTTTTCCTAGCGTTTGCTCCATGGTGGTTTTTGACTCCATTTTTTTTTTTCCGGCCTCGGCGCGAGGCTTGTGGGATCTTAGTTCCCTGACCAGGGATTGAACCCTGGGCCCTAGGCAGTGAAAGCGCAGAGCCCTAACCACTGGACCGCCAGGGAATTCCCGACTCCATGTTTTTTTTTCTCCATGTTTTTTTAATGGAGGTTATTTGGTAACTTTTATGAGGCCATTCTACCAAGAAAGATATCATGCCTGCTGTTCTGATATCCTGATTTCCTTTCCAATTAAAACACTGATTCTATGGCAAAACCCAAAAGCGTATTTGTTGGAAACTTCGTTTCTTTAAGTGGAGAGAAAAGCTAAATTGACTAACTGATTGGGATAATGTCATCTTTAGGACAACAGTAGCATCAAAATACTAAAACATTAGTTTCCGGGAGTCATAATTATAGTGAAGGTTTTCAGAGACTAACTTTGTACCCTGGAAGGTTAATGTCCAATAGGAGGCCTGCATACGCTTGAGGTGATGAGGTGCTGGTCAGGCCCCCACTTCCCCCCAGGACCTGGCACATGGTGGACTGACCCTCCATCAATGTTTGTGTTCAGAATCTGCAAGTTTGGGAAGGAAGAGGGGTGTGACAGATGCCCACACAGTGGCTCCATGTGGTTTGGCATACGTGTCTGCAGGTGGGTGTGCCCTGGAGCTGGCCTCCCTTGACTGTGCTTCCGCTCCCCCCACCTCTCATCCCCTGTTCTGATGGTGCTTAGCTCCCTGGTTTGTTGCGTCAGGGGGCTTGTAAGACGGGAGGCTTTATTTGACATTTTAACTTTCGTGGGTGCATAGTCTGATGTTTGAAATGTTATTATAGGGTAAATTAAGTGTTTTGGTTTCAGAAGGCTTTTTTGTGTGCGAAAGGGCGTGGCATGGTTTTAGTGCAGTATGTCTCAAACCCTTGATAGGAGTCTAAGCCCATTAAAATTTTATCTTAAAATTGAATAGGACTTTTACATTGTACTCAGTAATATGTCCCCCCCAGGTTTTGAGTACATTCGATTCTCCAAAAGATGCATTGTGTTCATCCTTGGCTTCCCTAGGATCTGTGAGGGGTCCCCTGGCATTCCTACCATGTGTCCTTGGGGCTGTCCACCCCCTCACTTGAGAAGTGTGGGCATGGTGGAAGGCACCAGCTTTAAAGATCTGAATCCCAGTCCTGCCCTCTGTACACACTAGCAGAACAACCCTGGGCAAGGCTGCTGGGCCTCTCTGAGTTGGTTTATCCATCTGTAAAATGGGATGAATAGCACCAGGTACAGACTTGCTTCTTATGAATGAAATGGACAAGAAAGCCTTCTACTGATGTCAAGTTTCATAGTAATAGAGGGCTGAGATGTAATGGCGTAAGAGCGTTAAGGTCTTAGAATATAAACATAGCGTGTCAGATCTCGGTGGGGGCTGTAGAGATTTTCTAGTTGAGTTCCCTCTTTATATGGGAGGCAGCTGAGGCTCAGAGTGTTTGCGTAAGTAACTCTCCCACGTCAGATCGTTACCTGGCAAAGCAGGGACTGTTCACCCAGAGTAGTGGTTTTTTTGGTTTTTTTTTTTTTTTCCCCTTGCAGTCTTCCTTTTTCCAAGATTGGCCCCAGGGAAGCTGCTTGGCCTCTAATTCCAACTTGGGATAATTGAAAATTATTTAATCAACACACATGTTTTTGAGAACTTACCCAGGAGCTATGCTAGTCGCCAAAGCTAAAAAAAGTAAAGTAAGATGCTGTATGATCACTACCCTCAAGGAGCTTCTGTGAGATGAGTAAAAGCCAGAAGAACCATTTGGTTACAGCACAGTGTGGTGGGTGCCATGATGGTAGGACAGAGGCGCTGTGGGAGCGCAGAGGTGTTTTCCAAGGGAGGGTGAGCGTGCGCGGAAGGAAGGAGCGTGTCAGGGGACCTGTGAGCCTGCAGAGGCTCCCTGTGGCTGCCGTTCAGGGGACAGGGCTCCGGAGAAGGGAACTGGCTGCCTTGGGGTGCCACCTTGGTGCCAGCCTAACTTTTGGGGGAAGAATCATCCCCGTTTTACAGATGAGGAGAAGGAAGAGCATCGGGCCTGTTGGGCTCTATTATAGAGTCCGTGTTGTCATCACTGTGCTCTGTGGTCAGTTTAAGCTGAATTACAATCCGGTTTTAGATTTTGTTCTTATTCTAGACTTTTTAGTTTTGCTTTCAGATTCTAGATGTTTTAGTTTTGCTGCTATATAGTGCTTTTTAAAAGACACTGTGTATTTTTCCAGCATACATACACATATATATATATTTTGTGTGTGTGTGTGTGTGTGGTACGCGGGCCTCTCACTGCCGTGGCCTCTCCCGTTGCGGAGCACAGGCTCCGGACGCGCAGGCTCAGCGGCCATGGCTCACGGGCCCAGCCGCTGCGCGGCACGTGGGACCCTCCCGGACTGGGGCACGAACCCACGTTCCCTGCATCGGCAGGCGGACTCCCAACCACTGCGCCACCAGGGAAGCCCCAGCATATATTTTTCATGCGGCCTTTCCTTTCCTCCAACATCTGTTTTGCCTGTATCGACTTACTTTTCCAGGTGGTACTCCCTTTCTTCTCTCTGTTTTGAGTTATTTTCTTAGAGCAGCAACATTGCATTCCACATCCTTTAATAAGTTCAGTTAAGGCGTTCTTTACCCTGTGGTTCTCGCCGAGGAAAGGTCCCAAACTTGATTTACTAATGTGTTTTCTCTCTCTTAGTTTACATTTAAACCGGTAGTCTAGTAATAATGGTAGCATTTAGTCATTATATTTTTACAGGGTTTTACAAATATTAGCTCGTTAGTGGTGAACGAGTCCTGGAGGCCTGGTCACTCTGTAGAGAGCTGGTTACAGCCAGCATAGGCAGCTTTCCACCCGTTCATCTGGAATTTAATTATAACTGCGGACTGCTTATGGGAATATGAGTTAAAGGCAATGAAGCCTTCTCCACAATTAGCAGGGAAATTATGTCATTGGCTATTTTGGAGAAGATTTTACATGGCTCTTCTGCTAGAACCACTGTAAAGTTTTGAACACGGAACCAGGAAGGGTCGTGATGGCTGGACTGAGGTGAGGGGGCTTGTTTCATAGCCATCTGTACCTGCTCCAGGGAGGGCTGTGAGTAAGGGGGCACAGCTGGACACTGAGGCCTAGATGACGAGCTTCTTAAGGACAGGGTCACTTCATCGTATTTTCACAGTCTGGCTTAAGATGTACTTAGGCCATCTTAGACGAGTTTATGTGTGAAAAGAGTATGGGTCTGAAGTCAGACCCAATTTGAATTCTGGTCCTTCCTTTAGCTAACTATGACAGTAAGTTCTTTATCCTTTCCGAACCTCAGTTTTCTCATCTGTGAAAAGGTAGTTGTGAGGACCGAAAGTGAGAATGTGAGCGAATGTGAGAACCTAGCATAGCATGAGTGGTAATTCCTTTCCCTCTTTCCTTTCCTGAGCGATTCCCTAAAGGGAGAACATGCCTTGTTAGCAAAGTGAATGATGAGCTCTCTTGGGAGTATGGCCTGGCCCTGGATGACAAGTAGGGGTAGAAGAAGCACATTATTGGACTGTCAAGAAATTATTTGTAACAAAGAATAAAATATCTGGAAACTAAAAATCACTGTATATTTGCAAAAAAAGGAATAAATGTCTATAGATAGGCCCTCACTTTTTTAGAAAAACAAATTTTACATATGATTTTTGATAAATTAAAATTTACATTTTAGGGCTTCCCTGGTGGCGCAGTGGTTGAGAGTCCGCCTGCCGATGCAGGGGACGCGGGTTCGTGCCCCAGTCTGGGAAGATCCCACATGCCGCGGAACGGCTGGGCCCGTGAGCCATGGCCGCTGAGCCTGCGCGTCCGGAGCCTGTGCTCCACAACGGGAGAGGCTACAACAGTGTGAGGCCCGCGTACTGCAAGAAAAAAAAAAAAATTACGTTTTAGTACTTTTTTCCCATTATTTAGCAGAATAATATTCTTAAATTCATTCCAATCTCTGTTCAAATATCACCTCTTCTAGGAGGTTTTCCCTGAACAACCTAGTTAAAATAGCCCATGCTGTCACTCTCTAGTCTCTTAACCTTGCTTTCTTAATTCATAGCAGAAAATTTGTTTTCAACACCTTAACCCAGTTACCAGGAGAGTGCCTGGAGTATGTTAGATACCCAAGTATTTGTATGAATCAATCAATCAATAAACTACAGTCCAACCAGATTTTCTTTTATTGAGGCAAAATTCACATAATGCTCAGTTAACTATTTTAAAGTGTATAGTTCAGTGGTATGTAGTGTATTCATAATTTTGTGCAACCACCAGCTCGCTCTAGTTTCAAAACTTTTTCATCACTCTGTAAAAAAATCTGTACCCATTAAGTAATCATTCCCCATCCCCCCTTTCTTCTAATCTGATAATCTCTAATCTGCATTCTGTTGCTATAGATTTGCTTGTTCTGAGTATATCATATAAAAGGGATCATACAGTCCGTGACCTTTTGTGTCTAGCTTCTTTCACTTAGCATAATATTTTTGAGGTACATCCAAGGTGTAGCATGTATCAGTAGTTTGTTCCTTTTTTTGGCCAAATAATATTCCATTGTTTGTATATATCACTATTTATCCATTCATCCACTGTGGGACATTTGGATCGTTTTTACCTTTTGGCTATTATGAATAATGTTTACAAGTTTGTATGTAGACACAGTGTTTTCATTTCTCTTGGGTGATATACCTAGGAGTGAATTGCTGGGCCATGTGGTCATTCTGTGTCTAACTTGTTCCCACCTGCAATGTACGAGGGTTCCAATTTCTGCACATCTTTGCCAACATTTATTTTGTTTTGTTTTGTCTTGATTAAAGCTATTTTAGTGGATATAAAATGGTATCTCATTGTCGTTTGGTATTTCCTTAGCGACCGACCAATGATATTGAACATCTTTTCATTGTACCTCTTTTTTGGAACAATGTCCCTTCAAGTCCTTTGCCCATGTTTTAGTTGGGTTGTTTGTCTTTTTTTTTGACATGTTTGTTGAGTTGTAAGAGTTCTCTATATATTTTGGGTATTAAACCCTTAATAGATATATGACTGACAAATATTTTTTCCCATTCTGTAGGTTGTTTTTTCACCTTCTTGATAGTGTCCTTTGATGCACAAAAGTTTTTAATTTTGTTGTTTTTGTTCCTTGTGCTTTTGGCATCAAACTTGAGAATCCATTGCCAAATCCAAGGTCATGAAGATTTACCCCTATATTTTAGTTTCAGCTCTTACATTTAGATCTTTGGTCCATTTTGAGTTAATTTTTGTATTTGGAATGAAGTAGGAGTCCCACTTCATTCTTTTGCGTTTGATTATTCATTTGTCCCAGCACCGTTTGTTGAAGAGACTATTCTTTCCCCGTTGGATGGTATTGGCACCTTTGTTGGAAATAAATTAGCCGTGGGTGTTTGAATTTATTTCTGGACTCTCAGTTCTATTCCATTGGTCTATATGCCTGTCCTTCTGCCAGTAGCACACTGTTTTGATTATCGTAGCTTTGTAGAAAGTTTTGACGTAGTAAGTTTGAGAAGTGTGAGTCTTCCAACTTTGTTTTTCTTTTTCAGTATTGCTTTGGCTACTTGGCACCTCTTGTAGCTCCATATTAATTTGAGGATCAGTTTTTCTCTTTCTGTAAAAAGGTCATTGGAATTTTGACAGGGATTGCATTGAATCTGCTTTGGGGAATTGCCATGTAGTACTAAGTCTTCCAATTCATGACTATGGGATGGCTTTCTATTTATTTACAGCTTTAATTTCTTTGTTTTAAATAAATAACTAAATTTTTGGCTGTGTTGGGTCTTCATTGCTGCGCGTGGGCTTTCTCTAGTTGCAGCGAGTGGGGGCTGCTCTTCGTTGTGGTGCGCGGGCTTCTCATTGCGGTGGCTTCTCTTGTTGTGGAGCATGGGCTCTAGGCATGTGGGCTTCAGTAGTTGTGGTTCACAGGCTCAGTAGTTGTGGCTCGCAGGCTCTAGAGCGCAGGCTCAGTAGTTGTGGCACGTGGGTTTAGTTGCTCTGCGGCATGTGGGATCTTCCCAGACCAGGGCTCGAACCCGTGTCCCCTGCATTGGCAGGTGGATTCTTAACCGCTGTGCCGCCAGGGAAGTCCAACACCTTTAATTTCTTTCAGCAAGATTTTTTAGGTTCAGTATATAAATTTTTTACCTCCTTGGTTAAATTTATACCTGGGTATTTTATTCTTTTGGATGCTATTATGAATGGAATTGTTTCCTTAATTTTCTTTTTGAATTGTTTATTGCTGGTGTATAAAAACACAACTGATTTTTGTGTGTTGATCATATACCCTGCGATCTTGCTGAATTTAGTTATTACCTCTATTAGTTTTCCATGGGATTTTCTATATATAGAACCATGTCATTGGCAAATAGTGATAGTGTGTTTCTTTCTTTGCAATGTTGGTGCCTTTTATTTCTTTTTCTTGCTTAATTGCTCTGGCTAGGACTTCTACTGCAGTGTTGAATAGCAGTGGTGAAAGCAGACATCTTTGTCTTGTTCCTAATCTTAGGGGAAAGCTTTTCAGTGTGATTATGAAGTTATGTGTGGCTTTAAAAAAATAAATGACCTTTGTCATGTTAAGGAAGTTCCCTTAAATTCCTAGTTTACTGATTGTTTTGTGATGAAAGGTTGTTGAATTTTGTCAAATGCGTTCTGTGTGTCTATTGATATGATCATGTGTTTTTTTCCTCCATCTTCTATTAATGTGGTGTGTTTCATTAATTGATTTTTGTATGTTGAACCTCCCTTGCTTTCCTGGGATGTATCTCACTTCATCATGGCGCAGAGTCCTTTTAATGTGTTGTTGGATTTGGTTTGCTATTTTGTTGAGAATTTTTGCATCTATGTTCATATGGGATATTGGTCTTTAGTTTTCCTTTCTTGTATCTTTGTCTGGCTTTGGTATCAAGGTACCAACTGCATTTTGACTATACATTGTGTTTCTTCAGAATTTTGAAACCTGTCCTCAGTAGTGTATAGAGAATTCTAGGAGGGTTTTGAAGCAGACAGGACAACTCTTCAGTGATGATCATACCACATACCTCCTTGCTTTCTTAAATGAGGCTGCCCCAATGGCTAATACCTGGGAAAATCCTGGCTGACATCACCACCGTAACTCTGTGTCCACCAGTGGTGAATGGAGGAAGGGGTTCTATTCCTGATGCCAGTGCTGGAGCTTCTGTCATTTCCTGAAAAAGCCACAGATTGTTCCAGATAATGAGTGCTGAGTAGCAAACCATCCTAAGCGTCTGTGACCTAAAACAGTAATTTGTTATTAGATAGTATGGTTCTGTGGGTTGTTCAGGCAGGGCTCAGCTGGATGATTCTTCTGCTGTATGTGGCATTAACTGAGGGCTCTCACTGGTATTTATCTGGCCTCTGGTCTGGTCTGGAGGGTCCAGAATGGCTATACTCGCATGCTTGGATGGCTGGAAGGCCAGGCTTAGTGGTTCCTCACTTTGCACATAGTGTCAGGGCCTCATCGTGTGGCCTCTCTGCTTGGGTGGTTGGACTTCTTACATGTCAGCTGTAGACTCCTAGAGTGATTGCTCTAGGAGAGTAAGTGGGGATGACAAATCAGTGTAGCATTACTCTTTCTTTTTCTTTAATATTTATTTATTTGGTGTGCTGGGTCTTAGGTGCATCAGGCAGGCTCCTTAGTTGTGGCATGCATGGGGGATCCAGTTCCCGACCAGGGATCGAACCCGGGCCCCCTGCATTGGGAGCGCGGAGTCTTATCCACTGCACCACCAAGGGAAGTCCCAGTGTAGCGTTACTCTTGCCGTATTCTGTTAGTCGAACCCACAGAGTACTCCCAGATTAAGCAGAGGGCACATAGAGCCTACCTCTTGATAAGAGGAGTGTCAAGGAATCTGTGACTGTCTTTAATTCACTACATGTATGGTGGTTAGATTCCACAGTGCTGTCAGCAATATGCATATTGTATATACTTTTTAAGAGAGGCTGTTGTGGGCTAAAATGGAAACACCAACTGTTGTGTGTTACTCATTTTCTGTGAGAAAGTGCATTCTGTATTCTGGACCAAGAATTCATGAATAAACTTTTGAAAGACACCCATTCATAAAATGGTAATTGTCTGTATAAAATGTGTGCTTTATTTAATCAGGCATCCTTGATCATCTATTTGCCAGGAGTTTTTCAAGTATAACTTTGAGTCCGTAAATTTTCCCTTCCTATTAGTTCATTTAAAAAATTATTTGAAAACTTCACTTTCATTTTGAAGAGTACTGTAATTCTCTCTGTTCTTAAAGTTTCATTGAGAATATATTAGTAAGCTTATATATCCTAAATTTCCTTTTTTCAGCCTAGATCATCCTAGTAAATCCCCTAGAGATGTAATAGAATAAAGTTGGAGCTGTTGGTGTATAAAAGGGTGGGATAATTTGACAGCATGTGCAAGACGTGTGCATGCACTGGTTCAACAGGAAATCTCATTTTCTGTAAATCTACCTTCTCCGCCTATCTCAGCGGACTGTTGCAACACTCTTTGAGTGGGAGCAAATATGATGAGGTCAGAGGGGACTGAGGGTGTGGAATTAAATAATGAACAAGGAATCTGCATCTTTGTTCCAGTGGAGCCACCAGGTATCGGGATTAATATGGCGGAGGGGGCAGAGCTATGTCCCACGTGCGCCCTTTGCTTGCGCCCTGCGCAGAGAGCCCCACTCACACACAGTGCTGCGCTGAGGCCTCGGGGCCCAGAGGTGCACAGCAGGAGCTGCCCAGCTCTGTTTCCCAAATGTGGCTTGCTTTTGTTCCCAGATACCCATCACCCCTGGGCATGTAACCTTCTGTCCGAAGTAGATGTGAATGAAGAGAGTCAGCCACTTTACATGGTTGATGTGCTGGAGTGACTGACTGATGCATGGAATTTCAGGGAGTCCTGGGAGCTCCTGGACCCCCTGCCTTCGTGCCTGTTGTAAGAACCTCTGGTCTAGATGGTCTGAGGCCTCTTACAGTAAAGTTTTATGTGAAACTTTATGTGTATACACACACACACACACACACACACACAATTTTTTTTTTTGGTATGGGGTGCCCATTTCTTACTCTGTCCTTTCTGTGAATTCCCAAAATTTGCTGGCCTTTGCCATTTCATCAGGGAGAAAGTAATTGCTCTCTGCAGGTTTTGGGGGATGCTTCTTTTGATACTACTTACCTTTTTCATTCACTTTCACCTTCAGGATTTTCTCTGCCAGAATGTGGTGACTGTGGCCCAGGGGTGACTAGCACAGGGGCTAAAGAAGGGTAGTGAGACTTGAGGACTGGGAAGGCTGGTAACGAAGGCAGGGAGGATGGGGCTCAGGAGGGCAGTGGCATTCACAATGACAGAGAAGAGCTCTTAAAGCTTTGACATTCTATTCTTCTAAGTATAACACTGCAGACATAAAAGTTTCTAAATTACATGGAGACCACTGTTGGCGGGCCAGGGGCTGGATTGGTGGCGGTGAGGGGATAGTGGCCTCCCGCCAGTAGAAGCCCTGCCGTGGCAGGACAAGATTCAAGTAGGCATAGGGACCAGCGAGCTAGACCCACCATTCTTTGTGGCCTCTGGCAACTTATTTAACCTTTGAAACTCCTGTTTCCTTTCATGGTAGATAGGAATAGTAGTGTCGTGGTTGTTGTGAAAATAAAATAGTAAGCCTTAAAAAATGAATTCACCAGAGAAATGAAATACGGTATTTAAGGCTAAAGGAACAGACATTTTTCAGCCCAGGGAAGAGAAAAGAGAGGATATGTCCAGCAAACATTCACCATTTCAGCACATGTTTATCTACTGGGTGCCTGGCTGAGTTTAGTGCTCAGTTGTGTGTGTGTGTGTGTGTGTGTGTGTGTGTGTGTGTGTGTGGGCGTGTAAAGTGTATAAGGAAAAACAACATTTAAATGAACACTGACCAAATTTTGTTTAGTTCAGCAAACTTTTTAAAAAAAATGTATTGAAGTATAGTTGATTTACGTCATGTTAGTTTCAGGTGTCTAGCACAGTGATTCAGTTATTTACACGTACATATGTATATTTTTCCCTTATAGGTTATTACAAAATATTGAGTGTAGTTCCCTGTGCTATACGATAGGTTCTTGTTGGTTTTTTTATTCATTTTTAAAATTAATTAGTTAATTAATTTTGGGCTGCATTGGGTCTTCGTTGCTGCGCGTGGGCTTTCTCTAGTTGTGGCGAGCAGGGGCTACTCTTGTTGCAGAGCACGGGCTCTAGGTGCTCGGGCTTCAGTAGTTGCAGCACATGGGCTCAGTAGTTGTGGCTCATGGGCTCTAGAGTGCAGGCTCAGTAGTTGTGGCACACAGGCTTAGTTGCTCCGTGGCACGTGGGATCTTCCCGGACCAGAGACGGACCCCATGTCTCCTGCATTGGCAGGCAGATTCTTAACCATTGTGCCACCAGGGAAGTCCTATCTATTTTATATATAGTAGTGTGTATGTGTTAATCCCAGCCTCCTAATTTATCCCTCCCTCCTCCTTTCCCCTTTGGTAACCATAAGTTTGTTTTCTATGTCTGTGGGTCTGTTTCTGTTTTGTAAATAAGTTCATTTGTATCTATTTTTTTTTTTAGATTCCACAGATAAACGATATCATATGATATTTACCTTTCTCTGTCTTTTTCTTACTTCACTTAGTATGATAATCTCTAGGTCCATCCATGTTGCTGCAAATGGCATTATTTCATTCTTTTTTTTATGGCTGAGTAGTATTCCATTTCTTTATCCATTCGTCTGTTGATGGACGTTTAGGTTGCTTCCATGTCTTGGCTATTGTAAATAGTGCTGCTGTGAATATTGTGGTGCATGTATCTTTTCATTTATTTATTTATTTATTTTGGCTGTGTTGGGTCTTAGTTGTGGCACACAGGATCTCTAGTTGCAGTGGGCAGGCTCTTCATTGCAGCACACAGGCTTCTCTCTAGTTGTGGCACGCAGGCTCAGTAGTTGCGGCGCGCAGGCTTAGTTGCCCCACAGCACGTGGGATCTTAGCTCCCCAAGCAGGGATCGAACCCACCTACTCTGCATTGGAAGGCAGATTCTTAACCAGTGGACCACCAGGGAAGTCCCACATGTATCTTTTCGAATTATAGTTTTCTCTGGATATATGCCCAGGAATGGGATTGCAGGATCATATGGCAACTCTATTTTTAATTTTTTAAGAACCCTCCATAGTGGCTGCACCAATTTACATTCCCACCAACAGTGCAGAAGAGTTCCTTTTACTCCACACCCTCTCCAGCATTTATTATTTGTAGACTTTTTGATGATGGCCATTTTGACTGGTGTGAGGCAGTACCTCATTGTGGTTTTGATTTTCATTTCTCAGTTAGCAATGCTGAGCATTTTTTCTCATGCTTGTTGGCCATCTGTATGTCTTCTTTGGAGATATGTCTAGGTCATCTGCCCATTTTTTGATTGAGTTGTTTGTTTTTTTGATATTGAGCTGTATGAGCTGTTTGTATATTTTGGAAATTAATCTCTTGTCGGTCACATTGTTTGCAAATATTTTCTCCCATTCTGTAGGTTGTATTTTCGTTTTGTTTATGGTTTCCTTTGCTGTGAAAAAGCTTTTAAGTTTAATTAGGTACCACCTTTTGTTTGTTTTTATTTCCATTACTCTAGTAGACAGATCTAAAAAGATATTGCTGTGATTTATGTCAAAGAGTGTTCTACGTATGTTTTCCTGTAGGAGTTTTATAGTATCTGGTCTTACATTTAGGTTTTTAATCCATTTTGAGTTTATTTTTGTGTGTGGTGTTAGGAAGTGTTCTAATTTCATTCTTTTACATGTAGCTGTCCAGTTTTCCCAGCACCCCTTATCAAAGAGACTCTCTTTTTTTCCATTGTATATCCTTGCCTCCTTTGTTGTAGATTAATTGACCATAGGTGCGTGGGTTTATTTCTGGTCTTTCTATCCTGTTCAGTTGGTCTATAGATCTCTTTTTGTGCCAGTATCATACTGTTCTGATTACTGTAGCTTTGTAGTATAGTCTGAAGTCAGGGAGCCTGGTTCCTCCAGTTCTATTTTTCTTTCTCAAGATTGCTCTGGCTATTCGGGGTCTTTTGTGTTTCCATACAAATTAAGAGAAAATTTTTTGTTCTAGTTCTGTGAAAAATGCCATTGGTAATTTGATAGGGATTGCATTGAATCCATAGATTGCCTTGGGTAGTACAGTCATTTTAACAATATTGATTCTTCCAATCCAAGAACACAATATATCTTTCCATCTATTGTGTCATCTTCAATTTCTTTCATCAGTATCTTACAGTTTTCAGAGTAAAGGTCTTTCGCCTCCTTAGGTAGGTTTATTTCTAGGTATTTTCTTCTTTTTGATGCAATGGTAAATGGGGTTGTTTCCTTACTTTCTCTGTCTGATCTTTTGTTGTTAATGTATAGAAATGCAGCAGATTTCTGTATGTTCATTTTGTATCCTGCAACTTTACTAAATTCATTCATGAGCTCCAGTAGTTTTTTGGTGGTGTCTTTAGGATTTCCTATGTATAGTATCATGTCATCTGCAAACAGTGACAGTTTTACTTCTTCTTTTCCAATTTGGATTCCTTTTATTTCTTTTTCATCTCTGATTGCTGTGGCCAAAACTATGTTAAATAAAAGTGGTGAGGGTGGGCATCCTTGTCTTGTTCCTGATCTTAGAGGAAATGCTTTCAGCTTTTCACCGTTGTGTATAGTGGTAGCTGTGGGTTTGTCATATATGGCCTTTATTGTGTTGAGGTAGGTTCCCTCTCTGCCTGCTTTCTGGAGTCAGCAAACTTTTATAAAGCACTTCATGGATGCCAGTCATGCTATTACATGCTAGGGGTGTGTGTGTGTGTAAGTGTGTATATGTGTATGTGTGTGTGTATAAATACTGAGACACTCTCTGTGTTCTCAAGAAATTCAGACTGCTCATTTCAACCTGGGACGTTACGCTTTATGAAAGAGACACGTATTAGCTCAGGTTGTCCTAACAAAATATCATAGATTGTGTGGCTTAAGCAACAAGAACTTATTTCTCACAGTTCTGGAGGCTGAAGGTCCAAGATTAAGGTGCCAAGCAGTTCAGTTTCCAGGTGAACGTTTTGTTCCTGGCTTGTAGGTTGTCACCTTTTCACTGTGTCCTCACATGATAGAGGGAGGAGCAGGGAGAAGCAGGCTGCAGGACCACTGATGTCCTTTTCAGTCTGAGGGTTCGTGAACGAAATTTAAAGTCCACTGTTTGACTGGTGTGTGCACTCAGTTCACGAGTTCATACCCATAGTATAGCAGCAGCCTAAGCGCGACAGCTTCGTTTCTTATCCTTTTCTGCCAACTGTTGCTGCTGGCAGGTGGGCAGCAGTACTTCTTGATTCTGAATTGATGTGTGGTTGCCCCATAGGACTCGGCCTTTAGTGTGGCATGTCTCGGATTTCATTGGTTTCAAAGGAGGTAAGAATGCTTTTGACCCACAGAGCCTGGCATGGTTGAGGTATTCCATCCCTGAGGAATTTAATAACATTTCCTGGTCGTTACTGGAAGCCTCTCAGACTCCTCTGATGGACTGTGGGCACTCTGAAGTGGAACTCCTGACTGAGCTGCCGGCTGCCTTCTCAGAGGCTTCTGTTGTTAGTGCTTTCTTTTCTTTTCTCTTAATGGTTTCATGTCAGTGACTCTGCATCCCAGCTGTACATTAGAATTATTAGAAAGAACCACAAAAGCTGGGGGCCTTACTTCAGACTATTTCAGTCAGTTAAGACTCCAGAAATCAGATTTCCTGGATATCATGCTGATGTGCCCTCAGCAGGGCTGAGAGCCTGTGGTTTAGTAGAAGGAGCTCACTTCTCCCTCCCCAAAGGATGATTCCTGTCCTTAGAAATGCAGGATCACAGGCCCTCCCTCACACCTGCTGAGTCCCAGGGTGCTTCTCAGCAGGGTGTTCAGGTGATGGACAGGCTTTGGTGCAGAGAGTGAACTTGAGCAAGTCACTTGACCTTCCTGAGCGTCGGGCCCCTGCACATACAGTGAGGACGATAATGTGGGCGCTTAGTTTCGCAGCCACAATTCCGAAGCCACAGAGCCTCTGAAAATGGAATGGTTTTGTCATAGGTTTGGTGCCAAAACCTGGCCTGAACTGTTTTGATGCTTTTCATAATCTTTATTCCACTTGGTATGAATATTCCTGTATTTCACTGCAGACGGTTAGTTAATGTGTTTTCTTATGGCTGCTGTCCCAGACTTCATTGGGAGTGTTATATAATATATGCAATATTTCCTTTCTAAAATCCAAACAGTTCTGAACTCTGAAACACATCTAGCTTTGGTTGGGGTAAGGGATCGTGGAGCTGCAGGGACTCAGCTTACAGGTGGTTATAGGGAGTCAGTATATATCATATTAATATGTGAGTATGTATATAAAACTCCTGGCAGAGTTAGCAGGCACCCAACAGATACAGCTATTAATGCTCTTGTAATTCTGCCATTTATGGATTTATACTTTCCCCCATTTGGTTCCTTTGTTTTCCCAGCACCTTTACATTTGGTATTCCAGGCGTTATTCTTCAGATAATTCAGTATCTTCTACAAATCAGAAGTAAATTGAATCTGCAGCTGGGTATCCATCACTTACTCTGTGCATGTATCTGGGCTAGATATCACAGCAGAGTAAAAACCTGCCTGTAACATGGTCCCTGCTGGCAGAAAGCTTAGGAATTAGTCCTGGAAATAGAAAACATGGAAGTTTTTTTTTTAAAGCACCTATTTAATAACATTTCAAGCCAAGAGGAGAAGGTGTGTCAGAAGGCAGCCTTTCTAGAGGAAGGGGATTCTTGTTGGGCACGAGAAACCTGTGCGCTTCTGACTGATGGAGTCTCCCGCAGGTGTTGTGTGCCTGAGGAGACCCCTGGGGCCGGGCCCTGTGGTGGTGAAGGGCCTGAACCCTGGAGCTGGCTGGCCTCCATCTCTCTCAGCCTGTCCTGTCATTTGGGAAGTGTCTGATGACCACTGCATGTACCACAGAAACATGCACAAATATAATTCTTTTTTTTTTAAATTAATTTATCTATTTTTGGCTGCGTTGGGTCTTCGTTGCTGCGCGCGGGCTTTCTCTAGTTGTGGCAAACGGGGGGCTACTCTTCGTTGCGGTACATGGGCTTCTCATCGCAGTAGCTTCTCTTGTTGCGGAGCATGGCCTCTAGGTGCACGGGCTTCAGTAGTTGTAGCACGCAGTCTCAGTAGTTGTGGCTCACGGGCTCTAGAGCGCAGGCTCAGTAGTTGTGGCGCACGGGCTTAGTTGCTCCGTAGCATGTGGGATCTTCATGGACCAGGGCTTGAACCCGTGTCTCCTGCACTGCCAGGCGGATTCTTCACCACTGCGCCACCAGGGAAGCCCCAAATACAATTCTTGGCTTGGAGGAGGTGACCCTATGAAATTGGCTAAAACAATTGGCTAAACGTTCAGAGAAACAGTATGTTAACTTATGTGCCTTTGTAAACAGCTCCCCCTCCCCATTTTACTGATTTTTCTCTCTGGAGATTTAGAACCTTGGGTTCTCTGGTGTGTTCGTCGGGATTCCTTTGATCCATGACTGACGCAGGCTAGGAAAACACTTGGGCCGTTTTCGGTGCCCAGTGGTGGATGATGAGTATCAGCGTGTCCCAGAATCTCCACCGTGAGGCCCCTCAGTGACAGAAGAGTGGACCTGTGACATGTACCATGCGTCACGAGAGGGCCGAGGTGCAGCATTCTAAAGCAGCCTATGCATTTTCCTATATAATATGTGTTCTAATGGTACAAACCACTAAAAAAATCCTCCTGTGTATCAAAACTGACCCTCTGGGACAAGAAAACGTGCCAGTGTTCCCAAGGCCCCCTTACCTACCTCTGCACTTTGAGAGGCACGAGGAGAGATTTTGACCTTCCTTGGGCAGAGCAGAGTCTGTGTTGAGATTGACACATCGTTAATCCCTTAACTACTTATCTTCAGTTTTCTTTTGGCCCTTAAGGGACTATTTGTTCTCCATGTATATCTGGTGCCTTTTGATTTAGATAATTTAGGTAATTGGCAACCACTTTTGAGCTTATTAAAAACTTTGAGCTAGGTACCACCATCACCAGTCACACCCGGGGTTCATTTGGAAGGTTGAGAGACTCACTGGGTGCTTACTGTGTGTGTGAATGCTCTTTTAAGATGGGAGGAAAAAGTTAAAACCTCAAAACTCTGTGGTAAACTGATGTGGGAATCTGATACTACAATGTCTCCAGTGATTTAAAGTGTGTAAGACTTATTAACTTTTTTATAGAGAGCAGTGAGCGTAAAAGCAATGACAGGTAGAGAGAAAGCCCACGTGAGACTGTCGCTGCCCCTCGTCCATGGATTCCGGGGTGCTGGAAGCCCCTTGAGGAGGGACTCACCCCTGGGCTGCAGACAGCCCTCCTCGGGGATGCGATGCGCGGGGGCCTGGAGCCAGTACTGCCTAGTTGCCTGCTGGCTGCTCCTGGCTGATGAGCAGGGAGGGCCCAAGAGGTGCCAGGGAGCTGCTTGCATTCAGCCACCGCCGTGCTTCCACCCAGTTGTACATCTGTGAGAACAGCTCCACAAGCCCATGTTCTCACGTGTGTCTCAGAGGGCCTTGGCCGACACGGGGAATCTTCATCCTGTAGAAAAAGAGAGGCTTGATGATGAGTTCCCTCACCCGGAGTGTGAGCAGCCCTTCCAAAGATTCTTGCATTTAGATTCAGACTCTCCAAAGGAAATGTCAGCATTTCTTGATGACATGGTTCAAAACCTCACCAGTGTGTTTGTGTGTGTGTGTGTGTGTGTGTGTGTGTGTAAGTATCTGTTTTGCTTTCAGTTTCCCTAGAGGATGTAATTTGGGTCAGTTTTTAAGTGAGCGGTTCAAACTTAATAGAATTTTATCCCTGTTTCCTTGGTTATGTCAATAACATGGAAAGACCATTTGGGCTATAGGATAGTCATTCTCAGCTGGGGGGGGTGGCAGTTTTGTCCCCCAGGAGACACTTGGCAGTGTCTGGAAATTTGCTGGGGGTGGTTGGGGAGTGCTACTGGTATCTAGTGAGTACAGGGAGGGGCCCATGGACATCCCACGGTGCCCGGGATGTCTCCTGCAGCAAAGAATTATCAGGAGCGCCAGGACTGAGAAACCCTGGTGTGGAAGTTCTTCAGAGATGTTCTTTTCTTGATTTCCAGTGATGTATGACTGTTAAGATTTAATATTTTTGTAAGGTGAGGTGCTTTCTACCAAAATTCAGTCTTTAGCCATGAAATGAGATCTTAAGAATTTAAAACAACCTTATTTATTTATTTCATTGAGGTATATTTGATGTACAGTATTATAGATAAGTTTCAGGTGTACAACAGAGATTTAAAATTTTTAAGGGTTATACTCCGTTTATAGTTATTATAAAATATTGGCTATATTGCCTGTGTTGTACAAACCTTTTTAATATAGTGAGGTTCTACTAGAAGTGTGTATTTTACTTAGCAGAGGGAACAGAAGCCCAGATGTCCATCAGGTCAGTTTGGAAACCCTTTTTAAGGTAACACAATTTGCATTGAAACTTTGGTCAGCTGAATGGGAATTTTTTCGTAGGTACCATTAGAAAAATAAAATAATTTTCCAGCTGTGGTTCCCAAGTTCCCCAAATTTGTGTCTTTAACCCACAGCTCTCTTTGAGCTTTAGATTTGGCCCCAAGTATTTAGTTAACAACTGATGACTGAGTCCTCAGTGTGTGCCAGGCACTGTTGTCGTGGAGCCTGTGCTGTAAGGCAGCGCTGGAGGACGGAGAGGGAAGTCCACATGCTGCTTCCAGAGGAGTGCGGCATTGGTGGCACGGGGTAGGGCAAGAGCAGAACGCTTCACGTGGCTGGTCTGGGAGGAGCTGGATGACCAGCACCTGCAGGAGGAGGAGGCGTGTTGTCCTGAGCCCTGAGAGGGAGTGACCAGACACACCTGAGGCTACCTAGTGTTTTCACTTGCATGTTACTTAACCTGTCCTCAGCAGAGCTCTCGAGTCCTTCCTACCCCCCACCTGCTCAAGCCAGGAGGCTGGGGAGCATTCCTTGATCCCTCTCTTTCCTTCCTTCCGTTTGGTCCATGGCATTCAGTCCTACATCCTGCTTTTCTCCACCTGCCTGGTCCCTAGCCTGCTCCAGACCTCTTGCTGATGGCCCCTGATTAGTTCTGCTGGGTCACTCCGGGCCCTTCTCCGTGCAGTGGCCAGAGAGGTCATTTAGAAGCACATGCTGCCTCCTGCCCTTCACTGAAAACCCTCCAGTGGCTTCCCACTGCTCTCCGGAAATTCAGTGTCCTCCTCACCAGGCCCTGTACCGTCCTTCCTGCCCGAGTCTGGACAGTCTAGCCTCCCGTGGGCCTCTTCCCAAAAGAGGCCTCTTCCCTGCCTGGCCCGAGGCCCCATCCATTCTCCTCTGGACTCTGCCTGCCTGGCCCGTGTCTTCGTCCCCCTTCCTCCAGGGGCCTCAGAGCCCACCTTCCTGCCCCGCCTCCTGGATTCCTGTTGCCCTGTGTCCTGCAGGTGCCGCTGTCAGGGCTGTGTCCTTCACGTTGACCACATTTAGATGAGAAATCATTCACCTGGCCACGTTCTCTTGGAGGAGGAGTGGATGATGCACAGGTACCCACCCTCCTTCCCGCAGAGCTGGGGTTTTTGCATAGGGGATTTTTCTGTCAGTTATTTTTTCCTCACCTTCTGGAGTATTAAAAGAGCCGAGGCAGTGGTGTGTGGGGTGGCAGTGCCCCCACCTCCTGGGGGTTCCCTGATCCCTGCAGCCGGCTTACCTTCCACCCTGTGTTCACACAGCACAGAAAGATAGCCATGTACTGACTCTGTTGCTAAGCTTTTGAAGTAAAGCATTGTGAGTTAGTAGGTCTTTCTTATTACAAAAAAAGGAAATGGAAAAGTAGTGCCACGGTTTTGGCATAATTGCTCCAGCATGCAAATCGGTGCTGGAAGGAAGTTGAGGTAGTATACGTATATGCTCTACTGGTCCTTAAGACGTGTGTGAGGTAGATGAAGTCTTGTTTTGTTAGATATGAAACAATGCACGCTGCAGGTGTCCCTAACCGAGTAATAGCGTATTAGAGTGGCTCAGGTTTTTGGAAGAGCAGGATGCGGGAAGTGGGCACAGAGGGGCCAGTTGGCCTTGTCCCTTCTGTGCCACAGGCTGCTGCTGGAGAATTCCAAAGTTTCCAAATGGAAAATGAGTATGAAAGAAGGCCCATACTAGGCAGGAGTTAGAGGGATTCCCAGGTGGCCTCTGAGAAAAGGAAATGTCTGAGAAGTTACGTGAAATGATTTGTTGGTCACAGAGAAACTTCTGAATCTGTGTAGCAGGTGGATCCCAGACATGGAGCTATTTCACAAGGAGTAATAAGCTGGAAATACTGAAGGTACAGTGTCCTCTTGAGGGAGAAATACATCCTCTAACAACTGATTGTTGTTTTTAGAAAAATTCGAGTCCTGGTCTCAATTTGCATTGTTTTGACCTTGTTAATAAGATTGAGGATTACGTATCTCCTGGAAACTATGTATAGCACGTGAGGGTTATTTTTATGTTTTATGATAAAATCTTTCACAGCATAGAATTTTAAAGACCTTTGAGGACAGGAGCAGCTCTTTGAAGGTAATAAACCTCAGTTTGGCTTAGAAGTTCATTTAGTTGAAATTAAGCTAAGGAGGTTCACATCAAACCCCAGGCAATCTTCATGTGTTCAAGAAGCTCATTAGAAATCTGCTTTACCAAAAACAAGTTCTTCGGCTACTTGTGGTGGAAAATGCTTAAATGAGCAATTTAAAATTCAGCATACTCTGTTCAAAAACGATCATTTTAAAAGATTCATGGACAGAGCACTTTATATGTACTAGTATTTTATAGTAGGTGCTGTGGGGGATAGAAAATAGAGTTTTCTTGCCTCCAAAGAACATGTAGTCTGAGGAGGGGCAGACACGCAGACGGTGTGAACAGTTAGACAAGGCAGAACAGTGCACAGGGTGTGATAGAGGGACAGTATTAGTAATCATGGTAGTGACGGAGGCAGAGGCATCACGGTGTGGGACGTCAGAGCACAGCGTGGGAGTGATGGTGCTTAGAACCATGGTTGGAAAACTACACGTTTGAAAATGGTTTTTAGGTTTTTAAAAGGTTGTAAAAATAAACAAGAAGAATATGTATGTGACAGAGACCATCAGTGGCCCACAAAGCCTAAAATATTTATTTATTTATAATAATCTTATTTATTTATTTATTTATTTATTTTTGGCTGCGTTGGGTCTTTGTTGCTGCGCATGGGCTTTCTCTAGTTGCGGCGAGCGGGGGCTACTCTTCGTTGCGGTGTGCGGGCTTCTCATTGCAGTGGCTTCTCGTTGCGGAACACGGGCGCTGGGTGCATGGGCTTCAGTAGCTGCGGCTCGTGGGCTCAGTAGTTGTGGCTCGCGGGCTCTAGAGCCGCAGGCTCAGTAGCTGTGGCGCACGGGCTTAGTTGCTCCGTGGCATGTGGGATCTTCCCGGACCAGGGCTCGAACCTGTGTCCCCTGCATTGGCAGGCGGATTCTTAACCACTGCGCCACCAGGGAAGGCCCTAAAGTATTTATTTTCTGGCCCTTTACAGAAAAGAGTTTGCTGACTCTTGGTTTAAGGGTCAGGAAATGCTTTATAAAGACTAAAATCTGAGCAGGCGTTTTACAGGATAAATAATACCTTGATTTTCAGGGCAGCAGGGATGTTGTGCTGCAAGAGGGCCAAAGGTGAGAGAAAAGACGGGGTGGGGAGCACAGGGACCGTAAATCACACACGGCGCTGTGGGCTGTGGTTGGAGCTTAGGGTGGACGAAGAATGTCTTGGGACCTGGGCCAGGAGGGGCGGGGGCAAAGGGCATGGCTTATCTTAAATACCAACAAGCTTGAACTCAATTCTGAAGTGTGTCGTGAGCCCTCAAAAGCTTTTGAGTAAGAGAATGTCAGTGTTGTAATTAGAGTTAATTGTGAGAACTTGAAATAACAGTCCTTTTTTTCCCTGAGTCATGCTCTCCTAAACTGCAAAATAGTTCTTTCGAGGTGATTGTATCGCTTAATAGGGCACTGACTCTGTGGCAGTTGATGTGCACTTGGGTCCAGAATTCCTGGTTTAAGGCTGAAGATTGGCTGATGTGCCTTTCATACTTGTTGACATTTCCTGATCAGCAGCAGACCTTGGTGAAGTCTCAGTGATCACGTAAATTGAGGAACTTGAAAGAATCTCTAGAAAGGTGGAAAAATTCTTGCTGAAGTTGATGTGTATTTCCACTGTTAAACTGCTGCATGGAGGATTTCAATTTTCTGTGCTCTGTCAGCCTGCCCAGGTGTGGTTGTATTCTCTGAGAGGTAAAAAGTAGAAAAGGTGCCCTGATGAGGGTGGACGTCTGGATTCCCAATGATGGACCTTCTCTGAAGGCAGAACCTTTACAGTTATCTGTTTCCAGAAGGGGGTCTCCCAGGGGAAAGCTGGGTAGAGGTATCCTAACTTTATAAGTGTGTGTACCCAGAGAAAATGCGTGAAGATAAAAATAAAGAAAATAAATTTTCTCATTATCCCCCACTATAAACATATAGGAGTACATACAGTCTTTGACTCCCTTTTCAGTACGTGTGCACGTAGATAATTTTGTGAGAATCACGTCCTGTACCTTGTACTTTGTTACCTGCAGTAGAGTGCAGTGTGGCCTGATAGTTAAGGGGGATGCTGAATTGCCGTGTTTCTTTTTTTCTTTTTTTTTATACAGCAGGTTCTTATTAGAATTGCTGTGTTTCTGTGGCTCTCCCTGGTGCCTCCTTCATGCTTGCTCTCTGTTGGTTCTCTTCTGAGCAAAGGAGGGGTGCTCTTGATTGATTCTGAGCCCTCACCAACAGGGAACCATTGGCATGTGGACTGTTTTTTGCAGAAATCGGAACCCTGGTCTCAGAGTGAGAAGTTGACGAAGGCCTTCCTTCTAACCTCTTGATTGGATTCTTGGCTTTGTCCAGAGTTGCTCAGGTGGGCTAACATTGTAAAGAATATGCTGCTCTAGCCAGACAGCAGTTGCTTTTCCGAACCAAGCCCTTCAGAAAGGTCTTGTTTGCACCAGGGTTATCCCTGAGGAGTCCTCACCAGTCCTGGGAGGTCAAGGCTCCACCCCCACCTGGGCTTGTCTACCCAGAGCCTCCCTCCACACTGTGCCCCTGAGATTTACCATGGTCTTGGGATGCAGCCACCACCCTTAGTGGGGCTGTGTGACTCAGTCTGCCCTTCCCCAGGACACCTTGCCTGGGAAATTGGCCCCCTTGGAGTTAGCAACAAATACACGGGTCCCTGTGGACTTCGCTTCAGAAGGGGTTCATCCACGCGACCACCATCTGCTTACACCCTCTCTCTCTTGCTGAGCTTCCCAAGAGCCACACTGCCCCCATACTGGAATTTTGGCGTCCTGAAAGAGGTGTGCGTGTGCGTGTGTGTCTTTAAGAAAAAAGCCATTGTAGTCATGGTAGAATATTTAGAAAATGTAGATATTTTCCATTGCCTCACCACTGTTAATATTTTGGTATATATCATTCATGCCTCCTTTGGGGGCATAATCTTAACGCATTTTTACAGAAATAGGAATATAGTTAAATAATTTTTAGCTTTTAAAAACACTCTTTTAAAATTAAAAAACACCCCTTTTTATTCAAAAAGCAATGCCCATTCAGTTCTAGGAAAATCATGTATTAAAACCAAAAGATGAACAACGTAAATCTCATTCTGCCCACTCAGATCACTACCGTGTGTGCTTTTCTAAGCCGTCTTTGTGGCATACATATATTTTCTTTTTATAAAGATAGAATTATTCTATATAACACCATTTTATAATATGCTTTTAAAAATAATAACTTTAGGGCTTCCCTGGTGGCGCAGTGGTTGGGAGTCCGCCTGCCGATGCAGGGTACGCGGGTTTGTGCCCTGGTCCGGGAAGATCCCACATGCTGCGGAGCGGCTGGGCCCGTGAGCCATGGCCGCTGAGCCTGCACGTCCGGAGCCTGTGCTCCGCAACGGGAGAGGCCACAACAGTGAGAGGCCTGCGTACCGCAAAATAATAATAATAATAACTTTATTGAGATGTAATTCACGTATAACATTCACCATTTTAAAGTGTACAATTCTGTCATTTTTAGTATATTCAGTAATTTGCAATGATCACCACTTTCTAATTTTAGAACACTTTCATCATCCCCAAAAGAAACCTTGTACCTGTTTGCTGTCACTTCTCATTCTCCCCCACCCCCAACCCTAGGCACTCAATCTGTTTTCTGCCTCTACTGATTTGCCATTTCTGGAAATTTCATCCAAACGAGATCATACAATATGTGTTCTTTGCGTCTGATTTCGTTCGTGGAGCATGTGTTCAAGGTTCATCCATGTTGCAGCACATAAGAGTAGTTCATGTTTATAGGCAAATAATATTCCATTGTATGGATAGACCACATTTTGTTTATACATTCATCAGTTGATGGACATTGGGTTGTTTCCCCTTTTTGGATATTATAAATAACGCTGCTATGAACAATCCTGTAAAGTTTTTGTGAGAACCTAAGTTTTTGTATCTGTTGTAAACAAAGCTGGATCATGTGGTAACTCTATGTTTAACATTTTGAAAGACTGCAAGACGGTTTTTCAAAGCAGCTGGGACATTTTCCATTACCATCAGCAGTGTATGAAAGTTCTAGTTTCTCCACATCTTCACTAAACACTGTTATTGTTCATCTTTTTTATTGGGTGTGAAATGGTATCTCATTGTGGTTTTTGGTTTGCATTTCCCTGATGACTAATTATGTTAAACATCCTTCTGTGTGCTTATTGACCATTTAGGTATCTACCTTGGAAAAATGTTTATTCTTTGCCCATTTTTAAAGTTGGGTTGTCTTTTTGTTATTGAGTGTAAGAGTTCTTTACATATTCTGAGCACAATTCTTTTATCAGATATATAACTATTTTCTCCATGCTGTGAGGTGTCTTCTCACTTTCTTGATGGTGTCCTTTAATTTTGATGACATCCAGTTTATCTATTTTTTCTTTGGTTGCTTGTGCCTTTGGTGTTATATCTAAGAAACCATTGCCTAATCCAAGATGAGGAAGATTTATTCCTGTTTTCTTCTAAGAGTTATATAGTTTTAGCTCTTACCTTTAGCCTAGAATCCATTTTGAGTTAGTTTTTGTGTATGGTGTGAGGTAGGGGTCTAGTTTCATTCTTTTGCATGTGGACATCCAATTGCCTATTAGTTGAAAAGACTATTCTTTTCCCCCATCGAACAGTCTCAGTACGCTTGTCAAAAATTGATTGACCACAGGGGACTTCCCTGGTGGTCCATTGGTTAAAACTCGGTGCTTCCACTTCAGGGGGCACAGGTTCGATCCCTGGTCAGGGAACTAGGATCCCACATGCAACACAGCGCAGCCCCCCTGAAAAAATAAAGATTAAAAATAAATAAATAAATAATTTTTAAAAGGATTTAAAAGACGAGTTGACCACAAATGTAAGGGCTTATTTCTGGACTCTAAATTCTATGCTCTTGATCTATATGTCTGTTAAAATTGGGTATCATGAATCCTCCACATTTGTTCTTTTTCAAGATTGTTTCGTCTGTTCTGAGTCCCTTGCATTCCCTTATGCATTTTAGGATCAATTTCTGCAACATATAACTTTCTTTGTTTCACTTATTATGTCATGAACATTTTCTTTTTTCTTAGTCTATAATTGTACTATAACACAGTAGCCCTGAGTCACGTGTGGCTAGTGAGCACATGAAATGTGGCCAGTCCAGATGGAGGTGTGCTGTAGGTATAAACTGACAACAGATTTCCAAGAGTTAGTGTGGAAAAAAAGAACACAAAATATCTCGTTAATAATTTTTATATTGATTACATATTGAAGTTATAAAATTTTATATTGGGTTAGATAATATACATTACGTAAGTTTACCTATTTCTTTTTACCTTTTTAAGTTGGCTACTAGATTTTAAATTATTTGATTCTCATATTTATGTTGGAAGTACTTTTTAGTAGAATGGCATCCAATTTGGTTGATTATTTGGTGGTTGTATGATTGTGTCAGAGTTTCTTGATTCAGTTCTCTGTTGTTGGACACTTGGGTTGTTTCCAGTTTTCTCCATTTACAGCGTCGTGAGGGGTAACCTCGTAGCCGGGTCTTCCTGCCCGCCTGTGATGTTGCCAGGACAGGGTTCATAAGGAGGACTTGAGAATGTGTTTGCTGTCCTTCTGAGTCAAGGGTATATGCAAACCCTTGTGTTACAGCGCTGAGTAAGTGAGTGAATGTTTCATATTAACGGAAAAATCTTTCACAGTAAGGCTGCAAACAGATTCAACAGACATTGATTGAGCCCCCTGCTTTAAGTTGGGTTCTGATCCAAGAGTTGGGAAAACAGTGATGAGTGAGTCCAGATTCTAGCCCTCTCGAAGTTTATATTCTAATGGGGGAGAGGGATAGTCAACAAACCGTTGACTATATCAGTGGATGCCAAAGAGTGATGTGAGGAGGACAAAGAAGCAGGCTTACGGGCTAGCGTGTAGTAGCGTGGTCAGGGAAGGCCTTTCTGAGCAGGCAACATTGACGTAGGGGCTGAAACAGAAGGAAGGAAGGGAGCCATGTAAAGATCTGGGAGAAGAAGGTTTTTAGGTAGAGGGGTCAGGAAGTTCAAACACCTTGAAGTGGGAATGTGTGTGTTTTAGAAACAGCAAGGAGGCCACTGTGGCTGGAGCTTGGTGAGAAGTGTGGTTGGATTTGGGATATGTTTTGAAGATGGAGCTGACAGTCTTTGCTGACGACTGGGTGTGGGGCATGTGAGGGAGGGGAGGCTTTTATGACCTAAGCAATTGTATGGTGCCGTTTACGGAGCCAGGGATTGGTAGAGGTGGATCAGAGGGGAGGGGGCACCAAGAGTTCAGAAGTGCCTTTCGGGTACTCACGTGGAGATGTTGAGTTGTTAATGAGATGTACCCGCCTGGAAATCACGGGGGAGGCGGGGCTGGAGAGACATTTTTGGAGTCAGGCAAAGCTACTTGGACATCAAGCAGGTCGAGTGAGGGTTGACCATTGGATTTGGGAACCTGGAGGTCTTTGAGGACTTCGGCAAGCGTGGTGTTGGGAGGCTGCTGTAGCGTGGCGGGTACAAGTTAAGGGAGGATGGGATGTGTGTATTGACAACTCCTAGAAAGAGTTTGCTCTAGGTGAACAGAAAGATAGGGGTGGGGAGCTGGGATAGACTGCCTCTTCCTCGGGCACTGGTGGGAGTGGTCCTGGAGAGAGGCTGAGGTGGCAGGGGCTTTGGTCCAGGGCCAGGGTGGAGGGTGAGGCCTTGCCCACAGGATCAGGAGAGAAGGCAAAGGAGACCGGCAGGCCTTTCACTTGGCCGTGGGAGGATGAGAAAAGATTGCCTCTGTTTCCAAAAGCTAAGAGTGACAAGGAGGGAAGGGGTGTTGTAGGATGTTGCGGGGTTAAATGTAAAATTTGTATGAATTTTTAATGTGAAACCTGAGACTTCACGTAAGTCGAGTTGCCTCAGAATGCTTACCCTCGGGGTTCTCCTGTGCCTTTGGGTGTATTTTGGTGGAAAAGTTTGAGAAGCCACTTCATTATTGTATTCTATTGTTACGTTGTTAAATCTCACCCAAGTGAGTATTTAACCTTAAAGAGTTCGGGATTCACTTACCCATTTTGTTATCTTTAATAGAGCTTTTGCAGCTGCTCCAAATATCCCTCTGTTGGTGCATCTTAATAGTTGCTCGGCAAGCACTGCATTCTGGGCGGGGAAGGCCACGCGGGAAGCCACGGGGTGTCTGTAGGTGGAACGCGGCCCTCGATTCCACCCCTTTCCCAGGTAAGGATGTGGAGGAAGGCAGGGCCCCTGAAGTGCCACACCTTCCAAGGACACTTGAGTGAACCTTTTCCTGTTTTCACAAAGCGATTAACAGCTATGCTGTGCATCTTTTCATTCTGGCAGAGTGGTTTGCGGGAGTGTAGTGCTGTCAGCCAGCCTTTTACGGGACTTAATCAGCACTGCTGAAAAGCTCTTCATCTTCTTTCCTAGTCATCGCGTTGCCTGCTCTCTCTCCTCTCTATGCCGGCTCAGTGTAATTAAGCCCCTCCCCATTTAGGTCCTTCAGCCTCCTTGGTAGAAAGTGCTGCGAGCAGTCAGATTCGCTTCATGGGGCTGGGAGCGTGTGGGACATCCGAGCCCTGGCCCCTCTCCTTGTTGACAGGTGAGATGGCCGAGGCTTAGAGGGAGCTTGGTTTGTAACTGGAGGTTATTTGCATGACTAGGTCACATGCCCCTTGCTTCCCAGTTCTCCCACGACCTCCTGGACAGCCGTGTGGAGCCTGCTCCTTCCCTCGCCCTGTCTTGAATTCCAGAGCAGCGCTCCCATTCCCGAGGCTGGCTTCCTGCGGGCACTGGAAGAGAGGCCTTCCCTGACCGCCCTCCGCATGGCTCCGCTGGAGGGTCTGCACGGGCACCTTCTGGCCTTCATTCAGCTTCTGACCGCGGCAGTGTTTGCCACGTGCGACGGGGAGCATTTGCTCGGTACTCCCCGAGTTCCATGAAGGCAGGGACTGCAGCCTGTTTTCAGCCTGCTATATATATCCAGCCTCTGCTGAGGGGCCTGGCACACTCGTGCCCAGAAAGTTTGCAAAACAAACAAACGTGGATGTAAATCTAGACCTTTAATCCAGATTGCTGTTGTCTCCTGGCCATTCGAGGGGGCTCACGTGTCCCTGTTTCCGCCAGGGCTTGTCCTGTTGTCATTTAACAATCCTTTGCTACTCTTGGGGGCTGGGGTGTTTTGGAGTTGGGAATTTTGGAGATTTTAGAATGGAATGCGTGAATAGACCACACACACATCGTGGAACATCCTAGGCAGCACCGTGTAATCAGACACTAAGATCTTTGCAGCAGGTGTGTGACCATTCGCGGCCAGTGGGACAGAGGCTGTGGGAGCCCCACACCGCGCCAGGGCGTGTTATGAACATGTTTTCAGAGCTTTTGGGATTTCGGAATCACAGATAAGGGACCGTGGACCTGTTTGGGTGCATGTCTGTTTTTCGGGCATTTGTGCCAAGTGGGCTGGGAAAGAGGAAAACACAGTGCCTGTGCTCCCTTGGGGTGCTGTGCGGAGCACACATGGGGAGGGCAGCGCTGGCGGTCACTGGCTTGGCTGTCATCCCCCGCCCTTGCTTTCGAGAAGTGTGCCCCCCCCGAGGCGCTGGCTGCGGGGCACCGTGCCGCGGTGCGGGGCGTGTAGGTGGTGGCTGTCCTGCGTCATCCTGGGTCCCTTCCCTCGAGCCTGGCCTCCTGGCCCACAGGTTCAGGGCGGAAGAGGGAGGCTCGGACGAGGTGCTGCACGGCACGTGGTCTTCCGTTCCAGACCCTGTGTACCTCTGTCCCCTCCACGGTTGCGAATCAAGCCTCACGGCTGGGTGGAGAACTTTGAGGCCCTCAGCTCTGGGGTGACCTGTCTGCACTCTCACACTCTGCCCTCTTGAGCCAAAAGTTTTCAACATTGGGTGGATTTAATATATGTCTTCTGACTTTTAAAATGTGAGTATAGTTTTATTTTGATGTTTTTAGGGTGAGCTTTTGACGTAAATAGAAATCTTTAATTTAAAAAGCTTTACCTGCTTTCTGAGATGGTGCTTTTGCATTTTGAAAAACTGTTTAATTGCCAGGCTGCAGGAAAGCTTGCCTTTTCAAATTAGAAACCAAAGAGCCAATACTGAAATATGTCTAGACATGTGGATTTCAGGCATTTGAAAAGGATACGGGGTGAAATCGTTTGTACCTGAAGCAGGTGTCACTGTGTATCTGAAGTTTTTATGTGGTCCTTGATAAATTACGTAGATTGTATTAACTCTTATCTGAACATATACATTAAAGATTATTCTTCCAAAAGATTTAGAATTAGTTTTGTCCAAGGTACTGGACTTCAGATTTAATGAGCCATGACACTGAATCAGAAACACACTTGCAGTCTTTCAGATGTTATGAGATATTATAGTTTTCAAAAAGACTTGTGAGAATGGTCTTTTGCGATGTATTTTAAGATAGTTAAGAATAGCGTTTGTATTGTAAAAATTTCCTTCAAGACACATTCTGGGGTCTTATGAGTGATTAATGGTGGCATCACCTAGAGTTTTGTGGTTAATATTTGCAAATAATTTATTTAACAGGGTTTAAAAGGGACTCCTTGTGTTTTATAGTTACCCTTTTGGGGGGACCAATGTATAACATAAAAAGTATCCTGTGGTATTATCTTTGCTACAGATGTGTTACGTGTATAGGATTGGAAATAGTTGATTTCTTAGAGTGTGTGTATCAGTAGATTATGTAGTTTAAAATGTTTGCATCTGTATTTCATATATAAACATATCAGTTTCCCAGTGTAGCCTTTAGAGTATCATAGGAGACTAAGGGTTTTTAAAAGGTCATAATAGAAAAGTTGTGTGTGTTTTAATTACTTAAGTGTTTTTTCCTCCTGGGGTTGTTAAAAAAACAAAACAAAACAAAACAAAACCCACTGAATGTAACATATGAGAAAATGTTAAATGGATGCAACACTGCATGTAAGATTTTCCACAGACGTTTTTATTCACAGTGAGGCACAATGGGAAGGCTCCATTAATTAACACATTAGATGGTATCATAATTCTGGAAAAACCATTTCACCATAGGGGTGTTTGCAAAAACCGAAGCCATCTCTGCCAGGTTTTGACATCGCTTAGCCCTTTAGGTAGCAAGAGACGCAGTGTCAAAACCAGTATAAAATTACCTATGTTGTCAACACGCACATTTTCTTTATTCAGTATTTAAACTACGGATTTACCAGCCTGAGTAGTTTGAAATACAGTAGCATAAAAAGAATTAGATCTACCAAACCGAAAATGTGTGCATATCTAAAGAAGTTTCTTTTCTTGATTTTGGTTAAGCTAACAGAAGTATCTTCACATCTGTAATTTCTGGTAACTCAATGAGAACACACTGAACTTTTGGGTCACAATAAATTTTCCCATTATGTAAAATATTTTACACACTGATTGACTCATTGTGAATTGTGAGTAGACATGATTCTCTTCCTGCGGAAAATAGAAACACACATTATTGTAATGACGATTTTAGCCAATTACAGAACTGTGCTCAGGTGGCTATGTTGCCTTCTGTTGGTTGGGTTGTTGAAAACTTTGAGATGGACACACAGCAACGGGAGTGAGTTGGGAGCCCTTTTGCTGGGTGTAGAGGATGTAGTCTTTCTATAAATCTGTTATTTTGTACATAGGCTTGTTTTTGTTTTTATGAGTTTTATGTTCAGTCACTGCCACTGTGTGTGTTTTCTTTGAGTGTATTGACTTCAAGTCTTGTAAATATTTCTGGGCCTTAAAAACCCAAGTGCTCATATTTATTTCATAGTAGAAAGAACTAATGAGTACTGTTCGACGATGGTGGTGGGGTTGGTAGCTTCCCTAGTGGTCATACACCCTTGTGTTTAAAAGTGCTATATTTGTATATAGGTGTAATTTATATTTTACATTAAATCTAAAATCAATTTTTTGGGTACGGAATGGGTGAACTGTGAGATTTGGGGGAGAGAAAGAGTTACCAGAAATGGTTATGAGTTGTTTTGAACAATGAGAAGCTTATTTACAATAATTTGGAAGGGGCACCCCCAAAATAATGCATTTTGGGGGGGCAAAGTGAAGACTTGTTATAACGTGTTCCCTTTTTTGTTTCTTTAATTGAGATGGTGAGCTGCATCTCATTAAGTGATGTTAATTAACTATCAAGCCTTTTGCTTGACTGTGTCTTCTTTTTAAAAGACACCTTTATTGAGATAGTCGCATACCATGGAGTTCACCTCTCCTAAGCGTCCAGTTCAGTGACGTTTAGTATATTCACAGAGTACTGTGCAACCATTGCCTATTTGGGACATTTCCTATGAATTGGATCATGCAGTATGTGGTCTTTTGTGTCTGGCTCTCTCACCTAGCATCATGCTCTCAGGCTTCATCCGTGTTGTAGCACGTGTCAGCAGGCTGTTCCCTTCTGTGGCTGAATAGTATTCCTTTGTGTGGATGCACCACATTTTATGTATTCGTTAAGTCCATTGGTAGACATTTGTGTTGTTTCCCCTTTTGGGCTGTTATGAATAGTCCAGCTCGGAACATTCATGTACAGGTGTTTTGTGGGACAGATGTTTTCGTTTCTCTTGGGTGTAGACCTAGAGGGGTTTGCATCAGCTTTGACTTACTGTTCAGGTTCCCATTTAAATTTGTAGAGAGGCTTTACTTCTTGTAACTGGGGCCTTTATTGGTGACCTGGTAGCTCCTGTTTCATGTTTGAAGGCCCTGGGCCCTGTTGCCTGGAGAAGCAGCCAGAATATACAATATCCTTCTTTCCTAAGATCAGATCCCATCACAGGGTCTTATCAAATAAGTGTCCCATTAGATTTTTTTGCAGCTAATTAAGCCTGTTCTGCATCCAGGCCAGCTAACTCTTGTCTGTATTTTATATTGATATTTTTCTTGTATTCTTCTCCCTGCTTCTTCTTGGGGACACCCTTTGTTCTTCGGCCCCAGCAGCACAAGGAGTGACTGAGTGATTTGTCTGTCTGTGTATTTTCCCTTCAGGCAGTATACACTCACTCCTTCGGCTTTTTTTTTACGGTAACTTTGGTAACTGGGTTGTGTCTATTTTTGAAGTAGTAAACACCTTAAGATGGTAGTGATACTCTTGAGCATTTTGTTAAGTATCCAAATGAGACCTATAGGGATGTTTCCATAATTTGCATCAAATTTATGTAAATGTACATTAGCAATATTAGCTAATTGCCTGAGTTAGTTATGAATTTCATTACTGCTCTTTAATAAAGGAGCAGGTTGTGCCGTGGTCATTCCAATTAATGGGGAGAGCCCTTCAGGTCTCTCATCATGTATTTAAACTGAGTTAAGCTTGGAAAAATAATTATTGAGTGCTTTGTGGATACTGGCTTTATTTTGTGACAGTTGTGCCTTACATTTTGAGAATCTTATGCTTTCAGGAACCTTACGCATGCATTAAAGCAGTTAATCAGGGCTTCCCTGGTGGCGCAGTGGTTGAGAGTCTGCCTGCCGATGCAGGGGACACGGGTTCGTGCCCCGGTCCGGGAAGATCCCACATGCCGCGGAGCGGCTGGGCCCGTGAGCCATGGCCGCTGAGCCTGCGGTCTGGAGCCTGTGCTCTGCAACGGGAGCGGCCACAACAGTGAGAGGCCCGCGTACCGCAAAAAAAAAAAAAAAAAAAAAAAAAAGCAGTTAATCAGTTCAACTCTGTGAGGTTTGTAGGATGAGTGTTACTCCTTTCCTACAGACAAGAGATTGCAGGTTCGGAAAGAGAGCGGCCGGTTGGGAGCCGGCGTCAGAGGGAGCAGGGTGTGCGAGAGCGGGCCCTGCCCCACCAGGAGGGCTGTGCGAAGTCCAGAGCCCACAGCCAGGCGGCCCTGCTTGAGCGCCCCGGCGGTGCACCTGAAAAATTCCTCCTCGTCTTTGAGTCCGGCCGCCTCAGCGTGCAGTGGAGACGGTAGGAAGCCGCTGCCGGGCCGGCGGGCGGGGCCTGGCTCTGTGCGCGCTGCTGGGCCTGGCTCGCTGCCCTTGGCTTTCAGATGGCGGACCTGGGAGGCGGGTGCTGTGTGGCCCCGTAGCGGCCGCCCCCGCAGCCCGCCGCCGCTGGTCCTCGAAACCCCACCCCCCACGCAGCTCTCAGCGCTGGGCCTGGGGTCTCAGCCCCGGGTCGCTGTCGCCCCTCCCGCACCTCGAGGATTGCTTGTCCGGGAAGCGCAGAGTCTTGAGGTCAGACCCCTGCCAGCTCCCCCAGACCCTCCTGGGAGAGCCCGCTCAGGCCGGAGCCCCGCGTTCTGGCGACCCAGGCTCAGGTTTCCGAGGAGCTGAGGAGTGGTTTGACAGCGGCCCCAGAGAGCCGCCTTGAGCCGCGATTTGAAAGGCGGCATCTGGGGGGAGTGCCTGGCCAGCGCCTAAATGTGCCGGGAGGCGTTTCATTGGAAGTTCCTCTGCGTTCGTTAAACCACTCTAGTGGGTCTCTGTAAAGCAACGAGGAATGTCCTCGCGCTGTCTCTTCCTGCCTTCCCTTCTGATCATCCACCTCGTGCCAGTCAGGAATGCCTGCGCGAGGTGGCCTCTGGTTTGGTCTGCGATATTCATTTATTCACATCGCGCCTCTCCGGGGAGAGATGGGGTGGGAGGGCTGCAGCATGTCCATACATGTGCTCCCTCCTGCTCCCCTGAGTGAAGCCCCAGGGAGGCGCCCTGCTCTCCAGGGGGTGCCTGGGGTGAGGCTGTGGCCTGTGGAGCCCAGCGGGGTGGTGTGACTCCTGGGCCTCCCACCTGTCCTGTAGCTGAGATCCTCTGCGCCTCAGGAGGAGGGGACGCGGGAGCGCCTCACGGCGTGGAGCAGGGGGCGGCCCCGTGGGGCCCCTGCACGGACGCCGGCCGCGCCGGTGGCGTGCTGGGCGCTGCAGATCCGCAGCGTCCCTTCCTTACAGTGTGGTCGCCACTCGGGCGATGGGAGCCCAGCGGGAGGGTCCTGGCTGCTGGGGGTGGGAAGGGAGCCGGTGAGGACTTCCTGGAGGAGAAGATTCCGGAGCCTGAGGAGGGGAGTGGGGGACAGAGGGAAGGCAGAGCAGGGTTCTCCCTCGAGAGGAGGGCGGGCTGTTTGTGGGGAAGCCATGGGCCGGGCCGGGTCCTGCCGCTCGATGGGGGAGTGGCCAGTAGTAGGGTCCTTGATTTGCTGGTTCCCTCACTCGGTCCGTTACCTGGTCAGCGTCGGGCTCGGCAGCTTCCACGGTAACCCCTCCGGAAGGTGGTGGCTAGAGCCACGGGGGGTCCGCTGCTGTGTCCTGAGGGGCCTGGTGCAGGGCCGCCCTGTTCCGTTCAGAATCTGCCACGTCCGCTTGGTGGCCGTGCGCCCAGGGCGAGTGTGTGCTTCAGGGACCAGGTGCTCGGGTGTCTGTCTGGGCGGCCGTGAGGGTCTGACGGACTTCTGGACGGAGCCTGTGCGCGCTTTCGCTGGGGACTCACTGGCACGTGCCGAGGAACGCTGCACCATTTTGAGGGTGTTCTCCCCTCGTCTCCCCGTTTCTCAACGCGGGGCACATCCTTTAGCTCCTGTTAGATGTTCTTCCTCGTAGAACCTTGCCCTGGAACCCCACACCGGCTCCAGTTCCGTCTCCCCGGCTGCGCTGCCCTCCCCCGCATCCCAGCCCTCAAGCCTGGAATGACTTGTCCTCCGTGTGTCACCCCACTGGAGAGCCCCTCACCATCAGGACAGCGAGCTCAGCCTTACTCATGTCCTTTCACAGATAGCACGTGGTTAATTAATGCTCACTAAATAAACGGAATAAAGCAACGAAGATGAAAGGTCACTTAGTAAGCATGCCACTATCTTAAGTGTCTTTTTCTGAGTTTGGTTGTACGGGCAGTGGTTTAATATTTCAAGTGCACTGTCTGTGAAGGTAGCTGAGCGTTCAAGGTGATTGCTGCCACTGAGGCACTAGAAGTGCTTGCTGCGCTCGCATCTTCTGGAGTGAAAGTCCTGGTTGGTTCCCCGGAGCTCCTCCGTCGGGCTCTGAAGCTGGTGGTAGGCAGCAGATGTGCAGGATTCTCACCGGGGCTGCTTGAGCATTAAGGATGGTGTGTCATCACGCACATTTCATTAATTTCCGCATTTTCACACGGCACAGGACATTGTCAAAGCAATCCTCCAGTGAAAACCACAAACTAGTCAGCCTTTAGGAAACAGGTTGGAAATCTAGAAATGCTCCCCCCAAGGTCTTTGCAGCATTTTTTAAAAAGATCTCCACAAAATCTTTGTAATTCAGAAGGCAGCTTTCTGTGCTGGAGAGTCTCTCTCCAGCGCTCTTGCTTCTGAGGTTGGTAGCTTGCAGAAAGACTGCAATGCAGCGGTTGCCAAAGTCTCTGTTAATATGGCAGCAACCGGCGGGGAGGTCTTTTGCTCCCCTTCACAGCTGCTACCTGTGGCCTGCAGTCTGAAGGAGGGGGTAATGAAGGTGGTGCTCCCCTGGACTTAGCCGTTTAGTGATAAGGACAGAGGCAACTTTGTGGACACGGTGCCAGCACAGGCATGTCCTGCAGCAGCTCTGTTAAGCTCCCGATGCAGCGGGCTGCCTGGGGACGTGAGGCTGACGATGCCTTTGTAGGCTGTGCACGGTATGTGTCTTCTTCTCTGTGTTCATGGTGGATTATGAGAAGGTAAGGGACTTTAAAAACCATGAATGATGTGTATTTTAAATGTTTATCAACGTCCCTGATGAAGGTAAAGAATTATGACTGAGTAGATCTCTCCTGAACCTGAGAAATAAAACTTTGATTTCTTATTAAAGACGGGTCTGGACATTTGAACAACCACCTTATTTGTGTTGACAAATGCCCTCTAAATAAATTAAAGATGTTCTTTAAAGAGATCTGCTTTCTCTTTGACTTGCTAAACATGGTCGAATTCCAGAGATATAGCTATGGATGTAGTATGTTTGTTTCTTTAACTGAAGCAACGACAGTTTCATGAATCTGGTGTGGAACATTTTGTTTTATAAAATCTCAACCATATGGTGGTGGCTGATGAAGTCTGATTTCCTTAGTCCTTATCTCCCTTCAGATGAGCATTTTCAGTGTGTGCAGCCCTGTCCTTATCCTGGAGTGAGTTGGATGCTACCTCCAGCTGTTCTGCTTTGTTTATCTAAGAGGCAGACTGAGAGTCAGAACTCAGATTTATTTTGCTATGAGTTGGTGGCCCCAAACTGTACTAAATGCATTACGGGTGGTAATTTATATGTGCAACGCCTAGAAATACCATGTCATGGTTACCATGGCGACTGCATGCCTTCTGAAAAGCTTATGAATGGGTTCTGAACCTTCTGGCATTTTAAGTGAGATGTTCCAGCTGAGAGCCTACATTCATGATCAGTGTAAATAAATTCAGCTTCCCTTGAGCAGCACATCCTTTCTCTTCATTTACCAGAGTTGTCACTTCGGCCCAGTTCTTCCTCTGGTGACATCTGCCTTGGTCTCTTGGTTCCTGGCAACAGACTGTGGCTGAGAGATGGTTTTCTGCTTGAGGTTGGGGACTAGCCTGTGTGCGTGCAGTATCCCAGCCCTCCGTGTGCGGCAGCACACAATGGGCTGGCACGTCCGTGCCTCCTGGGGGCTGGCAGTCCTCGACATACCCAAAGCATGGTCGCAGCCCTGTGTGCTCGTGAGGTTCCGGCAGAGCTCTCTCCATTTGAAGAGCTTCTTTCCAGCAGCACACCCCAGGGCGCCAGGAGAGCCTGACTTCCAGAGAGGGGGCCCCGCCTATTTCTGCTTCCAGGATATCAGGATGGTTGGCTTTGGAGGGGGAGGCCCAAGTTAGAAAGACCCACATTCAAAGGGCCAAACTTGTGAAAATAATAAACGAAGGCCTGTTCTCTTCATTACCAAAGGATCGTTTGCTGGTTGTTAGAAATATGTGTAGCATAGTTTGCTTGAAAACCAGTTGCCCTGTGCATGTAAACTGTATTGATATCTTGATTGCGTGGGACTGAAGTATCTGTTGGCTAATATTTTGCAAAAGGCGCCCAGACAGCCTGCCGCCTGGGGGGCTGAGGTCTGGGGCAGCCCTGGGGACGAGGACGGCTGCTGAGGCTCTCTTTCCTGAGCTTAGCCCCACTGGTTCGGGAGGACAGTCCACCCTTGCAGAGAGCTCATTTTTGTGGTTAACAAACATTCAGATCATACAGTTTGAACTTTCAACTTGAAGGAGAGTTGACCTCTCACGTCAGTGGGTGTGTTGCAGTGACTCACCTACAGGCCTCAGTTAGGAATCTTCATCTAATTCACTCCCTTTATTTTACAGATGAGGAAACTGAGGCCCAGAGAAGCTATGCCACTTGGTTAAGGTCCCAAAGCGGTGAGAACCAGATCTAGGATCAGAAACCTGGCTCTCTGTCCTCCTCAGGATCGCGTTCCTGACAGAAGAGGTTTGCTCTCAGTTCACCGTTCTTTACTTTCCTTTTACAGAAAAGAGGCCTATCATAATAACTGGACTAGCACCCTCTAATTTGTAATTTAAAACATTCCTGCCTTCCCTTCCTTCTTTCTTCCATCAGCCATTGAGCAGCTTCTGCTCACTGTGCTGCAGACTTTGGGGCTGGGGGTGGAGGAGGGCAGGCCGCGTGCTGTGCCGAGAGATTAGTGGCGGGTGCACCGGAGCACACAGCCTGGGTGTCGAGATGAATCCTTCCTCCACAGCTGCACTTCCGCCTGCCTACGGTATTTTCCAGCGAAGCTAAGTGCCCAGCAGTCACCATGGGTGAACCTGAATCATCACCTATCGAATCAAGGTCACGATACCGTATTTACTAAGACAGAACAACATAGCAATGTTAGGTGCAGCTTACAAGTCACAGCTTATAGCAAGTAATGAGGTTCAGCTCACAGGGCTTGAAATACAACTTGGTATGCCAGATGCCGCTTCACCTGGGTTTTTAATTTGCCAGTCTTCAAGAAGATTGGGCTTGTATTACAGCCTGTATTTTCCTAAATGGCCTCAGTGACACCTCCTATCCTGTGGACTGTCTCACAGTGGGACTTTGGCCGGGAGGTGGGTCTCTGTTCCTTCTCTAGGAACCTGGGCCAGGTGTGTGACCTGCTTCACCCAGTAGTAGGGCAGGAGTGATGCTGTGTGACTTCCAAGCTAGGTCTTAAAAAAAAGGTTCAGTTTTTGCCTGGCTTCTCTTTCGGGGACACTTGCTGTGGGGAAAGCCATGCTGTGAAGCCCAGCTAGCTCGGGCGGGGGGAGCACATGGCAAGGCCCGCAAGGAGCCATTCTGAGGCCCCTGTCAGCAGCCTCCCGGGACGGGCGAGTGAGTGGCCGGGCAGGTGACTCTGGTGTTCCACTTTTCTCGCTTCCCAGCTGAGGCGTGCTGTGCCCGGTCCAGCAGAGCCCCAGCCTGCAGAGCCTGTGAACGTGACGAGTGGGGGTTAGGCCACTCCATGCTGGGGTGACTTATTACGAAGCCTACTTACTGCAGTCCTTAGTGTTTCCATTCATTGATATTAGACATGACATTTTATTACATGCTGGGTGTAGAAAGCTTAAGAAATTACTGTTTTTGAAAAAATGATTAACCTTAGAAAAAAATTTTAATAACAGCTTTTTGCATAACATAAACTCTACCCTGTTATAGTGCACAGTTCAGTAGTTTTTAGTACATTCCCAGTTGTTCATCCAGAACAATTTTTATCACCTCAAAATGATAATCAGACTCTTAATATAATTTATTCAACAGACAAGGACAAATGAAAGCTTAGGATTCCTATGCATTATGTTAAACGGTGGTGCTGGGTGTCTAGGACCCAGTAGGCACTCAGGCCCATGTTTGCTGATACATGAACTCAAATGGAAGCGTGAAGATGATAACCTGACAGGTTGAATTGGGTTTGGCTGCAGCGCTTGGAGCATCTGTTATGTGCACGGGAGTTCACCCTGGGTGTTTGGTAAGAGGTGAGCCTTGAACTGGGTTTTCATGGCGGGGAAGTAAGGAAAGCGTTTGAGGGACAGAGACTGTGCTACAGTGGGAGGGACATCTCTGGCTGGGTCCCTGTCAGAGGAGAATGGAGCACAGGGTGTTTGCTGGGCGGGGGCAGGTTCAGACGCGTGCTGTGCCTGCGCGCTCCTCCCCCACTGCGCGTACCACACACACACACTCGCGCTCCCGCCTGCCCTCCCGTGGGTGTGTGCTGTTCCCTTTCGTGCGTGCACACGCAAAAGCTGACCTCCTGGGCGGAAGGAAGCCGAGGCATGGCCCAAAGAGGAAAGGGCTGCTGACAGCCTAGACCAGGGGTCAGCACACTTTTTCTGTAGTGGGCCAGATAGTAAATGTTTTAGTCTTTGTGGGCCAGTCCTGGGCCTCTGCTGTTGTAAGACATACGTAAACCAATGAGCATGGCTGTGTTCCAGCAAAACTAATTACAAGATGGTGGACCCAAGTTTGCCTGCCTCTGGCCTACACGAATCCATCTGATCCACCTGCCTGGTCAGTGGTCCTGGCGCAGACGTGGCTCGTGCCTCCCGTCTCCTGCTCAGGCTTCGAGGCCGTCGGGACAGCTAGTTCTTGGCCCCCGGCTGCTGCCCCGGCATGGAGAGCTTCAGCAGGGCAGCCCGCACCTCCCTCAGCGTTGGATCTCTGACTCGGTACATACACAGCAGGAGCTCAGCAGTGTCCGAAGCCCCTGACAAGTGATAGGGCTGTCGTGGGTTTGGGGAGGGGGAGGAGGTGGTGAGCCAAGAGGACAGAAGGAATAAAGCCAGTGGGTAGGTCCAGTAGTTTCTGGACCCCATTGCTTAGAGGCATGTGGTAGAATGTGGGGAAATCTGGAACGGTTTGGCCCTGCATGAAGAGCCCAGGACCCAAGGCATCATTCCACTTAAGTGAGATTAAATTACCTTTCAAGAGAGCTGCATCAGGAGCCTTAGAAGTAACCTTTCAGGTGGAGAACATTCCTGCTTTTAAATCTTGGGAAACACTGTGGGGTTTTTTTGGTTTTTTTAATGAGGAATCATGTAACCTAGGTGCCTTACCTAAGAGCCTAATAATCAGATCTCTAAAGCAAGTGCCTTAGCAAACAACAAGGTGTTCAGTTCCCCAGGTAGTTTAGAGGAGATAAAGCCCCAGAGGAAAAAGCCGACACACTCTCGAACTGTTGACCCCTGTTCACATCCAGACGAGGAGTAGCTGCTCATTTATGGTACGTGCATCAGGCACTGGTGTTGGAAGCCTGTGATCGACTAACAATGAATTCAACAGTATAATCTCATTTAAATTGTTCTTTGGCTTAGAAGAGTAAAAATTACTTCAATTGAAGAAAGAGAGTATCTTGACTTGTCAAAAAAATGATATTCAATTAAAAATGACAGAATTTCACAGCCCTGCATATGTTACAAAATGGCATTTCACAGGCAAATTCATTAATTGGGGTTATTTTGCAAGGGTCTTCAGACCCTCAGATCGGAGGAAGCCCCCCTTTCACATGCTTCCCTTGCGGCTTGTGCTGGGCCGTAGGACATCTGCGTAACGAGGTGACTTCTGTCTTCTGAGTGACCACTTTTGTCCCTGAATGCACAGCTCACAGAGAAAGGGTTAGGATGGGGCTTGGGTTTGCTGCACCGTGAAGACACGCCTCCTTGATACTCTCGATGATGGAAGACATGGATTGTGAAATGTTAAAACCTCAAGAAATTATTTCGTTCAGTCCCTCCCTGCCAGCCCTCTGTTTCACTGAAACCCACCCCAGAGGGGAGTGTCTGAGCCCTGGCCCCTGGGCTCCTGTCCAGCCTCCCGGGGTGACCTTCATCCTCCAACGCCAGCCATGGGTCTTGGTTGCCCAGAGTATAGGAATCTTTCTTAGCTTGGAACCTTAAGTCCAAACCCACAAGAACATTGCTCCCTCTTTTATTCTGCCTGGGGTTTTCAGAACGTCTAATAACGCTGGACAGTTTTATCATTCATCATCATGAGTAGTGTGGCTTATTACAACTTGCAGCTACAGATCTTGGAGAGCAAATTCATTTTCCACATTCAGATTTGCTCATCTAAAAATTCTGTTTATAATATTAATTTAGAACAAGGCTTCTGTTATGAGTTGTGGAAAAACAGGTCCTGTATCCCCTTTAATAAAGATATTTTTGAAATGTAATTTAATGTGTGTAAGTGAATTACTGTTCAGGTTTTAGTTTGTTGCTTGGAAAGAAGTGTGAGAAGAAAAGCATCTTTTTTATCTTCTCTTCTTGTTTTTTGACCGCACCTCACAGCTTGTGGGATCTTAGTTCCCCAACCAGGCATTGAACCCGGGCCCTCGGCAATGAGAGCGCGGGGTCCTAACCACTAGACCACCAGGGAATTCCTGAGAAGTATCTCTTTTTATTTTTATTTCTTTAAATATTTTTTATTTTTGGCTGCGTTGGGTCTTCGTTGCTGCACCAGCGGGCTTTTCTCTGGTTGCGGCGAGTGGGGGCTACTCTTCGTTGTGGTGTGGGGGCTTCCCGTAGCAATGGCTTATCTTGCTGTAGAGCACGGGCTCTTGGCGCGGGCTTCAGTAGTGGTGGCTCACGGGCTCTAGAGCGCAGGCTCAGTAGTTGTGGCGCACGGGCTTAGTTGCTGCGCGGCATGTGGGATCTTCCTGGACCAGGGCACGAACCCGTGTCCCCTGCATTGGTAGGTGGATTCTTAACCACTGCACCACCAGGGAAGTCCAAAAAGTATCTTTTTAACAAACACATTTTCTAAGCTCTGGCCAGCAACCCACTCGTTCAATTAATATTTATCAAGCACTAATATTTATCAGTATAGTATTTTATTATATTTGTATATGTATTTACATCTTTGTGCTAAATATATGTTAGTGTGTTTATGTATATGTTATACACTTACTATATACATAAATGTATACACACTAATTATATATACATACGTGTACACACTCATTAAAATCAAGCAGAAGTATAGCAAAAAGTTAGATACCCTAGAATTATAGGGGATTTTTTTCCCCTGTAACCTATAGAATGAGCTATTGAGTTGATGTTCAGTATGAGCCAGTTTTGTTTTCTTTTTTTTTGCGGTACGCGGGCCTCCCGCTGTTGTGGCCTCTCCCGTTGCGGAGCACAGGCTCCTGACGCGCAGGCTCAGCGGCCATGGCTCACGGGCCCAGCCGCTCCGCGGCATGTGGGATGTTCCCGGACCGGGGCACGAACCCGTGTCCCCTGCATCGGCAGGAGGACTCTCAACCACTGCGCCACCAGGGAAGCCCCCTGAGCCACTTTTTAATCTGAGAATTTCAGAAATAGTTAATTCCTACCGATCCTTCAGCTTATGGCTTAGACACCCTCTCCTCAGGGAGGCCTTCCCTGCACCCACGTGGGGTGTTGCTGGCGCATTCGTCATGTGCTTCCCTTGGGCAGTTTTCACGTCTTGTGCACGCACACCCACAGTTACTTGTGTCCCTCCCCCAGGCGGCAGCTCTGGGCGGCAGGGCCCTGCCCTCCTTGTCCCCTGCTCCTGGCACGGTGCCTGCGCCACCCCGGCTCTAGGCTGCATGCTGGGTTCCAAGTGAGACTGGGCACCAGAGTTTTCCTCTGAGGGGGTTGTCGTGCTCTGCATTAACCTTTCCTTTGTAGGGCAGTCTTGGAAGTTTTCAAGTGTTTTCTCATTCAACCAAGAAATCTTTCTTCCATGACTAACTTCCTATTTTTTCAAATGATTGAATACTTCTATTTTCTCCCTCCTCCAAGGAGTTGGAAACTACTAAGAACAGATGACTTTGTATGGGTCCTTCCTTCTTTTGCTCTTCCCTCAAGTTCTTATTCATGTAAGTGGACGAATATATTGTAGAGATAGCAGATTCAAATGGATCCTTCTAATTTAAGGATAGAGATTTTTGAGGAGAATGAGGAAGTTTTGAGAAACTAGTAAAACCTGCCCTGGTGCTGTGGATTCTTTATAGGAAATTCTCTTTCGTTTTCCTCATGACAGGTGCTAGACTGTGAGAAGGGACCTACCACTCAAAAATATTTATCAGGCATTCATGGCCCCTGGGGTCAGACAAGCCTAGCTTCTGTCCCAGCTGCCCCGGACCACCTGGGACTCAGCCGGGTGCTGTGTGCAGGGTGTGGTGCCGGGCGCTGCGGAGCCCCAGCACGAAGGCGCTCGCTCCCTGCGCTTCGTCAGGGGCTCTCAACTTGCTGGGTCTGCGCTGGCGTCGCCTAGCAGCAGTGCTTTAACCTACAAATAAAGATTTATTTTCGTATTATTCCCATAGAAGATTGTATTAATGTAGGCACTTTATTTGCATAAAAGGTGTTGACAGAATATTTTGTGTTCAAAATATTGATTAATTTTGGGGGAAACCTAAGGGATTTGATGTTGCATAACAAATCTCTATTTAAATTCACTGAATAAACTGCCGTGAATCGTAACTGTATTAAACCAAAGCCAGCACTGCAGAATAGAGTTTATTTGAAAGAACAAGTAGATGAAAATTTCAAGGTGACCTGGAAAGGTTTCACGCTTCTGTATAACTCTTAAGTTAAAATAATATGATCAGTCAGATGCCACATAGGAAACTTTGTACTGGTGGGTCCAGCAATCTTAGCAGCAGGGGTCACATTTGATTAGGAAGTAGATTTATTCTAGAGGGTTTATGTAGCATGAAGAATATTAAATTCAAAGAGATCATAGTGATATTTAAGATATCACTGGATATCTTAAATTTTCAACTTGACTCTGTCAAAATATTTCTGACATTTTGTGTTTTAAGACTCAAGTAAGTATGCGGTGGTAATGGATGTTTGATCATGATTTCAGGTGAGTAAGACTTCAGAGAAACCTATCACAAGGCCAAAAACGAAACTAAACTCACCATTGCCTTGCAGTTACAAACCACGGTGTGTTTTACCCAAGGGTAGTTTTAACTCTATTACCCAGTAGCGTGGGGTAGTCACTTCATTCTTAAGTAGCTCCTTGCCTCCTCCTTGTTCAAATCCATTTGGATAATGCTTTTCAAAAGTAAGCAAAATAATTCTGGTCAGTTCTCATATTAAAGTGGCTAGAAACTAAGCAAATGATTATTTAAATGATGTGAGAAAATTCATTTTAGCCTAGCCAAGGTCTCAGTAACCTTCCTTGAAGTCTGAAATGGCCTTACTTGGTTCAGCTAAAGGTGCTTTTTTTTTGGTGCATCTGGTTGTGAGTGTCATTTGTTAGTCCTAAGGGAATACATCAACCCAGGATGTCAATGCTGAAATTCAAAGCAATGAAAAAAGACGCTTGGTTTAAAAAAAAAGGACAAATGCATCTGTTAGGCATTACTGATGTCTTGGGAATTTTGAGGTGTGTATTTTGCTTATTGCTAAGGTATTAGGTGATTGCCCAGGGTGTGAGCTTACAGGTGTCAGAGCCATTGTGAACAAGCTACCACGGAGGCAGTGCTGGTCCGTGAGACCTGGGTTTCAGTCCTGGTGACTCTGACTTTGGACAAGTTGCTGAACGTCATTATTTTAGTTCCTCAAGAGACCAGGGAGGAATTTGGACTACTGGATAACATTTTTTTTTTAAATGGCCTTTATTATGTTGAGGTAGGTTCCCTCTGTACCCACTTTCTGGAGAGTTTTTATCATAAATGGGTGTTGAATTTTGTCAAAAGCTTTTTCTGCATCTATTGAGATGATCATATGGTTTTTATTCTTCAATTTGTTAATATGGTGTGTCACATTGATTGATTTGCATGTATTGAAGAATCCTTGCATCCCTGGGATAAATCCCACTTGATCATGGTGTATGATCCTTTTAATGTGTTGTTGGATTCTGTTTGTTAGTATTTTGTTGAGGATTTTTGCATCTATATTCATCAGTGATATTGGTCTGTAATTTTCTTTTTTTGTAATATCTTCGTCTGGTTTTGGTATCAGGGTGATGGTGGCCTCATAGAATGAGTTTGGGAGTATTCCTTCCTCTGCAATTTTTTGGAAGAGTTTGAGAAGGATGGGTGTTAGCTCTTCTCTAAATGTTTGATGGAATTCACCTGTGAAGCCATCTGGTTCTGGACTTTTGTTTGTTGGAAGATTTTTAATCACAGTTTCAATTTCATTACTTGTGATTGGTCTGTTCATATTTTCTGTTTCTTCCTGGTTCAGTCTTGGAAAGTTATACCTTTCTAAGAATTTGTCCATTGCTTTCACGTTGTCCATTTTATTGGCATAGAGTTGCTTGTAGTAGTCTCTTAGGATGCTTTGTATTTCTGCGGTGTCTGTTGTAACTTCTCCTTTTTCATTTCTAATTCTATTGATTTGAGTCTTCTCCCTTTTTTTCTGGCTGATGGTTTATCAATTTTATCTTCTCAAAGAACCAGCTTTCAGTTTTATTGATCTTTGCTATTGTTTTCTTTGTTTCTGTTTCATTTATTTCTGCTCTGATCTTTATGATTTCTTTCCTTCTGTTAACTTTGGGTTTTGTTTGTTCTTCTTTCTCTAGTTCCTTTAGGTGTAAGGTTAGATTGTTTACTTGAGATTTTTCTTGTTTCTTGAGGTAGGCTTGTATAGCTATAAAGTTCCCTCTTAGAACTGCTTTTGCTGCATCCCATAGGTTTTGGATCGTCGCGTTTTCGTAGTCATTTTTCTCTAGGTATTTTTTGATTTCTTCTTTGCTTTCTTCAGTGATCTCTTGGTTATTTAGTAACGTATTGTTTAGCCTCCATGTGTTTGTGTTTTTTTCCCCTGTAATTCATTTCTAATTTCATAGCGTTGTGGTCAGAAAAGATGCTTGATATGATTTCAGTGTTCTTAAATTTACTGTGGCTTGATTTGTGACCCAAGATGTGATCTATCCTGGAGAATGTTCCGTGCGCACTTGAGAAGAAAGTGTAATCTGCTGTTCTTGGATGGAATGTCCTATAAATATCAGTTAAATCTCTCTGGTCTGTTGTGTCATTTAAAGCTTCTGTTTCCTTATTTATTTTCATTTTGGATGATCTGTCCATTGGTGTAAGTGAGGTGTTAAAGTCCCCCACTATTACTGTGTTACTGTCGATTTCCTCTTTTATAGCTGTTAGCAGTTGCCTTATGTATTGAGGTGCTCCTATGTTGGGTGCATATATATTTATAATTGTTATATCTTCTTCTTGGATTGATCCCTTGATCATTATGTAGTGTCCTTCCTTGTCTCTTGTAACATTCTTTATTTTAAAGTCTATTTTATCTGATAAGAGTATTGCTACTCCAGCTTTCTTTTGATTTCCATTTGCATGGAATATCTTTTTCCATCCCCTCACTTGCAGTCTGTATGTGTCCCTAGATCTGAAGTGGGTCTCTTGTAGACAGCATATAGATGGGTCTTGTTTTTGTATCCATTCAGCAAGCCTGTGTCTTTTGGTTGGAGCATTTAATGCATTCACGTTTAAGGTAATTATCGATATGTATGTTCCTATGACCATTTTCTTAATTGTTTTGGGCTTGTTTTTGTAGGTCCTTTTCTTCTCTTGTGTTTCCCACTTAGAGAAGTTCCTTTAGCATTTGTTGTAGACCTGGTTTGGTGGTGCTGAACTCTCTTAGCTTTTGCTTGTCTGTAAAGCTTTTGATTTCTCCATCGAATCTGAATGAGATCCTTGCCGGGTAGAGTAATCTTGGTTGTAGTTTCCTCCCTTTCATCACTTTAAGTATATCATGCCACTCCCTTCTGGCTTGTAGAGTTTCTGCTGAGAAATCAGCTGTTAACCTTATGGGAGTTCCCTTGTATGTTATTTGTCGTTTTTCCCTTGCTGCTTTCAATAATTTTTCTTTGTCTTTAATTTTTGCCAGTTTGATTGCTGTGTGTCTCGGCATGTTTCTCCTTGGGTTTATCCTGTATGCGACTCTCTGCACTTCCTGGACTTGGGTAGCTGTTTCCTTTCCCATGTTAGGGAAGTTTTCAACTATAATCTCTTCAAATATTCTCTCAGGTCCTTTCTCTCTTCTCCTTCTGGGACCCCTAAAATGTGAATGTTGTTGCCTTTAATGTTGTCCCAGAGGTCTCTTAGGCTGTCTTCATTTCTTTTCATCCTTTTTTCTTTATTCTGTTCTGCAGCAGTGAATTCCACCATTCTGTCTTCCAGGTCACTTATCCATTCTTCTGCCTCACTTATTCTGCTATTGATTCCTTCTAGTGTAGTTTTCGTTTCAGTTATTGTATTGTTCATCTCTGTTTGTGTGTTCTTTAATTCTTCTAGGTCTTTGTTAAACATTTCTTGCATCTTCTCGGTCTTTGCCTCCATTCTTTTTCCAAAGTCCTGGATCATCTTCACTATCATTATTCTGAATTCTTTTTCTGGAAGGTTGCCTATCTCCACTTCATTTAGTTGTTTTTCTGTAGTCCAATCTGGTTCCTTCATCTGGTACATAGCCGTCTGCCTTTTCATCTTGTCTTTCTGTGAATGTGGTTTTTGTTCCGCAGGCTGCAGGATTGTAGTTCTTCGTGCTTCTGCTGTCTCCTGGATAACATTTTAAAGATAATTTGAGTGTGCAAATGGCAAATCCGATTTTGCAGCATAAATCTGTATTGATTCCCACGACACCCTGAGTCAGTGAGCACACCTTTGTTGGTGCAGTCTATCTGGTAACAGACACGGTTGTTAAGCACATGGGTTCCAGGGGCGCACTGATCCCCGACTTGCTAATGTGTAATGTTGCGAAGTTGCTGAATCTTTGTGTTTCAATTTCCTCATCTCTACAATGGAGTGGAAAGAGGAGAAAGGTATTTGTAGAGTTGTGAGGAATAAATGAATAACTACAAGATTAAATTAATACTAACTAATAAAAACTGTGACTAATGTGTATTGAGTGCTTCCTGTGTGGTAGGCACTTTCTGAGTGCTGAGGATACAAACCTGATGGAGACACAGTTGTGTCTTCAGGAGGCTCACAGTCAGGTGGGAGGAAGAAGGAAGCAAGGCTGGTACAGGCTTGTACGTGTTGTGATGGGCGTCCTCCTCGTACAGTACAGACCAGGGTTTGAGGAGGGTCACTTTCCCTGGGAAGGGAAGGTTCACAGAAATATGCGAGTTTAAGTCCACTTTAATTAAAAGGAGTTTAATTCCCCAAAAAGCAAGTGCTTGCCGTGTGTGCCTGGCACCTCGTTAAGTGCTAAGGGTTAGTGTGAATAGAAGATTTCAAGGCATGTGAATGTAGTCTTGGGGATGGAGTGTCTGACAGGACAGTGGAGGGGGTGGGAGAGAAGGAGCATGAACACAGGAGGAGAAAGGGCACTGGTGGAGCAGAGCTTGCGAGGCCACCCTGGTGTTGAGGGAGGCTGGCGCTCGGCAGAGGAGGGCCTGCTGAGCCACGCTGGGGGAGGTAGACTCACGCCCAAGGCCGGGTCAGAAGCACAGAGTAGGGAGACAAGTGTGTGAGGGTGCTTCGTGAATTTCAGTGTGTTGGATTGTTAAATTAATTTGAGTTTCATGAGCTCTGGACTATTTCTTCATAAAAATTATAACTTTTAACCATGGCTTGTCTGTGGCTGCTTTCATACTAAGTATGTAAATGAATGGCCATTGACGTGTTCCAATAAACCTTTATTTATAAAAATAGTAGCAAGTTGGATTTGGTCCTCAGGCCATAGTTTGCCAGTCCTGGTCTAGAGACAGTTTCTACATTAGAGGACAGGGAGAGCAAAACCAGAGTCCACTAGCCTTACTGAAGTAGCAAAACAGAGATCAGAGTTTGGAGAGCACAAGGCAGCTAGAATTTGAGGGGCAAAGTATAGGGAGTAGGGAGCTACTTAGAGAACTCCAGAGATCTGCAGAAGGACCTCCTGAGATTTGGGCCGAGTGCTGATCTACGCGTCCATCAGAGCAAACACCTCAAAGCCAGGAAAAGAAGCACCAGCAGGGAGTGGACTCAACAGTTTGTGGACATCACACAGAGCTGAGATAGTTTGTGTTCGCACCACCCAGGGCTGCATCAGTTAAGTCCTTTTAAAGCTTGCTTTTTAATCTTTGTGAGGGTGGGTTCAGAGCAGCTTTTTCATTTAGGGCATCAGGTAGATTCCTCAGAGGGGTATCACCTTCGTAATGGGACTGATTCAGCCCTGGACTAAAAGACTGCTGCAGACCTGCCCTAACTGATTCCAGGTAACTTAACTGCGTTCCCAGAACAAAGCCCCAACCATATTTAAAAGGATATGATAAAATCCAGCACCCAACAATGTAAAAATGTTTGTGTCCAGCATCTAATAAAAATTACCAGGCATGCAAAGAAGCAAGAAAATATGACATTAACCAGGAGGAAAATCAATCAGTAGAAACCCAGAAATAACAGAGATGATGAAATTAGCAGACAGGGGCATTAAAATAACTATTATAAATAAGCTGTACATATTCATGGGGAAAATGAGCGTAATGAGTGAGTGATATGAAAAAGACTGAACTAGGACTTCTAGAGATGAAAAATATAATAGAGAAGTGAAAAATACAATAGATTAACAGCAAATTGGCTGTACTGAAGAAAAGATCAGTGAACTTCAAGACATAGCAATAGAGGACTTCCCTGGTGGTACAGTGGTTAAGAATCCTTCTGCCAACGCAGGGGACACGGGTTTGATCCCTGGTCCGAGAAGATCCCATGTGCTGCAGAGCGGCTAAGCCCGTGCACCACAACTACTGAGCCTGCGCTCTAGAGCCCACAAGCCACAGCTACTGAAGCCCATGCGCTTAGAGCCCGTTCTCCGCAACAAGAGAAGCCACCGCAATGAGAAGCCCGTGCACCGCAACGAAGAGTAGCCCCCACTCGCTGCAACCAGAGAAAGCCCGCGCGCAGCAACGAAGACCCAACGCAGCCAAAAATAAATAAATAAGGTAAATAAATTTATTTTTAAAAAAAGACATAGTAGTAGAAACTATCCAAAATATGGTACAAAGAATAAAGAAGATTGAACAAAGTAACAGAGCATTAGTGACCTGTGAGAGAAAATCAACTGTTTCAAGACATGTGTAACTGGAGTTCTAGAAGAAGAGGAGAGGATGGAAATGGTATTTGAAGAAATAGTGGTTGAAAAATGTCCAGATTTTTCGAAGACTGCAAACCATGATGCTCACAAACCCCGAATAGAGCAAACAGAGAAAATCATACCAAGGTGCCACGTAATCCAATTGCTGAAAAGCCAGTGACGAAGAGAAAAAAATCTTAAAAAGCAGCAAGAAGAAAAGAGGACGTGTTACAGAGGAACCAAATTAACATGAGAAGACTTCTGGCCAGGACTTGCGTAAGTCAGGAGACAACAGTGCTGTTTTTAAAGCAGTGAAAGGAAGAAACCTGCTAATTTAGAATTCTGTACCCAGTGAAAATATCTTTCAGAAATGAAATCAAAATTTCTAGGCCAAGAAATGCTGACAGAATTTATTGCCAGCAGAACTACAACTACAAGACATTTTAAAGGAAGCTCAAGTAGAAGCAGTGTGATACCAGGTGGAAATTTTTACACAAAGGAACGAAAAGAACCAAAAATGGTCAATAATTGGCAGATATTCACACTTTTAATCTTTTTAAAATTGATTATTTAAAGCAAAAATAACAATGTATTTTGGGATTTATAACACTTGTAGAGGTAAATAAATAACAATAGCACAAAGGTGGGGAGGGGAGACATGGAAGTACAGTATTACTGTGTCTCAACTGGTATAATATTACTTGAAGGTAAGCTGTGATGAGTTGAAGATGTATATTATATCTAGGAAATTCTCTCATCAGTAATTGCCAGTATCAGGGATGTAAGAGGACATTGTTACAGATCCTACCGACGTTAAATGGGCAATAAGGAATATTGTGAAGAATTTTATGCCAATAAATTTGACAACCTAAATAAAATGAACAAACCCCTTGAAAAACATAAACCACCAAAGCTCACTCAAGAACAAATGTATAGCATAACTATATATTTATCAAAGAATTTGTAGTTAAAATCCTTACCTCAAAGAAATCTTCAGGCGCAGATAGCTTCATTGATAAGTATTAAACACTTAAAGAAGAGAGAATGCTAAATCTGACAAAAACTTTTTCAGAAAATAGAAGAGGAGTGAATGCTTCCTGTCTCATTCTGTAAGGCCAGCCTTATCCTGAAAGCAAAACCAGACAGAGACATTATAATAAAGGAAAAACCACCAAGCAGTATTTGTGATATACACAGCATCCTCCATAAATTTTAGCAAATAGAATCTGCTAGGCCACATATAAAAAGGATGTTACGTAATGTTCAAATTTATCTCAAGAATGAAAGATTGGCTTAACATTGGAAAATCAATCAATGTAATCCACCACAGTAATAGATCAAAAGAAGAAAAACGAGAGTGAAACACAGAGATGGGAATGTGGAAAACACAAAGGGAAGGCAGGAGACTGGAAACAGTGAGCTCTGGCACATGTATAATTGGTTCTGAGGAGAGAGGATGGTGCAGAAGCAGTATTCGAAGAGATAATGGCTGAAAATTTTCCACAGATTGTGAAAGAAGCCAAACCACAGATCCAAGATGCTCAACAAATGACTGGCAGGATAAGTAAAAAGAAATCCACCCAAACACATAGTGAAACACATGATTACCTATAAAGGAACAGTAACAGACTTCTCAACACAGGCAGTGAAAGCCAAAAAGACTTGGGGTAATAGCTTCAGTACACTAGAAGAAAGAATTCTATACCTTTTTTAGAAAAATGAATGAATATTGTGTAAAACATTAATAATGACGGAAAGATATACACATGCATACACACACAACAGTAGAATATAAGTTGGAAAGACGATGAATGGAGTTAATATTTTGAGGCCCTTGCTGTCCAAGGGAAGGGTAAATATATTGATTAACATTGGACTTTGGTAAGAACCTGTACATTATAATTTCTAAAGCAACTACTAAAAGAATAGAAACAATATGTAATTTCCAGATTACTGGGGAGTGGGGGCTAGAATGATAACAAGTAATCCAAAAGAAGCAAATAGAAGACCCTGGTAAAATAACAGAATTAAATCTAAATGTGAGTAGTTGCTTCCAGCGTAAATAGCATTTAAGTGTTCCAATTAAAAGACAAGGGTATCAAGTAAGATATTTTAAAAATCCGACTGTATACTGTTCATAAGAGACCCACCTAAAACATGAGGATTAAGAGATGTTGAAAGAAAAATGATGAAAAAAATAAACTATGCAAACACTAGGCAAAAGCAAGATTGTATAGTGTCAGAAAAAAATACAGTTTAAGGCAAAAAAAACCAGTACTAGAGATAATGAGTGTCATTTCACTTAATAGAGTTGGCAACTAGTTCCTATAACAAAACATTCAGTAGTTTATTATAAGCAAATTCGTTTCTTACACAAAGTCCAGTACCGATAGTCCTGTTTGACAGATTGCTTTCCAGATGGTCATTTGGGGATTCAGCTTCTTCTACCTGTGACTCTGCCATCTCTTAGGACTTGGAATACTCTGCAGGAGCCTCTGCGTTTGGGGGAGTATGGAGACTCACACCAGTATTCACGGGCTAGGCCTGAGAGTGGGGTACATTACGATCACGTTCTGTTAGGGGGAGCCCAGGTCGTATAACCAAACTTTGGTAAGAACCAAACTGCAGGGGAGGCTGGGAAATAACAATCTAGCTTTGTGCCCAGGAAGTAGAAGTAAGTTCGGTCAACCTGTAGTCTCTGTCGCGGTTTGTAATGGTAAAAGGTTCAATTCAAAAGAGAGTCATAATAATTCTCAATGTGGAGAAGCCTAATAATATGACTTCAGAGTATCCAAACTAGACTTTGCATAAGTACAAGGAAAAAAATTGAGAAATTTACAGTTATCGTGGAGATTCCAACACAAGTCTCAGTAACTGATAGAATAAGTAGGCCAAAAATTTAAAAAATTCTGTAAGCACAGATGTTTTACACAGGATCAATACCCTTGGTCTGATGTACGTATAAATAACATTCCATCCAAAACCTGCAACGTATACTTTATTTTCAGGCACATAGAAGAAATTTCTAAAAATTGACCAATACTAGGCCATAGTGCAATACGTTTCAAAGATTATAATAATACAGATTATAATCTCTGACCTCAGTGGAATTGAGCTATAAATCAGTAACAAAAAGATAATTATAAAATCCCTAAGAGCTTAAAAATAAAGGAATATTTTAAAAATATTCTAAGAAGATGACATAATGGAAGTTAGAACATGCTTTTAACTGGCTGAAAATGAACGTACTGTACATCAAAACTTGTAGAATGCAGCCAAATCTCTCTGTCCATGGAGAGAGATTTTATAGCTTTAGAAAGGTGGAAAAGCTGAAAATTAGTAGGCTAAGTATCACTCTAATTAAAAATTGGAAAAAGAATAGCCAAAAAAACCCCCAAAAAGCCCAAAGGAAGAAAATCAGAGCAGAATTCAGCAAATGGAAATTTTACAGTAGAAAAGAGCAACAAAGCACCCAGATTGGTTCTTTGAATAGTCTAGTAAAATTGACAAACGTCTGGTGAGATAAGGGAGAAAAAAGAGGAGGCACAATCAATGAAAAGAAAGGAAAAAAGAGAAGCTAATTTGGATTCAGTAGACTATAAAAAATCATAAAACATTATTAGAAATAGCATCATGTCAGTAAATTTGGAAATTTAGATGAAATAAACAAATTTCTTGAAAAATGTAACTTTCTAAAAGTAGCTGCAGAAAAAATAGAAACCTTCACTAGTCCTATAACCATTAAAAAAATAGAATCAGTAATTAAAATTTTTTAGGCACAGATGGCTTCATTGTTAAATTCCACCAGACTTTCAAGGAAGAAATAATTCCAATCTTATCCAAATACTTCCTCAGGATAAACCAGGGAACACCTCCTAATTTATTTTATGAGGTTATCATAACTTTGTTACTAAAACCCAATAGGGATAGTATAATTAGTGAAGTGTTTATAGCAGACAGGGACAAATAAATTACAGCTATTGATTTTTCATTCTCTTGCCAAAGAAACATTCAGAGTTAACATTTGGCAAGAACTGTAGTTCAAGTTTGGGTGATAAACTGTTTTGACTTACAAAATGTGATTGAAATAACATTGAGGCCGTGTGTGTGTGTGTGTGTGTGTGTGTGTGTGTGTGTGTGTGTGTGTGTGTGTGTGTGTGTGTGTGTATTATCGTGTGTTACCTTAATTGATCTCTGCGGCTTACTGAGTAGATTAAAACACATGTATCGGGGCTTCCCTGGTGGCGCAGTGGTTGAGAGTCCGCCTGCTGATGCAGGGGACACGGGTTCGTGCCCTGGTCCGGGAACATCCCACATGCCGCAGAGCGGCTGGGCCCGTGAGCCATGGCCGCTGAGCCTCTGCGTCTGGAGCCTGTGCTCCGCAACGGGAGAGGCCACAACAGCGAGAGGCCTGCGTACCGCAAAGCAAAACAAAACAAAACAAAACACGTGTTTTATAATGAGTGATATCAGTGAGGGCTATTTCTGATGTACCTGGACCTTAGCTGTTACAAGCAAAGGGGGATTTATTGATCACCTAATTGAAAAGCCTCAGGGCTGGCTGCAGCTGAGTCAGCTTCTTCCCCAGCATCTTCCTCCATTTTTGCTCTATTCTCAGAGAGCCTCTTCACTCCCATGTGCTCATGTTCAGGTTCTTTGGGAAAGAATGAAAATCTCTTTAAGTCCCAGAGGAGGAAGAAAAGACTCGATTCATTTTGACTTGGGTTGTCTGCCCACAGAGATGAAACAACTCTGGCCGGGAATAGGCTGCTCTTACTGGCCAGCCCCCCACCCCACCCTGACACCCGTCCCCTTGTGCCTGGGTGTTGGAACCAGTGTCTCTGGAAGCTGGTGGACTGAGAGTTGGGGGGTTACACCTGGTGAGAAATGGGCGTGCAGTAACCACCGGAAAAGTGAACGAATGCTTGGTTGCAGAATTAAATCTCCATTGCAGCAATTGTCAGATGTTGTCAAATTTCATGAGTTTTTCTCCTAAATAATTATAAAATTTTACATAATAAAGGATTCTTAGGACACCACTGCATAGCCATTCAGTTAGCAAGAATTAAAAATAGTGTGACAAATTTTGAAAACGTTGAGCAACAGAAACTCTCTCATACCTTCTTGTGGGAGTGTAAATTGTTACAACCGCCTGGGGAAGTAGTTTGTTTGGCCTTATGTAGCAAAGTTGAATATACACTTACCCAGTAATGTAGCAGTCGCACTTGTAGGTGTATACACTAGAGGAATATATGCCTATATGCCTAAGATAGTTGTGCCAGAAAGATCTCAGTAGTGCGAATATTTGCTCCAGAGCAGAAATTACCCAGGGGACGGGAGAATGGATAAGTAAATTGTGGTATATTGCATGATGGGATATTATACAGCAATGAAAACAAACAACAGAGCCAGCAACAACAATGGAGCAAAAACAAAGCAAGACAGAAGAAGACACGCTGTATGATTGTGTTTATGTAAAATTCAGAAGCTGGCAAAAATAAACTGTCAGAGCTTCGTGCCTAGGTGATAAATCTAAAGAAAAGCAAGGAAATGATAACCACAGTTAGGGTAGTTGTTACTTAGAGGCGGAGGAAAGGGTTTGGGATCAGAGAGAGGCACCCAACTTTTTTTTGGTTGCAACAGTATACCATTCCTTGGTCTGGTGGTAGTTGGACTAGTGTTTGCATGATAACCTTGTGAAACTGTACATACATGTTTCTTGTGCTTTTCTATGTGTAAATAATCCGAAGTTATCCAGACTTTGTAATTTATGTTCAACTCAAAAAATGCAGAAAATCCAAAGCACATGTTTATATAGATGGTTAAAAAAGTTTTCTCCTAAACTTCTTACTTTATAATTTTTTAGAAATTTCCATTTTTGAAATTCTGTTTTTAAAATTTTCCACATGTGAGTTAACCACGTATCTTACTTCCTAGGTAAGGGACTCCACTACATTATCTGAAGAAGGATAAGGTTGACGCTGCTTTGCTTTTGCTTTATTGAAATCTCTTCCCACCTGATCAAGCTTAGATACATCTTCTTACAGCATATGACACACAGGTACGTCACTAGAAAATTTTAATTTGTGTGGATTTCCTTCTTCAGCTGTTACTTGTTTGCTTTGCATGACAGTGAAGTAATTAAATTCAAAAACATCCTGAACTTCCTCACTTTTGGCTTTAGCAGTTTCATTCTGTAACAGGTGTATTGGACTGTCTTCTGCTTACATGGCACTGTATTTTGGTGTGCATCTGACTTTTTCTTTTTTTAAAACCAGCACTAAACTTTGCAAGTGATAGACATTACACCTGATGTCTTAGTAACGATAATGAGTTTGAAAACCAAGGTTAGCGGCATGCATCTCTGCCTGCCCTCTGAAAGCCCTGAGGCCCAGCCTTCCCTCGGAGGATGCCACTGCAGTAAAGGTGCCAGTGGCTTGAGGCTGGAGGCCTGCCCAGCTGAGTATTGCATCTTTTGCTTGCTCCTTAACCGTCTTTCTCTAGGAGTTCGAAAGGAAACAAAATACCCTGTGTTTTAATCTCTAATTTGTGATTGAGTGGCATTTTATACTTGAAATTAAGAACTCTTTAATATGTTAGAACATAAAAATGAATATGAAACAGGTTTGAAATGTTTGCATGCAAAGTAAGATTTAATACCTAGCTATTTTTGATAAATTCATGAGTATCAAGAAAACTGGTATTTAAAATTTTATTCATAATCACAGTACCATTCAATTTCCCCCAGTAGTCTCAATTTTTTTTAGTTTGTTTGAAGCAGGGTCCAAACAATTGCATTTAGCTGATCTGTCTCTTAAGTCTCTGTTAATCAATTGATTGCTCCACCCTATCCCTTTTCTTCCTTGCATTTTCTTTTTTGGAAAATCCATGCTGGTTGTTCTGTAGTCGGGGGTGTCCCTGTTTTGACTTTTGCCGTTTCCATTGAACGCATTCTTCTATCCCGTTATTTCCTGGGAGGTGGTAGGTAGATCTAGAAGTTCGACTGGCTCAGCCTTTGAGCACGTGCACTCGGAGGTGGTGGTGTGTCCCCTCACCAGGAGGCACTTGGATTCACAGTCATTAGGGGTTGTAAACGATGATAAGTTTCATCCTTTACTCTGCCCTTTTGTTTTTTTAATTTGGCTGCGTTGGGTCTTTGTTGCTGCGTGCGGGCTTTTTCTAGTTGCGGCAAGTGGGGGCTACTCTTCGTTGCGGTGCGCAGGCTCTAGGAGCTCGGGCTCAGTGGTTGCAGCATGTGGGCTCAGTAGTTCTGGCACGCGGGCCCTAGAGCGCACGGGCTTCAGTAGTTGTGACTCACGGGCTCTACAGCGCAGGCTCAGTAGATGTGGCGCATGGGCTTAGTTGCTCTGCGGCATGTGGGATCTTCCCAGACCAGGGCGCGAACCTGTGTCCCCTGTATTGGCAAGCGGATTCTTAACCACTGTGCCACCAGGGAATTCCCTGCCTTGATTCACTGAAATACTAACTGTTTGGTTACCCTAAGGGACAGTTCAAATAGGAAAGGTAGGACAAATGCCTGATTCTTTCTCTTTATGGGTTCTCAAAATAATGAGATGGTCTCGTAGCCGCTCCAAAAGTGACCAGGGATTAAGTATCAGTGTAAACTCCTGAATTTAAATATATGTGGTGTGTTTAATCCATTGCAGTTATTACTCTCATGGATGCTAGGATTGTGCCACTTTTGCCAGTGGAGCCTCTTTAAGTTGACTTCTTGTCCTTTGACGTGACCCGTAGCCTTCCTTTCCTTGGTCTCTGAAATGGTAAGATGTTTCGGATTCCTTTTGTACTTTTTCACCCCAGACCAGGAATTGGCTATTTCTCTAAGCAGCTCTGGTTCCCTCTTGTAGAAAACGGTACCTTGAGACCACAGACTGGGCACAAGGGATACTCGTTGCTGTAAGGCTGGTTATTGTCCTGGGCCTTTTTGATGGACAGCCAGGAAATACACTTTTTAATCATGAGTCGATACTGATATTTTTGTTTCAAATTCAGGATTATATAGTTTTTACTTCTTTGATTCCGTATTGATGTGTCTTTTCTCTTATGCTGAAAATCTTGGTTCCTAACGACATTCACATCATTACTTACTTGTTTTAACCTATAAAATAAACGTGATAGTTTTAAAATAATAATACCAACATATTACCAACCAGTGTATGATTACTGAAAACTGTTTGAGATTTTCTGCAGTTCTTTTTGTCCTCAGGGTAGATCCCTAGGGATGTTCTGCCGAATTGTTAAGTTTTAGCGTCACCTGAGCCAGTTCCTCAGTGTGCCACCAACTTGCTACACAGTTAGATTCACTTATTTTATTTTTATTTTAAGGAATAGCTTCTTTTTAAATTTTGCGTTAGACGTTTATAAAAAATATTTTCATGGTTACAAGTCAAAATAAAGTATTTTCAGAAATCTAGCTTTCATTCCTGATCTTTGTACCCTGTTTCTTCCCTCCTCCACAGTTAACTTTTTTTTTGTTTTTAGTTTATCTATTTGTAATATAAGTATGTGTGTGTGTGTGTGTGTGTGTGTGTATACCTACAGCCCTCTTTCTTAGAAAATGGTAGTATACAGTACAAGCTCTTCTCCATCTTTTAAAAAATTTTTTATTTATTTATTTAGGCTGTGCCAGGTCTTAGTTGCGGCACGTGGGATCTTTAGTTGCAGCATGCGGACTTCTTAGTTGTGGTATGCAAACTCTTAGTTGCGCCATGCATGCGGGATCTAGTTCCTGACCAGGGGTTGAACCGAGGGCCCCTTCATTGGGAGTGCGAAGTCTTACCCACTGGACCACCAAGGAAGTCCCTCTCCACCTTTTTTTTTTTTTAATTTAACAACATATCATGAGCTCACAGCATAGCAGTATATAGAGATTCTCCTCATCCTTTTTACAGCTGTATAGTATTCCATCATGTTGGCTGTACTATAGGGAAAAATTAACTTTAAAAAATATGTCGGCATTAATCAGTATATGTTTCTCCTGCATATAAATGTCATCAATTTTGCTCTTTATCCAATTTCAGATTTCTCAGTAATTTTGGGACGTTCCTTGCAAGTGCATCACTTGTCTTGGCCTGGTTTTCCTTATGTGTAAAATGAGAGACTTGGACTAGAAGCTCAGGATGGACTGTTTTAGCTGGCAGAGACTACAGATGAGTAAAATGAGCCTGAGAGCATCTCACTAGCGACAGAATGACCACCCCGTAACCAAGGCCACGGTGGTGATGGGGAAGTAGGTTGGAGGCCATGGAATCGACAGGTCTTGATGAATGGTTGAATGTCAGAATCAGGGAGGTAGGGACAGTTCTGCCTTAGGCAGCTGACCAGGTGATGGTGTCGCTCCCTGAGATGGGAGCAGGTTGTTTCTGAGTAGGTAGAGAGGTGAGCTGGACAGGAATGGGAAGCACTGAAGACGACAAATTCCATCTGGGCTGTGTTGACCATGAGGCGCCTGTGCAGTACGACAAAGTTACAGGGGTTGTCTCAAAGCTCAGTGAGTGTGGGGATCAGAGCCAGAGGCTCGTCTGTGCAGGTCTGATTGCCCAGCAGGAGAAAGAAGGGGATCTAGATCAGCACCTGAACAGCTCCTGCCTTTCAACCACAGGTAGGAATGGGAGAGTCTGCGAAAGAGATGGAGGAGCACAGAGCCAAGAGCCACTGATTTTGTAATTTCCATGTTGTATTCTAAAAGTGGTTTAAATATTGTAATCCACTCCTAAATGTGGCCATGTTTTATGCTTTTCACTCATATTTCCCAGTAAAGTCAATGCTCCAGGAAAATGAACCTTATCACACAACCTGCAGCCCAGGAGCCTCCAGGCCGGGCATGGCCTCAGGGCAGCATCCACTTGGAAAGGTGCGGGACCCCTCTTAGTTGCTTGTCAGGTGGACGGAGCCCTCAGCTCTTCTCCCGCCTTCCTTTCCAGATGGCAGGGCTCTGGCCCTTGGCCAGGAGAGGGACAGCCTTTTTGCACATAGTCAGAGTTGAATGAATGATTTTTTGAAAATCCTAAGTCATTTGAACCAAGCGCTGTTGGCAGTGTTGGGCCTCAAATAGCTATTGTTTTCCTAAAGGAAAGACGAAGTTTTATACTGTGGTTTTAATCAGCGTCTTTTCCAGCTGCATGCCTGTGTCCGTCTGTCTCTCTCCCTTTCTCTGTCTCCTATGTGGGGCTTTTCATCTGTGATTATGAGATGCCTATTTGTTTGGATGAGCATCTAGTCTCCCCTTGTCTTTGCTTTCCCAGCGGGTTAGCCACGCGCTCGCTCCCTCGGCAGAGTGTTTGGCATGAGGTATCACGAGAAGAGCCAGTGTGCTGAAATGTTTGCATAAATATGGATTGCCAGAACACTTTTTTTTTATCAGCAGGGCACACCTGTCTGTCTGTGGTCTTCTCCCTTCTCCCTTTATTGGCATCGCTTGGATGATGCTTTTAATTTCCCTCCTGGGCTTGATGTTGAGCTTGTTCTTCTGCATCTTTGTTGTGTTTAGTACTTTCTTGCTGGCAGGAGCCATTTTCTTTGTTTATCTGATGCTTCCCTTTTTTGGTTTTCCCCGGGCTTTCCAGTTCTTGGAACACCCTTTTGTCAGCAGATGTACATTTGTTTCCAGTTTCTAATCTCCAAGTAAAATGTACCTCAACTTAAATCACAAAAGTAGGGAACATAAAATAAATCATTAGGGTAATGAAGGCATAGAGGAAAGTGAAAGGAATCTAGTCCAATTCTTTGCTGTATTTCCAAGTACAGATATGCCTCGACTGTGAGAGAAGGACTTCCTGGGTAGCTGGCTAGAAACTAGAATTTTATGAAACGAATTTCTCAAATAGAGACTTTTTTCATTTGGGTAAAAATATGGCCTCAAAATACAGTAAATCCATACCTAAACATGTAGCAAACAGTAAATAATACAATAATAGAGTAATAACTCTACTCTACTGGAAGCTGCAGAATCAGAATTCTAGAACTGAGTACGCTAGACTCTGTGACAGGCCCTGGTCCGTGGTGCAGGCCCAGGACACCAGCTCCGAGGCCACTGCTTCCTGGGGCTTCTGGTCTTGCCTCCTGTTCGGTTCCTCAGAGCACACTGACTCGGGTGCTGTTCCTTGGTCGCACACTTTCCCTTCACTGTAGCTTCCTTTGCATTCTCTTTGCCTAGTGTATCTGTTGTTACTATTCAGCAGAACATTTTTCTTTATGGGTGTGGAAGCAGACATCCTCTCTCCAAACCTGCTGCTAGAATGAGGGTGGGAAAGTGAGGTATTGGCAGTGGCCCAGGGTGCTAACCAGAGGCATGTGTGTCCAGTCTGTGGGTGCCATAACCTCTGAGCCGCTTCTGCAGTCAGGCTGTTAAACATTCAGTCTGTTGTAGGTCCCTAAAAGTTGCCCCCTCCACCATCTCCTTAAGGCATTTGACTGAGTTCACATAGTTTTTCTTCATCAACACAATCATTATTATAAATATTATAGAATTTCATTAACCTATAATTGTTACATCTAAACTTTAGGATTAAGGTAGAATTTAACTATTTTTATACCCACATATAAATAAGTGAAATAAAGGTATTTATATTTTAATCAAGCAATCTAGTCAAAGGTTTCCACAGTCCCCCATTTTGGAAGCTTCCAAAGATGTGGCTTTGCTTATTTACCGCCCCTTCTGGCGATCGGCCTCCGTGTGGGGCACGCGCGTGATTCCTGGCCCACCTCCAGGGTGGTGTGAATGACCAGATGCAGTTGTAGATTAGAAATATCCATCACAGGTATTTTAGGAAAAATTAGCATTTTAATTTTATATGTTTGTTTTAGAGAATTATAATGAGAACCAAGGAACTTTTTTTTTTTGACAGTGGTTTTTAGTTTGGGGGTCTTTGAACATGGTATTAGCTCTTGTCACTGCACGTATAGCAGATACTGTTGTTCCGGCCGAGGATCAAGAGGTGGCTGACTCCAGTGGACACTCACTTACCGTCTACACTGGCATTCAGTGGGGTCCACGTTTGGTGTTTGCAGTTTTCCTTTGGCCACTAATTAGCTTTTCATTGTCTTCTAATAGTTTTACTCCTTTCCACTTCTGATTTTTCTATTAAAATACGTGCGATGATGTCAAATTCTTTGGATGTAAATATGAACAGAATTATATTACATCAAGTTTAAATGTGCTAGCCATTTTTTTATGTTGTTACTGCTATGATTATTTTTTGGCTGGGGTTAGTGAGGAGTGGTCATCAGGCTCTGTGATGAAGAAAGAGATTGGAGTGTCTAAGCTCCTTAGACATTTTATTTTTCATTAAAAAGTTTTTATTATGAAAAAATTCATTATTTAAACCATTCAAAATGTACAGTTCAGTGGTTTTTATTTAGTGTATATTCACAGGGCTATACAGCCATCACCACTGTCTAATTCTAGAACATTTTCATCGCCCCAAACGAAACTCCATACAGTCACTCTGTATGATTCTCCCCTTGCCTCAGCCTCTGACAACCACTTATTTACTTTTCGTCTCTGTGGATTTGCTTGTTGTGGACATTTCACACATATGGAATTATATGATATGTGGCCTTTTGTTTCTGACTTTTGTTACTTAGCATAACAGTTTTCAAGGTTCATTCATGTTGTAACATGTATCAGGACTTCATTTTTTTATGGCTAAATAATAGTACAGTGTATAGATACTTATAAATTTTGTTTATCCAGCTATCTCTTGATGGACATTTGGAATGTTAATATTTTTTGTCTATTATGAATATCGCTGCTATGAACATTCATGTACAAGTCTTCGTGTAAACATATGTTTTCACTTCTCTTGGGTTTATACGCAAGAGGAGAATTGCTGGGTCATATGGTAACTCTGTGTTTAGCTTTCTGAGGAACTGCCAAATTGTTTTCTATGGATGATGAACATTTTATGTTCAGAAATGTTTGAGGGTTCCAATTTCTTCATATCCTCACCAGCACGTAATTTTCCATTTTTTTAAATCACAGCCATCCTGATAGCTGTGAAGTAGTATCTCATGATGCTCAGTTTTTTTAATAGTAATTTTTTAAATTGACATAAAATTGACAGAACATAAAATTAACCATTTTAAATATTTTTTGATGTGGACCATTTTTAAAAAGTCTTTATTGAATTTGTTACAATATTACTTCTGTTTTACGTTTTGGTTTTTTGGCCATGAGGGATGTGGGGTCTTAGCTCCCCGACCAGGGGGATCGAACCCTCACCCCCTGCATCGGAAGGCAAAGTCTTAACCACTGGACCGCCAGGGAAGTCCCAAATTAACCATTTCAGAGTGAACAATTCAGTGGCGTATAGTACATTCACAGTGTTGTATAATCACAACCTCTCTATGGTCCCAAACGTTCTCATTCCTCAAAAGGAAACCCCTTACCCATTGAGCAGGCAGTCCTCATTGTCCTTCTCCTTATCCCCTGGACAGCCGCCAAGCTGCTTTCTGTCTCTATGGATTTACCTATTCTGTATATTTCAGATAAATGGAGTCATACAGTATGTGTCCTTTTGTTTCTGACATCTTTCACTTAGCATAATGTTTTCCACGTTCATCCATGTTATAGCCTCTATCATCACTTCATTTCTTTTTATGGCTGAGTAATATTTATCTCATATTTTGTTTACCCATTCATCTGTTGATGGACATTTGGGTTGTTTCTGTCTTTTGAGTATTGTGAATGGTACTACTGTAACCATGTGTGTGGGTATGGTTTGAGTACCTGTTTTCAGTTCTTTTGGGTATATACCTAAGAGTGGAATTGCTGGGTCATATGGTAATTTCATGTTTAACTTTTTGAGGAACTGCGAAAATGTTTTCCACAAAAACTGAACCATTTTGTTTCCACCAGCAATATATAAGGTTCCAGTTTCTCCACATCCTCACCAATTCTTATTTTACCTTTTTTTAAAAAAATTATACCCATCCTGGTGGGCTTGAAGTGGTAACTCACTGTGGTTTTGATTTGTATTTCCCTAGTGACGGATGACGTTAAACATCTTTTCGTGTGCTTATTGGCTATTTCTGTGTTTTCCTTGGAGAAATGTTTATTCACATCATTTGCCCATTTTTTAATTGTTGTTGAGCTGTCAGAGTTCTTTGTGTATTCTGGCTACTAGACCCCTATCAGATATGTAATTTGCGGAGATTTTCTCCCATTTTTTTGGTTGTCTTTTCTCATTCTTAAAAATTTTTTTTTTTAATTTGTTTTATTTATTTTTGGCTACATTGGGTCTTCGTTGCTGCGCATGGGCTTTCTCCAGTTGCAGTGAGCGGGGGCTACTCTTCATTTTGGTGCGCGGGCTTCTCATTGTCGTGGCTTCTCTTCTTGCGGAGCGTGGGCTCTAGGCACGTGGGCTTCAGTAGCTGAGGCTCGTGGTTTCAGTAGTTGTGGCTCATGGTCTCTAGAGCGCAGGCTCAGTAGTTGTGGCGCTCGGGCTTAGCTGCTCCATGGCAGTGGGGTCTTCCCAGACCAGGGATCGAACCCGTGTCCCCTGCATTGGCAGGCGGATTCTTAACCGCTGTGCCATGAGGGAAGCCCCTTTTCTCATTCTTAATAGTGTCCTTTTATGTACAAAAGTTTTCAAGTTTGGTGAGGCCACTTTTATCTTACTTTTTCTCTGTTGCTTGTGCTTTTGGTGTCATATCTAAAAATCCTTTGCCAAATTCAGCATCATTCAAATTTACCCCTATGTTTTCTTCTAAGAGTTTTAGGGTGTTAGCTCTTACATTTTAGTCGTTCATCCATTTTGAGTTAGTTTGTGTGTATGGAGTGAGATAGGGGTCCAAGTTCATTCTTCTGCCCGGTTACCCAGTTGTTTCAAAGACTATTTTTTTCCAACTAAATGGCCTTGACATCCTTGTCAAAAATCATTTGGCCATAGATGTATGGGTTTACTTCTGGACTCTCAGTTCTATTCCATTGGTCCACATGCCTGTCCTTATGCTAATATTACACTGTTTTGATTACTGTCATTTTGTAGGCAGTTTTGAAGCAGTAAGTTTGAGAAGTGTGAGTCATTCAACTTTCTTTTTCTTTTTCAATACTGTTTTGCTCTTTGGGGTCCCTTTTGCAGTTCCTTGTGAATTTTAGGATCAGGTTTTTCACTTCTGTAAAAGGAAGGCCACTGGAATTTTAATAGGGATTGCACTGAATCTGTAGATTGCTTTGTGTACTATATTAGTTAGCGTTCTCCAGAGAAACAGAACCAATAAGGGGTGTTTGTGTGTGTGTGTGTGTGTGTGTGTGTGTGTGTGTGTGTAGACATATTTATTATAAGGAATTGGGTCTCACACAATTATGGAGACAGGCAAGTCCCAAGATATGCAGAGTAAGTTGGCAACCAGGAGACCCAGTGGCTTAGTTCCATTCTGAGTCTGAAGGCCTGAAACCAAGCGAGACAAAGGCATAGTTCCTATCCAAAAGCCAGGCTCAAGATCCAGGAAGAGCTGACATCAGTTTGAGTTTGAAGGCAGGAAAAAAGCCAGTGTCTCAGTTTGAAGACAGGCAGAAAGAATCTTCCTTACTTGAGAGAGGGTCAGCCTTTTTGTTCTGTTCCTATTCAGGCCTTTGACTGAATAGGAGGCTCACCCACATTAGGGAGGGCAATCTGCTTTACTTAGTCTACCAATTTAAATGTTAATCTCATCCAGCACTCTCACAGAAACATCCAGAATAATGCTTGACCAAATATCTAGGCACCCTGTGGCCCAGAGAAGTTGACATAAAAAATTAACCATCACAAGTAGTATTGCCATCATAATAATATTATCTTCCAATCCATGTACATAGATTTGTTTTGGAACAAACAAGTATCTTGCCATTTAATGGTGTGTTCTTTAATTTCTTTCAGCAATTGTGAACACATATTTCCCCTTGTTGGTTAAATTTATTCCTAGGTAATTTATTCGTTTGGATGCTATTGTGTATGGAATTGCTTTTTAACTTTACTTTTCAGATTGTTTGTTCCTGTTGTATAGAAACACAAATGATGTTTCTTTGTTGGTCTTTGTACCCTGCAACTTTGATGAATTCATTTATTAGTTCTAGTTTCTTTTCTTGAGAATTCTTTGGGATTTTCTAAATCCAGGATCATATCATCCATGAACAGAGATGGTTTTATTTCCTTCTTTCTAATTTGGATGCCTTTATTTATTTTTCTTGCCTAATTGCTCTGAATAGAACTTTCAGAGTATAATATTAAATAGCAGTGGTGAAAGCATGCATCCTTCCCTTCTTCCTGATCTTAGTGCAAAAGCCTTCAGTCTTTCACCATTAAATGTGGTGGGTTTTTCATAGATATCCTTTATCATGTCAAGGAAGTTCCTTTTTATTCCTAGTTTTCTAAGGGTTTTTATAATGAAAGGGAGTTTGGTTTTGTCACATGTTTTTTCTACGCCAATTGAGATGATCATGTAGTTTTTTCCCCTTGCTCTATTTCTGTGGTATATTACATTGATTGATTTTTCTTATATTAAACCACTCTTGCTTCCCTGGACAAATCTCACTTGGCTGTGGTGTATAATACATTTAATATGCTTTGGGGTTTAGTTTTCTAGTATTTTGTTGAGAGTCTCCTTCATTTTTTTTTTTTTTGTGGTACACGGGCCTCTCACTGTTGTGGCCTCTCCCGTTGCGGAGCACAGGCTCCGGATGCACAGGCTCAGCGGCCATGGCTTACGGGCCCAGCCGCTCTGCGGCATGTGGGATGTTCCCGGACCGGGGCACGAACCCGTGTCCCCTGCATCGGCAGGCGGACTCTCAACCACTGCGCCACCAGGGAAGCCCCTCTCCTTCATTTTTGAAACGTAGTTTTGTTGGATAGAGGATCCTTAATGGATTTTTTTTTCTTTCAGCCCTTCAAATATATCATCCCATTGTCTTCTGTCCTCCATGGTTTCTGATAAGGTATCAACTGTTAATCTTATTGAGGAAATTCTTTTATGTAAGGAGTCACTTCTCTTGCTGCTTTCAGAATTCTTTCTGTCTTCCATCCATTCAATTCTAATGTGCATTAGTGTAGATCTCTTGGAGTTTATCCTGCGTGGAGTTTGTTGAGCTTCCTGGATGTGCAGATTAACATTTTTCATCGAATATGGGAAATTTTTGTCCATTACCTTTTAAAGTATTCTTTCCACCTTTTTCTCTCCCTCCTCTCCTTTCTGGGACTACCATAATGTATATGTTGGTATGATTGATGTTGCCCCACAGGTCTTTAAAGCTCCTTTCATTTTTCTTTATTATTTTTTCCTTCTGTTACTTAGACTGGATAAACTCAACTGTCTTATCTTGAAATCTCAATTGACCTGCCTTCAGGTTCTCTAATTCTTTCTTCTGCCTGCTTGGTTCTCCTGTTGAGCCCCTTTATTGAATTTTTCATTTCTTTTATTGTGCTTTTCAACTCTAGAATCTCCATTTGGTTCCTTTTAAATTTTTCTCTTTATTGATATTTTCTATTTCATGAGACATTGTTCTGATGGGTTTCTTTTTTTTTTTTTAATTTCTAAAAAAATATTTATTTATTTATTTATTTGGTTGTGCCAGGTCTTCATAGTGGCAGGTGGGCCCGTTAGTTGCAGCTCACCAGCTCCTTAGTTGCAGCACGTGGGCTCCTTAGTTGCGGCTTGTGGGCTCCCTAGTTGTGGCATGCAAACTCTTAGTTACAGCATGCATGTGGGGTCAAACCTGGGCATTGGGAGTGCAGAGTCTTATCCATTGCGCCACCAGGGAAGTCCCTGATGGTTTCTTTTACTTCTTTGGACAAAGTTTCCTTTATCTCTTTGAACTCACATAAAATCAATGATTCAAAGTCTTTGTAAGTCTAATGTCTGGGTTTCCTCCTACACAGTTCCTGATACTTGCTTTTTTTCCTGGGCCACACTTCCTTATTTCTTTGCCTGACTTGTAGTTTTCTTGTTGAAAATGGACATGTTGAATAGTATAATACGGCAAATCTGGAAATTAGATTCTCCCCAGTATTTGTTGCTGCTTGTTATTGTTTGCATAATAACTTCTTTGACCTAATTTTGTAATAGTATAGTAGTCAGCTAGTAATCAGACAAGAGATTTCCTTAAGTGCCTGGAACCAGAGTTATCTCTGAGTCTCTTCAGACAGGGTCTGTATGAGTATTGGGGTATGTTTTCAGCACTCGGCCAGGCAGTGGACAGCTTTGCCTTAGCATTCACTTCCTGCTTGTGCGGAACCTGAAGGTCAGCCAGGGGTGAGACCTTAGAGTCTTCTCAGGCCTTCCCTGAGTGTGCACACAGCCCTGGGCATGTGCTTGGCCTTTTAGAACCCCAGGAACATGCTGGTGCTTCTCAAAGCCCTTATTTCCCGGCATTTCCTGTCAGCCTGTTGGTTTCTCTATCATTTGCCTCAGCTGTGACTGGTTGCCCCAGGCATCAGCAGCTAATACATTTGTCTGTAGAGGTTTTCAGTATACACCCCCTGCCCCCTACCAGTAGCTGCCTCAGCACTGGGAGAGTCCTGAGTTCGGTGAAGTGAAGGCAAGCCATTTGAGCTGGTCTTCTTGGGAGCCACCAGACAGGTCATAACCTACGACTGAAATCCTTTGCAAATGAGATCTGTTCTGCTCCACCCACCCACCCCCAGCCCCCCACCAAGTACCTGTACTGGGATTGCAGGCTTTTATCTTCCAGGCCACTACCTCTTGGGGGATGGGACCAGGGTAAGGTAAAATGCCACAGAGCTCACTTGTTCTTGCCAAGGCTTCGCTTGATTAAGTGTTCCTCTGAATGTTGCAAGCTTTTGGTTAGTCTTTAGAGTTCCACAAAAGTTGTTTCTGACAGACTTTGCCAGCTTTTTTCTTGCTTTTATTGAAGGATGGACTTTTGGAATTCCTTACTGAGCCCTTTTCACTGACATCACTCACTAGTCTGTTCTTTTTTTTTTAATTTATTTTTTGGCTGCATTGGGTCTTCATTGCTGCACGCGGGCTTTCTCTAGTTGTGGCGAGCGGGGGCTACTCTTTATTGCAGTGCACTGGCTTCTCATTGCAGTGGCTTCTCTTGTTATGGAGCACGGGCTCTAGGCGCACAGGCTTCAGTAGTTGTGGCACGTGGGCTCAGTAGCTGTGGCTCGCGGGCTTAGTTGCTCCACGGCATGTGGGATCTTCCTGGCCAGGGATCAAACCATGTGCCCTGCATTGGCAGGCGGATTCTTAACCACTGCGCCACCAGGGCAGTCCACTAGTCTGTTCTTAACGTTGTGACCAATTTTGAGTTTGCCTAATTTATGTACACCCCACCTGATTTCTAAAAGGAAGTACGACGGCTTACAAAGGTAAACAGTATGAAGGATAAACTAAATTATTATTAAGGTTTGTGTGCCTGTTGGTTGGAGGGCATTCTAGTAAAAATTGTGTCCTCCCTGGTTGATGTTGAAAACTTTGGTCCTGCGGATAGAAATTTTGTTTCCCTTGCTGATCTTGAGGTTTTCACCCTCCCTGTTGCATAGATGGGAGGACATCTGAAGCAGATTCACCTCAGTGGTTGTCCTTCTGCATGACTTTGTATGTGGTCTTAAGGTGATACACCCCATCAGCATCCAACTATAGCAGTGCTCACTGTTGTCTTCCTCTGAGCTGATTGTGAAAAATCTGCCTCCAAAGGTGGTTTTCCTAAATCCAGAACTCCCTCTTCCTCAGGACACAATAGGTGGGTAATTGTGTTATTTTAAGACATTGTTCCTGTCGCCTTAGTTGTTTCAGGAGATGATTAGGTGATTCTTACACTTCAAATCAGAACTGACTTCTTGTAGTGACCTTGATCGCTGGCAGAGTCTGGGATTGTCGGTAAACCTGAGAGTGTTCATTCGTCCACCAGTCCTGGCACCTACCAAGGAGTCAAGCCCCTGCTTTCCTCGGTCCAGCTAAGGCCCACATCAGCGCCTCACTGATACAGAAGGGCGTGGGCCCAGGCCTGCCCACTGGGCCCTGCTCGGGTCCATCTCTGTCTTGAATAATCTTTTGTTTAGGAAGAATATTTTTTTCCTTGAGCGATATGAGTCTATTTGACATAGTTGGTGGCACATTTGCTACTTTTATTTGAGCAGAATATCCTTCTTTTGAAAATAATTCTGTGGTGGAATCAGAGCTGTTTTCTATTTTGGTTTCCTGTATACTAGGTCATCCCTTTTTCATCAGCATCACCTCACCCATGAGCTAATCTGAATATTTTTAAAAGGCCGAGATACAGATAAAGATTATCCTTTAAAAGGATACATTTGACTACATTAAAATTAAGAATTTCTCTTCATTAAAATACATAAATAAAGTCAAGACACAACCTAGGGGAAAAACATATACATATAACTAACAAAAGATTAGCAGTCAGAACATATGAATAACGCCTACAAATCAATATTTTAAAAGACCAATAACCCAATTAAATAGTGCAAAAGAGACGCAATCAGGCATTTCAACAGAAGGAAAATCACGAGTGGCCCATGAGTGTACAAAAAGATGCTAAACCTATTTAATTAATCAGAGTAAGGAAGAAAAGGGACCATCGTACCTGCTAGGTTGGCAGAAATTAAGATGTCTGATGATACCCAGTGTTGGTGAGGGAGGGTGTGGGTTAAGAGAAGCTTGTAAATTGGCCGCGCCTGCACCTTGCTAACCAGCTGTTCCTCTGCACTCTAGACGTAGAGTTCGGGGCAGAGACTGGCAGATTCCTTCTGTAAAGGGCAAGGTGGTAAACGTTCTAGGCTTTGTGGGCAGCGCACAGTCTTGTCACACAGCTGCCTTTGTTTCATTTGTTTGTTCGACTCTTTAAAAATCTAAAAAGCATTTTAAGCTCAAGGGCCTAACAAAAATAGGCTACTGAGTATCTTTGACCCATAGGTTATAGTTGCTGAACCCCAATCCCCTGGTCTAGGGAAACTTAGATGCGATGAGAGCCTCAGAACACACTGTCCATAATAGCAAAAACTGGAAGCAGTGTGGTAAGAAAATAGATAAGTACATCATGGAATATTATACTGCGGTGAAAATGAATGAAGTATGTCTACTATACACAGCAAACATGGGTAGATGTAATACTGATGGCAGAGGACTACATATGGTATATCATTTTTATGGGGTTAGAAACGGGCAAAAGTATGTTGTTTAAGAAGAAAAATATATGCTAGTAAGAAGATTATAAATACGAAGTTCAGGCTGATATTTACTTTTGGAGAGAGGCAGGAGGGCAGCTGAGGAAGGAGCACACAGGTCGACGGTGACCGTTAAATGGGCAGTGGGCTCTGGGGTTTTGCTGTTGTATTCTTACCTTGCATGTATATTGCACATAATCTCTTTTATGTGTCAGATATCACATAGTGCATTTTTTGAAAGGCAGGGAAGGATATCAGCCAGGGAGGTCTTAGATCCCCCCAGCCTGTGCTCCATGAAGCGGTACTTTCTGTCCCCGAGCTCTGCTGAGTTGATCACCTGGGAGGGAGGAGGGAGGAGGGAGGAGGGAGGAGGGAGGAGTCTCGGCAGCTGGTGGGCGGTGGCCGCCAGCACAGACTGAACGAGCTGTGAGAAGGACGGCTAGGAGTGGAGCCTGCTTTGTCCTGCGCATCCTCTTCCTTCCCCGTCCACAGCCTCAGCGCCCTGCTCAGAAATCAGTTGACCATAAGTGTAAGCGTTTCTCTCTAGACTCTCAGTTCTGTTTCATTGGCCGTATATCTGTCCTTACTTCCAGTACCATAGTATCCCGATTAATTTGTAGTAAGTTTTGAAATAAGGAAGTGTGAGTCCTCCAACTTTGTTCTTCTTTTTCAAGACTGTTTTTTCTGTTCTGGGGCTCTTGTACTTCCATATGAATTTTAGGTTTAGCTTATTAATTTCTGCAAGAAAAAAAAAAAACCAGCTAGGATTTTGATAGGGGTTGAGATGAATCTGTAGATCAGTGCGAGTAGTATGTTAAGTCTTCCAGTCCGTAAACATGGGGTATCTTTCCGTTATTTACATCTTTAATGTCTTCAACAACGTTTTATGATTTCCAGAGTACACATCGTGCCCTTCTTTGGTCACATTTATTGCTAGATATTTTATTCTTTTTGGTGCTCTTTTAAATGGATTTTCTTAATTTTATTTTTGGATTGTTCATTGCTAGTGTCTAGCAATAGAGCTGGTTTTTATATATTGATCCTGTATTCTGCGACCTTGCTGAACAAGTTTATTAGTTCAGCTTGGTTTTGGTTGATTCCTTAGTGTGTTCTATACACAAGATTACGTCATCTGAAAATAGAAATAGTTTTACTTCTTCCTTTCCAATCTGGATGCCATTTATTTCTTTTTTTCTCGCCTAATTGCTGAGAAGGGGCTTTTCAAAGAGGCTTTGAGCTGTCTAAGATGAGGAAACAGCGCGATCCCATCAGACTTCCTGACCCCAGCTGGAGGAGAGTGTATCTTCTCTGTATAGTGCCGCAGAGTTTGTAGAGGGATCCTCTGTATAATATATATCAGTGACGCCTGGTAATGCCATGAGAATTAGGGGTAGTAATTCTTTTTCACTTTTTCACGGGGACAGAAAAAGTGAGGCCCAGAGGACAAAAGCTGTGCCCAAGGACCTGCCTCAGGGAAGGGGCACCAGGCCGTCCTTCCCACCCAGACCCCTCAGGGCTGGATGCCCTGCCTGTCCGGCTCCTTCCCCAGAGCCCCCCGTTCCCGGTTCCCCTCCACAACCAGCTAACGGTGCTGTGTCTGCCTGCCCTCCTTCTCTCCTCCTCTGCTAGAATTGGAATCATACCACAAATCCCACTCAGGAAACCCCCCATCTCCCCCAAACAGAGGTGCTAGCCTCCTGTTTTGAAGGTCCGCAGCCCTTTGTAACCTCTCAGGTGGCGTTTCTCGGCGTCTGCCGCCGCTCGTACCTTTTAACCCTGGAGTGCTCACCTTCCTCACGACTCCCGCAGAGGCCTCTAAGGGTGGGACAGTCTCCTTCATCCCCGTGCCCTGCACGCGAGGCACAGAGCTGTGTGTGTTGTAGGTGCCCGGCTATCTGTTGAAATAAAGTGTGGTTGGCTTGGCAAACCTCTGCAGAGTTGCTCACCTGACGAAGGGCTCTCCCACTCGTGGAGGAGGCCGGCGGCTGTGCCCTCCAGCGTGGCATGGCGGTGCCTGCCGACAGCTCTGCAGAAGAACCTGAGATGTGCTCACCAACAAGGCCAGCAGTGCCCTCCAGAAAACCCGGCTGTGGCCGAAACAAAGTCGGGAGCATCAGTGTTTGAGTGAAATGAGCTACTGTCCTCTAAAATAATGTTTATTAGTTTACTAACCATTGGAGGAAGTATACAATGGACAGCCTTTTTAGAAAGATGTTTGGTAGTGATTTTATATATATGTGTGTATATATATATATATATATATATATATATATATATATATACACTTCTTTAATTAATTTATTTTTGGCTGCGTTGGGTCTTTGTTGCTGTGCGCGGGCTTTCTCTAGTTGCGGCGAACGGGCTTCTCATTGCGGTGGCTTCTCTTGTTGCAGAGCACGGGCTCTAGGCACGTGGGCTTCAGTAGTTGCAGCATGCAGGCTCAGTAGTTGTGGTTCGCAGGCTCTAGAGCGCAGGCTCAGTAGTTGTGGCGCACAGACTTTGTTGCTCTGTGGCATGCGGGATCTTCCCGGACCAGGACTCAAACCCGTGTTCCCTGCAGGCGGATTCTGCAGGCGGATTCTTAACCACTGCACCACCAGGGAAATCCCGAGCAGTGATTATGTATTTTAAAACGCACATCATCTTTGACCCAGCAGTTGGGTTGCGCTGTGTGCTTGCCTAAATGTACAAAGATGCATTCAGGAGTGCTCACTGCAGTTTGTTTATAATATAAACCAAACCCAGCCTAGCTCGCCATGAGTAGAGGTGGTAAACCACGCAGTGGAGTGCTGTGCAGCCCTTCACGATAACGAGGTGCATCTTTACATGCTGATGTGGAAAAGTGCCCAGGACACACTGTAGGTGACGAAAGAAAAGCTGTAGGTTAGTTTGCATGTGCAGCACAGCTTGTGTAGAGACACGTTTTCCTCTGTGTGCATTTGCTGTTTTTGGACATCTGCACAGTCGCACCGAACACCCAGGGGAGCGTCTGCCTCTGGGTGGTTGCAGTCCCGGAATCTGGTACTTACTCTTTACACGTTACCCCCACGTCTAGTTGTTGTTTTCTCTGTGAGCGGGTGCTGTTGTTACAAAGAAATCTTACTGTCCCCTCATGTGTCAGGCACTGCCCACAGCATCAGGCATATCCACTTTTGGTTTTAGTCTTACATTTTAAAGTGTATGACACTATGTATAAATGTCACGGATTAACCAAACCCAAATGGTACCCATCTTAAACAGTTACTTGGTAATATTCTTGGTTAGATTTTAAATTGAAATATAATTCACATACCGTAAAATTCACCCCTTTAAAGTGTCCAGTTCAGTGGTTTCTAGTATATTCACAGAATGTGCCGTCATCCCCAGTATCCAATTCCGGAACACTTTGATCACCCCAAGAAGCCCTGTTCCCATTCGTAGATGCACCGACTCCCCCCAGCCCCTGGCAACCGTGCATCTACTTTGTGTCTCTGTGGATTTGCCTATTCTGGACACTTCACGTTTAGATAGTTTTCTCCGTCCTTACTTGTGAATATTAGGTAAAGGAGGTCTGGTATTTTTCTTGTTCGTGCTGTCTAAGCACTGTAGGGCCTCTTTCCCTCCTTCCCCAAAGGCTCGTTCTCCAGCCAGCAGCTTAGCTCAGGAGTGGGCCGTGCGTGGGCCAGGATGCGGGACCCTGAGCAGGACTGTGAGAGGCCCCTGGGGCCCGCTGCAGAGCTACCCACGTCAGCGCCTCACATTCCAGGTGAGTCCTGGCACACCTGCTGGCCGCAGGCTGTGCTCTGCCTTTCAGGACAGGCTGCTGTGACGTTCTCCTTATGTTCTTCGGATGCTTGCATCCGTTCGCTTATCTTAAGCAGCCTATAAAACCAAGGATCTAAAACTATATTCTTCATTTGTCTATACAGAGTATGACATGTTATAGGTAAAGGAACATTTATTATTTGTCATTAACTTGATCTTGGGGTAATTGTCTCTCATATTTGAACTAGGAATTCACCTCCAAAGAATCAAACATTTCTCACTAAAAACTTTATTGAACACACGGCTTCTTTACGCACTATAGGATAAAATACTGAACCAAAGTTGCAAGTAGCTTATAATCTAAGCAAGGGTTTTCAAGATATGAAGCTATGAGATCAGATGTGAAATCTGAAGAGTTTTCTTTTCCTGTGTTTTTTTGTTTTTTTTTTTTTCTGGTTTCACAGAAACACAGTTTGGTATGAGTGGCTCAGACCTCACCTTTCCCTCTATTTGTTAACTCAACAAATGTGTATTTTTGAGTTGAGAAAAGATGAGAACCTAATACCCATCAGACACTAGCGATTCTGGGTGCCTGGTGTTTGTCAGTCAACAGAACAGATCCAAACCCACGTTGCTGGGGAGCTTGCGTCCTGCCACAGGGAGATAGGCAGTGAATAAACCATAAACGAGCAGTCTTAGGAGGACGGACCAAGGGGTGGGGTGTGTGGGCTGACCAGGGTGGGCCTCCCTGAGGAGGTGGGAGGGGCGTTCCCGGCGGGGAGCTGTGGAGCCAGGGTCAGCCTCTGCAGAAGGGCGGGGGGGCGGCCAGTGGCAGCAGATCGGCTCCTGGTTGACCCTTTTCCCTGACGGTCACCTTCCTACTTAGCATCTTGATGAACAGGATTCTAATCAACAAGTTGGTGAGCAAAGGGTTGCTGGCCTTTTGGGGTCATTTTGAAATCTTCTTTGTTTTGGTTTCACAAATAGATTTCATAGGAGGCTCCCACACTTTGCACGATACTGTGCTATTTTGTTAAAAGTAACCCAAGTGTGGCTGAAACACCAGGTCATTTACGTGTCACATGTACTGCTGCCTGAGTGGTTCCTACACATCCCAGCTACGAAACGTTCGTTCCCACAGCCCCAGGGAGAGGCAGGAAGAGGTGGCGTGAGGAATGAGGCTGGGGGAGCTGGGCTCTGCCCGCAGCCCGCCTGGGCACCCTGGGGTCTAGGGTGGGGTGCGCCCTGGTTCCCGCAGAACCCGAGTCTGCGGCCCGGCCCGGCCGGGCCCGGCTGGCGAGGAGCCTCAGGCTGAGGAGGGCAGGGTGGGGACGCGGGCGGATGCCCACAACCTTGTGAGGAGAAAGAATTTGGCCCTTATTTTTGTCAGCAGCAGAAATAGATGAATTGAGCAGAAGCACAGCGCAGTCTTGAGAGGCCTGGTGAGCTGTGAAAGAGCCTTCTCTGCAGGGCCACCAGATGCGCTGCTGCCGAGGCTGCTGGGCCTGGGGTCTTTGTGGCTGGTCTCCAGGCACCTCCTACTTTGCCTGGCGACGGGGACTCGCAGGTGGGGACCAGCCACCTGTGCGCTCCCAGAAGGCAGAGGGCATGGAGACCCAGCCCGGTGTCCCCTCCACCGGCCCACCCCGGGCACGGGGTCCCCACAGACCCAGGAAGCACCTCCCAAGGCTGCCGGGCGTAGGCTCGGTGCAGGGGCCTGGGCGGGTGCCGCCCCTTGGGCGGGCAGAGTGCGAAGGACCCCGAGGGAGGTGCCATCGCTGGTGAGAGGAGCGGGTCCGGCCTTGGGCTCCACGGTGACACTGCCCTGGGTCGGGTCGTATCACCTGGCAGCGCAGCGAGGCTCACAAGGAAATGAAATTGGCTGAGAGCAGCTGCGGCTCCAGCCACGCCATCAGAATGATGCATAGAATTTAAAGTTACGGCAGAGTATCATCTGTGTTTTAAGTTAAAGAGCCTTGATAATGCAGTTTGTACCTTGTAGCAGGTGCTTGGGTGGGAGGTGTGTCTGATGGCGGCGTCCTGCTCCGTCAGGTGCTGGAGGCTGGAAGGGGCACCCGTGTGTCCTCGAGGCTGAAGGAGAGCGCTCGCACTGGCTCTCCCGGGCCTCCCGTCAGCACCCTGTGCCTCCCGGCGTGTGTCTCTGATGGATGCCCCCCCCCCGCGCCCCGCAGGATGGAGCCGAGTAAAAAGCTGGACGCAGCCGGCACCCTGCCAGCCAACCCCCCACTGAAGCTGCACCCCGACCGCGGCGCCGGGCCTGCCGTCCTGGTCCCCGAGCAGGGGGGCTACAAGGAGCGCTTCGTGAAGGCCGTGGAGGACAAGTACAAGTGTGAGAAGTGCCGCCTGGTGCTCTGCAACCCCAAGCAGACCGAGTGCGGACACCGCTTCTGCGAGACCTGCATGGGCGCCCTGCTCAGGTGGGTGCCCCAGCGCAGGGGACCGGGGCCCGGCCCGCAGACTCAGGGAGCCCCTCCCCAGCTTCTCCAGCGAGGTCTCGGCCCTGGTGCCCGGGTCTCCATCTGCGTGGCCAAGTTTTGCTGGAGGCGCTCACGGTATGGGGAGGAGACATCCCATCTGCAAATGACGGTGGGGCCCTTTGGGGTGAGCGCCTGGGGGCTGGGATTGGGGGACAGGGCGATGGGAGGGATGGGCCAGGCCGAATCCAGTGAGTGTCAGGGAGCCCGCAGCAGCCCTCACGGGCCTGTCAGCTGGGCATTGATGCCATTTAGAATCACGGGCGTCAGAGAGGCTGGAGTTTTACAGCAGAGCTAACGTTGGCTGAGAGAGCACCTTCGTTCATCCCACAGTTATTTCCTGAGCGGGGTGCCAGGCACTGTGCTCAGCCTGGGTCCCCGGCAGCGGACAAGGGCCGGCAAGGCTGCCCGCTGCTCCTCTAGACCCACCACTGAGCGCAGCCTCTCTCCCGGCACCCTCCTTTGGGTACTTCCCACCGTGCGCTTATCCACTCATCCCCAACAGTGAACTCAGCTTCGCCAGCTGAGTGGGTAAAATAACTCTTGGTTGGAGCTTAGTGATGGCAGAGCAGGCTCAGAGCACCTGATTTCCCTGCACTCTGGCGCCGCGGAAGCGGCCGGGGGCTGTTGCTCTCCTGGTTTCGGCCCTTCTTTGCTTCTTGAGCTCCTCCTGTTCTGTGTTCTGCAGGTGTCAGGGGATCCCGCCCAGATGCCACTCAGCCCCAGGGTCTAAGGGTGTGAAAAGATCCCCATGATTAAAACAGTTTGGCGCAAGCTCCATATTAACGTAGGCTGAATGAGTGAGCTTTTATTTTAAAATGCGTTAATTTCCTCCTGCACTGACCCTCGGCCCTCCTGCCCCTCCGCAGGGCCCCAGTGCACTCGTGCCCACCTGCCCCCTGCTCCTGAAGCCTCTGCTCCTGCTCCCTGGCCTGGACTCCTGGCGCCTTTAGGGGCCCTGGCAGTAGGGAGCGCTCAAAATTAGTTTTTATTTTTAATCTCTAGGAGGTGGTTTCCAGGCCCGGGATGGGGTGAGAATCAAGTCCAAAACAGGGCAGCGTGGGAGCAGTGGCTGATGTCCTGAGTTTGGGGACAAGAATAATGTAGGAGACCAGTGGTTTCTTTAGACAGGGTCAGCTTTAAATCCCCACACTGTTCAAGTCCACGGAATTGCATCATCCTTTCAGTACACTGTGAAGGAAATAGCCTGTGGAGAAAGCCCTGACTGTGCTTATAGAGCAGAACCGTTCAGAGGCTTTCCCGATGGCTGTGGACACTCAGCTGAAGAGCCCCTTCACAGAGAGCTGCTTTTGGTTTCTGAAATAAAATCTCACCTTTAATTGAAAGGGACTTTCCAAGAGGGACTGATCTAGGCTGTTCTGCTTAAAAACTTCCTTATGAAAAATTACTATTAAAAGAAGAATTTTAACCCTTTTCTCCTATTTAAACCGTATTTAAACCAAGTTCGCTGGGGCATCCTGAAGCTCTGGTGGCTGCTCTGAGCTTCGCATGGCAGACATGTGACCCTAAAGTGAACAGTTCACCGTATCCAGTGGGTTCAGATGAGAAGGTGGCTTTCACTCTAACACATTTACTGTGTGTTTCCCCTCAGCTCCTCCAGCCCGAAATGCACTGCGTGTCGAGAAGGCATCAGCAAAGACAAGGTATTCTTGGTTTTTAATAAATTATTTTGTCACCGTTTTGCGCTGGGTAGTGCCTCCTGCGTAGTTTGCATCCAGTGCCCTGGTTCCGAGTTTCTCTGAGTTGACAGCTGATGGAGCAGGGTCGAGACAGGGGACTGTGTCATGTAAGCACCGGGACGGACGGGGCAGATCTGCTGGGCAGGTCCCCAGCCGCGTGACCCCCGAGCCTGTCTCCTCACCTGTGTCGGTAATGGGTTCACTTCCCAAGACCCCCAGGTGGGTGAGGAGTAAGTAAAGTGCAGAGATGTGCACTGTCGTCTCGGGTCTTTATCCCAGATGCCTGCGCTCTACCTTCAAGCAGTGCTAGTCTGAGGGGTTCCATTGGATTTGCTCCCTCCCTGCCCCCAGGCAGCGTCTCGAAGTCATTAAGACACGTGTGAGAGTTCAGCCCTTCCCTCCCCCACGTGGCTGAGGTGCCAGGAAAGGCTCACGAGGGTCCTGCAGATGAGCACGCGGGGGCCCTGGGTGCCCACCAGCTTCGAACCGTGGGCCCTGAGCCCTTGTCACCCATCCCTGTGGCCATCCGGGCCCTGCCAGGCCCTGCCAGGCACACTTCTAGTTTGAAACGACTCGTTCTTGAAGTACTTAAAATATCAATAAAAATATGTGGTTCTGAAATTTTGATGAATGAACCGAACAGTTTTTTAAATGTAGGTCATTAAATTGTACAGTAAAATTCTCACTCTGGGCTTTTCGCATGGCCTTGTTGTTAAGCAGCACAGGTGAGTGTGGTGATTCGAGGGTTGCTGGTGACAGGTGCCCGTGGGCTGCCAGGACGGGGCATCTGGTGTCACCTGCTCTGGGCGGTTCAGAGACAGAATTGGCCGAACGTCCGTGTACCTGTTCTTCCTTAGCATTTACCTGCCACTAAAGACTTCACTTAGCTTGGAAGGGGTTGTTTTTAAGAAAAACAAATCACTCAGTTCTACCTCTTGTCTTAACATGGCAACCTGTTAACTTGTTAACATGTATCTAACCAATGTGACCAGGAGAAAAGGTTGAAACAATGGGCTAAGATGAACTTTTTAGTGTCTCATTTCATTATTCGGAGTTATTATCCTTATTTTTCAATGGCATTGCTAGCTGAAGAAGAATTACTAGATTTGTTGAAGAATCATAAATGAGACTGACTGAAGCCATGGATCCTCGTGGGAAAATGTGGGGTTGGTTGGGCCCCGGGAGACCGAGATCAACCCCTCGGCGGGTCACTGAGGATAGTGGCCACCCTGGGGCCTCCACTTCCCCATCTGTAAAATGGGACAGTTGTAGTAATGATACTAGATCTTTTTCAGTTCTAAAATTCTGTACTTTTATTATTCTGATATTTTCATTCTATGTTTTTTCTCCCTAAAGGTAAATGATTTAAGAAACTTAGGGAATTCCCTGGCAGTCCATTGGTTAAGACTTGGTGCTTTCACTGCCGTGGACCCAGGTTCGATCCCTGGTTGGGGAACTAAGATCCCACAAGCTGTGAGGCATAGCCAAAGGAGAAAAAAAAAAAAAAAAAAAAAAAGGAAAGGAACTTAATGGCACAGAAAGGAAGCTTATTTATTACTGGTTAAAAATACCTGTTCTGTTTACTTTAATATCTAAAATTATGACCTTTTTTAAAAAGTCGTGTTTACAAAAGATTAGATTTGACTCCAAATTAGTTTATTTTTAACTCTTAACAGCTGTTGTTTCTATTTCTTTTCTTGTGGAGTCTAGAAGGGCCTATTGAGCTCCCTGTTCCCCCTGTTACTGTGTCAGCGTGTGGGCGTTTCTTAGAAATGCCTGAGGAGGAGGACGGTGTAGCTTGTGTTGTTAGAAGGAGTGAGAGTATTTGTTTTCCAAGGGAAAAATGAAATTAAAGGGAGGTTTTCATTTTCAAAGGGAAACATTTTCATTATTGGATTAACCGCAGTCTTTGCAACATATATTTTTAAAGTTTCTTGGGCTTCGTTGGTGGCGCAGTGGTTGAGAGTCTGCCTGCCAATGCAGGGGACACAGGTTCGAGCCCTGGTCTGGGAGGATCCCACATGCCCCGGAGCAACTGGGCCCGTGAGCCACAATTACTGAGCCTGCGCGTCTGGAGCCTGTGCTCTGCAACAAGAGAGGCCGCGATAGCCAGAGGCCCGCGCACCACAATGAAGACTGGCCCCTGCTTGCCACAACTAGAGAAAGCCCTTGCACAGAAACGAAGACCCAACACAGCCATAAATAATAAATAAATAAATAAAAATTTTAAAAATGTTTCTTACGTAGCAGGCTAATGCTTTCTTCTTGGTGAAAAATGAGTTATTAGTGACATAACCTTAGGAGCAAGAACCAAAATAAATGTTTTACAAACCATCTGCAAAATATTATCTTTTACAGTAGTTTCTCTCTTTCTCTGGCAAGGATCTACAAAGGCATCAAGTTGTAGCGGGCTCTGCCCTGGTCCCTTGGTGGGAGGTCCCACCTGCGGCAGTGCTGGTGCCTGAAATCTCCAGGATCCAGATGTGAACTTGGTCCTGGTGTGTCCTCGTCTTGAGTGTGTCAGAGTTAATCCAAAATGTGTGCTGCTCCAAAGTGATCTTCAGTTGTTCCGTATAACTTGCTTACTTTTGGTTTATTTAATAAAAGGTGGTAGTTAAGGTTTTATTATTTAAATTGTGTCCCTTAGTGGGGGTGGCTCCTTCATTCTACTTAGATTAAAATAGTTCTTAATGCTTTCTGAGGCCCACTTAAGGGATGTTCTCATGGTATTTTTACAGTGGTTTTGCCTTGTCTAAAGTAGCAGCATGTGGAGATTAAGAAATATTAATCCTCTAAAATAGCTAACTTTCAATTTCAGGTGTTTAAGGATAATTGCTGCAAGAGAGAGATTCTGGCCCTTCAGATATACTGTAGGAACGAAGGCAGAGGCTGTGCAGAGCAGTTAGCACTGGGGCACCTGCTGGTAAGTGGGGATGTGATGTGTCGGCTTTACATCCAGAAATACGAGTCCCTGGTCAGTACGATGTGGCCCCTTAAGATCATGTCTGCATTAATCTTTCAGACACAACCAACTATGAAAGCAGTCAGAGCCATTTAGGTATGAAATGTTATTTTTAATGACATCATAGGCAGAATTGTCAGTTGGTTTTTGAACACCCCACCCTATTTAGAGTAGAAAAATCTGAATTGAATTTTGACTGTAGAAGGCCCATTAAAACCTTCTCCTTTTTATAACCATGAAATTCCACGTAACTTCTTATGTTTTTCTGATTAGTATCATATTTTATCCTGGAAAGATATTTGAATTGGGATAAAACAAAGTCCTTAGCAGATAACCATTTATTTATCCAGGAAGAAAAGTTAATTGACTTAATTCTTCAAAAGCAATATAGTTTGAGTAATCATTAAATGGAACATGAAATTCAGTGTCTCTAGATACATTTGTCACTCTTCTCTGTGAAAAGCTGATCTAGCAGCAGATAGAAACATTTTTGTGGGATTTAATTGCATAGAGGCTAGAATTTGGTATTTCAGATTTGAGTTTTGCCGATTAAGAACTTTGAATTGTCTCACAGGTGCATTTGAAGAATGATTGCCAGTTTGAGGAACTTTTGTGTGTCCGTGCCGACTGCAAAGAGAAGGTGCTGAGGAAGGACCTGCGTGACCACGTGGACAAGGCCTGTAAATACCGTGAGGCCACGTGCGGCCACTGCAGAAGCCAGGTCCCGATGATAACGCTGCAGGTGCGGTGTTTTCTTGTCTCACCCACCTTCTACTCCATCCAGATGTCGTTTGTCCGCAGGATAGCTTGTTAAATGACTATTCTAACAGAAATAAAGAGAAAAGATAGGGGTAAATAGCAATTTTCATCTGACTTTATTTCAGAGTTAAGCTTCATTTGTTTTGCCCATTTTGATTTATGCAATTAATTTTCCATTGCCTAGATTGACTGCCATTTGGGGTGCCCAAAAAATGAAGACCGATTATTCAAAAAAGGTAGAATTTTTCACTTGTGCCAGGGAATAGCCTCTAAAATCTTGTTGGATTGCTTAATCATTTTACGGCTCTGTGACATAACCATCACTTCAGCAGGGTAATTTATCCTGCAGTATTGAAGTGCAGCGGTCTCTCCTGGAGAGAGATGAGAATTTAAAATGTTTTCACGCCTCCATTATTTTGGCACGGTTTTATATTGTGCGCATGTTAGAACCCGATCACTTATATGTAAATCAAAGAGAAACAGGTGTTGGGATGGAGGACAAACTTTAAAAAGAGCCAGTGGTGTAGAGACCCTCAGATATTTGTCTGTTTGTTGAATACGTATTTACTGCATACCTACTGTGTGCTGGGCACTGTTCTAGGAGCTGCAGGTTCAGTGGTGACCCTCCTCTTCCAGTGGGACGAGATCATAAGTACTATGAAGACAAACTGGTAACAGGGGAGGAGGGGTGATCAGGGCGGGCCCTTCTGAGGCAGTCAGGACGATGCAGGAAGAGCACTGGGGCAGAGGGAGCAGCAGCGGGGGGGCTCAGGCTCCAAGATGGAGCAGACTCAGCAGGTAGATTTCCCCTTGCACAGAGCAGAGGCGAGGTGCGAAGTTGACGGGGGGGCTGCCTTGAGCAAGGGACAGATGCGGTCATAGTTAACGCAGAGCCAGTGGGATTAGCCGATGGCTCGAGTATGGAGTATGAGCTTGGAGGATGCCCAGCGTTTGTAACTAGAGCAGCTGGACCAACCGGAGTGTCCTACCGAAGTGGGGCTCAGGGGAAGAGAGGAGGCTTTCGGGGGGATAGGGAGTGGTCTGGGCCGTAGGTATGTGTAAATAGGTGGTACTTGCAGCTCTGGGACTGGAGCGAGTAGAGAGAAGGGCCAGAGTCGGAGGACAGAGGCCTGGGGCACGTGATGCTTACAGCATACTAAGAGGGGGAGGTCGCCCAGCAAAGGCGTGGCCGGCGTGGAAGGGTCAGGAGAGTGACGTCCCAGAGGCAGGCGGAGCTGCAGGGTGTGTGGCGCGGGTGCTGCTGAGAGGCTGGGCTTGGAGGGGCTGGGAATTGGCTGCCGGCCGAGGCAGGATGGCGACTGGTGGGTCACCAGATGGGGGGGGACCGTGGCAGAGCAGCCAGGCGTGAGGGCCACAGTCGAATTCCTGGTGGATATTCGGGAGTACTTTGACCAAAATTTAGGAAATTTTCTGTGTTATTCTGTATGAAATGAGATGTATTCTACAGTCTCCGTTTTACCTTACCTTGTATAATTTTCCTTTGCCTGGGATTCTTCCGTCGTGAAATCTGTTCCCTGTATGATTCTCTTGTCGTTTCCAGTTACTAGTAACCTTTAACAGCTGTGCCCTCCCCTTTGAAAACTAGCAGTAGTGTTTCTCATTTCTTCAGCAATTAAATTCAAGTGAATGAGACGGTGCACCCAACGAGCAATACTCCTGACATTACACGTTACTATGTTGCTATCAAAGTTACACTTTGCTTCTTGCCCAAAATCAATTACCTTTATTTGCAGGATAGAATCCAGGAATTAATTTTCATCTGAGAAAGAATTGTAAGCATGTCAGTTAAACAGCCTATGAGTAACCAGCTCTGGGCTCCAGCCGAGGCTTAAAGAGGTTGGTTTTGGAATAACGGCATCACACATGGAGCCATGAAATGTTTGTTGACTGCTCTTGGGCGCCAGACCCTGAGCTAGTTGCTCAGGACACACAAAAGTAGATTGCAGTCTCTCCCCTTCCTTTCACGGTCTGGTAGGGGAGACAGTCAGATATACAATTATGTACATGGTGGTACGGGAAGAGACAGTTAAACATGGCCTGATAGGGTCCAGGAGGGCTTTGGAGAGGAGGTGGCGTTTGCTCTGATCTGGGTCTTCAATCTGTTGACTGCAAACAGGAGAGAGAGACACAGCAGGTGCAGAGGCACAAAGTGGTAATTACCAGTTTGGGACCTGAGTTGTGCAAATTAAATTAAATCTTACTATGCTTTTGTGATGAAAACTTTTAAAACTGTTTTATCAGTGTTGACGCTGCAGCATGTCTTGGGGCAGATGTTACTTTCTGTCCACCTGTGATAACTGTGAGAGGCGCCCTGCGTGGGCTCGCTGCTTGTGCACCAGCCGCCGGCTCCTGGGGCCCTCGGCGCTGGCAGGCGGCCACACCCATCCGCCCTTGCTCACCCACCTGGAAGCGGCCAAGACTCCCCCCGGGCCCCCGCCCTGTTAGCAGTGGTGGGATCTGGCTCCCAAGTCTTGTTCTTTCAACCCTCACAGTCTCATCCTCTCAGGCCTTAAGGTTATTTTTAAAAAGAGCCGTTGCTTAACTTAGGCCTGAAGCCCCAGTTCATCCTGACTTTCCTCCCTGTCCTGCATTTTGTGGTGTGACAGATATATCAAGTGTTGATAAAATGTAGGTTGATAAAGCGCCGAGACTCCAGGGACTTCGCCTTTCCAGCGCAGGAGGTGCGGTTCAGTCCCTGGTTGGGGAGCTAGGATCCCGCAGGCCTCGCGGCCAAGGGGCCAGAGCAGAAGACAGAGGCAATGCTGTGGCAAAATTCAACACAGAGGGCTTCCCTGGTGGCACAGTGGTTAAGAATCCGCCTGCTAATGCAGGGGACACGGGGTCAAGCCCTGGTCCGGGAAGATCCCACATGCCACGGAGCAACTAAGCCCGTGCGCCACAACTACTGAGCCTGAGCTCTAGAGCCCGAGAGCCACAACTACTGAAGCCCGTGCACCAAGAGCCCATGCTCCACAACAAGAGAAGCCACCGCAGTGAGAAGCCCTTGCACCGCAATGAAGTGTAGCCCCTGCTCACCGCAACTAGAGAAAGCCCACATGCAGCAATGAAGACCCAATGCAGCCAAAAATAAATAAATTTTAAAAAAAAATTCAACACAGACTTTAAAAATGGTTCCCATCAAAAAAAATCAAAAAACGCACTGATCCTCTGGACCGTTGCAGTTCATGTGAGCATTTCTTTTCTATCTTTAAACCATGGTACCGGCAGCTATTTTCAAGTTGTTTTGTTTAATCTAATAGCAGAATTTAAAGTGTCAGGAAAAAATCTCTTCTTTTCCATTTAGCCCAGAAATTATCGAATATCATTCTCTTTAAACAGTTCTGTTAATTTGTGAACAGTCAAGAATTGTAAAGATCTCGTTTTATGGGAACGTGTATACATTTGGCCCTTGGATGACACAGGGGCTGGGCGCAGACTCTCCGAGCAGTCTCGAACACGAGTATAACGTTACAGTCAGCCCTCCTAGCCGAGGTCCCGCGTCCACAGCGTCAGCCGACCGTGGGTCGCGTAGTGCCGCAGTGCACACCTAGTGAAGAAAATCCGCGTGTACGTCGGCTCACGCAGTTCATACCCGGGTTCAAGGGTCGACTGTGTACTGTAACGTACAGGTACAGCCACTTTGGCAAACACGTGGCAGTATTTTATTAGGTTGAAAACTCATGTTCTCAACTAGCAGTCCCTCTCCTAGATGTTTAAGAGAAACTGTCGCACATGCACTGCAGAGAGTATGTCAAGCATAACCAGAGGAGCAGAGGGATCTGGGAACGATCCAAACGTCCCTCTGCTGGAGAACAGACACATCACTTGTAGCGGACCCCGTGGACAGTGTGCACAGCAGGGAAGGTTGTATGACAGCAGCGACAGTGGAATCCACGAGTCCACTTATGCGACTCGTGGATTCGCCCGCCCGAGGAGCGTGGTGTTGAGCCAGGTCGCAGAAGGGTCGAAAGGCGGAATTCCGTGTTAACAAAATTCAAAAGCAGTCAAGACGAAACAGTATCTTACCTGTTACACATACACGTGTAATGAAACCTTTTTTTAAGCAAAGGAAGTAAAAGCGCAGATTCAGCCTTGTGGTTTTAGTCGGAGAAGGCGGGGGCGAGGCAGAAGAGGAGCCTGCAGGTGATGGGCGTTGGTTACATCCTTGTCCCTGGTGGGTGCTCACTATGCACTTATGCTTTATGGCCCACACACGCGTGATATCCGTTCTGTGTGTGTATCAAAGTCACATTTGCTTTGACAGGCAGGACAAATTTCATTAATATGCGAAGAGTTCTTACATATCGACAGATTAACAGGTTTTTTTTTTTTTTTTGGAAAACAGGTGTATTATCTTTGTTTGGCTGTCATAACAGAGTACCACAAAGTTGGTGGCCTAAAACAACAGAAATTTGTTCCCTCACAGTCCTAGAGGCAGAAGTGTGGATCCAGGGTTGCCTCAGGGCCATGCCCCTCTAGAGGCTCTAGAGAAGACCCCTCCTTCACCTCCCCACCTCCTGGGGGTTGCAGTCCTTGGGCTCCCAGACTTGCGGCTGCACCGTTCCGACCTCTGCCTGCATGTCCCCATGGCAGTCTTCCTGCTGTACGTCTTCTCCTCTTACATGGACAGTGTCACTAGGTTCAGGGCCCAGCCTAATCCAGGGTGGCCTCTTAACTCGTTACATCTGCAGAGACCCTCTTTCCTAAACGGGGTCACGTTCTGAGGTTCCGGGGGGACATGAACTTCAGGGGTCACTGTTCAACCCACTGCAGTGGACAAAAGCTATGAAAGGCAATTCACGGGAAATATAAATGGTTAACATAAAAAACATACTAATAACTACACATCATTAAAGAATTGCAAATCATACTCATTGTTTTTCACCTGTCACTGTCAGCGATGGGAAAGTTTGATAGAATTCGATTGGGGCCGTGCGTTCTCACTGCAGTGAGGGTGGGCTTGTGTAGGCTGATTGGAGGGTAGGCTGGCAATACCCCTCCAAATCCCTTTGTTTTGTTTTTGTTTTTTTGTGGTACGCGGGCCTCTCACTGCTGTGGCCTCTCCCGTTGCGGAGCACAGGCTCCGGACGTGCAGGCTCAGCGGCCATGGCTCACGGGCCCAGCCGCTCCGCGGCCTGTGGGATCTTCCCGGACCGGGGCACGAACCCGTGTCCCCTGCATCGGCAGGCGGACTCTCAACCACTGCGCCACCAGGGAAGCCCCCAAATCCCATTTTAAATGCTCTACCCTTTGAAAGAAGGGTAAAGAAGCCCATTTCTAGACATTCGTCATTTGGACGTCCTTGCACAGATCTGCGAAGATACACAAAGCTATTGATGGGAGTGGCCTGCGGGCCCCCAGCCTCACCCCCTGCTACCCCCTGCTCTGCCCTCCCCGGTACACTGCCCCCACCCCTGGTTCTTCCTCAGAGCGCCGTCCCAGGCCACCACCCCCGCTGCTCGCTCCCGGCCTCCCTGCCGCAGTGGTGATTATCTGTTTGTCCTGGTCAGGCCACCCCTGACACCCAGGGCAGGCCTGGCCTGGTGAATGAAGGCGGGGTCGAGGGCAGGCTCAGGAGGGAGGCGTGGCGTCCGTGGAGTGTCGGCCACGTTAGTTCTCCGGGCCCGTGACGGATTCTGTCCTCACAGATGCCCTCTGAGGGAGGGCTGGTCACGCCCCCTCTTACAGGTGAGGCAGAGAGAAGCTGTTTGGCCGAGGTTTCCCCCTGAAAGGCGTGATGGCACCTGGGAACTCTTAGGGATTCTGAGCGCGGCCAGGCATCCGTCGGGGGCCCCCTCTTGGGAGGTGCTGGTCAGGCTCAGTCCAGTCAGGTGATTTTTGCTGAGTTCGGGACAGCCGTGGGCTCGCCCACCGCGGGCCCTGCAGGCCTCTGGGGACCAGGCCCCGGAGCAGAGCGGCCGCGTCCAGGTGTCTTCTCCGCGCTGCACAGCCCGCAGGGCGCTGGTCCAGACGAGGGACTTCAGATGGTGTTGCACCTGGCTCCAGGCCTCCCCGGAGGAGAGGAGTGTCCTCTCGGGCGCCGTGTCCTCGACCTGCATGCCTGCAGGGTCAGACGGCCTGGCAGCCAGCGCTGCCCCAGACACACCTCAACAGCGGCCTAACTGGAGGCCCAGCCAGGAGAACTGGGAGTGTCCCAGGGCCTCGGAGGAAAACCCGCCACATTCTCTTCTTGCCGAGGGATGCCACCTCCGGGAGCCTGGCCTCCCACGGTTGTGTTACGTGGCAGGTCTGGCTCTGCCTGTGTCGGTCTCCCTCCAGCGGCCCTTTGTCATGTGTCTGGAGGTGCTCTCCAGAGCCTTGGGTTTGCTCTCCTCGTGGGAGCTCTTGCCTGCGCTTCACTTGTGGACAGGTGTACCGGACAGGTGCCCAGCAGGTGCCTGGGGCACCGAGTTGAACAGTCACCGTCATCCAGGCTCTGTGTTGAAATCTGTGCCATCCAGAGAAGGGCTACACCAAAATTTATCCACGTTTACCACGCACTAAAGGAAGATCAGCTATCAGGACAGTAATTTAAATACCCAGTAGATCACATTGTTTTCAGGCTCTTGAGAAGCATCATTTCCAGACCCCAAACTGAGAAGCCAGAGGAGAACTGTCCTTCTCTCCAACCAGCAGAGGCTGGGCCCTGCCATCCACCTGCTGTGTGAGGGAGGCCAAGGCCCAGCCTACCTGGGCGCAGGTGTCAGGGAAGCATCAGCAGAGGGGACACAGCTAGAGGGAAGCTGCCGTGAGGATGCCCCTCCGGTGGGCTGTGCTCCCATGAGTGGCCCCGACCAGTCATATCTGAGTAGCTCTTGGGAGATGCATTCTTTTCGGCACTCAAACTTGTGTAACGTAGCGACCCATCCAAGTGTGATGTGAGTCTTGTGACTCAAGGACATGACCATGAGCAGAGGGCTTCCCTTGGGTCATTGTGGGGATGCTGGGAACGCTGGTGGGATCTGAGGGAAGGTGGACTGTGTTTCAGAGTTGGCAACACTCTCTCTTTCTCCTTCAGAAACACGAAGACACCGAGTGTCCCTGCGTGGTGGTGTCCTGCCCTCATAAGTGCAGTGTCCAGACCCTTCTGAGGAGCGAGGTAAGGGGCGTGGCCGGGCCTGTGCAGGAGCTGGGGATCCTTCAGGACCCCGCTCCTCCCTTAAAGCCGAGGTCAGCGGTTTTCACAGGTTGTGATAGTGATACTTACAGTACAAAAACAATGAAAACCCTCATGCTGTTTTTGGAAGTCAGATATTTCAGAAACAAACAATTAAAAGCTACAAAGTGGTAAAGTCAGAGCAAAATATTAAGAATTGAGAAAATGGGAATATCTACAATGCGAGCAAAGGTGACACTTTTTAGGTTTAAATCTGTAAACTAGGAGTCACTCTAAGATTATCTCAAGGAAATCAGTTAACTTAGAAATACTCCTGAACCACTTAGGCCACACATGCTGTACAGGACCTGTGCTGGGGGCCAAGTGGGTGCAGGGGTGGTGCCCACACTTCAGGGGCCGCTGGGAAGGCACCTGGGCAGCCTCCCCCAGAGGCTGTGCACATCACGCTACCCTCGGGCACACTTGCTTTAAGGCAAGTGTAGATTTTGCAGTAACCTCATTTTGATCAGGATATATCCAGAAGGAACAATTCCAAGGATTCTTAATGTTTTCGCATCTGATCCTGACCTGGACCCCCGCTCTGGTCGGTGTTCTGGGAACCGTCTGGGGCTCCTATGGGCTCGGTGGGTGCGTGCCCCACCCCCCACCCCGGTCCCCACGCCCGATTCCCTTGGTCCTGGGTTCTCTGATCTGAGGAGCCTGCTCACCTCAGCCTTTTCAACAGCCTGGAATTTTACACCTGGATATGGGGGAGGGGAGCTCAGTCTCTCACGTCCATGACAGCGAGAGGACCCGTGTGGGCCGAAGGCCACTCTCACTGAGGTGCACCCTCCCTGGACGTTGACTCTGCTGGGCAAGGGCAGGGTCTGGACTGGCGACGGTGGTCTCTGGGCCCCTGAACGTGCCTCTGGGAGCGGCAGGGAAACGCACGTAGATTGTTTCCACAACTGGAAAGTCCCTCTGTTAAAGTGAATGTATGAAGAGTCTGTATTGTTGAAATAATTTCCTGGGTTTTATATACCTTCCTAAATTTTTACTCACTCAGGGCTGTCTATATTCGGGGCAAAAGCTGCCTCCATTTTGCCTCTAAGTTATTTTTATTTTTAAAAATCTTTAAACCTAAAAAAAAAAAAAAAAACTTTAAGCCTGCATTTATCTTGGGTTTCTGGTGAAAGGTGCTATTGGTTTACAGATGATTCTTGCTTTTATCCCCAAGCTCTGGTAAATTCTGTAGGGCTCTGAGATTAATGATGATAAAGCCAGTTTGAAAAAAGTACAGCCCTTTCAGTTAGTGCACTGAAAATAGTGTCAAACTCGATATGACCCTGATTTTAACATTAGGAGTGTTAACTGGTTAGATTCACGATTGTATTGATGGCACTGAAAGAATATGTTTTAAAATTTTCAAACTGATGTTACTACGCACACGGTGTCCTTTTGGGTTTCTGCGCCCGTCACCTGCAATGTACCCTTGGGGTGCTTTCCTCCAGTTGCAGGCCAGAGCCTCTGCGGCCACCACGACCCCGCCCTGGCTCAGACCTTCCGCAGGGCTGGCCTTGGCCGTGGTCAGGTGGGTCCCTCAGGCGGGAGGGCCGTCCTGTGAGCCGCTCACTCTTGTCCTCAATACTGACCTGAAGGGAGAGGAATGTCTTTGTCCTGGAGGACAGGAGGAGAAGGTGGAGAAGCCGCCTGCACCCACCGGAGTGACACATCCCGCGAGCCTCCGGGAGTGCGTGTGCGCTGGCTCGCAGGGAAGCGCGTTCCCGGGGCCGCTGTGCGCCACGCTCACTGGCCACTCTCCCAATTCAGGGTCTGATCGCTTTCTATAAAGAAGATCTATCCCTAGAGTTTCCTGATGAGAATTTCTTCAGTAAAGAAAGAAATTGTCCTTAAATTGTATTAGCCTAACACAAAACACTGTGTCTTTAAAATGTAGATATTTCAATTCCCTTTACTCTTGAGGGGGCACCGTAGGTGGTTTTTATTTGATGATTTGCTGACATTTAAGCTGAACACAGGGGTTTTTCCTTGCAAGGGGAGTTATCCTCTCCCAGCCCCTCCTAATCGTCCTCCATGAACTGGAGGTAACCATCGTAAGATTCATGTTGTTAGAATGACCTTAGAGGTCTTTGAAAAGCTACTTGAATTTCTGGCCATTACAGAGGGAAGAAAGTCTTTTCAGAAGTACTGAGAGTAATGGTACATTGTGTAAGCTTGCTTTGGAAAGATATTTATTTTTGTGTACTGTATATTAGGTGTGTGACCCAGTTGCATCCTGAATGCTTTCTATTTTTTGTGTTTCATGCAATTTTTGTTTATAGTCTTTAAATGTGCATTTCAGTTTATGTTTTTTTTCCTTTCTTTTTAAAATTCTGGCACTGCAGACAGCATGTCGCAAAACAACTTGTTCTAAAGAAACTGCAAGTTTAAGAAATGTTACCGTAAATGTATTTCTGTATATTGGTGTATATATGTGTATACACGTGATGATACTGTATATTTACTGCATATAAGTCCAGGAAGCAGATGCTATATACACACCTGTAGCTGATAAACACCATTCGTAATAGTACAACCCAGATGCTATCTGTGCCCTTGATATGTTTGAACATTTTCATGCAAACGTTCGTGCCACAACTCACGTCTCTTTCCCGTTGCAGTTGAGTGCACACTTGTCAGAGTGTGTCAATGCCCCCAGCACCTGTAGTTTTAAGCGCTATGGCTGCGTTTTTCAGGTCAGTATCCGACATTTGTCCTTCCCAGTCACTGACATTCCACCATGAGAGAAAGTTTTTCTATTAACATTTTAACATGCAAGCTCTGGGCTTTCAGTTTTGCCACGGAACTGAGTCACCTGCCGCACGGGTGACGAAAGCCACGTGCAGCGGACGTGGGTGCTCGCTTTCCAGGCCGGGGGTGTCGTGAGACTTGAGGTAGACACCTGTGCTGAGGGGGAGTTAATGCATTAGGAGAACGATTACATTCAAAACCAGTTAGTGAATGGGACAAGCAGGACTGACATTCGGTGGGGTGTCTAGGTAGATAGTTATGGAATTTGAGCTGTTACTTGAATGTAAGTCACTGGCAAACTGGACGTGGTTTCGGCAGTGTGTGCAGCAGTGCACAGTTGTGAGGATCGCACGTGCGTGTGTCCAGAGTGCATTCCATGTGCACGCCACATGCACGTGCCCGGAGGGCCATGTGGAGAGGAGGTCTCTGCCACTGCCACACCTGGGCCGTGAGAAAGCTGTTCCTGGGTTTTTGTTTTTGTTTCTGTTTTTTTAACACATCTGAGATGGCTAGTGAATTTGAACTAGTTTTCATTTAAATGTATATCTTGACCTTAGAACTATCAAAGGGCAGTATATACTCTAATTAAAGTATTTTGTATTTGATTTTTATGTATTATCAATACATTATTGTGAAATCAATACAGAGATATTGGCATCTCAGTATTTTCTTAGAAAGTAAAAAGCCTTGAGAGTAAGAATGACTGTAGCTTTCCCTTTGCTTCAGTCTCTTATGAGACTGAGCCCTCACCACTGTTATGTCGTATGTACATATATATCATTCATTCTGTGTATGTATATATATATGTTTATATATAGCAATACTTATATCAACATATATATATGACTATTCTATGTACAGAGTATATGTTTTGGAGATCATTAAAATGCTTTCTGTGGCTTTTAAATATTCCAGTTTCAAAACAAATTACATTCTTACACCAATTACTTTGTTAAATATCTGAGGTACTGTTTCCCACGCTTATTGCTGACTCTAAGATGGTCTGCATCTTATGTACTCTGTAGGTTGTTTATGTTCTGTATGTAACTTTCTAAGTATACATAGGACAGTTAGGAACAGTAATACAGTGTATTTCACTGGTAAGTTAATACTTTAATAAACCATTTAGAATCTTACTTTGATTACATATTCGCTAGGCTATTATAGCAGCTTCTAGCTATGACTTGCAGGTGTCTAAACATTTTCCATTTATATTTTAACGCAAAAAAATTTTAGGGAACAAAAACGATATATCTAAAATTTAGTTTCTTGATGTTACCAGTATGAAACGTAGGTAAGAAGGCCCTTGATAAGAAGCTTGAGGAGTGAAGCTCACGGCCTCGAGATAGTTGTTGTAGAATTCGCAGTGTCTCGGCTTTGAGCTGCTCCGTTCTTCTCGAAACAGCCTCCTCACCTGCACACAGTAGATCAGGGGCCACTGAGCCCTCCTGAGGCTGGACATCCCCTGTGAACCGTCCATGAATAAGTCACCCCCGCCTCGTGTAGTGCTGGATTGAGGTCGGCTATGAGTCTCTCTGACTTCGGCGGAGTGAGGTTGGGTAACGCGTTGCCTCTTTATTCTCGCAGGGGACAAACCAGCAGATTAAGGCCCACGAGGCCAGCTCCGCGGTGCAGCATGTCAACTTACTCAAAGAATGGAGCAACTCTCTAGAGAAAAAGGTACGACGCACCGCCTCCTGCTTTTGTTGGTTTTTAATACTTTCTTCAAATTATTTAAAGAAGAAAACCTTGTTTATAGTTAGTAATGGATTTTGCATAAAAGAAACAGCATCAAGAGTGTCAAAAAAGTAAATTCTCTTCAAGTGATCTTGAGTTTATAAATGAAGCTGTGTGGTTTTGTTCGCTTGCTCTTTGGGTTTTTTGTTTGTTTGTTTATAAATTTATTTACTTATTTATTTTTAGTTTTGACGGCATTGGGTCTTCATTGCTGTGAGCAGGCTTCTCATTGCGGTGGTTTCTCTTGTTGGGGAGCACGGGCTCTAGGTGCGTGGGCTTCAGTAGTTGTGGCACGTGGGCTCAGTAGTTGTGGCTCGCGGGCTCCAGAGCGCAGACTCAGTAGTTGTAGCGCACGGGCTTAGTTGCTCCACAGCATGTGGGATCCTCCCGGATCAGGGCTCGAACCTGTGTTCCCTGCATAGGCAGGCGGATTCTCAACTACTGTGCCACCAGGGAAGTCCTTGCTGTTTGTTTTTTAATTGCCAAGCAGCTATGAAGTGCTTTTTTTAAAAAAAAAAAAACAAAACACATTGTGCTTCTCTTAGAATTGATCTAGGACAGGGATTGTCACTTCCAACCCCCGTCCACCCCGCACCCCCTCTTTTTGTAAATAAAGCTTTATTGGAACACGGCCACACACACTCATTTTCGTATTATCCGTGGCTGCTTTGCACCAGGACGGCAGCATGGATGAGCAGAGATAGAAACTGTACGGCCCGCACAGCCCCAAAAACTGTTCTCTGGCTCTTTACAGAAAAAGCCTGCCGACCCCCGATCTGGAAGGTCACCAGTGTCACCTGCTTTACCACCCTCTGTCTTCTTGGAGACGAGGAGAGGACAATTGCACATCGCGAGTGTGACTGTTGACCATGGGTGTTGGGGGACCACGCAGCCCCTTCCCGGACACACCTGCTCTCCTGGGTGTCTCCTCGAGGGGCCCCAGCTGTGGGGTCTGGACTCCTTAGCAGGCCCCCGCCCAGGTAGCACTCCTTCCTGGGGAGCTTGTCCTGTGGTGCTCAGCCCTCCGGGCCTTCTTACCTGAGGAAAAGATGAAAACCTCCAAGACTTGATAGAGAAGGAGGCTATAGGATCTCCCACTGTGGCTTGTGGCTTATGTACACAAATAAGAAATTAATTTGATATTCAACAAACATGTGTTGAGAACTGGCAGTGGGAGGACACTAGGGTGCAGCCAGGGTGTTGATGTTTGCTTTCTAAAGGTTTGTAAAGATTTGAATATCTTCTTTTGAGTATTAAATCCAAGCAATTTAAAATGTAAATGTACTTAAAAGAGTCTAAAGTTTCAAATCAAAAGATGTTTATTAAATCTGACATAAAATAGTTTTTTTAATATAAATGCTTAAGCTGGAGATGAGAACCAATGAAAGGGTTTGCGTGCTGTGTGTACACACGTGGGGCAGGAGAAGCCTTCTGTTTATCAGTGAAATAAAATCTGTTACATGAATCATTTACGCTTTTCCCAGGAGCACATATTTGCTCTGAGTTCAGTGACAGTTTACCTATGGATCTTTTTTTCCCCTCTTTTTGAAGAATGCATTGTTTCTGCCTTTTTTAATTATAGGCATAGATCTCAGGGCTTTTGGTCTCTCACAGATACGGCTCCTCGTTTATCTGAAAGGTTCTTCCTTTCATGTAAAGTGAATTGGTTATTCCAGCTGTGCTAGTTATATAACCATTGAGCGGGGCTGGGCTGCCGTGCGCTCAGCTCTCAGGACGGTCGTCCTCAGGGCCATCGCCGTGGGGCACGCGGGGGTCATCCTGTCACTTGCATCCTCCTTCCCTGCTACCTCCACACTTGTCCCCCTCAGAGCATCCGCATTGCATCGCTGGAAGCTCTGGGACACAGCCGCACAGCCATCACCCCTCCCCAGAGCTTCTCCCTCTGTACACCGGCTGAGAGGGGGCCGAGTTGATGCTGATACATTTGAAACGTCTGTCCTCTTGGTTTTGCTGGAGCGTGAGCCTCTCCCTGACTCCGTGCCCACTGCTCAGGTCATCCGGGCCTCCGCCCTGCGCATCCTTGCTTGTGTTCATGAGAAGCTGGCTTCTCTTCACTGGGCCCAAGAGCAAAACCTGGACAATGAATGGAGATACTTGTATTTTCTTAAAATGGGAATTTATTTCTCATCATAGAATTAGTCAGTTGGAATCTCCTGAGTTATTTTGTTCATCTATACTAGAAAATAGAACGTCTGAGTTGATTCAGAAACACTGATTATTATATTCACAGTCAAACTAAAGAAAAACTTTTTGTAAAATCCAGGCTTAAAAACACCCATCTTATGTTTTAGGAAAGCTTAAATCAAAGGGAAGTGTGGAGTGCCCACCAAAACAGGCTGGGGTGGAGGATGTTCCTGGTGAGGAGGGTCTCAGGAAGGATGAGGGGGCCCCTGTTTTCATCTGCTGTGTGGGTGCCACACTGTGCTTCTTGGAAACACTCCTGCCAGGTAGACTTTCCTATACCTGGTAGACTGGTGAAAGCAGGGGTCTGCAGGCACCCAGGGGCTGGGATCCTTGATTAAAATGTGTAAATAAATAAAACGTCAGTCTAAGGGCAGTCCCTAAATTAAGAAGTTAAGAGTTGGATGCGGCATGATGTGTGATCATCAGTGTGAGATATTTCCGTCATCCTCAGGTAGCTTGATTTGCTGCAGAAAAAATCGCCATTGGTTTTGGAGACATTACTGAGATTTTTATCAGAAAGGTTGGCCTGTGTGCATGATATTTCTTCTTTGGGGTGTGAGAATCAGGAGCCTGGGAATTGTGTCCATCTTTGACAGATGGGAGTGAGTGAATTGTAATTTCAGAAGAAACAAAAATGCCGCTGCCTGCTGCCCGTGCCCCAGTCTGGGCGCTGCAGGCTGATCACTTGGAGGAGGTCGTGGGCCTGTGAGACAGTGTAGTTTAGGGAGGAAAGTCTGTTTGTGCTGAGTGAAATCCTAGGAGAGCGAAGTATATCTTGCAAGTTCTGTATTCCTTCATAAATACATTGGTTATAAATAAAATAGACTGAGACAGCGCCCAGAGGTGCTGCCTGCCGAGCAGACTGAGTAACGTAAGGACGCCTCACTTTAGGCTCGTTGTTCTTCAGAGGGGACAAGGTCAGGAACCCAGATGTGTCCTGAGATGCCTGTGGGCCATCCCCACGGCCAGACCGTCCTCAGGTGCTGGAGGTGTTAGAGAGGCACCTGCGAGTAGACCTGTTCCGATCCGTCTCGGAGCTCCGCGTCTTCCAGGGTGGCGGCCGCATCTGCGCGTGGACACAGCTGTTGGCGGAGGGAACCTTTCCAGGGACCAAAATGCCCCTCGTAGAAACACTGTGAGAAAGAAGCCTGGTAGGATCGCCCTTGAACTCCTCACCCTGGGGCTTGTAAGACCAGTGTAAATTGGCTCTTGGGAGCCAATTATTTTTCAGAAAGGAACTTTGAAAAACTCAAAGGTGGGTTCCCTGCTGGGAATGGCACCCCCCAGCAGACCCTTCCTGGCACCCCCAGTCGGCAGCTCCTCTGTGGCGGGGGCGGGGAGGCTGGGAGGCTGGCCCCAGGACTCACTGCAGCGCGCGAGACTGTCCCCATCATGCTCCCTCGTTCCGTTCAGAGAGCTTTTCAAAGGGTGTGTATGGCCCACTGGTGGGCGTGAAATAATTTAGTGGGTTGCAGCTAGCATTTTCAAAAGTAAAATAGAGTAAAAGAGAAAATATCCGGGTGCACTGTGATCAGGGCAGATGTGGTTTTGAGATCCCTGTTTTTAGGGATATGCACACGTACACAAGTGTCTGTGCAGAAGAGGTGGGGTGTAAGGATGTGTTTCCTACTATGTTTCCTTGTCCAAGTTTGAAAGCCACTCTGATAAAAGATTTATTAGTTTTCAGCAAAAACTTTAAAAAGCATCCATTCTGAAATTCAGCCCTTGCTGCAGTTTGCCTCATCTTATTTGATCCTTGGGAGAGATTCTGAGAAATGCAGTTGTAGGATCCCTGTTAAACTACCAGGACTCCCATTTCCTGTGTGAAGGGATTTTTTTTTTTTTTCCTGGAACTCCTTCATTGAACTGATAGAAGGCCTGTATTGTAAACATTTAATTACCATTATTATAATTGTTATAAATTGATATTAAAATCACTTTTTGTTTGCTTAATTGAAGACTTTCTTTTTCAGGTTTCCTTGCTGCAGAATGAAAGCGTAGAAAAAAACAAGAGCATACAGAGTTTGCACAACCAGATATGCAGCTTTGAAATTGAAATTGAGAGACAAAAGGAAATGCTTCGAAATAATGAATCCAAAATACTTCATTTACAGGTAAGAAGTTTAAGATTATGTCTGGATAAAAGGGAACGCATCTGCGTTTCCCTCCAAGACTTTCTCAGGGAGATATTTGAGCAAAAGCCCTGACCTTTGTCGAACAAGGCAACTTGTTTCTCTCGCTTAAGTGAAACTCAGGGAAGGTGGCCTGGGTTTGTGGGCCGACCTGGGAGGCTGTAGGCACCTCTCCTCTCGCCTTTTCCCGGGGTCCAGCCCCATCACCTCTCCTCTGTGCCTTTGGTTCATTGTTGGTGAAATAAGACTCAAAGCCTGCGTTTCTAAAAATTAGCTGTTTTATTATTATTATTTAAGATTTCATATTGTTCGTGAGTAGTTATGTGTAAAGTTTCACTTCCTAAAGTGAACTGAAGCCAAACTATTTTGTTCTGAATCTTCTAGCGATGCACGTACACAGTCACCTTATTTCACCACCGTGAACCACAGGTACCTCCAAAATAAACACATAAACCTTTGCTGCTCCCGAAAAAGGTGGTGTATAAATAAGCCTGATGACAATGTGGCTGCTCGTTTCTGTTACCAGCACAGGCTTCCATTAGGTGCTTGTTATATAGATTATCCTTCTAGACACTGTCTTCACATCAGCTTACGCAGAGTGTACCTTGGTGATGGTAATTCTGGTGTGTGTCACACACACCCGTGGGAGAGTCACATGTTGCCGAAAGGGTCTTTCAGTGCTTGTACTTACAGTGTCTCCCTAAATTATCTGGAAGAGAAAATACTTCTAACAGCTCAGAGTCACGGCATCTTTGAGATCGTCTTTCCTCCCATTTTAATGTTATTAGTTATAGTGCCTTGAACTGCATAGGGATTTATTAAATTAACTTCATTTGTATTAAACTCTGTGGTTGTCCCGAGACAAGGAAAAACACAATGAACCAGTAGATTGTAGTAGAAAAGATACAAGTCATAAGTATTGAAGCAAGTCAGAAAAGTACAGTGTCACGTAAAACACCACAAGCCTCCTACGGGAAGTCTGTGGCGTTTTGCCGAGGCCTCGGAGGTGCTGGTCAGCGTGTCCGGACAGAGGCCTATGCCGCCATCCGGTAAGCAGGTCCAGCTGTGCGCAGGGTGGCCAGGGCTCAGAGCGGTGCGTGGAAAGGCCGAGGAAATTATGTTATGCTAGAGAGCCACTTGTTACGGCATATTGACAGCAGAAGGAAGAATGAGTAAGCAGTGGGTTGTTGTTTTTCCTTATATTTAATTCTTATTTTAAGTAGTGGTTTCCAAAGGTTTTGGAAGTAGTGGGTGGTTGTTTTTTCTTATATTTAATTCTTATTTTAAGGTAGTGGTTTCCAAACGTTTTTTTAATTGAAGTAGAGTTGATTTACAGTGTTGTGTCAATTGCTGCTGTACAGCAAAGTGACTCAGTTATACACGCACACATTCTTCTTCATAGCCTTTTCCATATGGTTGATCACAGGATCCTGAATATAGTTCCCTGTGCTCTACAGGAGGACCTTGTTTATCCATCCTGTATACAATGGTTTGCAACTACTAACCCCAACCTCCCAGTCCATCCCTCCCCCATCCCCTACCCCTTGGCAACCACCAGTCTGCTCTCTATGTCTGTGAGTCTGTTTCTGTTTCGTGGATATGTTTGTTTGTGTCATATTTTAGATTCCACAGATAAGTGGTATCATATGGTATTTGTCTTTCTCTTTCTGACTTCACTTAGTATGATAATCTCTAGTTGCATCCGTGTTGCTACAAATGGCATTATTTCATTCTTTTTTATGGCTGAGTAGTATTCCGTTGTATATATGTAGTAGTGGGGTCATTTATAACCAAAAAAAATGAGAGTGTCCATAATGAGGTCATGGATGCACTCGCCCGACACCTTGGAGATTTTATATGCATTCCTCTCCTCCGTTCCCCACTTCCAGCATGAAAAGCTGGAATTTACTTTAATTTAATCATTCCACTGTGAGTGATTCACGTTTTAAAACTTCCACGATTGAAGAAACCACTGAGATCTAAGTCAGAGAGATCCAGCTCCAAGCTGCGGAGCCCGGGGAGGTGAAGGCTGAGCAGTGCCATGTCTGCAGGCGGCGGTGACCCGCGCCGGCGCTCTTCTCCTCCTCCTTGGAAGGCAGGCACGGAGGAAAGTAGGCTGCATTCCAAGAGAGGGACAGAGGTCAGGAGCAGGGGCTGACGGGCTGGAAACCCCTCCGGACGGCTGACCGTTTCCCGATGGTTTACATGGAACCGCGTCCCCTGGATGATCTCAGGGTCGGTAATGTTCGTCACTATGGTTGCCAGCTCTGAGAGGCGGCCTGGACCATCCGCCTCTGAGTGAACATTGATGGCGGCCCTGCGGGCTGGGGCTGGAGATGCCGGCTCTGGGTGGGGCTCTCCCTCCCATCCCTCCCGACCTCCCCCCGCCAATCCCCCATTTCAGCAGAGCCTGGCTCAGACCTGCCCCTCGGTCCTCGCCCTAGAAATTCCAGCTGCTGGAGGACAGTTTACCTGAGCGCTGTACAGTGGCTCAGGACACCGCCACCGTGACTGGCCGCTGTTCCTCACTGCCGCCTTTGCCACTCTCTCCGCGGCAGAATGGACCTTCCCTCCCCACTTCCTCAGGCGCCTCAGACGGCACTGTAAATGCCACCTTCTCCAGGGAGCCTTCCCCACCCTGTGCATTGGACCACCTGGATGGTGACAGACCTATCCCTCTCTGTGTCACCTCCTCCCTTGTCTGAGTCTCCAGTCGACCCTAAATCCTGAAGACAGGCTTGTACAGGAGTCCACACAGAGTGCAGAGCTCCTGACGGCCCCAGATAGGGCTGATGGGATGCAGTCAGAGTTGTGCAAAGGAAGTGGAACTTAAGAGTGGGTTAGCTTTTGCCAGCCGTGGAAGGGTAGTTTCTTAATATTTTACTTTGTAAAGAACTTTTTTTTTTTTGGCCATGCCGTGCAGCACGTGGGATCTTAGTTCCCCGACCAGGGATTGAACCTGTGCCCCCTGCAGTGGAAGCGCGGAGTCTTAACCACTGGACCACCAGGGAAGTCCCTTTTTTCTCAATTTAAAAAGGCAGCCTAGGGCTTCCCTGGTGGTGCAGTGGTTAAGAATCCTCCTGCCAATGCAGGGGACACGGGTTCGAGCCCTGGTCCGGGAAGATCCCACATGCCGTGGAGCAACTAAGCCCGTGAGCCACAACTGCTGAGCCCGCGTGCCTAGAGCCCGTGCTCCGCAACAAGAGAAGCCACCGCAATGAGAAGCCCGTGCACTGCAACGAAGAGTAGACCCCACTCACCGCAGCTAGAGAAAGCCCGCGTACAGCAACAAAGACCCGACACAGCTAAAAATAAGTAAATTAATTTATTTTAAAAAAAAAGAAGACACCACTGGGCTTCCCTGGTGGCACAGTGGTGTTGGGAGTCCGCCTGCCGATGCAGGGGACGTGGGTTCGTGCCCCGGTCCGGGAGGATCCCGCACGCCGCAGAGCGGCTGGGCCCGTGAGCCATGGCCGCTGAGCCTGTGCATCCGGAGCCTGTGCTCCACAACAGGAGAGGCCACAACAGTGAGAGGCCTGCATACCGCAAAAAAAAAAAGAAGACACCACAATGAGAAGCCCGCGCACCAGAACCAAGAGTAGCCCCCGCTCGCCGCAACTAGAGAAAACCGGCACACAGCAACAAAGACCCAACGCAGCCAAAAATAAATAAGTAAAATAAATAAACTTAAAAGAAAAATGTAAAAAAAAAAAAAAAAAAAAAGCCTAGATGTGAGCTTCATTCCCGTGTTGCATTGTTAGCAGGAGCTGTACTCCCGGGCGCTCCCACAGTCAGTGGCTCTGCCGGGCTGGAGCGAGAGCGCTCTGTCCACGGGCCCCTTGCTGGGCCCAGGAGTCCCACCCACATCGGCTCGGTGACCAGATGGTGCCAAGTGACAGACGGCGATTTAAGCCCTAAGTGCACGAGCATGAGACCGATAGACTGATGCTCTGTGAGCAGGTCTCCTGATCAGGGTTTATTCACATAGTGTGTGATCTGTGCTGTTTCTCTCAGCTCCTGAGTCCTTTTTTCTAGTAAAATCCTCACCTGCATTTAAGATTTGTTTTTTATAGAAACACTGCAGGGGCTGAGTGTAGACTGCTCTTCAAGAATGACACCATGTTTGCTGCATCTTACAGAGAAAGCTTAGTTTGGGTCAGCATTCTGCTTTGACCTCATACCCTTTCTGCAAATGAAGGGTCTGTTTGAAAATAGCACATTTTCCCTTGCTGTGTGAGGAGTGCCTTTTAAACAGTGGTTGGGCCTTGTCTGTGTGTGTGTGTGTGTGTGTGTGTGTATGTACATGTGTGCTCGCTCCCATCTTCCCTCCTGCCCGCCACCCGCCTGCTGACTCCATGTTCCTGGTTTGTAGTTGGGGTCCTTGCTGTCATTTCAGACGCCACGGCTCTGCTCCCTCTCGAGAGCGCCTCATGCGTTCGTGCCACTGTCCTGTGTGCGCCACCAGTCCCGGGGCTGGGGAGGGGGGCTTGGAAGTGATGAGCAGCTTGTCCTCATGGTTTACAACGAGGTCCACCAAGGAACTGCCACTGATTGTTTAGGTTTCCATTAACTCCCCTCTTATTCTCACTAGTACCCACATCAGCCTAGTTTGTCATTTTGTCACCTGAGTAGGTAGAGGACAGGAGAAAAATTACAGCTGTTCATTATGGGTATGGGCGTTCATTCATGTCAATAGGATTGTCCCCAGAAAATAGACTTTGTGAACTATGCTTCTCACCATATATATTTTAAAATAAAGTGGTATCGGTGTAGAAAGAAGTGTTCTTTAGAGAAATCCTCTTTACTTTTTAAATGTTAGCCAATATCAGGGTTTCTTGGAAAGAAGAAGAAGATTAACACTGTATTTTTACCCAGAAAAAGTAACCCAAGCCTACATGTTTGTTCCTTCACGGTTATTAAGAGCCAGCAAAGGTGCTGAAACCTCGATGTTTAAAAATAGTCTCCCAAAAGGAGAAGTGAGCTCGGCAGGTCCCCGGGGCTCTCCCCTGTGTGGCCTCAGCCTCAAGGGCGGCCCAGCCACTCCACAGCTTCAGGGACTGAACCACCCAGCCTTCAGGAGCTTTATTTCAAAAATGCAAATTCTTTTTAGAAGTGAAAACTCTTTGGGTCCCTGGCTTCACCTAACAAGTGGGCAGGCCAGTCCTGCAGACAAACTGGGCAGCCATGGCTGGCACGCCAGGCTCACCCCTCCAGTTACTGTTACAGACGTGCTGGTCATGTGCTTCTGGAAAAGGGGGTTTCTGAATTATTTAAATCAAGCCTCGCTGTCGACAGCCACGTGTTTGTCAGCAGGGTTGCTCTGCCCCAGTGGGAACAGACCCCCACCCACCCCGCCAATAGGCACTGGCCCCTTGGCTTCACCCGGGGCCCCGAGGACCTGTCTCCAGGGCCCTGTCCTGCTGCCAGCCCTGTGCTGGAAGCCAGGTCTCTGGAGCCAGGTGGCAGTGTGGTGGCAGCTCTCTCTTCTGGGACCCAGCCGGGGTTCTGAGCGCTCTTTGCGCCACAGAAACAGGGCAGCCCCTCTAGCCCTGGAGGCCCACATAGTTTGGCCTCTGCTGGTCGCTGGACCCTGCAGGGGATGGAGGCCTTCAGACGGGGCCGATGAGTGACTCCAGGTCCTGAGCTGAGACGCTAGGACAGAGGGATGGGGGAGCCGCATGCCCTGCACTTGGTGGGTGAGGCCTCGGTGCCCTCCTGGAACTAGGGGCCTGGGTCCCTGTGTCCCCCGAGATGCCCGTGGGTCTAAGGTAAGATGCCCTGTGAGGGCTGATGCGGGCTCCCTGTTCCTGACCAGCGGGCGGCTGATGGTAGTGGCGCAGCGCTGGCAGCGAGCTCTAACTGTATTTTACCTTTTTCACACCTTTGATGTGGAAGCGAGTAATAGACAGCCAAGCGGAGAAACTGAAGGAGCTCGACAAGGAGATCCGCCCCTTCCGGCAGAGCTGGGAGGAGGCAGGCAGCATGAAGAGCAGCGTGGAGTCGCTCCAGAGCCGGGTGACCGAGCTGGAGAGTGTGGACAAGAGTGCGGGGCAGGCGGCTCGGAACACAGGTGAGAGCCGTGCGGGTCCGGGAGGCCCCGGGACAGGGGAGCCTGGCCGGGTCCCGGGGCCCCAGGCCAGAGCTGGGGTAGGCGAGGCGCGTGCTGCCTTAGGCCGGCGCCGTCCAGTCACGGCCGGTGCTTCTGATGCGCCGCCTGCCGGGGCAGCTGGCTTCCTACCGAGATGCCCACAGCAGGGGCCCAGACGCTCCCCTCCGTGCAGTGAGGCCTGCGTGGCAGAGTGGGCGTGGGGCGGCCTGCGGGTCGGGTGCTCCAGACCCGCTCCTGAAGGCCTGGGGGACAGAAGGTGACCAGAGGCAGCAGGGGACCCGGCGAGCCCAGCAGCGTGTCCGATACCTAGAAGCCACCGGGGCCGCTGCTTCAAGGGCTGAGCGAGTATTCTGAATATATCTGCACGAGGAGGATTAATGGGGGAAAGAACAAGGATGACCGTGATGCACGTGGGGCTGGATCCAGCCAGCCAAGGACGTGGAGTTGGGGGGGGGGGGGAGGAGCAGCTTAAGCCCTCATAGGGCACAGCTTACCCGGAGCGTGGGGGCTGGAGGCAGGGGCCATGAGCCAGAGGGCAGGCAGCCCAGGCTGTCGCCTCTCAGCAGGCTGTGGATCCCGAGGCCTGCGTTTCCGGTCCTCCACGGGGCATGAACCACCCCCCAGCAGCCGCAGTGAGTTTGGGCTCTTCTGCTCGGATGCTGGTGGGGATCGGCTTCTCCAGCCCCTGTGATAGTCATGTGTCTCCGCGCCCATCTCTCCCGCCCGCCGCAGGCCTGCTGGAGTCCCAGCTGAGCCGGCACGACCAGATGCTGAGTGTCCACGACATCCGCCTGGCCGACATGGACCTGCGGTTCCAGGTCCTGGAGACCGCCAGCTACAACGGTGTGCTGATCTGGAAGATCCGGGATTACAAGCGGCGGAAGCAGGAGGCCGTCATGGGGAAGACCCTGTCCCTCTACAGCCAGCCTTTCTACACCGGCTATTTCGGCTACAAGATGTGCGCCAGGGTCTACCTGAACGGGGATGGCATGGGCAAGGGGACGCACCTGTCGCTGTTCTTCGTCATCATGCGCGGAGAATACGACGCCCTCCTTCCCTGGCCGTTCAAGCAGAAGGTGACGCTCATGCTGATGGACCAGGGGTCCTCCCGGCGACACTTGGGGGACGCTTTCAAGCCGGACCCCAACAGCAGCAGCTTCAAGAAGCCCACCGGCGAGATGAACATCGCTTCCGGCTGCCCAGTCTTCGTGGCGCAGACTGTGCTGGAAAACGGGACGTACATTAAAGATGATACCATTTTTATCAAAGTCATAGTGGATACTTCGGACCTGCCAGACCCCTGACGAGTCTCTGGGGAGGCGGATTGAGCAGAAGGCAACTCCTCTGGGGGGTTTGAACCGGCCGTCTCCACCGAGGTCCTCACGCCCAGAAAAGGACCTTGTGGAACGGAGGAAGCGGCAGAAGGTGGCCGCGGGCCGGCGGGAGGAGCCACGCGTCAGGACACACACACCACGTTTTCTAATAGACTAGCAACACTTCACTTGGAAGAATTATTTATCCTTCGACGAGAGAAATACTGCTGTCAGAGAAGGTTTTCGTTTTCATTTTTAAAGATCTAGTTAATTAAGGTGGAAAACATATATGCTAAAGAAAAGAACCATGATTTTTCTTCCTTAAACACCAAAAAAAGAACACACACACACACACACACACACACATGCACATACCTGGGGATAGCTGGACATGTCAGCATGTTAAGTAAAAGGAGAATTTATGAAATCATCATGCAGTTCTGCTATATTCATTCTAAGATTCAAGAGTGCAGTCCTGTTTCGAACTTAGCCTGTTGTCTGTTTTAAGGCCTCATCTGGCCCCTGCTTCAGTACTCTGTCAGAAGACCCTGAAGTGCACCTGGGTCTTTTTTGAAAGTCTCTAAATTCAGAATCGTTTTTTAATTTAAAGTTCTAAGATAATTGTTACTGCAAACATTTCATTTTAAAACGTTGATAGACTGATATTTCTTGGAAGAAAATGTAAAATATCAAACACTGGTTATCACTTGTGATAGGAAAGAGAATATTCAGTCTGTTGTTATTTCTCGTTAGAAATGTAAACCTGCAATATCTGTTGTAGTTAATGACACTACTTCAAAGTTATTATGAAAGGAAAATTGCTCATGGATGCTGTGCATCATTTTCAGATTTATAATTGTTTTCACCCTAAAATAGGGCATTAGTTGAACTTTGGAGTTCTAAACAAAATCCTGTAGGTTTTTAAAATTCTGCCCCACGTGTTCAGACAAGCTCTCTATTGCTGACAACACCGACCTTCCGTGTCCAGTGTCCGGGGGTGGGCAGGTGACTTGTGCTTGAAGGAGGCCACAGCAGATGTGTTTCTTCATCCTGTCATGTTGCTGCATTTGTTAACAGCGTTTGTGTAGAGATGGTGGCATACTGTACATGTGCCTTAGATGTGACATGCTGCTTCTCGACCCCAGCTTTGTGTTCACTGTAATTCCAGAAGGTGATAGTTCAGCCAGACCTTTCTCTTGATCACTAGACCTTTTGCCTCTTCGAGGGCCCTCAGACAGCCCTGTACCTGCTGAGGAAGCCGGGCCCCCTCGTCGGCTTCTGGAGCCTCCACTGCTTCATTATCACAGATTCCAAATCTCTAGGCCCCAAAAGCGAGCCGCGCAGTCCACACGCAGGCAGGGACAGGGCAGGAGCTGCGCCTCTGCGTCCCCGGGCTGCGGGTGCTCACACCACCCGCCGCGGGGCCCTCTGAGCATCCCAGAGACTGCTCCCCGGGGGCCGCCCAGGCTGATCCACAGGCGTCCTGGGGCCCGCCCCTCTCTTGGGAAGGGTGGCCCTGGGGTCTTCGGCCCCAGCCTGCGCCTGTCCGGGCGGCATTTCTCACCCCCGTTTACCTTCTCTCAATGGTCCAACTGTGACAGAGCGGGGCCCTGCTCCTGTGCCCCCTGCTATGCACCACGCTCCATGGGTGCTCTTACCACTGATGGGTGCTACACGTGACGGGTGCTTCTTAGGCAAAACCAATGTGTGTGAACCGCCGCATCTGTGCCACTCATCCAAAAGACGCGCCCACGATTGGCCAGCTGGGCCGCGCACCTCAGACTGCCTGCCTCCGGGCTCCCCGTGGCCACGGCCACGCGGGGGACGGCGGGGTGGTGCCCGGTGGCCCCCGTGTCTCTGGTGCTGCCCTCCGCCCTGGGTGTGCCTTCGCCCCAGTGCCTGCTGGAAGCACCTCCTGGCCACCGCCGTCCCAGGCTTCCATAAGTGACCTCACGGGTTCCAAGCACCTGCCCTGCCCTTCGGCAGTTAAGATGCTCAGTTGTCTTCGTCTCTTTTTCTTTCCCATCCCCTGACCCCAGAATTGCTTTGAGGGCGAATCAGTGTCATCGGTTCTGCCCAGTAAGGAGTTGTGTGTCCCCGCTCACAGAGGAGGGCCCTCCTGCAGGTGCTGTGGGACCACTGTTCCCCCCAAGTGCCCAGACCTCCTCCAGGCCTGGGCCCGGTTCTGCCCTGGAGACCCAGGGGAGGGAGGCTGCCCGGCAGGCCCCACCCGGCCTCAGATGGCTCTCCCGAGGCCAGGGGTTACCAACAGGGACTTCCTCCCCTTCACGGAAAGTATGGGCGATGTTAACAAATTCAGGATAAGCAACATCTCGGTCTGGTAAAAAAAAAAAAAAAAAAAAATCCTTTCCCTCCCCTGGGTTGGAATCCTGTTGGGGGCGGGCCGCTGGCAGCGCCCCAGAAGCATCCGTCCCTTGGTGGGGGGACTTTTCCAGCAGCTCCTCCCGGTGCAAGATGCCAGGCCCCTGGCCGCCACCCAGGAGCCCAAGAGACCCAGCTTCACTGTCCCCCGGCGGGAGGCTGGGACGCGGCGGGAGCCTCAGGCCGTGGCTCGGTGACGGTTGGTGGTAGCGGGTCGCGTGCCTCCCTGGTGCCTGCGGGCCCTCCCGCCACCAGGGCCACAGCGACAAGTGATGGTGTCGGACACGGCGTGTGGACGCACTTTTCCCGTGTACCGAGAGTGACAAATTCCGCACAGAACAAAACCGCTCCGGTGCCGTAGAGGAACCGACGCCGAGTCCCGTGCAGGGTTAGCGCCCCTGCTTCCCCGTCGTCGCCTGTCCTGGAAATGAAGACCGGCCGGGTCTGCCTGCCTGCAGGTCTCTGGTCAGGGGTGGGGGGCCAGGGTGTCGGGCCGGCGGCGCCAGCGAATGCCAGGCTCTGGGGCTGGAGCAGCCCGGGCGGCTCACCTGGGCCTCTTTTTACAGGTTGGGGCTCTCAGTTTCCCAGGTTTGTGGTGACGCAGAGGAGACGGGTAAATTGCTCCAAGACCTGTCACACGAGAGGGTGGCACCAGCCCCCAAGAGTGAGTCAGGCGCGGTCGCCGAGCGGCCGTCGAGAAGGGCCGCCGGCCCCGCCCCCCCCCCCGGCTCCGCCCCAGAGCGCAGCCGCCAGCTGAGGCCAGGCTCTCGGCCAGGCGGCCCTCCTGCCCCCGCCCGTCACCTCCCTGTCCTGGTGGCCGACTCCACCAGTCCCCTCAGACGCCGGCCAGGACGGCGCAGCCTCTCCCCAGCAGCTCGTCTCCTGCAGCGTCCCCAGCCGCCCAGGGCCGCGCGTCCCTGTCGACCCTCCGCGTCATGGGGGTGGTCGCCCGCGGTGGGCCCGGCATCCTGCAGCCCGTGGGGCAACTTCAGGCAGAGGAAAGGGCGGCTGGACGAACCCTTAGGCACAGCAGGGCCCCGAGGGGGTGGGGGGAGAGGCAGGACCCCGAGTGCAGCCTGGGGGGCGCGCTGGCCCCTCCAGCCGTCCAGGCCCACTCCTTCTTCCCGCCTGCACGTGGAGGAGTGCCCATCATCCCGTGCCGGACGCAGACCTCTCCGGCCCCAGCATCCCTGCCTGTCTTCACGGGCTTGGGCAGGAGATGAGATTCCTCGTGGGGCCTCTTGCCCACACCTCTGCTCTCCAAAACGTATCCCTCGCTTGCAGTGATTATCAGTGCTGGAAAGGGCTCAGGCGGAGCCGTAGAATACTATTTTCTAACTTCTAGTCTAGATCTTTACTGATCAGGCCGCCGAGGAGAGCTGGGGGGAATTCCGGGAGTTCCTTTGCATCTGTGACATGAAGGGGGGGGTCTGTCACCCAATCTCCTCCTCAGCCCAAGACCATGGTTCTGCCTTCTGTTTGCAAATCTTGATAGTTGTGTTTTTTCCAAAGTACAACGTGTCCACTAGGGTCGGGTCAGACAAGGTCGGCGTGAGGCTCCAGCGAGGGCAGGTGACCCGGTTGTTCGTCTCTGCTGTCTGTCGGGCGGTGCTGCTTGTCACCAGGGCCCCGGCGCAGCGGGGGCAGGGCGCAGACCTGGAGGCGTCCGGGGCGTTTTCTGCTGGCCTCGGGTGACCCAGGCCACAGGTGGTTGGTGCCGTTTGCGGAGGCCCGAGTGGCACCAAGCAGTGCTCGCATTTCATTTCTGCCACTGCTGCTGTGTCTAGAGTCTGTCTTGTGAACTCACGACGAGAGAGAGGTGGAGTCCAGGACGGCTGCACCACTCCTGCGGTTCGTGGTGATCGGGTCGTAACTCAGTCCCCTTAGACCAGTGAGATAACTTCCACAGCAAACTCAACGACTTAATCGGTAAACACAAACGCTGGCATGATTCTCAAGGATTTCTATAAGAATTCTCTGTAGAATAACCTCTGTGGTAAAGGAAGTGTGTAAATCCACGCAGACAGTTGTGTCGCATTTCCAGAATCGATTCTTTCTCTGATGGCACCCTCTGCGTTCAGTTCTCTTACCCAAAACAAAGACCAAAGAAGGCCAATCTCTCATTTGACTCTCTATTTTTAACCTGCCTGTTTTAAAAATTGCATCTGTATAACCGCTCGCTGTGAGGACCCATCTCGACAGTCCAAGTGATTGTGACCAGTGATTCACGTCCCGTGTTCTTCTGCTCTTCTAAGAAAAAAACACAAAAGGACAGTGTAAGTTATTGCCCAGCAATACTCATGTTGTTACTGTGGGTTAGCAACATGGCTGACTTCCTGGTAGCATTATTATGTTTGATATTTTTGTTTACTGTATACTGTGTGTGGTTTTATTTGGTATTTATTTGTGTTTGGAGGTCTTGCAACGTTTTTGTGTTTCTGATGCTAATAACTAAAGTTTGTAAGAGTGTAGAATGCAAAACTTTGAAATGCTAAACTGTCTGATTAGAGGAAAATAAATCTGACTAGGAGTCTTGGTTTCTCTCACACTGACTCATAGGCCCAGGCGCGGCCCAGGGCCCCGTGAGGGGGCCCCTCCCTCCTGCGGTCACTGTCCTGGGCTCTGCGTGCACGTTTTCTGCACCGGCCCCTGCAGAGGGTGCCACCGGTCCTGCCGTGGCTTCCTGACCTTCCCTTCAGGCGGTGGCTTTACCTTGAGGGGGTCCCCGGGGCCTGTGCACCTAGCAGCTGTGCTCAAGTCCATGGCTTGGTCCAGAGCAAGCCAGGGGGCCCTCATCCTCCCGGAGATCCTGTCCCATTTCCGCCACTTTATCAGCTATGGGACTTTGAGCTCTTTGAGCCTCGGTTTCCTCGCGTGTCAGGGGAAAGACAGCGTCTACCTCCTTCCTGAAACCAGGGGGCTGGCTGTGAGCCCCGCCAGTGCTGACACCGCGGGTGGTTGTGGGGCCTCCAGGCGGCGCCTTCCACGCAGCCACCCGCAGTGGGGACACTGGGGGCACAGGGCCAATAGGCGCCTGCCCGGCTCAGCACCAGCGGGCCGGTCTCCCCGGGCGGTCAGGCCCCGGAGCAGGAAGCCCTGCGTCTCCCACGGTGTTCCCCCGAATCACCAGGTGTGCGGGCTGCTTTCCAGCACCGCGAGGCAGCGCGAAGGCCCTGGTGACCGCTCAGCCCTTCCCCCACTCGCCCTGGTCCTCCACGTATCGCCGCCGCAGCCCCCGAAGCCCGTGCTCGGCCTCACCCCTTCTCTAAGTCACGGCTTGCGGCCCGGGCCTCCCCGTGTGCCCACCGGGCAGCAGGAAGGGGCAGCGCAGGAACCAGCCCCCAAGGCTGCTCCCACCCAGGGGCTCAGGGCCTGGCCCAGGGGTGCTGCCCGGGCCCCAGGGGCTCAAGTGTTCCTGCCCACCCCGCACCCGGAGCCCTGCAGGGGAGCCCGTGGCCCCCAGCTCTTCCTACACGGGGTCCCCACACACAGGAGCTGCCAGAGAGGGGGCCACATTCAGTCCCTCCGTCTGGGGGGCGTCCCAAGTCCACACACCCCTTGCGCTCCACCCTCCTCCCTGGGCGCTCAGGCCTGGCGCCCCACCTCGGGCCTGATGCCACCACGGGTGCTGAGTGAGGCCCCTGGGGGGCCCTCAGCCCTGAAGCTGGAGCCCCTGGCGGGTGGCAGCGCGCAGTGTGGACGGCGCCGTGGGCGGGCAGCGCGCGGGGCCGTGTCCGTGGGGTCTCCAGCACCCCCGGAGGGGCCGCTCAGCTGGGATTTCGGAAGCCGGATCCTTTCCCCCTTCTGGAGTTTTTTCCCCTGCGTCTTACGGGGCAAGAATCGGCAACAACTCCCAGGATGAAGGGCCCGCCCCGGGGTTGCCCCTGGGCCGAGGCCGCAGACCCGGGCGCCGGTCGGCCGCAGGGCTGCTGGGGGCGGGGCCTCCCGGCGGCTCCCCGGGGCCGGGCCCCGCCCCACCTCGGTCCCCGCAGTCGGCCCGGGTGCGGCCCGGTCCCCGCCTGCGGAGGGACCCTCGCCGCCTCCCTCAGCCCCGGACGCGGGGTGGGCTGCCTGTTCTGAGCCCTGCGATGAAGGGGGACTCCCGGGAAGCTGGGGACTCGCTGCCGCTGTCCCCTCAGCAGCCGGGGCAGAAACGCTGCCATGCTCCCGGGACCGAGCCGTCCCGAGAAGTGTGCCCGGAGCCCCGGCCCCCCGCACGTGCCCCGGACGCCCGTGCTCTGCAGGGTCTGTTTTAAGTAAGAAGAGCGAGGCCTGGAGAGGAGGGGGCGCGGCCCCGGAGCCACCCTGCGCTTTGCTGTCTCGCGTGTGGCCGGCCTGTTTGGGGACCAATGGGACCTCATGGGGTCGTTAACAGCTGTGGGATCGAAATCGGCGTCGGCGGCCTCTTAATCCCCCCCAACCCCACCCCCCAGGGGAAGCGGCGCCAACGCTGACCCCGCAGAGGCCCAGGACGTGTGTCCCTGCAGAGCTCCGGCTGCTTGGAGGCGTCGTCCTGAGCCCGGCCACAAGATCAGAAGTCAGAGGTTGAGAGGAGGCTTTGAGTGAACCAAGCCCCGGGCCCCGGCCTTGCTTCCGGGTGACCCCTGGACCCCAAGGGAGGCCTCGGAGGGCGGAGGCCAGACCCCAGAGACCCAGGCAGCCACTGCCCCTGCCAGGCCCCGGGGGGTGGGCTGGAATCTGAGGACCAGAAGGCTGGCCCTGGAGTTGGGGGGATGCAGGGCTGCAGGCAGAGCCCCCCCACCCCCTGCGCCGAGCACCTCTCTGTTTCCTTGTGGGTAAAATGGGGATAGCAGCGCCTCTGCTCGCAGGCAGTCGTGAGGCCGCGTGAGGCCGCGTGGAAGGTGCTCTGGGGTGGGGGGGAACGTGTGCTCAGCCAGTGGTGCCGACACACCTGGACAGAGCACCTTGAGGTGACCTCGGTCTGCTGGGCAGGGTGGGCTGGCCCTGGACTTGGCCTCTGGTCATTCAGCTGAGAGGTCTCCAGCCACAGACAGGCACCCCGGGAGTCAGGGACCACGCGGTGGCCGTGGCCCTGGGCTCCAGAGGCTCCCCCTTCTCCCAACGCCTGCCGAGTCTGGGGCGCGGACACCTAGTTGACGCAGCCTCCGTGGGTCCGCTCGCCTTGTGGCGGCCCTCAGACTCGGCCCTGTGTGTCCCGTGTCGTCCACTCATTTGTCCTCGCCCAGCCAATCCCAGGGCAGGGGAGAGGGGTCGGGAGGTCTCTGACCTCCAGCTGTGGCTCCTCTGGGCCCAGAGGCCTGCGAAGTTCCCCTGACAAACTTCCCCTCCAAACAAAGGCTGTAGGGGCGGTGACAAGTCCCACACACACCGGGAGGGGGGGCAGGGCCGGGCAGGCAGGACAGCACAGGCCCGGGCTGGACCCTTGCGGGACCCCTCCCCAAGGTGGGGGGCTTAGCGACGTGCCGGGGGCAGCTCCCAGGTCAGTCTCCCCCGATGTCCTCCTTTTCCCAGGGTCCGCAGACAAAAAAAGAGATGGAGTGTCCAGGGCTGAGCATCTCCTGGTGCCCTGTGAGGCGGGCACTGCCACCCGGCTTTGCAGGTGAGGGTTGCAGGTGAGGGACGAACCAGGTTAAGTGAATCGTGTGGCCTTGCCCTGCATCCACACCCGGGACAGCCTGCATCCGAGCCTGGCGCCCCACTGCTGGACAACAGAGCTGCCCCACCTGTGCTCCCCTGGCGGACAGGTGGCCAGCTCAGCCCCTTCCAAGCCAGGCGGAGACCCCCGTTCACACCCCCCTCATGTACATCAGACCCAGCCCCCAACACTGCCCTGGCCTCACCTCCTGCTGTGCTCGTCTCGCCTTCCTTGGAGCCTCAGGGCCTTTGCACCAGCTGTTTGCTCCCAGGTCTCAGCTGGCATGTCCCCTCCTCACAGAGGCCTGCCCTGGCCACCTTGCCTGAGGGCTCCTGCACAGCCTCACGCACACTCCGGCCCTCCCTGGTTGATCCGTGCTTCCTCAGAGCACTGACCAGTCCATCATCCGTCTCCCCATCCAGTGGCAAACCCAGGAGGCTGCACTCCCAGCCCCGCTGCAGGCCTGGTGCCAAGCGTGTGGATGAACAAAAGGCCCAGAGAGAAATCCGGAGGCTGCAAGGAGGCCACAGGCCCGAGGGCGGGGAGTTTTCCAGGGGTCAGAGCCCCTGAGCTGGTAGGTTGTGGGGCGGCAGGGCCTGGGAGGTGACCGGCCAGCCCTGGGGACGTGCCAGCCATCCCTTCCCCTCACGACTATTTTTGGAGCATCTCCTGTGTTGCAAGGAGTACATGAGGAGGGTGAGCAACGCCCTGTGGCCCACGGGGCACGCGGTGGTAGATGCTGACACTGGGGTGTTTGTGGCCAAGGTGGCCTCTCTGGGGAGGTGACCATGTGCAGAGACCTGAGTAAAGGGAAGCCCTTCTGAGGGGGGCTGCCCTCTATCCTCCCCCCACCCCCACCTCTCCTCCTGGTGTCCAGGAACAAAACCGTGTGTACTGGAGCTTCAGTTCCTCCAGAGCGACACTGAGGCCCAGAGAGGTATAGGAACCTGCCCAAGGTCACACAGCCAGTCAGTGACAAAAGTGTGGGAGAAGGAGCTGGGGAATTGGCCTGGGGGGGGACACGGCTCTGTCCTCACAGGCTTGTGAGGATGGGGGGGTCTGACTAGGGACCATGGCTGCAGGCAGGGTGGGAACCACCCGCACCCCCAGGGCAGCAGGACTGACGCACTCACACTGACCTCAGCCAAGGGAAGGCTGCAACGGCCAATCGGAGCACAGCAACTCCGGCCCACAGGGTTGGCGCTCCGTTGGAAACAGGAACCTCACTGAGACTCTGCACAGTGACCTAGCTGGGGAGGCAGCAGGTCCAGGTCTCCCAGAAGAAGGCTGACCACAGAGGGCAGTCAAGCCAAGACAGAGCCAGACAGAGCGACACAGAGACAGAGAGACCAGACAGCCCAAGCCCCTGGGTCCGACCTTGCCTAAAGCGGCTGCTGCATGGACTTCCTAGTTACTGGAAGAAATTCTCTTTGAGACTCGCATTTCCTCCTACTTCCCACTGGGGTCCTGACCAGTTGGAAAGAGTGCGCACATATATGGACCTGCGTGTCCGGGCACCTGTGCATGCAGTTGCAGGCCTTCTGTGAATGCAGGTTAGGGTTAGGGTTAGGACTGCATCTCAGTCCAGCCATTCCTTACCTCATGTCTTTGCTTCTGAGTCATTCCAGGGACCCTTTGGCAGCTCTGGGCCACGGCTGGTGCCTGCCTCCTGCCTCGGTGTGGATGCCTCTTTGGGCCACCCTCTGATAGCTGGACCCACCTCCAGCCTCTGCTCAAGGATACCCCTTTCAGCAATGGACGCCGATACCCCACAGCCGACAAGCCCTGGCTCCTCCTGTTCTGCCACTTTCAACCCAACCTGTAGCTGCAGCTGTGACCTCATCCTTCCAGTCTCAGCTTTAACACCACCTCTTCCAGGAAGCCTTCCTTGACTGCCGTGGAGGATGGAGCTTCCTGTCAGCCCTACCGGTGGCCAAAGCCAAATTCAGGACCACGCAGACCCACCTTCCCCATCCCAGGCTGGGCTGGGAGCCAACCCCTCCACACAGATCTGGCACCGCTGAGCCACTGAGAGCAGGTGCCCCGATCCCACCCGGGAGAAAGGGTGGGACAAGCTGGTGTGCTCACCCCCTCCTTCCTAGTCAGAGAAGTCTCTGTCCCTACCCACGGCATAAAGTGCTTTGAGGGCTCCCAGCGGTGGGCCCCTTGGATTTCCTCCTCGTCTGAAATATCTTGTGTTGGGGAGAAGCAAAGGCCCAGTCAGAGAGAAGAGTGCTCATGACAGGAGGTGTGCAGGAGGTGTGCAGGTGAGAGGTAGGTGGGGGTGCAGGAGAGGGCAGGTGAGCTGGAGGGAGGGAAGAAGGTGCTGAGTAGTTCCCCTTCACCCACAGCCCTCCATCTATACATCCACCTCCATCATCTACCCCTCCATCCATCCTTCTGTATTTACTCGTCAACCACCAAGGCATCCTGAACCCAATGGCCCACCCACCATTCCTCTCCCTTCCAGCAACCATAACCGACAAGGCGTCATCTGTTGGTCTCCCACCATCCACCAATCACCCCAGTCATCTCACCATTGATTCACAGCCCATCCCCTAAGAATCAGTTCACCATTCACCCCACCACCCATAACCATCCAGGTTACCAAGCCCAATCTATCTGACCTCCCACTCACTCTTTACGTCCCATCCCTAACAAATCCATCCTCCACCCACTCACCACCATCCATCCCTATGTGCATCATACAGAGAGCCAAGCACCCACCTCGCCAGTTAAACACGGCCATCTACCCCCGACTCATCCCTCCAGCATCCCCCGTCCTCCATCCATTCACCCATCCTGTACTCATTCAGTCTATCCACCTGTCCATCCACCCATCCATTTATATCCAGTCATCGTCTCTACTCTCACCCATCCGTCCACCACCCCTCTACCGACCATCCATTCACAATTCATCTGAATCCCATTTGCCATTCATTTATCCATTCATTCAGCTCATTTACCACCCATTTCCAGCCATTCCATCCAAAATCCACAACCTTTTTTCACCCACCATCCATCTCAACAAGCCATCCACCCATAGACCATTTAACATCCACAATTTATCTTTCACCCACCAACCATCCATTTATCCAGTCACCATTCCATCTTCCACCCTTTACACTATTCTTCTTCATCCAACTACCATCTACCATCCATGGCCCATCTTTCCACAATCTACTCTCCTCTATCCATCCATCCACCATCTGTGATCATCCATCCATTTATCCATCCACCACCCACTAACAACTACCTACATTTACCTGCCACCCATCACCTGTCTACTCACCATCAACCATCGATCCTCTATCCATCCACCATCCGTTATCTCGCCATCCATGCATCCATCTACCATCCAACACGCGTCGATCACGCACTACTCATTTTCCATCCACTGTCACTCATTTACTGTCCATTTGTTTATTCACTCACCATTTCCCATCCATCCAATCCTCATCCATCCACGAACCAGCACAAATACGCTCCACCACTCACCATGCACCCACTGTCACCCGCTCACCATTCCTCCATACGCGAGACACCAGGCACCATCTACCTGCCACCATCCACAGTCCATCCAGCCCAGGAGGCAGGAGGGCCTGCTTCGGAGAGTGGACACCCAGCCCCACTAGGTGGGCAGACTGGGTGCAGCTCCAGCTGCATCTGGGGCAGAGGGGGTGTGGGAGCAGAGGTTGTTTACCCGCCGCCCCCAACACACCCGTTATTTTGGGCAAGTCGGTCCGACAAGCGCCCAAGGTCCTCAGGTCCTGTAGGGCTGAGTGTGTGGGAGGGAGGGGGGCGGGGCCGGCGCCTCCGAGGGGCCTAAGGGTCGCTGCAGGCGGGTCTGGAGGTAAATGTGTAACCTTCCCCGGCCGCCCCCGCCCCTCCCCGCCCGGTCACGTGGGCCACGCGGGGCAAAGTCTCCGGGTCCGAGACGCGGAAGCCCGGGCGAGATGGGCGCGCCGGGCCGGGTCCTGCTGTGGCTGCAGCTCTGCGGTAAGGGGTGGGTGGAGGGGGGGACGCGACACACCTGGAGGCCAAGGGCCCCCGAGGGGCGGGCGGCGAGAGCTTGAGGGGCTGCGAAACCCGGCCGGGCCTCCAGATCCCTCCGCACTCAGCGCCCGCCGGGCGGTGCGGGAGGCGAGGAGCCCGGGCCAGACCTACGCCCGGACCGCGCCTGCCCTCGGGCGCTTGTCCGCCTTCGACTTGGGCACCGCCCCGGTCCCTCCCGAAGCTCCGCCGCCGGCCTACGTCCTCCCGGCCGCGAGGGCGCCGCGGACCCTCCCCGTCGCGCCCAGGCCGGCGCGTGTCCTCGGGGCCGGCCCCCAACCCCCGGGAACTTTAGAAACTGCAGCCCCGTCCCTGTTCTCCTCTCTTAAGCCCCTCGCGGCCCCCTCAGGACGCAGCTCCAGTTCAGAGCCCGTCTGGACGGGTCTTGCGGCCCCCCCAGCCCCTTCTACATGGCAGAGGCCTCTGCTGCCCCATTCGCCTCCGTCCCTTGGTCGTCGCCATCCTTGTCTGGCCCGGTCCTTGGCTCCAGCGCGGGGCGAACTGGGGGCGGGCTAGGAGGCGATCTTGGCGGGCGTCCTGAAGGAGGGCACGTTTAAGCGGGCTCTGCAGATCCCGTAGGAGTTCGTCAGGGAGCGTTGTGGCCAGGCTCCTGCAGTGTCTGGTCCGACGCCGGGAGCGGGAGTGGCGAGGGCCTGTCTGGGTGAGGTCGTCCTCCCTGGGCCACCGGGGCGTCTGGGCGCGAACCCCGGATGCCACGGGCCCGGGAGCACTCAGTCGACCCTCCCCAGCGCTGACGCGGGCCGCCTACAAATTCTGGGTCCCCAACACCGACTTCGACGCCGCCGCCAACTGGAGCCAGAACCGGACCCCGTGCGCGGGCGCCACTGTCGAGTTCCCCGCGGACAAGGTGCCTGGCCCCCACTCCTGGGGCCGGGGTGGGGACCAGCGTGGTCCGGGCCCACTGGGACACCAAGGGTGGGGTCTGCTCGCTGATGCCGCTTCTGCCTGCAGATGGTGTCAGTCCTGGTGCGAGAAGGTCACAGCATCTCGGACATGGTGAGTCCGGGTGGCAAATGGGGCCCAGGTCGGTGGGGGTCTGGTGGGTCCCGCCGGGGTCAATTCCATGCCCCTTTCTTGCCTCCTGACCGGCCTGCAGTCGCGTGGGGGACCCCGCAGTCCACTGGCCGTCAGCCTCTGGAGGGGCTTCGGGAAGGTCCGGGACCCACATGGGAGCGGGGGACGCCGGTCCTACAATCTCAGCCAGGCTATGCCCCAGCCTTGTTGGGGGGTGTGGAGGGCACCTCTTATCCCCACTGCCCTCTGCCTCTGGCCCCTGCCCTCCTGTAGTCTGTCTTCTCCAAGGTTTGCTCTGGGAAAGCCCCCGCTCCCCACCCCACCAAAGCCTTTCCCTGTCCTGGTGCCTCAAACTCCACCAGCAGAATTCGAGGGGAACTTTTTCTCAAACTGCTTCACAGTGTGAGTTCCAGGGTGGGGGTCCCCTCACCTGGAGGCCAATGGACTCTGTGGGTGAATAGGGGCAGTCCGGGGGCCCAGGCCTGGGACTCAATCTCTTGCCCAGATGCAGGATCTGGTGACCCCTTATTTCCACTTGGAGGCAGCTCGGTTAATTGATGGTTTTCAAAAGCGGCATTAATTCTGGGAGCTTGGCGCCAAGTGGGGCAGGGCTGTGGGCTCAGTGGAGCCCCGCCCTCACCTGCAGCCTGGGAAGGGGGCAGAGGGCAGGATATCCCCGTCCCCGCAGATCCTGGGTCGGGATGTCTTTCCCACATTTGTCCAACGCAAAGACTAAGGTGCGGAGGGAGCAGTGATGATGAGAAGGTGACAGCAGAGCCGGGGAGGTAGGGGCGCAGCAGCTGCACCGAGGGGACCCGCCTCCGCAGTCCTGGTAACCATGGCAACCAGGCGGCGGCGTGGAGCGAGCCGGAACCCGCGGGCAGAGGACTCAGCTGCGGGGGAGGGTGCCGGGACCTGGGGGCTCCTCCTGGCTGACTTCGTTACTTTGATGGTCTCCTTTGGAAGAGCTTGGGGATCCTAAAAGACACAACATTCGTTCATTCATTGTTCACTCGTTTATCGGGTCCCTCCATCTGCCCCTTCCTTCCCACGCCCCGCCGCCCAGACGCGAGCCCTCCCCCCCCCGCCAGAGGCTTCCGCGCGCCTGTACCCCTGCGCACGGCCCCGTGGGCCTCTCCCCCACCTCCCCTGCCTCTCCTCCGCTCCGCGGGGTCAGCTCCCGGAGGACCCGGGTGGGAAATGACCAGGGGCCCAGGGACAGGGGGCCGAACGGACCCAGCGCTGCCTGAGGCCCCTCCCACCCCCTCTGCACGCGGGTCCCCAGCGTTGTCGGCTGCTGAGATGTCGCCCTAGTAACAGGCACAACGACTGTCAGTGATTTCATTTGCATTTCTCTCGGTTTGGAACTTCTCTCCCTGGGATTTTTCTCTTCCTGAACCCTTCTCCCCTCCCATTTCTACCCTTAGCCCAGGTTTCTTGTTTTGGGGGAAATCTCCTATATTCTACCCATTAATGATTGTTGAGATACTGCAAGTGTCTTCTCACTGTGGACTTTGCCTGCGTTTCCCTTTGCTGATCAGAAACCCCCATTATTAATCTATCGAATGCAAAATCTGTTGCCTTATAACTGTGTTTTTGGTGTTTTGTTTAAGCATCTTTTTCCTGCTTCTCAGTCACAACCATAATCAACTATATATTCTGTCTGTTAAGTCAGAGCTTTGCCATCAGGGGCACGTGGCTGAGTGGGGCACTAGCTAGGGAACCAGGCGTATTTTTTCCTCCTTGGAATGAGCCCAGTTTCCAATGAATGTCCTCCTCCAAACCAGCAGCCTTGCCCCCTGGCTTTGTGGCTCTGCGGTCACTGTTCGTCAGCTGCCCAGTGAGGGCTGTCTCTGAGCTTTCCCTGCAGTTCCTTTGATCTTTTTGCCCGTTCTCCTGCCGGCACCACACTGTCCCCACTCTGAGGCTCTGCGAGTTGCCTTAATATCCCACTGGGTAACTTGCCTTCTTCACCCCCCTGTTACGAGGTTGACTAGTTCTTTGTGGATCTGATTGTTGCAGAGAGATTATAGTGTAGGTTTATCAGGTAACAACAGCACCACCACCAAAACCCTGGAATTTGATTGGGAATGAATGATACCTTTATACAAGCAAGTCATCCATTCAAGAGCATGGATTTTCTCTCCAGATATTTCAGATCGTTGGTCATAAAACTCTTTACTAGAGTCTTAAAACGGTCCACATGAGGTTTTGTGTAGTATTGGTTAATTTATAAATACTTTATAGTTTGGTTTCTATTGTGAATGGTGCCCTATTTTTAAGAATTATATTTTCTATTTGGTTATTTTTGTAAACAACGACCGTTGTTCCTCTTCTCTTCCAGTCCTAACTCCTTTTTTTAAAAAAATATTTATATAAATTTATGTATTTATTTATTTATTTTTGGCTGAGTGTGGTCTTCGTTTCTGCGCACGGGCTTTCTCTAGTTGCGGCGAGGGGGGGCTACTCTTCGTAGCAATTAGAAAACATTCCAAATAGGTTTCTGTTTACAGAAAATACATTTGAACAATGCCAGAAACTCTTAAGGCTAAGTAGTATTAGACCTTCTCCTCCATCTTTATAGCAATAATCAGAGTATGTTTTTTGTCACAAAGACGGAAGACTAATTTCGGAAAGGAAGAAACAATATGATGTACAGTCCTTTCTGTCAGAAGACAAGTATGTTTAAAAATAAAGCCTCATCAGTGGTTCTGAATAAGAAACATACAATGTTGCCAAGCAGTCCCAGACTCACATTTGAGATAAACTGTGGGGTTTAAATTAATGTTTGTAGGGTTTTGTACATAAACTTTATTTAATTGTGGAAATTCTAATCTATCTCTAGTTTACTAGAAGCTTTAAAAAAATCATAAATATGTTGTTGAACTTTTCAGTTTTTTTTTTTGTCCTACATCCACTGAGATGTAATTTCCCCCTGCCTCCTTTAGCCTGTTAGTGAGGTTTTCTGAGGTTGAACCGTCCTGGTAAGACTGATGTCCTCCTGGTACCTTCCTTCAGGTGCAGGTCAAAGTGCGCCGCTTCTTCAAGACACTTGACTTCTGTCATACTGAGTTTGCTGGCACAAGACTCTCCGCTACCATCTGCTGGGACACCATCGTACATACTGCAGGGAAGTCGCGATGGGAGCGTTCCCTATCCTTTCCTTCCTGCATTCTTGGGACATGAACCCTATGATCACCATGTATTTTTAAAATACATTATTGGATCCAGTCAGCTAATATTTTATTTAGGATTTTGCATTTGCGTTTATAACTCAGCTGAGCCTATAATCTTTTTTCCTTTGTATTGTCCTTCATTTGGCTTTGGAATCGCACTTACACTGGCCCCAGAAAATGGGCTGGCAATTTTCATTCTTCTGTTTTCCAGAACAACTTCCTGTAAGAAGTTAAAATTTCCTTGAGGGTTTAGTATACCTCACCTATAAAAAACACTTGGTCTGGGAATTTAGGGAACAGGAGGTCTCTGACTAACATTTAAAACTCTTTGGACTACCCTGGTGGCACAGTGGTTAAGAATCCGCCTGCCAATGTAGGGGACACGGGTTCGAGCCCTGGTCTGGGAAGATCCCACATGCCGTGGAGCAACGAAGCCCATGCACCACAACTACTGAGCCTGCGTGCCACAACTACTGAAGCCCACGCGCCTAGAGCCTGTGCTCTGCAACGAGAAGCCACTGCGATGAGAAGCCCGTGCACCGCAACAAAGAGTAGCCCCAGCTTCGCAACTAGAGAAAGCCCACTGCACAGCAACAAAGACCCAGTGCAGCAAAAAATAAATAAATAAAATTTGAAAACAAAAACAAAAAAACTCTTTAGGGACTTCCCTGGCAGTCCAGTGGGGTTAAGACTCCGTGCTTCCGCAGCAGGGGGCGCGGGTTCTCAGGTTCATGGGTTCATCCCTGGTCAGGGAATGAAGATCCCATATGCCACACGGTGTTGCCAAACAAACAAACCTTTAATGCTTACTTGTCTATTCAAATTCTCTATTGCTTCTTTTTTGAAAAAATATTTTTCTTTATTGTTTTGGCTGCGTTGGGTCCTAGTTGCAGCACGCGGGCTCCTCGTTGCAGCATGTGGGCTTCTCTCTAGTTGTGGCGTGAGGGTTTTCTCTCTCTTGTTGAGGCACGCGAACTCAATAGTCGTGGCTCACGGGCTTAGCTGCTCTGCGGCATATGGGATCTTAGTTCCCCGACCAGGGATCGAACCCACATCCCCTGCATTGGACAGTGGATTCTTTACCACTGGACCACCAGGGAAGTCCCTCTATTGCTTCTTGCATCAATTTTAATATTTTAAAATTTTCTAGAAATTGGTATATTTCATCCAGGTTTTCAAGTTTGGCAGTCCTGATTTCTTAATCTTTTCAATACCTGTATCTTCCCTCAAACGAGTAAGTTCTTTACTGTATGTCCGTGCCCTTGTGGTCTCCCCGGCCCCCATCACATTTTAGTCCTAGATTTAAACATTTATTAAGAGACAACAATAAGCTTCATCACAGTATTTCATCACCCTACTTCCCATATCTCTTCTAGGCTTCTGGATTTCTTTCCTTCTTACTTTCTCCTAGCATGTTTTCAGGGCAGGTCTTTGTGTGGCAATCATTCTGAAGTCTTTTAGGCTTAAAGGTACTTTTATTATCTTTTAATATATGTAACATACTAATCTGGAGTGCAGGGCCGGGTTCCTGCCCACTGGTGGGCAGGCCTGTGTCTAAGGGCGTGTCTAGAGGTGGCTGCAGACTCCAGAAGTCTTCCGGCAGCCTGTTCTGTCCTGTGCAAGCATTGTTGTTGCTGAGAAACCCGATTCCTGAATTTTTTCCTTCCTGGGTGATCTGTTCTTCCCCTCTGCCGCTTTTAGAATGTTCTCTTCGTCTTTGATATTCATGAACATAGTGTTCCGTGATTTTCCTTATGTGGCATTCAATGAGACCTTTCAATCCGAGGTCTCCCAGCTTTCTTCAAATATGGAAAATTCATCTTCACTGTTTTTCAGATATTCCCCCCGCCCACCCTTGTATCTGAATGTTGGTGCTTCAGTGTTGGGCGGGCTCCCATCTCTCCTGGTTTCTCCCGCTCAGCGCCTTCCTGCTGTCTTTCAGCTATTACATTTATCATATAGTATGTACATCTCCCGCTCTGGTTCTTTTGAAAACCGAGTTCTTGTTCATGCTTCACACTGCTAGTACCCGCCTCCCCCTCCTGAGGCGCATCGTGTCCGTCTGTCCATGGCTTGTCCCTGGCGCCTGTAGGTGGGTTTGCCTTGCTGTCACAGTGCTGCACCCTCAGCTGTGGAGGTAGCTGGCCTGTGACCTTGAATCTCCCCGGTGTCAGCCTCTTGGTCAGGCCCAGTGCTTGGGGGACTGAAGAGCAGGCCCTACCCAGCAAGTTGGGATGCCAGGCGGGGCCCTGGGTGGATGTGCCCTGAGACGTTGAACCCCCGTGACCCCTGCACTGGGCATCTCCCCTGGTCCAACCCTCACCTTCAACCCCAACCCTGGCGGGGGCAAGGAGAAAAGATGGGGTCCTGGGGCTTGGAGCGGCGGGTGGAGGGGGCAGGGCCAGTCAGCCCTCCTCCTGGCCTTCCCCGCTGCCCTATTTACTCTGACACCTGAGGCCTGGGCTTCTGTGCTGAAGGGGCTCCAAGGCCCCACTACCCTCCCCGCTGCCTCTGGCACCCGCTTCCCCAACTGTAGCCCCTCCCCTCCCTCACAGGCTCAGGGCTGACTCCAGAGTCCCCAGCAGCTTGGCTTCCTGGAACCTACGAGCCCTTGGACTGTAGTTTTTCAGGGGCGACAGGGGAGGGCAATGGCCCTGACAAGAGTCACCCTGCCCCTGGGACCTGGTCACTCCCAGGTCTCAGGCTAGCTCCTTGCTCCTTGGCTTGCAGCCCTACTCCCTGCGGCCTATCTGACCTTCAGGCAGGGCGAGGTGCCCCCAGGCCCTGACCTCGCCTGCTCACTCTGTGGGCTAGAATCTTCTCCCCAGGGACAGGGGGACCGGGGGTGGGCGCAGAGTGGGACCCTCTGATGCCCCAGTCCACCGCGCGGCGCCGCCTCAGCCTGCGCTTCCTACAGCTCTTGCCGCTGGACGGGGAATTCGTCCTGGCCTCAGGAGCTGGATTCAGCGCCCTGGACATCGGCTCGCACCTGGACTGTAGCACAGGTGAGGGGGAGGGCCAGGGGCAGGGCTTCGAGGGGGCGCGTTCGTGGGTGGGGCCTGGAGGGGACGGCGAGGTCCGGGTTGGAGCGTGGCCGGGTTGGAGGGCGCGTTCTGGGCGGAGCTCAGGGTCGCGCGCTCGCCCAGGCGGCCCCGCGCTCTTCCGCGACCCCGACCGCTTCTGCTGGCACGACCCGCGCCTGTGGCGCTCCGGAGACGCGGCGCACGGTCTCTTCTCCGTGGACGCCGAGCGCGTGCCCTGTAGCCACGACGACGTCATCTTCCCGTCCGACGCCTCCTTCCGGGTGGGTCTCGGCCCGGGCGCCGGCACGGTGCGCGTCCGCAGCGTCCGGGCTCTGGGCCAGGTGAGCCGGGCGCGCGGGGCGGGGCGGGGCGGGGTCTGGGGTCTCAGCTCCGCGCCTTTGCCCCTCAGTGCCGCTCCCCGGAGCGCCTCCCACCCTGTTAGCCCGGTGGCTTCCGAGCATTCAGGTGCTGTCTCGTCCTCGGGCTGGCTCCGGTGGTCACCCGGCGACCTGCAGACATTCACCAGCGACGAGGACCTGGCTGATTTCCTGGCGTCCCGCGCGGGCCGCCTGCGCTTCCACGGGCCGGGCGCGCTGAGCGTGGGCCCCGAGGCCTGCGCGGACCAGTCGGGCTGCGTCTGCGGCCACGCCGAGGTGAGGGCGGCCTGCAGCGGGGTGGCTGGGGCACCGCACAGCTGGGCCCGGCTCTGCGCCGGAGGTCGGAACTGTGCCAGGGGCCGCCGCGCCCCGCCGTCTCTGGCCCGCTCGCCTCCCCGGGCGCGTGGCCCTCTCACTGCGGTCTGCTCCTCGCCGTCTCCGCGCTGACCGCCGCTTCTGCGCTTCCAGGTGCAGCCGTGGATCTGCGCAGCACTGCTCCAGCCCCTGGGTGGCCGCTGCCCCCAGGCTGCCTGCCGAGATCCCCTCCGGCCCGAAGGGCAGTGCTGCGACCTCTGCGGTGAGAGCCCCGCCCGGCCCCTGCTAGCTAGGACGGCTTGGCCACCCTGGCTCGCCCCCAGCCTCAGTTTGCCTGTCGGGCCCGGACCCGCGGTGCTGACCCTCACCTGCCTGCTTCTTCAGGAGCCATCGTATCGCTGACCCATGGCCCGGCCTTTGACCTGCAGCGGTACCGGGCGCGGCTGCTGCACGCCTTCCTGGCTCTGGTAATGGGGCCGCGCCCCGACCGGGGCCCCTGCCCTTCCGCAGCCCCGGTCTGGGACCACCCTCTCCGCCGGAATCCCCGGGCCCCACTCCGCCTCCTCACTGAGGCGTCCACTCTCCGCCTGTCCACCGTTTGTCCCTGCCCACAACGTTCCCGCAGGGCCGAGGGGCGGAGTTCCCGGACCAACTCTGTGCCCCTCTCCAGCCCCAGTATCAGGGGCTGCAAATGGCCGTGTCCAAGGTTCCGCGCCAGCCCCGGCTCCGCGAAGCCTCAGGCGCGAAGGCAGACACGGAGATCCAGGTGGTGCTGGTGGAGACCGGCCCCGAGACCGGCGGCGCGGGGCGCCTAGCCCGGGCCCTCCTGGCGGACATCGCGGAGCACGGTAACCGCGGGCGCCCCGTTCCCAGACCCGCACCTCTGCCCCGCCCCGCCCTGCTCGGGACCGACTGAGCCGGCGCCCTCCGTTGCAGGCGAAGCCCTCGGGGTCCTATCGGCGACCGCTCGAGAGTCGGGCGCGCCCGTTGGGGGCGGCTCGGCGGCGGGGCTGAACGCGCCGGGGCCGCGCGCGGGGCTGGCGGGCGGCCTGGCGGCCGCGCTGCTCCTATCACTGCTGGCGCTGCTGGCGGGGGCGCTGCTGCTGCGCCGCGCGGGGAGGCTCAGGTACGCGGGGCGGGGCCTCGGGGCGGGGCCTCGGCGCCCGAGTACGCGGCGCTCAGGCACGCAGGGCTCACGCGCGTCCCCTACCTCCAGGTGGAGGAGGCGCGACGAGGCGGACCCCGCGCCGGCTGGGGCGCCCGTGGGCTTCCACAACCCTGTGTTCTACGCGGCGGACCTGGCGGAGGCGGTGAGGGGACGCCCGGGGGCGGGGGTGTGGGACTTCCCGCGGCCGGATCCCTGACTCCGCTCTCCCGCAGCTCCCCGCCCCGCAGCTGGACGTCTGGAGCTCCAGCCGCAGCTACTTCGTTAATCCGCTCTTTGGCGAAGCCGAGGCCGAGGCCTGAGCGGCCGCGGAACCGCCCCCGCCCCCGCTTCGGCGTCGCAGGCCCTGCGGGATACCCCACCCTCCGCTGGCCAAGGACAGGGTGGCCTTGCTCAATAAAGGGCTTTCCCGCACCTGCGGTCAGCCGTGGACACACTGCTTCCTGCGTTGCCACCCCTCTGCCCCTGCCTGGTGGGATGGCGAGGGGTGGTCCTCAGAGCCTGTGCCGGCTGGCGCCTGGCCACCCGCCCAGGGCAGTCCTGGGTACTACCTGTAGGCTGGGGCGGTCCGAGGCTTCTGGCCTGCGAGGTTCCACCCAGAATTAGGAGGGGGCTGCCCCGGTTCTGGAGGAGCCCATGGAAGAAGCCCCTAAGGCTGGGGAGGGGACTGAAGCAGGAGGGGGGCGGTGGGGAGAGGCAAATCCGAGTGAGGCACCAAGGAGGGTGGATAAGTGGGCTGCCAGGTGCTTCCCTACCTCATGCCAAGCTGCTCGGACCCAGGGCCAGCCAGGTGGACCTGGACTTCCGGCAGACTGGGCTGCCCGGAGGAGCGGTCCTAGGGACACAGTAGATCTGTCCCCTCTGCTGGGGGCAGGGGCAGAGCCGCCCGCCACAGTGGTGGAGCGTGTCAGAGAGCTGGCAGGTGCGTCCTGCTGGGTGGGGGCTGTTTGGTGTCCATCGCTGCAGGGCCAGGCCTCGCCCTCTCCCTTCTGAGGGCAGCTCTGACCCGGAGGGTGGGTGTCGGGACTGAGCCGCTCTGAGTATGACACTCACTTGGTAGGTGCTTGATGGGGCAGCAGTGGGACGGTGGATTGTGTGTGTGTGTGTGTGTGTGTGTAAAGTTGTACTGATGGATGCCCAGCTTGAATTGTCAGGGACACTTCTGTGTATAGCAGCATCTGAAAACATCCCCCCCTCCCTCCCCCCCCCCACCAAGGGTAACCACCTGCGAGCCTCTTAACAGTGAATTTGCTTGTAAGTTTCCGTCAGTCGCGAAGCCGTGCTCTGTGGTCAGTATCCTGCCTGTGAAGCTCACCCATGTTGTGGGTGGTTGTTACTCTTGGTGCTGTGTAGCTGTTGCAATAGCTAATATTTCATTTAAAAAACGACTGACACTTCAGCACCCGTGTTTCAGAGCTGTTAGAGGTGCTCACCTCACGTGGGTCAGACATCAAACGGAGGGAGGGCCAATGTCCAATCCCATCATCTCTGACCCCGAGGCCCCGGCTACCCACATGGCCGCTCACCACTGGCCTATGCTCGCTTTTCAGTTTTCCAGGTGCTGTGATTTCAGTCAATTGTCTCTGCCTGTGCTTTGGGTGGTCCCCTTTCAGGGACAGGTGGGAGGATTGTGTCTGCTCCTAAAATTTGCCATGCTCCTTCCCCAGCTGTGAGCATGGAGGCCCACAGTGAGACGGGCCTGGGTCCCCGCCGGCCGGTGGGGCTGTTTGGGCTGTGGAGCCCAGGCCGTGCTGACTGGCGGAGCCGCAAGGCTGCCCAGGACGCTCCCCGAGCATCACCTGCCAGGCACCTGGCTGCTGTCTGTGCTCTACTGTATCCTCACACCACCCTCTTGGGCAGGTGCCGTCACTAACCACACGTTACCAGGAGCTTACTGGGGGACAGAGCAAACGATGAAACCCAACTCACCGCAGGCTGCTCCCCGCCCTGGGGGCCAGAGCCCCCAGTGTGGCCACCCATCCAGCCCAGCCTCCCCATGAGCTCCCCCTCCTGGGGGTGGTCTGCCCCACCCTACCCCCGGGGCTGCTGAAGGGCCAGCGTGCGTCTGTCCCCCGCAGCTTCCCTCCCGGGGTCTTGCTCTGCCTTGCGGGCTCATGGGCACATCGCCCTTTTCCAGCACTGGGGTCCCCGGTGCAGCAGCCGGCCCCACCCTGCCCCGGCCCTGGAGGGCACCTGCTGCTCTCAGGCTGAATGCCCATCTGCCTGTCCTGGCACGGACACTTGGCCAGACGGCCCCCCTCTCCAGCCAGTGGCCCACCCCTGACCCTGCCCACCATGGTGCAGGGTGTCCCCAGGAGGCCCCCATCGTGACGTTGGCAGGCAAGAGGTCCCAGCTCTGGCGGCTGGTTCCTGCCACGTGGACACGAACCTTTAGCATGGACCCCGCCTGAGCAAATGACCAAGAATGTCTTCCACAGGCAAGACAGTGCTTTCCAGCACAGGGCGCTACTGGGGGGGGGGGGGGCCCAGACACCGGGTGACAGGTGGTCACATTCAGACAAACCACTGAGAACTTTAAAACTGCCGTCTTCTGCTTTATTGACAGGTAAATTGTTCAAAAATGTTCTCACAATTCAATAATTACAAAGACTCAGACTTACATTAAAAAAGTAAAAACCAGAACCCCCAGCAGGTGCCAGCCCCAGCAGAAGGCCCAGGGGGCGGGCAGGCGGGTGCTGGGCGTGTGACACGCACAGGCAGGCCACGGTGCCCAGGTCACTCAGTGCCGACTCAAGGTAAGTGCACGTCTTCAACAGCGTTGCCACCGAGAACGTTGACCGGCGGGAGAACAGGGAGAAGCCCAGCGGGGCGAGTTAATCGCAAGCCTTTACAGAGACAGGAGGCTGCCTGATACTCACAAATGCCGCGGGGAAGGCAGGCAGATACACGCGGGCGCTGCGGGCCAGCCCACCGGGTGGAGTGTGGCGGTGAGTCTACACGATCCGGAAGGGCACTAATCACGGGGCTCCATGCGGGGCGGGGGTCCTGGCACCTGCCGCGGGGCTACCCGGGGCTCTGGCCTCCTCTCGGCCCGCAGGCCTCGGGGCCCGGCCGCACGACACTCACTGGTTTTACAGCAGGAGGCAGAGCTGTGGAAGCGAGCGGGAAACGGAGCACAGCTGACTTCACAGTAGTAGATACGGGTGACACTTCGTGGTTGGGACCGGAAACGGACTGACACACATGAGGGACCAGGACAGAGCAGGCTTCACTCGAATGGGCCTCTGTCCATGGCTACAAGGTCGGCAGAAGGACTTCTGCATCTGACTATGTGATGGCTAAATGAATAAAAAGGCCACAAACTAAGCTCCACTCCCCTCTGTCTTCAAAACTCTAGGGACACTGGGAATGCTATACAACTTCCTACTATTCTCCTAAGGTCCTAGGAAACAGTTTCAGGGAACAGGGAACAGACGCGGCACCGAGGCCGCCCCGAGCTGCCTGCTTCCTGCAGAGCCCCCCGGCGCCACTGGGGTCTGCAGGAGGCCGGCGTCACGGGCCCCCCGCGCTGCCTCAGCTGGTTCTGGGCAGGAGGGGCCGCAGGCGGTCCTTCGTGTGCAAACGGAACAGCTGTGCAGATGAGATCTGGCCTACCGCCTCGGTGCGGCATAAAGCCAATCATTATTATAATAAAGTATTTTCTTCATCTCCGTATCTACAAATCGATTCTACATTTCCTTGGACAACACTGGAGGGTCAGCTCAGTCTTGGCACTGACAGGAGGCCACCCGGGCCCCCGGCCCCGCTGCGGTGACCGGCAGCTTCAGGCATCGCAGGACGGCTGCTCCAGGCCTTCAAGGGGGAGCTGGCTCCTGTGGGGGGAGTTGGGGCTTGGTGGGCCGCTGGGGTTGGAGCTGTTCGATGGAGTCGAGTGTTTGGTGGAATCCGAATCAGGCTGTGAAGACAAAGAGGGACAGCGTGAGAACCATGGCCCTGGGCCTGTGGAGGCGATGCTGCCTGGGCAGCTGTAGCCCCTGCTGGCTCCATTCTTGTCATGAGAGCACACGCTGCAAGCTTGTCACGTGGTCCTTGCTGGTGAGAGATCATAAACCAAGGCCCAACCCCACAAATGACTCAGTAACTATTCCAAAAAGGAGTAACTCCGCAGTGAAGAAACCAGACAGAATGGCAACCAAGCAGTCAGAGGTCACAGACGTGAAGCCCTTTCATGATAAAAGCATGAGGAACAGAGAGGACCTTTCTCAACATGACAAAGGGTGTCCGTGAGCAGCCCACAGTTCACTTCACACCCGGTGGTGAAAGGCAAAGCTCCCTGCTCGGTGCAGGAACAAGACCAGGCTGCTGCTTTCACCGCTGCTATTCGACACTGTGCTCCAAGTTCCAGCCAGGGCAAGAAAAAATGGCATCCAAGCTGGAAAGGAAGAAGTAAAAGCATCTCTCTTCACAGCTGACATTACTCTGTATAGACAGAAAATCCTAAAGAACTCCACGAAGAACAAATTCAGTAAAGTTGCAGGGTACAAGATCAACACACAAAAGTCAGTTGTGTTTCTAGACATCAGCAATGAACAATGTGAAAAGGAAATTAAGAAAACAATGCCATTTACAATAGCATCCAAAAGGATAAAATACAGCTAGGAATAAATTTAACCAAGAAGGTGAAAGATCTGTACACTGAGACTATGAAACATCGCTGAAAGAAATGAAACACCACCTAAATAACCGGAAGGGCATCCTATGTTCATGGATTGGAAGACTAAAGATGGCAATATTCCCCAACATGATCAACCTACAGATTCAATGCAATCTTTACTGAAATTTCAACGGATTTTTTTGGGGAGGGGCAGAAATGGAAAAGCCAATCCTCAAATTCATATAGAATTGCAAAGGACTCAGAATAGTGAAAATACTAAGAAAAAGTGGGAGGACTCACACTTCCCAAACTTACAACTTCAAAACGTACTACAAAGCAACAGTAATCAAATATAGTGTGGTAGTATTAATATAAAGACCAATGCAATAGAACTGAGAGTCCAGAAATGTATCTATAAACCTGTGGTCAATGAATTTTTAACAAGGGTGCCAAGACCATTCAATGGGGGAAGGAACAAATGGTGCTGGATATTCACCTGCAAAAGAATTAAACTAGACCCCTACCTCACACCACACACAAAAACTAGCTCAAAATGTAAAAAAGACCTAAACAAAAGCTAAAACCATAAAACTCTTAAGAAGAAAACAGGACTAAATCTTCATAACCTTGAATTTGCCAATGGATTCTTAGATATAACATCAAAAGCACGAGCAACAAAAGAAAAAAATAGAAAAACTGGACTTCACCAAAATTAGAAACTTTTGTACACTGAAAGACATAGAGAATTGTGAAAAGACAATCCAAAAGAACGTGAAAAAAATATTTGCAAATCACATATCTGATAAGTGTCTGGTATCCTTTTTTTTGGCTGTGCCACACCACACAACTTATGGGATCTCAGTTCCCAGACCAGGGATGGAACCCGGGCCACAGCAGTGAAAATGCCAAGTCCCAACCACTGGACCCCCAGGGAATTCCCTATCCATATCATATAAAAATCTCTTACAACCCAACAACAAGAAGACAAATAATCCAATTTAAAAATGGGCAGAAGACTTGAATAGACATTTCTCCAAAGAAGGTATACAAATGGCCAATAAGCCCATGAAAAAGATGCTCAACATCACTGATCATTAGGGAAACGCAAACCAAAAGCACAATGAGATACAACTTCACACCTGCTAGAATGGCTATTGAAAAAAAATTTTCTTGTAAGAAAAAAAATAAGTGTTGGCAAAGATGTGGACTCAACCCTTGTACATTTGCTGGTGGGAATGTAAAATGGTACAGCTGCTGTGGTTCCTCAAAAAGTTAAAAGTAGAGCCACCATATGACCCAGCAATCCCACTCCTAGGTACATACCCCAAAGCAGTGAAAACATGTACTCAAAACAAATACATGTACGCAGCTGTCCCTAGTGCACTATTCCTAACAACCAATGAGTACGTAAGACGTGGTCCATCTATCGACTGGACTATTTGGCAATAAAAAGAAACAACTTACTGATACATGCTACAGCATGGATGAACCTTGAAAACATGATGCTGAGCGGAAGAAGCCAGACACAAAAGGCCATGTACTGTCTGATTCATTCCACTTATGTGAAATGCCCAGAACAGGCAAATCCATAGATTGTTAAGACTGGTGGTAGCCAGGAGCTGGGGGGAGGCAGGCATTGAGGAGAAACTGCTCAGTGGGTAGGGGTTTTATCTTGCAGTGATGGAAGTGTTCTGAGTAGACAGAGCTGGTGGTTGTACAGCACTGTGAATATACTAAACAGCCACTGAATTGCTGACTTCTTTACTTTTGGCTGCGTTGGGTCTTCATTGCTGCACGCGGGCTTTCTCTAGTTGCGGCGAGCGGGGGCTATTCTTCGTTGCGGTGCGCGGGCTTCTCACTGCGGTGGCTTCTCTTGTTGCGGAGCACGGGCTCTAGGCGCACGGGCTTCAGCAGTTGTGGCACGTGGACCCAGTAGTTGTGGCTCAGGGCTCCAGAGCACAGGCTCAGTTGTTGTGGCTCACGGGCTTAGTTGCCCCACGGAATGTGGGATCTTCCTGGAAGGGATTAAACCCATGTCCCCTGCATTGGCAGGCGGATCCTTAACCACTGAACCACGAGGGAAGTCCGAATTGTTGACTTTTAAATGGTTACTTTCTGTTATGTGAATTTCACTTAAATAAACTTAAAGGAACAAACAGGTCAGTACAGGACAAACAGATGCCATGTACCTCAGGATGCAACACCCCAAGAAGGACACCACGTCCTGTGTGCCATACTCCATCCTGGGACACACAACCCAAATCTCAAAAGACAAGGAAATGTCAGACACGCAAACTGAGGAGTGTTCTAGAAAATAAAAGATGTGCTCTCTGCCAGACAGGCTGAGGGCCTGTTCCAGAGTAAAGGGGCCAAAGAGATGAGGCAGCTAAATGCCACGCATGCTTGGGGACTGGGTCCTGCGCCAGCAAAGGTGCTTAAGGACATTATGGGGACACGCAGGTGGCTTCATCAGTGTGGCAGCTGTACTGTGGTCACGTGAGGGATCAGCCTTGCTCTCAGATAAAGGGTACGATGTGTGCAGTCAGGAAAAAAGTGTGTGCAGTGTGCACGCACACTCATACACACGTGTGTGTTGGTCCCTGGGGAGAACCGGGCGGCTGGGAGACAGGTGTGGAGCCTTTTCGCTGTTTACCCAATTCAAAAAACCAGACAAGCCTTGACTGAGGAACGTTTTGCAAGAAAAACTGCACTTTTTGTAAACAAACTGCACAGTGGACTGAAGACTGAAGAGATGTGCCTACTAAACGCAGCGCGTGGCCCTGGCTGGATTCTAGGTTTAGGAACAGGACGTCACCGGGCAGTGGGGAGACGCCCTCCCAAGGGAGGTGCGGGATAAGTACTTAGGGGTGGGGAATACTGCCACTCGCTTTCTGCTGGTTCCTCCCCAAAAGCCCAAATGGGGAACATGGGTTAGGTGCCGCTCATGTGGGTTATTCACTCTACTATTCTTGCAACTTTCCTGAAGTTTGAAAATTTTCAAAACACATAGTTGCAGGGGAAAAAATAAGGAAAGAAACCCCAGAAGACCCACCTCTCTAGCCATCAACCTCAGGCCCTTTTAAGGGAGGCCTATGAGACCTTCCAGGAAAAGAAAACCCCTGTATGATGGCAACTAAGAGATCCGGATTTCCTAAGCCAGAGTTGAGGCTGGTGCAGCCCTGAAGACAGCTGAAAGAGAGCAGCTCAGAAAAGAAGGCACAGATAACTTCACGGATAAACACAGACGGAAAAACTGGCACCAAAATGTCCACCAACTGAATCTCTCACTGTCCCACATTAAGAGGATTATACTTTACGCACAATGGCAACAAGAACCTTGGAATGCTTAAGAATTAACTTATTAGCCACCAACACGCACAACCTGCAAGAGGGAGCCCATCGGGAGAGATGTGCAGTGTTCCTACACAGGGAAGGTCAGGATGCTGAGCGGCCCCCAAATTAATCTACAAATCCAACACAATCCCAGCGAAAAGCTCAACACAATTTTCACTTTTTTTAGATTATGATGGAGTCAACAAGCTCCATAATCTAAAAAAAATTTTAATTTATTTTTGGCTGCGTTGGGTCGCCGTTGCTGCACGTGGGCTTTCTCTAGTTGCGGCGTGTAGGCTTCTCATTGTGATGGCTTCTCTGTTGCGGAGCAGGGGCTCTAGGCGTGTGGGCTCAGTAGTTGTGGCTCGCGGGCTTAGTTGCTCCACGGCATGTGTGATCTTCCCGGACCAGGGCTCAAACCCATGTCCCTTGCATTGGCAGGCGGATTCTTAACCACTGCGCCACCAGGGAAGCCCCTAAAAATATTTTTAAATTTATTTGAAGGAGAAGCTAAGAAAGTGTTTTGAAAAGTGGGAATGAAGAGATGTGCTCTACCGGCTCTCAGGTTACAGGTGGTGCAGCAGAGGCTCCAGGGATAGAGACACGTAAGCAAAGGAATTTAACAAATAATAAAGGGTAACACTTCAAGTTGGAAGGAAGGAAGTGGTGCAGGGCCAGCGTGTCATGTACCTTAGAAAGCAGCAGCTCAGGTCCTTGCGCACACACACACACGCTAAGACACACTTACACACTCTCACACCCCCTCACAGACACTTCCACACGTAATGACAAACAGAAAACCCTACCAAGCTCTCAGACTATAAGAGAATGTTTATCTTAATTAAAAAGATAAAGACTAGACTGTACGAGAATTAAATATTTCTGTATGGCAATGCCCTTACAATTAAAGACAAAATTAAAAAGTCAGCGGTAAGGGGAAAAGTACCTGCAACAGATTAACACCCACAACCTACGAAGGGTTTCTATAAACGAGTTAAGAGGAAAGCATGGTGACTCAAGAGAAGACGGGTAAAGGGCGCAAAGGTGGACCCAGAGGAAGCAGCAGCCGATCCACACCTGAAAAGCTGGCCACGCCAGGAAGGTGAGGACCACGTGAAGCGAAGCCCTTCTGGTTTCCGCTGTCAGCTCAGCAGCCCCCATGAGTACGTGCTGTCGGTGCCGGGGCTGTTAGAACAGCCAGCGGCACCCAGCCCCTCTCCTCCTTCCCACAAAAGTGCTGCTGGGGCACAGCCCTCAGGCTGCCATTCTTCCCAGCCTCCTCCCCCACCACACACACAGGGAACCAAGGACACTGCCACCAGGAGCTGGGTCTGAAAGCCCAAGAACACCTGAGCCAGGGACGCCCCCACCTGGCCCCCACACTCCGATCCCAGGGGGCAGTCAGAGGAGGAGAGAGCAAGACACATGAGGCCACCTGTGCTTTAAAAGGAACGTGCCTACTGACGTGTTACAGCCACATGCATAAAAGTACACAGAAGAGTCTAGACGGGAAAAGCCTTCCTGCACTTTTCACAGGAGGGCTTTCATTTCTCAGTTGTGCACGGTGACGCCCACCCACAGTCAGTGCCCAGGAGGAGAGCCGGGCCCCAGCAGCTCCCTTGGCCCCCCTCCTGATGCCTCCTGAGCTCTCGGCGGCATCCTCCCGGGGCTGGCCCAGCCTCGGGCAGCCATGGCTGGGGGCAAGGGACCAGGTGACTCGGGAGCAGGGCCTGGAAGGAGGCCCAGCACCAGGCCGCAGAGGCCTCGGTCTCCCTGAGGCCATGACCTGGAGGCGAGAATCCACATCTTTCTCCCAACACACTCACAGCCACAGGGTCCACGTCCTCCCTCCTCCCGGCCTTGGCTCAGCCTCAGCAGTCATGAGTGGGGAGCTCCGGGGGGCTGGTGACCACTGAGGCCCTACGTGGCCACTCCAGGGGAGATGGAGTCTCTTTCTCCAAAGAACAGCTGCTTCGAGTCTCCTGCACGTGTGGAGCTGCAGACCCCAGGCCTTGTCCCTTGTAATTGGGCAAGTCTTACCTCTTTGTCAAAGTCCTGGTCGGGATCAGACATACTTCTTAGAGGCATAGCCACGCCGGGCTCAGATCCACCTACGGAACACAGGTAGCCACTGATCATCTTGGGGAAAACAGTTCAGAGACGAACTGAAGGCCTGGAGTCCCAGCATCCAGGCCCCGCCCCGGGCGCCCCTGGTACCTGCTGAGGGCCACGAGATGTAGGGCTTGTTCCTGGGCGGAGGCTGGCGGGACAGGCTGGCGGGAGCAGGGCCGGGCCTCTCCTCCTGGGAGGGGGGCATGGCGCTCTGGGCAGAGAGATAGCACGTGAGCACGCCTTGGGGGAGCACAGCCAGGCCCCGGGCAGAGCGCGCAGGCCAAGTGCAAAGTCTGCAGCACGAGCAGGCCGGGGCCCTGGGCCTCGACAGGCAAAACGGGCTGGGAAGGACCTCTGGACAGCGGCATCAGGTCAGTTTTGAGCTAAGAATTGGCAATAGTGACTTTAGGCCAAGTCAAATTCTACAGAAAACACATTTTTTAAGGAAAAAAAAAAAACCCACAAAGTATGCTACGTGCCCATATACTGAGATGTTTTGGCACCGTTGACAGCTATTTCTCACAAACCCTTAACAGACTGAGATGGTGACAGACACCTCAGGAGCACACAGGCAGGAGCCACAGGGGAGCCGGGGTGTGGAGAGGGCAGGGGACAGCACCCGCGGGCTCACCAGAGGCAGGTCCATGAGCACCTGCATCCCGTCGCCTGGGCCCATGTGGGCCACGTGGTTGAAGTTGGTGGGGTTGGAGATCATCTTGGATCTCAGCTCCGGGTCTCTAAGCATCTCTCTGGGGAAAGGAAACACCGTGAGGTTCAGGAAGGCGTCAGGGTCCTCTGGGCCCAGCACAGCCCCCAGCCAGGCTCCTACCGCCGCTGCTGCAGCCTCTCCTCCTCCGGCACCTTGAAGACAAACCGCCTTTTGCTTCTGGTCCGCAGCATCTGCTTCCTGCTGTTGTCAGAGGTGTCGGGCACGTTGAGAGCCGCTCCTGCAAGACAAGGAAAGGCCGCTGTGGCTCCGTGCGGACTCCCAGGCAGGCCCCCTCCAGCCCCCGTCCTCTGCTCCCCCCGAGAAGGGCTCACCCGAGAACTTGCTCTTGAAGTAGATCAGGCGGGGAGGCTCACAGTTGAGGAGGTTGAGGCTGCCCTCCAAGTTCAGTGGCCGGATCTGCGTTGGAAACCAGAGAGGGAGGCTGGCTGCTGGGGGGGTGGGGCGGGAGGGGGGCGGCCAGGGGAGGGGCCGGGCACCGCCAGGCCTTACCCTGCGCAGGCCGATGGTCTGGACCCATTCCATGGTGCGTACGTCAAAGACGTCCACGCCGTACTCGCTGTAGACCGTGACGTGTGCGGGGCTGCAACCTGGCGCACACGGAGCAGAGTGGTGAGCCCGGGCCCGCCCCCCCAGTGCCGGGGGCTGCCCGCCCAGCGTGGGGTGCAACGGCCCAGGCCGCAGGGGCCCTGCCCCTTACTCTAGAGGGAACCTTCACTTCAAGGTTCAGACAAACACAACGGACGTCTGACCGCTTTACCTCCACTCCTGAAACTAAACAGCATTTCAATACCATCGCCACAGGTGCCGAAGGTGACCTGTTTAAACACCTGGCTTCCCCTTTAGCTTTCTTATACAACTACTGCAGAAGCCTGTCACTTCAGGCTCGAAACATCTGAAATCCAGGCAGGGGCCCAATGTCCTGTTTCTTAAGGCAAATCCCTTCTTTCAGAGATGCCAAAAGGTCAGATTTCTGGGTAAATATTTAAAATCTCCACCCAGAGACTACTGCTGGGCTCTGGGCAAGGGCGCTGGCTTACTCTGGAGCTGCTTTCAGGCAGCCCTCCTGTAATCGGGTCTGAACACACGCGGTAAAATGACAATTATTCTCCTGCGATGAGCTGGGGAGCTGGTGCTGTCTCTCCCCTTCCCCGCTAAGGGATGGGACATCGTCAGGTCGTGACGGAAGACCCTCCCAGCGAACCAGACGTGTGAGACCGAGGACTGGTGGCCCTGTGGCACCCGAAGTTTAAGGGGCCTTTCCCACGTTTAGGACAGTGGTAAAAAATATCTGAACTATCTGAGAGAAAGCAGCGGTGGAGGCTGCATCCCGCCATCCTGCCAGGGGAGGGGCGCAAGGCTGGGGTCCCAGCATGCTGTCATCACACAGCCTCGCCCGGGCTGGCACGCAGAGCTGGCAGGTGGCTCTGGCTCAGCCCTGGTTCCTGGTCCTTCTACCTTCCAGGGTTAATCTTCCTCACGTTACGCTTAACTGAAGATAAATTTCTAAAAAGCTTCTGCTATGCTGCTATTACAGATTCCACATGGGCTCTCTGATCACACCTGTTCTTTTGAACACAAAAAAGAAAATACAACAGGGTTTAGGAGACAGACAAAAGATGCTGGAACCAGGCACCAAACTGTCCCAGAAGTGACATCTCAGACAAACCGTAAGGCCTTTTTGAGTGCCACATGCGAAAAAGATGGTCAGAGAAACCAGAGGGCCCTGAAGTGACTCAGAGGACCTTCCCCCACATGGGGGCTTCTGGGGCAGCTCTTCTTACTTGTGGGCACGTGGGGCTTCATCTGCAGGGAGCCAGGAGAGATCTGTGCGTACGACTTACTGATAAAGTGATAAACTGAGATGTCCAGTCTAAAGAAAAATTTAAACTAAAAAGTTAAATCAGTGGAGAGAACATGGGCCGTGAAGTCTGACAGATCCAAGTCTGAAGCCAGCCTCTGCTGTGTGATTTGTGCAGGTCACCTCACCTCGTGGCCCTCAGGGTCCTCCTCGGTAGGCTGGGACCGATTAGCGCCCCCCCAGCCCTGCCCCCCAGGTAACAGAAGGGGGCAGAACACACGCATGCTCGGACGGGGCTTGGGACAAGCAGGCCACACTTCTAGTTCTCCAGCCTCAAAGTCACTGAATTACTTTTGGCAGCTCTAAAACTGACTTGGCATCTGTACTGTGCATGGAGGTGAGACGAGAGCACAAAGGTGGAGAGAGAGCTGGAATCAGAGGAGAACGCAGGAACCTCGGGCGTCCCCGCCAGGTCACTCACGGTCAAGATTACAGAACACGGCACTCAGTGACCTGCATCCTGTCAGACGTTACCGGGTGGTCTTGAGGCCATTCCTGCACTGGCCGCCCACGAAGACGAGCGGGTGCGGCAGGGAGAGACCAGGAGAAGCGCCAGGGCCAGGCCTCGGCCCTTCCTGCCAGCTCTGGCTGCCTGCACCGCACCCCAGGCCCTGGCCAAGGGCTAACGAGGCCGGGACACGTCCAGCGAGCCTCCGCCGGCTGAAGGCCGGCAGCTCCCCTCACGGGCCTGGCTCCTGGTCCCAGCGCCTTGGCTGTTCTGCCAGCTTGGTGAAGCCAGCAACGAGGCAGCCGCAAGACTGTTCCTTTAGGTAATGAAGGAAAAACCGAACTCCCACGCCCCACCCCCACGACCCCAGCCCCCAGCAGCTGGAAATCAACGTGTGCCCTGCGGCTGCCCACTCACTCCTCGTCCCTCTGCCTTCCGGCGTCATGATGCAGCCCACCTGCTATACGCTATATCGAGTGGCCAGAATGGGAGGTTTAGGGTCTTTAAAAAGTGCTCAGACAGCAGGCCCAGCAGGAAGCGCCCCCTGTGGAGTGCAGACTCCAGGGCCTCGTGCCCAGCGCTGTCATCCATGCAGAAGGACACGTAACTGAGCCGATGAAGCAACAACTGTTCTCCAGAACGGCTCCTACCCCTCGGAACAATATTTGTCCCAAGAGGAACTCTGACCTGGACATCAGAACTGAGTATTTTCTGGTCACTGGAAACCTTTAGCTTGTTTTCATCACCGTGTAAGTTTATACATCATCACGAAGAACATCTTTTAAAACGTAAAACAGCGCAGGTCCTGTCTTCCTTTGGCCTGGGCTTCCCCCAGGGAGGCCAGCCGTCTCCGTCGGGCTCCTGGGCTGAGGGCCCCCGCAGTGCCCGTGGGATAGGAGGGCAAAGCCCACCCCAACGGGCCCGGGGTGTGGCAGTGGGACCACCCTGCCCCCCCGCAGCAAGCCGCAGGGCCCGCCTCTCACGGCCACTCAGCTAAGGGAGCTAGAGGACAAACCAAAGCAAATAGGACACATGCTGACCGGTGATGCGACAGCGGCAACGGGGTATGGCAACAGAAAACATATACATACTACAGGCAACGGGCGCCGCAGGCCACATGAGCTCCTGCGTGCGTGACCTCCGGCCTTGTGGGTCCACGTACAGTCCCATGTGGCTGAAGCAAAGCAGGTACTCCTCACTTTTGAGCTCCACAGCACAAAGGGCATCAAAAGACTGTTGTGAGAGGAACGTAAGCGAGGGGTCATTGGGATTTACCAGGTTTAGAGCCTGCCCATCTCCCTGGGTGCTCAACAGAGAGAACCCGGAAGGGTAGCCAACACAGAGCCTGTCCTTGACCACGGCCATCCACTGTGCATTGCCAGGGGCCACAAGCTCGCTGAGCTTCCTGTGGAAAGGCTTAGTTCTCTGGATCTCATAGCAAAGCACCAGCCGCTTCACCGCCACGAACAGGCAGGTGGGGCCGCCCTTCCTCAGCGTCCCGGTCGCCATGAGCTGGCAGCCCTTTGTCTCCGGAAGCTTGACGTCCACGCTGCTCTCCACGCCGTCGAAGGAGGACCACGGACACAGGTGGACGTGGTGGTTCCGGCCGCAGAGGAGGATGGCGACTCTCTCTTTGGGGGCAAGCTCGATCTGGTACACTTTCTTGTAGTCGGCCACACGGACGATCACTGCAGGATGGGGGCCAGAGCGTGAGGCCAGGGCCTCTGCTCGCACCCCACCCGGAGCGCCCCCTCCTCGTCACCTCACACACACGCCTGGCACCAGGGCCCTGGCTGGGAGGTGCCAAGGGCAGTGAAGCCCTGCGTGGGTGGATCTGGACAGCCTTCCGGCTCATCCCTGAAGCCAGGAACCACGTTTGGAAAACAAAAAAACCTCACTGGATCCTTGGATAAACTCGCTGAAGGCTCCCACCTGCTCACTGGGCCCCCAGACCAACCCAGGACCCTCGATACCCTAACTGGGGCAGGGCCTCCACTCGGGCTCTGAGCGAAAGCCGGGGGTCTGGACCCCGAGGGACAACAGCCTGTGGCAGCAGCCACCATCCCAAGGCCACATGTGTTCACCCTTCTTCCACTGTGCCTGTGTCGGGACCCTAGGCCCATCAGGAAGGCACCACCACCACCTCGGGGCAACTCCCTATTCCTTGGGGGAGGCGCCCAGAGCTGGGCCCAGGGCGGTGAAGCGGGGAGACTTGTGGGTACTTTTGCTTTTTCTTCTGGGAAGAATGAAAGGTCAAAATTTGAAGCAAAGGAAGGCGAGTTTTGGTAAGGCCTCGGTGCACCGAGGAATTAAGGAAGCATTTCTCCTCCTGGGAAGCTCTCCCTGCCCCGACTCCCTGCTCAGTCCTCTCCCTGAAGGGCCTAATATACACGGCAGTCAGCTCACCACCAGCCCTCGAGGCTGGTCTCTGCGTTTCACTGGACCTGCCGGGTGGGCCCTGCCCACAGCCTTCAGGGCTGGGGGACACGAGGCAGACAGTCACTGACCATCTGTCTTATTTGTGGCACGTTCCTCTCCTCAGCCGCTGGCCTTTCCCTTTCTTTATAAAGCTCTCTGACACGGTGACTTACTGCTCTCACCCAGGAAATCCGTCTTAACCCTACACGTTGCCACCACTGACCCCGCGCGCGTGGCGCTAAGCAGGCGGCCTGAGCGTCCAGCTCACTCACCGTCCCGGGTCACCTCTATGACGTAGAGCCCTTCCTCGAGGCCGACGGCAATCCTGTCCCCGTCTGCGAACAACGTAAAGCGGTCAGTACCGGCGCGCGGGCCGTCTGCTTCCAAAGCGGCGGAGAAACTACCAGTTCAAATGGGCCACACCGCTGAGCCCACAGGCGGCCGGGACGCGGAGAAACGCACCCAGGATGGCGGCCGTGAGGACGGCCTTGATGAGGGGCAGCGAGCTGTCGTAGGCCTCCTGCGGGACGTGCACCACCAGGTTCCTCAGGCGGTTCTTGTGAAGGATGGCCTGCAGGCCTTCCAGGATCCCCACCCACTTCCTCTTTTCGTTCTCATTTTCCGTCAGAATGAGCAGCGAGCTGGTCTTAGAAGGTGTACCTAAGAGAGAGGCCGTCACCTTCACGACGGAAAACAAAACAGACAGAGAAGAGCCGTAAGACAACCGGACACGCCGAACAGACGCCACGCGGCCTGCAGGGGTGAGGGGCGGGGGCTGCTGCCCGGAGAGCTCGCCTCCGCGGGCCGCCAGGGTCCTGGTCCAGCCGCCCGCGGGCCGCGACAGCCTGGCTCTCACACGGCGCCCGCAGCCCGGCCTCGCCAGAGCTCAGGTGACTCGGCTCTGGCCAGAACTGCGGTTCACTGTTCACTCGAAAGCCGCCTTCTTGAATGCTCTGATCACAACTGAGAAACACATTCTCAGAACACGTCGAGGGACAACAGGATCTCAAACAAACGACTTCCCTGTGGGCGCTCCCCAAACACTTACCAGGACACGGGACAACCTTAGTTGCTACAAATCATCCTTTAGGCACACAATGATGGGAATTTTCTGTATTGTATACAGAGACAGTTTCTGAAGAGATGTGATTTAACAGAAAGTGATCCATACACTTGGTTTTGTGGTCAACCAAATTTCTCTGTACTTATAAAAATTCCCAGTGGAGGGGGATCCACCATCTTTTAGAAGCTTCCTGATGCCACCGCATCTAACACTAGCTCAGCAGGGGACACTCCAACTCAGCCAGCAAGACCGCTGATAAGCAATGTCTACTAATTTTCCCCCGGCTTTGCTCCAGTTAATGGCCAACAAGTCTTCAGGCGGGAGGCTGAATGGTCCATTTCATCTGTAGCCAACCGTGTGTCGGCCTCCAGCATCTAGTGCACTGGACTGGAGCAGCCGGGACACAGACCGAGGAGGGAGGACGGAGCGGGAGGGCCTGACGCTGGGGAGACAGGGCTCTGCTGTGTGCAGACAGGGTCCGTTACCCAGTACGGGGAGGGGGACGGGCGACACGGGACATATCGACAGGTGTGAAGGGTCTGGAGAAACGGGAGGTCCGCTCTGGATGTGCGTGAGCCCCTTGCTACAAGACAAGGAAATGCTCACAACAGTCCTTTTTACTTTAACCACGTGGATTTTTTCTTTTCTTTTTTTTTTTTTGGCCGCACCACGTGGCATTCGGGATCTTAGTTCCCCGACCACGGATTGAACCCGTGCCCCCTGCAGCGGAACTGCGGAGTCTTAACCACTGGACCACTGGACCGCCGGGGAAGTCCCCCTACGGACTTTTTATCATTAATGAAACGTCTCTAAAAAATCGGAAAGAAAACATACCCTGAATATACACGGAATATCTCGGCGTGAAGCATGTATGACGTCTGAAGCCAGGACTGAGCTCACAGAGAACTCTTCATCTCTGGTAAGAAATAACACATTCAGAATATCGGAAAAGAGACATGCACACAGGACTCTGTCCTCCACCCTTTAGGAACGGTATCAAAAAGGATACTTTCTAGAATACAAGGGAAGCTCCTCGCCTCCACCAGGATAAGAAAACGCTTATAATGACAAAGACAACAAACAAAACACAAGAATCTTGCATGCGTTTCAATGATTCGGGATGACTGGGAATAAAACCACTTTCCTGAGTCACACTGTTCTATACTGTGCCAGACTGTTCCACAGGTACAAACATACCACATCTTTGCTTTGGCCTGTACCTGGCTATAAACGGGAATAAAATGTGCTGAGATAACCACGGAATCACCTCCAGTTCGCTCTAAACCCTGGGCTACGGGCAGCGTTTCGTCTCGGGACACCTGCCAGCGGTCTCGTCACTGCTGGGCCAGGGGCACACCTGTGTGCAGCGCGGGGTGAGCAGGGTCGCCCGGGGCCGCTCCCACATTGCAGGTGCCCAGCTGCTCACCCCTGCCCCGTGGGCCCCCCGGAGACCGATGCTGGAGAACGAAGCTCCAGGCCAGGCCCTAGTCCCGGACAGGTGCCATACTGTGTGGCACTGGGGGTGGGTGACAGAGGGACGGGCGCTCCACCTTGTGAGGAGAGGACGTGGCAGCAGCAACAATAGCTCCGCTCGCCAGGCTCTGAGCTAAGCACACCCTGTCTATTCACTTGCTTAATTAATCTTCCCAACAACCCTAGTACCTCACGACGTTGCTATTATGTCCATTTCAGAGTTAACCACAGAGAAGGTGGGGAGGGAAGGGTGCTGTGCCTTTTTGTATGTGGATGGCAGGAAGGCATCTGACTAGAGATGGAAGCCCTAAGAGACGGTGCCACTCAGCAAACGCTGTGGCCACACGAAGACAAGGGCTCACGAAGACAGAGCACAGACTACCTCAGGCTGTGCAATGTGTCTCTGGGATCTTTTCTACTTGTTCTTGGATGTATTAGATGCCTATTTGGCAAATCTTTCAGGGCAAAAACATTCACAGCAGGAAAGTTTCTAGCAGGCACCTGTTTTTGGAGCTGCCCAATAACTAAGGGCGTGAAGGTAGAAATGGGGTTAAAGGCTACCAGGCAACAAACTCTCATTCTCAGACATGTAAGTCAAGTAAACCTCCTAGAACGAGGATAGACTACACCACACCGACCTGAGGTCTAGGACTTGGCTGGCCACGACGCCAGGCTGCGTGGACTTGCCCTCGGGCAGATCGTACAGAAAGAGCTTGCAGTCACAGACCACTGCGTAGGCCCGCTGCCACCCCTTCTTCACCCCGGTCGGCTTGGGGACCTGCAGATCAAAGTAACCATGTTCCTCTGGGCCAGGCGTGCCAGCCGCAACACGGCCGGACAAGGGAAAGTGGAGGTGGCAGGCCCAGGAGACTTCTTGGAGGTGGCTGCTGTGCAGTGGTCCGCTCCTAGCTGCTGCACGGCCAGTCCAGGCTGGCGGCGGAGCTGGGTCTGGGCCCAGGATGACTCGGGCAGTGCTGGGGAGGGGCTCTGCCCATGACAGAAGGTGACGCAGGGGACAGTGCAGACAGCTCAACGAATGGGTGTGTTCACAGCAGACGGGGAGCAGCGTGGAATGCTGGGCCGGGCACAGCGCCTTCAAATGGCACTTGGCTTTGAAACCTTAAGTGCATCAGCCCAGGAGGTGGGGACGAGAGGCCCCAGCTAACGCTGAGTGTGTTTCTGGGGCGGGGGGGTCCCTCAGGACCCCAGGAGGGGAGGGCTCCCAGGACCAGAGGGCTCCCAGGACCGGCATGTGGGTCGCTTCATGCAGCAAGCGGACCAATTTCCAGGGTAGCTGGGCACGGCCGTGGGTCACCAGGCTGGGTCGCCTGCCTGGGCAGGCAGCAGGGGGAACGTCCTACCTTTACGTAGCCCTTGTAGGCTGTTCCTATGCCTCTCTGTACGTCCACACCAAGAGGCCGCTTGGACTGCTCGGGGGGTATGGGGCACACCTGGGGAGCGCTGTCCTTGCAAGACACGTGGCAGGCAAATGAGCACACTGCGAAAGCACAGAGCACACTGTCACACCTCCGCCCCCAAAGCAGCAGTTGCCTCAGACGTGCGTGGCACCCCAAGAAGGAAACAGTTTTTAGAGCAGTTCCTACAAACGCTTAGGGTACGCTGGCATCGAGCAACTTTTCCACACGCTCACTAGCACCCACTGGGGGGCTGGCGCCTGTGCTCGGGGGCTCCGGCCCCGGCTCGTCACAGTTCTCACCGCGGGACCTCGGCTGGCCACGCATTCCCACCCAGCCCCAGCACAGGGCAAGACCACAACACAGAGGCCTACAATGCTAACAATGACAAACTAGCAGAAAAGAGGCCAGACAGTGGTGCTTATCTCTAAATGACTTGATAGTGGAAGATCGTAAAGTTGTTTTTACTCTCTGCTTTTCCTCATCCTGCAGAAGAACGGACGTGGACGGGACGTGGATGTTACATTTTGTAACAAACAAGGACCAACAGACACCCTGGTCACCCCAGAGCAGCGCGCTGTCCACTGCAGCATGATCTCAACTCAGAGACCTTCACCGAGCACTTGTAAAGCCAGAGAAGGAGCATGTGCCCTGGGCCCCTCATGGCTAGGCTGCCCTTGACCTTGCCGGCCTTCACCGTGACTCCCACGCCCGGCCCCTCTTGGCTCGCAGGCCGCACTCACCCTCGCAGGCGTAGCCCTGGCGGATCAGCCCCACCATCAGGGAGGTGCAGTGGCTGCACTGCGTGGGGCTGGAGAAGGACTTGATGCTGAACTGGTGCGCTTTCGGCTGCAGGAAGAAGGTCAAGGTGGTGAGACACGGGCGGTGGGGACCGGGGACATGTCTGCTTGTAACCAAGCGTTCCAACAACTGCAGCGCACCCTGGAAAAGCTGAGCCACACGCTTTCACCACGACGTGCGCGGCTCCCGGCGTGACCCCACGCATGGAGCCTGAGCCAGAAAATGAGTCCACACGTGCAGCCTTCAGTGAGGACCCTCGCCGCCCACACCAGCGACGCTGGCAGGGCTGGGGCGCTGTGGTGACTCGAGCCCCTTGCCTGCCAGAGGCTCTGGGGCTGGCCTGGGCCATGTCTTGGAGTGGGCTGCCACCCACAGCAGCTTGTTCCTCCCAGCAAGAGTCTGGAAAGACCCAATGCTCCTTGTCGGGAGAGCAGACACAGGACGCCACCGACAACAGAATGAGAAGCCCAGCCAGCATCCATGAAGCTTAACATGGCAAATGAAAGGATTCATTTCAGGGGCACGTGAAGATGTGGAACCATTTGTAGGAAGCAAGGGAGTGACCAACACAAAATCCAGAGAGCAGTCTGATCCCTGACTCCACGAGAATCGTAGTCCAAAAGCCAAGCCGTTAGCTGGTCTCAAACAAAATCAAGCCCCCATCTCTAGCTGGCATGGCTGTCTGTGACTGAAACCTTAAAAAAGACCATGTCTACGTCAAAGAAAAAAAAACATCTAGTACGTAAGGCCAGACACCTGCTAAGCTTGAAACCAGGGCCCTGTCACACCTCGAAGCCATGACCTACGCTGAACCCGGGCGCACTGACGGCACAGCTCTCCAAGATACATTTACGAAAAAGACAAGGTACAAAGCTGCACACTGAGCAGAATTCCATTCACGCTGAGGAAGAAGTGCCTCCCATAAACCAGGTGGACCTCTGAGGCCCAAAGTGCAGCCAGACAAATGGGAACGAATGTGGAGAAGGGACTTGATGGACACCGAGTGCAGAGTGGTTACCAGTGGACTAGGAAATGCGGTCTGGGGAGTGAAGACAGAGGTCCGGGGAGGTTAAACTCTGAAATCAGCCAATTAAAATGCACTCATGTCTCACTGCTTTAATCAAGAAAACACAGGGGGCTTCCCTGGTGGCGCAGTGGTTAAGAGTCCGCCTGCCAATGCAGGGGACACGGGTTCAAGCCCTGGTCCGGGAAGATCCCACATGCCGCAGAGCAACTAAGCCCATGCGCCACAACTACTGAGTCTGTGCTCTAGAGCCTGTGCGCCACAACTGCTGAGCCCGCGTGTCACAACTACTGAAGCCCGTGCACGTAGAGCCCGTGCTCTGCAACGAGAAGCCACCACAATGAGAAGCCTGCGCACTGCAAGGAAGAGTAGCCCCTGCTCGCTGCAACTAGAGAAAGCCCGCACGCAGCAATGAAGACCCAACGCAGCCAAAAATAAACAAATTAATTAAATATATATATATATTTTTTAAAATATAGAAAACACAGGGTCCTGATGCTTTCTGGATTACACACTACTCAGAACAAAACATTACTGTGTACGTGAAAATACTAAGTTCGTCTTATTTACACAAAAGTTGTCTAAATCCGAGAAGGCCCCCCGGGGAAGAGCAAGGTCCCTCCTACCTTTGGTCCCGCCAGAGCGAGGGTCTGTGTGGTGGGCAGCGGCACGGTGGGTGGCCTCTGAGGGGCCCGAGCCACATCCTGGGGGACAAGTGGGGACAAGCGTGGACAGGTGAGCACTGTCCTAGCTCAGCACGCCTCTTACACAGCAGAACTGATTAATGATAAACAGTCCCGCATTTTAATTTACTCGATTGTTGAGACACCTGTCAAAGCAGCCCTCATCTGGCTGATGCACTGACAGTAATTCTCAAACACAAGCCGGGCTTGGAGTGGCAAGCTGTGAGGCATCAGGGCAGCTTCTGTTCGAGGGCCCGCGAGGCGCGTGGCTGTGGGGGCAGGGGCAGACCGCGGGGCTCTCGGGGCGTCAACAGGGCAACACTCTCACCTCCTGCTGCTCTGTGCTTGCGGCCACAGAGGCTGGTGGGGGCGCCTCTGGCTTTGGAGCTTGTGTTTCTTGCTCACTAGTTGAGCTGGTCTGTGAAAACAAAGGCAGAGAAATACTGTGGGAATAAAAGAACTTATTCTGCAGAATTTAGACTCTAACTACATGTTCTTTATTTAAAAAGTGCATTTCCTTGGGGACCTAAGGTCCCAGCACTGGTCCTTAGTCCTGGGACGTCCCGCCACGGACCCCGCCTCACTCACAGCTGTCCTACCTTCTCCGAGGCCTCTGCCCCCGGCGTTCTAAGGCTGGGGTGGCGACCGCGTGGGAGGGTGGACTCTGACAAGTCACAACAATCGCCAAAGGCCTCACGCTCCAACTGCAGCCCGGAACCCCCCATCCTCCGGCCCCAGCCATTTAAGGGCAGGAACGGGAGCTGCCAACCCTCTGAGGTCAGTCAGCACTGATTTTACTCTGCACCCAGGAGCCCTAAGATCAAGTAGCCACGTGCTCCATAACCCCAACTCAGGGATCGAGAAAAAATACTAACGTCAAAAAAGGTCTATGGGGCTTCCCTGGTGGCTCAGTGGTTGAGAGTCCGCCTGCCGATGCAGGGGACGCGGGTTTGTGCCCCGGTCTGGGAAGATCCCACATGCCGTGGAGCGGCTGGGCCCGTGAGCCATGGCCACTGAGCCTGCGCGTCCGGAGCCTGTGCTCTGCGACGGGAGAGGCCACGACAGTGAGAGGCCCGCGTACCGCAAAAAAAAAAAATCTATGGACCTGTGACCAGAAGTAGGAATTTCCCTGGAAGCTTTATGACACAGGGAAGTCATGTTCTGTTCTGATAACTCAAGATTCCCAATTTATTCCCACAATTTGAAGCTCAAGCTTGCATTCTAAAACCACCTAAAAATGACCTTCACATGCATGAGTGTTCCTGATTCTAACATTTCCTCATCACCAGCAATTACAATTTACACAGATGCACATATACAGTTTACAAAGCTTCATAAATGTGACACAGCAGTAGCTGGGTAGGTACCTACAAGAGCAGTTTACAGCTTGCATTCCAAATCGAAATCCCATTGAACCAAATCAGAGACACACCTTCCAATGGCTGGAATTAATTAGGCTGCTGTCTAAGGAGCCAAATTCAGATGGGAAGGCAGCACATACACAAACAACACATACACAACTGTGTACTCCAATATTTGAATTTGTAAGCAAACTCACAAGGGAAAGGCTAGATCAATTAGCTACAAATATAAGCAAGCTTCTCCCATAAGTAAGGCATGTTACATGAGCTACAGTTCCATCTTTAGATAAATGAAGGGCAAGAGAACATTAAGTAATTTAATTTTAGCCGTGTAGCAGCCCCACTAGTTTCATTTCGTTGGTTGATTAATCAAAAGGATGCAAATGAAGGAGGAGGAGAGGTGCACATCCAGTGCCACTCTGCTGACGTGAGTGAGGGCGCGGGGAGCCGGCGCGGGCAGCGGCCTCCTTCTTCCCAAGAGGCTGGCAGAGAGGAGGAGACAGAGCCCTCGGGTGCGACAGACAATAAAAACTTGTGTGAAAATGTACTGATTCACTCATCATGGCAAACATTTCTAGTATAAACAGCAAGCTTAATACGGGGAAAGCAGAAGAGAAGCTTCAATCAGACATTTCTCACGTCTGGAAACCCTCCTAGCACACTCAAGACTCTGACCAAGGATTGTTTTCTTTCCATCAGTAAATGTCCTTCCTACTTAAATCACAGGGGAGTGAGGGACTAAAGCATGAAAATGGCAGGGGTGCTGGCTGCACAGGCTGAGGTTCAGAGGTCAGAACCTCTGCCGTCACGCTGAAGCCGCCACGCTGGCCGCCCACGGAGATGCAAGGTCTGAGCCAGAACCACCTGCCGCCTCACGGATCGCTACGCTGTCCACTAGTTTTACAGAAAAGCCACTGCGGTCCGCACCCGCCCCCCCCCCCCCCCCAGTTAACAACCCCCGTCTTTGCTTCTCGGGAGTCTGTATCTGCCCCGACGACGGTGTCTGGCCGTGCAGGGCCAGGAGGAGGCACCAGACTGAGCAGCGGCAGGTTCTGCACGTACCGCGGGTTGTGAACGGTTGCATGTATTTGCCTCTTAAAAAGTGAGGACTTCAGGGAAAAGGCAGCATCACAAATTTGATTAAAAAAACCCTCCTGACAGGTGAATGTAAACAGGTGTGTGCCCAGAATGGTGGGGGCAATACAGATCCGCCTGGATTTCCCAACAACTGATCTAGGCAAGGATCACGGTCGTCCGCTAACCCATGGTGACCGCTGATTGCTCCCAGGGCCCTTCCCGGGGTGGGGTCTGGTCTGGCAGACACCACCTCCACCTAAGGGTCAAGAAGCTTAGCGTCCCCGGTGCTAAGCAAACTGGCCTCCGCTCACGGGGAGAACACACCATCTCCCGAGCAGAGTTCACATCAAGATGTTCAACCCACATCTAATCGAGAGGAAGAGTGGAGGCCTTCTACAAGAGAACTGGTCTGGACACTACAAGAACATCAATGCTATAAAACACAAAGTGGGGGGTGGGGGGGACAGCGGCACGGCTCCAGATTAGAGGAGACCAAAGAGACACGAGCTCTGGCTTCTGAGCTGGAGGGAAGGCAGCTGTGCGCTGCGGCATCAGTGCAAACCATCCCCGCGTGGTGACGCCACTGTGGATACGCAGGGGAACGTCTTCAATTCAGGAAAGAAACGCTGGAGTACTGAGTGTATTAGGGGTCATGATGCCTGCAACCCACACTCAAATAGCTCAGGGGAAAAAGGTCCATGTGCATGTGGAGAGAGAGAGGGAGAGAAAGCAAGTGCGGCAACATGCCAGGTGAGAGATACGAATGTTCACTGTACTATTCTTTCAACTTTCCTGCAGGTTTAAAATTTTCTAATAAAAAGTTAGAAAACAAAAGCAACGGCAAACACATCACAGGTCCCATTAATGACATTTCCTTTCACTAGTTTCCCGTTGCGGCTTGCTTTACGGGGCTGCTGGGAAGGGCCCATCCCTGAAGTTTTGCAGAGACCGTCCTGCCTCCACAGACTGATGTGAAGAATGCGCAGCTGAAGAGGAGGGAAGCGGGATCCACTCAGACCAGCAGCCACTCCCGAAGCTGGAGGGGCTGCTCTGGGTTCCTCCTGTGCGGGGCGGGTCTCCCTGAGCAGAGGCGATGAACTCCAGCACCAGGACCGCAACAGGGGCCCGGGCCGGACTATTCTTGCAAGCCACCCACCTCCGCCCCGGCAAGGCTGTACGGTACTGAAACGGGAACACGACCGGCTCATTCTTCACCGTGAGAGCCTGTGGTTTAAAAACTGCCTGAAATATTCAGCACACAGGCAGAGGCCGGTGTGGACTTCCTCCCGGAAGATGCCAAGCCCTCTCTTACCCTCCACCTAACTTGAGGGGCCTCTCTGTGAACGCCTCGAACACCCTAACTGCTTCCAACTGTACACGTTTAGCCCCTGGTCAATTGCAGGATCGGCACAGCTGAGCTAAACTGCCCGGGGCCAATGTACTGTGGGTTTGCGGCCCTGCAGGCAGTCAAATCGCAGTAACTGATTTCTAACTTTTCATCAATTCACCTGTCACTGTAAAAACATAATTACTTACTCTAAACGTCAGATCGTGCGCAAGAGGTGCAGTGTTGAAGTACTCAAAAATGGAATCCTGAAAATCTGGAAGCTTGAGTCCTGTGAGAACAAAACGGGACTAGTCAAGGTAAAAACTTAAGATGCAAAGACTCAGGGTCACCGAGATATCAATTCTGTCAGTTAATGATAAATCTGAGAGAGTAACCGAGGAAGACTATCCGGAAATCTCTAAAAATGAGGGGGCGGGTGGGGGGAGGAGACCTACCAGATGCTAAAGCAGATTCATTGAAGCGTCTCTAATTAGAATCGGGGGGGCATTGCCCATGGACAATGAGCAGGGGAGAAAATCCAGGAAGAGCCCCCGCGCCCACGGTAATGAAATCTCAGCTATGGTAAGACCCACATCTGAAATCAGTAGCGAGGGGAACTTTTTAATAACTGGTACTGGACAACTAACCAGCCACAGGAGAAAGATAAAACGGGGTCCGCCCCTCAAACTGTACGTCATAGTAAATTCCAGATGAGTCAGTAATCTAAATGTTAAAAGTGAGACTATGCAAGCGTCAAAAGAAGACATGGGCGAATTACTTGAGCAACTGGGGACATGGGGGTACTGCCCTGTAACTCAAAAAAGGGAAAAAACTGATAAATTTGACACACAAAAATTAAAAAAACAACAATAAAAATACCTTACGCTTGGCAAAACAACAATAGCAAAAAACCATCATAAACGAAGACAAACTAGGAAAAATATTTGCAACTTCTGTCAAACAAAAGGTTCTAGTCCTCAATATATAGAAAGCTTCTAAAAATTAAGAAAAAGCCACAACCTGAATTATAAAAAATGGGCAGAAAACACAGATACGTAAGTCACCAGAATAAGAAACACAAACAGCCCTCAAACACATGGAAAGGTGTGCAGTCTGGCTCATAGTAAGAAAAAATGCAAATGTGGTGCTACTTCTCACCCATTCAGAGTAAGATCACACTTTGTAGGCGAGGCTCTGGGGCAGGAACGCTCGCCTGCACTGTGGCGGAGACACAAATGCACGAGCATCGGAGCAGAATCCAGCACTGTTGAGGCTAAGTGTATGCATGCTTAACCTTTGACTGGCAATCCCACTTCTGGAAACCTATCCCCAAAATGCACGGACAGAAATAGGAAACGCTATATGCACACGGCTACTCACCACAGCACTCTGTGATAGCAAGAGACCAGAACAGCCCAACACCCAGCAGGGTGCTGCGCTGTGCCGGGCGAAGGGTCCGGGACCAGCTGAGGGCTGTGGCCTCGCCTGAGCACGGAACAGAGCAGGGCAGGCCTTTGTGAAGTCATGGGGGACACAACTGTCTAATTATACAGGTACAGGTACTTGCTTTATATTTTCAAGGTGAAACAAAGGAAGAATAAACCAAAAACTGTGGCTACCTTTGGAGAAGGCATCTTTGAACAAACTCTACTTCAGAATTTGGACTTTGGAATTATGCTAAGTGCTTTCTTTATGTAACTAAAAACTATTAAACCTAAAAGAAATGAAATGTAAAATAAAACCATTTCATTAAAAAAGATTTATATTTAAATCATTCAGGGGCTTCCCTGGGTGGTGCAGTGGTTAAGAATCCACCTGCCAATGCAGGGAACACAGGTTCGAGCCCTGGTCCGGGAAGATCCCACATGCTGTGGAGCAACTAAGCCCGTGCGCCACAACTACTGAGCCTGCGCTCTAGAGCCCGTGAGCCACAACTACTGAAGGCCACGTGCTGCAAGCCACAACTACTGAAGCCCATTGTGCTCTGCAACAATGAGACGCCACCGGGATGAGAAGCCCACGCACTGCAATGAAGAGTAGCCCCCACTCTCAGCAACTAGAGAAAAGCCTGTGCACAGCAACGAAGACCCAATGCAGCCAAAAATAAATTAAAAAAAAAAAAATTCAGACGCGTTGATTCTAATTTACCAGTATCTGCTCTAAACTTTTCTTCCATCTTCTTCTTCAAAATTTCCATTTCTTCTAATAATTCTCTGTTCTTGGCTTCGGAATCCTTTAGTTTGCTAAAATAAAAAATAAACAGCTTTAAGTGCCCAGAGCCCAGGTCCTCTCTGTGCTGGCTCAGAGAGTGTCAAGATGTTGGGGGAGCGGGGAGGGTGTTTAATCCAGGTGCCTGGGAAAGCGGCAGGGCAGGCACGACAAGTACCCCTGTTCATACACTTCAAAACTGCAGACTCTCATGCTCTCATTTTTTCCTTAAAACACTAATAAGCACAGCCCCCAGGAGGTGAAGTGCTCACACACATACCCTTGCACCTAGGTCTAAGGGAACACCGACTAAGTGCCCGCCCCCGGGTGGCCCAAGGCCCCGCAGGCACCTTTCAAAGGAGAGATTCATGTCCTTGACCTTCCTCAGCTCCTCCTGGACGAGCTGTTTGGCCCGGATCTCCGCCTCTAGAGCTGACTGCAGTTCCAGGCGTGCAGACATGTCCAGCTTCTGACTACGGCGAACTTTCCAAAGGGGATCCTGTAGAGATCAGTTCAAATGTTAAAAATACATTCTTAAGCTATTTACTTGTTTAACAAAATTAATGCTAACAAATAAGTAATTCATCTTCTTTTAATCTTAAGCTCTTATTATATTTAAGTATCAACTCTCAGATGTTAAAGTCCATGGGATCCAATTTTAGTTTTGTGACTTTTTTCTCAGAGGTCTTCTAAAGAATAAAATTTACGGTTTTTTTTTTTTCTTTAAGAATAAAACTGATCCTGTAGTGTAATTTCTACATGGCTCCACTACACTGTTTTACAAATTTAAGTCACATTCTAGGATCACAGTTATCTTATTTTTCCTACGTCTTGAAACGTTTTGCTATTTCATCATCTTAGTAACTATGTCATTACTCATCAATTATTCCTACCTATGATAAAAGACTAAAATAATAACAGAAAGGAAGAATGATGTAATGACCTAGAAGGTTGAAGCCATAGTGAAATAAACCAGCTTGAGGACAGCATTCTTCCATTTCCTTATTGAGCTGCCTAATGTATCTCACCGACTTTCAAGAGCATAAGAGAAGTCTGAAGAGATTATCTTGCAGACTTTTTTTTAAGGCTTTCACTGAACACAGTTAAGAATTCTTCATTTTTCCTCCATAACAAGAAAGAGGAGAAAACGGAGTGAGAGAGATGGCTCACAAGCAGAAGGGGGTACGGAGGAGCGGGCAGGGCTCCATCTAGTGGTGACAGCGGGACCGATAAGCTGAGAGAAGGCTCAGGGGACCACATCCTAGGGGAACTTTCTCAAGAATGGATAAGTGAACAGACAACACACTTCTAAGGACAATACACTTCTAAGGACATTCTCATCCAGTAAGTCCTTCAACACGAAGAACTATCCACACTGTATTTTGCAACAAGAATCTCAACGGGGGCTTCCCTGGTGGTGCAGCGGTTAAGAATCCGCCTGCCAACGCAGGGGACACGGGTTCAATCCCTGGTCCGGGAAGATCCCACATGCCGTGGAGCAACTAAGCCCGTGCGCCACAACTACTGAGTCTGTGCTCTAGAGCCTGCGAGCCACAACTACTGGAGCCCACATGCCAAAACTACTGAAGCCTGTGTGCCTAGAGCCCGTGCTCTGCCACAAGAGAAGCCACCACACCACAATGAAGAGTAGCCTCCGCTCGCCCCAACTAGAGAAAGCCCGCGCATAGCAACGAAGACCCAACGCAGACAAAAATTAATAAATAAATTTAAAAAAAAAAATCTCAACAATCCCATTTTGCTAAAAGGACGTATTCTTTCATCTTTTATAAGGTTTGTGCCCAAACTTTATTTAATGCAGTTTATAAATGCCAGTGTACTTGTAAACATGACTGGAAGAAAAGAAAAATAGAAACAAAAACATGTACTACTCATTCTAATTGGTGTTTATAAATGTAAAAATGAAAATGTTTTCCAATCATGGAGCAAAGAACACAGTGGTAGTTTTTCTTTCAATAAAATTAAGAGCTGTCCATGTTTTCAAAAGTATTGTGTTCTGGACATTCCTGGTGGCACAGTGGTTAAGAATCCACCTGCCGATGCAGGGGACACAGGTTCGAGCCCTGGTCCGGGAAGATCCCACGTGCCGTGGAGCAACTAAGCCCGTGCGCCACAACTACTGAGCCTGCGCTCTAGAGCCACAACTACTGAAGCCCGCACGCCTAGAGCCCATGCTCCACAACAAGAGAAGCCCGCACACCACAACCAAGAGCAGCCCCTGCTCACCTCAACTAGAGAAAGGCCGCACGCAGCAACGAAGACCCAACACAGCCAAAAATAAATAAATAAAAACAAAATAAAAAATGTATTGTGTTTTGGTGACGGAAGCGCAAGAAGAGTGAGAGGTCAAGGATGAGCTGCAACCTATCAGAGACGGACTCCTGAGGTTCAGCGTCTACACGCCGCACGTGCTCCAGGCCCTGTGGGATGGGGGCCAGCAGTTCAGTCCACCCGAAAGTACTGGCCCCCCCACCTTGGTAAATATACCTTCAAACCAGGAAAACATGGAATAAAACTGTGCGTTCACTAAGTTTAATTCTAGCCAGAATCCTAATGAAGTTTTGTTCCTCTTCACCTTTACTCTGACTTTGTGAATTATTCACAAAGTAACTCACACATGCGTATTTTAACAAGGGTAAATGGTAGAGGAGAGAAGGGGGCGCGAGCTGCTGCATGGGGACCAGCACCACCAGCCCAGCGCTCAGAGTCACACAGGCTGCTGGACAGACGGACAGACCTACACACTAATAAAGCAAACCTCCTCGACGGCGGAATCCCATCCTGCTAAGTTAAGACTGCACCACAGAGCCTGCTACTCAACAGTGATTTGCTAAATGAATGAATGGTATCAAAGTAATCTGTGATCTCCTGACGCCCGACAAGATGCCAGCCACACAGAAGCCTCCCACGTCACTGAATTACCTGCACGTTCACATTTGGAGCCACCTATGATCCCCCAGCAACAGAAGTGCGCATTTCAGACCCAGACCTACCAGTGTCCTTGACCCCAGGCTGGAGCTCCTCAGCGCCTCGAGTTCTTCGGTCATCTTCGAAGCCAAGGCCTGAAGATAGCCCCGGGCATCCTTCTCGTCGCTGACCCTGGAGGGGGACAGCCATCCCGTGAGCCAGAGGCACCCACCACCCCTCCTCAGGACACGGTGGCCCAATGCCATGTCACCCCCCATCACCCGTGACGAGCCCACACCCTGTTAGGGGAGGCCAGTCCCAGCTCGCTCTCTGGGGCTCCTGGGCCATCGTGCAGCCGTGCTTCCCAGAAGCTCTGCCTCCGTTTCAGCCAGGACATGCGGGGTGGGGGCCGGCGCGACCCACACCCTCGGGGACTTGGTGGTGCTGTTTCTCCACCTTCAGTCCAATGTCATGATCACTGGACAGAACTGCTGCCCCCAGACGGTACCGATTTGGGGGAAACAGGCGAGATCTGTGGGGTTAGACCTCAGAGACGCAGCATGAGGTGTAAAGGAGGAGGTGGCAGCTGGGGAAACCACGATGGGGGCGCCAGCTGGGCCGCACCGCGGGGCTCGCCGTGCACGTACCACTGAATGATTTCCGCGATCTGGGCTTCCCAGTGGGCAACCGACTCCTTCTTGGCTGCCAGATCCTGCAGGTCATCCTCCAGCTGTCTGTTCTGAGCTGTGAGTTTATCCACAAAGGAACAAAGCTGAAATTAAACAATTGTAACACACAACTCGTTACTGGGCATCCTCAGCATTATGAAAACTACAAGTCCTTTTGAATTTTGAAAGTTTTCATTAATCGTTATGAGGGTTTCCCAAACGAAGTTTCCAATGTGGACTTTTTGATCATATCAAACTTAAGTCACGTTTCGATACAAATCTTAACATCGAGGTGATTAGAGCTACTGGTTTCAGGTAATTAGCAGCTTGTAACCAAATGAAAACATCCCACTTAAAAGACCAAACATATTATTACTTCACTTAAAAATTAAAATACTTAAAACACCAAACTTCTAAGACTCAAGAACGAAAAAATTACGGCATCCACAAAGTGACGGTTCAGATCCTTTAAATCACCTTTTCGTTTTCTGCAGTTAATTTCTTGTTTTCCTCAAGCAGCATCGCCCTTTCTCGTTCGTACTTGTCTTTGACTGTGCCCACGGCCTCCTCCATCTCACTGTGCCTGAGAAGGCGGGAGAGGTTTTAGGGGTTCCTGACTTTGCCAACGCTCCTCCCCGGGCCCGGCGCAGCCCGAGGCCTCCGCACCGCGGGGCTGTGAGGACTCACCGCTCACGTTTGGACTTCTCTAACTTGTCCTTCAGCACCAGGACCTCCTTCTGCAGGGCCAGCTGCTGGCTTTCAGAGTCGTGCACCTCTTTCTTCACATTCTTCACCTCCAGCACGTGGGAGGCCTCGCGTCTCACCAATTCCTCTTCATAAAACAGGACTTTCTTCTCAAGCTCAGATTTTATCTTGGAAATCTCCTGCTGATGTTCTAAGGCGGCACCTGGCCCACGGCCTCCTTGCTTCATCTGAAGATAAAGGTTGGAATAAATTACAAATCTCTGCGCCCTCCTCGAGGCTCAGGCATCACCCCGACCACGGCAGACACTTGCAAGTGCTTCTTCCTCTGCCCTGCCGACAGACACCGATCCTTCTAACAGCTGCAGGGCAGGCTTTGGTGGGGGCAGGTGTGTGTGTGTGTGTGTGTGTGTGTGTCTGCCCTGGGAGGGGTGAGCCCAGATCTGCCTGAGACCCAGAGGCCCCGTCTCACACTCTGACACGAATGGTTCTCAAGGTCTCCTCACGCTGTCCGTTCATTCACGCAACAATATTCTCTGGAGGGCTGACCGTGTGCCAGGCACCCTCCTGCTAACAGGGTCACACGGGGTGGTGACGTGGGAAGTGAGCCATCAGGCTAGGAAGGTCTTCATCACGGGGGAGGCGGGGGCTCAGCCAGGGCAGAGGCACTGAGTGAGGGGAGTGGCGGGACAAGTTGCAAGTGTCTGAAGAACAGGAGGAATCGGGGGGCACGAGGGAGGAGGTCAGGGTTATTCGAGCGCTGCGGAAAGCCATCAGAGGGCATTAGCAACGTGACGAGCTTTGACTTTGCTGTAACGAGCTGCTGTGTGGAGAGCAGACTGCAAAGGGCACAGAAAGGGACAGGGAGACGCAGTCACAGGCCGCCGAGTCCGGGCAAAAGGTGTTGCCCGTGGAAGCAAATACGACGGGGAGAAGCTGACACCTCGGGGATGTGTACTGGGGGGACGGGCCAGGTGTGAGGGCGAGAGAAGACCCATCGTCTGCATTTCACAGATGAGGAAACCCAGGCTCAGAAAGTGGAGTCCCGGATCTGAAGTCTCGCCAAGCCCATGAGGAGCCACTACAGCCCTCCCCCGCCCCTCCCCAGCCACCCCACTGCCCTCTGGCCCTGGACGAGGGGCCCAGGCCATCAGCCCGGCTCTTCCACTGTCAGCAGCAGGACATGGGCTGTAAGCTTTTATAGAAACTGACTCCATCGAATTTAGAAACCCCAGACACAGAGAAAGCATGAGGCGTCCGTTTGCTAGGGCTGGCTCTAGACTGCCGGAAACATTTACACAAGGAAAGAAACGAAGGAACCCGGTTTTTAAAGGTGAGAAGCTCCCATAAGCTTTACATCGCGTTCCCGGCCCCCCGCCGCCCCCGCCCCACGCCAGGTCTTGTTGGAGCCCCGACAATCGCATCGTTTAAGGTGACTCCCGCCTGGCAACCGCTAAGGATAAGAGTCTGCTCTCTCAGTAAGAATAAAGACCTCACCGAGCACTACCTTGAGGGCTTCAAGCTCACTTTCTATTTGCTTGGAGAAGTTCTCGCTGTGCTCACGCAGCTTGCGCTCCTTGGAGGCCTCGGCCACGGCGTCCTCGAGCTGAGCTTCCAGCTAAGGAAGGAGAACAGCGCTTTTTATCAACACAAACCAGCTCCACTGCGGCAGCTAGACCTTTACCCAGAAGGAACTCTAAGCAAACGAAACCTTGTAATTCTTCGCTCTTCATCAGATTTTGATCACAAAGTAAAGGCTGAGAAATACACTTCAGGACTTAACTGGAATGGCTGGTTAGTAATAAAACAAGTCTAAATTCTAATTTAAATTGATACTTTGAAACTATATTTCAAGAAAAGATACCAGTTTGTGAAAACAAATACTCCAATACTGTAGGATATAGATTCGGGGTTTTTGTTTGTTTGTTTGTTTGTTTTTTAATTTTACTTATTTATTTTTGGCTGCGTTGGGTCTTCGTTGCTGCCCGCGGGCTTTCTTTAGTTGTGGCGAGCAGGGGCTACTCTTTGTTGCAGTGCGTGGGCTTCTCATTGCGGTGGCTTCTGTTGTTGTGGAACACGGGCTCTAGGCGTGCGGGCTTCAGTAGTTGTGGCTCGCGGGCTCAGCAGTTGCGGCTCGCGGGCTCCAGAGCGCAGGCTCAGTAGTTGTGGCGCACGGGCTTATTTGCTCCGCGGCATGTGGGGGGATCTTCCCAGGCCAGGGCTTGAACCTGTGTCCCCTCCATTGGCGGGCGGATTCTTAACCACTGCGCCACCAGGGAAGTCCCAGATTCATTTTTTTTTAATGGAAGACTTGAAACATACACAAAAGTAGATAGAGTGGTATAATGAAGCCCATGTGCCATGACCCGGCGTCAACAGGTAGCACCCTGGGCCTGCTTCAGCTGCATGGCTACTCCCCAATCATTTTAAAGCAAACCCCAGACACAGTTATCATTTCACCCAGAACTGGAATGGTCATGCTTAATTAGGGGTTCACTACAAAGAGTTACAGTTGGCTAGAACTACAAATGTACTGGGGTTGCAAAATCAACTGTCTAAGAAGAAAACAAATAGGCATTCTGAGGCCGAAGGACAAAGAGCCCTGGACATGAAAGGAACAGGAGCACATGCTCTGCGCCTCCCACTCAGTTTACCCTCCCACTCAGTTTACCGAGTAAACCCAACAGAATGTTAAAGCAAGGGTTGTGGGCCATATGTTGCCTGTTGGTAGCAGAACGTTTGAAATCATCTCGGGCAGCAGTTCAAAGTGGGGTCCTGAGGCCCTTTTAGGGTCTGCAAGGCCCTTCCCCTTCTAAGTCCCTACCTTAGGAGCTGGGCTTTCTTCACGTACATTATACAAAAAAGCGTATCACTCCAGACAATGGAGAAACAGATATGAGAACCCGGGTGTTTTCTATTAAGTCAGACATTAAAGAAAGGCATAAGCATGTTAAAAATGCCACACTTCTCACTATATTTTAAAAAACTGGTCACTTTTCATAAAAATGTTATTTATGTTAACATGTAATGAGTCTGTTGTTATACTGAACATTTTTTCGGTTTTAATTTCTAACGTGGTAAACACTAAGACCTATAACCACACAAACAAAAGCCCTTCGGGGCCCTCAGTGATTTTTGAGTGTCAAGGATCCCGAAGCCAGTCTCAGGACCGCTGCTCTGGGGCAGCGGCCCTGCGCACCTAGAAGCCTTCGTGTCTCCTGAAGCCATGGTGCATCACATCATGACGTGTTTCTATGGTATTTCTTGTTCGTGAATACCCTCTATTCTGCTTTAAAATTTTAGTACTACAGGAACTTCTTTTAATAACTTCCCAAATAGGGAACAAGGGCTGAGAGCTACAAAACAGACGCTTAGCAAAGCGGCTACTTGGCTTCACGTGAAGTTTAAGATCCATTGTATCTTCAAGTGATTTACGTGACGCAGCCTAAGCTGCCAAAGCTGTTTTACTGGGATCACCCAGGCGCCCCACCAGCGTCCCCTGAAGCCCCGAGAAGCTACCTCCTTCCTGCTCTTGTCGGCCCTGCGGGCCTCCTGCCTCAGCGCATCCATCTTCTGCACGGCCGCCTCCACCTCCTCCTCCCGGTCCCGCAGCTGCCGGGACACCTTCTGCTTCTGGGACCGGAGCTCGGCCATGCGCTCGTTGAGCTCTGAGAACTCCTGCAGGGCCAGCTTCCGCTGCTGGTGGGCGTCTTTCAGTTCCCGGGCCTGGGACTTCAACCGCTCGGAAGCCTCAATCAATTGCTGAACACAAAAGAGTTAAATTACAGATGGTTTACGTTTGCCTAACAAGGACTGGACTGGAAGGCGAGAAGCGCTGTCTTCCACTGTATTAAGGGGTTAAAGTGACAGCAGATCTGGTTACAGGCTGTAGCCACAGCCCCGAGAACTGACCTTCCTGGAAAAAGCCCTTTGTTTGTCCCAGCGCAGCCTGAAGAAGCCCACCTGAGACCAGTGAGACCCTCCTATGATGTGAGCAGCTTGCTCACAGAGGCAAGTCTGGCCCAGGAATTTCGACCTCTCCCCTGTGTCATCCACGCAATCACCAAAGTAGCTGAAGCACGAATCTGGTCGCCAATCTGCTTACTTAAACCCAGCAGATCAGAAAAGAGCACATTATATACAAAAGTGCTTAAGATTTCAATCAAAGTAAAGAACCGTATAAAAACAATCTGCTCCCTGCAGCCGATCCCTTGACAACTGGGCTGCTTGGTCACCGTGGCACCTGCTGGCCTGCGGCTGGAAGCAGCAGGATCTGAGCAGGCTGGCAGGGCAGCTCCCGCCACAGGGAGGAAAGGCCCCTGTGGACCCGCCCACTGCAAGTTTCTCCAGCCCACCTGCGCCTCTGAGACGAAGCCCTGCAGGTGGTACGATACCACGGGGAACGGAAATCCTGCTCGATTCAGAAAACAGACCCCAACCACAGGGTCAACAACCGAGTGTACCTTAGGAAACACGGTCCTCACCGGTGTGAACATACTGCTGTCTGAACACAGCTGGACGTGTCTCACTGAAAATCAATGTCATGAAGGAGCTATGGCCTCTTTCGCAAAGCCTTGCCAGAGCTGCAGGCCGGGCAGGAAGGACAGGGACTCTGGCTGGGGTGAAGACACGCGCCCTAAGCCAGCTGGGTCAGCGCAGGGAAAACCCTCAGCCCTCACACGGGGATACCGCCCGCTCAGCAGGCCCGTGTCCGAGGTTAAAGACGACGACCGGAAAGTGCGCCCGTGTAGCCACGGCGCTGAAGAGCACCCGCGACCACGATTGGCCCCACGGTAACCGGGCGCCAGTTTGGCTCCGTGTGAGCCTCGGCAGCAGGGGCCAGGATCTGCACACAGGCGAGGGGCCTGGACATCCTCGAACATACGCACGGACTCAACCTCACACTCTGCAAGATCACGTAAGCCTCTCTCACACAAACGAGGCCTCTTGACTACCTTGTGGAAATCCTCCTTTTCCTGCCGCACCAGGCGGTACTGCTTCTCCAGGCCTTTCAGTCGATGCGTGGAATCCTCGTGCTCCTGGCGAAGAGTCACCGTGTCCTCAAGCTGTCGCTCGAGCCTATTTGAATCTGAGCAAAAGAGAAAAGAAAGCGTATTCCCTTACATGCAAAACTCTGTGATCTGACCTACTGACGGGGAATTATTTAATAATCCCAACGCTCTTTGTGATCTGACTTACTGAACAGGGAATTATTTAATAATCCCAAATGCCCTCGAGGCTTTTTTGACATTCTCTCTCAGGCACACACATGGCCGCCTGCACACCTGAGCAGACCCAGCAGACTTGGCTCTGCCCCTCTGTCTACGCACCCTTCCCTGGGACCGTGAGCCCCAGGGCGGCATGCGCCTCTCTGTCTCGCCCTTGCTCCGTGTGTGTGCCAGCGCAGTGCAGCCGAGTGGTGCAGGAGGGTTTTAGTAAGTAATGGACTCAATGGAAGCCCTTTTCTGGATCGGGATAGTGGGTCCCAGATAGGAAACAGAGAGAAGGCAATTGACTCGGGTTTGATTTGAGATGAGAGTCAAGTGCAGCAGCAACCCATGTGTCAGGTAAAGGGTCAAGACTTAAAGGTGACTTGAGTCTTCAGGAAGCTCTGATAACCGAGGAACCACAAAACACACACTCTCGTGACAATAGAACCAGCATCTAAAACACTGGAAAGTGAGTACAGCCACTGAGGGAAGCTTCAGAAAGGAAAGTTATGGCAATTCTGTCTCAGAGTGACAAAGAGGAGAATTAAGAGAGAGAAATGCAAAATATTCTGAGAGTTTATGCATAAAATATTAAGAACTGATTCTAGCTGTAACTATAACATTATAGTATTAGAGTTAAGCAAGTTGGAGAAATGATTTTAAATAAGCTGGCAAAATACCAGAACTCTTTCCTAAAGTTTAACTTTTTTTTTTTCCTGCTTTTCCATCCAATGAAAAGGACTCTGAAAATTTTCTTGGCAGAGACGAATGCCCAAGAATAGAGACTAAGCAGTTTGACTTTAGAACACTTACCTGCTATTTTGTTCTTCAAACGTTCGATTTCTTCGTTCAGCTTTTTGATCTCTTTATCCCGGGCTGAACTGCCCAGGGCCCGGGCCGAGCCGTGGAGGGACTGGACGGTCTGGGTGGACTCTGGGGAAAAGACACACATGAGTGCAGGCCCACGGCAGCGGCAAGCAGACCCCACTGCAGAGGCCCCGCTGCCACTCACCCTGCAGCTTCCTGCTCAGCTCCAGCCTCTCCTGTTCCAGCCTCCGGATCCTCCTCTCATAGGCTTCAACCTGCAGGCTGTTCTCCAAATCCCGCTGCACACCCTCGTCTTTGGTTAACGTACTGGACTGCATTATGCTCTTCAGAGAGCCCCGGTCAGAAAAACAGCTGCAAATAAAGCAACAGGGTTTTCTGATCTACTGAGAATTTACAGTGATTCCATTAGCATTTAAAAACTTCCTGGGGTAAAAGATAAGCCTTTTTAAATTGGCAAACAAAAACACTTGTGAAAAGACTTTATTGTTTATGGAGCCAAAATTAGACAAGAGTCTTCCTTCCTGCAAATGACTGGGTGACAACGGGCAGCGAAGAGGGACGCCCTCAGAGCTGGTCAGAGACATTGCCTCTGCAGGGGAGGGGACGTTAATTTCTTTCTTTCTTGTTGAAGTACTGTTGATTTACAATGCTGTGTTAGTACAGAGCACAACTTCTAAATCATCGCGTCCACTCAACCAGACACTGAAAAGAGAAGGCCTTCTGCACGAGGAGCTGGGCTGGTGGGGCCTGGCTGGGCTCAGGCAGAGGCTTCCCAGGACGCTCACCCTGGAGGCCTGCGGCAAAGTGAGTCGGCGAGGGCACGCTGGCTCCACACTGACTGGAGACGGTTCCTTCGACCCTCCGGGGCTCATCTTCCCCCGAAGACTGAACACCCTGTAAGGTTCCTTCAATTCCAGCACTCTCACCAGCACAGATAAGCTCCTCACCAATGACCAGCCGACTCACAACGCACAGACTAAGGCCAAGGATGGTTCTCTCCATCAGAGCTTAACTCGGAGACAGGTTACTTAGTTCCTCTTGCATTTAACGTGACAGTGATGTCAGGGACGTTTCTGAGTCCTACAATGCATGCAGCGAGGCACCCACCGTGCACACGCAAGCACACACACACTCACAGGAGGGGCTGGCTGGTGTTTCTCAAAGGTGGCCCGAGGGTGCTGTGCCGCCTGGCACTGCCGGGGTCCGGGGTCCGTTCCAGGAGGAGGTCCCTGGACCCAACCCAACACACCTGAGCCTCGGTCGTGGGAACGGGGCTGGGATCCACAGGTGTGATAAGCACCCAGTGAACTGAATGCAGTGGGAAGGTCTAGCGCCTCTGCAGAGGGGCTAATAAATCAATACGCCCAGCACACCCTGGAACGCCTCCTTCTTGGCTGGAAGGCATGTGCCATAACTTTGGCTTACGTGCTGTTTAACTCCGGCATCCACACCTAAAGAGAGTTTCTACAAGCTTGAGCACAAGTAACCCTCTTCTGCAAGGAATCTGTATCACTTCAGGCACCGTGGCAGCTCCATTTGTTTTATTTTACCCGCCTTTCTTCCTAACCCCTCTCTTCTTGGCCCAGTTTCCTTTTAAAAGCAAGTTAGAGCGTCTCCGGCAACGCAAGTCTGCCAGAGGCCCATTCGAGACAGAGGCCGACGCAGACAAACACCAGCCGGGGCTCCCGGGGCTGGAGCCACATGTGGGGCTCATGCTCTCAGCTCTGGCGGGGACTGTGCTGCAGCCCCACCCATGGGAGCGACAGGGCCGTGGCTAAGAGCCCCGCAAAAGCGAGTGGGAGCCCTGATGAAGATGGCGCTCAGCCGGGCATGAATGGACACCGTGCCACTAACTGCAGCCACTGATGTCCCATCGGCACAAATCCTGCCAGTGCCGATGGCCTACAGAGATCAGGCGCCAGCAAACTATGGCCCGAGGGCCAAATCCTCTCGAGCCTGCTTTTGTACCTCCCATAAGTTGAAAATGGTTTTTACGTTTTTAATGGGTTGTTAAAAAAGAAAAGTATACAGCAGAGATCTCAAAGCCTAAAGTATGTGCTACCAGGCCCTTTATGGAGAAAGTCTGCCGACCCCGCTATACATGGCATCACGTGCAGCACCAGGTGTGCACTTTTAAAGGACAAAGCCATCCGGCGCTCCCGTAAGCACAGCCCTCTCAGAGCTCGGACTGCTCACCCCCGCCCCCCCGGGTGGGAAGGCTCCTGCTCTGCTGCTGAGCGATAAATGCTGACATACCTTTCCGTGGTGAATGTAAAACCGATGAATGGCAAATGTAATCCAGAAAAGCCCGTATGAGAACCAGGAGGTAATATTTCCTGCGCAAGAACACACACAACATAAACGAAATTACGTTCAAACAAATGGCAAACAAGGGAGAAAAAGTATTACCCCAGGATGAACTCAAGAGTGCAGCGGGGAGAACGGAGGGCGCTTCTGGAATGTTGCCTCCATGGTGCCACCTGCATGGGGCCGGGTACCGGCAGGTCCACTTCCCGCTCCTGGCAGGGGCCAAAGCGTGGCGCAGTTAAGGGGATAAACCCACTGCTTCTGATGATCATAACGGCACGGGTCCAACTTGGATCAGGCTGCTGACTGTGAACCTTCTACAGCGGCAAGATCCCCACTCACCGTGACCCTGGGCAGGGAGGAGTGGGGGACCCGGGGCAGGCGCTTGGGCTCTGGGTTCTTGGCCTGAAACAGAGGCCAAGGCAGAAGCAGGGTTTGGAACCCAAAGGTGGACTATTTTAGACAGGTTTACTACAACTCTATTTTTCAATATGCGGGTCCTTCTCTATTAAAAATAAAAGCAAAGTTATTTATCTGGAGAACTGCAGTGTGGAAACAGTTTCTCTGAAGTCCAGGAAAAATCCTTTCAACAATGATAATGCTTTGCTCACATCATCTAAACGTCAGCTCTTATTTTACTAAGAAAAAGTCTGCAGGGAATAATCAAGATTTTTCTTTTACTTGGTTGAAACCTCAGTTTCTCTATCCCCAAACAAAGACACACGTATAGACTAATAAGGCTGAGTTTGATGACGCCAAAATAGTTTTACAGCATATGAGCAAAACTCTCTGGGGGCCAAAGGTATACTGACAAGTGCATCAGAGGCCCTGACAGAAAAGGTCAGACACCAGACGGGTCCCAGGGCCACATCCCAACTTGAAAAACCCACGACCTGAAACATCAGCAACTCAAAATCGGCCCATCACCACGGTCACTCCTGACTTCCCGAGGCATAAGGAAACATTCACGCACACGCTGAACACACGTGATGGCAGGAAGTCCGGACGTCCTCACGCACAGGGTCAGTGAGAAGGACCGGAAACCCTGAGGCCCACGTACTACCTGTGGGGCCGCAGGCGGGCTCCTGGCAGTGGTGACAACGGAAGTGACGTTCTAATGTGATAACGTACCTGACGCTGCTTCGCAAAGGTACAAAGCCATGAAGATAAAAGTAATTCTGATGAATTCTAAAACAAAACAGCTATTTAATAACTCCATTTTACTCAAATTGAGTAACCCATCATTTTAAAAACGGGATGTTAAGGACCAAGCCGTAGGCTGGGATAAAAGGTACATTTTCTTGAGACAACTGCCAAAACTTCTGGAGCCCAGCACAGTTCTAAGATTCGCCACCTCCAAGGCGAGCGACCCTGTGCGCTGCAGACCCCCTGGGGTGCGACACAGGGACGGCCGCCGCACTTACAGCGTTCCTCAGCACATCGTCATCCACGTCAAAGTTGGACGTGTCGGAAGGACTGCTCACATCCGGGATGTAAGGGGCTTCCAGGTTTCGTATATTTTCCCAGTTCAGTCCTTGGAAAAACGCGTGCTTCTTGAAGTCCTCCACCCCGTTCTGTCCCAGCCGGCGCTCCCTGCTGCAGATCAGCCTCTGGATGAGGTCTTTCGCCTCCTCGGACACGTCTGTGACGTGGGATGGGAACTGAAACCGCTCCTGGAGGGGGAAGGGGGCAAATCAGGGGACACGTGATGAAAACACTCAGAAAAATCTAAGGTGCACAGACATCACAGGGAACAGAGTAGAAACAACAGCTCCAAAGCAACAGTCACTTTTTATTTCATGGTAACTAAGTGCAACCAAAGCTAATGAAGCCGAATTCCAGAAAGGCAAACATAAAAATCATAAGTCTTGCTGGTTTTCCTCATGGCAGACTTGTTACCACATTGCACATAAATTAAAACAGTGATAAATTTTCACCTATCAAGGTGGCAAAGAATGCTGACAACAGGCTGTGGGTGGGAGAGAAACTGGCACAGCCTTTCAGAACGCATTTTGCCAACAGCTGTGGCAGTTCCACTTCCAAAAATTTGGTCTAGAGAAACGGTCCCAAAGAGAAAACATAACATGTTCATGATGCCATTCTATTCTGACCAAGAAAACTGAAAAGAACCTAAATGCTCATCAAAAAGGGACTTGTTAAAACAAGATGTGGTGCACACATACACAGAGAGTAAGGTCCACCTCCACGTGCTGAGCAGAAAGATGACCAAAACCCCGGCCACATGCAATGTGATGCCATTTATCTAAATGCCAACCCCCCACGCCAGCTTAAGTCCACAAGGCCACATACCACCATGGCACAGTGGGCCTGAGCACTGAGCCGCCCCTGCTGTCCAGGGCTGCGGTGGAGACTGAATAAAAGAACGAAGAGACCACTAGGCCAGGCCCCACAGGCGGCAGGCGCTTGGAAACAGCAGGTCTCGCTGAGAAGTATATGGGGTGTTTTCCACCATCTATTTACTGCATGCACTTTTGCATGTCTGAAGTTTTTATAGTAAGTATATATTAATTTATAAATAAAAAATTATTTCTACTTTGGGAAAAGTGTTTTTTTAAAAAACAGTATAGCTTGCTTTGATTTAAACAGAAGACCCTTTACCACTTTCGTGTTAATCTGCTCCCTATTTGAGCAAATAAAGGGAGACAGGGCTGCAGGACAGATGGCAGACAAGTGGGAACCTTGCTGGGGTGTGTGAATGACTGAGCAGGTGGGGAAAAAAAGAATGCTGTAAGCAAACAGGCAGAAAGGATGAAACTGGCATTAGAAAGACATTTGATAAGGAGTATGAAGAAAAAATACAGATGACAAAAACATTAGATGGAAGAAGAAATAAACAGAAAAACGAAGGAAACAGAAGAAAGCAATGTTGAAGTGAGAAATGAACAGCTGGGAAAAGGAAAGGGGAAAAATAAGAGGAAAAGAAATAGGATCAAGAACGCTACTATGTTGAGATGTGTGATCTGTTCATGACAACTGACTTCTGGGCAAACAGGTTTGAGAGTCTGAGCTGGCATCCGGTGGATCCAGACGCACAGGTCAAAGTGGTCGGTGGGCCACCCTCTCTGGCAATTCCCACCCCACACGGCACCGCGGGTACCTGCGTTTTCCTAGCGAAGCCCGCTTCTCCTGCAGCGATCCTGGCCTGATGAACCCGTCACCCTCCGCCAGGAAACAGGAGCATCCTTGGACCCCCCTCCCCCCAGCCGTCTGTGTCAGCAGCCTGTGCAGACCCCCGTCTGGCTGCCCAGCCTACTCCACCCCGTCCCTCTTCCCCGGTGACCCCCTCAGGCTGCCTTCCTTGCCTTGGGGCCTGTGCCTCGGGACTAGAACAAACAGGGTGTGGAAATGCAACAGCTTACTTCATGGTTCATGATCTTTCCATAGGTCTCCACAAGGGATTCTGCATAAAACGGTGTTTCTCCGTAAAGCATCTCGTACATGCAGACACCTAGAGACCACCAGTCGCACTCGGGGCCGTACTTGCCCATGCCGTCCTCCATCGCCTGCAGGATCTCCGGGGAGATGTAGTCAGGGGTGCCCACGGCCACAGAGGACTGCACCTTAGGGGAGAGGGCGGTTGGTGGGGGCCCAGGGCAGCTCCCCTTGCAAACCCCTAATTATCTTCTCTGAAACAGGGACAGCGGGTGATGAGACCGTCACGGAATAGGACTTGCACCTGGTCATGATTTGAAACCTAAGGACTCAAAACTCAACGCAAATAAGTGTTGCCACAGCACTGGGCAGAGGCAGTGCCCGGAACGCACGGGACTCTTGCACGCTGGGTCTTTCAACGCCCAAATGCCCACCAAGCCTCCACATGGCACTGAAGACACACGTTCTTCACTGCGGCTCAAAGTGCGGTCCAAGGACCATGTGCATCAGCCCAGCCCTTCTCAGACCTTCACGCAGGGACACCATATACCTGTGAGACAGAGATTCTAAGACGCTGCATTTCTAACATGCTCCCAGGGGAAGTCCAGGCTGCTCACCACACCCTAACCCTCTGGCCCCCAAACAGGAACGTCTGGAAGTAGGTCCAGGGACCAGCTGGGTGCCTGGACACTCCCTACATGGGGCACTGGGAATGGACCTGAACGTAGCAACACCTCTACGGAGAGCTACAACTGGTGAGGTGGCAACCATCCCGGAGAAGGCAAGGGGGCTGCGCAGGCTGAGAGGTCACAGACCGGCCTCAGAGCACGTGGAGTCCACAGGCCTGAGGGTCAGGCAGGACATGGAGACAACAACCCAGAAGGCCCGTCTGCACAAAGACCAGGCTCTCCCTGGGTGCCAGCCCCAGAGCCATCTGAATGACTCAGCGGGGAGTCCTCAGGAGCTCTGACCGGGCAGCAGGGCAACAGCTGTCGGGAGCTATCGCAGGGTGAGTGCCACCGGGACGGGAGTGCCATGCAGGTAAGAAAGGTGACCAACGCTCCGGCTCAGACCAAGGCCACTGCTCCCGTCGTTACAAGACTGGCTTCGGGGACAGCACCAACGTATCAATCAACGCGTGGTCAAGACTCCAGAAATAAGAGATTGGCTTTGTGGAGAGAAAGTGAGTAAATCGCTTCGCTCATTTGAAAACGCTGTCAAGTGATGCCAGTTTTACAGGTTCTTTTACTGCTGCTTGAAAACTCACAGTAAGAAGCGGGGCGGGGGTCTGCTCTCCTCTGGAGAAGTAGTTGCATTAGACTTTATGATATGTGTAGATTCTAAAGAAGAAAAGTCTCCCAAACACCTCACACTGAAACTGTGACAAGGGCCGCAAGGGAGAACGCAGACGACTCCCTAACGCACTGGAAGCCGCTGGCTGGAAGCAGCTGAGTGAGGTGCAGCAGCCCCACTTGAGGCCACTCAGCCAGCGTGCTGGTCCAGCTGAGGCCCAAGCCCAGCCTCCTGGCGACGGCCCCTCCGGGGAGGTCCTCCTGCTGTGCAGGGAGTGTCCGTTGGCCCTTGGAACAGGGGTATCAAGGCCCCCATTTCTACATCTGCAACACCCCTGGCTGACAGGAAGTCCCACCCCAGACGGAAACGAGAATGCACCATCACCCAGTTAAGGTCTGTCCACCTGGCAGGCATTTTAAGCAAGGACCCAAGGGCTGCCTCTCTTTCACTGCTGTGCTGGCACACTTTTAGCTCCCTAGGGATCTGAGGAAACCTGACAACCCCCCTTTTATAGAAGGCATACGTATTATTTTTGTAAACAAAGATGTTTTAAACTTAATAGAAAATTTCAACTGTCTCCTAAGTGCATTCGTCTTAATTTACATGAATAAACTTGGTTTCTTAATTGTATCTCAAATTGAAAATGTAAATAAGCCCCTTCTAATTGCAAGCAAACCCCAAAACCAAATGGAAAATCTCCAACAAAAATACCTACAGTTCCATCATCATTCATCTTCAAACACGATCCAAAGTCAGCCAGGCGGATATGACCATTCACATCCAAAAGGACATTGTCAGGTTTAATGTCTCTGTTAGTAAAATAAATACATAAGTTAACCATTTCCATGCAACACATTAGGTAGGTCAAAGCCCTTAACTGGTAGCGGATCATCGGGGGAAACGCTAGCATCAGTCATGACAGCTGTAACAATCCAAGAAAACATCCCCGTGATGATGCAGTCGGGCATGGCAGCAGCAGTCACCGCCAGCGCTCATTCCTGCACAGCAGTTAATCCCCCATTAACACGCTGAGACACCGTTACTGTTCCCACCCACCCACCCAGCCTGCGAACCAATGCTTCCAGAGCACCAGCCTCGTGCCAGGCGCTGCTCTTGAGCCCGGGCCTACGACAGTACGGCGCTGCCCTGCCTTCACGAAGCCTCACACCAGCTGGGGTGTCAGGAAATGAACATGCAAATGCACAGATATGCACATGGTCTTGGCATCCCTGAGTACAATCCACGGGGCAAGTGCTACAAAGAAACAGGAGGAGATATAAAAAGAGGTAGAGGGACAGAGTGTGAAGCGAGTCAAGGTGGCCGTTACCACTGAGAAGAGACGCCTGAGCAACTGGGGTAGAACAGCTACAGACCAACAAAGCACCACGTACGCCAAAACTGTATTTTACAGACAACAACAGGGAAGCTCCAGAGTGGAGTAGTCTGCCCAGTTATACAGCAGCAGGAAAGTAAACTGTCCCACTAAACCCGTGGTCTTACTGACGGTTCTTCTGTGCACTTGCCAACACCGGGCAGGGATGGGGGGACGGCAGGGTGGACTTTAAGGAACTAGCCCTCCTTCCAGGCAGAATAAGCTTATGTGACTGGAAAAGCCACATAAGCATGAAAAGGAACAGAAACTTTAAAAGCAGGAGACAGGTAAAGCAGTGGGCTGTCCTCACGTGACAGAATGCTACATCTCAATGAAAACACACGGGAGCACCAACTACTCCCAACACAACAGACGAGTCTCACAAAGAAATGTGAGCAAAAGATGATGACAATTCTTACCCCAAAAGATAAACAAAGCAAAAAACCCTTCTAGCACTCCAAACTGAAATAAATCTCCTTAAATAAACACCCAAGAATATGAAAAACAAAACAATATAATCCCTCAGTGAGTCAGAAAAATGAAAACTAAGAACAGGGGACTTCCCTGGTGGTTCAGTGGTTAAGACTCCGCGCTTCCACTGCAGGGGGCGTGGGTTCAATCCCTGGTCAGGGAACTAAGATCCCACATGCCCTGCAGTGTGGCAAAACAAAAAGGAAACAAAAAAAACCTACAAACAGAACTAGACAAACATGGGGAGAAGTGAAAAGAGAGTTGATTTAACCCAGGAAAGAAACAGAAGAAAAAGACAAAATCTTAGTAGAAATAAGGACTAAATTATAAGATGCCAAAGGGGAATCAATTTAAATAAAAATCTAATGAAAGGCATTGAAGAAATGGAGGAAAAGGTCTGGAAGAATAAAAATGAGACAAAGAATTAAAAAGGGTCAGAGAGAAAGTAGCTGGAGACTGAAATGGAAGACAAGCAAAGAAGGCACAACATATACATAACAGGAGTCCCTAAAGAAATCAAAACAATAAAACATAACTAACATTTGAAACTATGCTCCAAGAGAACTTTCCAGAAGTAAAAAAGACCTGAATCTACAGACTAAAGGGCCCATCAAATTTAAAAATAAATAAATAAAATGTCCTGTTTTTTGGAGCCAGACAAGTTGATATGGAACAACCAACATGGAAGAATAGCTAGAAAAACACTGAAGAGAAAGAGGCATGATGGGGGGACTTGGCCGTACGTGATTTCAAGCCTCCATGATTAAAGCAGTGTGGTCCCAGACCACAGAGAGAAAGACGACAATGGAACAGAATAGAATGTCCAGAAACAGACCAAATTCATACAGAAACTGAGTATATAATAAAGATGTTATCTCAAATCAGCGGGCAGACACAAATAAGTTTCATGCTGGGACAGCTGAAGAGCCTTTTAGTTAAAGATAAAATCAGATCCATTCTTTTTTTTTTTTTTTGCGGTACGCGGGCCTCTCACTGTTGTGGCCTCTCCCACTGCGAAGCATAGGCTCCAGACGCGCAGGCTCAGCAACCATGGCTCATGGGCCCAGCCGCTCCGCAGCATGTGGGATCTTCCCGGACCGGGGCACGAACCCGTGTCCCCTGCATCGGCAGGCGGACTCTCAACCACTGCGCCACCAGGGAAGCCCAGATCCATTCTTTATACAAGAATAAACTCCAAATGGATCAGAGATCCATACATTAAAAATAAAACTATTAGAAGAAAACATGGGTCTTCTTTTTCTCTGGGGTTTTAAAAAAAAAAGTACTTCTAACTATGACTCAAAATCCCAATGTAATAAAAGACCGATAAATTTAATACATTAAAAAAATCTACATGGCAAAAGACTACAATAAGCAAAATCAAAAAGGAAATGGCAAACTGGGAAAAAATATTTGCAACATATATTACAGATAAAGGGCAAATATTTAGCAACTGAAGGGAAAAAGCTACAAATCAGAAAAATGGGTAAATGACATGAAATAAATAGCTCACACAGAAAGATATAAAAATGAAATTCAGCTCCACAAGAAAGACAAAAAACAAAAACAAAAAAACCCAACTGTATAACCATCTCTAATCCATCAGATGGCAAAAACATAAAAATACACTATGTTGCCAAGGCTGCAAGGAAACAGGCACTTTCATACATTGCTGGTAGGAACACAAAAAGGTGTATCTCTACGGATGGAAACTGGCAACATCTGATAAAGCTAATAAAAAATGTTAGTATATATCTAATATGTATTTTATTTCTCTGTCGATCCAGTGATCCCACTTCTAGGAATTCACCCTGAAGACACACCGACAATACAAAAAGATGTAGGTACAAGGTTATTCATTACTGCATTATTTATAATCGCAAAATACTAGAAACAACCTAAATGTCCACCCACAAGAGAATTAACTATGGTACCGATACATGTGGCGTGCTGTGCAAACGTAAAAGAGAATGAAGAGCTCCATGAGCTGATACAGAATGATTTCTAGGATACGTTAAGTGAAAACAACAAAATGCGTTAGGTGCATATTTAACCATGCTGCCTTCTGTTTAAGGAAAAGAGAAATAAGGAAACATGTCTGCTCATCTTGCATACACGCATACACACACACACACACACACACACAATAAACGGAAAACAAGGAACTGGTTACTTAGAAGGGGCAGGGAATGAGGTGGATGCGATAAGGAAGGAAGTGACAGCTCTGAGTATAACCTTGCTTAGTTTTGGTATTATCGAAGCATGCTTGTGTTCTACATGCTTAAAAAAGGAAACGAAATCAACAAAGATGGGAAGGGGCAGCTGAAATGGAAAGCTGATGAAAGCAGTGAACCCAACTGTATTTCAAACCAGTAACACAACAGCACTGAAGGGAAATGGGGTAGAAGAAAACCCCAAACCTAAGTAACTTACGGCAGAGAACCTGACACTTGCAGTTGGGAGGTGGGGTTAGGGCTAGGGTTAGGTTTGTTTTTAGTAGGATAAAAGCAGAGCGAGGGTCCCTGGTAGCTCAGGACTTCCCTGGTGGTGCAGTGGTTAAGAATCCACCTGCCAATGCAGGGGGCACGGGTTCGAGCCCTGGTCCAGGAAGATCCCACATGCCGCAGAGCAACTAAGCCCGTGTGCCACAACTACTGAGCCTGCGCCCTAGAGCCTGCGAGCCACAACTACTGAAGCCCGCGCGCCTAGAGCCCATGCTCTGCAACAAGAGAACACTGCAATGAGAAGCCTGCACAGTGCAATGAAGAGTAGCCCCCGCTCGCCGCAACTAGAGAAAGGCCTGCGCGCAGCAACAAAGACCCAACGCAGCCAAAAATAAGTAAATAAATAAATAAATTTATAAATTATAGTAATAAAAAAAGCAGAGCGATTCTGAAGCTACTTCAGATACATGGCAGCGCTGGGCAAATGACTGGACGTGCTGGTGCTGCCGGGAGCCAGAGGAGGAGACGGAAATGGACCGGGAGAAAGCCAGAAGGGTAACTCGTGATTCCCAAATTAGACATGGGTCTGTATGTATAAATGCGGACGTGTACAGACATGCACTTTACTCTGTCCACTGAGGGGCCTAAAACAGACACCCTGTAACTCGAGCACACCCAGCACCCAGATATGGTCTTTAAAACCATCCCCCACTAAAGGAACCAGGGTTCCTCGGAGAAGGTACGAGATGAGCCAGAAACTAAGGCAGTTCTCAAAAACGATGAGGGCATGTCAGAAACATGGGAGTCAGGTAGAAGGGGCTTCCACTGGCCAAATATAGGACAATATAAGCATAAAAAGAATTCAGACAATGACAAATTATAAACCGTTGGGGTGACAAAGGATCCAGGTACCCACACTGATAATAAATAGACAAATGGGAGAGAAGGAAGGTGCTTCAACGTGGAGTGGATCCTGGAGTTTGGAAATCGTCATTTTGCAACCATCACAGTAAAGGCTGGCCCGGGCAAAAATCATCAACAGATACTAAATGTAGGAGAGAAACTCTGAAGAGGATGCATGCACGATCTTAAAGTGTCTCCCCACAGACTGCTTTTAGATACAAAGGGGAAAAGTCCTAACTATGCAGCAGTGAATCACTACTTGAGTCTAAGAAGACGGGTGGGGAGGGTCTTCACAAAGGCTGCCCCTCTCCCTTCATACCCTCCAGAGGTGTTCAGCTTGCTAACCATCTGTGTGCACCTTTTTTTCCCAATGGTGTTGGTTTATCTGGGCAGCATGATTCTCTACTTAAAATATAATATCATCAATAAATGTTATTTAAAAAAAAAACTGAATTGCCTATTTGCATGCAGGGAGGTTACAAAGAAAGGCCCTCTCAGCAAAACACCAGGGAGGCCGAGGGCAAGGACTAACCCAGAGCTCCTACCAGCAGTGCTTCTGGGCTGGGCAGGTGGTCCCCACAGCACCAACTGAGAGAGCAGCCAATCCATGAGCTGACCGTCCCCATGGGCCACCACCCTGCTTGGGACTAACCCAGCCCACTCTCCCTCCAAACCCGGCGGTGGCCGCTTTTCCAGTAGAGTCAGGCGCACAGCTGAGAAGCAGCTCCAGTCCCCCGAAAGGGACTTTTCTCTGTCGGCTGTTGTGACTCTGGTTAAAACGGTGGAATTGGCCGGGGCGGGGCCGGGTGGGTGGGATTACAGCCCTGGACAGACTGCAGTCTGATTTTCCTTTCCTGTTCTGCCCGTGATGCGCTGAGAAAGGAGGCCCTCCCGCCCACTGCTGTCCCATTTCTGAGCGACACACAGTGCGCCCGTGGGGCTTCCTACTGCAAAACCAAGCCGCAGGCTCGGTGGAGGTGGCGCGGGGCTGGTCCCTGTGCCTCCACGGACGGGCCTCCGCGCCAGCCCGGCTCCTGGAGGCCCCGGGCCGCCTCTGTCTTCGTCCAGGTCCTCTACTCCTACTCCACGCCTCTTTTCCTCGGCTTTCTAATTTTCCTTTTCTAAGGCCTTTCTTGTTCTCTGAATATTCCTTCTCTTAAAAGTGTACCTGTTCTTATTTCGATCGTAAGCTGTACGTATTCTGTTCTCTCTGGGGATGTGATTTCCCAGCTGCAATCCTTTGTGAGCCTGTCGCTCTCGGTCTCTGCCTCTGCTGGCATCTGGGGCTGACCTCTCAGAGAGCGGCGGCACCCACCGGGGGGGTGGGGTCCCAGGTCCGAGCTCCCCACTGCTTCTGGCACAGTGAGCCTCGCAGGGGTCCAGAGCCAGGGAGCAGCCGTTCCACACGCAGAAGCCCGGCCGGCGGGGCGGCGGGCGCTGCCTGAAGTCGCCAAGGCCCACATCCTCCCACGGGAAAGGGCCCCAAGCTACGGTCTGAACCACGCTCCTCCAATCCACCAGTGAGAACAGTCTTGTGCTGATGAAACTCATTTCCTTCTGGCCCCGCCAAACGCAGCCTCAACTTACATCCCCCGGAGACTGGGTAGGACTGACTTCCTGTATTACCTAACTTTGTGAACTTTCTAGCAAAAACGCAGAGCTTACTGTTTTCACTAGGTCATTCAAGCACTTAGTCTGAATATGGAGTTGACTTTGAGGGAAAAAAAATTCTTGAATTATTTTAATGTTTCCTACCATGCCCAGAGATTAAAAGATAGAGCAAAACTTCTACACAACCAATTAAGAAAATGAGGAGAAAGCTTCCTAATTAGGGAAAAACAGGAAAGAATAAACTATTCAAAAGGCAGTCAAATTAATTTCCCTGGAGCTCTGTGACAAATACAAAGACATTCATCTCTCTGTTGTGAATTAGGCAAAGTTCTCTCAAGAAGAGTATAAAATCTAACGTTGAAAACAACAACAATAACTGTTATAAAAGCAGGCATAACGACATTAAAGAAAACAGGAAAAAGAGGAAATGCCCTGTCCCAAACCTCATGGCCCTAAAAGCAGCAACCGCTACGGGGGGCAGCTCCCTGGGCTCGCCCATGACACGGGGACCTATGCACAGCGCCCTGGGCAGGAGCGTGTGGTCCCAGGCAAGTTGCCCCCCCCCCCCCACAGGGCAATGAGGTCACACTCTTGGCAGGACTTGAAGGGCTGTTCCTTTGACGCTGGGAGCCATTGCTTCCCTCAGAGCAGGAGCTGCGTCTGCTTAGGAAAATCCCTGACAGGCTCAGAGGCTCAGCCCGACCACAGTGCAAGGTCAGGGGACTCATGACAGCTGCAAACCTCTCGACGGCAACACTGAATTCCACACGGGATCATCTGTCAGCCACGTATGTGAAGGGAATTAAGATGCTCCTCTCAAAAAAATTATTTCACACACCTCCTTTTCCAGAAACTGCTGGAGGATATGTGCCACCAAATCAGAAGAATAAACCAAGAAACAGAAAGACGCACGACTCAGAAAACAAGGGAGCCCATCCCAGGGAGACGGGAAGAGAACCTCTCCACTCAAAAAGAAACCTCACGATGAGAGCCACCAGAGCAGGAAGGCGTGGGAAAGACAGAAGGGATGGATCCAGGAAGGTAGATCGAGGATTGCTGGTGTGTCTGAATGTACAGAGCTTTACAATTTGGTCACGATATTTGGGGATAGTTAGTGGCAGCAACACAGAGAAGTAGCCAAAGAAAAAAACAGTGCAATTATTAACTCCAGAAGAAACAAAACTTTATATAGGAAGTGTAACTATTTATACCACCAGGCTCATCTGTAATATTTACACAGTATACTATAAACACCACACACTGATCTAGCCAAAAGTTATTACATTTGACCCCCGAACAACACCAGGGCTGGGGTGCCAACCTCTGCGCAGTCGAAAATCTGAGTATAACTTCACAGTCGGCCCTCCATACCCGTGGGTCTACACCCACAGACCGTGTAAGACTGTATTATGTATTTAGTGAAAGAAATCTGAGTATAAGCGGACCCGTGTAGTTCAAACCCATGTTGTTCAAGGGCCAACTGTATTTTACTAACTGGGGCCAGATGGGAGAGGGAAGTTTGAGAGTTTGTGTGGGAGACAGGGATGAGAGACAGATGTACTTACTTGTGTCAAAGAGTCAAATCTCCATTTCGATAGATGTGGTCTAAGACTCCCCACCCCCCACACAAAGTGAAACAGCAATGAAGCCCGTTATTTAGAAATATGGAAGTAAACAGAAGAAACAAGTAAAAACTGTCCATCATTACCTATGGCAAGGGGCAGCAGGGTGGGGGATGGCTGGAGACTCACGTTTTGTTTTAAGCCCTGTACAACTATTTGACTTTTTAAAGCTACTGCCGTGAAATACTTTGATAAAAATAAAATAAAACAGAACAAAACCAACAAAACCCCACCCAAACCCCACAGGATTAAAGCACTGTCTTAAATGGTAGAATGAGACTGACACAGAGGCACAGGCTGGCTGAGGCACTAAGGCCGCTGTCCTGGCGGGGGAGGGGTGGGGAGGGCGGGAGGGGGCCCCCTGCCCCCCCCCCGCCCCCCGCCCCCGTCTGACATGCAAGATTAGTTACACTCACTCAATTCAAGTCCTTTACGATGCTGTGATGTGAGCCCCTCTCCTCAACCCAGGCCCCCTTTCCTGAGTGTTTTATGGGTGATTGAGGCATGAGCTCTGGAGGCTGGGCAGGGGAGAACATGAGCCAATGGCAGGTAAATATCAAAAGACAAGGTGACTTCAGCTGACAGCAATTAGAGCGTCACAACAGTCACATAAAGCTGGGGTCTCCTGGGAGCCAGGTGCTGGGGTGTAAAGCAGCGACCTGGTAAGGCATCCTGCAGCATGGCAGTCAAAGGGAGGACCCACTAACTGCACGACTTCCCTGCACAGCCTGGAACTGGGGTCCACGACTCAGGGGACTCTGAAAGGAATATCCTGACACATTAAAGGTGATTTCCATAAGATATATAACAAGGTGATTACCTGTGCACGTAATGAAGCTGATGGATGGAATCGATAGCCAACACCATTTCACCAATGTAGAATCTTGCCATATCTTCTGGAAGCTTGTCCTCAAATTTACTGAGCAGGGTCAGTAAATCACCACCCACGTAATAATCCATGACTAAGTACTACAATTGGGAAGAGAAGGGCAGAGAAGATGACATTCAGTCACCACGAAACCTAACAACCAAAGGTCAGCTTCCACTGCAGGAGCTCTGGACTCCTCAAGTCTGGGTGGACGGCTTCCTGCTGTTCCTGTCATCCAGGACTTCCTCCCCAGAACAAGGACCCTGATGGACCATAATGCTGCTGTAGTTGAGAAGAGATTTCAGTAAATACTTATTCTTCTTGTCAATAAAATTTCTACCTGTACAACACAATCAGATGGTATCAATATAGAAGTCACATTCCATTTATAAACTGATGAAAGGACCACTGGTTTCTCTTTTTTTTGGATTTTATTTATTTTTATACAGCAGGTTCTTATTAGTTATCTACTTTATACATATTAGTGTATGTATGTCAATCCCAACCTCCCAATTCATCCCACCACCCACCCCCCCACTCTCCCCCCTTGGTGTCCATATAAGGGGACACCTGTCTCTATTTCTGCCTTGCAAACCGGTTAATCTGTACCATTTTTCTAGATTCCACATGTATGTGTTAATATATTTGTTTTTCTCTTTCTGGCTTACTTCACTCTGTATGACAGTCTCTAGGTCCATCCGTGTCTCTACAAATGACCAAATTTCGTTCCTTTTTATGGCTGAATGATATACAAGATATTGTTGTGGGGTTTTTTTGCCACACCGGGCGGCATACAGGATCTTAGCTCCCCAACCAGTGATTGAACCTGCACCCTCTGCAATAGAGGCGCAGAGTCTTAACCACTGGGCCACCAGGGAAGCCCCTGAAAGGACTGCTGATTTCTTGATATCGTTAAATCTTCCTATGTAAACTAGCAGTGTTATTATTTTTGATTTGTACAAATCATTTTTTCATATTCTTCAGAAATATTTTACCCCAATCCTCTTCATTTTTATTGAATGAAACACTCTTTAAATTCTATAGTGCTTTACAATTTTCAAGTTTCACACACATGTTCTCATATAATCCCATAGAAACCCCCTTTTCAATTCCCTACCCCTATACTGCCCCTCTCCCTTCCCTCTCCCCAATGGTAACAATTAGTTTGTTCTATGTATCTGTGAGTCTGCTTCTTTTCTGTTATATTTACTAGTTTGTTTTATTTTTTAGATTCCACATATAAGTGATACCATACAATATTTGTCTTTCTCTGACTCATTTCACTTAGCATAATACCCTCCCATCCACCCATGTTGCTACGAATGGCAAAATTTCATTCTTTTTATGGCTGAGTAGTAGTCCATTACATATGTGTTATATACATATATACATCTTCTTTATCCATTCATCTGTTGATGGACGCCTAGGCTGGCAATTGTAAAAAAACAAACAAAAAAATGCTGCTATGAACATTGGGGTGCATATATCTTTTCAAATTAGTGTTTTTGGTGGGGGTTTTTTTGGATATATACCCAGGAGTGGAATTGCTGGGTCACATAGTAATTCTATTTTTAGTTTTTTGAGAAAATGCCATACTGTTCTCCATAGTGGCTGCACCAATTTACATTCTCACCAACAGTGTAGGAGGGCTCCCTTTTCTCCACAACCTTGCCAACGTTTCATTATTTGTGTTCTTTTGGATGACGGCCATTCTGACAGGTGTGAGGTGATGTCTCACTGTGGTTTTGATTTGCGTTTCCCTGATGATTAGCGATGTTGTGCGTCTTTTCACGTGCCTGTTGGCCAGCCGCATTTCCTCTTCGGAAAAATGTCTATCAGTTCTTCTGCCCTTTTTTAAAAAAATTTATTTATTTTGGCTGTGTTGGGTCTTCATTGCTGCATGCGGGCTTTCTTAGTTGCGGTGTGTGGGCTTCTCATTGCGGTGGCTTCTCTTGCTGCAGAGCACGGGCTCTAGGCGTGCAGGCTTCAGTAGTTGCAGCACAGGGGTTCAGTAGTCGTGGCACGCGGGCTCTAGAGCACAGGCTCAGCAGTTGTGGCGCACGGGCTTAGTTGCTCCGCAGCATGTGGGATCTTCCCGGACCAGGGATCAAACCCGTGTCCCCTGCACTGGCAGGTGGATTCCTAACCACTGCGCCACCAGGGAAGTCCCTTCCGCCCATTTTTTAATCAGGTTAAAGAAGAATATACAAAATAATAATATTTTCAAAATGTCTGAAGAAAAAAACAGAATGAAGTCCCATAACATACATCATAAAGAAATGAAAATTAAAATAGTTTTGTGTTGATTCACGGATATAGTGAGAGACGAATGAAATACAAAATTCAAAAGGAAAATAAATGTATATGGAAATTTCACCTACAGTAAAGGCAGGAGAGGAAAGAACAGATGCAGATTCACAGTGTCTCACTAGAGACCCCAGCCCACGGATAGGCAGCTGAGCCTCTGTCTCCCCAAGTGTCTGCTCCCCGAAGGGCTGGTGTTCCTATATGTGCAGGGAGGATATTCAATGTTTGAGAAAGGGCATCTTGGGCTATGGTCTGACGGGTATCTCTGCTGGCTCAGCACACACTATATAACCTGTTCTCAGGGCCCGTGCTGCATTCCCTGGTGAGCTGAGCTGTCACTGCCATCAGTAAAGCTGTGTCACCTGCACCTGACCCGCTTTGTCTGCCCGGGAACCTCGGGAATGGCCACACCTCATTTGAGTGATTCCAGCAGTTGATGACCTGCCTGATTCCAACTCTGTGGGGGACCCGACTCCCCCAGGGCCATGGGTGGTTAAGAGTCTGCGATCGGTCCACAGAGGGACCAGGCGTGTGGGGACGTGGGGGCAGGACATCCCAACACTTGGATACTCTTTGTCTAGACCACAAACTGGCACAGGCAGAAGATGCCAACTTCTCCAAAAAAAAAATGTGGAAATAACAAACATCCTTGATTATGAAAAACAGATGATCTTCTTCTGAAGATATGCTAGAATGGAAACTTCCTGGACAGGAACTTTTTCTTTTCCTTTGTGAGAAATCCTCCCCCTCCAAAATTGGAAGGACTTTATAAATCATGTCAAGAGGCACACAGGAACTAGCATAGGCAGAAGACGCCAACTCCTTTAGGAAAAAAATATGTGGAGATGACAAACATCCTTGATTATGACAGACCATCTTCTTCAGAGCAAATGCTAAGATAATAACTGCCTAGATGGGGAAAATACATATATACACGTACATGTATTTAATCAGTGGAAAAAATGACTGAAAGGTTCGACACTCCAGGAGGTGCTCTAAAAGCTAATGGCCCAAAGTGGAAGCACAAATAATACTCCATCAAGTTTTATGCGGTTTAAAACTATTTCTCCAGTTTCTCCTGCCACACGAAGAGGACACAGGACCAGAGAAGGGAGGTGAATTACCTAAAATCACAAAACCAGCGGCTCTTATTAGAAAAACAGTTTCATGAACAAACTGAAAGGTAAGTTCCTATGGGTGCATCCCCACGGAAGGGTCAGAGAATGCACTGCTGGAGTGGAAACTAGAGCCCCAAGAGGGCAAAGGCCGAGGCGCTGGGTGTGCTCCACCAACAGCACTGGGCCATCCCTTCGCTCAGCACTCACGGGCCCGGGGCCAGCAGTGCTGGGCAGCCTTCCACCGGAAGACAGTCTTCCACTGGAAGACAGCCCCTCTGGCTGCACCCTGAAGGCTACGGTGGAGGAGCCCCAGGGGCTGTGGAGACCTGATGGGGTCATCTCACCAGGCAGAGAGAGTCTGGCATAGCCAGAGTCAGGGCGGCAGCCAGCACCCCTACTGCTGGGGCTGCCGAGCAGAGACCGCTGGAGAAGCTATTCCTCCCAGGAACCGCCCCCTTTGATGCTTTTAAGAGATGGATGCTCTGGTCTGAGCAGTTAACTTTTTTTTTTTTTTTTTTTTTGCGTACGCGGGCCTCCCACTGTTGTGGCCTCTCCCGTTGCGGAGCACAGGCTCCGGACGCGCAGGCTCAGCGGCCATGGCTCACGGGCCCAGCCGCTCCGCGGCATGTGGGATCTTCCCGGACCGGGGCACGAACCCGTGTCCCCTGCATCGGCAGGCGGACTCCCAACCACTGCGCCACCAGGGAAGCCCTGAGCAGTTAACTTTTAACCAATGAACAGAGAGAGGAAATCCCACTCCCCGATGACTCAGCCAGAGAGACAATCCTTTAGTATTATGGAGACCCTAGTACTAAGAGCTACCGTCCGTGATGTAACAACTAAAACGTGCTGTGCCTTCAGGTTCTACGATTTACCGCCACCATCACTGTTAATCCTCAAAACTGCCCTGGCCACAGCTACTGTCATGACCGTGGTTTACAGGTAAGGGAAGGAGGCTCGATGACGCAGCCTAAGTCACCCAGCTAGCAAGCAGCAGAGCTAGGATGTGAACCCAGGCAACTGGACTCCAGGTCCTTGGTCTTAAATGAGGCATAGTGTCTCCTGGGAGAGGGCAGCCATCAGCCTGTGGCCGGGCCTAAGGAGGAAGCCTTCCCTGCAGATCCCTGTTCTCAACAGCCCTCCCATCCTGCCTCAGAACTCGGCTTTCAAGACTCACCTCACTCGACCCCTCCACTGAGAAGCCTCCCTGATCTCCCTGCCCCCTCCTGCCCAACGGCAGCCTCAGCCGGGCCTCCCACCCTGGCCTCCTGGCACTGTCGCCCATCCCTTCCACCCAAGAGCGGCTCCTACGGGCAGGAGTCCTGTCGCTCCCACGCCTGGCACAACTCCAGTCACACAGACGACTCTCAAAGGACGTCTGGCTCGCTCACTCTCTCAATAACAAACTTGTCGGCACCCGCTAGGCGACGGGTCCCTCCTCCACGGGACTGACATCACGTGGGGGGAGGTGAACACAGGAATTCAGAGTGACGGGACCAGGAAGAAAGCCCAACTGTAGGCGTGGGAGGGCCCGACTGGCGGCTCCCGCACACGGACACCGCGAGGACCCAGGCCCGGGGGTCTGAAGGGCAGAAGGAAGCCGGCTGGGCCAGGGTCGCCTTCCAGACAAAGGGACTGAGAGGAGCAGGAACGTGGGCCCTGGAGACACGGGAACCGGCGACTGGGGAAGAGCGCGGCAAGTGCAGACGGGCTGAGGCCAGGCCCCGTGGGCCACGGCAGGGACGTCGGGCTCCACTCTGAGAACCACGAGAAGCTGCATCCTGCTCCACGATTATAGCTTCCTCTGGCTGCCCTGTGCAGGGCAGACTCGAGGAGGAGGGACGAGAGCAGGACCAGAGAGGGGCCCAGCAGGAGGCAAGGGTGACAGCGCTGGGGAGGGTGGGCAGAACGACAGCTGGGCAGAGCGCAGGTAATCCGGGGGAGCAGACCACAGCACCTGCGGACGGACACACGGGTGAAGGAGAGTCGGGTGCCCCTAAAGAAAACAGTGGGAGTGAGGCAAGCGCCGCATCTAGCGGAGCTCAACGGTTTCCCTGTCCACCTAGAAATCTGAAAAGAAAAACAAAAGTGTATCACAGCGGTGCCAAATACGATTGATGGGCTCCTGGAAAACAAGTTTACAAGAAGAGTAACCTGCAAAGGCTGATAAGGCAGGCAAGTAGAAACGTATTTTTGGAATAAGAGAACGCTACCAATTATGTCCCCTGTCACATAACACAGAATCCTGACTTGAGTCAATAAGGCAACACCCTTTTAGTTACTGGTGAAACAAGTTTAATTTTTACAAAATGCCCAGTCTAGATACCCACAGTAGCAACTCTAACACAAGCGGGCTCTGTGGGGCGGGCTCCGTGTCACGGAAGACCCCTCACCCTGCTGCACCCTGCGCCCCAGCGGCACTCAGGCCGCTCACTTCCCGCCTCATTCCTCCTCACCTCCTCCCCGCAGGGCAGTGACTGCCCCTAAAAACGCCACTCGTGGGTAGCAGAGGCAGGAGCCAAACCCGGTCTTGCAGCCCCGTATTCACGAACTAGGAAGGGCCAGGGCCCCTGGCATCCTTCTCTCCGCGGTCTTCACCGTACGTCTGATTGGGGAGCTCCCAAACTCAAGAAGATGCTCCATCACAGGAATTCCTTACCGGCCGTTCTAACTCAGAATAAGCTGGCAACACGCTACGCTGACTGCAGGGCAACTTATCTGAAACAAAAAAAGTTGTCTTCCTTCTGTGCAGACCCAGACTAGCATTCCTTAGAGATTTCATTCAGTTCTTGTCAAAATAGGAAGTGAACTGGAGACAGTCCACTCAACGCAGGGACACTGGTCCCGGAAGCAACGGGTTATGGAGAGATGGCCCCAGGGCAGGAGGACTCTTTTCTCAGCCAGAGGGAGGGCAACGCGCACCACCTCCTGCCAGAGGGGCCCGGGCTGGGCCTGGCACAATCCCTGTATCTGTGTGATAAGCTTGGACAAATGACTTCCTCCCTCCTTGCCCCAGACCCCATTCATAAAATGGTGAAAAATCATGAATGCCTAACTCACTTGGCCACTGGGAAGACTGACCGCGATAACCCATAGGTTGTGCTCAATAAACCCCAGCTGCCCCTTCCATCAAAACACATGTTTTTTCAATCTAAATAAAGAATATAACAAACTATTTTACCTAACCCTAGACTACTGTATCTAAGGGATTTCTCTGATGTCTGCAAGAGATTATTTTAAGATAAATAAAAGAAATCCTCCATGACTCCACTTGTTGTAAGCAAATGGAGCCCACTACTGAGAGGGAACTTACAAGTCACACAGCCGAGGCCCCTGCCTTCGAAGCCCCGTGCGGCCACTGCTGGGGAAACATGCCAGCTGTGCCCCGGCCAGAGGAGCTGGGCTGAGACCGGCTTCCCTGAGGTCTGCCCAGGCCCCGTCTACCCAGAGCTCCACGGTGCGCACATTTTTAGGTTTAGGCAAACCTGGAAAGTCATTCTCAGAGTTAAAAGTCCTAACAAAGCAGTCGTGGAGTCACTCAGGCCCTAAGCCAAAAGTCTGGTTTCCCTTTCACTCCAAACCGGTTGTCTTGCATCTGTTCTACTAGGCGTCCGAGCGCAATTCTACCCACACACGTGAATCACAAAGCTGATTTGCCTACACTGCAAGTGAGCCCCAGCTCCAATCAGAACAAACAGGTGACAAGAACAAGGGGACCAAGAGTCACCCCAAAACCTGTGTCAGCGGTTCCAGCGGGGAGGGCTGCAAACCAGCACGTGCCACCCGACCTGGCCGTCAGGGAAACGTGGCAGAAACACCCACTCGGTTAAAGGGTCAAACATTTTAAATCCCCACAGCAATTTCTTATTCTTTTACGTAATTCAAGATAGAAAATGTTTTAAACCCCCAGTTTATAATAAACCAAGAATAAAATAAGCACCGTATCTAGTGATTAGAGGAAAGAAGTCCACCTGATGACTACATGGAAACAGACCCTCAGTTTTATCTGTCAAATATACATTTAGGCAACGACAGTTCCAGTGTCTCACTCATTTTTTAGTGGCAGCACAAAGGAATCGAAACACTTCAGTGAGATGCCATTTGATAGAGTCCTTAAGTTCTTGGTGACCCACACCTACCAGGTAATTTTCATCCTGAAAGGCATAGTGCAGCGTGGTGATCCACTGACAGTCCCCATTCACCAGCACATCGCGTTCTTCCCGGAAACAAGCCGTCTGTAAAGAATTGGGGAGAAAGTCAGTCTGTGTCCATCGGGAAAGTGCCCTGCAGAGCACAGTCCCAAGCAGACAGAGGCTCTGGAGACAGTGTCCCCTGTCTTCTGGGACGCAGGGAGCCAGGCGCACTGCCGCCTCCCAGTGGGGCTCCTGGCACCAGCTGAACCTCTGCTCTCTCCTGCTCCTGCAGCCCGACCCTCACCCCGGTGCCCCAAGGGCCGCTGAGAACTCACCTCCCCACCTGGGGCTTGCACCCACCCTCCCACACACGCCGCTTCCAGGGCCAGCACACCAGGTTCACCCCAGCTCACGCGTGCGTTTCAGCTACAGCTTCTGAGCTGCCCCCCATTCCAGTGTCGCCAACTTCTCGGGGTAGCCTGTGGTGTGGCTGCCCCTCATGTCCCATCCCCTCCACCCCACCCCCATTGCAGGACTACAGTTCAGGAGCCACACGGCTGGCCGGACAGGGCACAAACCTGCTTACTGATCTGAGTTACAGACCTGGGTCAGGTATTTTCAAGAAATGTGATTTATTCACAGTATACTGATGCACATGATGCTAACAGGATTCTCCTATGAAGATCCATGGCCTGTAGCACACGGGCAGAAGGCCGTCTTTTAGGCTGCTGTGGGTTTTTTTTTTTTTTTTTTTTTTTTAAAGAGCTTTAATACACAGATAGAATCTGTATTTAAAAGGAACTAGGTCTTTGGTATAATTATAATAAGATGTCCTCTTTCTTGACCACAGAAGATTTTAACTCCTCCTTGTATTTCCAACTTGCAAAGCTTAAGGAAAATGACAGCACCCCTAGGGGAGGGTTTGCACACACAGCACCGCAGCAAGCTCTCCACCTGTTCTCTCAGAGTCTCCTGGTGACCTTCAGAACTTGTTTTTCTACAAGTTTTTCTTTTCTAAACTTTTTTTTTTTTGCAGTACGCGGGCCTCTCACTGTTGTGGCCTCTCCCGTTGCGGAGCACAGGCTCCGGATGCGCAGGCTCAGCGACCATGGCTCACGGGCCCAGCCGCTCCGTGGCATGCGGGATCTTCCCGGACCGGGGCACGAGCCCGTGTCCCCTGCATCGGCAGGCGGACTCTCAACCACTGCGCCACCAGGGAAGCCCTCTTTTCTAAACTTTTAAAAAGAGTTTTTTTCTTTTGAAAACGGGATTGAGGTAGATGTGTCCTATTCTCCTAACTGAAGCAGATGAGAGAACTTAACAACGTCCAGATGTGCAGAGACAAGTGGTTCTGAAACTACCATGGCCCCCAGACCACAGGCCTGGGGAAGGGGCAGCAGAAAGAAAACCTGAGTCCTGGGGCCGGGGCCAGCCCAGAAGCCCCAGTGTCTGGAACACTGTTTCCACCAGATTCTGATCCACATCCTCAAGTGTCTACCTAACAACATTCAGCATAAAGCCCGTTCTTAAACCAGGATCGCCAGTATGGTACCCACAGAGAGGAAATACTGTTCAATAGTTTTAAGAGCAGATAAACTTTCTAATTTTTTTCTTTTATGACCAAAAAAATAAAGAACTAAAAGCCCAGCCCGGTCTATAAGTTATGAACTTCCATTGCCTAGTGACTTTTCTACTGCCAACTCTTGTTGAAGTCATGCTTTTAAAGATGAGTTTTTGAAGTCAATATTACAAAATTAAATATTTAAAATAAGCCGACGAAGGGCTTCCCTGGTGGCGCAGTGGTTAAGAATCCACCTGCCAATGCAGGGAACACGGGTTCGAGCCCTGGTCCGGGAAGATTCCACATGCCGTGTATCCCGCTAAGCCCGTGTGCCACAACTTCTGCGCCTGCGCTCTAGAGCCCGTGAACCACAACTACTGAGCCCATGTGCCACAACTACTGAAGCCCACATGCCTAGAGTCTGTGCTCTGCAACAAGAGAAGCCACTGCAGTGAGAAGCCCGCGCACCACAACGAGGAGTAGCCCCTGCTCGATGCAACCAGAGAAAAGCCCACGCGCAGCAACGAAGACCCAACGTAGCCAAAAATAAATAAATAAAATAAACTTAAAAAAATGAAAATACAATATAATAAGCCTACTAAATGAAATGTGAATAAAAAGATAAATTACCTTAACCAGCACTGTACCTATATTACATTTTTGTATGTATCACACACACACATACTTACAGCCCATTGTACACATTCTAGGATAATCACCATGATTAGCAGACAACCTTGGACTTGGTGCTGAGTGTGCCAGTTAAATGGGTTCTGTGTAACCAGATTTACATTTAAAAAGCAATATTTACTTCTCTAAAATGTACTCACTCGCTGTGACATCTGGGTAAATACTAACTGGTATGATAAGGTGAGAATCACCTCTCCCTAACCTGAGGACCTCACACACACTTCACTCCAGAGGTTAACATAACAAGTCATACCATGTATGGCTCAGCGATCACCTTTCAAAAATCAATCACTCCTGTAAAAACATAAACTTCAATAGAATTTGCTGCTAGTATTTCTTTCCCCAAACACTTATTTCCTTTCCCAAACTTTCATGCAACAGTAGACGTTTCCCCCCACAAGAGAACTGCTTCAGTGACTTTCCTGTGTTTGCCAACAAGCCAGTGATGGCATGAAGAAGGGCTGCCAGGGCCGAGGCTGCAGCACGAGGTGAGGAAGGTGATGGGTGAGGATGGCGGGGAGGACACCAGCGGAGCCAAGAGGGACGGAGGCTCGGAAGGGGGTGGCTGAGGCCGAGTCATGGGCCACCCACATTTCGAGCCCTGGTGGCTGCAAAACTGGTGATGACTCAGTCAACCAACATGCATTTATTGAGCAATAAACAGGTGTAAGACCTTGTGCTGGGTGCCATAGCTGGGTGTAGACAGGGAAGGAGGAAAAGCCACAGGCAGTTTAACATGATGAACCTGAGACACTGGGGGCGGCGGGGGGGGGGATGCTGAAGCGGAAGTGCCCGGCGAGGGAGGGAAAACCTGAGCTCAGGAGAGCCACGCGGCCTCAGTGAGAGGCGTGTGTACTGTCCACACAAGGTGGCGACTGTCATTGGCAGGTAAAAATCCAGAACAAAAGAGGAAAGGGCCACCTAGAATCACAAGGAGGGTTTAGTGACAGGATGAGAGAGGCCAGAAACCACAGAAGGAATGTCGAAAGGAGGAGGTGGCCAATTCTGGAGGGGAGAGCGCCGGGCAAACAAAGGGCAGCAGCGGTGTGAGGAGGGGAACAGCGGCTTGGGTGCAGAGCGGGCACTGAGCCAATCAGAGAACAAAGGACAGTGATGGGGGCAGCTCAGAAAGGACAAAGCCAGGAGGCTGATGGCAACGTGCCCTTGGAAAGGAAGGACCCTTGGCTCCAAGGTGAATGTGAAATGGAGGAACACACAGGGCGGGCGGTACAGACACTGGGAGGCAGTGGAGGTGAGTCTGGCAAGGACCAGAGGGAGAACCTGTGTCTCAGTGGGGGCTGGGCGTGGGGCTGGGGAGAGCGGGGTCGGGGGCACGAAACAGCCGCCACAGGGATGGACGAAGAAGAAAGAAAAAGCGGGTCAGAGGCTGCCATGCAGCAGCCATCTACTTTTATTTATAATCTTCACTCCCCTCGAGGAGGGAATACAAAACATTTCCAAATTCAATAATTCCTTCTGCAGAGGGAGCAGAATTGAGATAAATGCCTGAAGGGTTTTGTTTCATTTTTTGGGTTTTTTTGGCCATGCCACAGGCATGCAGGATTCTAGTTCTCCGACCAGGGATCGAACCCAGGCCCCTTGCAGTAGAAGTGTGGAGCCTTAACCACTGGACCGCCAGGGAAGTCCCTCCATGGAGGTTTTAAACTGCCCCTGCAGACACACCTGAGGGGGAGCTTGTGAGCAGGACACCTGGTAATGAGTCAACACCAAGGCAGACGGTGCTGGGAGGGGGCTGAGGTCCTGTTGACAAAGAGCGGCCTGCTCTTGTCAAGGAAGGCAGGCCCAGATGTGGTCTTGCCCAGCTGGGCTTCATCACCCCTTTTCGTGCATATAAACCCGTTTACTTATTTATTTAATGCTCCACACTTACCTCTGCTCTTTTAAGCATCTCCCACTTGTTGAGGATTTTCATGGCATATATGCGTTCAGTGTTCTTCATTTTGACAACAGCAACCTGCCACACAAATGGGAGTTTAACAAAAATTTAGTCAACGGAACACAAAAGGTCAGCACATTTCATATAACTACAGGGAAATCTTAATTGCCTGGAAACCCTGGAAAATGACCTGTTAAGGAAAGTAAAGTTTTCTATGTGAATAAAGATTTGCCCTTTTAAGCATCAAAACTTGATTTTAACTACATTGCAGCTTGAATGATGTCATCTGCTCAGTCCGAAACGCTTCAGTGCTGAGCACCGGTGCACATGGGGCTCTGCTGGCCTCTACTTTGGTGTGTCTGGGGATTTTCACGGTAATGGCTTTTGAAGTTCGTCAGTGGCTCCCAAGCTCCCCTCCTGCATTCAAGGGCTCCATCCCCACTCACGCCTACCCGCCTCCACCGATGCCCATGTCCACCTCTCATGCCCACGGCCAGCCTTTGCACGTGCCCGGGCTTAACTCTGGGATCTTTTCTTCACTGGGCTGGTGAGTATCTAGGGGGGCTCTGGAATGTAACTTGGGCAAATTCACTTCTTTGTGCCTCAGTTTCTACAACTAGAATGGATAACAGCAGGACTGGCCTAAGATTGCTGTGCGGATCAAATGAGTCAACACAGTTAATGTGCTCAGAATGGTTAGGCACATAGTTATTAGCCCTTAGTGTGCTGGCTGTCAGCCATATTCTTCAAGGTACAACTCAAATGCCACCTCTTCCAGGAAGTCCTCTTGGAACTCCTGGTCTTCATCAAATTTCAAATGAACTCTTCCATTACTACCAACACCAGATGTGATGTCTGCACCATCATATGTTACATCCTACCCTATATAAATCAGTCATTCGTTGACCTAAGTCCCCTTCACAAAACCATAAGCAGTGATAATAACTTCTGAGCCTTTCTGCTGCCAATGGCAGGCAGCCACACAGCAGGGTTGGAACAAAGAGTTCTAAAAGTGAATCACTTACTTCCTTACTTTCTGAACAACACCACCACACAACAACATCGTTGAAGTGACCATGAGAGCTGACACTCACGGACCACTTCCCATGCCCGGAGCTGTGCCAAGCAATGGACCTGCACCCTCTCAGCTAATCGTCTCCAGAGCCCTAGATGGTGGCTATTTCTAATATCCTTACTTTACAGATGTGAAATCTGAGGCCCAGAGGGGTTGAACAACATGCCTAAGAAGCGGCAGAGGCTCATCCTCAGGTGCGTGCCTTTTAGGACTGTATTATACTGACCGTCATAATTAGATATAACCCTCCCGAAGCCTGATGACGGCGGGCGGGGCTGGGGTCCACCACGAACATGCCCTCATGTGGCTCCAGAGCCTGCAGATGGTCAGAAGCATCTGCCCTCCTCTGCAGGGCTCCCAGCTAGGGCCCCCTGCCCACGAGTACACCGAGATCACCCTCCAGCCATCGCCCTCAGTCACCCCTCTCACTGCCACTCCATGGCACACCACACCTAAGCTGCTGTCTATTCGCTACGGTCTTAGAAACCACTGACCAAACTCGCTACGACTCTGAATAAATTAAAAATAAACGGTGCGTAAATAAAGGCTTTGTGGGCTCTCCGACATGTCTAAGAACAAGAATTCTGGGCACACACTTTGTCATCATGTTAGAAGTGTCTATTTCTTCCTGGGAATTAGCTATAATCCAGATAGGTGAGATGTTAGAGTTAAAAAAAAAAAAAAAGCCACATAGTAATTACTACACAAAAGGTCTAACTTGGCAAGAACGGTAGAGTTGTTAACCTTTGAGGAAAATAATGAAATTCTGAAAATGACGAGCCTCATGAATGATCCAGATCTTGCTGGAAATGAGACGCAGAACACAGGAAATTTGATTTCTTTACAAGCGGCCTGTTAGGGCACAGACCATTTCCAGAAAACACGCAAGATGGCTCTGATAAAATACGTAGAAGGAAAAAGAATGTATCTGTCCATGGAAAACACGTATCAAACCAAGAATATGCAGACAAGGACTTCCCTGGTGGCGCAGTGGTTAAGAATCTGCCTGCCAAAGCAGCAGACAAGGTTTTGATTCCTGGTCCGGGAAGTTCCCACATGCCGCAGAGCAACTAAGCCGGTGCGCCACAACTACTGAAGCCCGTGCGCCTAGAGCTCGTGCTCCGCAACAAGAGAAGCCACCGCAATGAGAAGCCCGCGTACCACAATCAAGACCCAACGCAGACAAAACAAAAGAATAAGTAGACAAGTAAAATTTAATGTAAAACAACCAAAAACAAACCTTCTCTATTGTACAACGACCTATAAAAGAAATAATTTTTAGAGAATCTCGTTTGGTTCACCAGAAGCTTCTTCCTAGCCGAAAACTTAGTCTGAATTCCTTCAAAGAGAGATGATAATCCTACAAATCTCCCCAAAATTAGACACTTAAGTAAAGAAATACAAATCAAAGTAATTTTACAAAACATTAAAAAGTGATTCTGGAACACAACAATTAAGTATAATACCTGATGCTAGCCCAGATCCAGTACAAGAGGAAAAAGGTAAAACAAAGAACATCACTGGGCCAAACTGGTATAAGACAGCAGATTGGACAAAAAGTGTTCTATCAGTTCTAAATTTAAGTTTATGAACTGTGGTTATGTCAAAGACCATCCCTATCAGAACAGGAACTAAAGTATTAGGGGTAGAGGGTCTTGCTTGACGTAAGCAACTCATCCACAGTGGTTCAGTAAAAATTACACACACACACACACACACACACACACACACACACAGGGAGGGAGGGAGGGAGCAAGCTCAAGCAAGAGCAGCACAGCTATAATATGATCAAGAAAATGTGATAAAATGCTAGCAAAAGGGAATTTGGGTAAAGGGTTAGACTGTTTTTGAACCATTGTATTCATACAACTGTTCTGTTAATTTGAAACCGTTTCTAAACAAAGCTTTCAAAGCTTTGTTTCTTTAAGTCATTCTAGGAACAAGAGAGACGGCAGGGCACAGTGTCTGGACACACAGGCCTTGGGTCACGCAGGTGGGGTTCAAGTGGCGCCCCCACAGCCCGCCCTGGGGCCAGGCCCCCCGCTCCGGGCTTGACTTCTCATCTTGCCAATGGGCCAGCGGTGTAGCCAGTGGCCGCAAGGCTTCCAGGGGCTCGAAGCCTGGGTTGCCCGGCACGCAGTCATCTGCGGGGGGCTGCTGTCACGCCGAAAGCATGGCCCTGGGCACCGCACCCCAGTAGCTGAGGAACGAGCCTCCAGAAGGGTGCCAGGGTCTTAGGAATTTCCTGGGCCGCTGTCCCCGAGACGCTGAGGGGAGGACGAAGGTGTTCTCAAAGTCACTGTGCTCCAGAAAAAGGGCAATGCCCCAGGACTCCAATCCTTGTTTGAATAATAATCTAGAAACGTTTTGCTAAACTCTGCTGAGGTAAGCGTTTCATACACTCCTCTCAAATTGGACTCCGTGAGCTCTTTCTCAGGGGCAGGGCTCTTGAGCACCCCGTGCCATGGCCTCAGCAGCACAGGTACACACACCTGTGCACCAAGGCGGGGGCGCACACAGACTCTCACCCTTCCCTGGCCTACCATTCAATCAGAACTGTATGTGAAGAACACCCTGGACGCAACAATGATTAAGGGTATCCTCACTTCTGTGATCCACTTGGTGCTGTCAGAGACAGAGAGGCTGCAGTTGGCTGCATTTCAGGTACGTGATTACGAGACTATCCCAGGGAGGCAGCGCGGTGGCGGGAATACAAGCCACAGAGCCCGGAATTCTAGTTGTGGCAGGAAGGCTGGCGCTCGTGTGCAGGGGACCCAGAATGGCCACGGGGCCAGAGCAGTTGGGCAAGGAGGGCTGGCGTGCTGAGCGCAGGCCACAGGGCCCAGGGAGAGATGATGGAGGGGGAGCGGGGAGGGAATGCACAAAGCAGCTGCTAAAGCCTGGAGAGGGAGCAAAGGCAAAGGGGGGGCTCCGAGATTTGGGAAGAGCTAAAAAGTGATCGATGTTATCTTCTTTAAACTCAGGAACTGAGTTTCGCATCAAGTCCTTTGGCAAAGAAGAGCGCTAAAAGTAACCGCCGGCTGTTCTGACACAACAACACTCTCTCCTGTGCTTTCTTTTTTCCTCCCAAAGGCCGCCCGGCTCCTGCCCTGGAGTCTCTCCCTGCCCCTGGCCCCCAACACCCTAACGGGCTCGCTGTCACTGCGGAGCTCCGCATGGGCCTGGGTCTTGCTCGGCGCTGTGTCCAGCAGCCCGGCACAACTCCTGGTACAAGGGGGCCGGTCGGTGAAAGCATATAGCGAATTGAATTGGGTTTAGCTTTCAAAGTCTTTCTCTTTCTTCTCACTGAGCAACAACAAAAACCCTCCCTTACCTCATCACATCCTAACTAGAGCTCAGAGATCTGTTATTTCTATGCAGAACTCAATTTTTTCCCTGTTGGCGGCCATCGGGAGAGTGGCCACCTGGGGAAGGGTGGGGCTTACAGGAGGTGGAGGCTCTGGAAAGAAACAGGAAGGAACTTGCTAGGGAACAGAAGTGCTCTATATAGACTGGGGTGCTGCTTACACAGGTGTAGACATCTGTCATAACTCAAACCATACACCTAGATCTGTGCGTTTTACATGTAAGTATACCTTAATATTTAAAAACAAAAACCCGGGCTTCCCTGGTGGCGCAGTGGTTGAGAGTCCGCCTGCCGGGCTTCCCTGGTGGCGCAGTGGTTGAGAGTCCGCCTGCCGATGCAGGGGACACGGGTTCGTGCCCCGGTCCGGGAAGATCCCACATGCCGCGGAGCGGCTGGGCCCGTGAGGCATGGCTGCTGAGCCCGCGCGTCCGGAGCCTGTGCTCCGCAACGGCAGAGGCCACAACAGTGAGAGGGCCGCGTACCAAAAAAAAAAAAAAAACCAACAACCTCCCTATCCCGTCCCAGCCCAGAGCTGAATTCGGTCGGGGAGTCCTGAATCCAGGGTCATTCCGAGGTCAGCCTGGGAGGAGATGCCGTCCCAGAGGACAAGGCTGCCACCAAAGCAGCCCCCCTGGGGCGCTACTTCCCCTCTACCCACTCCTTGGTGAGATTCGCTCTTAGGAGTGGGCTGGGGAAGGGGTGGGTATGAAGACCAGGCTGGGTGAGGGAGAGGAGGGTATGAGGATGAGAGACGGGGCTCGCCACAGAGCGTGGGGCTGGGGTCTGATCTGAGGCCAGGGCAGTTTCCAAGGAAGAAATGAGGGCACAACACACAACTGCCCACACTCACTCAGGCAGGCCAGAGCTTTCTCACTCGAGTATTTTGAAAGCTTTCTCATAGGAATGTTTTCTTTTGGTGTGTTCTACTGAAGCCCTGCGAATAAAGCAGGGCTGTCGTCAGGTGCTGGTAGCAGAAGAATCACCAAAAATACTGAGATGTTTTCAAAGACAGATCACAGGCCTGGTTTCCACTCATGAGCTACTTCAGAACAAAGCAGCTATCTCGTTAAATTCCTGCTTTGCTTTTTTCCACGTATATTTTGCCCAATATGAAGTGTACGCCATGCACAACAAATGCTGTCTCCCACTCTGCAGCACTTTAGAGTCACGTCCAGCAGGGCTGTGTTGGACAGAGCACACGCGCTGCTGGACATGACACAGAGCATCTCATTAACCCACACGCACAGCTCCGCAGCCTGGGAGTGCCACCGGCAAAACCTAAGGAGAGGAGTTAATGTAGTTCAGTTAAGCGCCTGTAAACACACCCAGGCGGGCTGGGCGGGGAGCTGGCAGGAGGGACAGCAGCTCCAGGCGGAGCTGGGGGGGGCTGCAGGGCGCGTCACAAGGACCCGGTGCACAAGCTGTTCTCCTCCAAACACAGGGGGCGGGACTCACAATCGCATGAGGACGGTAGGCAAGCTACGAACGATGAGCACCACTCTGATGCGACCCTTCTTGTATTTTTTTGAAAACTGCTGCCAACACTTTTTTTTGACTGACAAACGGATGTTTTTAAAAACTTATCTGTCAGAAAGAACTATTTTGGTCAAGACAAGTTTCAGGGTAATTCACCAGTCACCAGCTTTTGTTTTTGTTTTTTCTCTCCTTAACTCTCTTTCAGATTTTATCCACCAAGAACTCTCCAAATGATACCAATAATTACCTCGTCCCAAAATCAATGTACAGGACCCTAAAACTGCTAGATGGGAGCTGCTAGGCAAAATGAACAAAAATAAGTTTATCTTACCTCACCAAAAGCACCTCTTCCGATTACTTTAATTATTTCGAAGTCTTCTCGATGAAGTTGCATTTCCTTCACCAGTTGTGTAAATGGTTTAGCTACAAATTAAAAGAAGTAAAATTAACAACTTACTCTAAAAAGTTGACAATAGATAAAAATTTAATTGATTGGGGTATTCCATTAAGTTATACTTTCTTTAGAAAAAACTTTACTTTTTAAATGAATGAATACTTTTTAAGACACTTAATATCTGTAAAGTCATTAACATTTGGAAAGTCGGTATTTATGCCAAATTAATGTGGATGTTCATACTGGCACCTGTATTTCAATATCTGTTATAACAAATACCATCACAACAAAGATCCCCTAGAAAAATCATGAAAGCTGAGCTCTCCCCGCTGGGCACCCGTCTGCTCTGCAGGGCGGCACAGGCACCGGCTCACCAGGTCCGTGAGTTCTGGGCACCACCTGCCGGCTCTCAGGGCCACAGGGCAGCTGGGGGGGGACACAAGGCGTTCTCCGCGACAACGGGCAACCACCCTTGAGAGACGCGCGGAGCCCCTGACGGTAACGGGGGCTGGGCTGGGAGCAGCATCTGACACCACTCCCACGAGGTCAGCACACACGTTCTTGAAATTCATTCCATGACCATCCACATTTTAGGAAGAAGAAAACTAAGCCAACTTTTCTGTGGAAAGTGGACTGGGTTGGACAGTGTCTCCCCAAAACCTGTGAATGCGACCTGATTTGGAAGTGGGGTCTCTGCAGATGTAATCAAGTTAGGACGAAGTCACAAACAGGAATGGAGTGGGCTCTAAATCCAGCATGACTGGCGTCTGCATAAAAGTGAGAGATATGGATCAGAGACACAGAGAGGGGAAAAGTCACGTGAAGATGGAGGCTCAGATTCGAGTGATTCAGTTACAAGCAAGGAACGCCAAAAACTGCTGCCACTACCAAAGGCTGAAAGAGACAGAGACAGACTCTGTCCAGAGCCTTCAGGAGGGGCATGGCCCTGCTGACACCTTCAGGGACAGACTCTGTCCAGAGCCTTCAGGAGGGCCATGGCCCTGCTGACACCTTCAGGGACAGACTCTGTCCAGAGCCTTCAGGAGGGGCATGGCCCTGCTGACACCTTCAGGGACAGACTCTGTCCAGAGCCTTCAGGAGGGGCATGGCCCTGCTGACACCTTCAGGGACAGACTCTGTCCAGAGCCTTCAGGAGGGCCATGGCCCTGCTGACACCTTCAGGGACAGACTCTGTCCAGAGCCTTCAGGAGGGGCATGGCCCTGCTGACACCTTCAGGGACAGACTCTGTCCAGAGCCTTCAGGAGGGGCATGGCCCTGCTGACACCTTCAGGGACAGACTCTGTCCAGAGCCTTCAGGAGGGGCATGGCCCTGCTGACACCTTCAGGGACAGACTCTGTCCAGAGCCTTCAGGAGGGGCATGGCCCTGCTGACACCTTCAGGGACAGACTCTGTCCAGAGCCTTCAGGAGGGCCATGGCCCTGCTGACACCTTCAGGGACAGACTCTGTCCAGAGCCTTCAGGAGGGGCATGGCCCTGCTGACACCTTCAGGGACAGACTCTGTCCAGAGCCTTCAGGAGGGGCATGGCCCTGCTGACACCTTCAGGGACAGACTCTGTCCAGAGCCTTCAGGAGGGCCATGGCCCTGCTGACACCTTCAGGGACAGACTCTGTCCAGAGCCTTCAGGAGGGGCATGGCCCTGCTGACACCTTCAGGGACAGACTTCTGTCCAGAGCCTTCAGGAGGAGCATGGCCCTGCTGACACCTTGACTCTGGACTTCTGGCCTCAAGAACTGTGAGAGAGAAGAAAAATCTCTGCGACCTTACGCCCCCAGTTGGTGGTAATTAGTCACAGCAGCCCCAGGACCAGAAGCCCCGCGCTGTGAGACTCCAGAAGCAGCACCCGAGCGCTGACCACCCGCACTCCGTCTAGCAGCCGCTCCGTTACGTCTCCTACACCTTTCTCCTCTTTTCACCTTCAGATCTAAATCCCTTTGTTTATGCCAACTTTTATTTGTTCTCTACAGATCTTTTTCAAATCCTCCACGATTACGGCTTCACAACATTCCCATGGCGGGGGGAATGGGCAAAATGTACCAGGGCTCTTTCTGTGTTGTTTCTTATAACTACACATGCATCTACAATTATCTCCCCCCAAACCTGCAATCTGGTACTTTCTGGGCTTCTAACTGAGCTCCATATTATAAATCTAACTCCAAATTTTTTTTTCTTAAATAGTTGCTTAGTACCACCAAGGTTTGACCACCATGGTTCACTGATCCAAGGAACAAAAGCCAAAGCCACCAGAAGGTTCTTGGTGCCTATTAATAGGCACCAAGAACGGTAAATACCCATTGGCACAGAGATTAGGGAACAGAACACACAGGCCCTGAATTATTTAGGGCGGGGGGCGGGGGAGGCCAGGCTAAAGAAAACCCTTGAGCTAGAACTTAAAGGTCACTTATGGTTCACCTTTCTTCCGAATATCACCTAAAATACCCATTCCCAAAAATCCTCATGGAAATACAGACTCTAAACAGCCCCTGGAGCTCACAATCCCTCTCGGCATCTTCTGGGGGAACCAAACGGTACCTTCCATTTTACTGTGAAGAAACATAATCCCAACAAACCACCCCCAGGCCAGCGAGTGTGGGAAGGAGATGGTGCCGCTCTGCCCACCTGTGGAGGACCCACGCCACAGTCACACTTGCTACACTGCCGAAACACTCACTCTGGCAGGGGTTCAACACAGCATTCTGGACGCTTCTACAAAAACCCCAAAGACTCACAAAACCTGCTGGCCAGTGTTTTAAACGTGCAAATCAAACAGCAATTGCCATGGAAATTAAAGAAAATTCCACCCATAATTGTGCCATGAACCACTTTAACTTCACATGTTCCCATTCCAGCCCCTGACCGTAGACACGGTCAATGTTTATATAGCTATTTTTGTGTATTCTGCTTTTATCTCATTTCTTACATTTTTCATACCACTCAACTAGCATTCTATACCACTCAACTAACATTCTAACAGTTGCATAATATTTCACTAAGTTGACACACCAACAATTTATAATTGTGTCTACTGAATGGAGAGGCTAAATGTCTTTAATTATTGTCTTATGGTGAATAAATCTGCAGTGAACTTTTCATGCACACAGATTTTTTACTATTTTAAATTAATTTTGAGGATGAAACTCCAGGACTCTCCAAAGGGCACTAACATTCTATCTGGTTCCTAACCTGCCTTCCAAGCTGCATCTCCTGAGTCACACCCCCCTCACAGCCACACACTGACATCTCGTCTTCCTTTGAAATCAGCAGTTCTTTGATGCCTGTCGAGGTGGTGTTCTCCCATGTCCGGCTGTGCCCTGTGATGTTAATTATCCATTCATGACACTTGCTCATTAATCACATCTTGATGTTTTTTAATCAACTGTGTAAGAGCTTTACTTTGGCTCTCTTACACGTAACAGCTGTAAACACTACTCCTCCATTCTGTTGCCTCTTTTCATCTGAACTGCGCTATTTTTATTTTATAGCAATTATTACTTCCAATAAAAGTATCATTTTTAATAAAATCAAATTCATTTTTCCTTTGTCATTTTCTTATTAAGGCTTAGAAAGTTATGACTCGTTAACAATCTGACTGTCAATCCTATTTTTGGTCAAACGGCTTTTTAAAATAGTCAACCCATTATTCATCTGCTGTTTAGAGTATGTCGGAGGAGCACGGTGTGAAGTGTTTATCTTATTTCTAGTGGTAGCGATCTGTGTGTATGTAAGTGGTCCAACGATACGCTATCCAGTTCTGTTTACTCCTGCCCTACTTGGCAGGAGGAGGCCCAGGGAAAAGCCCTGGCTTCCTTCCATTCAGGAGTCAAGTCCTAAGTGGGACACCTGGTCGCCATGCCATCTTAGGAAAGTCATCTGCTCCTCTGTGACTAAATTTTCTTATCCCGAAAATAGGCAAAAAGTCCCTCCTCCCACCTCAGTGAGGGCTGAGGCAGAGAAGCGCGAAGTCCCTTGTGGCGGATGAGACCTGGCTAGCTTCCTCTTCATCTTTTTTTTCCACATCAATTGTCTTACTTGATGTTCCTCGACAAGTTTTCCTCTTACTGTTTTTATAGAACCTGTTTCTGTTGCTTATGCATTTTACAGAACCCTGTACAATTTCCCTGAAATGTATGAACACGGATTTATCAGTGGCAGTCTGATAAACGGGGGAAGAACTATGGAAACACCCCAAATGAAAGCTTGGAAAGGTAAAGAAATTAAGAGTCAAGCAACAGGAAATCAACTATGTGAACAAAACTTAATGTTTAAAAATAGAGGGCACTAAAAAGGATCCAGAAGGAAAGCATTATTTTTGAAAAATGTTAAATATTTTCAAACAGTTCTGAGGACACAGTAAAAATATTGTAGCGCTATGTAAAAATCATTAAGACTGCATTAGCTAGGACCAGAATAGAGAATTAAATCACAGCAGCAGACCACCCTGCGAACCACACAAGTACTGAGAGGCCATGAAATCACTCTGACAGGAGGGACTAATAAGAAAGACGGAAGGACTTACACCCATGAAAAGGAGAAAGAGTGACATTTCAAATGGGGTGTCAATCAGTGTCAACACAAGTACAAGGTGACCCCACCATACGGACTGGGTAGAGTCAACAGACAGAAGCCACACCAGTTATTTGAAGAAAATGTAACAGAAAGGACTGTTACCTAGGTAACCAAAAAAGTTGAAAGGGGGTATTTCCCTGGCGGTCCAGTGGTTAAGACTTCGCCTTCCAATGCAGGGGGTGAGGGTTCGATTTCTGGTCGACCCCCGGTCAGGGAGCTAGGATCCCACATGCCCAGCGGCCAAAAGACCAAAATGTAAAACAGAAGCAATACTGTAAGAAATTCAATAAAGACTTAAAAAAAAAAAGTTAAAAGGGAGCACTGGATTATCATGAGACAGCAGGTGCAGGAAGCAAATGCTAGGCTTAGGATTGGGGAACCAAAGGCAGAAGCTGGGATTTGTGAAACCTGGGGCAAGGGCCCCGCCCAGCTGAAACTCCGAGGCTCGGCTGCTGCTGCCGGTTACTGGGGTCTCTAAGCACAAAGGCTGCGACCTAAGGGCTGGGACCCAGGGAGCTGAGAGGGGCACTCGCCAGCTGATGCTGGGGTCTCTGCAAGTGTGGGAAAATGCCCAAACCGGGACCAGCTGCCCACTACCAGAAGACACTTCCTGCCAGGAGGAGGCTGGCTGCTAAGGTGCCACAGAGGAGGGAAGCTGGCAGGAAGCTGCAAGGCCCACCCCCCCACACAACCCCCCACACACCCCCCCACACACCCGCCTCCCTCTAGCACCTCCTTTAGGCAGAGCCCAACGGGAACAGGGGTCGGAGCCCAAACTGGGTGACGCTGGGGTAAGGAGGACGTCCGTCGGGGACAGGAGATTGTTACATACAGAAGGACTGATCACATCAGTAAACAGGTTCAAGATAACGGGGGCCAGCTTCCTCACTGTCAGAAAAGGGAGTTACGAAAAAGGGACAACAGACCCTACAGCACTGAATTAGAAGTGGAGGCATCAGTGTGAGCTCGTGGTTTTCAGTATGTGGATGCAGAAAAGGTGCAGACATAAATGGGTGTGTACATACATATGGAAGCCCTAGCTCTGCCTCTGGAGAGGGCCAGGAGGTGGCAACACCCCAGCAGCAAGAAGCATCACTAGTGACAGACCTTGGTTTCTAAATACCATTCTCCAGCTAAGAGACCAGGACACCTCCATCAAGTCCAGACGTGGGTCAGGAAAGCGCAGGTCAGCCTGGAACGTCTTCTTGTGCCCGAAAATAAGAAAGCGCTCAAAGAATGGGAGTGAGGGCTTCTCTGGTGGTGCAGTGGCTGAGAGTCTGCCTGCTGATGCAGGGGACACGGGTTCATGCCCCGGTCTGGAAAGATCCCACGTGCCACGAAGCGGCTGGGCCCGTGAGCCATGGCCACGAGCCTGCGCGACCAGAGCCTGTGCTCCTCAACAGGAGAGGCCACAACAGTGAGAGGCCCGCATACCACAAAAAAATAAATAAAATAAAAAGAATGGGAGTGAATCAAAATAAATACGGATAGTCACAGATGATCCAGCCCACTAAATAAAACAAAATCAGGAGTACACACTGATATTAAATAAATCAATGTTAAAATATCTGATGAGAGGACTTCCCTGGTGGCGCAGGGGTTGAGAGTCTGCCTGCTGATGCAGGCGACACGGGTTCGCGCCCTGGTCCGGGAAGATCCCACATGCCGCCGAGCGGCTGCGCCCGTGAGCCATGGCCGCTGAGCTTGCGCGCCCGGAGCCTGTACTCCGCAACGGGAGAGGCCACAACAGTAAGAGGCCCGCGTACCGCAAAAAAAAAAAAAAAAAAATCTGATGAGAAATGGGATATTTACATAGCTTCAAAGTACATCCAAACGAAATACTTGTTGATCAAACAGAGGAAACAGTGCCTTCGCAGTGCAGTCTGGCAGACGTTACCTAAACCAAGCGATCAGAGTGATGTGATCAGGGTGAAGACTGTGTGCCACCCCAAAGGACGCAATGAGAAAAACACAGTGTCACCTCTGTGATTTTCCTGGCAAAGTTATAAAAGCTGAATTTAATCATGAGGAAACGGGAGGAAAACCTAAATTGAAGAGATATTCTACAAAACGACTGGCCGACAACAGTTTCAGTCATGAAAGTCAGGAGAGGCCAGAGTCCCCACAGAAGGGAGAGAGGAAGACAGCACGGAAGTCAAGTGAGCGTTGGTTCTCAGGCTCCTCTGCTACGAGAGAACAGCAGACTGGGGCTGGGGTGATCCCTTGCTAGCTCTGTGTCAATGTCATATTCCTGACTTGGGGCTAGAGACCAGCCGGGGCTGCAGGAAATACACGCCAAACTTTCAGCAGGGAGGGGGACCATGCAGGCAACTTACTCTCAACTCCTCGAGGCACTTCCTTATACTGTTACCTGCAACTTTTCTGTAAGTTTGAACCTGTTTCCAAACAAGTTTTTAACCTCTTTTTAAAGATCATCTGTCACTATTTGGAAAGCAGGCCATGAGGGCAAGCACGGAAGGACAGCTGGGGGACGCCGCTTCCCACAGGAGGTAAGCGGGGCTTGGGGTGTCGGGCCTGGAGCCCCGAGGAGGCCGCGTCTGGTTTCCCTCTGGAGGCGCAGTCGCCTGCGACGTGGGTGAAGCAAGAGGAGACTCCAGGATGACTGCTGGGTTTCCAGCCAGGGCAACGTGATGAGTGGGTGCCACTTACTCACGTGGGAAGACCCAGGGATGGTCGGGTGGGGTGGGGAAGGAGACACTTCACAGTTACTGCTGCAGAGCCTGAGACGGGGAACAGACCAAACTGATTTTTCTCAGAAGATTCTACTGCTGTTTCACGTTTTCAAAAAAGTATCCCTTCAGAACAGCCAGCTGACCTGGGGGTGGGTGGGAGGGGAGAACCAGTCTCTGTGGCTAGGAAATTGGAGCTAGAGCTTACTGGGAGGAAGCAGGGCAGTAGCACTTGAAAAGCATAAATGCTCCTCCACTAAGCCTAGAGCTTGCAATGCTCCTCAGAATACAAAATGTTATCGGCAAAATTTTATGAATTATATCCACTGGGGTGCAACACAGCTTGTCATGCACTCTTAAAACATTCAGGATGCAAAGCAAAACCACAGCAACCAAAACACCATTAGGGATTCATTTTAAACATCATTTATATTAAGATTAGAAGACAGACATTATGGGTAGCTTAAAGAAAACAGATCAGCTGTAATGCTTAAAATAACGTTTGCTTTTCATGGTGATAATGAACTGGTAGTTTCGGAAGTAAGACAACATCACTATTCTAAATTTTAGAAAGAGTAAAATGACCTCTCCTTCCCATGCCCGCAACAAAAAGCTGCCGAGTCAGCAAACACTGACTGGGCCCCCAAGTGCGCCAGCACCGGGACACTACGCTGAGGACAGACGGGCACTGCCGCCCTCCGGCTCAGAGAAGCGGGCACAGGCCGACTGGCTGGCCCTGCGGGGCTCTGCACTCCAGCGACTGCCAGGGTTGACACCCACTCGGAGTCCTGCACCACACACACCCTGACCTGCAGCTGCAGCCTCAGACCATTCCCCAAGCCCCCAGCCCCATCCCCCTCCCTCCGATGCAGACCACCATCACTCCCCTGCTCCTGCAGCTGGCCTCCTGCACCCACCCGCCGCCTCTCCAGCCCTCCAGCCCCACGGCACCATCTCCTCCAAAACCAACACAATCCCATCACTCCCCTGCTGACGATTCCTCAAGTTTTGCACGGCTCTTCGATAGCATCTAAATGCTCACAGAGCTTGCTGCATGTCTGGGTCCTGCCTGCCTCCCCCTGCCCCGCGTCGCCCCTGTGCTCCCCTCAATCCCACCACACTTGTCTTTCAGCTATGCAGGCCCTCGCTCAACCCTGGGTGGAATAGCACCCCCCCGGCCCCCATCTCCCCCACCATCTGCTACTGTCCTCGGGGTCCCTGGCTCCAACCAGGTGACTAGGTCAGGAGCCTGCTAGCCTTCTGATAAGTGAGCCTCGCACGTGTATTTGCTCACCTTCATCTTCCCCGCTGGACTGGAGGGCCCAGGAAGGCACGGTCTACCTCCACCTGGTTAACCGCTGCCCCGCAAGCCCCGACACAAACAGGGAACGCAATAAGCACAGCTGACTCAACAACCATCCTCAACCACCAGTCATCAGGAAAGGTTACTTTCTCCACTGGGAGGGCTTTTATTTTTTTCTAAGGTAAGAATATATTCAAAAACTTGGGTTATTTCCCACCAAAAGAAGACTGAATAAAGCTTTAGCCCTTTGATAGCTAAACTTTAATTAGGAGAAAAATTTTCCTAATCTCTTCATTCTTCTACAACCCAAGATTGTCCCCTATAAAATTTCTCTTGATGCCCTAAAAGGCAATGAATCAATCAACCAATCAAGGGCAACCACCTGCAAGTATGAGGTCCCAACTGCAAGGGAAAACTGGGAGCCCAGTGTTCCCTTTAAACAGGAAAAAGCTTTGCCAGGAAGGACTGGGGGTGGAGGGAGGACCTCCAGCTGAAAGTGACTGAAAACAGTTGTGAAATGAGAAACTGACTGCTCCCCCCCACCTTTGGTTTGTTTATCAAGAGAGGAAATAAGATCAGACAGGCTGGAAGGAGTGCCCGGGAGGGGCCCTGTCAGGAAAGAGGACTGTGTCACAGGGCAGCAGCCCAAGGGCAGCGGGAAGCCTGCTCAGCCCGCCCCGCTCTGCCTGTGCCCTGCGTGGCCTCCCCCTCCCCCCGGACCCGGGCGTCACCCAGCCTCTCTCCTGACATGGCCTCAGCCCCTTGGCAATCACACATGGAGAGCTGGAAACGGTCTTTCAGATTATCCAGTCCAAACAGTACATTTACTAATGAGGAAATGGGAGCCCAAGGGCCAAATGACATGCAGAGGACACGAGGGGCAACTCTCCTCCCTCCGGAGTGAACAGCAGCTCCGATCCCGGGAAGTTTCCCCCCGCCGCCCCCATGATGGAGACCCTCTGCTGCCTGTAGCAACTACCCCCCACCCCCCGCTGGCTGGGTACAGTGACGGGCAGCTCTGCAAGGCGTCTCGTGTAGGGGAGGAGAGGCCGGCACAGCACCCCAAGGACCTGGGAGTGTGGCCACAGGCAGGACAATAAAGCAGACAGACATGAACTCAGCCCCTGCTGAGCACCCACGGCATGAACTCCCCACGGGCCCGGGAATACAGGGCAAGGGCCAGGTCTTGATCCAGCACGTGGCAGGAAAAGCAAACACTTCCACCAGTCCCAGCTTTGAAGGAGTTCATAGTTCAAAAATGGCTTGAAATCTGTTCTCACAGTTCAGATCGCGGATACACCTATGGAAGAATAACACCTACCATAAAGTTTTTGAAAAATGTGCTTAAATTACACTAAATGGGTTTTACTTGTTTTAATAACTAAGATTTTTTGTTAAATGACAGAATACGATCCTTCATAGGGAGCCCATCACAAATCTTTCTCAATATGAATCAGTTTGAGAAAGCTGAATCTTCCAAGAAGCCCTATTAACTCCCAAATAAAGTTCTCCAAGTACGAACTCTTCCACATAAGCTGATAATCAGGAACTATAATGCTGTGAAGTGAACAAACACTGATTTTAACTTAATGAGATTTAAGATTTTAGAGGACTGAAAAGGAAGCCCTTATATGTGTATGTATAGCTGATTCACTTTGTTATAAAGCAGAAACTAACACACCATTGTAAAGCAATTATACTCCAATAAAGATGTTAAAAAAAAAAACAAAGACAGAAAGAAAAGGAAGCCCTTTAATACTGTGACTCAGAAGACAAGTAAGGTTCAGACTGAGTCAGTGAAAATCTGAGAAACTGGGGTGGGGAACGGGTGAGGAGGCTGTACTGAGTCAACAGTAAACCAGGAGAAGTCTCATTCCAACAGCCTGCTGTCACGTGAAGGCGGTTAACCTTCCTAGACCCTGCGTGGGGACCGAGCCAGGGGTCAGTCACGTGTTCCTTCATCTTTGCCTCCACTCCATAGTTGATCGATTGCTTTTCTCAATTCCTTTTCATTTGGTCCATCTTGCTTTGTCATTACTGAAATAAAATCCTATTGCCTCGCTACTGGGTATCACTTAGAACTGTCTGCCTTCCTGCCTGAGAGTGGCACGTCCCACTTGAAGCCTCTGATCAAGGAGGTAGTGACCCAGAGACAGCGGGTCTCCCCCACAAGCTGCCGTGGCACTGCCCTTTGGGATTCCTTTGTCAAAGCAAAGAACCTGTGTAAAGTGAGTGACCTTCACAGCACACGTCTCTTTTCTAAAGCCAGGGCTTCCCTGGTGGCGCAGTGGTTACAAATCCGCCTGCCAATGCAGGGGACACGGGTTCAATCGCTGGTCCGGGAAGATCCCACATGCCGCGGAGCAACTAAGCCCGTGTGCCACAACTACTGAGCCTGAGCTCTAGAGCCCGCAAGCCACAACAAGAGAAGCCACTGCAGTGAGAAGCTCGCTCACCACAACTAGAGAAAGCCCGAACGCAGCAACGAAGACCCAATGCAGCCAGAATAATAATAAATAATAAAAGAAAGCCAACTCCCTTGCTAATGTGAATACAAATATATGTTTTGTTAAAAAAAGAAAAAAAAACCCAGTGTACAACAGCACAATAGGAAAGAGCGAACACCGTCACATCCAGATTTCCCGCTACCCAAAGTACAGTGCTCCAAGGAAACCTTTCCTAAGCCAAACTGGAGTAAAGCAGTCACCTTAGGACAGACACATCTTGCTAACTGACGTACAGGGACAAAGCAGAGATGCTCTCAGACACAGTGCACAGCTCTGGGGAGATGCCGAGTGTGGTTCCCGGGGAGGGAGCCTGGCGGGGGCCCCTGTCACTGCTGAGGGTGCTGCCTCTATAATGGCACTCAGCAAAATAAACACTGACCGGTATTTTCACTCTTTGCCTTTTTTCCTAAAAGTGGAAATCGTCCTAGGATTTCTCTAGGTTGTCAAAAACAGGTGGGTCTTTCATAAAAGCGAAGTGGCGGAAACCTAATTTTTGATGAGCAGGGGATACCTGTATACAAGTCACAAACATGCGATACAAGCACAAACAGATGACAACATTATGCCCTGATGTTCACAGCAACGAGACAGCTGGCCTCCAGGCCGTTTCTTCTGTGCGGCACAGACACATCCTACATATGTACATTCTAAGTTTAAGAAAAAGAAAAATCAAGAGTACAGCATGAATACTGGTTAGCAAACTGGCAGGGGAGGGGTAAAGCTCCCCCAGGATCACTGTCCCGTTACTCAGCAGAAGACAGGTCCCCGTGTTAAGCCCACACACCCCCAGGCCACTGCGCGAGCCTGGCAGATTTCCCTGGCACCTCCAAGGCTGTCTCCTCACCCGCTGACTGAGAGTAACAGTGTTCCTCCAAGAAGTCACCGGCGGAGTACTAGATAGTCCCCATAAAGCTTTGAGCACCGTGCCCAGCATACAGTAAGTTCTCATTACACGGGAGCTACTGTCACTGTTACTGGATGACACTGTTTTCTAATCAGTTATTTACAAGTCATATTTAACAAGTAAACTATACCACCCCAAATTATCCTAGAATCCAGCTAAATTACCAACCAAGAAGGTACACTTGTTACAAACAAGCTCTACTGAGCAGGTTACACACAGATGACACCTGGGTAGCACTTAGTAACTTCCACTGAGCAGCCCTGTAAACCAAGCACCCCAAAAAGGGCCCCGTGCAGCCTGGGAGGAGGGTCTCTTCTGAGGAGGGTGTAACATAACCCACGAGCACACCTTCCACAGCAGGGCTGCTCCTGGACCTGCTACATTAGTGGAGGGAGGGAAATTTTACCTGCAAGGTCCAGACCACCCCACAGTTTCCATTCTGCCTGCCCCATCCCTGGTGAATAAGCCATCACTGACCTTCCACTTTAACCAGCATTTCTACTGCTTCCCCCTCACGCACCAGAGAGCAGCTGTGACTCGTGGAAGGCGTGGAACAGCGTTCTGACTGTTGTGATGACCTTCACGTTTCCACACACATGGCTACTTTTCTTCAGTGATGCCCCGCTTAAGAACTTCTTTATAAAGGTGAAACACAAACGGTCAACTCAAGTGAAATTTCTGCCTGAGGCAGAGACTGTGATAGGCCCCCTCGGGCCAGGCCTTTAAGCTGCCTGCCGTCTGCTTCCCCAACTTGCCCAAAGGCTCGTCACTAATTACAGTACAGTGACTGGTAAAACACATGAGCTGAAGACACGCCTGAAGGACCACCATCAGATGTATTACCCTATTGCTTCTGGAGAAAATGGGACAAAAACCTTTTTTTTTTTTTTTTGCGGTACGCGGGCCTCTCACTGTTGTGGCCTCTCCCGTTGCGGAGCATAGGCTCCGGACACGCAGGCCTAGCAGCCATGGCTCACACGGGCCCAGCTGCTCTGCGGCATGTGGGATCTTCCTGGACCGGGGCACGAGCCTGCGTCTCCTGCATCGGCAGGCGGACTCTCAGCCACTGCGCCACCAGGGAAGCCCAGGACAAAAACCTTTTAAGAGATTCATATTTTTTTTCTGTAGTAAGTAGAATTTTTGATCTAAGAGTTTTAGTTCTCTTTCTGTTTTGTTTGACCTCATTTTAACATGACAGGTAGAGGGCAAAGTCTACGTGAAGTGTGAATGTGGAACAGTAACTCACTGATACAGAGCATTTCCTAGTGTGTCTGCTGCGGAACCCAGCATTGGAGTGGCCACCAACAACAGGCCCTGAGTCTGCACCAGACATGAGCTATACTTCTGCCATCCCCCCACCAGCGCCAGCCGCCCTGCAAGCTCGGCGGCATTACCCCCATCCTACGAGTGAGAAAACTGGAGCTGCACCCTGACCTTAGAGCTTCTTGAACCCACAGCTGGCGTGGTGCCTCAGGCCTGTGTCTTCTCAGGGCACTGGGTCAGGTTTCTGGGACTGGTGGGGAATGCTGTCTCACCTTTCGGCGAGCAGCTTAGAAAGTGCTAAGGGCTCGTCAGAAGGGCCAGTTCTAGTCATCTTCCCGTAAGAGGTCATCTAAGCTACCGTGCTGCTTTGGGATTACACTAGCAAGACAGATATAAGGGGGGAAACGTTTTAGGTTTTTGTTACCCTCTAATGTACCCCATTCCAGAATTTAACCCAAAAAATGTTCGTCATTTAACAGAGGCAGGGACATAGACAATAGACTGGCAGTTACCAAAGGGGAGGGGGGAGGGAGAGGGATGGACCGGGAGTTGGGATTAGCAGATGCAAACTGGTACGTATAGAATGGATGGATAAACAGCAAGGTCCTACTGTACAGCACAGGGAACTATATTCAATATCCTGTGATAAACCGTAATGGAAAAGAATATGAAAAAGAATGTGTATATGTGTATATATATAAATGAGTCACTTTGCTGTACAGCAGTAATTAACACAACACTGTAATTCAACTATACTTCAATAAAAAATAAATAAAAAAAATTTTTTTTCATAATTTAATATGGCAGCTTGTCTGTTTCTTTCACTCAATTTTCTACCAACAGAGAAGAACCCAATCATGGAGTGAAAAGATCTGGTAAATTGCTTCTTCTTCTCGACTGGAACAATCACAGCTTCTTGTCCCTTTCAACACTGTTCAATTTTCTAGGGCCTTTCAGCCATCTCTGCAGTTTTTCTTCAAACCGTAAGTCTCCCACACCCTCTTTACTACACTGGTCTTCAAATGCAACAGTTCTGAAGAAATTTCACTTTAACATCTGGAATCATTCACCACAAGGGTGAATCCGAAAAGGCCCAGCTCCATGGGCAGGCAGAAGGTGAGGCTGGTTGGGCCTCGCCACGTCCGTCTGGCCCACTGGTGGGCGCAGCACCTGCTTGCTGGCTGGCATGATCCCCTTGCTGTAAGCAGTCTCATCTCACAGTGACCCTCTGGTTTGTCCTGCGGGAGGGCCCTGCCTTTTTCTCCATCTCTAACATGCCCTGCAAGACCTGAGGAATGCAGGCCTCCAGTCCAAGTTCAATTCAAAACTTACTGAGGAAAGCCCGACTGGGCACCCCTACCAAGGCCGACTCCCTGCCGTTCAGAGTTCCCTTGGCTTGGCAGAGGACAGGGACAGAAACACACTGAACAACAGCACATGGACGAGCAAGGTAAGAGACATAAAGAATTTTAAGAAAAAAGCTGTATGGGTGAATTTTATGGTCTGTGAATTTTATCCCAATAAAGTTGTTAGAAGAGAGAGAAAAGAAACCAGCTGTGAGGGTATGAGGGAGGGAACTTACAATCTTTTTTGCTTTTTTTTGAAGGGAGATGTGAGGATAGAGGTAGAGGGGAAAACAAGTAAAAGCTCTGTAGGACACAGACCCACCTTCTAGAGAAATGGAAATAAAAACAAAAATAAACAAATGGGACCTAATGAAACTTCAAAGCTTTTGCACAGCAAAGGAAACCATAAACAAGACCAAAAGACAACCCTCAGAATGGGAGAAAATATTTGCAAATGAAGCAACTGACAAAGGATTAATCTCCCAAATTTATAAGCAGCTCATGCAGCTCAATAACAAAAAAACAAACAACCCAAATCCAAAAATGGGCAGAAGGACTAAGTAGACATTTTTCCAAAGAAGATATACAGATTGCCAACAAACACATGAAAGGATGCTCAACATCAATAATCATTAGAGAAATGCAAATCAAAACTACAATAAGGTATCACCTCACACCAGTCAGAATGGCCATCATCAAAAAATCTACAAACAATAAATGCTGGAGAGGGTGTGGAGAAAAGGGAACACTCCTGCACTGCTGGTGGGAATGTGAATTGATACAGCCACTATGGAGAACAGTATGGAGGTTCCTTAAAAAACTACAAATAGAACTATTTGTACATCCGAAAGAACACCATACGACCCAGCAATCCCACTACTGGGCATATACCCTGAGAAAACCATAATTCAAAAAGAGTCATGTACCAAAATGTTCACTGCAGCTCTATTTACAATAGCCAGGACATGGAAGCAACCTAAGTGTCCATCATCAGATGAATGGATAAAGAAGATGTGGCACATATATACAATGGAATATTACTCAGCCATAAAAAGAAATGAAATTTAGCTATTTGTAGTGAGGTGGATGGACCTAGAGTCTGTCATACAGAGTGAAGTAAGTCAGAAAGAGAAAAACAAATACCATATGCTAACACATATATATGGAATCTAAGGGAAAAAAATGTCATGAAGAACCTAGGGGTAAGACTGGAATAAAGACACAGACCTACTAGAGAATGGACTTGAGGATATGGGGAGGGGGAAGGGGAAGGGTAAGCTGTGACAAAGTGAGAGAGTGGCATGGACATATATACACTACCAAACGTAAAATAGATAGCTAGTGGGAAGCAGCCGCATAGCACAGGGAGATCAGCTCGGTGCTTTGTGACCACCTAGAGGGGTGGGAGGGAGGGAGATGCAAGAGGGAAGACATATGGGAACACATGTATATGAATAACTGATTCACTTTGTTATAAAGCAGAAAACTAACACACCATTGTAAAGCAATAATACTCCAATAAAGATGTAAAAAAAAAAAAAAAAAAGCAACCCTGAAGTCCTGCTACTGTATTAGACAGGAAAAGGTGGGGGGGAGGGAGGAAGACAGGTGCATGCACACATCCATCAGCAGAGATTTAGAAAGAGCAGCCTGAGCAAACAGAGGCATGAAGAAGGGAGCCACAGAGCATCCGAAAGAACACCCAGTAGGGCTCGGCTGCAGTGTAAATTACGTGTAGGGATGTGGAGAAAGATCTGGCCGTGAAAGTGGGACAAGCCAACGTGAACAAAGACATAGCATCTTCATCTCTTTTGGGGGCCAGAGCAAGGAACCCACGGATTTTGTACAGGGGTCTGATACAATGACTGGCATTTGTGTTAGCTGAATAAACGAATATGTGAAAGCATTTTGTAAACTGCAATCCTGTATATAAACGCTGTTGTCAATGATACAATGACTACCACCTAATCAATAAGGACCCAAAGGGCTTTATATACATGTTTCAAAATTATCAGAGTCAATTAAACAGATACTTATTACGTGCCCACTGTTTGCAAGGAACTATTCTAGGCAGTAGGAATAAATCTGTGAACAAACAAAAATCCCTAACTTCATCAAGCTTACATTTTAGTGGAATAAGACAGAAAAGAAACAGTACATATAAAGAACAAATAGATTATACAGAAAATAGTAAACCCTTTGGATAAAAGGAAAAAAAGCAGGGAAACTGGGAGTGTGGTGAGGCAGGGAGGAGAGTTACAATTTATATGGTGACAGTGGTCTGAACAGTCAGATTCTGACTATATTTTGAAGGTGGAACCAACAGGATTTCCTGCTGGACTGGATGTGCAGTGTGAGAATCATCCAAGGCGTTGGCCTAAGCAATTAGGAGGAGGGAGCTGCCAATGAGTGAGGTGGGGAAAGCAGGACGGGGCAGACTGCGGGGTGAGCTGCCGGTGTCCAGCAGATGCCCAGGAGGCAGCCAGCAGCCAGTGCACGAGTCTGGATTCTGGAGAGGAGCCCGGGCCGGGGCTGTGCACTGGGGTTTCGGTACACGGCTGCATTAGGGTCAGGAGCCTGGAAGAGGTCCCCCAGGGAGTTAGCGGAGTAGAGGAGGGGACTGAGGACTGAGCCCAGGGAGCTTCAGTAAGAGGATGGGGAGAAGAGAAGGAAGCAGCTGGGAGCCTGGGGGAACAGCCAGCACGGTGCGCAGGAAGCCAGGACTTCCGTCCTGATGCTGAGAATTAAGCAGTTTCTGCCATGTGGAGACCACAGGTGGCCTTGACAAAAGCAGCAGTTTTGAGGGAGTGGTGAGGGACAAAAGTCTGATAGACTGAGTTTGAGAATGGGAGAGAGGGAGTGAAGACGTGAGAACAGACAACTCTGAAGAGCTTTGCGGCTTTAAAAAATAATAATAAAAAGCATGGATTAGATGTTTGAATTCATTTTCAAAAAACAACTGGACTTCCCTGGTGGTCCAGTGGTTAGGACTCCACGCTTCCACTGCCAAGGGCGAGGGTTCAGTCCCTTGGGGCGGATGGGGGGGGACTGAGATCCCCCAAGCCGCAACCCCACTCATTTTGGAATGGAGGGGAAGTCGATCTATTCCAAACCTGTGCTCACATCACACTGATCAACTAGCCCAACAGCACAGGGAGGAGGAGGGGGAGGGGGAGGGGATGAGTATTACAGACATCTCAGAGGTTGTAAACAAGAAGGTCACTTTCACTGGATTAGATGCTAACAATAAACCATGACTCTAGGGTTACAAAGATAAATGTCTCAAGATTCAATAAGCAATCCACAGAATACAGCTATTCTTTAAAATGAACATCGGACTTCCCTGGCAGTCCAGTGGTTAAGACTCCAAGCTTCCAATGCAGCAGGTGCGGGTTCGATCCCTGGTCGGAGAACTAAGATCCCACGTGTGGAGGCCAAAAAATTAAATGAAATAAACAAAATTAAAATGAACGTAATGGCACGCGATACTTTTATGGCTAGGCCACTTCGCTTGGCGGAGTCACTCCCCTGATGGGCCTGCTCACCTGCATCAGGCTCCCTCCCCATGTACCCTCACTAGCACTTTATTACCATGGGGGGGGGTGGAATTAGTGATTTTACTCAATGGTTTTTCTTCAGTTTTTCCAGATTTTTCTCTACTGAATTTTGAGTAAAAACTCTGATAAATAAATATATTGATAAACATACAGACTGCCTTATCAAATCAACTACTGGGATTATACACATATATATTTTGATAATACACAGATTTCACAACATGCCAAACTGAAGTATTTAAAACCATCTATGATAACAGAGTATGGCTTTTTGCTAGTTCAGCAGTACAGTAACACGGCCATCTAGAGATGGTTTTATGATTCCAAATCTTACTTGTTAACTAAATAGATATCTAGGAAACTTTGTAAATGACCAGTTTCACCCTCAGCATTCTGAGTTACTTTAAAGACAAAAAGCAGTACACAGTGCATTCTGTGGTTACAGATGACGCCCTGCAAGTCAGCTGGTCAGGACCCTGCACACACCCAGCGCTGAGACGGGGACGCCCTTGGAGGACTAGGCCGTCACCAGGAAGAGGGATCGGGAAATGAGCTTAGCTGCGGTGCAGAGCAGGAAGAGAAATCCCTGAGTTCCTCACCCCTTCCCAGCACAAAGCCAGACCCGGGGACCCCCTCGCACACACTTACAACTGGGCTGTGACCCACGGGGGCAAGAAGGAGGGCGTGAGCAGCGGCAAGGAAGGGGATGTCTACAACTCTTCCTCCAAGAATGCCTCAGATTTACAAGGCCTGTTGGATTGAGGCTGAGGGGCAAAAAGGAGCTCAAAGCTTCGCCCCTGGAATCCTGTAACAGAGTGAGTCCTCATTTACTCTTCCTGGCCCCTGACTCGCAAGTCTGAGCTTGCTGGCACATTTCTAGAAGACACCGGTCCCGAGGCCTTTAACAAAGGACACTAATAAAAACTGTATCTAGGAAGGAAATGGCAACTAAGTAGGGAGTGGGGAGAGTAAAATAAGAAAGTAAGAAGTTTGCAAATCATCAGCAAATTAGTACATTCAAAGGAAGGCAACTTATTTTCAGTAGTCAGTAATTTGGAGGAATTTTTAGCAAGCGAAAATATTCACCAACATTCTGTTATGATTAAATCAAACTTGTGCCATGGTTCCATTTAGGAAACCTATGGAGTTAGGATCTTGACTTAATACTTTAAATTTGTCTTTTACTCTCTTTTCCACCCCAAATATTTGATAAAATTATCACCACTTTCTGAACATCTACATATGTGTCAGGAATGTCATATAATAGTTTCTAAAACCTACAGGATAGATATTATCTGCTTTTGATAAATAAGCAAACTGAGAATACACAAAGCCCAAGTTCATATAAATGCTTGGTATTTTTATTCCCTTGTTATTTATCTTTATTTCCACATATGTGACTTCACATTTCTTATAAAATTTAAAATTTTCAATTTTAAAAAACAAGGGAAAAAATTAACTCCACTTATTCTTCTTCTTGTTCTTAATCATTATCAAGTCGGCAAATATAATTTTGCGTGCCGCTGCTGCGAATTCAGAAAAGCCTGGTTTTCTTTCTGCACAGGAAAATAACAGCTGCTTTTAATCTCATGATTATACCTTCTGAGGAACTAACGGTCAATGGCAGCCAGTATCATTTTAGTTAAAGGTGAACTGTATCACTCAAATTCTTTGAAAACTGGTAATCCAAGCAAACAATTCTTTCACCATCCTCTAAACAGAATATTTGATTTATCGCCCTTCCATGCCCCCATTTGTGTCTGTATCTCTTAAGCTAACATACCCTACAACCCAGTTACACCTACCAAAAAGACAGAAGAATGTTCATATCAGCTTTACTAATAACCCTCAAAAACCGATAGCAACCCAGATGTTCGCTAACAGGGGAATGGAGAAAAATCTGTGGTATTCCTGCAATGAAATTCTACTCACCAAGAAAAAAAGAATGACCCAGTGCTACACACAACACTGACGCACCTCAAGGACAGAGCAGGAAGCTCAAGAAATCAGACACAAAATATTCTCGATTTCATTGTATGAAACTCAAAACCAGACACAACTCCAAGAAAACTCAAAGGGGAAAGAACAGTCTCTTCAACCAACAGTGCTGGGACAAATGCGACAAGCACAAGCAAAAGAATAACTGGACTCCAACCTCAGACCACAGATGAAAATTAACTCAAAATGCATCAAAGACCAAAAAGTGAGAGCTAAAACTATAAATCTCTTAGAAGAAAACATAGGTATAAATCTTCATGACCTTGGATTAGGCAATGAATTCTTAAATATGAAACCAAAAGCATAAGCAAGAAAAAATGTTTTAATTAGTTAGACTTCATCAAAACTAAAAATGCTTGCTTCCCGTTGGGAGACAAATGAGTGCCAGGGAGGTGCTGCACCACGTGACCCAGATAATGCACACTGCTGCATGGTGTAAGTGAAAGCTGCTCCGAGAGGAAAGCCTTTTCTGAATCTCTCCTGGTTACTGAGCTGTAACTGACACACAGCACCGTGTAGGTGTGAGCTGCACAGCATAGTGCCCTGACTTACACATACCGCGACATGACCACCACAATAGGGTTAGCGAGCCTCCATCACCTCATACAGACACAACATTAAAGAAATTAAAAAATATGTATTTTTCCTTGTGATGAAAACTCTTAGGATACATAATTACTGACTATATTCCCCATACTGCACATTTCAAAGCTGTGACTCGTTTATTTCGTAACTGCAAGTATGGACCTCTTTATCTCATCACAAGGAAAAAACTGTTTTTCTATGTCTTTAATTGGATAAACGGATAAACAAAATGTGGTCTATCCATACAATGGAGTATTATTAAGCCATAAAAAGGCACTGGTGAATCTTACAAACATTATGCTAAGTAAAAGAAGCCAGTCACAAAGACCACATATTTTACGATTCCATTTACATGAAATGCCCAGAATGGGTAAACCCATAGACAGAAAGTAGGTTAGTGGCTGCCAGGAGCTGGGGGCAGGGGGGAATGGGGAGTGGCTAGTAACGGGGATAGGGTTTCTTTTAGGGGTGATGAAAATGCTCTAGAATTAGACAGTGGTGATGGTTGTACAACTCTGAATATACTAAAAATCACTGAACTGTATACACTTAAAAAAATAACAAACTTAAAAAAAACAGGCATTAACTAATCTGTGATGGGGTCGCAGCAGTGCTTACTAGTGGGGAAGGAGTTCTACACGGGGGAACAAGGGGGTCACAACAGAGCCTGCTTGGGTTCATGACTCACTCATTCATTTACTCAAAAGGTATTAGGGATATTTAAAGAAGTTACTGAAATGAAGCAGACACAGTGGCTGAGAACGGGCACTTGAGTTAGACCTAGCTGCCCCATTGGTGTTGCAAGATCCCTGATCTGAGCCCTGGTTTCCTCACTGGTAAATTAAGGATAATCCCAGCACTGAGAGTTATGGGGAAGATTAGATGAGACCTGGACGTAAACCACGAGCTCCCTGTATCCAGACGTGGAGCCATTATAATCGTGTGTGATCACATGCTCATCACAGAAGACTCACTGTGCTCCCCCCACCTCGATTCCTTTTCCCAGGATCAGCCTGTGCTCAGGCAGGTGCCAGCAAGCACCTGGCCCTCTCCGGGGACACAGGCCTTGCCTCCCTTGCTGCCTCGAGCCCGGCCCCGGCCCTGGGCTGCTCCTCGCAGCCACAGCTTTGCGAAGGGCCACTCCCTGCCCGGCCCTGAGGAGGCTGACCTCACAGGCCCGCCCTCCGAGAGCACTCCAACACTGACCTGGTTTGAATAAAACAAAATCTATTGCTTCCAAGAAGCATTTTTCAGCATCATCTTATGACCTTCATTATATTCCATGCTCATGACCCGTACATATGGAGCGGACTCTTCTTTCTGAACCCAAGTGCGTGGAATTCTTGGTTAATGGGATTGTTATTTATTTTTAAACTCATTCAACTGAAAACAAGAGAAAAACGAACTCATGTCAGGGCTCAAAAAAAAATTCTAGCACACGTCCAGAGACCAGTAGAGTCCTATTCAAGCTCCTAAACCTTCTGTACATAAACCATTTTCATCAGTGTTCATAATGACTGCCCAGAGCCAAATACAGAAATGACCCAAGTCCGATATGACAATGTCTCTGAACTGGATGGTTGATATACAAGGTGTTTAGAAAAAGTCGGGGCGGGGGGGGCTTCCCTGGTGGCGCAGTGGTTGAGAGTCCGCCTGCCAATGCAGGGGACATGGGTTTGTGCCCCGGTCCGGGAAGATCCCACATGCCACGGAGCGGCTGGGCCCGTGAGCCATGGCCGCTGAGCCTGCGCGTCCGGAGCCTGTGCTACGCAACGGGAGAGGCGACAACAGTGAGAGGCCCGCGTCCCGCAAAAAAAAAAAAAAAAGGGGGGGGGTTTAAAAGTAACCCTTTTCGTCGGTGATCTTCTCCTATTCAAAAGTCACTCAAGCGTTACCATATTCAGTGACTAGCTCTGGATTTTTGCCCAAGGAATAAATGTCTCTGGAAGGATGTGCTTCTACCAAAATTACATGAATCTTCTAGAACCTACTCCTATGTCAGACATCTGAGGCTACCAAGAAATGCTAGACTGCAGCCCCAGTGGCCAGACATGAAGGAGAGTAAGAATATTCAAAACGGCAACAGCAAGCCACAGAGCAACTCCAATATTTAACCTACTTTCAAGGCAACTGCTTCTGAACCAGAGAAAAGAACCAAGCAAGCTGCCCTCAGAGCGATGCACTCACTTCCCTTCCAAAAGGGGGGAAATAAGGAGCAGCCGGCCTCTGTGCCTGCCTCTCGGCCCTGACAGGAGGGCAGTTTTGACCTCTGAGCAGCTGTCACCCACCTCAGCCCCAGATGGGCCTGCGCTTCTGAGTGCTCGAGCAGTTTCAAAGCCCTCGCCCTGCAAGGCTAAGGTAGAAACCAAGCCTTTTCAAAACGCTCCTGAGTGTATAGAAGAACCAAGTTGCATGGTTTTGTTTTTTGTTAAAGAAGCTTATAAAGTTGCTGGAGAAGTACTTTAGATGTGACAAAAATGGCTTCACTCATTTTATATGCTGTTTATTTGAACATCAACAATTGGATATGTCCAAGGCTGGATGCCACGCTATCCACATTAAGTGGTACGTCACATCATCCAACTGAACCCATGCATTTCTGAGGTACTTTTTAAAAAATAAGCGAGCAAGCCCTCTGCTTTGTATTTTTTCACTAATAAAATGTCAGCATAAAGAAAATGAAACACAAAGGAAAATAATCCAGACACTAGAGAAGGTTGAATGTCCTCCTGTATCTTCTATCTTCAGCTCACCGTTCGCAAAATAAGTTAAAAAGTACGAAGGAAGCTGTTTGTATATAAGACTTTTTAAAGCATCGCTCTGGTTTCATCTAGCCATTGGTAAGGTGGTCCTCTTCTCACTAGACAGTCAGAGATGAGACAAGCTGAAAACAAACAAATGACAAAAGCTTCCCGTAAATCAATACAATTTTACTGAAAGGTTGGCAAATGTTAACATTTCAAAAAAGGACATCTAGCTTTGTGAAGTCTACCTTTGCACACTATAAGAACCAATCAAAAAATGGCTTTCTCCTTAAACAATCCTTCATTAAAATTAAAGATTTATATTACAAGTGTTATTTGATTTAAAAAAAATCACACTTTTCCAGAATGTCTGGTGATTCTGAGTGAACTGAATCTGCACACACACCCCTCCTTAGCTCTTCCCCGGAGTGCTCTCAGCAGGAAGCTGCTTGGCTCTCCTAACATTTCAAGGGCACAGCCTTTGTTTGGCCTGTCGGCAGGTTGGCTTTTCAGAGCTGGATTAAAGAAAAAGTAAGAGCTGGATGCACTGGAGGGTACGGCTTCACTGTCAGACACAGCCAGGCATGAACTACTTTTTCTGAAGCCCAATTAAAAAACCAAAAGCTTAAGATCATATTTTAAAAAGTGATTCCTCACCAATGTCAATTCCAAAGTGTCTCCAACAAACAACTGTTATGTTATATTTAAGACCTGCCTTATATTTAAAAAAAATATCTAAAATAGATGCTAGGAGCCCAGCGTGCCTCTTGGAGTTCCCTGCTGGTCATCCAAGCTGAACAAGCACCTAAATGAGCTTCTGGCCTTGAAGTCAGTGAGGACCCTTTCCCCACATCCTGGGCAGCGTGGCCGTTTCTGACACGAAGGACCCGAGAGGCAATCCCGCACCTCTCACTTCCCTCGCCCCCCTGCTCGGTCAGGGGATGCCGTGCCTGTCCCCCACTGGGAGCCGTCACATCCTCCAGTGCACATGATACTCACAACCTCCCAACCAGCCTCGAGGGCTCGTCCCACCCTGACCCTGACCGTGCGAAGCCCAGTTTAAGAGGAAACGCTGAGAATCACTGTGACTCCCCTACGGGACCAGCCTTCTCACACCTAGAGGACGCTGAATGGCAGGGCCGGCAGGGGGCACAGCAGGCTACCCCAGAGCCCCGCCCACCATCATCTCCAGCCGGGCCTGGCCTGCCCCGCGCAGCCCTCCGGAATCCCGGGTGCCCCCGGGTGCGGCCCGCGCAGAGGGGCCCGCGTGGGCACCGGAGCAGCTACCAGAACGTGTCTTTAGGAGACAGGACCGGCGAAGGGGTGGCTGGAGCTGTGTGCCACGGTGTGCAGCGTCACCGCCTCTTCCATAACCACAACGGTCACTCAGGAAAGGCCGGCGGGGGGTGGCCCGCCTGTCACACGGCTACACAGCTGTCTGCACCTCCTCCCACTCCCGGGGTGGCTTCTACCCTCTGAGGATGCTCCTCGCCCCTTCATCGGGCTCTGACCCACTTTCCCAGCCTCGGGCTCCCCACTCCCAGCCTGCACCCTCCACGGAACTCCTCAGCACCGTCCAGCCACGCCCCGCTCCTCCCGCCGGGCCTCCAGGCCACTCTGCTCTGGCCTCCCCTCCACCCAGCAAACCTCCACCCCCTCCGCGACCAGATCAAACACGACCGGCTCGCCTCAGCGAGGCCTCTCATTTCTCCAGACAGAGGAAGCTGCGCTGAACTCTGGCCACCCAGCATTTTCTCCAGCTCCACGCCAGGCAGTGCTCACTGGCCGTCTAAAGGCGCTGGTGACAGAGCCTAGCCTACCCGCCATCCCGCACAGGAAGAGGGGGCACCCGGCACAGGAAGGGGGGCACCCGGCACAGGAAGGGGGCACCTGGCCCAGGAAGGGGGGTACATGGCACAGGAAGGGGGGGCACCCGGCACAGGAAGAGAGGTACCCGGCACAGGAAGGAGGGCACCCGGCACAGTAAGGGGGCACCTGGCCCAGGAAGGGGGGTACCCGGCAAGGAAGTGGGGGGAATCCAGCACAGGAAGGGGGGCACCCGGCACAGGAAGGAGGGCACCCGGCACATGAAGGGGGCACCTGGCACAGGAAGAGGGGGCACCCGGCACAGGAAGTGGGGGGAATCCAGCACAGGAAGAGGGGGCACCCGGCACAGGAAGGAGGGCACCTGGCACAGGAAGAGGGGGCACCCGGCACAGGAAGGGGGGCACCTGGCACAGGAAGACGGGGCACCCGGCACAGGAAGGGGGGCACCTGGCACAGGAAGAGGGGGCACCCGGCACAGGAAGAGGGGTATCCGGCACAGGAAGTGGGGGGAATCCAGCACAGGAAGGGGGCACAGCACTGGAGACCTCAGACCCCGGCACCCTCCACTTCAACTTGCAGTAATAAACTCAGAAAGAAACACCAGCGAGTTCTGACAAAAGACAAACTAAGAAAAACTATCAAACAGAATATAGAAAAGCGGCTAATTTCCCTAATATAACAAGGAAACAGTAGGGAATATTAAAATATAAAGTTCTAAGAAATGTATACGAAAAAGCTGAACAAACCAATATGAAGTGTGGGGGAAAGGGAAGGATACTAGCGAGACATTAATCAACTCTTCAAATTGTCATAAAATGCCGGGGGCGGGCAGGCGGGCTGAATCGGACACGTGGGCTCCGCAGAAAAACGGAGGGGTTCAATATTCTACTCTCTCATTGAGATTCCTATAATAAATTTTTTTAATGGACTTAGGAGATAATACCAATTGCTATCACTTTTATTAACACTAATTACGAAAACAAAGAATATCAACATATGAAAAATTCAAGCCATTCCAAAAAAGGAACAATGACATTTTCAAACATGGGGTCCTCGACAATTTCATATCTAAATGGACAGTGAAGGCATGACAAGGGATATTAGGCTAGAAGTTTTTGACAAATGAGTTTCCTTTTACAAATACTCAAATCAATTGAAAGCCAAACAGAAAGAATCCAAATCTCCACAAAGTCTTGTCACAAACCACACAACAGTTTTCCTCACTGGAAGCATATCTGGGCACGAAAATCAGCTACACACCCAGTTTATCTGTTATGAGTCCATTTGTTTTATTGCTGGCATTCCTTCTGGGTCATAAAAGTTTTATGAGCTGGTAAACATTTCGTACAAACTCTGCAAAGTTGCCATGACTAACGGCTTCAGTATTCAGCGTAACAGATCTCTATAGACCCTGACCTGGTTAATGCCGGTGCAGCAGCACGTACCCTGGACTCAACTTTCAGAAGGTCTAGGTGATGCTCTAACTGCTAAATGTTTACCTAAGGACTCTCTTTCACTTTGAAGAAAGGAGAATACCATGGGAAAAGTGGAAAACAACAGTTAAATTTCTCCACACCAAACTTTATTTTAAAAAACATTTAAAGTTCATTTTACTGGAGAATATTTTTCACAGATAATAAATGTAGTATTTTTAGCATCGTTAAACTTGCAATACAATCCACAATAATTAAGCCATAAGAAGAGGGATGTGGGTGGTGCTGTGAAATAGATATTAAGAATGGTGTGAATTTTTAAAGTTTTTTTTCTTCTTACAAAATGAAGTTTTGTTTATATTACAAACCAATCGTTATGAAAATGCTACCAGAGAGGAAAAACTATAAAATCTGATGGAGGGGGTGGGGGGTGAGGGGTAGGATGAATTGGGAGATCGGGATTGACATATATACACTAATATGTATAAAATAGGTAATAAGAACCTGCTGTATAGCACAGGGAACTCCACTTCGCTGTACAGTAGAAACTAACACAACCTTGTAAAACAACTATACCTCAATTTTAAAAATATAAATAAATAAATAATAAAATCTGATGGACTAAGGATTTAGCAGTGCTCAAAAACATCACCACTCAGTAGGAACAACTAGTAATTCTATATTATTTTTAGGGAAGTTTTCTAAATAATCCACGACAAAAAGAACCACCAAGAATTACCAGTATTTGAAGGAAAATCATTACGAGGAAAAGTTCCAAGGTGAACAAAGAACTGACCCCACAGGAAACATAAATCAGGGAGAACACTTGTAAAAATTCTAATTAGTATCCTCAGAAAGAGAAAAAATTACAGCCACCTTCTACCCAGCACCTCACCATGATCATGAAGGCATATCTTTTTCAAGAGGGAGACATTTCGGGGCTTCCCTGGTGGCACAGTGGTTGAGAATCTGTCTGCCAATGCAGGGGGCACAGGTTCTGGTCCAGGAAGGTCCCACATGCCACAGAGCAACTAAGCCTGTGCACCACAACTACTGAGCCTGCGCTCTACAGCCCGCAAGCCACAACTACTGAGCCCGCGTGCCACGACTACCAAAGCTCTTGCACCTAGAGCCCGTGCTCTGCAACAAGAGAAGCCACCGCAATGAGAAGCCCGCACACTGCAACGAAGAGTAGCCCCCGCTCGCTGCAACTAGAGAAAGCCCACGCACAGCAACAAAGACCCAACGCAGCCAAAAATAAATTAATTAAAAAAAAAAAGACTTGACTTTTAAAAAAAAAAAAGAGGGAGACATTTCGACACTAGAAATCCATACTCAGTCAAACAAACACCACTAAAATGAGGGCACAATAAGACATTTTTAGACATGCAATAACTTGGAAAGATTACCACCCTTGATCCCTTCATGGGGGGAAAATGTTATATACACATACAGTTGTATATATAAAACATATACGGGGCTTCCCTGGTGGCACAGTGGTTAAGAAACCGCCTGCCAATGCAGGAGACACGGGTTCAAGTCCTGGTCCAGGAAGATCCCACATGCCGCAGAACAACTAAGCCTGTGCGCCACAACTACTGAGCCTGCGCTCTAGAGCCTGCGCGCCACAACTACTGAGTCCACATGCCACAACTACTGAAGCCCGCGCGCCTAGAGCCCGTGCTCCACAACGAGAAGCCACTACAATGAGAAGCCCGCGCACCGCAACAAAGAGTAGCCCCCACTTACCGCAACTAGAGAAAGCCTGCACGCAGCAATGAAGACCCAACGTAGCCAAAAATAAATAATAAAATTTTAAAATAAATTAAAAAAATATATATGTATGTATACATATCCCCCCACCATGAAAAGACTCTAGCAAACCACTGAGTCAATTTGGTAGTTTTTGTCTTTTTAGGAATTTGTCCATTTCATTGACAAAATAAAAGAATCCAAGAAAGAGTGACGTGAGCAATAAGAAACGGTGGCAGCTGAGTTATGCCCAGAAGCAGCAAAGAAAGTTAGGAAGAAAGTCCAGGGACTCTTCAATGCTAACATCTGGATGACTCTCCTGCTCAAGGCACAGGATCGGTGCCTTCTCCCTGGGTCCAGTCACACAATTGGGTTTTACAGTGAATAACAGTTACATACCTAAAATTATTATAAATTCTATTCATTAGTTTCCAATTCTTACAACCAACTTAGAATGAAAAAGATTTCACTGTAAGTCACAACATAACATAAATGCTATAAACTTTGACAACATAAAATTGGTAACTCTCCCTAATTAACTACTGAGTGAAAACTAAAAATGATGTAGCCCCAGGCATAAAAGAAATAAAAGTAGTTAAATTATTTCATATACAATTCCATGTTAATAAACCAAAGGTTATTGATAAAATGAATGGCGTTTCTTAGGGAATATTAATTATAAAATCAACCAAGAGACAGAAAACCCAACAGAATACTAAGTTTGAAAGTTGTCTAAGAATATCCCCCACTGAAAGCCACTGTATTTAGATAGTTCTTCACTCTGTAAAAATATTCTTGAACACAAGACTGGAAGCTTTATAACTTTTCATAAAAAATCTTATTTCTTAGCATAATTCTGATACCAAAATATTCCAAAGACAACATATGAAAGTTAAAACCACTAACTACAGACGCCTCTTCAATTAATAAAGAAAACATGAATACAACAGGTTTGACTGTGCAGTTAGAGAATAAAATGCCATGGCTAAGTGTGCTTTATCCTGGCAATGTATGAATGATTCAACAGCATTATGTATATTAATATAAACAATAAAAATTAATAGTCTATCAGAGACAAAAATCACAATCCTCGATATATGTAATAACCATATTCTAACGTTAATTTCTTATGAAAAATTTTAAATGACTATCAATAGAAATATATTTTTATGTTAAAAATCTTTCAAATCAATATTCAATTTTAATGTAAATTCTAGAAGATGCTGTAAAATTTAAAAAGAAGTAAAAAAATTATAATACAACTAAGGGGAAGAAGACTTTTACCCTCTATGACATACCCTTCTATACTGCCTGAATTCATTAAATCATGAGCATACATTATTTTTATAATTTTAACATTATTTAAGATAAAAATAGCACTGGCCAAATATAATTTCTGTGATATAGGTTCTACTATTTTTAATACTTGGTATGAGGGACAATCCTAAGCTACCAAGAACTGTGACTTCAACCATCGGTGACCACCCTCCACAAACTATTACAGAATTCAACGTTTGGAGAGAGGCACTAGATTTAGAAAAATCATTCATTCTTTCTGGAGAATTTTAAAAACCAAAACAAGTTCTGGCAGCATCACTCTTCATTAATAGCCCCAAACTGGACAACCCAGATGTCCATCTGAATGAATGGATAAACTGTGGGAAACGAATTCAGTGGACTACTATACAGCAACCAGAAAGAACTAGCTATAGTTATTTACACTCAACGACATGGATGGATTTCAATTACCTTTACTTGCAATTACTTTTTTGTTCAGATAAAATATATATAATGTAAAATTTGCCATTTTAGCCATTTTAAAGTTGGCCAAGAAAAAAAAAAAAAAGAGGAGACTCAAATTGCTAGAACTGAAATGAAAGAGGGGACACTACTACAGATCCTACAGAAATAAAAGGATTAAGAAATACTACAAACAACTGTATGCCAACAAATTAACCTCAATGAAATGGACAAATTCCTAAAAGGACAAAAACTACCAAATTGACTCAAGAAGAAACAGAAAATGTGAACAGATCTATAATAACTAGAGAGACTGAATTAGTAATCAAAAAACTAACCACAAAGAAAGCCCAGGGACTTTCCTGGTGGCACAGTGATTAAGAATCTGCCTGCCAATGCCAGGGACACGGATTCGAGCCCTGGTCCAGGAAGATCCCACATGCCGTGGAGCAACTAAGCCTATGCGCCACAACTACTGAGCCTGAGCTCTAGAGCCCGCGAGCCACAGTGACTGAGCCCGCGTGCCTAGAACCTATGCTCCACAACAAAGAGAAGCCAAAACCTAAAATAAAATAAAATAAGTAAAAAGCCCAGATGGCTTCATAGGTGACTTTTATCAAACATGGGAAGAATCAAATATTAATTTTTCACAAACTCTCAAAAAATGTAAGAGAGAACCCTTCCTAACTCATTCTATAAGGCCAGTATTATCCTGATACCAAAACCTGACAAAGACATATAAGGAAAGAAAAACACTCCAGACCAATTATCTCTTATGAATATAGATGCAAAAATCTTCAACAAAATACTAGCAAACCAAATCAAGTAACACAGAAAAAGAATTGTACACTGTGACCAAGTGGGATTTATCCCAGGAATGCAAGATTGATTCAACATACAGAAATCAATTAAATGTAATACACCAGAGCAGCAGAATAAGAAACAAAAGCCACATGATTATCTCCACAGGTGCAAAAAAGCAGCTGATAAAATCCAATAAACTTTCATGACAAAAATACTCAACAAACTAGGAATAGAAGGGTACTTCCTCAACCTAATAAAGGGCATCTATGAAAACTCACAGCTAACAGCATACTTAATGGTGAAAGACAGAGACACTTTCTCCCTAAGATCAGGAATAAGACAAGAATGCCCACGCTTGCCACTTCTATTCCACACTGTACTAGAGGTTCTAGCCAGGACAATTAGGCAACGAAAATAAACAAAAGGCATCCAAATTGGAAAGGAAGAAACAAAACTACCTCTCTTCATGGGTGACATGACTTTGTACACAAAAATCCTAAGAAATCCACCAAAAAAACCATTAGAACTAATAAACAAGTTGAGCAATTTTGCAGGATACAGAATCACTATTAAAAAAATTGTATTTGGGGCTTCCTTGGTGGCGCAGTGGTTAAGAATCCACCTGCCAATGCAGGGGACATGGGTTCGAGCCCTGGTCCGGGAAGATCCCACGTGCCGCGGAGCAACTAAGCCCATGCGCCACAGCTGCTGAGCCTGCACTCTAGAGCCCGCAAGCCACAACTACTGAGTCCACGTGCCACAACTACTGAAGCCCGCGCGCCCAGAGCCCATGCTCCACAACAAGAGAAGCCACCGCAATGAGAAGCCCACACACCACAACGAAGAGTAGCCCCTGCTTGCCACAACCAGAGAAAGCCCGCGTGCAGCAACGAAGACCCAACGCAGCCAAAAATAAATAAATAAATAAATAGAAATTTATATAAAAAATTGTATTTGTATAAATTTGCAATGAACAATCCAAAAATGAGATTAAGAAAACAATTCCACTTGCAACAGCATTTAAAAAGAGACAAACTTGGGAATAATTTAACAACATAAGTACAAATCTTACACTTTGCATGGTGAATGGAATTAATGCAACTAAATGATCACTCAAAAAGTTAAAATGGGGCTTCCCTGGTGGCGCGGTGGTTGGGAGTCCGCCTGCCGATGCAGGGGACGCGGATTCGTGCCCCGGTCCGGGAGGGTCCCACGTGCCACGGAGCGGTTGGGCCCGTGAGCCATGGCCGCTGAGCCTGCGCGTCCGGAGCCTGTGCTCCGCAACGGGAGAGGCCACAGCAGTGAGAGGCCCGCGTGCCGCGAAGAAAAAAAAAAAGTTAAAATGGCACATTTTATGTCATATGTATTTTACCACAGTAAAAAAGTAAAAACAAGTTAAACTCTGAAAACTACAAAATATTTTTGAAAAAAAATTCAGAGAGCTAAATAAATGGAAAGATATATTGTGTTTATAGACAGGCAGACTTAATATTGTTAAGATGGCAATACTCCCCAAATTGATCTACAGATTCAACTCAATCCCTATCAGAATCCCAGAGGGCTTCTTCATAGAAATTGACACACTGACCCTAAAATTCATATGGAGATTCAAGGAACCCAGAATAGCCAAAACCATCTTGAAAAAGAACAAAGTTGGAGGACTCAAACTTCCCGATTTCAAAACTTACTACAAAGCAACAGTAATCAAGAAAGTGTGGTAGTTACATAAAAATAGGCATATACATCAACAGAAGAGAACTGAGAGCCCAGAAATAAGACCATACGTTTATGGCAAGTTGATTTTCACAAGGGTGCCAAGACTATTCAATGGGAAAAACACAGTCTCTTCAACAAATGGTGTTGGGACAACAGGATAGCCACATGCAAAAGAATGAATTTGAACTCCCATCTCACACCTTATATAAAAAATGATTCAAAATGGATCAAAGACCTAAATGTAAAAGCTAAAACTATAAAATTCTTAGAAGAAAACACAGATATAAATCTCTGTGACCCTGGATTTAGCAATGGATTCTTACATATGCCACCAAAAGCAACAAAAGTTAAATTGGATTTCATCAAAATTAATAACTTGTGCTTCAACGGAAACCATTAAGAAATCGAAATGACAACCTACAGTGTAGGAGAAAATATCTGCAAATCACACGTCTAACGAAGGATTTGTATCCAGAATATATAAAGAACTCTCACAACTCAACAAAATAAACACTTTTGTTTATTTTTTAACACAATTTTAAAAAATGAGCAAGGAACCTGAATAGACATTTCTCCAAAGAACATATAAAAATGGCCAATAAACAAAACAATAAACAAGATGCTCATCATTAGCCTTTAGGCAAAAGCAAATCAAAACCACAATGAGATACCACTTCAACACACACTAGTATGGCTAGAATAAAAGAGACAAATAAGAACAAGCATTGGTGAGGATGAGGAGAAACTGGAACCCTACTGCTGCTGTCGGGAATGTGAACTGGGACGGTTGTTATGGAAAACAATCTGGCAGTTCTTCAACATGCTAAGCAGAGAGTTACCAAATGACCTAGCAATTCCACTCCCAGGTATACGATCAAGAGAAATGACAACATATGTCCACATAAAAACCTGTACATTAACGTTCATAGCAACATTATTCAAAATAGCTCAAAGGTAGAAATAACCCAAATGTCCATCAACTGATGAATGGGTAAACAAAATATGGACTATCCATATAACAGAATACTATTCAGCAATAAAAAGGAATGAAATACAGATAGATCCTTGAAAACATTACGCTAAGCGAAAAGAATCCAATCACAAAAGACCACATATTATATGATTCCATTTACAGGAAATGTCCAGAATATGCCAATATATAATGAAACGAGATTAGTGGCTGCTCGGGGCTGCCAGGGGCTGGTGAGGGAAGCAAGGAGTTGGGACTGACAGCTAAAGGGTTTAGGATTTCTTTTGAAGGTGATGAAGGTGGAAATAAATAGCTGCACCACTCTACGGAATACTAGAGCTGCGGAACTCTACAACCCAAACAGGTAAACCGCATGTGGATTACATCTCAATAAAACTGCTACAAAAAAGAAAGACAAGAGAAAAGAAAAGAAGTCATCTGTTAATTGTACATGGCAGGGAAACCTTTCTTTTTCACTAAAATAAATTTAGTTAGCTGTGTAATTCGATTTAAGTTTCTCTCACATTGTTGATAGACATCCAGGGTCTGTTCAATGTCCCTCTTAACATATCATTTCACAAGGATTATCAAAACTTCATAAACACAAATCTTGCTTTTTTAAAAATAATTATATACTTGTACAAGAAATATATCCAGGCTTATCACTTTGATTACATAAAACCATAATAATGCCTTAGGTTTTGAGAAACATTTTTGTCCCAATACAGTCTAGTGTAAATGCTACCCTTGACACCTTAACTGGTGGAATTGGAAATAGAGCATTCTTAGTAACCTCCCAAAGTGTTGCTAGCTAGACAATATATCCTACATATTTGAAAGCAATGCTTCATCAACATTTTCTCAGATTCATTTAAAGGTACACCAAAAAGGTGATTTGTTAATATACTTAAAGACTTTTCAACAATCTGATTCCAAATACTTAGGGTTAAAAAAGAAACAAATCTGAGCTGCAAAATTATTTTTTAAGGATTGCTGCAAACCCATTAATTATGAAACCAACATCTTTCTCAATAATGAAGAATCAATATAAATGCTATTTCAAGTTAAAAATATGTTAAAAGTCAATTTAGCCCCCTGATTTAAATTTTTTAAACAAAACGAGAGAAACTCAATGTTTTTAATTCAATTCTTTCACATGAACAGGGGTAAAGCACAAGAGAGCAACAGCCTTAAAATGTAGTTTGGGTATCCTGGTAAGGGAGGTCTATTTACCTTTGGTTTTTTTGTTTTTTGAGTGCTTAGGTTTCCTTAACTTTTTTTTTTAGTATAAATGCTTTACGATGTTGTGTTAGTTTCTAGTGTACAGCAAAATGAATCAGCTATATGCATACATATATCCCCATATCCCCTCCCTCTTGAGCCTCCCTCCCACCCTCCCTATCCTGTCCCTCTAGGTGGTCACAAAGCACCGAGCTGATCTCCCTATGCTATGCGGCTGCTTCCCACTAGCTAGCTATTTTACATTTGGTACTGTATATATGTCCCTGCCACTCTCTCACTTCACCCCAGCTTCACCCCCACCCCCCTGCCCTCAAGTCCGTTCTCTATGTCTGCATCTTTATTCCTGCCCTGCCACTAGGTTCATCAGTACCGCTTTTTAAAATTCCATATATACGTGTTAGCATAAGGTATTTGTTTTTCTCTTTCTGACTGACTTCACTCTGTATGACAGTCTCTAGGTCCATCCACCTCACTACAAATAACTCAATTTCATTCCTTTTTACGGCTGAGTAATATTCCACTGTATACATGTGCCACATCTTTATCCATTCATCTGTTAATGGACACTTAGGTTGCTCCCGTGCCCTGGCTATTGTAAATAGTGCTGCAACGAACATTGTAGTACATGTATCTTTCTGAATCATGGTTTTCTCAGGGTATATGCCCTGTAGTGGGATTGCTGGGTCATAGGGTAGTTCTATTTTTAGTTTTTTAAGGAACAAGGGAGGTCTATTTACCTTTGGATTTCATTTGTTTTTTATGTATTTATAAAACCATGAGTGGCAAGAACATTTCTTATTCTGCTCTTTATTTTAAATTGGTGATTTCTTCCTACATACCAAAAGCTTTAGAGCTAAACAGAATCAGCTCTGTGTCACTTCAAGAAAGATAAAGTTTATACACCGGGTCCCTGAGTCACAAACACCCAATTCAAACATCGCCACGTTACCTATCCACACAGGCACACTCCTGCTTCACGCCTATGCCCACCCAGGGTGCCTCCCCAGCCCTCCTTCCAACCACTTTTCAGGCACCCCCTCTTCTGCTTTCAACACACCCAAGTCCCCCTCCTTCACATCCTTTTACCCCTTCTCCTTTCTCTCTCTTCCAATGTTGTACAATTACTAGAAAAAAACTTGCCCTCCCATATCTCCATTTCTTCCTTCTACTTACGCAGGAAACTTTCTAATAAGTGAGTAAATATAACAAACAGAATACATCCAAAAAAAAAATGAAACAGCAACTGTACGCTCTGACTTCATTTAGAGATGAAAACTAGGGTACCTTTCAGTTACCTCCAGTGTATAGGACACCCTTATCTCTGCACCACCTGGAAATCTCATAAAATGATAGCATAGATTACAGTGGGACATAACCTCAAGGATAACATGAGCTCCAGAGAACAGTAATTTTGTTTTGTTACCACTGCAGTGCCTGGCACTTCTTAAGTCCTTAAAGAATGCTTGTTGAATGAATGACAGGAGATGACAGTAGACTACAAATGTCAACACAATGCTGCACAGTGGGGAGAGCAAATGGACAAGTGGCATCTAATTTAGCGAAGCTAGAAAAGTGAAAGTGAAGTACGGATAAGGCAGCCCAGGAATAACCAGCAGCACCAGTATCTTGAAGGCTAAACAATAATGGACAGAAAACAGAATTGGCTTTAAGTCCGCAGAAGAAGAAGTTATACTCCAGACCTCCTCCCACCCCCACCCCCACCACTGGCCCTCCTCCACCTCACCCCACCTTCGCAGAAAGCTGGCAGCTGGGCATATACCACTCTCCCTACCATCTAGGCAGGAGACCAGAAACCCCACTCTGGGGAAACTGACAGCCCAGAGGAGGAACTACTTTAACAACCCTGGCAGCGCCCCTCAAATGAGCCACACCCCCACCTGCCTTCTAGTGGTGAGACTCAACATTTGAAGTTTGCGCACACAGAGAGTTCCAATCAGTCCAGGCATAATTATGGAAGACAGCCAATAATCACCAGACATCTGAAGAAGAGCTTCTGACATCAAAGACGAAGACCAAAGTAGGAAACAGGATAAAAAGGACTCAGAAGAAACAGAGACAGCACAAGAAACAAAAGAAAATGTCTGTAAAACATAAATGTACGAAAAAAAAAAAATGTACGCACATAAATCAACAAAACATAAAGAGGAAAAAGTTTTCAATGATTTTGCCTTCATGAAACAGAAACAAGATGTTATTAAAAAGAAAGAAATACTAAGGACAAGAACACTTAGAAATGAAAGACATGATGGCAGAAATAAAAACTCAATGTAAAGACTAGAAGACAAAGTTGAGGATCTCTCCCAGAAAAATAAGGACAAAAGATCAATGAATGGAAAAGAGTAGGAGAAAGGAAACTAGCAGAAAATTCCAGAAGGTCCAAAATATGAATAACAGGCAACCAAAAAGGCAAGAATGAAGAAAGCAGACATCATAAAGATATAATACAGAAAAGTTCTGGAGAGCTGAAGGACCCAAGTGTCCCCACCAAAAAGACCCACCAAGGAACACTAGGCATAAATAAAGACCTTGAAAGCTCCCAGAGATGGAACAAGTCTCACAAAGGCGTGGGAATCACAATGGTCTCAGGCTTCCCCTTTGCAACAACAGCAGGGAGACATCTGAGTAAAGCTCCAAACTTCTGAGGAAAAATGACCTGTAACCTAGAATTCAATACCCAGGTAAACTGCCGTTCAAGTGTGAGAAAAGAAAAGACATTTTCAGACAGGCTCTCAAAAAAACTTCTCTCTGATGAACTCTTTCTCAGGAAGCCACTAGAATATAAGACACAGGATACAGGAATTCCCATTCCACACAGGAGAGGCACAAAAAGAATTCCCAGAAGGAATGAAGAGAAATCCCAGGATGACTGCTAAGTAGCAGGCCTGGAGAAGAAACAGCCTAGAATGGAACAGGAAAATGAAAGGCTCTACAAGGGATGAAAAGTGAGAGATTACTCGAGGTGTCTGTACTGGGGAGTTCTATTTAGAAGCCTGGACTAAATTCATGACTATACATTGGCATCCACGCTAAATGAGAGAAAAAATAATTCATTCCAATTAACACAAAAATAATTCCTTGGGCTTCCCTGGTGGCGCAGTGGTTGAGAGTCCGCCTGCCGATGCAGGGGACACGGGTTCGTGCCCCGGTCCGGGAGGATCCCACGTGCCGCGGAGCGGCTGGGCCCGTGAGCCATGGCCGCTGAGCCTGCGCGCCCGGAGCCTGTGCTCCGCAACGGGAGAGGCCACAGCAGTGAGAGGCCCGCGTACCGCAAAAAAAAAAAAAAAAAAAAAAAAATTCCTTGTCTTAGTAGACTGTGAATTAACTGTATCCTATGTGGCTCAGCTGTTAAAATGTTTACCCAATGATAACAACAAACACTGAGTATCAGTTTAAACAAAAATTATTATATAGCCAGATTTGGAAAAGCAGAGAGAAAGGAAGGGTGTGTGTGTTTCGGGCAGCGCAGGAAAGAAGACCTGTAAAGCTCCATAGCCTTCTCTTCCACAGTAGGAAGTTAACAGGTAATATATAAAATGGCAAGTCAGAAATCAGCAGTACAAGCATGCGATTTAGATGCATGAAATCTGAGGCAAGAACTGCTAAATAGACAACCATCAGCATCCAAGAATCCCCCCCATCCGCATAACACCTTCACCCGCTGCCTGGAGTGTAGACAGGAGGGCCCCCATCAGACCACACAGTGGACTTTGCAGGAAAGGGCCCAGGTCCCTGAAGACTTCTTGGAATGAGACTGTCTTCCTAGCCCTGGACTACCAACAGTGTCACATAACTTAGAATTCAACCTTGATTTTAAGTCACTGTTGTTTGGTTCTCTTATTACTGGCAGTTCATGGGATCATAAGACAGTTGATGATAAGGAGAAACAGAAGGGTTAAAAGAGGTTGCTTAGGGACTTCCCTGGTGGCGCAGTGGTTAAGAATCCGCCTGCCAATGCAGGGGACACGGGTTCGAGCCCTGGTCCAGGAAGATGCCACATGCCGCGGAGCAACTAAGCCTGTGCGCCACAACTACGGAGCCCACGCACCACAACTACTGAGCCCACGTGCGACAACTATTGAAGCCCACGTGCTCTAGGGCCCGCATGCCGCAACTACTGGCCCCGCGTGCTGCAACTACTGCAGTCCGTGCACCTACAGCCCGTGCTCCGCAACAAGAGAAGCCACAGCAATGAGAAGCCCGCACACTGCAACAAACAGTAGCCCCCGCTCGCCGCAACTAGAGAAAGCCCGCGCGCAGCAACGAAGACCCAACACAGCCAAAAATAAATGAGTGAATGAATAAATAAATGAAATAAATAAACCTAAAAAGATACAACTAATCCAAGTTTTAGAGGTTGAGATTAATGGCACCTCTGACCATATCCTGTGGGGGTGATTTTCATTAAATACAATTTTACTTTTATTAAGGTAATGCATTTACTCAGTTTTAAAAGTCAAGTAGTTCTACAGAGTTATTCAATATAATGCAAAACAGTAGTCCCTCTACCAGCCAGCCCACTCTGGGTCTAACTTCTATAAGCAACCTCTTCGGGGCTCCTCTTCGTTGCGGTGCATGGGCTTCTCATTGCGGTGGCTTCTCTTGTTGCGGAGCATGGGCTCTAGGCGCACAGGCTTCAGCAGTTGTGGCACACGGGCTCAGTAGTTGTGGCTCGCGGGCTCTAGAGCACAGGCTCAGTAGTTGTGGCGCCCTGGCTTAGTTGCTCCGTGGCATGTGGGATCTTCCCGGACCAGGGCTCGAACCCTCATCCCCTGCATTGGCAGGTGAATTCTTAACCACTGTGCCACCAGGGAAGTCCCTTAGGTCAATGTTAAATTCCAGCGTTGGACCATGGATTTCAGACCTGATTTTTTTTTTTAAGGCAACAGAATACAAAGTCATTGTAGAAGTTTTGAAAGGGGGAATGATGAAATGAAAAGCAGTGTTGAAGACTGATCTGGCAGAGATATTTAAATCTTCAAGCAAGAAAGGCTTTAATTTAGGTCTGAGGGCCTGAGAGCTTCAGCTAGGCCACTGATAATGGGAATGGCGGGGGGGGAAGAAAGGTTAAAATAAAACTAAGATATTTCAAAGCAGGTGCCGGCAAGGAGGCCCAGGGCTGACCATGGGTCCATGAAGGAGAGAAACCCTGGTGAGAGGGCTACTTGCTCAGAAATGATTAGGGAAAATGTCCAGAGCCCGGTTTACCCAAACGAGAGGGGAGATGGGGGTGAAGGGCAGATCATGGGATCTCTAAAACTCCTAACCGTTTTCAAACCCATGACTCTGTGATTTTGGAGGCTAGAGGAATCATCATCAAGCCAGTAAATGTTAGGACTCCCCGCTGAAGAGTAAATTCCTTACGTCTCCAAAGAAGCTCCAATGCAAGAACAGAAATTATATAATTCAGTTCAAATTTCTCTTCAAATTTCTAATTCTTTCCTAAAGACAACAAAAATCCAAAGCCTCCTATTATAGGGGAATTCCCTGGTGGTCCAGTGGGTACGACTCCGCGCTCCCAATGCAGGGGGCCCAGGTTCGATCCCTGGTCTGGGAACTAGATCCCGCGTGCTGCAACTAGGACCCAGCACAGCCAAAATAAATAAATTAAACATTAAAAAAATTTTTTTTCAAGTCTCCTATTATACAATTGACCCTTTTTGCAAAGTTTTAATCTGAAAACAATTTTGCTGCCACTTACCTACTGGCAAAAATCTAATATGAAACAGATTATTTAAAATCATACTATAAAGCGTGACCTTCATCTCATAGATAGTATCTGTTTTATTTTAAATGAATAAAATTAAAAAATAAGATAAAATAGATACTAATTGTTTAATTGTCCTTTGGTAGATTTTAAGTCTAAATAAAGCCTTCAAAAATTACCATATTCCTCCGCGGCATGTGGGATCTTCCCAGGCCAGGGCTCGAACCCGTGTCCTTTGCATTGGCAGGCAGATTCTTAACCACTGCGTCACCAGGGAAGCCCCATTTTACCACTTATGATTTTTTAAAAAAGGGTAAAAAATCTATATGTGGTCTCTTGTAGCATGATCCTTTTACTTTATTAGTCTCAAAAATACATTTTGCCTCTTTACCAAGAAAAGCATTCAATAGCTTTGTTGTACTTAATACAGTTTGAAATTAACAGTCCTGTTTGCTCGCATGTTTATCCAGCATCACAGACGTCAGCAGACAGGACAAGATTTCCAAGGGCGTCAGGTGCTGCAACAAGAGGCAGGGCAAAGGCAAGGGGCGTTCCTGTCAACACTGCCACCGGCGCATTCTGAGTTTTTACCTTAACGTGCATTTGCAGTTGAAGAGCAATTCACCACACAGCAGAAGCTTTTTCAGGTAGCTCACACAGTGGTATCTTGAAGTGAGAACAACTCACTCTAACTCCAGTTTTACTTACTGCAAGTCTACATTTAACAAAGACACTGCTGTTTACCTCAAAGCCCAACTGTCAATGGAGGAGGTTTTAAGAGAGAAAAAGTAAGGCTGGCCGGTTAATGTTTAATGGTTTCAGCCGTTCCATCACTTGCCATGTAGTCAATATCACCATGCATTTCAAATACCTATTTACAAATCCAAATTATGTTAACCTAAATTTTATTACCCAATCCCAGTATTCCCCTACAAGTTAGATCTTATTATTCAAAAGATCTGTTTCTTATATCTGTTAGTTAAAAAAACGTGTTCCTATGTTATGCAAAAATTCTATCTGGAGAAACCATTAGATTAAAATGTATCTTGAGATGTTCAGCACCACCAGCTAAGCCTGAACGTATTAAACTTGGTAGAGTCATCCCACTCACACCTAGGGCTGAGCATCCCCAGGCCAAGAGCTACAGGAATTCACACAGATGAAGGAGAACTCTGAGAAGGTACCGCTTCCTTCATAATAAGAAAAATCACCAATGAGGAAATTAAACAGAGGGCTACAAAGATTAATTCTAGCCCTTACAGAGGAAGCATGGTGGCACGATGGGAGAAGATGCCCTGGACTGGGAAACGGGAAACCCACGCTCACGTCTGCCGCCAGCAGCGAGCTCCAGGCCTCCCACCTGCTCTGCAGGCCACGTGGGGGTCAGAGCAGAGGGCCACTGTGGTCCACCCAGTGCCAATGGGCTGGGACTTCAAACATCAGCTCTGTCTAAATATAATACCAGCCATTATTTTTAAGTCATGAAAAATAAATTTTAAGACATGTAAAAGTATTTTTATGTAACGAAGATGAAAGACAACAATTTCACCTCATTTAGTTGTCCATATTTGTTGCTGTTTACTTGTAGAAATTTCAAAATGTTTCATATGCTCTGCTTCAAACGGTATCAAATTTGCATTTAAAAAACAGCTTAAAGAAATACACATGCAAAGCAGGGTATTTCCAACTTTTAATTAAGGTCCTGGATCTCATAGAGAAAACTAATCAAACTATAAACACAATCAAGGGAAAATTAAAGGCAAAATCTACAGCGAAGCCTAGGACGAGTCTTGTCCCAAGCAGCCACTGTGGAAATAAGAAAATCTTCTTTTAAAACTTAAAATCTTTAATACTTTCCAAATTTCCTCAAAGATTCCCCAGTAAGTCTCAAATCTGGGCTGAATCGGCTGTTTTTCTTCATTAAGTTTCAAGAATTCTACATAACTGTTAACAGACACCTAGCAAGGTTGGCCCCTCTGCAGGAGAGGACTCAACACATCAGAGGTCTCAAACATCAGGCAGAGTGTAAATCCAAACACTCAACAATCCGCAGGTTGACAGCCTATGTATGTGTTTCTTGAGCAGAGCAGAAGTAATTCCACTTGGAAGTCAGGGCACCTAATAATGCTCCGCAAACAATTCCACTTGAAAGACCATTCTTTGCCTTCCAAACACAGTGACTGGGCATTCCAAGTAACACTAAATAATGACTGCACGCACATCCTAACTAGTAATACACACTGTGGAGTTACATCGGTGCGTATGTTAACACACATGAGATGAAATGCTGCTTCTAAAATATATTACTATTCCATGAACGTGCCACCTTAGAGTACATTCTTCTCTGTAATTTAAAGTTCTGTGCAGACTGAGTTCTTTAGAATAATGTAATTTATTTGTAATCATAATTTCCAAAGAGCCAGCACACGATTTTCAAAAGATTTCTATATTACAGCACACAGCTTCTACTTAAGACTTGGAAAACCCAAATCTCATAAGACCTCCGCACATGCAGAGAAGAGCTTCCTCCAGTGAAGCCCACCAGTTCACAGAGTGGCAGGTACCATCTGGTGGTGAGGGGGCTGCACAAGGAAGGACCACTGCTCCACAGGGCACCCAGCCTTCAGGATAAGCCCCTCCGAGGCACTGCAGGTCCCCAGGCCAGAGGCTAGCTGGACCACACCTTACCTGCTAACTCAACCTTCCCTCTGCCTCCTCTTTGCAGTCACACATTTACTCACATACCAAGCACTGAGTTGAACCTGATCTTGAAACTGGATTTCAAGATCAAACGCTAAGCAAGAACAGCAAAGAGGATACTCAGAAGGCTGGGATGTAACAGGCACCAAAGACTTCACTTTCAAAGCAACTGTGAAGTCAGTTAAATCATTCAGTTGGAAATCATGTCACTGATAAATGACCCCAGAAAATGAATAGTACTCCTATTTTACTGATATCGTATATAATCAAGAAAGGTGGACCCCACCAAAATAAAGCATAACAGGCTGTCCTGGGGCTGTGGGCCTCCTTCTACTGCTGCTCTCACAAGACATCAAAATTCCACTAAACAGCGAAAAACAGAAGCTCTCTAAAGAATATCACAACTTAAGTTTTATTTTGTAAACAAAATTCCAAATTCTAATTACCATTTTGGCAGAGGAGGTGGCCTCACTATGGAATACATTCGTTTGTTTCTTCATGTCAATATCAGCTTTATCAGCCCCAAAGGTTAGAAATTACTGGGTCCAACTGCACAATCCTAGTCCAATGGCGCACATGACCCAAGGATAAGATTTTCATAGATCTGGCCCGAACCCTGAACAGAAACATTGCATCTTCCTTCTCAGTATTTTTATATGAGGCTGAGAGTCTTGACAAAATGTCCAAGTTAGAGAGAAAGAATGTAAGAAGATTTCACTTTACACGTGTAGCTGTTCTTGAGATTCTAACCATTAAGTAGCTTAATCAAATTTTTGTCCTAATAAAGCATAATAGCTTAGTTAACCAATGATTAAGGCACGCAAAGATCAGACGAAGAAAGTTCTTAAGTGACTTCCATATACTAACAGTTCCAGCTGCCCCCCAAATATTACAAGGGTCTGGCAAAACTACAATGAAAAAAATCAATTTGCTCTCGCATGGTGTATTCAAAACAAGGCTTTTAACCTTAAAATTCCCTTAGAGGTGGTACAGTCAAAGGGATGTTCAGGCCCCAGACACCAAGGGATGCAGACAAGCTGTCACCTAGGAGGGGCTCCCAAGAGACGCACGGGGGTGCGGGGGACAGACGCAAAAAGCACACGCCGCTGCCCCTACAAGCCAGCAGGGCGAGCGGGGGGAGCAACTCGACGCGGACTCCGGACCCCAAGGGCGAGGGGCGGATATCCCAGGGAGTGCTGCAGGAAACGATATCCAGACTCGGAGGGTGGATCTAGGAAGCGGCCGGGGCGATGGCCGGGCGCGGGGGTGGGGATGGGAACGGAGGATGTGGCTCCGAGGAGCAGGATGAGGGGGCGGGTCGGCCGAACGCGGATGTGAGAAGGCCAAAGAGGAGGGCAGGGCGGGATGGAGAGCCGCGAAGCGGTGAGGGCGCCAGGAGCGGCCGGACAGGGATGGGGCGGCGGGTCTGGGAGCGGTGACGAGGCGGGATGAGCGGAAGCCCGAGGACAGGGAGGAGGCGGGCGGAGTGGGGGGAGGGCGCAACCGGGCGGGGGTCGCGGAGCCGAGGGTCAGGCCCGCGCACACTTACCCCACTCGAGGAACTCGGCCACATACTTGTCGCGGCGCAGGGCCGAGTGGCTACACTCGGTGTACAGGCAGACGAGCACGTCGAGCAGCGTCTCCACGCTCAGGGCGCTCTCGTTGCGCCAGGGCCCGTCCAGGAGCAGCTGCTCCAGCTTCTTGAGTCGCACCTTGGCAGACATGGTGCCGCGCGGCCCGCTCCCAACGCGCCGGCCTCTCGCCGCCCGCTCGGCCAGTCCGTCAGGGCGAGCCCTCAGCGTCCCGGCGGCCGCGAGCCTCGGCAGCCGCGGCCCCTCGTCGCCGCCCCGTCCGCGTCGTCGCGCCCCGGCCTAGGCCGACATCTTGGGCTCGGTCCCGGCGGCGCAGCGTCTGGGGCGCCGGGCCCCGCGGGTCCATGGGCTGGTCTCCTCCCCTCGGCGCCGCCGCCCGCCCCCGCCTCGCGCTCCTCGGCCCCGCCCGCGGCCGCACCCTCCTCGCCACCCGCCGTCGACCTGCAGCGGCGCGGAGCCGAGCGCTGCGCAAGCCCGGCCGGCGCCCGAGCCCCGACCCCAGCCTCGACCCGGCGGCACAGCCCCGCGGCCCGCAGCCAACCAGGGCGCGGCCAGCGCGGGCGCAGCCAACCACGGCGTGGCCGGCCGCCGCCGCGCTGACCTCAGCGCGCCGCCCCGCCCCTGCGCTCCCGGCTCCCGGCTCCCGGCGGGATCGGACCTCGCCGCTTGCCGTAGGGGGGGGGGTCGGGATGCTGGGAAGGTCGGGCGGGCGGGGTCGAAGGGGAGTGTCACCCGGCGGGGGCGGGGCGAGCGAATAGCCAGTGCTCCGCCGAGATTGTGGCGCAGGCGCGTGCGCAGAGGGCGGCCGGGCGGCCGGGCGGCGTGCGTGAGCGCGTCGGGGACCGGGCCTCTGTGCGCGAGGCCTGCGCTCCCGCGCGCGCACGTCTTGCCTCCAGAAGGGGACCCGGGGTCTCGGAGTAGACCCACGGGGCCTGTCCTCCCTGGGGGCTTCGTGGCCGGTGGGCTGACGTGAGCGTCGAGGGCCGTCCCGCAGACGCAGCGCTGGCAGCCTCGGCTGTCTCCTTTAAAACCGGGTCTCATCTGGGCTGGGAGCGGCCTTACGGAAAAGGCGACCTTCTTCTAACTTGACGGGCGGGAGACAGGCCCGCCCGTACAGGGTGGGGGCTGCTGGAGAGGGGCGCCCCCGCGGTCTACCCAGCGCCCCGTGAATTGGTGTTGCACCCGCAGTGGCCGCTTCAGACTCTACTGCCCACCTTCCCCTCCCCGCAAACAGATGCCTTGGGGTGTCAGTTTGGTAGGAAGGGGCCTGCTGTTTGTCTCCAGGCTGGGTTTGCCTAGCGAGTCCCTGCTTATACCAAGATTACGGGTTTATTCGTGTGCCTGGGGAAGGAGGGTGACGGAGAATGTCTTCCACCCAAACAAACCTTTGGCGTCGGGAGAGGAGGGGGGGCCTAGAACTCGTGGGAGGTCACTGAGGCCATGGGGGTGGGCGAGGGCTGGGGAGCCAGGATGCAGGGTTAGGGATCCCCAACCTGGGAAAGGGAGGCGGAGGCGGGGGGAGCTTCAGTAGGAGCAGGGCAGCCAGGTGGAGCAGATGAGGGGACAGAGGTTCGAAGATGCAACACTAAAGGAACCTGTGGCAAAACTGGCTCATGGAGATAAAATCACAGTAGCATCTACCTCTGTGGGAGGTATTGACTGGAAAGGGTAGGAGGGAGCCTTCTGGGCCTCTAGAAATGTTCTATAATTTGACTTGGGTGATGGTTATGCAGGAGTACATAAAAGGAACATTCTTCAAGCTGTACACTTCAGAGTAGTGCATATCACTGTATATCTATTATACCTTAGTTTTTTAAAAGCAGGCAAAAACAATCTTTGGTGTTAGAGGTCAAACTAGAGGATACTTTGGGGGGATTATGAACTGAGGGGCTAGGAACATTATCTTGACCAGACCCATCTTGGTATATGGGTCTGTACATAATTAATCAAACTGTACTCTAAATATGTATGCACTTTATATGTATGATACCTAAATTTTAAAAAAAAAAAAAAAAAAAAAAAGGCCGAGCAGCCCACGTGGCCATTTTACAGTTAAAACCAAATTCTTCATCTTAGCTTTTAAGTAGGGTGATCAAACGTCTGAATTTGTCTGGGACAGTCCCCATTTTTTGCCCTTGTCCCAGTGTATGTATAACAACGTCCTTCATTCCCACTGTGTCCGCATTTGCACAGTATATTCTCTCATGCTCAGACCCAGCAGGGGTCTGCTCAGCCCTCTAGCCCTGTCCGTACTCTCTTCTCAGTCTCTGACTCCAGTCTCACTGGCCTCTTTGCTGTTCCTCTACTATTCCTGCTCCCTCCTGCCTCAGGGCCTTTGCACTTGCCAAGCCCTTCACGTTGGATGCCCCTCCCTGACCACCTTCACTTTGTGTGCTCAGCCCCAATCTGTTTCAGGATTGTCCCTTCAGGGCAGCCTTGCCTACCTGACTGGGCTGGATCAGGCCCCAGCTCACCCTGTAGTTTTTCTTAGCGCTTGCCTAAATGGATACCTGTGAGTCTTGCCCATTAGTCTGGATACTAGAAATCTTCCTGTGCCTCAATTTCTTCGGAGGTAAAAAGAGAATAATAATAGGACCTACCCCAGTATTTCAGTGAGTTTCTGGAAGGATTAAATGAGTTAATACCCAGAGAGTACTTTGAACAGTGCCTGGCTTGCTTTACATGCTCGCATATTGGTAGCTGGTATTGTGCATTAGAGTTTTATTTCTAAAACTAAGGGCTCTGTGACCTGCTGATGGATACAGTGTCTTGGGTTCCCCAGACCAGGGAATCCCAGTGTCCTCAGGCAACCATGAGGTTCCTCTGTGTCTGTCTTAATCACTTTGGGCTGCTATAACGAAGTACCATAGACTGGGTGCCTTACAAACAACAGAAGCTTATTTTTTCACAGTTCTGGAGGCTGGAAGTCCAAGGGCAGGATGCCAGCATGGTCTGGTTCTGGGTGACTGCCCTATCCCTGGTTACAGAGGGCTGTCTTTCTGTGTTCTCACATGGGGATAGAGGTAGCTCTCTGGCCTCATAAATAGGCACTAATCCATTCATGAGGGCTCCACCCTTATGACCTAATCATTTCCCAAAGGCTCCACCTCCTAAATACATCACATTGCGGGTTAGGATTTCAGCATATTAATTTTGGGGACACAAACATTCAGTCCATAACAGTATCTTTACAATAAACTCCTCCTACATAGGCTGGTACGGTGGGTTTCTGGTCTTTGCAACACTGCAAGCCAGACTAAGGCTAGCCTTAGCCTCAGACCCTGAAACGTGTACAACATACAGTAACCAAGTCACAAACAACGTCTCAGTTCAGAAGTTAGAGCGTCCAGATCTACAGAGTCAAACCTTTGAACCTGATTTAACTTTAAATCTTACCTCGGGCCCTTTAGGGCCTGGGATGAGCCCTGGGGAAAGGGGGCTGTGCTGAGCAGTCTCCCTCGTTCCTTCCCGCAAGCCGCTCAGCTAGCTCGGCCCTGCTTCCACCCATCCGGGGCGGCTGCCAGAGAGGAAGAACGGAGAGGCACTGGGGAGGGCTATGGCCTCACCTCTGGTCTGGCAAAGTGTAAGCTGACCCCTCTCTCCTGGGAACATTCACAGGCTCCCCAACAGTTCCCTGATATTCTCTCTCCTGGGCAGCAGTATCACTTTTCTGGGTGGGTGTTTATCTGGTGCCTGCAGGGGACCCTCTGCCCTTCCATGGAGACCACTGGACAGGACCTAAGATGACCCATCCATGCAACTCACATCTGTCCACACAGCTCACGTCTGTCCACAGGAAGCACCCCTCACCCCGACAGATGTTCCAGAGCAGGCAGGTGCCCACACAGCAGCACACTCCTGGCTCTGCCTCCAAAGCAGCTCGTGAGCCTTCTTTCCCGGCTGGGAGTCCATCCCCAGTCCACTGTGCCCCAAAACGGAGGGCTGCTTTTGAAGCTCACTGAGCAATCCCTTGTACATGGACACAAGACAAAGGTCATTGTCCCTTTGCTGGACAGTCTGGTGTTTGTCTGTCTGGCACTCCCTGTCCCCTGAACCCCATTCCCCGTAAGTCTTTGTTCTGCCTCCACTCTGCTCATGGGATCCTAGAGGGGCCGCCGCAGGGGGTGAACATGTCACCCGAGGCGGCTGGTCAGCTCTCCATCTCCCCCCCACCCACAGCGACCCCGGATCAGGGGCACCATATGATTCACGCCAGGCCAATAGGTGAACTCCTTTAGGATGTTGTATACTAAACTGGGAGAGGGACTTCCCTGGTGGTCCAGCCGTTAAGACTCCACACTCCCAATGCTGGGGGCCCGGGGTTCGATCCCTGGTCAGGGAACTAGATCCTGCAACAAAGGGTCTTCATGCTGCAACTAAATATCCCACACATGGCAACTAAGATTCCACGTGCTGCAACAAAGACCCGGCGCAGCCAAATAAATTTTTAAAAAAAGAAAAAAAAAACTGGGAGAGAGAATTTCTCGTCTTTTGCTTTAGACCAGGGGCAGGTGAGCTTTTTCAGCCAAGGTCCAGATAGTAAGTACTTCAGGTTTTTCATATCCTAGTCTCTGCCTCTACTGCTACGGCATGAAAACAGCCATAGGCAATATGCAAACAAATGAGCATGTGCCCCAGAAAAGCTTTACTTACAAAAAAGGAACTTGGCCCACAGGCTGCAGGTGGCTGATCCTTGCTTCGTAGCCCATGTTGTGATGGTGGGACGTCACCCCAACAGCCACAGTTCCTGTCAGAAAGAGAGAAGGAGCAGGGGGTATTTTGTTACGTAAACAATAAAATTTCCTCTTTTCTTTAAACCAGTGTGAGCAAGGGTCTTGCCATTTACACTGAAAAGTGCCCTTTCAAATCCTTAAGAACAAATGAAAGTAATCCAAAAGGAACACAAGCAAATAATATGAACAAGGGTGTGTTGTACAGAAGAAGAAACACAAAGGATCAATAGATATATGAGAATGTGCTCAATCTTATTGGCAGGAAAATGCAAATTATCTTCTGCTTTCAACCAAGATGGAGTAATGGGGATCAGATTTACCCTCCTACCTGAAACAGTGAAGAAAATAGTCAAAATACATGAAACAACGATATTCACGATGCTAGAAGCCAGGTGACAAAGGACTGTGATCCCTCAGACACCATAAACAAAAGTGATCCCTATGGCTGCCCATCCAGGGAGAGGGGACTGGGGGGGGGAGCCCCGTGGGCTGCTTGAGATGAGGAAGCAGAGCTGAGGGTCTGGCAGCTGGAAGGCTCAGGACAAAGTACCAGAGAGGAGTGAGCTGCACGGAGAGAGAACCAGGAGATCAGCAGAGGGTCCCCCTGAGTACCCAACAGCATACTGACTAGCACTTGTGTAGAAAGAAACTACCCAAGGCTGGGGAAAGAACCAGGCATAGTGCCTGGTGCTCACCTACATTGAAAATAGTGTTGTTTTGCAGCAGTCAGACTAGAAAAACTTGTTAATTCACCAGCACTGGGCAGAATTCTCTAGAAGGTTATACCTTGGGAGTGGGAGCTAGCCCTGGACTGAGCATTGCTCCAGATCTGCCTACTAACAAATCATAAAAACGAGACCCAAAAGTATTAAACCGTTTCCAACTAACTTAACTGCATCCCAGAACAAAGCTCCAGAAAATTTATAGGAACAGAAAAATATCCAGCACCCAAAAAGGTAAAATCACAATGTCTGGCATCTAATCAAAGACTACTAGACATTCAAACGGGCAAGAAAACACAACCCATAGTGAAGAGAATAAGCAAATAATCAAAATCCACCCAGAACTTACACAGATGCTAGAATTAACAGAGAAAGACATGAAAGCTCTATTCCACATGTTCAAAAAGTTAACAGAGGGACTTCCCTGGTGACGCAGTGGTTAAGAATCTGCCTGCCAATGCAAGGGACATGGGTTTGAGCCCTGGTCCAGGAAGATCCCACATGCTGCGAAGCAACTAAGCCCATGCACCACAACTACTGACCCTGTGTGCCACAACTACTGAAGCCCACGTGCCTAGAGCCCATGCTCCCTAACAAGAGAAGCCACTGCAATGAGAAGCCCATGCACCGCAATGAAGAGTAGCCCCCGCTCGCCGCAACTAGAGAAAACCTGCATGCAGCAACGAAGACCCAACGCAGCCAAAAAAGAAAATAATAAAGTAAATAAATTTTTTTTAAAGTTTATAGACTCATAAAAGACATTTTTAAAAAACCTAAGAGAACTTTAAGAGATGAAAACTACACTTTCTGAGATGAAAAACACACTGTATGGGATTAATGGCAGGTTAGGCATTACACAAGAAAATATTACTGAATTTGAAGGCATAGCAATAGAGCTTATCCGAAATAAAACAGTGAGGAAAAAAGGAATTTAAAAAATAAACAGAACATCAGTGAACTGTAGGACAATATCAAGTGGTCCAATATGTGGATTGGAATCCCAAAGGAGAAGAGCAAGAAAGAGGAGGGACAGAAAAAAAAAATTGAAGAAATAATGGCTGAAAAATTTCCAAACTCGATGAAAACCATAAATCACAAATCCAAGACGTTCAATGAACCCCAAGCACAAGAAACATCAAAAAAAAAAACAAAAACCGGGCTTCCCTGGTGGCGCAGTGGTTGAGAGTCTGCCTGCCAATGTGAGGGACATGGGTTCATGCCCCGGTCCGGGAAGATCCCACATGCCGCGGAGCGGCTGGGCCCGTGAGCCATGGCCGCTGAGCCTGCGCATCCGGAGCCTGTGCTCCGCAACGGGAGAGGCCACAACAGTGAGAAGCCCGCGTACCAGAAAAAAAAAAAACAACCCAAGAAACAAACAACTAAATAAGGCACATCATAATCAAAACCAGTGATAAAGAGAAAAAAAAATAGCCAGAGGGTGAAAAAAGACACGTTACATGCAGAGCAACAAATTTCTCATTGGAAATTACGTGAATGAAAAGCCATTGGAGCAACATCTTTAAAGGACCAAAAAAAAAAAGTTAACTGCCAGCCTAGAATTCTATACCGAGCAAAAGTGTCTTTCAAAAACGAAGGTGGAAATAAAGACATTTTCAGACATACAAAGGCCCACCATGAGGACAGAGGTCCATTGCCTGACTGGTGTCTTTGGATTTTATAGACACATTTACTGCTTGGGTAAGCTTCTCTAATTCATTTACTGGGTACCCACTAAGACTGCTAATTTTGAGTGGAACCCAGAGAACAAATGGGTTCTTCATCAGGTCTAGGCTTTGATGCAAGCTGCCTTGCCACTTAAACCCCATGATCCAGCAGAACCTGTTGTTTTTAGTGTGTGGCAGACAGAGGTGCTCTGTGGAGCAAGTCCCAATAGGAAAATCACTGTGTGTGCACCCAGAGTTTTGGAGTCAGGCCATGTCTTCTTCTGCCAACAACTTTTCTCCATTTCAAAGAGAGCTCCTGGCTTGCTGCTGGATCTAAGTGGCGACTTAATGCCTGGCCATGGATACCAAGAAACTATGACTCAAGCTGTCCATCATAAAATAGATGTTATCTTATTTACTAAATCTTAAACATGGATATGCACGCAGCATTCCATTGTAAAATGAAACTGGTCCCTGACAGACCTGGAAGGAACAAGGAAACTTCATGAGTAGGTGACTTAGACTCCGTGGTACCTGCTCCTACTGTATTACCAACTGTTTTAAACTCATGGGAAGTGTGGTGATCAGTCAACAGAGGATGAAAAGGTGTGTGCCTGACTTAAAGATCTGTCTGCCTGGGGTGGTGACTCCAGCCAGAGCTGGATGGCTGTGGCTTTACAGACACACTCAGAAGAAGCCCTGAAGGACCATAGTGGAGAGAAATTCTTCCAGAGGCAAAAATGTTGATTCTATGTTGACTCATGGGCAGTGGCTAACAGGTTGGCCAGCTGATCAGAGACTTGGAAAGAATACTTTTTCTAGGAGATCTGGGGGAAGGGCAAGCAGATGGAGCTCTCAGAACGGGTACAGAGTGAGAATAAATACTCCCCAAAGGACATCTACCACGGAGGAAGCTCTTGCGTGTCAAGTGGACAAGATGACCTACTCTGAGGACGTCAGCCTCTTTCCTCCCCTGCCCCAGTGCTTGCTCAACGGGTCCACGTCCAAGTGGCCGAGGAGGCAGGAATGGAGGCTACACAGGGGCTCAGCCACACAAACTTCCCTCAGTCTGGCTGACTTGGTTTCCATTATGGCTGAGAGCCCACCTTGTCACCAGCAGGGACCCACGCTGAGCTCTTAATTTGGTACCATTCCCCAGAGGGACCAGGCAGTTGCCTGGAGATATAGGACCTCTTTCATCATGGAAGAGACAGTGATTTGTTTTGCCCTTGTATATTTCAGGTCAGAACTTGCCTTTCCAGCCACATTGCTTCTACCGACACGGCCATTTGTGGACTCAGAGAATGCTTTATTTATCCATCACCATGGCAATTGAAGCAACATTGCCTTGGACTGAGGGACTCATTTTTTAAAAAATATTTTATTATTTTTTAAAGATTTTTGATGTGGATCATTTTTAAAGTCTTTATTGAATTTGTTACAATCTTGCTTCTGTTTTATGTTTTCTGGTTTTTTTGGCCACGAGGCATGTGGGATCTTAGCTCCCTGACCAGGGATTGAACCCGCACTCCCTGCATTGGAAGGCAAAGTCTTAACCACTGGGCCGCCAGTGGACCGCCAAGGGACTCACTTTTTGTTGAAGAAAGTGTGGCAGAGAGCTCAAGCCCATGAAATTCCCTGGACTTACCATGTATGTGCCCCATCACCCAGAAGCAGCTGGCTGGGGAGAATGGTGGAAGGGTCTGTAGAAGACTAGTTATGGTGCTGGTTGAGAGCCAACACCCTGCAAGGTTCAAGCGCTATTCTCCAGGGTGTAGTGTATGCCTTGACCCAGCAGGCATTATATGGCGCCATTCCCCCACAGCCCAAACGCATGGGTCCAGGAACCAAGCAATGGAGGTGGGAGTGGCCCCTCCCCACGATTACACCAAAGAAAGAACGCACTGGAGGAATTTTTGCTTTCCTTCCTGTGACCTTGGGCTAGTGTCCAAGAAAGGAATGCCTCCATCAGGAAACACAGTCATGCTCCCAATGAATTAAAGTGAATTAAAGCCGAGGCTGTCCCCTCCCCCGACGGGCTATTTCTGGTTCCTTATACCACTGAACCAGCAGGCATAGAAGGGGATGTTGATCTCAGTCATCAGAGGGAATTTGAATTGAGTCTACACATTGGGGCCAGGTAGATCACGTGTGGAGTCCGGGGATTGCACTGTGGTTCTTCTTACTGGGAAAAAGGAAGGGAGTTCCTTAATGATGGGCCCACACAGCGCTCAGGTCCTGAAGGAACAAAAGTTTGGGTCATCCCTTGGGCTGACCCAGGGTTCAGTGGTTGCAGGACGTTTTGCAAGCAGGCACTGGCCCAGCAAGCCCCCTGGGGGCTATTTCCTTCTCACCTGCCCGGCTCCACCCTTGCGACCTTATATGGGGAGCGCTGTGATGCTCACCACGAGCTCACCACCTCCGGCTTCGGGGTTGGCTGCTTCCCCAGTTGCCCATCACCCAGCACGATCAGAGGCTAATGTAGCATCGTGCGCCCTGGGTGTTGAGGACACATGTCCCCCACTGAACAGGGGTGGATGCTGAAGGCCGAGGGGCGGGTGCCCCTCCCGGTCCACTCTCCGTCCTTCTCTGCCTGTTTTGTGCCCCAGATGGGCTGTACCCATGGGAGGCGGAGCTCAGGAGAGCGAGAAGGGTATCTTGTCCCCACCTCCCCCTTCCCGTCGCTGCAGCCACGGCTTGCTCCAGGCCCCTCTCCTTGAAACAGCTGCCCCCAGGTTCCAGCCACCCCTCCCTCCCACTGCCCCTCCCCCCCAGAGGTGGTAATAGCTCCCTGCCGCTGCCAGCCTTGCCCCCCCCCCATCCCTCCCCAACTGCCCGGAATCCTGCTCACACGTCAGTAAACAGGCCATTTTATGCTTTCCTGGATCTCCCTGCTTTCGTGTGCCCCTGCTGGGACTCTGACCAATGCAGTCCTGTGTACAGTAATATTCATGAACCGGTTACTTGCAATTAAAATAATGAAAATCTAAATGTCCATCAATGGACAGATAGATAAATGATGGTACCTTCAAAATATGGAGTTCCCCGTAGCCATTAAAAAATGATACAGGTCCAGCACTGTTCTAGGTGCCGAAGATGCAGCAGCGGCCCAGGTGGTTGCCCAAGCGTCCACTCTGGTCCAGGAACAGATTACAGAGGAGTAGAAAGAGAGAATTTTGGACAGTGATAAGGGCTTGGAAGGAAGTGGACCTGGTAATGAGATAGGGCAGTGCCTGCCTTCCAGATGGGGACTACGGGGAGGCCTCTACAGCGTGGACACTGTAGCTGAGAAGTGAACAAAAAGGAAGGAGCTCTGTGAGGCTTTCCAGGTAGAGAAATCCCCGTCACAGAGCGGGAACAGAGGGCAGCCAGCATGGAATGGTGGAGAGGCAGGCAGGCCGAGACGTGTGTGGCTGGGCCTCAGCTGATAGGTCAAGCGGCTCCACCTTCCCTGACAGTCGCTGCCTGGGTCCTGCGGCCGCTGTGACCCTGACAGTGGTTCCTGAGGTTTCCTGCTGCCGGCCTCCCTAGGCCACAGTTCTTCCTGAGGGGTGTTTCTCTTCCGCTTTCTCAGCCTCCGAGCTGACGACGTGGAGAACTTTGAAGGTCAGGGGCACGAGCGGGTACTCTGCCAAGGCCAGACACAAAGAAAGTGTCCCCACAGACGTGTGCACAGGAAGGAAGGAGTCAGGGAGCCCACGGTGAGGGCAGCGGCGGGGGGGCAGGCGAGGGGACGTCAGGCGGTCCTGTCTCGAGTGTGCGGCCTCTTGTTGCCTGGGCACCTTGGCACAGAACTGGCTGCAAGTTTGTGAGCCCCTCCCCATGCATGTCCCTGCGCGAAACGCCCCGTGGCTGCCTGGAATGTTCTCTGCATCCAAAACCACTGAACCCAGCAGTATCCAGCAGCTGCCCACGTGGGCTGCTCTGAGGGCTGGGTGAGAGGACTAGACCGAGGCCCAGCTCTGTGACCCCCAGCTCCTCCTCTGAAAGAGAGAGGGAGACCCTCCATTACAGGGTCCCGGAGAGACCTCAGCGAGGTCACGGGTGACCTGCAGTCGCACTGGGAACGTGAACGCAGATCGTCCCAGTCACACCAAGAGTGGCTGATGGTAGTGACGACAATGGAAGGAGAGAGGCTGGAGGCGGCGACCAAGGCAGCCGGTGCAGCCTCATCCCCACCCGGCCTCCCTCCCCCACCTGGTGGTCTCCCCCATCCTCCACTGGCCGCCAGATGCATCTTCCCGAAGCCTGGCTCTGATCACATCTCTCTCTTGCTTGGAAGGCTCCTCACTGCCTCAGGGATAAGGGGGCCCTTTGGAGCCCTTTTTTAAAAAATTAATTAATTTATTTGGCTGTGCCGGGCCTTAGTTGCAGCATGCGGGATCTTTAGTTGAGGCATGTGGGACTTGGTTCGCTGACCAGGGATTGAACCCCGGCCCCCTGCATTGGGAGCGTGGAGTCTTAGCACTGGACCACCAGGGGCGTCCCCTTTTTGAGCCTTTGACCTAGGACTTCCCCTCCCAGAGTCTACACTGCTGCTTCGAGAGGGAATTACTTGCTGCTGGTGTGGCAGCTAGACCAGAAAGTCAGGGAGGAGGCGTAGGGTGGGGATGGGGGGCTTCGGGGAGGACATCAAGGCTTTGCAGCAAAGACTGCAAACACCCTAAGCGCCCTAAGTGCTCTTTACAGACTAATCTGCTGAGAACCCAACGAGGCAGGGACAGGAATCGCCCCCTTTTTCAGAAGAGCAAACTGAGGCTCGGTGAAGCAAAGTAACGGCTGGTAAAGGCAGGGCCTGCTTCCGAGCCTAGGCACCCTGGCCCACCACTGTGCCACCTTCCCTCAAAGCAGCAGGGGCCTCCTCTTAACCCAGGCTGGTGTCTTCTTCCCAGGAAGAAAGAGTAACTCCGTAAGGAGTACCAACCCCAGCTACTTCTGCATGCCAAGCACTTTCCACGTGGCCCCTCGCTTATCTGCACACGGCCTTGAGCTCCCCCCACTGTGCAGATGAGGGAATTGAGGCTCAGAGTGGGTGAGAGGCTGTCCAGGGGCGCACAGGGAGTTGGAGGAGCTAGGGCTTCGTCTAAGCTTGTGTGGCCAGCAGAGGTCTGAGCATCGACCTCGAGCACAGCCTGCAAGGCTGACATGTCCTGTTTGGTGTGTGGACCGAGGAGGCCTGGAAGAGGCAGACTGATGACACTCCTGTCGCTGTGGCCACCCTCCCACCTTGTGGTTCTCAAAGTGTGGTCCCCGGACCCGACCAGCGGCATAACCCCTGGCAACTTGTTACAAATGCACCCCAGACCCACAGGGGCAGGGGCCTCCGTGCCACGCTGCTGCACGCTGAAGCCTGGGGACCATCGGTGGCTGTTTTCCCTCCAGGGCCTCTGCTCTGGGCTGTGGTGGGCGCTCACCTCCCTTCTACTCCCCTCAGTCCCCCAGGGCTGAGTGAGAAGGGGAGGGAGGGAGACTGCTGGGCCAGCCCCCGCTTCACCTGATTGAGCCCAAGGGATGATTCACCTGTCAGCAAATTATCCCTCATCTGCTGCAAGGGTATAAGGGTCCCCACCTCCCAAGGCTGTGAGGATTAAGCGAGAGAATGCGCAGGGTGGGCACCGAGGGCACTTCACAGCTCACGTCTCCATCACCATTAGAACTGCCGATCTTACCATAGATCTAACCCCACCATTCCACCACCCCGTACCCGCTCCCACACCTCCCCCGGGTGCCGCCCGCAGAGCTCAGAGGATAATCTCCCTAAATCGGCCTCCAAGACCCAGGGCTCCGGGCCCCCACTGACTCTCCAGGGTCAGGGAGTCTGGAGGCCTGGCCTCTGCCCACAGGGCCTGCCGCCTGGGTCGCCCCTCCCAGCAGAGCTTCCCGCCTTTCCCCACCCTCCCACCCAACTAGGGAGCGGCGCAGAGCGCCCGGCCCTGGGGCGCGGGGTTTGGGGGCCTGGGCTCCCACTGGCGAGGTGCGCCTGGAACGGCGGATGTCGCGCTGCGCGCTTGGGGGCTTGGGGAACGGATGCGGGAGAAAATGGTGGCCGCGCGGCTGAAGGACCTGCCGGAGGTAGGGGTGGGGAGGGAGCGGAGAAGACCGGGGCTGGGGGGCCGGGCAGAGTGGCGGGCGTGGGCTGTCCAGGCCTGGGCTGGCGATCTCCCGGCGGCTCCCGGGCGCAGAAGCCGGGCGGGACCGGGGTGCCAGGCCCCACCGCTCAGCCCTGACGCGCGGGGTCACCGTTCGCCGGGCCTCCAGGCTGGGAACCCCGCCCCGCCCCACCCGCCGCCCACCTAGAGCCTGCTCAGGTGGGGCCTTGCCTCCGCCGGCCGTCAGGGCTTTGCCCCCAGGCGCGCAGGAAAGTCACGCGGGGGCTTTTCGAGCCCAGCTCCCGAGAATCGGTTAAACGCGAGGGTGCCGGGGAGCGGGTAGTTTCTGCGCCGTCCAAGGGCCTAACATCCATCCCGTCCGTCTGGCAGGGACTCGACGCCCCTGGGGCGGGGAGAGGGAGGACTCCGGGGCGCCCCCTGGAGGGCAGGAGGGGCCGGGAAGACTCGAGTCCCAGCTTCACTTCTGCGTTGGGAGCCCTGGGGCAAGCCGCTTCCCTCTCGGAGCCTCAGTATCTGAGCCCGTATCCGGGAACAGAAGTTAACCGCCCTTGATTCCAGGGCTGCTGTGAGGTCTGGAGGACCCACGGGGTTGGCCGGGCCACAGCTGGGGTGTGGCTGGACAGTGTTAAATGGAGGTGCGGTGAGAGGTCTGCCTCCCGACCCCTTCGCGCCCAGTACCCCGAAAACGACAGCCCAGCCCAGTGGTTTGTAGCAGGTCTCACGTGCCCACCCAAACCCGAGCCCCACCTCTCAGCTCTGTGACCCTGGGCAGTTTCCTCAGCCTCTCTGTGCCCGGTGTCCTCCTCTTTAGAATGAGATAATAATATACCATCCTCACAAGGTTTCCAAGATTAAGTGAGCTTGGCAAAGCACCAGACAGTGCCTTGTACACAGGAAGTGCAATGCAGGCTCAGCTAGAATACTGGTGTACTTCCAGAACATTTCAATGCCATACAAACATATATACGTATAAAAGGGCACATATTTTAAACTTCATGTTTATTACACAAAGGGGCTCAGGACAGGCATTGCTAATTTACCAGTGCGTCTTGGAGAACAATCTGTCCCCACCTCTGTGAACAGGAACTTCAGCTTAGTGGGGTGGCCACGTGGGGCAAGACCTGGGGTGTCTCCGAGGCTGGCCAGCTGGGTTCTGCCCTCTGCTCCTGGCACTGGGCGAGTCCTCGGGGGCTTTAGAGATTAAAACTCAGGACCGTGAGGGACGTCACTGGTGGCGCAGTGGTTAAGAATCCGCCTGCCAATGCAGGGGACACGGGTTCGAGCCCTGATCCGGGAAGATCCCACGTGCCGCGGAGCAACTAAGCCCGTGCGCCACAACTGCTGAGCCCACACGCCACAACTACTGAAGCCTGTGCACTTAGAGCCGGTGCTCCGCAACAAGAGAAGCCACCGCAATGAGAAGCCAGCGCACTGCAACGAAGAGTAGCCCCTGCTCACCACAACTAGAGAAAGCCCACGCGCAGCAACAAAGACCCAACGCAGCCAATCGATCAAAAACAGAAAAAAACAAAAAACTCAGGACCATGAGCCCTGCCCAGCCCCAGTCTCTCCCTGCGCACATCGGGCAGGGCTGGGGTGAGGCACAGGGAAGGGCAAGCGACAACACTGTCCCCTATGGTAGGCAGAATGACCGAGTGGCCTCTGCGGCCGTGGCCTTGGACAGCTCCCTTCCTCCCCTGCTGCCTCCGTCAGCTCTGCGGTGGCACCGGCGCTGGATTCCAGCAGTAGCCCCACGGTCACTTGCCCGCCGCGCTCTCCCTACACCTGGGCTGCCTCTCTCGCTTCCATCCCCACCTGTCCCAGGTCACCTGTCCTCCAGGCCGGGCCCGGCGGAGACAGATTCCCGCCCCCCCGCCCCCCGCTTCCCTTCTCCGCCCGAGCTGAGTTCCCTGCGCGGGGTGGGGGGGGGGGTTGGGGGGGTTGGGGGGGCGAGCGAGCGCCTCGCGCCTCGCGCCTCTGAAATGGGGAGCAAGCCCCTTCCTCCCCCAGAGGGCAGGGTGCCCGCGCCGCGCGGGGCGCCTGGCGCTGGTTCCCGTCCGGTTCCGCCTCCCATTCGCGGGCGAGCCCGCTCTCTCCGGGCCCCAGGTTCTCCGGCTGTGCCTGGGGTAGATGCTGCAGGCGGTGGCGCTGAGCGAGGAAGGAAGGTCAACTGGATTCCCCTTCTCTGGCTCCTGCAACCGGAATCCCCGCCCGAGGGAGGGCCGGAGACCCGGAGAAACAGAGACCGAGAGGCAGGCTCCGGGCCGCCCACGTCCGAGGGGAGAGCGGGTGCCGGGCCGCGAGCGGCGCTTCCTCCACCGCCCGCTCCTACCGTCGGAGGCGGGGCGAGGCTCCCAGGCCAACCGCCCTCAATCTGCCTTTCCTGGGTCGGGGGTCGCGGGAGCGAGGAGTGGGGCGGAGGGCCTGGGCGACCCCGGGCTCCCCGCCCGCGCAGGGTCGCCTCGTGGCCAGCGGGCGCTGGAGGAAGGCGAGCGGACGGACGTCGCCAGGACTGGGAGGGGGCGCTCGAGAGAAGCAGTGAACGCCCAGCCCCGACCCCTGGAGCCTCCGGGCCGTCGGCCCGCCCACCCCAGCTGACGCCCTGTCTCAGGACCCCAATCCACCCGGTCCCCCTGTCAGGCTCAGCGCAGCGGCAGTGCAGGTCAAGGAGGGCGGTTCGGGTCCGAGGGCAGGCCCAGGTCCCTCTCCGCTCCCCACTCCGGCCTCACCCGGAGGACAGATTCCCCCTGCCTCCGGGATCTGTCCCCGCACTTGTCCCGGCGCGGCGCTCAGCGTAGGCGGAGCACATCACAGGTCTCAAGGGCTGATGGCAAGGCCGGCGGCTCTTGGGGTCCTATAGACGCTGGGAAGGGCGCCGTGCACCTGTGCTCTGCACACCTGCTCGCCCGTGCTTTCTGGGTGCGATTCTCTTATGGCATTTTTAAAACTCTGAAATCTAATTATTTACATTAGAGAGAAATGTCCAGAAACTTTGTGCAGTCAACCAATCTTTAGGGGCTGGGGATTTAGTGTTGGAGCAAAGGTTGAAAATCCCTGCCTCAGGGCCTTCGTTCTAGCGGGGTAGGGGTGGGATGTTTTCTCCAGCCGGACCTCCCTCTTCCCTCGCTGTCAATCCACCCCCTGGGCCCGTCCACTCCTCCACTGGGGTCATTTACTTAGGACCCTCCGCCCAGCAGCCCACCAAGGGCAGAGGGACTCCGTTCTGGACCTGCCTCTCACAGAGGATCAGCACGCGAGGACAAAGTATAGGACAAAGGTGCTCACATTCAAATTAACACCTGAATTTCCCTTTGCTCTGCTGTGGCCCTCGCGGGAGTCTGGGATGTTTTACTCTAGAATGGCCACAAGATGGCGCCAAGAGCAAACCTTCCTGGCCCAGAGCCAGGATTCCACCCACTCTGAGTACCCCCAGCCGGGCGCTGCCCTCACCTCCATTCAAGCTTTGGAGGGTGCGTGTAGGTGAGGGGGCTGGGAAGGGGATAACTCCAGCCTCACCGGGGCCAGGGAACATCAGAGATAGTTGGTTCTTACTCTTCATTTGGTACTCCATTCTCTTACTGCATTGGCGGGAACACCAAAGCCCAGAGAGGGGCAGGGCTTCCCAACGGCACACAGCAAAGGCTGGGAGCGGCCGGGACACACAGCTCCTGCCTCCAGTTCTGCCTGTCTCCTGTGGAGAAGGGCCCATGGTGGAGGGCAGAAGGGGGGAGGAAAAGCAGAATCGGAGGCTGGAGGCAAAGATGGGCCCCAAGACTGGACTCTGTGGGCTCAGATACAGGCCTCCAGGCCTGTCCTTAAAGATACTCCCCGTCCCAAGCCGCCGCCGCACCATCAGAGCTTTAAGCCTCAAGGGCCTTGAGCACTTCCTGAGAGCCCTATTAGGAGTGAGCGAACCCCAGGAGCCGTGAGGCCCTTGTCAGCTAACATCTTGGGTGAAAGGCAACACCTTGGGTGACAGCTATCACCCTCATTAACAAGTAGGGAGAGAAAATCCTGCGCAAGTGGAAAGGAGGTGGGATGGCCTCTGGGGGGATGGGGTGGTGGGAGGGGAGTGTGCCCACACACGCTTTCCTGACACAAGGGTGCCTGGGTGTTGAGAGGGTGTGGTTGCAGCCACAGTGACCACCGCAGCTTTGCCCCTGTCCTTCTGGTCCAGGTACTGTCCAATGAAGAAGTGTATGTATATTGGGGGAGGGGTCCCTTCTCAGGACTTAGCTGAATGGGGTACTTGCCTGCCTAAACACTGCCCCGCAGAGCTCCCCGTTGTCACCAGGAACCCATCATCAGGGACCAGTCTCTTAGCCGGGTACTCCCAGCCTTGCCTCATATCTGCCAACCTCTTTTCCCATTCTCACCTCTTTTCTCACCCACATCATCAAGTCTCCCACGCTGCAGCCACCTTGCCCATATCAGGCCTCTGCTGATCCTGACGTGATGCCGCCTTCCAGTTCATCCTCCTTGGAAACTTGTGCGAAGAGCTACAGCCATTCCATGGCCAGAAGATGGAGGCACCAAGATTTGGACGCAGTATGCATTTTGACACTGACACTTCTCTGTCTGGCCTGATTCCCCTTTTTTTAAAAAATTTTAATTGTACTGAAGTATAGTTGATTTACAATGTTTTGTTAATTTCTTCTGTACAGCAAAGTGACCCAGATATACACATATATATAAATTCTTTTTCGTATTCTTTTCCACCATGGTCTGTCACAGAATATTGAATATATAATAGTTCCCTGTGCTCTACAGTAGGACCTTGTCGTCTATACATACTAGTTTGCCTCTGCTAATCCCAAACTCTCATTCCTCCCTCCCCAGCTCCTTGGCAGCCACAAGTCTGTTCTCTATACCTGTGAGTCTATTTTTGTTTTGTAGATATGTTGATTTGTATTGTATTTTAGCTTCCAAATATAAGTGATATCATATGGTGTTTGTCTTTCTCTGTCTGACTTACTTCACTTAGTATGATAATCTCTAGGTCCATCCATGTTGCTACAAAGGGCATTATTTCATTCTTTTTAATGGCTGAGTACTATTCCATTCTTTTTAATGGCTGAGTACTATGTACCACATCTTCTTTATCCATACATCTGTCAATGGACATTTAGGTTCTTTCCATGTCTTTTTTTTTTTTCAATGTATTTTTAATTTTTATTTATTTATTATTTTTGGCTGCGTTGGGTCTTTGTTGCTGCGTGAGGGCTTTCTCTAGTTGCAGTGAGCGGGGGCTACTCTTCGTTGTGGTGTGTAGGCTTCTCATTACAGTGGCTTCTCTTGTTGCGGAGCACGGGCTCTAGGCATGCCGGCTTCAGTAGTTGTGGCTCGCGGGTTGTAGAGCACAAGCTCAGTAGTTGTGACGCACGGGCTTAGTTGCTCCGCGGCATGTGGGATCTTCCCGGACCAGGGCACGAACCTATGTCCCCTGCATTGGCAGGCGGATTCTTAAAAGGGAAACCCTGTTTCCATGTCTTGGCTATTGTGATGTTTCCCTTTTTTGAACCATCAGACTGTGAATTCATCAGACTGTGAATACAGATGAGATCTTATTCATTTCGATGATCCCAGAACCCAGCGCTAGCACTGAGTAATAAGTGTTTACTATTTATGTTTAATATTAAGATTTATTAATAAATAAATGCTTAGTTTATGAACAAATGGGCAGAAGAATGGTGAGAAGATGGGTGGATGGGTGAATGATGGAGATGGGTGGTGGAAAAAGAGAAGTGAGAATGATTTACTTCTGTTTATGTGTATGGATAACATAAGAATATAGGAATAGATGAATTCATCTCAGAATGATGGATGGGTAAGTTACTAAGTGGGCAGGTGGTTGGTGGGGAATGAATGACTGCATGGGAGGTGAATTAATGGATGAGTGATGGATGCAATGGCAGAATGTGTGTGTGGTTGGGTGGATGGTGTATAGATAATGGTTGGATAAGTACTGGAAGGATGGTAGATGGTGGTGCTAGATGGTATATGGTAGGAAGATGGTGGATGCACCTACATAATGGTAGTTAAGTGGTGATGAATAGATAAATAGACTGTAGGTTGATAGATGGAGGGTGGGTGAATGTGGACACTAAATTGGCGGATTGATGGATACTGAAATATCCATAGATAGTGGATGCATTGCAGGTGACAGGTGGCGGGTGGCGGATGCTTGTTGGGTGAATGAATCATGGGAGTATGGATGGATGGTGGGTGAATAGTAAGTGGATGCTTGTGAAGGATCTAGCTGTGGAGAATGGATGGCAAGATGGTAGATCAATGTGAATGGATATATGATTGATGGATGGATCATCAATGGTGAACAAGTCAATGGTGGCTGGAAGGTGCATGAATGGCAAATAAATGGATGGTTGCTAGGTCAATAGATAAGGGTTTGTGTACTGTGGACGTGTAGGTGAAAGGTGGATGGTGGACAGATAATGAATGGGTGGATTCTGGATAGATAGATGACGATTAGGTGATGCATGGATGATGGCTAAATGATAAATGGCTACATCTTGGAATATAGATGCATGAAAGGTGAATGGTGGATGGGAAGATGGTGGAGAGATGGTAGATGGATGGTAGGTGGTCAGTGTACTGTAAATGCAAGGTTTAATGTATAGATAGAGGAAGATGGGTAGATGGCAAATGGAGAGTGAATGGATCATAAATGAATATGGATGTTGAATGAATAGTGAATAGTGGATGGGGGATGATGCACAGATAATGACTGGCTGGATGGTGAATGGATTGTAATGGTGGAGGAGTTATGGTGGATGAATGCTTACTGCTGTCTCTCTACTCTACCCCCGGCACCTAAAGTAATGCTTGGTACATAGAGGGCACTCAGTAAGTTTTTCTAGAATGGATGAATATGGATGGGTGGTAGATGACACTTGAATGGGTTTCGGATGAATAATGAATTATGGATGATGAATGGACGATAGAGGGTATTGTGAGATGGGCAATGAATGGATAGATATGTGTGAATAGGGATAAGAGGTGGGTGAACGGTAGATGGCTAGTGGGTGGGGGATGGTAGATTATGGTTCATAGAAATACGAATGGATTAGGGAGGGGCATGACTGGTGACTGAATTGTGAACGGGTGAGTTGTGGCTGGCTGGCTGGAGGCTAATGGTTGGGTGGTGAATAAATTCAGATAAATAGACAGTAGATGGTAGATTGATGATTCACAGCCAGATATGTGGTGAATGGTGGATAGATAGTTGTTAAATATTGATGGGAAGCTGTTACATAGTGAGTGATGGATATGCAGGTGGTGGATGGATGGATGGTGAATTAAGGTTGGACTGAAGGGTGGGTATTTTCATGGCGTACTGATGCTTGGTAAATGGCGGGTGTGGTGGGGAATGGATGGATGCATGGTGGTTGGATGGTGGCTGAATGGTGGGTAGTGAATGGATGGTAATTGGATGGTGGAAGTTAGGTGGTGGATTGTGGATGGGACAGACGTTGGTTTATTGATGGAGGGTAATGGATGGTAGATGGTCGATGTTGGGTGGTGGTTGAATGGTGATTGGATGGTAGAAGAGACATGAATAGATGACGCATGGTAGATGACGGTGGTTGGATAAGTGGATGCTGAATGGTGATGGATTGTGGTTGTTGGATGGACGTTGGACGTTGGATAAATGATGGTGGATGTTAGGTGCCGGATGGTGGAAGGGTGGGGAATTATGTGGATCAGAGGTTAGGCATCTTGGCCTCAGGTGTCAGGCCTATCCACCAGGCTGAATGAGACTGATTGTCCCAAGGCTGTTTTGTTCCTTTTGGGGAATGGCATCAGGGGTGAAGAGGGGACTGGTGCAGTGACACGCCCCCCCCATGCACATATTGGCCCTCACACTTGAGTGTAGTCCTCTTCACTCCCCCTTCCAATTGGAGGGCGTCCTCTATGTATCTGGCCTCCCCAAATTCTGCCCCCTGAATTCCTGCACCTCAAACTTGAGGCTGGGCGCCTCAAGTGACCAGGATCAGGTTCTGGGGGATGCGGTCTTGTCAAAGGGAAGTTGAGGCCGGGGTGCTACCTGGGAGCTGGAGCTGGGAAGGGCGGTGGCCGGTAGCCGAGGGGCGTGAGTGTGAATGAAGGGCCGGGCAAGGGACAGCCCGTGGGCGGAGAGCGCGGGGGACGAAGGGAGGGAGCGAGCCACGGAGGGCGAGCGGGGCGAGCAGCTCCAAGCCCGGCGTGGCAGCCCCGGCGCGTGCATCCAGCGCGGGCGGGTGAGTGTGAGTGGGGCACAAGGGGCGCCCCTCCTCACCCTTGACCCGGCCGGGGCCCCGCGGGGCGCCCGGGCGGCCAGGCGCGGCGTGGGTGGGAGAGGAGGAAGGGGCGAGTGGGGGGGTTGAGTCGGAGCTCCCTTGAGAAGGGGAGGGTGTGGGGACCACAGTCAGCCCTTGGCTGCTGGACGCTGCGCTTTGGGCGAGAACAGTATATGTGGGGGCTGTGCGCGGCCATACCTGGCCCTACACACCTGGCAGCTGAGGGAGGTGTGGGTGGCGGAGCCTTAGATGTGCGGATGCCCCACTGGCACTGGCCCCTGGCGCCGGGCTGCGGGGTGGCAGCCCTCAGGCATTTGCTGGCTGCCTGCTTGCCCCCTTGGCTCTATCACCTGTCTCTACCACCCCTCCTCTCTCCTTCTCCATCCGCATAATCTCTCTGGGGCAGTTTCTGTCTTCTCTCTGTATCGCTCTTTCTCCAGTCCTATCAGCTCTGCGTTGTCTCTGTGGCCAGTGGGTTTTTCCTGCCTGTCCCTCTGGCTCTTTCTCGCATCTGTCTGAATCTCTGAGTCCACTTTCCTGGTCTCTGTCCTGGCTCCCCGGGCTCTACTTGAGGTTCTGGGGTCCTGGGATGGGATCCCCTATGAAGGGCTCCTCTGGAGGGACTGACCTGGGAGCATCAGCCTGGGGGGAGGGGCTTTCACAAGCTCTGGGATTGGGTGGAGGCTCAGGTGGGTATGCCCTGGGATGCCCACTGCAGTGTGTGGTCCCCTCGCAGCCTTCCCTGGGTCCCAGTGGGACTTCAGCTGACCTAAGCTGGGTGCTGGGTGAAAGAAACCTCATTTCCCAGAAAGGCAGCCATCCTGTTTTGCTGGGTGGGCACAGGATCCCCTCCCCACAAGCAGCAGGGCATCACAAGCATTCCAGCCTGCCGGTCAGTGCCCTCCCTGCTAGCACTCCTGCCCCTTGCACGTGGCCGCTGCTGTCCCCCGAGCCAGCGCCCAACGAGGTGTCTGCCTGCCAGAGCCCGCCCCCATTTCTGCCTCTGGCCTAGTGCAGGTGGAGAGTTTGAGGCCGGTGCCCACGAGTCCTGGCAGGACCTCTCTTCCCAGAGCCCCTGCTGTGTGGTCTCTGGTGGGGCTCCCTTGCCCCTGCGCCTGGCTTGAGTGGGCGTGGCCACACGCAGGCAGGAGGTCAGTTTCCCTTCGCCTTGGGTGTGCAGGGTGTCTGTTCTCAGGGAGGACTGAGCACTCCTGCCACTGCCCCGCTGCAGCCTGGGCACACCGTGTGGGACCTGTCCCTCAGCGCCCCCCTGAGGGTGGGCTCAGGCAGGGAGCAGCAGTGAGAGAGGTCCAGCCTGGGCTGTGGGTGCTGGGCCTGGGGTGGGGCGGGTGTGGGCTGGAGTCGTCTGAAGCTTCCGGGAGGAGGGTGGGATCGAGCATCTGGCCCACAGCAGACACCCCATTTCTGCTCCTTGTCTCCGAGCAGCCCAACAGTGGCAGCAGCATGAGTGCCCCCCAGCCCACCGTGCCAGAGCTGAACCCAGCTGAGGAGGCTGGAGGCCTGGCAGGAAAGGTATGCAGTTGGGACCCTGCGGTCTGCCACCCTGGAACCCTGGCCTGCGACTCAGCACATGCCTCAGTTTACCCATCTGGGTGGAGGTTCTCCTCTACGGGGGTCTGATCTGCAAAGCAGACCTTGTGCCCAAGACAGTCTGCTCTCTGCTGGGTGAGGCCATGCCAGGGTCCCCTGCCCTCAGTGCTACTTTTCCGGGTGGTACTGATGGAGCTGAAAAGTGAGGTCCCTGCCTAAGGGGTGCCGTCCTGATATCCTGAGTGCTGGAGTTGGGCTCTTCTCATTGTTGGGGGCAGTGGGACCAGAGTGGGGGGACCAGCCCAGAGCTGCACGAGGGCCAGTCTGGAGCCTGGGCTTGCCCTCCTGGCGAGGCAGACGGGGAGGGTGGACACCAAACTCCACGGGCCTGGATCACCTTCCCCCACTGTCTGGGCAGAGGAGCACCCCCGGGCGGGGACCAGCAGGGCTCCCTGGAGGAGGGTAGGAAGGAGAATGGCAGGGTGGGATGGGGGGAGAGGGATTCCCAGAAGGAGCCCCTGGACTGGCAAGGCCAGCAGGAGGTCCAGTCATTGGGCCATGCTGGGGTCCCTGCTCTGTTGTCACTCCGATTCCGCAGATGTCCCAGGCTAGTGACACCTGTTTTCACACTTAAGGGTCACCTGTGGTACTTTGTTAAAATGCTGTTTCCTGGGCCCCCACCCAGAGAGTGCATTTAAACACATGTTCAGATGGTTCTGCTGGGGGACTCAGGGCCATTTAACAAAGTCCTGCCGGCTGTGCGCCTGCCCTTCCTCGATGCACCTTTGGGGGAAGGCAGACACGCACCAAGCAGTCCTCTTTCTGGGTGAAAGAAGGGGGGTGGGGAGCTCCAGGAAGGGGACCAGCCGAGGCAAAGGCACGGAGGGAAGTCAGGGCTGCTGTGGCGCCGGGCCGGAGGCCTGTGCTGCGGCACTGGTGGTTGGGGCCTCTACCTTGGAAGGCCTTGAATGGGAGGCGGAGATGCTGAAGGCACCAGGAGAGCTTGGGGAGGCGGCCCCCCCGCAGGGCTCCTGTGGGCACTGAACAATGAGCCCGGGGCAAGTCACTCAGGTTGCCATGGCAACAGCTTCCCAGCTCCTCCGAGCTGGGGAGGGGGCCAAGGGCCCAGTAGGAAAGACCCCCAGGAAGGGGCTTTGCAGGATACCGGAGACAGCTGGGGATGCACAAAAGCCCTGAGCTCGCTCACCATGTGACCTTGGCCTTCTGGTCTCAGGCTGCTGTTTGTTAAATGGGCCTAAGGGCTGAGCCCAGGTGGGTCCTGTGTTGCCCCAGGGAGAGCCCGCAATCCCAGGTGCTGAGTGCCCCAGCTCCAGCGGTGGGATGGGGGAGGGGCCGGGACCCTCTGGAGGATGTGCATGTATGCGCGTGTGCTCTCCTGGCCCTGGGGACTGGGACAGTGCAGGACAGGCATGGCAGGGAGTGGGGAGCCCAGGCCTGGCGTTGCCTTGACCCCCACCCACCCTCCCTGCAGGCCATGGTGGGTGCCCGGGAGAAGGGCCCTCGGGTGGGCCAGCGGCTGCCCTCAATCATGGTGGAGCCCGGCGAGGGGGGTGCCGTGGCGAGCGGGGAGCTGCGTTGGCCTCCGGAGGGCGCCCAGAGGGGGTCCGCCCAGAGCCAGGCTGCTGCTGCTGAGTGAGGGGCTGCCTGTAGGGGTCCCGAGAGGAGTCAGGAGCCGGGTCCCCCACCCTCCAGCCTGCTTGCACCCATTCACCTGCCTGCCCTGTGAGCTTCTGCTCGGCGCTTAGGCGCTGCCTGGCCTGCCCCTCTCCCTGTCACCGTCCCCCTCCCATCGGCACACGAAGTCCCCTCATCCGCTGTTGTGGCCCCTGGCCTGGCACACAGGTATGGGTCTGTTCTCACCCTTCGCCACCCGGTCCCGCCCCCTCTCCCCTCGCCCTCACGATTCATTACCTTTGGGACAGGCGTGCATTGCCCACCAGAGCCTGCGCGGGGTACGGGTGTGGGTGCGAGGCCGGGGAGATGGGCCAGCCTGGTGGGAGGTGCCTGTCTTGGCGTGGGCGCCCTGGTTAAAGGCCGAGGGGCTGCCAGAGCCAGCGGAGCTTCTGGGAGGGGGATGCGGGCAGGAGAGGGGTCAGCCAGGAGCCAGCCCTGCAGCACGGGAGAAACAGCGGGCTGGGCAGTGAGGGCCTCTGTGGAGGATGCATGAGGGGTGCGTTGTGCCCTGGCTAGCTTTGTCCCCTGGAGACCCCTGGGGAGTCTGTCCCAGGGAATTCAGCCTCAGCTGGGGCTGCTTGACCCCCCACCCGCCGGTTGCTCCTCCCCAGAGGCCAGCTCCCCGCCCCCGCTGCAGCCCTCCCTGGCCCGCAGGCCCCTTGCAGCCGGGGCCCAGAAGAAGCCTGTCCGTGCCGTGCCGCCCACCTCTCCCCAGACTCCCCTCAGCCTCTGCCAGGTCTGTCCAGGGTCCGCCCCTCGGGTAACCAGTGACACGTGGGCTCTGGGGAGGTCCCCGGGCCTCCTCCCAACCTCTGGTGGCCATGCTCTGGGGCGGGGGCTCCCAGAGCCTGGCCTCATCCGCCCTCTCTCACCGAGGACCACGCACCCAGCACCTCCTCTCCTTCGCCCGTGGGAAACTTGGGGCCTGCCCCACCCTCGCACGTTTCCTTGCAGACCTGTCAGAAATGCATCACCCACCAACACGGAGGCCCTTGTGTTTCTGCAGCCTCCCTCACCGCGTCTGCTGGGAGCACCAGGGAAGGTTCCAGATGGCACTGGCAGCAAGCGTGCCAGCTCTGAGGACCAGTCCCCCTGCACCCAGTGATGGGGCAAGGACATGGCCAGATTCCGCTGTCCCTGGGCTCTGACAGCTGAGAGGGCCTCAGCCCCAGAGCGGCTGGGGATGCTTAGAGCGGCCTGGGCCTGCCCGGGCGCCCAGTAGGCAGAGCTGAGCTACCACCTCCGGCCTCACCAGCTCCGCCAGCACTGCAAGCCCCTGCCCTCTCCTGTCCACAGCCCAGGGTCCGGATCACACCCCTCCTTGTTCTCTGGTTGGAAGCAGAAATAAAGACTCTTCCTGGTGGTCAGGGGGTGCACCTGGTGGGGATTCGAGGAGCTAAGGACAATTTTGGTTCTGCCAGTGGCATTCCAGGCAAGGGCCTCTGTTCAGAGCCCATGCTGACCAGACCAGAGTGCCCAGTGAGTGACCACTGGGTGTTCCACACTGGGGGTGAGGGTGGTTGACGGGACTGTCGTGTTTGCTGCTCTGGCACCCTGCCTAGGGCCCTCTGCTCTGCTCGGCCTCAGCTGAGGCTGTCCAAGGCAAGACCAGCTTCCTCTAGGTGGCCTCCCCCCCTCCTTGGGACCTCCAGCCCTGGCTGGACCCCGAGGCAGGACTTCTCCTGTCACCCCCTACCCACTCTGGGTGCAGTAGGGCACAGGAATGGTACATGGGTGGGGCACACCTATTCCAGCTTGAATCTTATTAAGTCCTTGCGTAATCCCATCGTATGGATGAGGAAGCTGAGGTGCGAAGTGAGGAGCCCAAGGCTAGTGCTGGCCCCGGCTATGACGGGATCCCTGAAGTTGGGAAGCCACTGATCCAGCCAGAGTGTCCATGTGGGAGATTGGGTAGCACCTCCTCCTGGGCCACGCGAGGGCCCTATCCCTCCATGGGGTACAGCGACATCGTTTCTTGGTTCTGCTGGCCGGTTGGGGTGGGCCTGGGGCGCAGAAACCTGATCACTGCCTGGACCCACTCCCCAGCTGTGCCACCCTCCCTCCCATCATCCCAACCTGGCCCCCTGCTCTCAGCCAGGCTGACCCAGGCCTGAGGAAGCTCAGGGCCTGGCAAGGGGGAGCCCTGCATAGATGTTAGCTCAACAAATCCACAGGCCCAGGTGGGTGGTAGCGTGAGGTCTTGGTGAACCTGGAGGAGGAGGTGGGAGACACAGGCCCCTCTGTTCTTTCCTGGAGGCCTTGCTAACCTCCAGGATGAATAAGGCACTTTCTCCTACCCGCCTTCTTTCTAAAAATAGCCCACCCCCCAAATGCAGGAGAGGTGGGAGGCGAGGTGCAGAAGTTTGCCTGGCAGCCTGCTTTAATTTTAAACCTGCGGCCAGTACACAGGCCCAGGATGGCTCCTCTTAGGAGGGGGTTGGGCTGTCCTTCAAGGTCCCGCCCCTCTTCCTCCACAGACCCTTCCTGTCGGCTCCACAAGGGGGCAGGGGGCAGACACTTCACAGGAAGCCTTGCCAGGACTTGCTGACACATGGGACTGGGTCGAGGGCCTGAGCAAGCAGGAGTCATTTCCGGGTTCCTGGTGTGGAATGCTGGGGAGGGGCGGGACGATGGTGCCATTTACTGAGATTTCATCTTCGCCCCTCCCGGGCAGAGTGTTGCAGCCATTTAAACGCGACTTTCTCAAGGTCCCACAGCTGACAAAGAGCCGGGCTGGGTCAGGATCCCAGGTGCGCCCGAGACCTAAGCCCTAGCGGTACCCACAACGCCACTCTGGAGCTCACCGCCTAACAGGGCAGCTCTTGGGTGGAGGCGACCCGTAACTGGAGGTCCCGGGTCCCCGTCGTGCTCCGTGAGCTGGGGAATAAGGGGGTGTCAGGCCCGGGGAGGCAGCCCAGTGGGGGCGATCTTCACCCTGTGGGTCTGCTGTCCCGCACAGCGCAGGGCCTCGGCCCTTAAAGACCAGCAGGCTGAGACCACGCACACAGCGACTGACCCGCGAGCTTGCGCGTAACTGTAGGGGGCGGTGCCAGAGATATATGCTCCGCCCCTCCTCCTGCGGCCCCGCCCCCAGCGCGCAGGAGCTGGCCAACCTAAACTTTGCAACATCGGCCTCGGAGAGATTGAGGCTCAGAGACAGACACTGACCCCTGCCCAGGCCCACAGCCGGTTAGGGGCAGAGGCTGGAGCCTTGGTGTCGTGTTCCCAGGCCGGTCTCTGCCCTGGACCCGGCGGCAGTGTAAGTGGAATTTGCCACTTTGGGCCTCTACATTCAGCGTGCAGTAGCCTGGCTCCCCAGGAACCCCTAGGACAGGCAAGCATCTGGTGGTGTGGTCCTTCTCCCTCCCTTCCTGCCCTGGGTGCCAGGTCCTCTGCTGAGGTGAGCCCACTGGATCCCAACAACAACCCCATTTTATGGAGGAATAACCTGAGGCTGAATGAGAAATGCCTCTCCCAGGGCTGTGCGGCCCAACATGGGGCAGAGGAATTGCTCTCTTCTTGGGGTTCCCAGCTGTTCCGCCCCTTCCCAACTGCCCCCTCTGCTCGGCCTTCTCCTGACCCGGGCCAGACCGGCCCTGTGCCCAAGGCTTCTCTGAGACAAGGATGGGACTTTTCCAAAGGGATTTTACTGAGAAAGTTGGGGGAAAACAACATGGAAATAGAGTAAAAGAAAGAGCACAGCCTCATGCTGAAAAGCGGGCACAGGTTTGGGCAGGGGTGGGGTGCAGCTGGGGGCTGAGAAGAGGTCAGGGGGCAACCCCCTAGGCCTGGGCACCACCAACTTTTTAGGGACCTATCTTTTGAGTGGAGGTGACCTACATTGGGAGGTCCCAGCACTCAGATGTGCCCCGTGACCTGGAGAACAGGAGGGGCAGACCAAGGAGCCCCCAGTGTCCACCAGGGCCCTGCCCCATGGGAAGACCCAGTCCTCGGAGGCAGAGATCTAGGCTGGAAGCCTAGCCTCTTTCTTGCCAAATGTGTGGCCGTGAGCAGGTTCCTATGCCTTTCTGAGTTGGTGTCCTAGTGCAATATGGGTGGGGAGCAGCTACCCCACGGGGTCCCAGGACTTCCACCGAAGAGCCCTGGGTGATCACCTCGAGGGCCCCCCCCCCACCACTTCGGTCTCTTGAGTTGTGCTTGCCCCTCTCATCTCTTAGTCTCTGACTGTTGGAGACACATGGGACAGGAGGCCATTGGGCAGGCTGGCCTGAGCTGGGGTGGGGGGGGGAAGGCCCACCCAACCAGCTGGGTGCCTCATAGGCTTGAGCTGGGACTCTTATGGCCCCAGTTCACAGAGGAGAACCCAGGGCTCTGGGAGCTAATGACTCAAGAGAAAACTAGAGGGCTTCCTGGAGGAGGTGCTGGTATCTCCAGGTACAACTTGGTCCATGTGCAGATGTCAGCAAGGTACTGCAGCATCTCAGGTGCCTTCCAATCTGTTATGGGCTGGATTCTGTCCTCAAAAAATTCTTATGTTGAAGTCTTACCTCCCAGTACCTCAGAATGTGACTGTATTTGGAGGTGGGTCTTTGTAAAGAGTGACTAAGTTAAAATGAGCCCATTTTGGTGGGTCCTAATCCAACATGGCCTTATAAGAGGGGGAGATGAGGACACAGACCCACAGAGGGATGACACAGGGAGAAGACGGCCATCCACAAGCCACGGAGAGATGCCTCAGGAGAAATCAGCCCTGTCAACACCTTGATCTGGGACCTTGGCAGCCTCCAGAACTGTGAGAAAATAAATGTCTGCTGTTTAAGCCCCCCAGCGCCCTGGGACAGCTCAGGGGCTTGTGTCTGCTCTCTTCAGAACGCTGCCCAGAGCACCTCCCCTGCTCTGCCCCACGCCCCTGTGGCTCCAGCCCGAGTGAACAGGCCTGGATCTGTCCTCCCTGGATTTTCCCTAAGTTTTTTCCGTAGGACGCCAGCAGCGGAATCCCCCCAGGAGGGTGTCGGGCCAGCGTCTCCTCAGTGACCCTCCCCACAAAATGTCTTTAGCTGGAGCCACCTTGGAGGAGTGGGACCTGTGCTCCTGGCCACTCAGGCTCAGGCCCACCTCCTCACCTTCCCTCACGGGCGGACCCCTGCTATCCCTCCTGTCCCTGAGCGTAATCCTATCTGTCCTCGAGGGCCCCTCTCCTTCTAGCTCCTGGCAGGTGGCCTACAATGTTCCCTTTGCTGTTGCTGTCTCCCCCCCATTTCTGCCCTTGGGGCTCTCAGCGCCAGGCAGGGCACAGGGCTGGCGCTGGCGACTCTGCCCTGGAGGGAGGGGTCCTTCTGGGCTTGGCCGCTGTGGGCTGGGTGCCCCCTTCCAGCCAGCTGGTGCCTGCTGCCTCTGGCCTCAGTGTGACCAGCCCTCCCCAGCCATGTCCACCCCCTCCACGGCCTCCGGAGCGCTGCTTCCTCGTCCCTCCCCTCCACGGCCGCTGGCCTGCGTTGCCAGGAGTCAAAGGTTGGAGTGATTGCCTCTGGAGTGGGAACGGGGCGGGAGCATTTCTACAAGTGAAAGCATGGGGCTGTGGTGGAGGGTGGGGCTGGGGGCCGTGGCCAGCTTGGCGGTAGCTGGGGAGTCCCAGCTGTTGGTCACTCGCTCTGGCTGCTCCAGAGGCCCCAGCGCCTAGGCCCCACTCTGAGGCCCCAGCTCGGCTGGCTTCTCCTGGCAGCCCTGCTCTGTTTGGGGCCCAGTGTCTACTCACCCGGCAGGTATGTCTGTGCAGGTGGGGCAGGAGGGCCAGCGGGGTGCTGTGGGGAGTAGGCGGGGACTCAAGGGGCTGAGGACAATTCTGGTTCTGCTAGTGGCCTTCCAGGCTGAGCACCCCGGCTCGGAGCCCAGGCCAGAATGCCAGCTCAAATCACAGTGATACACGTGTGCACACATGCACACACAACACACAGAGATAGAAAGCATACAGACATGAACATGCAGACATGCAGACCTACATGGACTCACGAACAGAACCACTCACAGACACTCTGAGGCACACACGTACCGGGAGACACACTCAGGTTAACACAGAGTTGTGCAAAACCCATATGCACAAAGTAGCGGCACACCTATGGGCTGATGCGCCTACATGAAATTGCTTATCTCTTTTCCTTGGGCACCTGCCATGTACCAGCCCTGGCTGGAGGCTGGGTCAGGCCCACTCTCTGCCCTGGGGGGGTTCCTGGTCAAGAGGCAGATGCCCCAAACCCTGTAATTGTCCCCCGATCATGGGAGAAGTTGTGCCCAGGGCAGGAACCAGGCCCAGAGCAGGAGGCGCCGACCATGATCTGGGGCTCAGCTGGTTGGAGAAGGCTTCTTGGGGGAGGAGCCACATGTGCTGAGCCTTGAAGCAGTCAGCAGCTGCAGAAGGTGGGGGCGAGGTCACTGTTGGCAGAGGGAACAGTCTGTACAAAGGTGTGGAGGAGAGGTGAGTGCATCCAAGTGATCAGAGTGGGTGAGTGATTGAGTAGATGAAACTGGAGGGGCCAGTTAGGAAGGGTCTTGAATGCCCAGCTAAGGAGTCTGTGCTTCTCCCGAGGGTGATGGCAGCCCAGGGTGGGGAGAGGGGTTATGTTTTGTTGCTATTAAAAAGGGAAGCCTTTTAAGTGCCTTTTAAAAATAGGCTTTTCTGGAGTATAGAAAAGCTATTTCTAAGCAGACGATCATGTCACCTACAAAGAATGACATTTTTTATCAGGTCCTTCCCGATATTTATACTTCTTATTCATTTTTCTTGCCTTATTGCCTTTGCTAGTTCTTCTAGGCAAATGTTGAATGGTGTGAGAACACACGCTTGTCTTCTTCCGTATTTCAGGAGAAGAACCTTACCTTGCAAGGAAGGGTTTTAAGGGAGGTTTATGTTTTGGCAAGACCCCCCCCCCCCATTGCTCTGACAAGATGGGTTTCAAGGGGTCTAGGAAGGGGTACAGTTAGGACCTGTGATCAGGTGATGGGGGGGTGGCAGGTGGGAGGTATGAGGGAGACACAGTCCTCTGCCCGAGGCGGCTACTTTGGAGCTTTGAAGGATGGGTTGACAGTCCAGGCCCAGGGTAGGTGGAGAGGCTGGGAGTGGGAAGGGCACCACGGGATACCTGGGAGGAGATGCTATAGGAGGGAAGGCCTAGGAAAAGGGGGTGGAAGCTGGGGCTGGGGATAGCAAGTGGTGGGGGAAGCCCAAACTTGACTTCTTGGTCACAGATAGGGTGGCCCCAGATGGGAGCTTCCAGTGACCATGTCTTCTGGGTGGCATTCCTGCCCCTGCCACTGGCCCTGCAGTGTGGGTGTCTTGGCCTGACCTGGAGAACATGGGGCCCAGGGCTCAGGCTAGGCCTGGGCCTCCTGGGCCTTGAAGCTCATCCAGCACCACGTCCCAGGCACAAGGGCCAGGGCCTCTGAACACTCAGGGCAATGGGACAGAGAGAAAGAAAGCCAGAGAGAGGCCCCATGGGTGGGGAGGCAGGCACGGGGCAGGGGCCAAGGTAGAGTCGGCAAGGAGTCTGCAGCCCAGAAGACACCAGCGTGACGCCTGGCCAGGCCAGCCAGGCAGGGGGTGACCCTTACATTGATGGTTCACTCCTCCGCCAGGCTGGCTCTGGGGTGACGGGGAGGGGGTAGAAGAATAGAGGTCCCCAGGCCAGTGAGGAGGCCCCATCACCACAGGGACAGTCCGAGGGCCTGACGAGCAGACAGGTGGTACAGCACAGCCCAAGGACTCCTTGGAGGTGGAGGCACCTGCACCCGAGGTTCTGAAGACCAGGTCAGATTCGGGGAGTAGAGGGGGAGGCTGGGAGAAGGAGCAGCCTAAGTAGAAGGTGGGAGGCTGGACAGGCACAAGGCGGCTGGTGGGGCTGGATGGGTGCAGGTCAAGGAGGCCCAGAAATGAGGCTGCAGAAAGCTCGGTCCAGGACAGGGGGCTTCGAATGCCAGGCTGTGGGGCTCAGGCTTGGCCTGAGGGCTGCGGAGAGCCACGGAAGGGTTTAAAGTAGGAGAGTGACCGGGTTGACTTGTGCCTTGTGAAGGTCAAGAATGACTTGGGAAGCTGCAGAAGCGGGATTCAGGGAACAGAGGGCAGAGGGACCAGCTAGGGGCCTCGATGGGCCTTCAGTGCAGCTCTGATTTGGGACGAGGGTGGTTGAGCAGGGTAGGTGGGCTCCAAGTCTCTGCCTCTGTGACCTCCCATGAGACCCAGCCACCAGCTGCCCCTCCTCCCCCAGAATTTGCCTCTAGGCTTCCTGGGAGAGCTTCAAGTCCGACCCCGCTCCGGGCATCTGGAGCTGACCCCACCTTCCGAACCTCTGCCAGGAGAAAGGGTTCCTCGGGCAGCAGGGCTTGCTGATGCCGGGAGACACAGGAGTCCAGCCTCTGCTCCCAGGTTCCTAGACAGACCTGGGCTGGCCCAGGCTCCCCGCCTGGGAGCTGTGTGGCTTAAGGCAAGACCCTGTCCCTCTCTGAGCCTGTTTCCTCATGTATGAAATGCAGTGAACGACACCCTGCCACTTTATCGTCATGGGGATCTGACGTGTGTCGGGCATTGGGCTGAGCACGCAATGGGTGCTTACTAAGTGTGAGCTCTTCCCAGCCAAGGTAGGCCAGCTTGTCCTTCCCCCACACTCCCTGGAGACAGAGCCCGGAGCACGGCAGGCTGGGCACAGCTGGAATGGCTTTCTTCATCACCACACCTGCCCCTGCTGGGCACTGGGGGACACCAGGGGTGGGGTGGGGGGGCAGTGGGTGGAGGGGATGGCCGGCTCCTGTGACAATGCTCCCTGCCGTTGGGCTGGTCTGCGGGCAGGGTCCCCGAGTCCTGGCACCAGGGGAGGACAACGACCTGTGGCCAGGGTGGGGCTGATAAGGCCCCCATCAATCACCTGAGCCTGCCCCTCCCTCAGTGGGGCCTCCTTCCAGCAGCTCAGTGGCCTCTGGGAGAGGAAGGTAGGCCTCAGAGGACCCCCTGCATGTCTGACCCCCGCACAGACATCTCGCTGGAGGGCATGAGGGGGTGGATAGGGGTCTGGGTCCTGCCCATCCTGGTGTCAAACTGAGGCCTGGGGAGAGGCCGTTCCTGCCCACTATCACCCAAGAGTCAGGTGCTGGCTCCAGCCTGGCCTTTGTCCCCATGGTGGGGGGTGACCTGGGGATGGGGGTGTCTCAGCCTCTGGTTGGTCAGTGACTTCAGCAGGTCCTGCCCTTCTTTGGGCCCCAGTTTCTTCAAGGTCAAAGTGAGACCTTGCTGGCCCCCCACCATCTCCAACCCCTCTTAACACAATGGGGTGGGTGGGAGGTTCCAGCAAGCCAAGAAGTTTCTCTCCTTTCTCCCACCCCTAGCTTTACCTAAAGGCAGAAAGTCAAACACAGCCAGGCTGGGCGGAAAGGGGGTGGGGTGTGGGCAGAGCCTGGGGGAGCCTGGGTGGTGAGGGCCCCGCTCGGGGTGGGTCAGGGGCAGCCCTTGTTCTGCACCCCCATGCCCTGGGGACCCCCTCCCCACCCTCTGTCGGGGAGGGGCCAGAGCATACCTCTCTGGGTGGTGGGGAGGAGATGCAATGGGTGAGAAACAGCTTGGGAACCTCCAGCCCCTGGTTAAATATAGAAGCATGGCCCCTCCCACAGCCTTCCCTGCAGGCTGCAAGGCCCGATAAGCCCCCGGTGGCCTAGGCCAGCCCCCTCCGGCCTGACCCCACCTCCCTCCAGTTCTGAGACACCCAGGGAAAAGGCATGGCCTCCCACGGGGGTCCCTGAGCTCCGCTTTGAGCAGAAGCAGTTAGGCCTGATGGCTGAATGGGGGTGAGCTGAAGGATGGGGTGGGGGGCAGTGAGTGGCTTGTGGAGGGGGTGGGCATTTTAGCCTCAGGACCTAAGGTCCAGGAAGTCCTGGACGTGGTTTCTGGGCCCAGCCCCGGGGACTGTGGGCTGCGGGTCGGGCTGTGCCCCAGAACCCACGCGTTCAGTTCCCTCTCCAGCTCCGATGGGAGGGTCTGGCCTGGCAAAGCCGGTGAGGTGGGCCTGGAGGAGACCTTCTTGGAAGATGGTGTCAGGGAAGGTTTCCTGATGGAAGCAGCTGTCTGTGTCTGCAGAAGTAGCTGCAGCCTGGCACAAAGACGGCTCTGGCCATGGGAGCGGCCTGGTGACATTTCCTTTTTGACAGCCCTGGGGTCACCTCCTGGGGAAAGCTTCCCTGACTAAGCTACTGGGCCCCAGCACATCCCACAGGGCTCTCATGGGTTTCTGTGTCTGCTCCTGGGGGCTAGGCACCCCCCAGGGCTTCCTGAGCCTCCTTTTCGCCCCCAGCTCTGCTGCCGCCAAGATGCCGTCGCCTCAGACAGTGGCCTCTGGGCCGGAGCTGCACAGCCCCAGGGAGCCTGCGGGACCCCGGATCCCAGCTCAGGGCACTCGGAAGGCAAGCAGTGAGGATACGTCCAGCGCCCATCGTGAGGGCTTGAGGCCTGGCCTGGGCACCCTTCGGCGGGCCTTCTCAAAGGCAAGCCAGCGGGCTTCGGGCTGCGCCCCCCAGGAGGACCCAGGCCTGCTCAGGCGCAGCTCCCGCCTCTTGTTCCGGTCTTTACGGCGTGCTCGGGACGAGGGCCCGGCTGCTGACCAGACCCAGGCTACCACTGGGCCAGGGGTGGCCCATGGCCGGGAGGCGTCCTCAAGGGCCATGGACGGTGTCAGCCCGCAGTCATCCACTGGGGCGGGGCCTGCGGAACTAGAAGGTGAGGGATTCCTCACCGCTAAGCAGGGGAGGAAACCGAGGCCAGAGAGGGGGGCAGTGGGGCCTAGGCTTCCTGACAGGCTCTCCTCCCTAGCTACCCCAAACCCCTGCCCCTGTACAATCTCAAGTTAAATTCTTCCAACATTCCAACAAGGGCAGCTGAGAAAAGTGAGGCTCAGAGAGGTTAAGTGACTTGCCTCAAGTCTCACAGCTGGGAAGTGGAAAAATGGGATGTGAACCCAGATCTGCAGGACCCCCGGACTCCACAGGCTTCCACAGCCTGGCTCCTGGCCAAACCAGAGTGGTGGAGAAGGCACTGGCCCTCTCAGATCACAGCGTCACAGAGGGTGCCTGTGAGCCATGGGGCAGAGGAGAGGTCAGAGGGCTGCCCAGGAGAGGACACATTGGAGTAGGGCCCTGAAGGGGGAATGTAGGTGAAGGTAGAGCGCTCCTAGGGGCTGGAAGTTGGCCCAGAGCAGGGAACAGCAAGAAGTGCTGAAGCTGGACACTGCGGCAGGAGCCTGGGCATGCCCACCCTGAGCTCTGACCCCATTGGACCTGCAGTCAGGACCGTACTTGAAGCCACCAGGTCCAGTTCTGTAGAGCTGGGAGTGGGAATGGGAGTGGGGGAGGGGGAAGGCAGGGGCTGATCCCAATTGCTGTTCTGAGCCAGGCTTGGGACCTGGGGTTCTGCCTCTTCAAAGGTGATTCCAGAGGACACAGGGCACCTGGGGCTGTCGCTCCTGGAGCAGGCCTTCAGATGCAGCTCTGGGGCCCGGCAGCCCGGCTCCGGATGTGTGGGATCGGGGCCGACAGGCCTAGCTGAGGCGTCCCCCTCATTGCCCCTCTTCTCACCTGACCTCGCAAAAGACAAATCTGTGGCTGACCTCATCACGGAGCGGAAACTGCTGGCGGCCTTCGAGCAGCTGCGGCACCTCGAGACTCAGCTAGTGGCCGAGAAAGCCTCGCGCACCTTCGAGCAGGACCCCACGGGCTTTGCGCGGCGCGCCATGGACCTGTGCCTGCACTACGACGGGCTGGCTGCGGAGATCGGCGCCATCGTGCTCGAGACCCTGGGCCCGGACGGCGTGGACGCGGCCGTGCTCGCGGAGCTGGCCCGCGTGGTGCGCGCGGAAGAGGAGGCCCACCCAGAGCCCCCTGCAGACGGCGACTTTCTGTGCACGCCGCGCCACTGGCGCCAGCACTGGGAGGACGCGGTGCGCCGGAGCGCGCGTGAGCGCGTGCAGCAGGTGAGCGCAGGGGAGGCCCCGGGGGCAGCCGAGGGTGCCTCCGGCTTGGCCCAGCTTCTGGCCGAGCTCGGCCGCTTGGTTCGCCGCGACCTGCAGAAGGTGCAGCTGGAGGTGCACCCGGCTTACGCGGCCGCCGGCTATCCCGCGTGGGAGGCCTACCTGCGCGCCTTCCACGGCGCAGTGGCCCAGCGCCTCCAGGAGCTGGCGCACGACGCCCATGGCTGCGAGCAGCTCTACGTCCTGCTGGACTGGGCCTCCAATGTCTACAGCAGGTGAGGCCCCAGCCAGGACGCCATGAGGGGCAAGGAGGGGCTGGAACTGCCCACGCGAGAGGCCTTCAGGAACCTGCTCTAAAGAGCACAGGGCACCTTTCTTCCCCTTTTCCTCCCCGGAGAGTGCTGGCGATATCCAGGAGGCTTCGACATTCTCTCCTCTCCGTTCTAGACCATGGTGCTCTCCCGAGAGGGGAGGGGGCCATCCAGCCGCCGGTTCCTGAAGCTGGAAAGCATCCGGGTGGGGGGCGGGGGTTGCTTATGAGGCAGGGAGCCCAGTTAGGCACAAGCTAGTCCACAGGGTGCCTCTGAGTGAATTAGCAACGGGCACCCCTCCAGGCAGGACACAACCGTGGGCTCACAGCACTTGGCGTGAGTTGGCTTTCAGCCCCACTCTCGCTTTGGATGGACACCTGGGTTCAGGGCTCTGCAGAACGTCGTGGGGTGGGTCACCTCCCCCGCTGAGCGCTCCCCAGCCCCACGGGCAGACAGGCAAGCCGGAGGAGGGCGCCAAAGTTCTGGGCTCCTTAATAGGCCCTGTGGCCTCAGACAAGTACCCGCCCCTGTCTGGGCCTCCCTAGTGTGGACAGGGTAGTGGCTGGTCCCTGAGCTGCATGGTCCTGGGGGCGTTTAGAGTTCAGTCTTGGGTGTACCCTGACCGTGAGGGTAGTGGTCACCCGAGGCAACCTGGTCAAGGTCCACCTGGACGGCCCTCTTTACGCAGTCTGCATGCACAGCTGGTCGCTGAGGGTAACAGGAAGTCCTGCAGTCAGAAGCCGCGGGGAGGGGTGTCTCGATGGAAACCTGGAGGGCGCGGTGGGGGCTGAGGGGCTGAGCCCAGATTCGGGGCCCTCACGGTGATGGCGTTAGGCTTTGAGCCTATCCAGAGGGGAGTAGGGGCAGCCGCTGCCCCATCAGAGTTCTGCTCAGAACTTCAGGCTCCACCCTGCCTTCCAGTCCTGATTTCCTGGGCTCCCAGGACCTGGCTCTGCCCTCGGAGCCGCTGCCCCCACTCCTGGCACCCGATGTGTGGGCCCGACTCGAGAGCGACTACACCAGCTTCCTGGAGGTAAGGGCCACGAGGGGCCAGGCCGGAGGGGGCGGAGTCCAGGTTGAGTGTGGCCGCCGCCGCCCCACTGCAGGGAGGCTCCGTGCCCTCAGGCATGGGCCTGTGCACCAGCAGGGTGGCCCCTGTCTCCAAGGGTGCGTGACGGGGCTCTGGGCTCGGGAGGTAGGGGACCTCCTTCCTGGGAGGGTCTCACCGCGGCCCCTTCCTTACCCCGCACAGACCAAGATCGCGAGCTGCTTCGATGGCATCCTGCAGGTAGAACAGAGTCGCTGGGTGGCTGCCGAGGCCCCCGACGTGCTGCAGGGCCACTACCATACGCCACTGTCCATCGACGTACACATGGTGTGCCCAGAAGGAGGGACACGTGTTTGGGCCTCAGGCGGTAGAGACACCCAGAGCTGTAAAATACAGTCATAACCGCCTCCCCGTTAGACGGGAGCTTGAGGCCCCATATGGGGCTGGATCAGAGGCCCTCGGGTTGCCTGGCCAAGCTGGGAGCGCCAGGCCACAGCTCCCAGCTTAGCAGGCGGCCCTGTGGGTGGGGGGAGTTGGGACGGCTGACCTCGAGGCTGGGGCCGCTGGAAGTTGCAGGCGAGACGTCGAGGAAGGGCAGGGAAGGCTGGAGACATCACGGGGCCGCGAGGTGGGGGGCTGGGGGCATCGGGACTGAGGGCTCAGATGCGCCTTCAGCGCATGGCATCGCTCTCAGCTCGTGGCAGAGCACGTGAAGGCAGCTGGCGCCATCTCCGCGGAGCTGGAGGCCACCACCTTGCAGATCTGCACGCGGGCCCTTGGCCTCTTCCTGCCCAGGTAGGGGCGCACCTTGGGCCGGGGTGTGGTGGGTGGAGTGGCCAGGGTGTGGACGGTGGTCGTCCCTGGGGAGGGCCCATCCTGTTGGCTCAGTGTCCGAGATCCCCGGACAAGCCTCATCGTAAGGCCAAAGGGAGGGCGGACGCGAGGTCATAGAAGCCAGAAAGAGTTTCCAAGACCTCTGCGTACCTCTCCGCCAGGTTTGAAAAGGCTTTCCTGGAGTCGGGGGCGGTGAGCGAGCCTAACCTGTGCGCCAACATCAATGCCTGCGAGGAGTTCAGGTGGGTTTATCTCGCTCCTCCGCAGGGGCGGTGCCGAGCACGGCCGGCAGGGGGCGCGCAAACTGAGGGAACCGGGACCGGGAAGGCTACCGCGGCGGCCTCAGGCGGCCTTCCCAGGAGGCCTCCAGGGATAGCTCGCCTCTCCGCCTCCGTCTCCGCTGTGGGGTCCTGTCTCGGCCCCGCAGAGCTGAGGCCCTGGAAGGGATGCGGGGAGTTTCAAGGCCGAGCAGAGGCCAAGAAGCCCTCCCTGACACTCCCCCCCCAGGCTTTGCTCGTGCTGGGGCCTGGGTTTATCTACCCCCAGAAGGCAGAGGCCCCCCCGTGGGCTGGCACTGGCTGTCCCCCTTCTGTGCCAAGCGTTAGTGTCCCCCCCACTTAAGAGGCATCAGCTGCTGCAGCGCGAGGGTGGGGTCCCCATGTACAGATGGGAATGTGGAGGCTCAGAAAGGAAGTGCCACTCGTCCACGGTCACACAGACAGTACATGCTGGATCTGGGACGTGAACAAGGTCTGTGTGAACCCAAAGCCTGACCACGCTGAGGCACTGCTTCTATAACACTCTCTTGTCCCTAATCTGTGCCAGACTGGCCCTGGGCACGGGGAACCCTGGGGTTCAGCCCCAGGGAACATTCTCTGTTCCTTGGTAGGCAGCCTCTGGCCAAGCCCCTGATGGAAATTTAGCCTGCCTTTCTGTGTCCCTGGGCTGGGGACCGGGCAGAGCCTGGCCCTCGGTTTACTCAACAGTGAAATGGGGACATTATAATATTTGGAGAGGCAGTTATGAGGCTCAAAGGAGGGGCCCCTGTGTCAGGAATGGCTGCGCTGCACTGTTCTGTCACCAAGAGGGGTGCAGGTTCGGCTCAGTGCTGCCAAGGGGAGCTCTGCCATGCAGTGGGGCCACCACCACTCCACTGCCCTGCCCCTCTATGACCTGGGGCATAGTGCCGTCCCCTCACTTGACTCTGCTCCCAGGGCTACTACACTGTGCAGCCCCAGGGGTCTGCCCGTCACATTATAGTCTAAGTGAATGGCGTTGGTGTGGCACCAGTCTTCATGGCAGTATGCCAGGCGTTGACCCCAGCCTGTTCCCCCTTGCTCACTTTGTCCCCTATCCTGGCCCCTCCCCAGAACTCATCTTCTGGCCAGGTTCCCAGGAAGTCTTGAAGAGCTGGAGAAGCCCCTGGTGGCTGCCACCTGCGCCTTTCAGAAGCGGCTGCTCCAGGGCTTGCAGGGTGATGTGCAGGTGAGGGGAATGGGCCCTTCTCTCCCCACTTTCCATGCCCAGCAGGTGCCCCCTGTGTCCTGGAGCCTGGAAGCCCAAGTCACGGCATTCATTTACCGTGGGGGCAGTGCTGGGGTGGTGTGTCGGGGGACTGGCGGGGGACCCAGACAAGTTCCCAGTCTCAGAGTGGGTGTGTCCAATGAACTCCTCCTCGTCCGGCCCCTCAAGCCCCCCCAGGACTCCCCAAGCAAGGCCTGGCTAGAGGCTCAAACTCAAACTCAAACTCTGCCTACTGGGGCTCCAGGCCTGGAGGAGGCAGTCCCTGGGAAAGGCCTAGTGACATAATTTGTGGCAGGAGAGGGAATGTCACCAAGGTACCGTAGAGAGGGGGTCAGATAGCTCCCCAGAATTTCTTCCTGTTGACAGATTGTCCCTTGGCCTGAAACACCCCTGTCAGGAGCCATGCACGGGGCTCCCAGGGGAGGGTCTAGTGCGTGGGGAGGACACCTGGCTAGAAGACTCCTGACCCCCTCTGCCCCCAGCCGCTCTTCAAGGTCCTGTGCACCAAGGCCTGGCTGACACAGGACGTGCTGCAGCCCCTCCTGGACAAGGTGGTGGCATTCGCCGGCCACCTCGAGCATGTGGTCCCGCCCCGGGCGCAGGTATGGGGGGGGCGAGCTGTGGTGGGGGCATGCCCAGGGCCCCTACTGTTGACCCTGACCCAGACTCCCGCTTTGGCCGCCCAGGAGACTCTGCAGGAGGTACACCGTTACGTCGTCCGCGAGTACCTGGCGCAGGCGCTGAGGCCCCGCGAGCGGTTCCGGGGTGTGGAGCGCGTGAGTGGCTCCCAGAAGATGGGCCTGGACGCCCAGGCCATTGGCAACACCTTCCAGGGCCTGGTAGGAGCACTGTCTGGCTGCCCGGAGTGCCGGCCTCCTCGGGGGGCCTCCAGCGTGGGGACCCTCCACTAGCACCCCCCATTCTCATTTCCGCTCGCCCCTGTAAGAGCCCCTGCGGGGCAGGCTTTGTCGGAAGTGATTCTGCGCACTCTTCCCCAGCCGAGCGGGGCTGGTGGGGACGACACTTTGCATACGTTTGCGTTCATTTGCATGTAGTTTGTGGGGTGTGTGGGGAAGGGATGAGGGTCGCAGCCCCGTCTGATGGGCGGGAACTATGGAAGACCTCTCCTGAGCCCCTGACCCTGAGCAGTTCGAGAGTCTGCTCCCTCCACATACACCTCTTATCTGGGCTGCTGGTCCCCCACCCGCTGTACGACTCCAGGCAGGACTTGCCCGCGGGGCCTCGGTTTACCCATCCGAGCAGATTCTGGAAGACACCTCCGTGCTCTATCGTGGGAGAGGGAAGATGACTATTGAGCTGCGACTGGGTCCACGGTGCCGAGGCCCGCGTCCCCTTCCGCGATGCAGGAGGCAACCCAGTGGGACCGCGGTGGTGGCTTCAGGAGGGCTCTACGGGGCTCTAATGGATGGGCTGCCGGCAGGCGCGGCAAGGGGGTTCCGGGGGGGGGCCGGTGGCCCACCCCGCACGCGTCTCCCTGTGTCCGTAGGGCTCTGAGGCTACTTGGTTGGGCCGAGCTATCCCGTGCGTGGCGGACATACTGGGCGAGACTTACAAAGACGACATCCGGCGGCACCTAGAGACACTCATCCGGAGCTACCCCGACATCAGGTCCGTTCCCCACTAGATTCTGGCGGGCCCCGCGGGGCCCTGGGGTCAGGGGACTCGTGCCTGCAGAAGTGTCCCTGCGGCTGCAGGTGGGCGGGCGACGAGCCTGAGGGCGGCGCGAGCTGGTTCGGGGGAGGGGGGAGGGGAGGGGGAGGGGCTCGGACTAGCGCCGGCCTGAGTGCGCAGGTGCAGGCGCAGCAGCTAAGGGCCCCCGGCCTTCAGGCTGTGGCGGGGCCTCGTGGGATCGGGCCTGCCCTTCCTTCGTGGTCTATTCTCACCATCCTCATTCAGTCCTGTGGTGAGATGGGGAGACACGTCCCCACCCCTGGAGTCTGAAGGGAGTGGGAGACCCTCCTCCCGTGTCTGATGGTGGGGACACGTCCCTCCCCCGGGAGGCTGAGGGGAGGCCGCTGCCCCCACCCTTGGGAGAAGGCTCTTTCCGGAAGCCCCAGACCTGGCCAGGAGGAAGGAGGCTTTGATCCCGGGTGTGTGATGGGACGGGGCGGGGGGGCGGTGGTGGTGGTGGGGGGGTGGTGGTGGTGGTGGTGGTGAGTCATGGTACCCATGGAAATCCCAGCCCGAATTTCTCCATGGCCTTGGAGATTCCAGGGTGGGGAGACTGCAGAAAACCCCCGGCCTAGCTCCTTCCTGGACCCACCGCCTTGCCCTGCACCCCGACCCCCCGGGGAGAATTCCAGGCCCCCAGTCCTCAGTGACCACCCCTCCCCTCCAAGCGCCCGAGGTTCCCCTTCTGGCCCGTCCCTGTTTTCCTGCCCTGGGCTGGCCTGCCCTCCCTAGCTTGTGGGGTGGTGCTTCGAGCTTCTTGGGGTGCTCGGGAGGGGAGGGGGAGCTCCTGACACCACTGGGCGCAGGCCTCCCACCCCCATGCTGCCTCTCTGCTTGCTGCCTGGCTGTGGCTCCCTGCACAGGGCTGGAAGCAGGAGGCCCTGACTCCTTTCTGAGGCCAGCGGCTCCCCCGGCCCCGCCCCCGCCCCCGTGTGGCCGCATTGCTGCATCCTTCAATCCACTAGGTTTCTTGAACCTCTGCGTAGGCCACAGAGGCCTGCCCTCCTGGCTCTACGTGGCTTCGCACCCCTCAAGGCCCAGCCACCTCTTCCAGGAGCACGGCTCCTCCAGGTTCATTCTCAGTCTCTCTGAGACCAGGCTCCAGGAATGCTGGGTGCACTCATACTTCCAGCCCAAGCCCCCAGGGTTCTCCTCACCTCGGGGTCTGGGGTGTCACTGAAGCTGCTGGGTCTGCAGTGAGGGTCCGCGTGTCTCTGCAGGCGGGACCACGTGCTGGCCATTCTAGCGCTGCGCCGACTGGGCCACCGTCGGAACCAGCACCTCCTGACGCATGCCCAGGACCTGCTGAGGGCCGTGGCCGAGGCAGGGGGCCCCGGCGCTGCTGGGGGCCACGTGCTCTTCGAGGAGATCGAGGTGCCCACCTCCATGGATGTGCTAATCACCTGCATCTAGTGCTCCTGGGCCTGAGAGGGGCCGACCCCAGGTGGAGGGTTGGCCACCTTCCCCCAGGCACTGAACCCCAAGTCAGGAGCCCATGGTTGTGGAATTCCCATCCTCAGCCACACATGGCTGGTGACCAGAATGAACAGCCATGAGAGGCATCTCAGGCATTTGCGGGGGAGGGTTCGGGCGTGTCAGAAGTTCCCATCGGTACTGCCCACCCAGGAAGGCCTCCCTGCCTAACTGTCCAGCGCCACCCCAGTCTGAAAGTGAAGAACAGAGTATTTATTTTTAAAATAAACATGAATGAAAATGGTGTCTCCCTAAGGAGGGGCAGGCCAAGTTGACTTCAGGCAGGAGGTCTGGGTTCCCATGCGCCCAGGGTCCAGCCAGAAGTTCCGTGGTGACTCCATTTGGTGATGGCTGTTTCCTGCTCACTGTACCAATGGGGAGACTGAGGCAGGTCTAGAACTGGGAAGGCCCACCCCTGTGGCTGCAGAGCAAGCCAGGCTTTGACCCCGGGCCCCCAGTGCCGCGCGCCTAGTGAGCTTTGCCCAGCGGGGTGAGCGCTGCTCTGCCCCGTTTTAAGCAGGCCTGGGCCCTGGGAGACAAGAAAAGGCCAAGCCTTGTTCTGCAGCTTGAGGTATTTGGGTTAGTTGTGAGAGGAACTTCCCAGCAGTGAGAGTTGTATGCTGTGGCAGGGCAGGTGTCAACCTGGAGTGTGTGTATGAGGGGTTGCCCCTGCAGGTCTTGGCTCTGGCCGTGGCGCTGCAAGGAGATCACCCCGCTGCGCCCCCGCGCACGCCCCTCCTCATTCTCCTCTCACAAAAAGTTGGCACTGAAATTGGGCTCCAGCCTGCAGTTGAGGCTGCTCTGGAACCCATTTGCGTCTGTAACCTCGGGCTTGCCAGGAAGGCTGAGCTCTGAGATGGGGAGACTGACAGGATGCGGCCGGAGGCAGCGATAGGTGCCTTTCCCCCCAGTCCCTTTTCGGGGTCCCGGGGGGAGCAGGAACAGGTGCCAGCGGCAGCCTGTTCCATGGGGGCAGCTGGCCAGGGGTGGGGCAGGCCGGGGGCCGAGGGAGTGTCCAGATCTTCCCAAGTGGGGAATCCAGCGGGGGTGGGGTGAGCAAGGCAGGAAGGAGGAAGCAGAGAGGATGGGGCTCCCAGGCTCCGGGAACAGGTGCGGGGGCGGGGTGTGTGAGTGCTGACGCTGACAAGCGGTCCTTGTGTCAGTGGGGAAACTGAGGCCAGTGGAGGGTGGAGGTTGGCACTGCTTCACAACAGGCCCCAGCACTGGTGGCCTGGGATCCTCACAGCCAGGGAGAGGGGAGGTATCGGAGGGGCACCTCTTTTCCTAGGGAGGGGCAGGTGATTGACAGGTCAGCCTGACCCCACATGTAAGCCCAGGGGCCGGCAGTGGTCTGGGTGAGAGTCTCAGGCCGGGGTGGTGGTGAGGGTATAGGAAGCCTTGATCTGGTTTGGTCCTGGCCAGGTTCTCCCCTGGGAGCCCCTGCCACCCCCTCCCACATTTGAGTCCCAGTCCCCAGGCCCCTCAGGGAGGCCCCCTCCTGCAGGCCCTGTTCCTCGCCCTGACCCTGGCAGGCCTGACCTTGCCTGAGCCCCTTGGCTGCAGGCTGAGGGTCCTGGGGCTGGGTTTCTAAGCCAGGCTGCAGAGGTGGGAGGGGATTCAGCTCTACCACTTTCCAGCCAGGAGACTGTAGGCAAGTTTCTTCACCTCTCTGTGCCTCAGTTTTTCCAGCTGTGAAATAGGGGTTCTGTCTGTGCCTCCCAGGCCAGGGAGAGTGAAGTTAAGAGCCTGCTGTAAAGCCAGGCGCTGGCCCCACCGTGACCCCATGTTCGCAGGTGTCTGGCCAGGCCACCATCTGCAAGAAAAAGCCGAGAAGAGGCTGGGTGCAGGGGTAGGGGACTCTGTCAGTGAATCCTGAGGTGGATGGTGTCAGTGAGTGGGCAAGGCCCCCCAACAGGAGGCTGGGGAGGGGTGTGGGTCTGAGCAGACTCCTCATGTTGCAGTGGGAAGGATTTAGGCTGAGACCCAGGCCCAGAGACAGGAAGTCAAGGCTTTCCCGGCAGGATCCTCCATGCCCGGTGGGTATGTGTGCCCTGTGGATGTGCCTGTGAGCCCAGCAGAGTCTGGGGGCTGGGGTCAGCTTCCCAAGGCCAAGCTGGGGTGAGCAGGAAGCCAGACGGCAGCTTCTATGGAGGTGCAGCCAGGGAGGCTGCAGACTGGAGGGAGGGCTGAGGCCAGGGGACCCAGGGCTGGCTCAGGTCCAGGGCTCTGGCCATTGGCTGTTCTGCCCCGGGCTTGGGGGCTGTGCTCAGGACCCCCCTGCCCACCAGGTCCCATGAGGCCTTGCGAAGGGCCAGAGTGCTTCCGTGGCCATCCTGTTGTCCAGGCCAAGCATGGGGGGAGGGGGCTGGCTCTCAGAGCTTCTTCCGGACTTGTGAACCATGTTGACTGGCTGATAAGGAAATGTGTGTGCTTGTGTGCATGTGTGTGTGTTCATATGTGTGTGCGCTCCTGGAATGTGCCAGCCCCTGTCAGTGCCCGGGCCTTGCCTGGTGTCTGTGCTCCCCTGTGCAGCAGGACATCCTGTTTGCCCCTAGATCTCGGGTCCTGGGCCCTACCTCTGACCCCTGGTCGCACCTCTGCCTGGCCACTCCCTCCCCCCGCACGGCCCCTTACTCCTCCCGCTTCGGCTCAGCTTGGCTTCCCCCAGTGCCCATGTTTCCTGGGGCTCCTTCATGGACTAAGGGTCACGTCTGGTCTCTGGCCCTGAGCCTGTGGGTCCTTGATGAGGCTGGAGGGCAGTGAAAGTGTGTGGGGGCCGCCTGCCCAAGGCAGGGTGCTCGGGTCCGAGGACAGGATGAACCCAGCCTGATTACCCAAGGACAGCCTGGGGTGACAGGAGGGACCTGGGTGTCCCCCCTAGCTCCACCTGGACTTGTGCCCTCTGTGGCCCTTCGCCCATGCTTGAGCGTGTTCAGGTCTCAGCACTGCCCTCCCACAGCTGGTGACCTGGGCCCTTTCCCCTCTGAGGCTTGGTCTCCTTATCTGCGATGTGGAAGGGAGCGCCCAGTAGGTGAGGGAACTCAGGGGTAGATGACACCGGCCAAAGAGACCCGGCACCAAGGGCTTGCTGCGAGACGCAGTCATCGTGTCACCTCCGTGTCTACACGGCCTCTCCCTCTTCCTTCCTTGCCTGGTGACCCCGGCCCCTTCCTTCCAGGCCCTGGACCACATGGGGCCCCTAGACACAGGGGCAGCACCCTCAGCGGCTAGGATGTGGTCCTGGCGGGGCCCCTCAGCACTGCCCTGGCGGGGAGAGGAGCTGCGGGGTCCCCGGGGCCACTCTCCGTCCCCTCCCTTCCTTTGCTACCCCTGAGTCCTTTAGGCAACTCCAGCAGGTCAGAGGCCCCGCCCACCAAGGTCAGTGTCTGCCCACTGTCCATCCTCGGCCCAGGGGGAGGAGATGGGATGGTCCTTCCCCAGCCAGTCGGTGCAGAACACTGGGCAGTGGGCCTGTGCCAGGCACTGCGATCAGATGATCGGAGGGGGCTGCTGACGAGGGCTGAGCCACAGAGCTCCAGGTCTGGGGGAATCAGGCCCGCTGGGTGACAGCGCAGGGCCCTTTTTGGCGGAGTTGCTGGGAGCCGTCACACCCCCGTGGCTGAGTGCCTCTAGGGACTCAGGGCAGCCTCCCTGGGCCCCTGCTCTAGTGAAATGCTTGCAGCGGACTGATACTTCGACAGGTCACACCCACCTCTGGGTCCACTCCTCTCCTGGGACCCATGGGGTCATTACAAAACCCTTCATCCTTCCAGGGATTCCCATCCTCTGGGTGCACATACACCCACCCGCTCATTAGCGGCTTTTAAAATGCATTTGTTGGGACTTCCCTGGTGGTCCAGTGGCTGACTCCGCACTCCCAATGCAGGGTGCCCGGGTTCGATCCCTGGTCAGGGAACTAGACCCCACAGGCAGGCTGCAACTAAGAGTCCACATGCCGCAACTAAAGATCCCATGTGCCACAGCTAAGGCCCGACCCGGTGCAGCCGAATGTTTAATAAATAAATGAATGTTTAAAAAAATAAAAATAATAAAATGCATTTGTTAAATGTTTTCTTTTTTTTTTTTTTTTTGCAGTATGTGGGCCTCTCACTGCTGTGGCCTCTCCCGTTGCGGAGCACAGGCTCCGGACGCGCAGGCTCAGCAGCCATGGCTCACGGGCCCAGCCGCTCCGCGGCATGTGGAATCTCCCCGGACCGGCGCACGAACCCGTGTCCCCTGCATCGGCAGGCGGACCTTCAACCACTGCGCCACCAGGGAAGCCCAAATGTTTTCATTTTTAACCTTAATGTTTTAGTGATACATTCACATAGCTCAAAATTAAAAAGGTACAAAAAGGATATACAGTGAACGTCTCCTTATTCCCATCTCCCTGTGTCCTTCCCCAGAAACAATGAGGGCTCCTTATAGGACCCTTGAGTTTGTAAGAAGCAATATACATGGCTATACACATGGATATATACACGGATAGTGGGCTGTATACACGGAACATCCATGGGATAGTGACATTTCAGGCATTGGTGAAGCACCTGCTTTTGCTGGAGGGAGTTGTGTTGGGGGGACGGCAGTCTTTCCTGAGCCCTGTGAAAGCAGACGGTAGAGAACCTAACGCTCTTAGGTTGATAGGATCCCCAAATATTGGACTCTTAGCATGCGGGAAGGAGGAATGCTGTGCAAAGTCCCGCTGTTTCTGGGGTGCGCTGTGTGCTGGCTCTGCACCGTGATTCATGACCTTCCTCCTTCCTAAGGATTCGGCGCGGGGGTTAAGAATTAACCTCTTATTTTATAATAACTTTAAATGGAGTATAATCTGGAAAAATATCGAATCACCACGTTGTAACCTAAAACTAATATAATATTGTAAATCAACTATACTTCAATTAAAAGAAAAAGAATTAGCCTCTGGATTCAGACCTCTCTGGGCCGGGGTCCCAGCTCTGCACCTTCCTAGCTGTGTGACTTTGGGCAGTTACTCTACCTCTCTGGGCTCTATCTCCTGGTGTAAAATTGGGAGCATTACAGGAGAAAATGCTGATGTGCTGGATAAGGGCCTGGCCTGGGGTTTGCACTCCCTCCGAGTAGCAGTTCCTGTTATTTATATGCACTCTCTCCTTGGAGCCTTCCCTGGCAACCCCCTGAGCAAGTGTCTGCTCCATTTCCAGAAGGGATTGGGAGGTCCCAAAGGGTGAAGCAATGTGCCTAAAAACACAGATGTGGGAATTCCCTGGTGGTCCAGTGGTTTCACTGCCAAGGGCCGGGGTTCCATCCTTGGTTGGGGAACTAAGATCCCACAAGCCGAGGCGTGGCCAAAAAACAAAAACAAAAAAACACAGATGTAAGTGGTGGAGTGCCCCAGGGTCCAAGTGGTCCCATGCCCGAGCCCCACCATCATGCCTTCCTTCTCCAAAGTCCAGGAGGGCAGAGCTCCCTGGTATCGGATGAGGAGGCATTCCAACACCCGGATTTGAGGAACTGGTGGGCCCTGTGGCGGTTTGGGGCAGGCTCCCCTGCTCCCCTTCAGCCTTGGCGGGCTCTACACAGCACTGGGATTCCCAGCAGAGCTCCTGCCACGTGACCTGCCTCTGTCACTGGGTGGGACTTTATGAGGAGTAAGGCTGTTTTCCTGGAAATGATGCCGTCTAGGAGAAGGGCCCGCAGGCTGCTGGACCAGGGCAGCCCCGGGTCTGAAGGGCTAGGAGGTGAAGTTGGCCATCTTGCATCACCACTGAAAGCCATTGTGAAAAGCCAGGCCCACTTAGGAAACAGGCCAGGTCACTGGGGCTGGCACGGAAATTCCCTGATGCCCTGGAAGGGCATCCCTCCAGGGGGCCCTCCTGCATTACACTCCTTAGAAGGCCACTGGGGTTAGGGTCCTGCTGCCCAGTGGGCCCTGCTTTCTCCCGAGTGGTCCCACCTCCAGCACGGGAAGTGGGCCAGGCTCATCGAGCACCAGAGGAAGCCTTTCCTCCTCAGGCCTCATTTTCCCCATCTGCCAAACACAGAAAGGAGTGTGAGGTCTAACTTCCTCCTGGGAGGAAGGGAGGGGCTGTTATCAAGTAGATGGCTGCCTGGGGGTTGGGGGGCACTGCCTGTCGGGGTACGCCTGCTCTGATGGGTGCCCCCCTGGGAGGGGCTGGCCTGGGAGGGTGGTGCCTGGTCAGCTGTCCTGGCCATTCCATGGTCCTCAGCGGGGTCAGGAGACTCTGGCCGAGGTCAGGTGCAGCTGCCAATGACCCTGAGCAAGTGACTTCCCCTTTGGGGAAGACTGGGTGGCAGCAGAGATGCCAGCCTGAAGGCCTCAGCTTTTGCATTCACTTACCCCTCCAGGACTCAGTTTCCTCACCTGTCAACAGAGGATCCAATGGCTCTGCCCAGCGCTCTTAGTGAGTGGGACATCCCCAGGAAACAAGAGGCTCCAGGAAGGGTCCCAGGTCAGGTGACCGCCTGAGAAGTGAAGGGAGAAGCAGCGCCGTGAGAGCCAGGGCTGGGGCAGTGGGAAGTGCAAGTCATCTCACAGAGGGAAGTTGGCAGGGCCGTGAGGAGGAGTCCACCGGCGGTCAGCACCGCCCTGCCAGCCAGGTCCTCCTGGTGCCCTCTGGCTCCAGTCCCATCCCCCCGCCAGCTTTTGCACCTGCTGAGCCCTGTGCCAGAACGGGCTCCCTCTGCCTCCCACCCTTCTTCCAGGGAGCTTCGGGAGGGGGAAAGGAGGGAGAACATTAAACACACACCGCCTGCATTATTCTCTGGTTGGGCTGCTGGGACTGGGTCAGCCCCTCCTGCTGCCCCACAGGGTGAGGGTGAAGACTCAGTTAATTGACTGGACAAGGTCGTGAAAGAGATTGGGAAATCTTTTTTTTTTTTTTCCAAAGATGAAAAAGGAGTAGAGGGCAGTAAAAGCTCCCATTTGTGCATCGAAGCTTCCTAGCCCAGCAGTCAGTCCTTCCTTGTGTCTGACTTAAATGCATCAAGCTGTATTTCAGTTGATCAACATTAGGGGATAAGTAATACAGCACAACGCTTACTGTGTGGCTTCCAGCTCCACTGCTGACCACCACGCGACTGGAACTATCTGTGCCTCGATTTCCTCATCTGTGAAAAGGGGATAATTAAGGAGTACCCATTTCATAAGATTGATGAAATCAGTTAGTGCATGCAAAGCACTTAGAACAGAGCTTGGCACCTGTTGACAAATGTCAGCTGTCGACCCGTGCTCAGAGCAGCATTACTCACGACAGCCAATAGGCAGCAGCAACCCAAGCGTCCATGGACAGATGAAAAGATAAACAATGAAACATTATTCAAGCTTAAGAAGGAAGGACATTCTGACACACACCACAACATGGATGAACCTTGATGACATTATGTGAAGTTACATAAGCCGGTTACCAAAGGACAGTTACCATCCTTTTGATTCCACTTATATGATCTACTTAGAATAGTCAAGTTTATAGAGATGGAAAGTAGAATGGTGGGTGCCAGGCTAGTGGGAAGGTGACGAGGGGGAGTTAGTGTTTAATGAGTACGGAGCTTCAGTTTTGCAAAGTGAAAAAATTCTGAAGGTGGATGGTGGTGACGGTTGCATAACAATGTATGACATCATGCCACTGAACTATGTATTTTAAATGGTCAAAATGGTACATTTGGTTATGTGTATTTTACCACAATTAAAAAAAAAGTCATCTGTCATTTCCAAGAGGAGGGAAGGCACGTGTCCTGGGCCTCCCAAGCCCTGAGTTGCATGCAAGGAGCTGACTACAGCTCCTGGACAGGTGCTGGCACACTTGACTTCTGGGCTGGCCTGAAGGATCTACTGCCAGTCCGCTCCTGCGTGCTGCCCTCCCTGCCAGGTGGAACTGGCCCGCAGCCCCCCCACCCATCGCCTGGGGAGGTGGGGGATGGGAGAGCAGCTGGCCAGGGACACTCTCAACAAGCATCTAATGCTCATTTCCTGCTGAGGGTGCAATTCTTGGCTGGCCTTTGGCTCCTTCTGGAAGTGTGGTCTCCTGGGGACAGTCTCCTCATCTGTCAAGAGGGGGTTAGAATAGCTCCTGCCCTATGGGCCCCACTGGCAGTCACACCCCTTGGCCCTTTATGCAGCCCTATTTTCAGAGGATTTCCCTTGAGTTGGGGGTTTCACGTATGTGATGCTTGACCCTCATGCCTGAACTCAGGGAAAGAAGTGCCTGGTGCAGCCACAGGAGGGGTGGGCAGCTTTTCCTACCCCCTAGCCGCAGCCTGGAGCTCAGTGAGGCCATGGAGAGGGAGCGCAGGTGTCATGGCAGCTGGGGACGAGGGTGGCTGCCCAGCATCTGCCCGGTGAAGCATCCTTCCTGTCCCTGAAGACCAGGGTCTGGAGCTCTGAGGGGATGGTGGGGTCTTTGAGCCTGACACTGTCCCCTCCCCCCATTACCCAGAGCACTTTGGATTCTCCAGCGATTTCCCAATCTGTTTGGGGTTAGAAGAAGAAGCCTGGTGGGAAGGCATGGGGATTGTGCAATGAGGCCACAGCAGGCAGCCACGGAGGCACTGGGCCAGGACCCCTTGCTTCTTGCCCTTGTCACCCTGTCTGGCTGGATGAACTTGCGGGGAGAGGGGTTCTGGCCTTTAGTCTCCCCATCTATGCACTGGGAGCAGCTGGAATGACCCTCCCTGTCAAGGGGCACTGTGACCATTTGGTTCAGATCTGAAAAATGTCACCCCTGCGGCTACAGGGAGAGAAGGGGTGGAGCCCTTCTTACTGCAGCCCCCCCTTCCCACCCCTCACCCCCCGAGGGACAGGATCGATGTCCAAGCCCAAAACTGACCCTTCGCCACCATTCCTAAGGAGGAAGAGGAAGTTCTCAGTTCCAAAGGGCACCCCCATCTCCCCCCTGCCTTGCCCACTTGGCCAGGCCTCCCAGCCTGCAGAGATATGTGCCCAGTTCCCAGGGGGAGCAGGGAACCAGTGGGGAGGGGGAGGGGTGGCAAACAAAAGGGAGGGAGGAGCAGAGGCTCTATTAAGAAGCAAAAAGGAAGCTGGTGCCCAGGCGGGAAATTCCTGAGCCACAGGGTCCTTTCCAGAGGGCAGGAATTCCTAAGATGTGAAACGGAGAAGAGGTACTCTTCACCAGCAGCCCTCCGGCCCTTTGACAGAAAAACAGGGCTTAGACAGGGAAACGGAGGCCCAGAAAGGGATGTGACCTGCTCAAGGCCACGCTGAGTGCGGACAAAGCTGGGCTGAGTGAGACTCAAGCCTGAGCTGTCGGGGTCCCCATCTGGTGCCTTTAGGAGCCTGTCCTGGCCCAGCGCCGGTCCCAGGAAGGGAAAGTGTTTCAGTGGGAGTCCTACAGGCCTGCGTGTGGGTTCCGACCACCGACCACCATTTACTGCCTGTGTGCCCTCGAGCAAGTCACTCACTTCCCCCCCCCCCGGCCCCCACCCGGCACGCGGGCCTCTCACTGTTGTGGCCTCTCCCGTTGCGGAGCACAGGCTCCGGACGCGCGGGCTCAGCGGCCATGGCTCACGGGCCCAGCCGCTCCGCGGCATGTGGGATCTTCCCGGACCGGGGCACGAACCCGTGTCCCCTGCATCGGCAGGCGGACTCTCAACCACTGCGCCACCAGGGAAGCCAAGTCACTCCCTTTTGTGAGCCATTTCTCCGTTTTAAGCAGGACTCGATGGTGACAGCGTATGCAAGGCACCAGCGTAGGTGCTTTGTCCATGGCTGACCAACCCCCGATCCCTTAGGGAGGCTCCTCCATGAAGGCCCCCTCCCATGGCTCTCTGCGGCCACAGTGATACCCAGAGGGGGAACACTCTCTCCAGACGGGGTGATTCTCCGCGCGGCTAACCTCCGAGGGAGTCAGGTGGGACTGTCCCCAGCACCCCGCGGGGGGAAGGGGACTCCCCACAGTTGGGCTGAGCTGGGGTGGGTGCTGGATCTGTGACGCGCGAAAGTGGTCCTGAGCGCGGGGGCCCCTCCCAGCCAGCCAATCGGAAGCCGTCGTCGGACAACGGGTCAGCGCCAGACCCACTCCGTCCGCCTCGGGTGCCGGTCCCGCGCCCGACACAGCCTGGCGACGCTTGGCCAGCCCAGTCATCCCGTCCGGGCTGGTGGGAGGTCGTGACCCTTTCCCCCGCTCCCCTGCTAAGCAGGCCCAGCACCGCCTGGGGGCGGCGCGCGACACCGGACACGGGGACACAGGCAGCCCCCGCCACGCTGTGCTTTGGCCTTCGCCCGCGGGTTTTCCGCGGAGGCGGCGGGCGGGGCGAGCGGGCCCAGCGGGGGCGGAGTCTGCGTCTATTTCAGGCGGCGCCCGGCTCAGCCCAGACAGCGGCGGCCCGGCCCGGACACAGTAAGTGACCTCCGCCCGCGGTGCGTCCGTCCCCAACCTCTCCGCGCGGCTGTCCGGCCGCCCCGACCCCGAGTCTCCGGCCCCATCCCACGAGGGAGCGGCCGGCGCGACGGAGGGGACCAAGGGGGCGGGACGGAGCCCAGGTCTCTGGCAGCCCCTCTTCTAGGGAAACTGAGGCCCCCAAGCTGAGCTGCTGCGTCAGGGTGCAGAGGGTCCGGCTTAGATGCTCCCAGCGGAGGACTGTGTCCCGCAAAAAGCATCAGGGAGAGGCTGTGGGGAAAGGCGCCGGGTGTCCCTTTTGCGGTAGGAAGCGGGACCTATAGGCACGGAGGAGCTAGGCACAGGGACCAGGGAGGCTTGGGTGGACCTCAGCCCTGACCCGGAAAGGAGAGTGAGGGTGTGTGTGCCTGAGGAGAAGCTGGGGGAGCTGGGAGGACCTGAGGGGTGCCACTGTTGGGCCACAGGCTGTGGCCACAGGGTATGACTCGGAGCACTCCCCTTCCTGTCTCAGTGTGCCCAGCCGCGAGCCTGGCCTTAAAGGATCCCTCTCCTGCCCTCTTCTGCTGTATCCGGGCGCCAGGGTTAGCCTGACAGACACTGGGACACATGACGCAGACCCTTACTGAGGCCTGGCTAGGTGCCAGCATGTGTCTGAGTGGTTTCCTCACATCCTTTCAGCAGTACTGTGAGGTGGGGTCCTCATCCCCATTTCCCAGATGGGGAGACTAAGGCCTATGAAGGAAGGGTGAAGTCTGGTCCACACCCTAGTGGGTGGTACAGCTAAGCCCACAGTTGTTCTCTTTCTATTGCACCAGCTGCCTCAGAGTCAAGGCCTGGGATGTGGGCCAAGGGGGCTGCTGCAGGACCCTGAAGGGTGAGGAGAGTTTGTGCCACAGAGGCGAGGAGGCAGCGATGCCATGCGGGGACCTGCAGGAGCCAGGTCTGGAGGCTGGGTAGAGCCTAGCACGTGTGGGGATGGAGGAGGTGGGGGGCAGTGAGGACAGAGGTGAGGCCGGTGGGAGCACAGCGGGTCAGATGGCCCTCACCCTCACGCCAGCGGGGGGCAGAGGTGGGGCCTGGGGGCCCAGGGTGGCGCTGAGCAGCCCCAGCCAGCCAGCCAGACCAGCTCCTGTGGGTGCCTGGCATGAAAATGGGATGGATTAGGAGGGAAGCTGAGGCAAGGGCTCTGCAGGGCAGAAATACCCAGTGGCCTTGCACCTGGGGACCCTGGCTTTGGGGCTCCCCAGAGTACTCCCTGCTTGGTTCTGGAGTGGAACTCTCAGGCCAAATGGCACAGGGGACGCAACGGAGATCCAGCAGGGTAGGACTCTGCCCAGGCACCTGCTGAAGCCAGTGGGAGTGTGAGAAACCCCGGCTTCCTGGCCACTGAGTGGCTCTGGTCAAGCCCGGGGGTTTGGGACGAGTCCCCGGGCGGATGCGAGAGGAGGCTGGGCCGATGGGGAGGCAGTAGGGGTTGTAGAAAGTCTGCAGGCCTAATCCCACCCCGCCTCCTGCCGCCTCAATTTCTCTCTCTGGATGATTGGATCACCCCATCTGCCTTGCAGGGCCGTTGCAGGGGCGAACTGAAGTCACTGTCTGTATGAGTCATGACTTGGTGTGTTTACTCTCCGGTGGTGGGGCAGGCACTGTGGTTATGGATCACCCCAGTTACCAGGGAGGCCCAGCCCTGCCCCGCTCCCTCCTTTGGGGTCAGCCATGTTCCCCTCCACCAGTCCTGGCCTGGCTTTCACAATGGTCAAGGCGCTGGGGAGGGTGCTGCCCCTCTGAATGCGGCTCGCGAGGTGTTGGGGGCCACGAGGCAGGGGTGCCCGGAGCCAGGTGATCTGAGTTCCAAGCCCAGGCTGTTGACCATTGGGACATTTTAAGCCCTTCTGAGCTAGCTGTGTGAGATGAGGAAAATAACACGCCTTCTGGAAGGGAGTGCGGAAGTGATGGGATGGGCACTCAGGAAGCGCCCAGAAAGTGGAAGCTTTTGTGACGATGATGTCACCCCATTTGTGGAGCTGGGAAGCTTGGGTTTCCAGTCCCAGTTGCCAGTTGCCGTGTGACCTCAGACAGCCCTGTGCCTCATTGGGCCCCTTGTCCCTATGGACATGGGAAAGACCCCCTGAAGTTTGAGGGGGCACTATGGTTTCTGTAGACTTGAGCCCCAAGGTCATATAGGGGTCAGGCCCTGCCTACCTTGTGGTCCCAGCCGGAGCAGCCGTGTTTCTGCTCAGAGCGTTCCTCTGTGACCCCAAAGCTGCACGAGTCAAGACAAGAACAGGCAAAATGGAGGACGGGGCTGGGGCTGGATTCCCGCCTCGGCCCCAGCCTCTGGTGCTCTGTGACTTTTCTGGACCTCGGTTCTCGCTCGGCGCCGTGGGACGGCGGCCCGTGGTCTGCCTGCTCCCCTGGGGTCTCGTGGAATCCGGGTGGTTCTCATGCACTGCAGTCCCTTCTCCCTGCCCAGAGGGTGGGCTGTCAAGGAAGGACTTGCCAAAACGAAGTGAAGGCCCCTTCTGTCTGGAATATGCCTCCCAACCCCAGCTTCCTCCCTGCCTCGGCAGTTCTCAGAGGGGCGGTGGGTCCTGAGGAACTGGTGTCTGGGGAGAGAGTTGAGTTGTTGGTGCCCATCTGGGCCAGGAGAAGGCCAGAGCCTGGTGGTCATACGGGTGAAAACACATCAACCTGGCTGTGTACCTGGATCGGGGAGCCGGGAGCCAGGCCCATCCCCTGGTGACCGCTGAGCCTTTCATTCCCTCGCCTTGCCAACCCGCAGGCCTGAGCCGGCGTGATGCTGAAGACGATGACCTTACAAGGCTTTACGGGCCAGCAGCCTGCGCCAGGGGCCCTTGACTTGCCCCGAAGCCCCCAGAAGTTGCCCTTCACCTCGGAGGCAGAGTCAGAAGCCTCCATGTCGGAGGCCTCCTCCGAGGACCTGGTGCCACCCCTGGAGGCCGACGAAGCCCCAGATAGGGATGAAGAAGAGGCTGCGAAGAAGAAGAAGAAGAAGTCGAAAGGCCTGGCCAACATGTTTAGCGTCTTCACCAAAGGGAGGAAGAAGAAGAGTCAGCCCAGCTCAGCAGAGACAGAGGGCGACTCTGAGTCCCAGTCCGGGCCGGCTGGCCGGCTGCCCACAGGTAGGCAGGGGCCCCAGGTCCCAGCCGGGCAGGGTCTGGGCAGGATCGGGGCTCACTGGAGTGGGCGCCCCACTCACCCAGGACAGAGAGGGCAGGGAAGGTGGGCGCGGAGGTGTCTCCGTTGCCAGGTTCCCCTGCGCGCCCTGATCTCAGGGGCAGGGAGCGAGCGGAGGGGTCCTCGGTCCTGTCTGGGACGTCGACTCGCCCCTTCCGGCGCCTCACCTCACCTTTTGAGGTCTCGGCCCACGGGAGGTGACTGGTGGGTTTCGGGGCCCCGGGCCGCGCTAACGTCGGGTCCTGGCCACAGTGGAGGAGCTCAAGGCCGACCTGGAGCACGGGCGGCTGGAGGCGGCGGGGCCGCTGCTGGCGCTGGAGCGGGAGCTGCAGGCGGCGACGGCGGCGGGCGGCATGAACGAGGAGGAGCTGCTGCGGCGCCAGAGCAAGGTGGAGGCGCTGTACGTGCTGCTGCGCGACCAGGTGCTCGGCCTGCTGCGCCGGCCGCTGGAGGTGGCGCCGGAGCGGCTGCGCCAGGCGCTGGCCGTGCTGGCCGAGCAGGAGCGCGAGGACCGCGCGGCGGCGGCGGCGGGGCCCAGGCCCTCGGCACTGGCGGCCACACGGCCCCGGCGCTGGCTGCAGCTGTGGCGGCGCGGCGTGGCGCAGGCGGCCGAGGAGCGCCTGGGCCAGCGGCCGGCCGCGGCTGCCGAGGGCCGCACGGAGGCCGAGCGCGCCTTCCTGCACATGGGCCGCACCATGAAGGAGGACCTGGAGGCCGTGGTGGAGCGGCTGAAGCCGCTGTTCCCCGCCGAGTTCGCCGTGGTGGCGGCCTACGCCGAGAGCTACCACGAGCACTTCGCGGCGCAGCTGGCGGACTTGGCGCAGTTCGAGCTGAGCGAACGCGACACCTATGTGCTGCTGGTCTGGGTGCAGAACCTCTACCCCAAGTGAGCGGCTGGGCAGCCGGGCGCCCCGGTGCTGGGCGGGGCCCCAGGGGCAGGGAGGCCGCTCTGCAGGGGCTGTCACCGCGTGCAGGGAGTTCCAGGTGGGAGAAGCACAGATGGGCTTGGACTCAAGGGGGCAGGGCCTGGGCTGGGTCTGCTTTGCACTTGGAGTCCTTAGTCTCTTGGGCCTCGGCCCCATTCCACAGTTGGGGAAACTGAGGCACAGAGAATGGCAGGGACTTCATCATTCATTCATGAGTTCCCAGTCTGGGGAGGACATGAAGTAGCGCCCATCCAGAGCAGGAAGGGGTGTGGCAGGGGAGCCCAGAGGAGGGGGCCCTGACCTCGCCTGGGTCAGCCCAGGAAGCCAGCTCAGAAGAGATGGCGCAGACTTCTACCTGCCACAGGAGTTTGCTGCTCTGGGGCAGTTCACAGTCTAATAGAAGCCAGGCAGTCAGGCAGGGGAGGAAAGAGGAGGACAGGTCAGTAAGAGGGAGGGTGGTGTTCCCGGCAAAGGGAGTCATCTTCCAGGGCCTGAGGCTGAGCTGTGAAGCATTCTGGGAGCTGTGTGGAGCTCGTCAGTGTTTGGATTATCCAGCAGGCCCCTGGGGGCACTCCCAGGCAGGACAGGGAGCAGGGGCAGGGTGGGGCCGCTGGGCCTGTTGGAAAGATCCCCATTGTGCAGGGTCATTCAGTGAGGCCGCACAGAGCTGGGCTCTGGCCCCCGAGGCCTGGAGCCCCTCAGTTTGGAAGACTTGCTCTGCCGGTGAAGGATACCTGGTTACCAGCCGGGTACCGCCTCAGGCATCCCCTCATTTCCCCAGACCTCTGGTCGTTCACACAAGCTGGGTGGGGAGAGACTTATACTGCAGCGTGGAAATGACCAGGGCACGAGAGGCCAGGGGCTCCTATAGGGACTGGCCCCGGCACCTAGTGTAAAGCCCACAGGAAGCCTGGAGGTGTAGCCCGTGTGAGCAATGTCCGAGCATCTCGGGAACACATCTGGGTGGCCAGTGGTCTCGGTTGGTACTGGTGGGTCAGCCTCACGGGGGCCGGAGGAAGGGCCGGTTGGGGAGTGGTGGGTGAGGAGTCGGCAGGGCATAGGGAAGTTGGCACAGGGCAGGGGTTGCGGGAGAGTCAGGGCGGCTCTGAACCTGTTCCTTCTTGCTTGTCCTGACTCACCAAGAAATGCCAGGCACTCACACTTCTCACCCTCAGCCTTCCTGTCCCAGTGACCCCAGGGGCTTTTAGCCTGGGACCCACTGGGGTCACTGCAGCAGGAAACTGAGGCCAGCCGGGCATGGAGCCCCGAGGGGGGGAGTCCAGGGTGGCTCCGTGGAGGCCTGTGTGGCCAGAAGTGCGGGGAGCAAAGGGACACAGCGCATCCAGGCTGGGGGAGGGGCAGAGAGGGCCATTCTTGAGCCTCCAGGCAGACCAAGGTCCCTGAGGAAGTGCCAGGGCTGGGCAGTCCCCAGGGGGGCTCTGGGACCCAACAGAGGTGCCACAGGGATGGGTGGATCTGCCTCCTCAGAGCAGTTCAGTGTGGTGCGGGAACAGCCCTTCCTGCTTGGACTGGCCCACCTCTGGGGGCAGCAGACCCGGCTGGGGGGGCGGGGGGAAGAGGGCACAGGGCTAGTGGGTGCCCAAGGCCAGCAGGGCTGGAGTGTGGTGGGGGATGGGTGAGAAGGAGGCAGAGGGTAAGGAGCTGTATCCTGTCTGTGAGAGCGGGGAGCCCTTAGAGCCGGGAAATCAGACCTGAGAGGTGGTACTGCCTGTTGGGTGGAGGAGGGATTGTTGGAGGTGAGGGCAGAAGCGGGGAGGCAGGGAGGGGGGTCCTGCAGTGAGCCAGGCGAGAGAGGGCGGTGGCTGGTCAGGGGGGTGCCTCTAGCCGTAGCTCGCGGCTCATCAGTCTCGGGGCAGTATTTTGGAGCAGAAGCAGATGCGGGTGAGAGTAAAGGAGGCACGACGGTTCCAGGGTTTGGGGCCTGGATCAGGCTGAGCAGGTGCAGGACCCACCACATGAGGTGGGGAAGCAGGGATGGGGTTCGGTGGAGGCAGGCAGTTGAGCTCTGGGCCTGCCAGAGGCTGAGGCCGAGGAGGAGGGCTCTTGCTGGAGGGGTGGCGTGAGCTTTCCTCATGCCAGCCCCCTCTGCCCACAGTGACATCATCAACAGCCCCAAGCTGGCAGGCGAGCTGCAAGGAGTCAGGCTTGGGAGCCTCCTGTCCCCCAAGCAGATCCGGCTGCTGGAGGCCACGTTCCTCTCCAATCAGGTGGTGAGTCCAGCGCCAGCGCCAGCGCCAGGGCCGGGGCAAAGGAGGGGCGGGAAGGAAGCGGAGGGGCGGCCGGGGCAGACAGGACGTGGCAGGGAGCCTGACAGGCACATCCACGTGGGCTTCGCGCTCCCCTGACCAGCCCCTCCTCCCCCAAGGCCAGCGTGAAGGAGCTGATGGCCCGTGCCCTGGAGCTGGAGTCACAGCGCTGGACCCAGGATGTGGCTCCGCAGAGGCTGGACGGCCGCTGCCACAGTGAGCTGGCCATTGACGTCATCCAGGTAGCACGGCTGCCCCTCGTGCACGAGCGCACATCCTTGCGTGCAAACACACGCTCGCCCCTGAGCACAGTCCCTCTTTTCCATGTCTTACCGACCCCCACACCCGCCCCAGCCCCAGCCCTAGACCGGGTGGGCCCCTGCTCAGTTCACCTCACCCCTGCAGATCATCTCCCAGGGCCAGGCCAAGGCCGAGAGCATCACCCTTGACCTGGGCGCGCGGATGAAACACATGCTGCTGGTGGAGCTGGCTGCGTTCCTCAAGAGGTGGGTGACGGCCTGTGCGCACGCAGGAAGGGTCCCTGCGGCCACCCCTCTCAGCGCCCCGCCCCGTCCTCGTGCCCCAGGTGGGGATCCAAGCTAGATCAGTGCCCCTCCCTGCTCCTCGGGGGTCTGTCATTCTGAGCAGGCGTCCTCATCCCCCTGTACCACCCACCTGGGTGCTGAGAGCCTCAGGTAATCTGACCACCTGCTTTCGGCAAAGCTCCCAGCAGAGCAGCCCCCAGCTGCAAAGAAGATGCCCCGTGAGGGACTGAGACACTGGCCTCCGCATCCGGGGACGCTCCAGTCTGCACCCTCACGGTTCTCTTGGCTAGCTCCCTCCCCCTCCTCTGAGGACCCCTGCATGGCCCAGGCCTCCAGTCTTCCAGCTCTAGAGGGGGCCTGGGGGAAGGAGGGAGGCAGCAGAGCGGGGTGGACATCCTCTTCAGGAGCTCTGCAGGGGCCCTGGCCTCACTGGCCTGAGCACGTGAAGCCAGTTACAGGATGCTTCGGGGCTAGGGGCCCCTCCCTGTGCTGTGGGGAGCCCATATGTAAACCCAGGGAGGCTGCTCCTGTCCCGGTGTTTGTGCTGGTCCCGCATGTTCCCTTTCGGTTTCACCAGCTACCAGCGTGCCTTTGATGAATTTCTGGAGAGGAGCAAACAGCTGAGAAATTACAGGGCCAATGTCATCGCCAACATCAACAACTGCCTCTCCTTCCGGTGAGGGCACTGGGTGGGGTTTGTGGGAGCCGGCATCACTGAGGCTGCCTGCCTGTGAGAGAGAGAGAGAGAGAGAGAGAGAGAGAGGGTAACTGGGAGGCGGCTGGGAGGTGCCCGGGATGGGGGAGGGGGGGAGGGGCAGCTTCAGCAGAGATGTTGAATTAAAACGAGCAGGTCCGTAAGGAAATGCCAGGGCCTGTGGCGCGGCAGCGGCAGCAGCAGCAGTGAACGTTTATCTAGTGCTGGTGGGTCAAGCACTCGCGCAACTGATTTACTTTATTTTATTTTATCCTTATGACAACCCTATTAGGTAGGTACAGTGATCACGTCCATTAAGCAGATGAGCAAAGTGAGGTGCTGTGGAGAGGCCCTCAGTTAGAAGAGGATGCGGTGTTACGTGTGTGCTGGGAGTGGGAAGGCTGGGCCTTGCCTCGGCAGCATGGGTGGGATGACGTGGACTTGCTCCCATGGGGAATGGGGAGCCAGGGAGGGTTCTAGAGGAATGGTTCAGGAAGATTAGCCTCAGGCTAACTGGCTCTCTGGGCAGGACTGGTGTGATCTCCCTGCCTCCCATGTCCTTCCAGGATGTTCGTGGACCAGAAGTGCCAGACACCACAGGACCTCCCGAGCCCTCTGCTGAGCCCCCTGGATGAGCTCAAGAGTCATGGCGTTGATACCCTGCTCCAGAGCCTGTTTGGGGTCCTGAAGGTAGCCGGAGCCTCCCGCCGTGTGCCACATGCTGAGCCCAGTGCTGGGGGAGGGCGGGGAGGGCCTGGGAGGAGACTGGGCAGGGAGGGTGGCAGAAGCGAAGAGCTGGCACGTGGAAGGCGTGGTGTGAGGCCAGGTGAGGGGGCCATGGCGGGCCCTTGACCTCACTCCCAACGCTTCAGCCCCGGGGCTTGGCCTCAGAGGGCCGCCCAGGGCCCTCGGGTGCAGACGGGAAGCTTCAGTGCCCGTCCCCCGCTTAGACGCCCCAGACCCTCCTGCCCAGGCCCTGTCCCCGTGCCTAACTCCCAGCTGTGATGCTCAGAGCCTTTGGCAGCCGTCATCACGTCTGCTGTGGGCCAAGAAATCCACAGAAACCCTTTAGCGCCTTTAGCAGAGAATGAGGCAGGGGTCCCAGGAAACGAGGAGGAGGGACTCCCTGCCTGCCCTCCATGGGAACCCGCCCTGGCCTCAGTGCCCAGCAGCTGTGGGTGACCAGGCGGTGACCCTGGATGACTTGGCTGGCTCCTCACAGGCCCAGCCAAGCACAAGGCTTTGTTTATGCAGGAATTTATTTATTTAAGGAGGGCGGCCAGTGGAAAAGGCCTCAGGGCAGGCAGATGGCAGCTGGTCGGCCTGTGAGAAGGGTGTGCAGACCACGCCTCCAGTCCCTGCCTGTGAGCAGGGCCCGAGCGCTCCCTGGCTTCCCTGGGAGTCCTTAACGTCCCCGGCCCCTGTCCTGGGCCCCGTGTGTCCGTGTGTGTCTGTGTGTGCATGTTTCTGCGGCTGGCCCTTCCTCTGCAGGGCGTGGCCAGACATACTACTTCGTTCCTTTCACAGCCGCTGTTCAAGAGGTTCACACGGACCCGCTGGGCGGCCCCCGCGCAGACCCTGGAGGAAATTATCTCCGTGGTGGGTGAGAGGCTGCCTGAGTTCTCTGAACTGCAGGACTGTTTCCGGGAGGTAAGGGGGTGCTGAGCTGGTGGCAGGAGCCGGTGGGGGGGAGGGGGTGGTCTGGACATGCGCGCACACACACGCGCACACATACGGACGCGCTCCTTTGCTCTGGCATCCGCCCCTCCCTGGACCCTGGCTTCGAAGCCTCGAGGGAGGTGGTGAGTTCCCTGTGTGTTGGCTTACATGACCCTGCCCACTCGCCCACCCAGGAGCTCATGGAGGTTGTACACCTGCACCTGGTGAAGGAGTACATCGTCCGCCTCAGCAAGCGGCGCCTGGTCCTCAAGACGGCAGAGCAGCAGCAGCAGCTGGCGGGGCACATCCTGGCCGACGCCGAGCTCATCCAGCGCTTCTGCACTCAGAACGTAAGCCCCCACCCGCCCCTCCCAGCTCCCACTCCCATAGGCTGCCCTCCTGCTCCAAGCTCTTCACGGGCCAGGACAGCCCCTCTGGGCCTCTCCAAACCCAATCAGGTCGGACCTGAGCCTCTCTGGGCCCCTGGGTGGCCTCCGGGGCAGGGACAGCCTCCCTCCAACCAGGCCTGTGCCTGCAGGGCTCCCCGGCAACCTGGCTGCATCGTGCCCTCCCCACGCTCGCAGAGATTATTCGCCTGCAAGACCCCAGTGCCATCAAGATCGAGGTGGCCACGTATGCCACCTGGTACCCTGACCTCAGGTGAGAACAGGGGCACCAGAGGACCTGGGCAGGTAGCATGACCCTGATGTACCCGACTGTGGTCAGGGCCTGGTGGAGCCAGAATGAGTCCCTCCAGGGTGGGTAGAGCTCAGATACCGGCCACCGTGATGCAGTCCCTTTGCTGAGTGCTGTGTACCGGCGACCATGCCCAGATCTTTACAGTGGCTGTTCACTCAGTCCTTACTGCCACCCTGTGAGGCTGACACTCTTCATCCCCATTTACAGATGAGACCTGGGGAGCTTAAGGAACGTGTCCAGGGTAACACAGCTAGTCAGTGGTAGAGCTAAGACGACAAAGCCAGGGGGTCTGGCTCCACAGCCCACATTCTTAGCCTTTATGATAACTGCCCCTCAGAGGGGAAACAGAGATCAGAGAGACCAGGGACCTGCTGGAGGCCATGGCAAGTCAGTAGTGAAGCTGGGGTCCACCACTCAGCCTAGGGGCCCTCAGGGGCGTGACCTGTGCCCTGGGTCCTAGTACCCCTGTTCCGGAGTGGAGGCTTAGCCCCTGGCTGCCTGAGGATCTGGTGAGTCAGGGAAATTGATTCTATGGTCTGGGTCCTCTAATGCTGTCAGACTGTTCCAGTTATGGGATATGAGTTGGACTGTCCCAGCGTAGCCTAGTCCAGCCACGGGCTGACCCAGTCCACCTACTCATCTACCCATCCCCTCACTTACACACTCACCCATCCGTCTCCGCACTCATACAAGCACCTAGTTACCCACCTGCTCCCCCATCTTCTATCCATCCATCTGGTGACCCGCCCATCGACTCATCTGTCCATCCGTTGACCCATCCACCCATCCACCCACCTATTCATCCACCCTTCCACCCATCCACCCTTCCACCCATCCACCCTTCCACCCATCCACCTATCCATCTATCCACCTATCCACCTATCCATTCGTCCACTGATCTATCCATCCATCCATCCACCCATCCACCCATTCCACCAACAGTTACTGGCCTCCTACTAGGTACTGGTCTCCTTAGGCTCTGTTTCAGGCACCAGGATGCAATGAAGTACAAGACGGACAAGGTCTTCGTTCTCCCTCATGTTACTTACAGTCTGTTTAAGGTTAGCAACGATGAGGTGATCAGGCAAAGGAGTTCAATTGCGAGTTTTAAAGATTGTTTAACCAAGGTTGTGAACCACAGGAGGTGCTGACTTTAGAGATGGGAAAGCCTCTCAGGGGAGCTGACATTTTAGCTGAGAGCTAAAGGGTGAGATGAAGCGGGTTATCTCAAGAGCATGGGGAAGAGCACTCCAGGACGGACAGCCAGTGCAAAGGCCCCAGGTGGGCAGGAGCTTCGCGCGCTCTGGAGACGCACGGTGGCCAGCGCCGCAGGAGCTCAGTGGGCAAAGGAGCGTGTGGGGGGGGTTGCTGCTCGTGGGCAGGGGCTTGGCTGCAGTGCCCTGTGGCTCCGCCCGGAGTCTGGGGAGCTGGGAGGGGGTGTGAGCAGGGGTGTTGGTGAGCGGGCTGGACTGACAGGATACTCTCTTTGCCAGCAAAGGCCACCTGAGTGCCATCCTGGCCATCAAGGGGAACCTGTCCAACAGTGAATTCAGGGGCATCCGGAGCATCCTGGACATCCACACGGGGGCGCGCGAGCCCTCTAAGTCCCTGTTTTCACTTATAAAGGTTGGTTAGCTACTTCCGCGGCCTGACCTGCTTGTGAGCTCATGGCGAGCGGCGGATGCCACCCCGTTCGGGGGCCGTTCAGACCAGCACCGGCTTCACAGCCCCACACGGCCTCTCACGGACGTCCTGCCTTCTGCTGCTGCTTCTGACCAGCCCTGGCCTAGGTGCAGGTCCCTGGGCCGCGGGAACTGGACAGGCCCTGGCTTGTTCACCCCTCCCGTGGCGGGGTGGGGGGAGCTATGGGGACCCAAGGAGGCCACACATGAGAAGCTCCCTGTAGATGACGGTGGATCTTGCACGCTCTGAAGGAGGGGCCAGGAGGGGGAGTGGCCAGGGGACGGAGCTCCAGGGTCACCGCCTGTCTGTAGGGTCCTTCCACAGGCTGCCTCCGAATTGCCCTCCTCAGCCTGGGTCTTGGCGCCTCCCCAGCTCCTGGGTGGCGGCCTGAGCGTCACCCCTTCTGCCTCCTCTGGTCCAGGGCTGTGCTGAGCTGGGCTCAGCCAGGGCGTGGAATGGAGGGCAGAACTGGAGGGAAAAAAGGGAAAGATGAGCTCTCATCTGGGACCTGGAAAGGGGCCTGTGGGGTCACATGGCAAGCTGGGGGCAGAGCTGGCATCAGGGCCCCTGCAGCTCAGCCCCTGACCCTTCTCTGCTTCCCCACGGGCTTCCCCTGAGGATGGGTCCAGGAGGGGCAAGGACCTCCTGGGTTTTCTCGGCCTCCGCCTTCCCCCACACAGAGACAGGCCCAGGGGTTCCTCCGCAGGTCCTCCCCGGAAGTCAGGCTGAGGTCTGGGCAGGGCAAGCTTGACCTCTGACTCCTCGGCCTCTGGATTAGTTTCCTGTTGCCACTTCAGCAAACTTCCACAAGCTCAGTAGTTTAAAACAAGAACTCTCTTTCGGTTGTGGAGGTCAGAAGGCTGACATGGGTCTAGTGGACTAAAGCCAAGGTGTCAGCCGGGCTGGTTCCGTCTGGATGCTCTGGAGGGCCATTTCCTTGCCTTTTCCAGTTTTTAGAGGCCGGCCTCCCCTGTTTCTTGGCTAGTGGCCCGCTTCTATCTCCAAAGCCAGCAAGGGCCGGTCGATCTCTTTTTCACATCTCAGCACCCCTCTCCTGCCTCCATCTTCCTTCCTTAAGGACCCCAGTGATGACCTTTGACCCACCCAGACAATGACCTTTGACCTACCCAGACAATCCAGGATCCTCTTCTGATGTTAAGTTCAGCTGATTAGCAGCCTGAATTCCACCTGACCCCTTAAGTCCTCTTTGCCTTGGACCGTGACGTAGTCACAGGTCCAGGGATGTGGACGTGGGCATCTTTGGAGGGGGGTATTATTTTGCCCACCACAGCCTCCACCCATCCCCTGCCCTGTGGGGTGCCTTGTCCTATCCCAGGAAAACATGGGTTCAGTTACCCTCCTCGGCCTCTGCTTACCCCAGAGGCTCTCAGCAGTCAGACTTAGGCACAACTCCACCTCGCCTGCGCCGCTGGGCACGCCGTGATGGGGTTTGCAGCCAGCTCTCGGGTTTGTGCTCCCTCTTTCCAGGTACTGTGGCCGGAAACTGGCCCGTGTAAGTGGTGCACAAAGGCCTTTGTACATTTGTAGGAGTTAGCATGTTTGATGTTATTATTATTTTTGATAGTACTGCTTTTGTATGTGTTTTTTTATAACATGATCTTAGTTTTATAGCTTGATATAAAGCTGATTTCAAAAGTGGCTGTGGAGTGATTTATTTTGGGAGCAAGGATGGGCCATCAGTGGCTTTCTCAGCCTCTTGGGGTCTGGCAGACCCTGTGCCCCCAGTTTCTGTGTCAAATCCCCAATGAGTCTGGCCCCCCAGCGCCTCCTACCCACTTCTTACCTGTGAGCGTGAGTTTTGGGGGGGTCTGCTGTGGGGCAAGGCCCATCACTTCGCCCTTCAGTTTCCTCACCTGTAAAGGGTGGTCATGACCCTATCCAGCCCCCCCACTGTCCTTTACTGAGGAAGGGGAGGCGGGGCCTCCAGACAATCCTTTCAGCTCCGCGCATAGGGCCAGTGGGAACTGACTCTCATATTTCTGGAATTGACCTTGAAGGCTACAGCTGTGAACAGAGCTGACCCCAGCTGTCCTCTACATCCCCATCCTGGCCCAGGATTGGGGGAAGGGCAGAGTCCCTGGGAGGGAAAGGGGAACCTGGGTGAACACATTCCACAGAGCTGAGAGGGGCGCCCAAGGGAGCCAAGGGTGGGTGGAGTCTGGAGTCTGGCAGGAAAGGCCTGGATGGGGAGGGAAGGTCCTTTCAGATGAGATGGGGGTGGGATGGATCCACCAAGCGGTGTTGTGCAAGGAGGGGAGGGGAGGGGACAGTGGTGACTGGGGACGCCCTGCGTTTGGGCTCTGAGTGCGGGGTCCTGGGCGCGTTGAGCCTGCAGTGCGGGGTGGGAGTGGCCGCGGGTTTCCCCTGGATCCTCCCGCAGAATCCGGGGTGAGGGATAAGAGGGAAGGGGGTGCACAGGGGGACGTGAAAGGAGCTGAGGACCAGATGGAAAGTTTTAGATCAATCCGGGCAGACATTAATGGACCAAAGAGGATGGATTTGGACTCAAAAGTGCTGGGGTGCTGAGTCCCCCAGTCTCACAGCAGCAGGGTGGGCCGGGGTCCGAGGAGAATAGAGGCAGCCAGAGGCAGGCACCCTGGGGTGGGGTTGGGGGGGCAGGGCCAGGTCAACTCCTGCTGGACCCAGCGCAGGAAGGGCCACCCCCGGCGGGGCAGGCGAAGGGCAATGAGAAGAGGACATGGCCGTCGCAGTTAGGGACACGTTGCTGTTCCTGTAGGAGGGGTAGAGATGTACGAGTTCCCGTCAGGGCCACCAGCTCGGGCCACCTACTTCAGTAACTTCCTGATCGCCGCAGGAAAATTCCTTTCAGGGAAGGATTTGCCCCAGAGTTGGGGAGTGAGTGACTGGGCAGAGGGGACAGAGGACAGAGCCGGGGCAGGGGCCCCAAGACCCGGCTCCCCATCCAGGCTCCTGTGAACTGGAAGGGAGGTCACGGTGGATGGTGGGACAAACATGGGTGGGACCCTCCAGCCCTCGCCCCATCCCTGCTGGGGGCGGGGGCAGAGCTGGCCCGGGCCCTCCCTGAAGGGCTCACATTCCCGGGAGACCCGGAAAGAACAGGGAGCAAGTAAGTAAACAGTCCAGGCCCAAGTGCAGGGGGAGACGGGGAGGGGGTGATACCGCAGTTACGGGCAGAGGGCCAGCTCTCACTGTGGCCATGGGGAGTGATCACTGAGGAGGGGACCATGCGTGGTGACCCATTTGCACAGACGGGAAAGGGGCGGGATGGGGACAGCCTGGCCACGCCAGGAGGTGGGAACTGGAAGGGGCTCAGGTTTTAGGGAAAGAAAGAGCTCAAGGGCGGGGGTGGCCGAGAGTGGGCAGTGGAGCGAGGCACCCCCAGAGAAGCAGGCGGGGATCCGGGGGCCTTCGCTGGGGCTGGGAGTTGGGATTCACTCCAGCTGTAGAGGAAAAGCACTGGAGGGCTTGGAAGAGGCCATTTGCTGTGATGTGTGACTGGGAAAGGCCTTGCTGGCTGCTGCAGGGAGAGTGGGGGGCAGCGGGGAGGCCAGGAGAGCCCTTAAGGGGTGCTGGGGTGCCTGGGGAGAGACAGCTTGGTCTGTGAGCCCTGTGATTGGAGGGAGATGAGCCTGGCTAGGGGCAGGATGAGGGAGAAGAGCCATCACCATCCCAGCCGGGGACCTGGGGGCCTCTTCACAGCCAGGGGAGGCCTGGGAGGAGACAGGAGATCCCTGGGGGAGAAATCTGGGGAGTTAAGTTTGAAAGATGTGCAGAAAGCGAGGGCGGCTCATTAGACTGTCCAAACCTCAAGCGTATGGGTGACAACAGTGTCTGGCAAGGCTGACGGCCACCAGGCGTTCTCCTCATTGCTCTGGGAGTGTGATTTCACAGCCCCTGTGGAGGGCCATTCAATAAGATCAGTGAAGCCCACAAATACTCCTGTGAACCAGCCATCCCGCTTGTAGAAATGAATCTTATCAACACTCCAACATCCATGCAAAACGACACAGGGATCAGGACAGTCGCTTCCATTGTAGCAGGAAAATATTGGAAACTCCCTGCATGTCCATCAGTAGACACTGGGGAAATATTTGCAGTGCGCCCAGACAGTGGAGTACCATTCGGCCAGAAAAGAAAATGGGGAAGTTCTCTTGGTTCTGATTTGAAAATTGTCCCAACATATAATGTTGAGGAAAAAAGCACAACGCAGAACAGCTGGTGGTGTTCCGCCATCGAAAAAAACAAAAGTAGGAAAAGATAGACATTCGTGTCTGCCTCTGTGTGTGCATTAAGGCAGCCTGGAAGAACACACCAGGAACTAAGCATGGTTGTTGGTGAGTGCGTGCGCACAAGTGCGTGTGCAGGGCTGGTGGGGGAGAAGGAGAGGAGGGGAGGGGGAGGGGGAGGGGAAGGGGAGGGAGACAGCAGTTGGGGAGGAGATATTCCACTGTGTCCTGTTTTAATTTTTTCATTATCGAGCCATGTGAACGTGTTATACATGTTATAATCTAATATTTCATTGAGATGCTGGAGGTCCCAGGAGAGAGGAGACTTGGGACTCTCTGGCGTGGGATCATCCGGCGAAGTCGAGGGTCCCTGAAGTGGGGTCATCAGCCTGAGATTTTCTCCAGCCAAGCTCAGTGCTCAGGTACCAGCCTGGAGTCGCAGAGTTGGGTTTAACCGAGAACATGGTTTGGGTCAGGCGATCACACCAAGGGGTGAGCAGAGCTGAGGTGTGAGGGGTTCCCCCAGGAGAGGTTAGAGCAGGGGACCTGGGGTCTCAGCTGGCAGGAGGCTGGTGGGCGTGTGAGATGGGGAGGGGCTGTGAAATGGTGCTGGGTCAGAAGATGGGGTCCCAGGGGGCTGGGGTGCTGTTGCAGGGGTGAGTTGGTAGGTGTGGGGATAGGAGGACCGTTGAGGTCGTGTTCCTGCTGCGGTTACCGGTGAAGACACAGCAGGGGTGAGGCTCCGAGACAGCGTGGCTGACGTTGCGGGGAGCCGAGGGCTCCAGGAACCGGGAGGAAGATGTGGATGCTGACCACGTGGTGGAGAGGGCAGCGGGCAGGGGCTGACGTTCCCTGAGAATGCCAGGGAGAGACCCAGAGGTGAGCAGACCACAGCAACATCGAGGGAAGTGGAGATGGCTTGCCTGCGGCGTAAGTGGGCACGGACCAGGCTCAGCCCCTGGCTTCTGCCCATCATTGCAGGGCGGTAAACAGTCCTTGGATTTGGTGGATGGATCAGGCTTGTGCTGGAGCCTCACCTGGGAGGGCTGCGTGGGGGTGACCCCAGGAAGGAGGGAGCCTTCCAGGTGGGTGCCGCACATGCTGAACCTGCATTAAGGACTGCGGTGAATCAGGCGGACTGCGCTCCTGTACGGACAGTTATTTCCCTGCAGAGACACCCTGAGGGCCTGGGACAGGGTGGGGTCAGGGAATGCAGGGATGGTCAGCTAAGATCTCCACTACTGTGACTCTGCTTCTGGTGGATGGGGGGATGGTCCGATGGTTTAGGGCTGACCCCGAGGCTGGACCCACAGCCTCTCTTGTCCGGATGGCCCTGGGCCCTCAACTGTGGAAGTTTCTGGGTTGGGGAGGATGGCTGGGGCAGCTGGGGCCTCTCATCTCCCATGAGGCTGGCCTGAGCTTGTTCACACAATGGTGGGAAGGCTCCTGCAGCAATAGAGGGCAGCCTGGTGCACAAGCACTTCTTCTTTTTTTATTACTATTTTAAAAATTGAAATATAGTTGATTTATAATGTTGTGCTGGACTTCCCTGGTGGCGCAGTGGTTAAGAGTCCGCCTGCCAGCTCAGGACACACGGGTTCAAGCCCTGGTCCAGGAAGATCCCACATGCCGCAGAGACACTAAGCCCGTGTGCCACAACTACTGAGCCTGCGCTCTAGAGCCCGCGAGCCACAACTACTGAAGCCCGCGCGCCTAGAGCCTGTGCTCCGCAACAAGAGAAGCCACCACAATGAGAAGCCCGCGCACCACAACGAAGAGTAGCCCCCGCTCGCCGCAACTAGAGAAAGCCCGCATGCAGCAACGAAGACCCAATGCAGCCAAACATAAATTAATTAATTAAAAAAAAAATAATGTGTGGCCAATGTCTGCGGCACAGCAAAATGACTCAGTTATACACCTATATATTTACATTCTTTTTTATATTCTTCCATCATGGTTTATTGCAGGTTATTGAGTATAGTGCCCTGTGTTATACAAAAGATAGAAATTCTCAACCATGAATTCTATTTTGTCTTTTTTTACAAAATTTTTTTGGCTGCACCACTCAGCATGCAGGATCTTAGTTCCCCAACCAGGGATTGAACCTGCGCCCCCTGCAGTGGAAGCGCGGAGTCTTAACCACTGGGAAGGCCCCACTTTTTCTGCTTCCGTCACATATGCTAAGGTCCCAGTGGTCAAAGGCAGTCACATGACCAGGTCCAGATTCAAGGGCTGGAGAAACCGGCTCCCTTTTGATGGGAGAAGCTGAATGCTGTGGCCATTTTCCCCTACAATCTACCCTCTGAGTACAATTATTATATTCCTCCCTCATGAAAAATATATTCACCCCCGTCCCAAGATCTCCCGGAGTCTCATACTCTCATGGATCAGGCTGTCTGTTTGTGATCCCGTGATCCTGTGAACGTAGATGGGCTTCTCCAGTACAGCTCCTTGGTTGGAGCAACTCCTGACCCAGAGTCTTGTGAACTATAAAGACTAGTTAGACTTTATACACGCAACACAGAGGAGAGGATGACGTCAGTTAGCAATGCCACGCGAAAAAGGAGGGGCCGGAGGCAACTCTGAAGGCCAGCCTCTGTGTGCTGCCCGACCCCCTATTCCGGGAGAGGGTGGCTATTCCCTGGGGTGCCCTTGAGTATCCATCCTTCTCCCCAGCTCTGGACTCCACCATCTCTTCTCCACTCGTGGCTCTGCCCTCTAAGCATCCCTCGGCCATAACAATGGCCCACGCTTGTAGCTGAGCACCTTTCTGGTCTTTGCGTCATTCAGGGTCCAGTCAAGAGGTGGAAAGCACACAGTAATTGGAACAGGAAGCATTTAAAGCAGGACGGCAGCAGGGCATTGGAGTGACAGGGACTGGCTACTAAGCATGAGGAGAACTCTCACAGTGCAGGCGCTCAGCCCCTGCTGAGGGCTGAGGCACAGTTCCAAGGAAGGAGCAAATCTGGAAGCGTCCCCTCACCTCCACACCGGCACTGGGACTGGACTCAGGCCTCAGTGGGGAGGATGCAGCCCCGGTGAAGTTCAGTGAGGTGCTGTGCCTGTAGAACTTGCTGGAAAGTCACTCCCTGGGATGGCAGGTGAGCCGTGCACCGGCAGGTGCCGTGCTCAGAGCTGGCTGCAAGGCCACCTCAGGAGGTGGCGGAGGAGGCAGTCCACACAGAGTTGTGCCAGGTGGCAGCCAACAAACACTTTGAACCAGAAGACCCCTTCGCACTTCACTGTCCCTCCAGCGCCCTCTACTGACGAAGCTTAGCACTCTGCAAGGGAGAAAGTTCCAGAATCCCCAAGCAGGGCAATGTAGGAGGAGTTTGGAGCTGGGGGCTGGGCGGGCAGTAGATTGCCCACGGGCAATCAGCTTCCAGACGCACCTTCTGCGCATACTTAACCTTCCATAAACATTTCCACTCAACACAAGACACCTATACTTCCTACAAGAGAAGGTGCTCACTCTTTCTCCAAAATGAGGAGATGCAGTCACAAGAGTCACCGTATCCCTCGCTGGCTATGCTCATTATTCCTCAGATTTAGTCACGGCCCACTGGATAGTCTGTTACCTGAACTCTGAATTGTAAAGTTAACCTCCAACAAACTGCACGTACAATCACAATGTCAAGGGGAGAAAAGAGGGAAATGGTTTGCATGTGCAAACAAACGCATTAAACAAGCAAAGAGAATGAGGCAAAGGTACCACGGCCCTTGATTCTGTAAGAGCTGTGGAGAGCTTATGGAGAGGCCCTACGGTGTCTGTGGCTTCCTTCTCTCATTACTCATCCTTCTTTCCTTACCCAGCTCGGATTTTCCCCACCCTCAGTCAGAACCTCAGCTGGCCGGGGATGTTTACTTGATGAAATGACCTGAATGAAGATACCCAAGGGGCCTGAGTCCCCAGCTATGCTGCCCTGCTATGGTTGATGTGATTCTCCGTTAACCCTTCCTGTGGGTCATGGAAATTGTCAGAAGAGCTGCAGAGAATGCCCTGCTCTGCAGACCCACCCTCCAGTCCTTACTGCAAAGCAGCAATGCAGTTTCCCCCCAGTGATCAGAATTGGTCACTCCAGCCACAGAGCAATCCCCCGCTGGCTTTTTGCTTCCATGCATAACAAGCCCCAAAGGGCTAGGTGGTAGTATTGTCTTTCAATTTAATGAAGCCTCTGTGTGTCCCCAGGCCACAGTATGCCCCACCGTGGGGACTGAGACCCTGAAATCAGCAGAGCTCAATGTTGGGTATAAGAGAGAGGGCTCGGCACAACTCAACTCCTTGGTCCCTGGACCAGTGCATTATGGCCACGGCGGAAACAGACCCATGTCTCTGATCCAAACATATAAAGAAGCCTGTGAAACAGAGACTCATCAGTCCAGGATGTTGTCTCCCAACTGGCACCATAACTGAAACTTGACTAAGTCGCTCACCCTTTCAATCAGGCCAGCCACTTCCAGGTGATCAGGTATGCAGTAAGATCAGTGAATTCCATGGCCGGGAGCCATGATGCATTTCCTTGGCTGTGAAATGAGTTCCTTGGTTTCAGAAGCAATGCAGCGTGGAAACCATGATGGTAAATAAGGCATTTCATGAGTCTGTCAGTCATGGTGCTGACAGAAGCGCTGTGGGCAAGAAAGCCAAATCCATGTCCAGAATGCATCTATTCCAGGGAGGACGAATCATGGCCCCTTCGTGATGGAAGAGGTCCAATGTAATCAACCTGCTACCAGGCAGCTGGCCGCTGTCCACAGGGAATGGTGCCACCAAGAGCTAAGTGCTGACCTACAGCTGTCGGATAAGGCACTCAGCAGTAGCTAGAGCTGCCTGGTAAGAGGAAGTCTGTGTTGTTGACCCCATGCATAGCCACCATCCCTGTTACTGTAGCTGCTTTGTTCATGGGTCCATTGAGAAAGCACTGGGGTGGCTGGAGAAAGAGGATCTTATGGGTAGAACTGTGTTCTTCCCCCCTGCCTTCATATTGAAATCCTAATGCCCAATACCTGAGAAAGTGACCTCATTTAAAGACAGGATCTTTACAGAAGTAATCAAGTTAAAATGACATCATTAGGGTGGCTCCTAGTCCAATATCACTGCTGGCCTTATGGAAAGGGGAGATTTGGACACACACACACACACACACACACACAAATGCCATGTGAAGATGAAAGCAGAGATTGGGGTGATGCTTCTACAAGCCAAGGAACACCAAAGATTCCCAGAGAACCTCCAGAAGCTAGGTGAGAAGCATGGAGCAGATTTCTTCTCACAGCCCTCAGAAGGAAGCCAACAACTTGATCTTGGACTTGTAGCGTCCAGAGCTGTGAAACATACATTTCTGTGTTCAAGCCACCCAGTTTGCGGTGCTTTGTTAAGGAAACCCTAACAAACTATTACAGAGGCTGACTGACACCACTGCAGTGCTTCATTCTTTCATCTGATTAATAAGCGTCTTCCGAAGTGAATGCCCTTTGATAGGTATTCATACCACACACAAATCTCTGTCTGTACCCCCTCTGAGAGGTGGTCTGTCTATACACTTCTTCCCCAGATATTCTTGTCACCAAACTCCCAATTCTGTTTGGGGTCCATCCAGCCAAACTGTTAGCAACTGTCTAAATGAGCGTAGATCTGTCCCTTTAGCCATCTCTCACTCTAGACATAGTGGAAAACCAATTGTATCTCTGTGGAATATATTGTAGCAGAGAGCAGGAGAATTTACATAGCTATGAGGCAACATTGTTAAGGTTTACTGTTGACCCTGCCAGGTAAAAGCAAACTGTCTCTGGTGGTCCTTGAAAATTAGTACAGAGAAAAAGTTATTAGCTAGACCAGTAGCTACATACCTAGTGCCAGGGCCATTTTGATTTGCTCCAGCAAACTTACTACATCTGGGACAGCAGACACAAGTGGAGTCACCACCTAATCACATTTATTACAGTTCACAGTCATTCTCCAAGATCCATTCCACATCTGCACAGGCTAAGCTGGCGAGTTAGATGTATGAGACTGTATTAGGCATTCCCATTCCTGCTTCTTTCAAGTCTTCAGTGGTGGCATTAATCCCTGCAATTACCCAGGGACACAATCAGGGCCAGGACTAGGATGAAGCAGTGAGGCACCAAGGCACAAAATTTAAGGAAGTGCTCTTCTAAGGATCATGCAAATACCAAGCCTGCACTTAAAATTTGTGCCCTAGTTGCCTCACTCCTAAAGCAACACCCACTCCCAGGGTTACACAAGCAAAGTGTTGGAAATTAATACATGCACCCACCATTGGTGGGACTGTAACTTAGCACAAAATTTCTGGAGGGCATTTGAATATTTATTTTTAAAAATGTAATTCCAAGGTTTCAAAATTATCTTGTAACTTCTCACAAATTTGTTCTGTCTTGTGAATTTTTTCAAATCTCATTTTATATTTTTATTTACAGACTAACAATGTAAATATTGTTCAAAGAAGTCAAATACCAGTTCTAGGCTTATAATTAAAAAGTCAGTTCTCTGCCCCCTGCCACCAGCACCACCCCAGGCAGCCCCTTGTACTCTACCCATGGATTCTGCCCCTCTCCTTTTTTTTTGGTGGCCACGCTGCATGGCACGTGGGATCTTAGTTCTCTGACCAGGGATCGCACCGGAACCTGTGCCCCCTGCAGTGGAAGTGCACAGTCTTAACCACTTGACTGCCAGGGAATTCCCTGGTCCTCTTTCTTGATTTTTAGCTTTAAATGTTCTCTATTGAGCTGTTATCGTATAGGTCTTGAACAATTCTTTTAAAACTTATTACTAGGGTTTTCATGGTTTTAGCCAATATTGTGAATCAGACCTTTTACCATAAAAATCATCTTATGAGGTCCTGGGCACAAAGTGTTAACCTACTGAGTTGTGTACATTTGTCTTGTAATCAGTGACCTTACCAGATTGTGCTATTTGTTCTAAAAGGCTTTTAGTTTCGTTTCTTTGATTTTCAGGGTGAACAATAGTATCATTTGGGGGCATGGTACACGTATATGTGCATTGTGTTATATCTTTATAAAATGCACACACCTTGGAGAGGATCCTGGGAAGATGGCAGAAGAGGAAGCACCAGGGATCTATGTCCCCACCTAGACAACAATCACATGGACAGAGTCTGTCTGATGTAACTATTTTGCACCTCTGGAGTCTGTTGAAGGCTTGCAAATCCTACGGAAATACTTGGATGATAAATTTTGATTGCTGATTAATTTTGGTCAATTTCAGCTCCTAGCACAGTAGCAGCTACCCATCCCCCATCCCCAGCCATGTGGTAGGCAGCTTTTTTATATATATATATATTGGAGTATAGTTGATTAATAATGTTGTGTTAGTTTCACATGTACAGCAAAGTGATTCAGTTATACATATACATGTATCTATTCTTTTTCAAATTCTTTTCCCATTTAGGTTATTACAGAATACTGAGCAGAGTGCCCTGTGTTATACAGTAGGTCCTTGCTGGTTATCTATTTTAAATATAGCAGTGTGCACATGTCAATCCCAAACTCCCAATCTATCCCTCCCTCCACTTCCCCCCGGTAACCATAAGTTCATTCTCTAAGTCTGTGAGTCTCTTTGCTTTGTAAAGAAGTTCATTTGTATCATTTTTTTTAAGATTCCGCATATGAGATATCATATGGTATTTGTCTTTCTCTGTCTGGCTTACTTCACTTAGTATGACAATCTCCAGGTCCATCCTTGTTGCTGCAAATGGCATTATTTCATTCTTCTAATGGCTGAGTAATATTCCATTATATATATGTACCGCATCTTCTTTATCCATTCATCCGTCGAACATTTAGGTTGCTTCCATGTCGTGGCTATTGTAAACAGTGCTGCAATTAATATTGGGGAGCATGCATACTCTCTAACCAAGCTTTTCTCCAGATATATGCCCAGGATTCGGATTGCTGGATCATACGGTAGCTCTATTTTTAATTTTTTAAGGAAGCTCCATACTGTTCTCCGTAGTGGCTGTACCAATTTACCTTCCCACCAACAGTGTAGGAGGGTTCCCTTTTCTCCACACCCTCTTCAGCATTTAATGTTTTTAGATTTTTTGATGATGGTCATTCTGACTGGTGTGAGGTGATATCTCATTGTAGCTTTGATTTGCATTTCTCTAATAATTAGCGATATTGAACATTTTTTCATGTACCTCTTGGCCATCTGTTTATCTTCTTTGGAGAAATGTCTATTTAGGTCTTCTGTCCATTTTTTTTAAAAATAGATCTTTACTGGAGTATAATTGTTTCACAATACTGTGTTAGTTTCTGTTGCACAACAAAGCGAATCAGCCATATGCATACACATGTCCCCATACCCCCTCCCTCTTGAGCCTCCCTCCCATCCTCCCTGTCCCACCCACCTAGGACATTGCAAAGCACTGAGCCGATCTCCCTGTGGTATGCTGCTGCTTCTACCCATTTTTTGATTGCGTTGTTTGTTTTTTTGATATTGAGCTGCATGAGCTGTTTGTAAATTTTGGAGACTAATCTTTTGTCAGTTGCGTCATTTGGAAATATTTTCTCCCATTCTGTGGGTTCTCTTTTCGTTTTGTTTATGGTTCCCTTTGCTGTGCAAAAGCTTTTGAGTTTCATTAGTCTCCATTTGTTTATTTTTGTTTTTATTTCCATTACTCTGGGAGATGGATTGAAAAAGATCTTGCTGCGATTTATGTCAGAAAGTGCTCTGCCTATGTTTTCCTCTAGGGGTTTTACAGTATCCAGTCTCAAATTTAAGTCTTTAATCCATTTTGAGTTTATTTTTGTGTGTGGTGTTAAAGACTGTTCTAATTTCATTTTTTTACATGTAGCTATCCAGTTTTCACAGCACCATTTATTTATTTATTTTTAAAATTTATTTATTGGCTGAGTTGGGTCTTTGCTGCTGCGTGCACACTTTCTCTAATTACAGCAAGAGGGGCTACTCTTCATTGCGGTGCATGGGCTTCTCACTGTTGTGGCTTCTCTTGTTGCCAAGCATGGGCTTTAGGCGTGTGGGCTCAGTAGCTGTGGCACACGGGCTTAGTTGCTCCACCGCATGTGGGATCTTCCCAGACTGGGGCTCAAACCCATGTCCCCTGCATTGGCAGGCAGATTCTTAACCACTGTGCCACGAGGGAAGCCTCACCAGCACTATTTATTGAAGAGACTGTCTCCATCATTGTACAGTCATGCCTCCTTTGTCATAGACTAATTGAACATAGGTGCATGGTTTCATTTCTGGGCTTTCTATCCTGTTCCATTGATCTATATTTCTGTTTTTGTGCCAGTACCATACTGTTTTGATGACTGTAGCTTTGTAGTATAGTCTGAAGTCAGGGAGTTTGATTCCTCCAGCTCTGTTTTTCTTTCTCAAGATTGCTTTGGCTATTCGGGCTCTTTTGTATCTTCATACAAATTTTAAGATTTTTTTTGTTTTAGTTCTGTGAAAAATGCTATTGGTAATTTGATAGGGATTACATTGAATCTAGATTGCCTTGGGTAGTATAGTCATTTTGACAATATTGATTCTTCTAATCTAAGAACATGGTATACCTTTCCATCTGTTTGTGTAATCTTCAATTTCTTTCATCAGTGTCATAGTTTTTGGAGTACAGGTCTTTTGTTTCCTTAGGTAGGCTTATTCCTAGGTATTGTAATTTTTTTGATGTGATGGTAAATGGGATTGTTTCTTTAATTTCTCTTTCTGATCTTTCATTGTTAGTGTATAGAAATGCAACAGATTTCTGTGCATTAATTTTGTATCCTGCCACTTTTCTGAATTCATTGATGAGCTCTGGTAGTTTTCTGGTAGCACCTTTAGGATTTTCTAAAGTGGTCTGCAAAGAGTGACAGTTTTACTTCTTCTTTTCCAGTTTGGATTCCTTTTATTTCTTTTTCTTCTCTGATTGCTGTGGCTAGGACTTCCAAAACTATGTCGATAAGAGTGGCAGGGGGCTTCCCTGGTAATGCAGTGGTTGAGAGTCTGCCTGCCAATGCAGGGGACACAGGTTTGAGCCCTGGTCTGGGAGGATCCCACATGCCATGGAGCAACTGGGCTCATGAGCCACAACTACTGAGCCTGCACGTCTGAAGCCTGCGCTCCGCAACAAGAGAGGCTGTGACAGTGAGAGGCCCGTGCACCGCGATGAAGAGTGGTCCCCGCTCGCCGCAACTAGAGAAAGCCCTCGCACAGAAACGAAGACCCAACACAGCCAAAAATAAACTAATTAATTTAAAAAAAAACTCACTTAAAAAAAAAAGTGGAGGAGTGGACATCCTTGTCTTGTTCCTGATCTTAGAGGAAATGCTTTCAGCTTTTCACCTTCCGTATGATGTTAGCTGTAGGTTTGTCATATATGACCTTTATTATGTTGATGTATGTTCTTTCTATGCCCACTTTCTGGAGAGTTTTTATCATAAATTGGTGTTGACTTTTGTCAAAAGCTTTTTCTGCATCTATTGAGGTGATCATATTTTTTTTTCAACATCTTTATTGGAGTATAATTGCTTTACAATGGTGTGTTAGTTTCTGCTGTATAACAAAGTGAGTCAGCTATATGCATACATATATCCCCATATCCCCTCCCTCTTGCGTCTCCCTCCTACCCTCCTTATCCCACCCCTCTAGGTGGTCGCAAACCACGAGCTGATCTCCCTGTGCTATGCGGCTGCTTCCCACTAGCTATCTATTTTACATTTGTTAGTGTATATATGTCCATGGCACTCTCTCACTTCATCCCAGCTTACCCTTCCCCCTCCCCATGTCCTCAAGTCCATTCTCTATGTCTGTGTCTTTATTCCTGTCCTGACCCTAGGTTCTTCATAACCTTTTTTTTTAGATTCCATACATATGTGTTAGCATACGATATTTGTTTTTCTCTTTATGACTTACTTCACTCTGTATGACAGACTCTAGGTCCAACCACCTCACTACAAATAACTCAATTTCGTTTCTTTTTATGGCTGAGTAATATTCCATTGTATATATGGGCCACATCTTCTTTATTCATTCATCTGTCAGTGGACACTTAGGTTTCTTCCATGTCCTGGCTATTTTAAATAGAGCTGCAATGAACATTGTGGTACATGACTCTTTTTTTTTTTTTCTCATTAAATTTTTTAATGGGTCTCAAATTCTGTGACAGATTTTTGGTCAAGTTGTTTCCATTAAAAAGTACTGATTTTAAAAACTAGTAACTTAAAACTGCCACACACAAAACAAATGGCATGACTCTTTTTGAATTATGGTTTTCTCAGGGTGTATGCCCAGTAGTGGGATTGCTGGGTCATATGGTAGTTCTATTTGTAGTTTTTTTAAGGAACCTCCATACTGTTCTCCATAGTGGCTGTATCAATTTACATTCCCACCAACAGTGTAAGAGGGTTCCCTTTTCTCCACACCCTCTCCAGCATTTACTGTTTCTAGATTTTTTGATGATGGCCATTCTGACCAGTGTAAGGTGATACCTCATTGTAGTTTTGATTTGCATTTCTCTAATGATTAGCGATGTTGAGCATCCTTTCATGTGTTTGTTGGCAATCTGTATATCTTCTTGGGAGAAATGTCTATTTAGGTCTTGTGCCCATTTTTGGATTGGGTTGTTTGTTTTTTTGATATTGAGCTGCATGAGCTGCTTGTATATTTTGGAGATTAATCCTTTGTCAGTGATCATATGGTTTTTATCCTTCAATTTGTTGATGTGGTGTATCGTGCTGATTGATTTTCAGATATTGAAAAATCCTTGTATCCCTGAGATAAATCCCACTTAATCATGGTGTATAATCCTTTTAATGTATTGTTGGTTTCGGATTGCTAGTATTTTGTTGAGGATGTTTGCGTCTATGTTCATCAGTGATATTGGTCTGTAATTTTTTTTGTGTGTGGTATCCTTGTCTGGTTTTCGTATCAGGGTGATGGGGGACTCATAGAATAAGTTTGGGAGTATTTCTCCCTCTGAAATTTTTTGGAATATTTTCAGAAGGATAGGTGTTAACTCTTCTCTAAATGTTTGATAGAATTCTCCTGTGAAGCCATCTGGTCCTGAACTTTTGTTTGTTGGGAGTTTTAAAATCACACTTTCAATTTCAGTACCTGTGATCAGTCTGTTCATATCCATTTAAATTTAAGGTAATTATTGATATGTATGTTCTTATTGCCATTTTGTTAATTGTTTTGGATTTGTTTTTGTAGATCTTTTTTCTTCCCTTCCTCTTTTGTTCTCTTCTCTTGTGATCTGATGACTAATTTTAGTGTTGTATTTTGATTCCTCTTTCTCTTTTGTGTGTGTATCTATGGTAGATTTTTGTTTTGTGGTTACCATGAGGTTTTTGTTTTTGTTTTTTAACATCTTTATTGGAGTATAATTGCTTCACAGTGGTGTATTAGTTTCTGCTTTATAACAAAGTGAGTCAGCTATACATATACATATATCCCCATATCTCCTCCCTCTTACATCTCCCTCCCACCCTCCCTGCTTGTAAATTTTGGAGATTAATCCTTTGTCAGTTGCTTCGTTTGCAAATATTTTCTCCCATTCTGAGGGTTGTCTTTTCATCTTGTTTATGGTTTTCTTTGCTGTGCAAAAGCTTTTAAGTTTCATTAGGTCCCATTTGTTTTTTTTTTCCATTTCTCTAGGAGGTGGGTCAAAAGGGATCTTGCTGTGATTTATGTCACAGAGTGTTCTGCCTGTGTTTTCCTCTAAGAGTTTGATAGTTTCTGGCCTTACATTTAGGTCTTTAATTCATTTTTTTCCCCTTTTTTTTTTTTTGCAGTACGTGGGCCTTTCACTGCTGTGGCCTCTCCCGTTGCGGAGCACAGGCTCCAGACATGCAGGCTCAGCGGCCATGGCTCACGGGCCCAGCCACTCCACGGCATGTGGGATCTTCCCGGACTGGGGCACGAACCCGTGTCCCCTGCATCAGCAGGCGGACTCTCAACCACTGCGCCACCAGGGAAGCCCCTTTAATCCATTTTGAGTTTATATTTTTGTATGGTGTTAGGGAGTTCTCTAATTTCATTCTTTTACATGTAGCTGTCCAGTTTTCCCAGCATGACTTATTGAAGAGGCTGTCTTTTCTCCATTGTATATTCTTGCCTCCTTTATCAAAAATAAGGTGACTATATGTGCATGGGTTTATCTCTGGGCTTTCTCTCCTGTTCCATTGATCTATATTTCTGTTTTTGTGCCAGTACCATACTGTCTTGATGACTGTAGCCTTGTAGTATAGTCTGAAGTCTGGGAGCCTGATTCCTCCAGCTCCGTTTTTCTTTCTCAAGATTGCTTTGGCTATTTGTGGTCTTTGTGTTTCCATACAAATTGTGAAATTTTTTGTTCTAGTTCTGGGAAAAATGCCATTGGTAGTTTGATAGGGATTGCATTGAATCTGTAGATTGTTTTGGGTAGTATAGTCATTTTCACAATGTTGATTCTTCCATTCCAAGAACATACCATGAGGTTTTGATATAGCAATATACAAAAACAAGATTGTTTTAAGTTGCGGTCTTTTAATTTCAAATGCATTTCCAATATCCCGAATTTGTGTTCTCCTCTTGGCACAATTTCTGGTTTTGATATTATATTTGTGTGTGGATGATTTACTACCTTTACTGTGTGTTTGCCTTTACCACTGAGCTTTTCCGTTTGTAATTTTCTTGATTCTAGTTGTGGCTTTTTCTTTTCCACTTAGAGAAGTTCCTTTAGCATTTGTTGCAAAGCTGGTCTGGTGGTGCTGAATTCTCTTAGCTTTTGATTTCTCCATCAAATCTGAATGAGAGCTTGCTGGGTAGAGTATTCTTGGTTGTAGGTTCTTCCCTTTCATCACTTTAAATATATCATGTCACTCCCTCCTGGCCAGAAGAGTTTCTGCTGAGAAATCAGCTGATAAACTTATGGGAGTTCCCTGGTATGTTATTTGCTGTTTTTCCCGTGTTGCTTTTAATATTCTTTGTTTTTAATTTTTGTCAATTTGATTACATGTGTCTTGGCATGTTCCTCCTTGGGTTTATCCTGCACTTCCTGGACTTGGGTGATGGTTTCCTTTCCCATATTAGGGAATTTTTCAGCTATTATCTCCTCAAATATTTCATCAGGTCCTTTCTTTCTCTCTTCTCCTTCTGGGACCCCTATAATGTGAATATTGATGCATTTAATGTTGTCCCAGAAGTCTCTTAGACTGTCTTCATTTCTTTTCATTCTTTTTTCTTTATTCCATTCTGCGGCAGTGATTTCCACCATTCTGTCTTCCAGGTCACTTCTCCGTTCTGCCTCACTCATTCTGCTATTGATTCCTTCTAGTGTATTTTTCATTTCAGTTATTGTGTTGTTAATCTCTGTTTGTTTGTTCTTTAGTTCTTCCAAGTCTTCGTCAAACATGTCTTGCATCTTCTCAATCCTTGCCTCCATTATTTTTTCAAGATCCTGTATCATCTTCACTATCATTATTCTGAATTCTTTTTCTGGAAGGTTGCCTATCTCCACTTAGTTGTTCTTCTGGGGTTTTATCTTGTTACTTCATCTGGGATGTATTCCTCTGCTGTTTCATTTTGTCTAACTTTCTGTGATTGCAGTTTCTGTTCCAAAGGCTGCGATTGTAGTTCTTCCTGTTCCTGCTGTCTCCCCTCTGGTGGATGAGGCTGTCTAAGAGGCTTATGCAGGCTTCCTGATGGGAGGTACCGGTGGTGGGTGGAGTTTGGTCTTGTCCTTCTGGTGGGCAAGACTTTAAGCCGCTTGTCTGCTGATGGGTGGGGCTGTGTTCCCACCCTGTTCATTGTCTGGCCTGAGGCTTCCCAGCCCTGGAGCCTACAGGCTGTTGGGTGGGGCTAATGGCAGCCTCCAGGAGGGCTCACGCCAGTGGGTACTCCCCAGAAGTGCTGCTGCCAGCGTCTTTGCCCCCGCAGTGAGCCATAGCCACCCCCCGCCTCTACAGGAGACCCTCCAATACCAGCAGGTGGTCTGGCCCAGTTTCTTATGGGGTCACTGCTTTTTTCTCCTGGGTCCGGTGTGCACAGGTCCTTGTGTGTGCCCTCCAAGGGTGGAGTTTCTGTTTCTCCCAGTCCTGTAATTCCTATGATCAAACCCTTCTGGTCTTCAAAGCCAGATTCTCTGGGGGATCCTCCTCCCATTGCCAGACCCCCAGGCTGGGAAGCCTGGCAGGCAGCTATATACATGTTCTTGGAGCAGCCCACACATAGCATGTGGGAACTAGGGTGGGAAAAAAGGACTCTGCTCTCCAAATATTGGGAATTTGTGCTCTCATCACGGACTGCTGTGTCTGATCACAGAGGTGCAGACAAAGAGGTGGCAGCTATTGTTGTTGCACTGCCCCCTCCCCATTGTTGGAAGACCCTCTCCCACTAGCTGAAGTGACTTGCAGGGGATTTAAAGGGCCATGGCCCTTCCCCACCCCTTCCTTTTTGCTTTTTATCCTTTTGGGAGCCAGAGTAGGGCATTCAAAAACAACTGCATGTACGGGGGGAAAATAGTAAGTGACAGTGCATATCCAGGAAAGACTCAGAAAGACATTATGTTTACATCTCAGGCGAATCCTCAGCACAGAGACAGCCTGCAACAATAAAGATAAAAAATAAAAACAATAACAAAAAACAGCAAACGCTGGGGAAGGAGGACAATCTGATTTCCAGAGTTACTACATTGAAATGTCCAGTGTTCAACCAAATAATCACAAGACATACAAAGAAACAGGAAGGTATGGCTCATTCAAAGGAAAAACTAAACCAACAGAAACTGTCCCTGAAAAAGACCTGATAGAAGATAAACTTGACAAAGACTTTAAAATAATTGTCTTAAAGAAGCGCAGAGAACTAATGGAAGATGTAATGAAAGTCAAGAAAATGATGTGTAAACAAATTGAAAATATCAGTAAAGAGAAAACCTAAAAAGAATCACCTCCCCCCAAAATTCTGGAGCTGAAAAGTACACTAAATGAAATGAGAAAGAAAGTAGAGGGATTCAAAGTCAGATTTGAGCAGGCAGAGGAAAGAACTAGTGAACTTGAAGGTAGGACAATGGAAATTATTAAGGCTGAGGAACACAAAGAAAACAGATTGAAAACAAAGTGAACTGAGCCTAAGGGACCTGTGGGACACCATCAAATAGATCAACATACACATCATAAGAGTCCCAGAGAGAAGAGAGAGAGTATACTTGAAGAAATGACAGCTGAGAACTTCCCAAATTTGATGAAAGTCATGACTATAAACATCCAAGAAGCTCAACAAACCCCCGGTAAGATGAACTCAGAGACTCACACCATGGCACATTATAATCAAACTTTCAAAAGACAAAGACAAAGAAAGAATTTTGAAAGTAGCAGGAGAGAAATGAATACAAGGGATTTTCAGTAAGATAATCAGCAGATTTCTCATCGGAAATTATGAAAGCCAGAAGACAGTGGGCCAATATATGCAAATACTAAAATTAAAAAACCTGTAAACCAAGAATCCTATACCCAGCAAAACTGTCCTTCAAAAGTGAGAGAGAAATGAACATGTTCCCAGATAAACAAAACTTGAGAGGCTCCATGACCACTAGACCTGACCTGCAAGAAATGCCCAAAAGAGTTATCCAAGATGAAATGAAAAGGCATTGGACAGTAACTTGAAGCCGTATGGAGAAATAAACATCTCCATAAAGGTAAATACATGGGCAATTACAAAAGCTAGTATTATTGTAACAATGGTTTGTAACTGTACTTTTGCTTGTTTTCTGCATGATTAAGAGATTAACACATTTAAAGAAAAAAATTACTAGTATAAAGCTTGTATTACTGTAACTTTGGTTTGTAACTCCAAACCTTGTTTTGTACATAATTTAGGAGAATAATGAATTTAAAAGAATTACTGATTTATGTTTTGGGAAACACAAGTGTAGTGTAAGTACCTAAATTAAGCTTTGATTGTAGTGTAAATGCTGAGACATCCGTTTCAAATAAACATATTGCCATCTGTTTGAAAAAGCTACTACCAAAACAAACAGTTAAGGAACTAGGCCACCCGAACTCAAGATGTTCCCCTTTCAGAACACTGTGGGAAACGTAGAAAACTGACAACTTGGTAGAAAACTACACCCTAACTCTTGCTCTTATATTTCAATGATGAGTGACCCACAAAACCCCAGACACCATCTTTGGAGCCCAATAAGGGCAAAGCCCCAGGTCCTCTTTCTCTGTCTCTCTTTCTCTCCCACAATCTAACTATGTGGCCCTCAGATGTGCTGTGCACCCTCCAGGACCTGTGAGTAATAAAGCTTGTTCCTCAAACTTCCCTGATGGGTTTTTGCTGAAGTGCATGCATCCTGCAATCATACTAAGAAACGCAAGGCCAGCCCAGCCACAACATTGGTTCTGATGGCAGAAATGCCTGTGGTGCTCACTATGAGTAACACAGGCCCAGGCCAGTGCCTTAGACATTCCCAGCCAAGAGCGTTCCCCTCAGTAGGCTGGGACTGACACAACAGTAATCTTTAAAGATGTAATTTTGTGATACTGACAATGAAAGAGGTGAGGACAGCTGTAAAGGAGCAGAGTTTTATATGTTATTGAAGTTAAGCTGGAAGAAATTTAAATGTGGGTGTTATAGGGACTTCCCTGGTGGCACAGTGGTTAAGAATCTGCCTGCCAGTTCAGGGGACACAGGTTTGATCCCTTGTCTGGGAAGATCCCACAAGCCATGGAGCAACTAAGCCTGTGGGTCACAAACTACTGAGCCTGTGTTGTAGAGCCCACGAGCCACAACTGCTGCGGCTGTGTGCCACAACTACTGAAGCCCACGCTTCTAGAGCCCCTGCTCTGCAACAAGAGAAGCCACCGCAATGAGAAGCCCGCGCACCGCAACGAAGAGTAGCCCGCACACACTGCAACTAGAGAAAGCCCACGCACAGCAACAGAGACCCAATGCAGCCAAAAATAAACCAAAATTAATTTAATTAATTAATTAAGTAATTAAATTTGGCTGTTATAACTTTAGGATGTTAAATGTAATCTCCATGGTAACCACAAGGAAACTACCTTTAAATATACACAAAAGGAAATGAGAAAATAATGTAAATATTTCACTATAAAAAATCAACTAACCACAAAAGAAGACAGTAGTGCAGGAAATGATGGACAAAAAAGCTATGAGACATATAGAAAATAAACAGCACACTGACAGAAGTAAGCCTCTCCTTATCAGTAACTACTTCAAATGTAAATGGATTAAACTGTCCAATCAAAAGACAGAGACTATCAGAATGGATAAGAACACATGATCCAACTATATATTGCCTACAAGAGACTCACCTGAGATCCAAAGACACAAACAGATTGAAAGTGAAAGGATAGAAAGAGATATTCCATGCAAATAGTAACCAAAAGAGAGTGGGGGGGGGCTATACTAATGTCAGACAAAATAGATTTTAAATCAATAAAGTTTACTAGAGACAAAGAAAGACAGTATATGTTAATAAAGTTTCGATACAGCAAGAAGATATAAGAATTATAAACATTTACACATCTAGTGACAGACCATCAAAATATACAAAGCAACAATTGGTAGCATTGAAGGGAGACATAGACAGTTCTACAATAATAGTTGGAGACTTCAATACCTCACTCACAATAATGGATGAAACTACCAGACAGAAGATAAGTAAGGAAACAGAGGCCTTAAACAATACAGAAAACCAGCTAGACCTAACAGACATATATAGAACACCCTACCCAACAACAGCGTACAAATTCTTCTTCTTTTTTTTTTTTTTTTTCTGCATGGCATGTGGGATCTTAGTTCCCCAACCAGGGATTGAACCTGAGCCCCCTGCACTGGAAGCACGGAGTCTTATCCACTGGACCCCCAGGGAAGTGTGTACAAATTCTTCTTAAGTGCACATAAGATATTTTCCAGGATGGACCATAAGTTAGGTCCCAAATTAAATCTCAGTTAGATTTAGATTTAACAAACCTAAAAATTTAGATTTGTTAAAATAGAGTTTAAAAGACAAATACCATACAAAGTTTCTTCTCTGAGCACAATGTGATAGAAATCAATAACAAGTGTAAAACTAGAAAATTGACAAAATTGTGTAAATTAAACAATACACTTTTAAACAACAAATGAATCAAAGAAGAAATCACATGAGAAATTAGAAAATACTTAGAGATGAGTGAAATTGAAAATACAACATACTGGGCTTCCCTGGTGGCGCGGTGGTTGAGAGTCCGCCTGCCGATTCAGGGGACATGGGTTCGTGCCCCGGTCCGGGAAGATCCCACATGCCGCGGAGTGGCTGGGCCCGTGAGCCATGGCCGCTGGGCCTGTGTGTCCGGAGCCTGTGCTCCACAACGGGAGAGGCCACAACAGTGAGAGTCCCGCGTACCGCAAAAAAAAAAAGAAAAGAAAATACAACATACCCAAACTTATGGGATACAGGAAAAGGAGCGCTAAGGGGAAATTTATAGCTATAAATGCTTACATTAAAAACCAAGAAATATCTCAAATCAGCAACCTAACTTTACTAAATGAACTAGAAAAATAACAAATTAAACTCAAAGCTACTAGATGGAAGGAAATACTAAACACTGGAGCAGAGATAAATGAAATAGAGAATAGAAGAACAATAGAGAAAATCAATGAAACCAAAAGTTTGTTCTTCAAAAAGATCAACAAAATTGACAACCCTTTAGTTAGCTGAACTAAGAAAAAAAAGAAGACTCAAATTTCTAAAATCAGAAATGAAAGTGGGGATATTACTACCAATTCTACAGAAATAAAAAGGATTAAAAGAGAGTAGTATGAACAACTGTACATCAAAAAATTAGATAACCCGCCTTCCCTGGTGGCGCAGTGGTTGGGAGTCCGCCTGCCGATGCAGGGGACGCAGGTTCGTGTCCCGGTCCGGGAGGATCCCGCATGCCGCGGAGCGGCTGGGCCCGTGAGCCGTGGCCGCTGAGCCTGCGCGTCTGGAGCCTGTGCTCTGCAACGGGAGAGTCCACAGCAGTGAGAGGTCCGCGTACAGCAAAAAAAAAAACATTAGATAACCCACATGAAATGCAAAACCTATCAAGACTAAATGATGAAGAAACAGAAAATCTGAATAAGACCTATAACTAGTAAGGAGATTGAATCAGTAATCAAAAATCTCCCAACAAAGAAAAGCCCTGGACCTGATGGCTTCACTGGTAAATTCTACCAAACATTTAAAGAATTAATACACATCCTCAAACTTTTCTAAAAAATTAAAGAGGAGGGGACACTACCTAACTCACTTCATGAGGCCAGCATAACCCTGATACCAAAGCCAGATAAAGACACTACAAGAGAGACTTCCCTGGTGGTGCAGTGGTTAAGAATCCACCTGCCAGTGCAGGGGACACGGGTTCAATCCCTGGTCCAGGAAGATCCCACATGCCGCGGAGCAACTAAGCCCATGCACCACAACTACTGAGCCTGTGCTCTAGAGCCCGTGAGCCACACTACTGAGCCCACATGCCTGGAGCCTGTGCTCTGCAACAAGAGAAGCCACCGCAATGAGAAGCCTGCACACCTCAACGAAAAGTAGCCCCCGCTCGCCGCAAGTAGAGAAAGCTCACCTGCAGCAACGAAGACCTAAAGCAGCCAAAAATAAATTAATTACTTTAAAAAAAAAGTTATGTTAAAAAAAAAGACACTACAAGAAAAGAAACCTGCAGGCCAGTATCTCTTATGAACATTGATGCAAAAATTCTCAACAAATACTAGCAAACCAAACTTTGCAGCATTAAAAGGATTATATATCATGACCAATTGGGATTTATTCTTGGAATACAAAGATGGTTCAATGTATTAAAACAATCATTGTAATACACCACAAAAACAAAATGAAGGTAAAAAAAAATTATCAACTTCTTTTATACAGAAAAAATTTTGACAAAATTCATCGCCCTTTCATGATAAAACACTCAACAAATAGGAATAGAAGGAAACTGCCTCAACATAATAAAAGTCATATATGAAAAACCTACAGCAAACATCATACTCTATGGTGAAAGACTGAAAGCTTTTCCTCTGAGATCAGGAATAAGGCAAGGATGCCTACTTTCACCACTTCTATTCAACACAGAACTGAAAGTTCTAGCCAGAACAATTAGACAAGAAAAATAAATAAAAGCCTTCCAAATTGGAAAGGAAGAAGTAAAATTATCTCTGTTTGCAGATGAAATGATCTTATATGTAGAAAATCCTAAAGACACCACACACACACACACACACACACACACACACACATAAAGCTGTTAGAACTAATAAATGAATTCAGTAAAGTAGCAGGATACAAAGTAAAATGAAAAAATCATTTGCATTTCTATATGTGAACAATGAACAATATGAAAAGGAATTTTTTAAAAATTCACAATAGCAACAAACAGAATAAAATACTTAAGGATTGGGGCTTCCCTGGTGGCGCAGTGGTTGAAAGCCCGCCTGCCGATGCAGGGGACGCGGGTTCGTGCCTCGATCCGGGAAGATCCCACGTGCCGCGGAGCGGCTGGGCCCGTGAGCCATGGTCGCTGAGCCTGCACGTCCGGAGCCTGTGCTCCGCAATGGGAGGGGCCACAACAGTGAGAGGCCCGCGTACCGCAAAAACAAAACAAACAAAAAAAAAAAACTTAAGGATTAACCTAACCTAGGAGGTGGAAAGACTTGTACAATGTAAACTATAAAACACTGCTGAAAGAAATTAAAGAAGAAACAAATAAATGGAAACACATTCCATGCTCAGGGATTGGAAGACTTAATATTGTCAGATATCAATACTACCCAAAGCAATCTACAGATTCAATGCAATCCCTAGAAAATCCCGAATTCTGCAAACTAATGACATTATTTGCAGAAGTGGAAAAACCCATTCTAAAATTCACATGGAATCTCAAGGGACCCCAAATAGCCAAAATAATCTTGGAAAAGAACAAAACTGAGAACTCACATGTCCTGATTTCAAAGCTTCCTACAAAGCTATAGTAATATAAACAGTTGTGGCTTTGGCCTAAAGACTGACATAGGTCAATGGAGTAAAATGGAGAGCCCAGACATAAGCCCTCCCATACATGGTCAAATGATTTTTTTTTTTTTTTTTTTGAGGTACGCGGGCCTCTCACTGTTGTGGCCTCTCCCATTGCGGAGCACAGGCTCCGGACACGCAGGCTCAGCGGCCATGGCTCATGGGCCCAGCCGCTCCGCGGCATGTGGGATCTTCCCGGACCGGGGCACGAACCCGTGTCCCCTGCATCGGCAGGCGGACTCTCAACTACTGCGCCACCTGGGAAGCCCCTGGTCAAATGATTTTTGACAAGGGTGCCAAGGCCATTCAATAAGGAAAGGACAGTCTTTTCAACAAATGGTGCTCAGAAAACTGGATACCCACATGCAAAAGAATGAAATTGTACCCTTTCCTAACACCATTTACAAAAATTAACTAAAAACGGATCAAGAACCCAAATGATAGACCAAAGACTATAAAACTCTTCGAAGAAAACACAGGTCAAAACCTTCACAGTATTGGATTTGGCAATGATTTCTTGGCATATCACCAAAGGCATAGGTAATAAAATTAAAAATAGACAAGTTAGACTTCACTAGAATTTCAAAGTTTGTTCATCAAAAGACACTATCCACAGAGTAAAAATGCCACCCACAGAATGGGAGAAAATATTTGCAAACCATATATCTGATAAGAGATTAATATCCAGAATATGTAAGGAACTTCTAAACCTCAAAAATAACAGTAATTTTAAAAAAACCCCACACTATCTAGTTCAAAAATGGGCAAGGCTTGAACAGACATTTCTCCAAAGAAGATATATAAACAAGCACATGAAAAGATGCTCAATATCACTAATCATTAGTGATAAGGCAAATCAGAACTACAATGAGATACCAACCTCATACCCATTAGGGTGGCTACTATCAAAAAACCAGAAAACAGCAAGTGATGGTGAGGATGTAGAGAAATTGGAACCCTTGTGCACTGTTGGTGGGAATGTGAAAAACATTGGATTGGCCAAAAAGATCATTTGGGTTTTCTGTACCATCTTATGGAAAAACCAGAATGAACTTTTTGACCAACCTAATAGCACAGCTGCTGGAGAAAACACATGGCGGTCCTCAAAAAATTTTAAAAAGAATACCCTATGATTCTTTATTCTACTTCTGGGTATATACTCAAAAGTGAAAGGAGGAACTCAAAGAGATATTTGTACACCCATGTTCATAGCAGCATTATGCACGATAGCTAGAACATGGAAGCAACCCAAGTGTCCATGGATGGATGAATGGATAAGCACAATGTGGTATATCCATACAATGCAATTAAAATAGAATTAAATGGAGTTCCATTGAACTAAGATGGGATTAATTATTCAGTCTTTAAAAGGAAGGAAATTCTGACATGTACTACAACATGGATGAAACTTGAGGACATCGTGCTAAATAAAACAAGCCAGTCACAAAAAGACAAATATTGTATGATTCCACGTAGATGAAGTACTTAGTGTGTTCAAAATCATAAAGACAGAAAGTGTAATGGTGGTTGCAGGGGGCTGGCGGGGGGAGAGAATGGGGAGTTATTATTTGATAGTTATGAAGTTTCAGTTTTACAGGATGAAAAGCATTACGGGGATGGATGGTGATGATGTCTGCACGATGATGTGAACCTATGTATTTAATACCACTGTAACTTTAAACTAGTTAGGATGGTAAGTTTTATGTTATGTGTATTTTACCACACACACAAAATACACAGATACCTTGTAGAATGCATGTATGGCATGTGTATAAACTGTTGGCATACAATCTCATTGTTAGGGATCCAGTAAATGACCTACCTGTGCACAATCTGAGTTTGGCAGGCAGGTGAAGATCAAAGTATCCTGGGCATTACTGAAAAAGCTTACATGGAGAATGTGGCTTTCACTTCAGGCTCCGGGCTGTCCAACACTGAGCACCACTGCTGGACACACAGACCCCCTTGGATGTGAGCAGCTGTGCTTCCCCGGGCAGATCTCCCCCTTGGAGACAGAAGGAGACCAAGTGGGACAAATGTAACAAATAAAAGACAGAGAAAGCCTTAATAACACCACCCAACTGCCAGCCAGCCGGGGAAATACTTCCTCCCTCTCCTGCAGTGAGGAGTGGGGAAGGGCAAGAGGGGCAAAGGTCAGGGTCATGGCTCTCCTGATGGTCCCCAAAGAGTGAAGAGGCACGCACACCACCCACTGCTCTGCACACACACTTCCCCTTAACATCATATCTGGGGGTAATTACTGTATCAGAAGCAAGAGAACTTCCTCATTCTTCTTTATGGCCGCATAGTACTCCATTGTCTGGGTGCACTGCAATTATTTCCCCGGTGTCTGCGGATGGACATTTAGGGAGTTTCCAACATTTTGCTACTACAATCGAAGTGTCTAGCTGGTCCTTGCGTCACTTTGCATGGATGTTGATAAGATTCATTCCTAGAAGCGGGATGGCTGGTTCAGTTTGTGCATTTGTCACCTTGACCGATATCGTCAAATGGCCCTCCACAGGGGGTGTGACAATTACACTGCAAAAGCAGCGAGCAGGAGGGCTAGTGGCCATTAGCCTCGCCACTGGAAAATGCGAGCTGATCTAACTAGGAAAGCGGGTCTGTCCCTGCCTGGGGGGTGGTGAGCAGCGAGGGCGAGGAGAGGGCTTACAAAGGGCGTGAGAAACTTTTGGTGATGATGGATGTTTTAATCGTGATCGCTGTGATAGTTCCATGAGTATATACACATATGAAAATTTACTAAACTGGATACTTTAAATATGTGCAGTTTATTACATGTCAATTACATTTCAATAAAGCCCTTAAAAAAATTTTTTTTAATTTTTGGCCGTGCCACGTGGCACATGGGACCTTAGTCCCCTGACCGCATCCCCTGCAGTGGTAGCACTGGAAGTACAGTCTTAACCACTGGACCACCAGGGAAGTCCCCAGCCCTTTTTTTAAAGCATGAAAACATGCTAATTGTGTGTGTGTGTGTGTGTGTGTGTGTGTGTGTCCTATCAGATTGTCCGAAAATAAACAAGATAATTGCCTCCAGTTCTGGCAAAATTGTGAGGAAACTGGCTCCCTGTTGGTAGAAGAATGAATTGGCCTAAGTCTTTTTGGAATTAATTATTGCAGTATCCATTAAAAAGCGTTTCTATTCTTTGCTGAAGAGAAATTATATGTGCTCCTTATTCAGCTGTTATTAATTAAGATCCTATTCATTTATTTCTCTTTTTTGCTCAGTAAAATGGAGCTCCACACATCTGTTCTTTGCTTCTAAGGCCAGCTAATGAACTTCCAGAACCTGGCCTTAAAAACGAAAGACTACCTAGTTAACAAAATGGAGTCGATAGTTAAAGATGTCTCCTTTCCCCTGAAATCATGGAGGGAAAGATATCATTCTGAATTATAAAACTTGATGGAAGAATTTGATTTGATAAGGTGTTGAACTCAGACCACTTACTCTGTACAAATCTTGTCTTCTGGTACAAAACTGGGACTTGTCTGAACATTTATACTGTTACCGACTTCTCACTTCTGTTACAATGCATCTGTTATTTAAACAGAAGGGTCTTAAAACGCTTTTCTAAGACTTTAGAATTTGTTGCCATGACTCATGAGAACAACTTCCGGTAGAAACCTGAACTCTGCTTACTGGTCTTACTTGGTAACCATGTGTAATCACATTTCTGGATTCCTAAACAGTGTAAGTACCTAAGAGATTTCTCGGACAAACAGTAGACAGTTTGCCTCTCTGCTAGATTTCTCTTTTTTATTTTATACATTTATTTATTTATTTATTTTTGGCTGCGTTGGGTCTTCGTTGCTGTGCTCGGGCTTTTCTCTAATTGTGGCGAGCGAGGGCTACTCTTCGTTGCGGTGCACGGGTTTCTCATTGCGGTGGCTTCTCTTGTTGCAGAGCACAGGCCCTAAGCGTGCAGGCTTCAGTAGTTGTGGCACGTGGGATCAGCAGTTGTGGTTCGTGGGCTCTAGGGCGCAGGCTCAGTAGTTGGGGTGCACGGGCTTAGTTGCTCCGTGGCATGTGGGATCTTCCCGGACCAGGGTCGAACCCATGTCCCCTGCAATGGCAGGTGGATTCTTAACCACTGTGTCACCAGGGAAGTCCTCTGCTAGATTTCTTATCTTAAAAAAGAGATAAAGAGTCTTATCTCACCTTACACAAGATCTCTGAGGTAACAATCTTACTTCTAGGGAATGTATGTATCCGAAATAAATGGACATGTGTTGTTATGTATACAAGGATTCTTGCTGTAGGAGAAACTGGAAAATCCCAAAATATCCAGCAAGAGGGCAAGAGGAAATAATTACACTACATGACAATGTGGTCATTTCAGAAAATGAGCAGTCCAGTGCTTAGGACTCTGAGCTTCAACTGCTGGGGGTCTGGATTTGATCCCTGGTCAGGGAACTAAGATCCCGCATGCCGCAAAATGAGCCAGGTCCATTTTCACTCATTGGAGAAAATGTCCGTGACATGACATTAAGTGAAAAACGCAAACTTGCAGTAGAGTATCTATGGCAGGATCGCTGCGTGAATATAGATGTGTTTGCACGCCTGGGGAGGGGAGAGAGCAACAGACGGGCTGAGGGCGGAGGGGTCCCGTCCAGTCTGTCCTTCACATAGTCCTTTAAAATCTATGGGATGGTGGGTGACTTTTCTTTGTTCAGATTTTTTATAATTATTACTATTTTTTAATATTATTTATGTATTTATTTATTTGGTTGTGCCAGGTCTTAGATGCGGCAGGCGGGCTCCTTAGTTGTGGCAGGCAAACTCTTAGTTGCGGCATGCATGTGGGATCTAGTTCCCTGACTAGGGATCGAATCCAGGCCCCCTGCATTGGGAGTGCAGAGTCTTGCGTCACCAGGGAACTCCCTGTTCAGATTTTTAAAAACAAAATGGTATTTTGTACAAACATGGTGTAGAAAGAGTTTGTTTAACACGTACCCATGTCTGTAGTGCTTGAGTCTGTTGGAATTATGAATAATTTTAAATTTCTTATTTGATATTTTATTTAGTTTGGACATTTTCTACAGTGAAGTACTTTTGAAACTAGAAAATCGTTTTGTTTTGTTTTTTCTTTTTTTAAGTCTATATAATAGAGCAAAGGATGCCTAGGGTTTTACTTCAAAACGAGACCAGTCACACTGGTATATTATGTGATGGGGCCTGAGTTGCGGCCGGGCTCCTCCCAAAGGGACTGGCCAATCCTTCTGCCAGTTATTCTGTGAAGAGTTGATCCAGGTGGAGGACTGAGGGGCTGGGAGGCTTAGGCCTAGGCTGGGGGGAAGGAGGGCAACATCGTCCCTTCCTGGAGGGCCAGGGCCCACCTAGAGCTTGTCCAAGACCCCAGGGCTGCAGCTTCCTGAAGTGTAGCCAGGAGTGGTGGAGGGGACCCAGTTTGGGGTCCCCAGGACAGGCAGTAAAATTTCGTCACCCTCACTGCCTGGTCTGGGCCCTGTGGTGGGCGGTTAAGAGCAGCTTGTCTTGGTTTGGGGCAGAGCCACCCCCTGAAGGAGGAACCCATGCTGAGGGCTGCCAAGTACCTGGTGGGCTAGGGGGTCTTTGCCCAGGAAGCTGTCATTGGGGTCACAGGGTGAAAGGAGAGCTGGGTCAAGCTTGGTCAGCAGAGGTGCTCTTGGACCCAGAGGGCGGCTGTTTCTCAGGGGTGGGTGGGCAAAGTCCGGAACTTGGAGGTCAGGAACTGTCTCGCAGGATAAGCCCTGTCAACACTCCATGCCCCCGAGTTGCCCTGACCTTCACTCTGCTCCCTGTGAGCTAGAGACCCCGGCCCACTCTGTGCAGGAGTCCTTGGGTCCTTCCGCAGCCTGAGTAGGGGCACACGAGTCCCACTTTAGCTGGGAGGGGCCCTGCCTCAGCTCGCCTCAGCCCTATGGGGGGAAGGGGGCAGTTCTGCCAGCTGCCTCTGCCTGCCAAGTCTTTGCCCTGAGTGCAGTCAGCATCCCAGTCTGTACTACGTTATCAATAGGTGAAATCTGGGAGGCCAGGAGAGGAAGGGGAACTCTTATTTTTTCCAAGGAGATCCAAGGACTGCTCCAGGATTGTTTAGCAAGGGCTGAGCTGGCTAGTGAACTTCTAGATAGACTTAAAGAGGAAGCAGTGTTGGGATTCCCAAGGACACAGGGCACTCTGAGCTGGAAGGAGAGAAGCCAGGCGGACTGAGAGAGGTGTCCCCAGAGAGAGGGGGCTGCATGGTGGGAGCCAGCCCCTCCCCTTCGCACTGAGAGGAGAGAATCAGTGGGCAGGGGACAAAGAACAGGCTGGGTCACCCACGGGGACACCGTGGAGAGTGGACACCAGGGCGGGGAGCTCGGCTGGGCCTCCCTTTGGTTGTTTCCTGCATGTGCCTTCCCCACGAGGCTTAGGAGGGAACTGACGATCCAGCACTCTCCCCGCTGGCCAGTCGTTACTCTGAGTCCCCCTTCCAGATCACCACAATGACATCTGTCAGCCCAACGCCCACTCTGTTCCCATGACTCACCCCTCAGATCCCTGGCCCTGGGGATCAGGGCACAAGGTCCGTGCTGCCCAGCCTTTCCTGTGTTCCATATGCTGCCCAGGGGCAGATGGCAGCCCTGGGTCCTCCAAAGGCCAATGATCCCAATGACATCCCTGAAAAGGTGGGCCAGCCTTGGGGCAGGGCAGCTCCCGGGAGGGGGGCCCCAGCCAGGGAGTGGCCCCGGGGACTGACCTGGACGCTGTACGTCAATCAACGGGAACCAAGACTGGAAAGAAAGGGAGGCGGGTGTTGGGAACCCCCTCGTGCAGAGGAAACTTTGGAGAGCAGGGTTCCGTCGGGGAGAGGACACCAGCCCATCTCGGCTTTGCATGAGGCTCTCGGGATTGCAGACTCCGGCCTGATGCCCTGATCTGGAAGCTCAGGGCAGACGCGCTGCTTCTCTTCCATCGAGCTGGCTGCGCCCCCTCGTGGTGGCAACTCGGAATGGACCGCTCCCGAGCCCATCCCTTCTCAGGCCCTTTGCCGGCCGCCTGGGTTACTCAGTGTTCTGACTCCCTGAGTGGGGAAACAATTACAGAAAGAAAAGACCACAGCTTTAAATATTTTATCCAATAAAAATTTCAAAATGAAAGTAAATACGTGAAGTACGGCTTAGCCTGGGTTTTCTAGAAAACAGCCTGAGGCAAAGATGAAGTTGGCACGATGCTTTTTCAGGGGAGATGCAAACCAGGGAGCAAGGAGGGGAGACAAGAGAAAGGCAAGCAGAGTGCGGCCCAGTGTGAAGTGATGCATCGCCGCGCTGGTACCATTTCACAGCGAGCCCAAAGGGGCGAGCAGAGGCTTGGCAGGTGAGTTCGCTTGGCCCGTGGGACTTCTTTGGATAGACTGGGAGGGGGAATTTCCTCAGCACTTCGTGAGAGGGAAGAGGGGAGGAAATGTGTCTGCCTAGATGCCTTCAGTTTTCCATTGGCCAAAGTTTGCGCTACGAGGAGGTCACTTTCTCACCCTTCTACATTACTTCATTTGGCCCTTCGGTGGGCAGTCAGGGTGCAGATCCTGCAGCTTGGGATGTGGGGCTTCCTCCAGAGGAGTGAAGAGAAGGCCAGCATTGCAGATGTGTGTAAAGTAGGTCGGATAATGTAGTGGCAATGAAGGAGAGGCGTCCAGCGTCCACAGAGCACAGGGCTATTCTGTCCCAGGTGCCAGGACTATCTGGGTGCTGAGTCAGTTGGGAGTAGAAACAGCTGGGGAGGAACAAGCCACAGGGAGGTTCAGGAGGTGGGCAGCACCGAGGGGACCCGGGGGACGCGTAACATTTGTGTCCATTACTGTCTTCCCCTTGCCGCCCTGGATCTATTAGTTTCCTTGCATGTTATAATGTGGGGGCTCCCTTTTTCCCCTTTTTCAATGAAAACAAGATGGTGTCATTCCAATCAGTCACAGGCCCCTCTCAAGGTGACGGCCAGCAGCTGTCTCTTGGAAGCCTTAAGATGAGCTGTCCCAGGGAATCCCCAAGCTCCCGACAATCTCTTCCCTGTGTCCCCATCGTGTAGGAGCTTCTCGGGGTGATAGGATCTGGTACCGTTTTGTCCTTGGTCCACTGGCATGCAGAGTCAATGACAATTTGTGGAAACTTTACCAGTAATAATGAGTAGCCAAGTGGTAATTAGCAAAACCTGCCGTGTCCCAGGTTTCAGTGTTCTCTCCTGGGAGAGATCCCTGGGAACTCTAACTTGACAGAGTTTTAGGGACAAGAAGCACAAATTCCACGAGTGGGTCACTGGCCCAAGCCCGTCATTTTACCACCAGCTGGTTATCAGGAACTCCCCAGGGGCCGTGGGTGAGGCTTGAGAGAGAAGAGGTGGTGGATCTGTTGGAATTTACTCCTGTCTTCTGCACTGGCTTGAGCCTGATTCAAAAGTGCCACTACCATTACATGACAGATGGCTCCTGGGCATGCCTGCCCTGTGACTGACTCTCTTATGACTCAGTGGGTCAGATAACAGCTCATGACAGGAAGCTCTTCTGCATAGTCACTTGTGGCCATGACCCTCTGCTGTATGTCTACCAGGGCTGACAGCTCCCAGGAGCTGTTTCATAAGTGCTGGGGAGAGTGTGGACCTGCCCCACATTCTGGAGGGCTTTGCTGCAACTCTTTTATCAGGGCTCGCCAGAGAGTCCAAATAGCATTCAAATCCAATCCTGACACTTTTATTTCCATTAGATGTGCTGGATCTTGTGGCTCAAAAAGCATCCCGCACGCACCGCAAAGCCCACTTTTGCTCTGGGTCCTATTCAAAGCTGGAAGTCTCTGGATCACTCAATAAGTGGGTGCAGTATCTGTTGCCTCTAAAATACAAAGAGCCCCTTTACATAGCTGTACCTCCTTTTTAGTGGTAGGAGATGCAAAAGGGAGCAATCTTCCCTTCCCTTAGAGAAGATGTCTCAGCATGCTCAGACCGTTGGACCTGTAAACATTTCACTGATGTGCCAGTCCGCCGAATTGTCTTTAATCTCCCATTATCTGGCATATATGAGACCCCCTAGCATGTCCAAAGTACTTGCCTCTTCCTGCTTAACAGATCCCATTAGCATATGGTGTCGTCAGTATAGTGAACTAGCATGACGTCATGCAAAAGATCAAGATGATCAAGGTCTCTCCTGCCCGTGCTGGAACAGAGGGCAGCAGATTTAACGTGGAGCTGAGGTGTATTGATGACCTTACCACATAGCGCTGAATTGCTTCTGCTCCTCTGTCTTCATAAGTGTTGAGACTAAACCACTCACTAAATCAATAACCGTATATCATATTCCAGAGGGTTGATTGATCTGCTCCAGTAAAAACATATCAAATCCAGCACATCAGCTATAATTAGAATTACTACCTGTTTAACCTGTTTAAGTCCACATTAGTCCACCGCCATCTGCCATGATCCATCTAGGTTATGTGTTATGTAGACGCCAGACAGATGAATCAAATGAATATTTTGGAGGGACCACCATCCATACATCTTTTGAGTCTTTGATGGTGGTGCTTTTACTTGACTCTTCCTACCATATTGGCCTGGACTGCGTAGGTCAAAGAATTATTGAAAAGGCGAGTCACAAACACAGCAAGCACTTTGCAAGTCTCTGTTCATGGTATGCTGGCTAATATCGCCTTGGCCAAAGCAAGTCACATGTCCAAGCCCGAAATCAAGAAGCAGAGAGACTCTACCTCTTGATGGGATGAGCATCAAAGAATTTGTGGTCTTTAAAACAAAACGACTGCAGCCTTGCCGTAGGAAGTAGAAAGGTTGCATGGTGCCCACTTGGCTCGGGATGCCGTCAACCTGAGCGTACGTGGAACTGCCCGTTACGCTTGTGGCTGAGGACAGAGTGGGCTGATGGTGTGTAACGTGGGACACCAGGGGTGTCAGCCACCGTCAGCCGCTTGCGCCTCTCAGACCCTCTCACGCCATACTGAAGTCCAGTTTTTCAGTTTCTTTCAATATCCACAAAAGGCTAAATGCACGAAAATTAGGGGGAGAAGCTAGAGCTGCTGATGCACCTGGACTGAAGAGGGCAATTGCTATTCATCTTCTTTCTCCACCACTCACGTGAGATTTTCCTCGCCTTCAACAATCATTTAAATTGGCTTAGGTTGCTTGCTTGGTAGGGTGACCAAGACTTTCAGACTTAAGGAGTCTGAGGCTTTAGTTGCCTTGCTTTTGTCAAAATACGGTTGCTGCAATAGGCCATTCACCATTTTCACTTAGGATATAAGCACCCAGAGATGCTCCAGAGAATCCCCTGAGTTCCAGACGTGCTCCTCTCTGTCTTCATTGTACAGCAGCACCGTGGCTTCTCATGATAACCAGGGTCAATTACCCCCACCAAGACAGTAACTCCTTTCTTTGCTGGTCCATCAGAATACAGAGCTCAGAGTGACCAGATGGTAGTCATAGCTTCAGGTTCAGTGGAACCCTTACTGTACCCGGAGGAAGAGTTCATCCCCTGGATAATAATGTAGTGGAAGCTACTGCTTCAGGGACAGGAAGCACAAATCCTTCACATGGGTTTCCAGGAGTGATGAGAAGAGTGGCCACTCCCACTTCCGCCGGCGTCTTCTAGCTATTTGGATGTAGTATCATATGTGGGCCATTGGTTCCATTCTTACTCTACACCCTGGTGGACAGACCCTCAACCCTGTAGGATGAGGTCCCCAATCTGATGTCTTAGCAGCTGAAGGTAATTCCAATCTTCTATCTGGCCAGCTGCTTCAGGGTGATATGGCCTCTATTAGGAACAGAAGATCCTGCAGTCCTAACCCATCGCCGTACCTCTTTTGCTGTACCATGTGGCCCTCACTCTGAAGTGATGTATGTAAGATCCATCAGGCATCAGGTAGGCCTTTGGAGAGCAGAGCTGGCAGAGGAGCTCTGGGCATAGAAAAAAAAAAATCTATATCCAGGGTAGGTACTGATTCTGTTGAGGAAGAATTTCTTCCTCTCCTGGTTGGAGGAGGTCTGATGTAATAAACTGGCCAAGTGAGTGGTTGGTCTTCTCAAGGGACAGTCACTCTGAGGTCTACCATCTCTCTCTTTTTTTTTTTTTGCAGTACGCGGGCCTCTCCCTGTTGTGGCCTCTCCCATTGCGGAGCACAGGCTCCGGACGAGCAGGCTCAGCGGCCATGGCTCATGGGCCCAGCCGCTCCGCGGCATGTGGGATCTTCCCGGACCGGGGCACGAACCCGCGTCCCCTGCATCAGCAGGCGGACTCTCAACCACTGCACCACCAGGGAAGCCCCTTAACTTATTTTTTAGAAGTATATTTTATTGTGTATCCACTGAACTTGAGAGGAGAGAGGTTGGGAATGGGGATGGCTCCACAGGCAAAACCAGTCACAGCTGCAAAGGACCAGGTGACGCTTTGCTTTCTTCTGTAAAATGTAATCTCGGAAGTGAAAGCAGACACCATTCTATTTATATGTAGCCAGGGCTTAATCTCAACCAGCGCGAGTATCGAGTATCGTGTGCTAGAAACGCCGCCTGGAGTGGAGAAGGAACTGGCCCCCAGACTGTAAGTTCCTCCAGGGGGAGCACTTACCCTCCCGTGAAGCAGCTTAGTGGCGTATCCTGGAGAAGTAATTGTACAGGAAAAAAAATACTGTCCATGTCCCTGTACCCTAGGACCCTGTTTTGTGGCACCTGTCACATCCTGCTCCCAGGTATAGTTTCAGTATAGTGTGTAGTGTGCAGGCACTTCTACTCTAACAACATTTATGCATCTTAAGAAAGTTACCTTCTGGGGCTTCCCTGGTGGCGCAGTGGTTGAGAGTCCGCCTGCCGATGCAGGGGACGCGGGTTCGTGCCCCGGTCCGGGAAGATCCCACGTGCCACGGAGCGGCTGGGCCCGTGAGCCATGGCCGCTGAGCCTGCGCGTCCGGAGCCTGTGCTCCGCAACGGGAGAGGCCACAACAGTGAGAGGCCCGCGTACTGAAAAAAAAAAAAAAAAAGTTACCTTCTGCAAAATTGCTCAGTAAAAATAACATACTTATGGAAAAACAAGATTGGGGCAGACCACTCAAAATGTACAGAATGTCATATGCATAGCCCTAAACACTCAACATTGCATCCTAATCCCAGTAAAAATACTAGCACAGTTAAGTCAAAAAAAATTTTATATATATATATATATATAGAGAGAGAGAGAGAGAGAGAGAGAGGTATAGTTGATTCACAATGTGTTCATTTCTGCTGTACAGCAAAGTGACTCACGTGTACACATATACATTCTTTTTCATATTCTTTTCCATTATGGTTTATCACAGGATATTGGATATAGTTCCCTGTGCTGTACAGTAGGACCTTGTCATAGGACCTTGTTATTTATCCATCCTATATATAATAGTTTGCATCTGCTAATCCCAAACTCGCAATCCATCCCTCTCCCTTGGAAACAATAAGTCTTGAATGGATGTTTTAAAAAGCAGTTTCTAGGTCTACAATACTTGTCAGTGGTGACAATCAAACATGTTTTGTGGGGTAAACTAAAACGACCTGGAAGTACTTCCAATGTCCACTTGCACGACAGTCATTGGCTAGATGCTTAACTGATCTTGTTCTCAGGAGAAGACTCATCTCTTCCATCTGACACGTGGGTTGTGATAGTGGTAGAACTTAGTGACTCTGGCTAACTGTCATCAACAGGTGGTTTCCACTTCTCTGTCACTTACTGAAAGACATGTGCTTCAAACTACACATCAGAGTCAGAATCTCATGGAAGGAAACACTTCACCAATGACCGTGCCAGTCCCCTGATCCACTGACACTGTAGAGACTGGACTTGGGACACAGGCTTCCCAGGGTCACCTGCCACAATTTCCACAAACAGACAAGCCGACTGATGGGTGACATCTTGGGATTTAGTCCAGAAACGTTAGTAAACTGCTCAATGAGACAACAGTTAACTAGCTAAGCCTACGTGGACCAAATGGATTCAGATGTGTTCTATTTTATGGGTTTGTGACTAGTACTTTTGTTAACGACCAAACCTTGGTTTACCAGGTGACACTTGGAAACTGGAATAAAACATTTCAAACGGCTTTGTGTCCGACTGGCTGCCTGTGCCCCTTTCATCGAAGTTACACGACTTGTCTGCATCGCTGTTACAGCTCTCGCAGGCTTTGTTTCTGCTGGTCAGGAGTAGCGTCCCCGCTCATCTCTCATTTCAGTAATTTGAGTCTCTCATGGTCCACCTACCTGAATGTTTGTCAACGTGTTTGATCTTTTCAAAGAACCAACTTTTGGTTTCATTGACTATGTTTTCCCTCATTTTTCTATTCTCTGTTTCATTTATCTCTGCCCTGTATTTCCTTCCTTCTCCTAGCTTTGGGCTTAGTTTTCTTTTTTCCAGTTGCTTAAGCTGTGAAGTTAGGTGGTTGATTTGAGACCTTTATTTTCTTTGTTGTGGCCTCTCCCATAGCAGAGCACAGGCTCCGGACACGCAGGCTCAGCGGCCATGGCTCACGGGCCCAGCCACTCCGCGGCATGTGGGATCTTCCCGGACCGGGGCACGAACCCGTGTCCCCTGCGTCGGCAGGCGGACTCTCAACCACTGCGCCACCAGGGAAGCCCTTTATTTTCTTAATGTAAGCATTCGTGGCTATAAATTCCCCCTTAGCGCTGCTTCCTCTGAATCCCACACATTTTGGTTTGTTGTTTTTTGTTTTCACTTGTCTGTAACTCCTAATTACCCTTGTGATTTCTTCTTGATCCATTGGTTGTTTAGATTATGTTTAACTTCCAGTTTTTGAATTTCAGTTTCCTTCTGTCGACCTCTAATTTATCGCCTTGAGGACAGAGAAGATATCCTATATGATATGCATCTCTCTAAATCTATGGAGGCTTAATTTGTGGCCTAATATATGGTCTATGGTAGAAAACATCCCGTGTTCCCTTGAAGAATGTGTATCTTATTGTTGAGTAGAGTGTTCTGTACATGCCTGTTAGGTATAGTTGATTTATAGAGGAACTGACCGCTACAATGTTCTGTCCATTATTGGGAGGGGGTAGTGAAGTCTCCCACTATTGTGGAGCCAACTGTTTCACCCTTTCTATTTTTTATTCGAATACTCTGGTCTGCCATTAGGTACATATACGTCTATTACTATATCTTCTTGCTGTATTGAACCTTTTATTATTTTGTCTTGTAACAATTTTTTTACTTAAAATCTAATTTGTCTAACATTAGTATAACGAACTCTGCTCTCTTCTGGCTACTCTTGGCACAGAATCTTTCCTATCTTTTTTACTTTCAATCTGTTTGTGTCTTTAGATCTCAGGTGAGTCTCTTGTAGACATAGTTGGATCATGTGTGTTTGACAGAATGGATACTCTTGACTGGACAGTTTAAATGTAAATGGATTAAAGTAATTACTGATAAAAGGGACTCTTGTCATTTTGCTGTTTTCTATATGCTTTATAACTTTTTGTCTTCATTTCCTGCATTACTGTCATCTTGTGTGTGTAGTTGAATTTTATGGTGAAACACAAATTCCTTATTTCCTTTTAATTAAGAAAATTAAAATTGTTTTAATTTTATTTATTTTGGCTGTGCCGGGTCTTAGTTGCAGCACATGGGATCTTCGTTGCAGTATGTGGGCTCTTAGTTGCAGCATGTGGACTCTTAGTTACGGCATGCAGACTTATAGCTATTTTCTTTGTGGTTGCCATGTGGATTACATTTAACATTTTAAAGTTATAACACTCTAATTTCAATTTACACAAGCTTAACCTCAGTATCAAACTCTGCACCTTTACAGCTCCATCCCTTTTAGCTGTTTTCACAAAACTATATCTTTAGACACTTTGTGTCCCAAAACATGAACTAATAGCTAAATGCATTAGTCTTAAATTATACAGAAAACAAATCGTGGAGTTACAAACCAAGGTGACATCAATATCTTTTATAACAGCCCATGTATATCCTGAGATCTTTGTCTCTCCACCTGGCTTAAAGTTACTGTCCAGTGTCCTTTCCCTTTACCCCACAGGACTCCTTGAGCATTTCTTGCAGGGCTGGTCTAGTGGCAACCAGCTCCCTCAGCTTTCGTTTATCTGGAATGTCTTTTTTCTCCCTTACATCTGAAGGACAGTTTTGCCGGATAGAGGATTCTTGGTTGACAGAGGTTTTGGTTTTAGCACTTTGAATCTATTAACTCACTGCCTTCTGGCTTCCAAAGCTTCTGGTAAGAAATCCGCTTTAGATCTTATTGAGGATCCCTTGTATGTGACGAGGCACTTCTCCTGCTGCTTTCAAGATGCTTTGTCTTTCTATCCAACGTGTGATTATAGCAGGTGTGGGTGTGGCTCTCTGCATTCATCTTATTTGGAGTTCATTGAGCTTCTTGGACATTTATATCCACATGTTTCATCATATTTGGGAAGATTTCAGTCATTATTTCTTCAAATATTCTCTCTGATGCTTTTTCCTTTCTTATTCTGTGACTCTCACAATGTGTATGTTGGTCCACTTGATAGTTTCTGACTGATCCCTTAGATTCTGTTCACTTTTCCTCTATCTTTGTCTGTTCTTCAGACTTGGTAATTTCCATTGCCCTATCTTCCAGCTCACTGACTTTCTTTTGCCCACTTAAATCTGCCTTTGAATCCCTCTGGCAAATTTTTCATTTCAGTTATCATACATTTTTAGCTCCAGAATTTTTTGGGTTTCATTTCAGGTTTTCTACCTCTTGACATTTCCATTTTGTTTATACATCGTTTTCTTGACTTTTTCCACATCTTATTTCTTTGGGCATATTTAAGATAGTTGTGTTAAAGTCTTTGTTTAGGAGATCTGCCATCAGATCTTTTCCAGGAACTGTTTGGTTGATTTCTTTTTCCTTTGAATGGGCCATACTTTTCTTTCTTTGCCTTGTGTTGCTGTTGTTGAAAACTGGACATTTGAATCTATTGTGGTATGTCTGGAAATCAGATGCTCCCCCTTCCCCAGAGTTTCCTGGGGGATTTGGTTATTTTTGTTCTCTTGAGGGTTGTCTTTATGTCAAGGATCAGCATAAAGTGTAAACTTAAGGTCTTCTCAGCTCTTTTCTGAGCCTGCATCTGTCCTGGGCATGTGCAGTCATCTTCTGGCTGTCACTGTATATGTAATTGTTTTTGAGTGCCCTAGTCTCCAATATCCGGCTCCCAACAGAGGAAAAAGAAAAATGAAACTGGGAAGGGCACTGGCCTATTATATCCCCTGGAAGTCACTTTGGCTGGAGGGGGGCGGATTGCAATAATGGGGGAGGGGCAACATCAAAGGTTGCCTCCCTCTTTGGACCCCTGTAATCACAAGAGTAGCTGGAGCACACGTCTCCAATGTTGGGTAGACAGGGTCCTTTGGGCCCACCCTGACCCTGCAGGCTGTATGGAGGGTGCGCACAGCTGGCACCGACAGGGCTGAGGGTGGAGGACGGGCATCTGCTGTGCTAAGACCTGAAAATGACTAAAGTTACATGCAACTTACTGTCCAAGCCTTTGCCTGCATGCTGAAAGCCTTCAGTAGACTATGGAGTCCCCAGATAGTAACATCGGACAGATTCTGCCAGGGCAATTGTTGGCTAGGTGGTAAGACTGATTTTGGGGCTTCCTACCCTGCCATCTTCCCAGAATCCTTTCTGTAAGCAAACTTTTATAAACCAGCAACTTTACTAAAGTCACATATTAATTGTCACTTATCTGTAGATCCTTTGAGATTTTCTCCAGGGACAAGGATATCTGAGTTATGCCAGTTTTATTCATACTGCTGCTGTGTCTGGTTATTAAGCCATTTAGTTAGTGTTTAATTTTAGTTGAATTCTTATAACTTTCATTTCTAGAAGGTCTACTTGAATCTCTTACAAATCTCCATGGTCATTATTTAGGGTCATTTCCTTACCAATTTAAGGAAAAATATAAAGTAAATTCTGGGGGCACAGGTTCAACCCCTGGTGGGGGAACTAAGATCCTGCAAGACGTGTGGCCAAAAAAAAAAAAAAACCAGCAACAACAACAAAAAGATGTTATATTTAAACCCAATTATAATTTAATTACATTAACTATAAATGGAATAAATTCTCAATTTATGAAACAAAGATTATCAGATTAGATTTTTAAAATCAAACTACTGTTGTTATGAGACACACATTTAAAATGTAAAGATGCATAAGGTTTGAAACAAAGAGTAGAAAATTATAGTGGTGCGGTACTAACTAGAAGTTGATTTCATCTCTTTAAAAATATAAAGTATAATTCTGTGTCTGATAATCCCATTCTATCCAGTTTATATGATTCTGCTGGCGTGCTCTCATGGTGTTTCACTTCCTGTGTGCTTTGTCATTTTTGATGGTAAGATGCCTCTTCTCCTTGGAAATACATTGGGATGCTTATGAATCCTAAGCTGAACTGTGTTTCTTTTTTTTTTTTTAAAGTGAATGTTTTTGTTTTTAAATTTATTTATTTTATTTTTGGCTGCACTGGGTCTTTGTTGCTGCACGTGGGCTTTCTCTAGTTGCAGTGAGTGGGGGCTACTCTTCATTGCGGTGTGCGGGCTTCTCATTGCAGTGGCTTCTCTTGTTGTGGAGCATGGGCTCTAGGTGTGCAGGCTCAGGAGTTGTGGCACATGGGGCTTAGTTGCTCCGCGGCATGTGAGATCTTCCTGGACCAGGTCTCGAACCCGTGTCCCCTGCGTTGGCAGGTGGATTCTTAACCACTCTGCCACCAGGGAAGCCCTGAACTTTGTTTCTTAAAGAACAACTGCAGTGCTCTAGCTTTAATACACTTTAGCTGGAGGATGAGATCCAGCAGATCCTTCCAGGAATTGTTATGCACTGAACTGCATTCCAAAATTTATATGTTCACATTTTAACTCCTAGTTCCTCAAAGTGTGACTGTATATGGAGGGAGGGTCTTTAAAAAGGTAATTATATTAAAATATGGATATTAAGGTGGGCCCTAATCCATTATGACTGGTGTCCTCATAAAAAGAGGAGATTAGGACACAGAAACAGAGAGAAGACCATGTGAGGACACAGGGAGAAGACAGTCATCTTTAGGTCCAGAGAGAGGCCTCAGGAGAAACCAGCCCTGACAGCACCTCAGTTTCAGACTTCCAGCTTCCATCATTGTGAGAAAATGAATTTTTGTTGTTTAAGCCACCCAATCTGTGGTGCTTTGTTATAATAACCCTAGCAGGGACTTCCCTGGGAGTGCAGTGGTTAAGAATCCACTTGCCAATGCAGGGGACATGAGTTTGAGTCCTGGTCCGGGAAGATCACACATGCCACGGAGCAACTAAGCCCATGCACCACAACTACTGAGCCTGTGCACCTACAGCCCGTGCTCCACAACAAGAGAAGCCACCGCAGTGAGAAGCCTGAGCACCGCAACGAAGAGTAGCCCCCACTCACCGCAACTAGAGAAAGCCCACAGGCAGCAACAAAGACACAACACAGCCAAAAATAAATAAATTATTAATTTTTTAAAAAAGAGATCATTGGTTCTAGATGAAATCATCTTTAAAAAAAATAATAATAATAACCCTAGCAAACTAAGACTGGAATTGAGTTTTTCTTGGTTGCGAATAATCAACCAATTGTGATATTAAATGGCCACAAGAAAAGATCTATGTGCTTGCATGTCAGGTAGAAGTTTGAAGAAAAGCACTTTCTGAGCAGGAGCTGGCACCCCATGAAGACAGAATGAAATCCGTGCCAGTTCTTGTTGCCTCTGGCCTTGGTGTTATGGGTATCCTGCAGAAGAGTTGGGTCCTTCATCACAGAGCTAAACGTACACACCTGGTCCAGGAGTCAGAGAAGCTGAAGGAGGATCTAGGGGAAGGTGGAGCAGGTTGAGGCCCAGCTATAACCTCACATCTATAGGTCAGTCAGCATGTCAGCAAACACTTGTGTGAGCTACAAAATGGAGACTGCTTCCCTTAGCCTTCCAAATCTGTGTTTAGGCCTATTTGTCAAACACTGATATGGTTATACCAAACTTCTAGGTATTACTGCACCACTATAATTTTCTATTCTTTGTTTCAAACGTTATGCATCTTTTTTTTTTTTCAGTACACGGGCCTCTCACTGTTGTGGCCTCTCCCATTGCGGAGCACAGGCTCCAGACGCGCAGGCTCAGTGGCCATGGCTCACAGGCCTAGCCGCTCCATGGCATGTGGGATCTTCCCAGACCAGGGCATGAACCCATGTCCCCTGCATCGGCAGGCAGACTCTCAACCACTGCGCCACCAGGGAAGCCCTCAAACGTTATGCATCTTTACATTTTAAATGTGTATCCCATAATAGCAGTAGTTTGATTTTTTAAATCTAATCTGATAATCTTTGTTTCATAAATTGAGAATTTATTCTATTTATAGTTAATGTAATTAAATTATAATTGAGTTTAAATATAACTTTTTTTTTTTTTTTTTTTTGGCCACATGGCTTGCAGGATCTTAGCTCCCCCACCAGGGATTGAACCTGTGCCCCCAGAAGTGTGGAGCCCTAACCACTGGATTGCCAGGAAATTCCCTAAATATAATATCTTATATTCTGCTTTCTATTTGTCCTGCCTATTCTATTTTCTTTTTCCCACCTCTCATGTCATCTTGTAGATATTTCTTATTTTTTCATGTTTTGATTAAATATTCTATTTGTTACACTAAAGTTTTTAATATTCGCACTTAACTCATCAAAATTTAAAGTTAATCAAAACCTTTCTGAGGACTTCCCTGGTGGTCCAGTGGTTAAGAATCTGCTTTCCAATGCAGGGGACACGGGTTCGATCCCTGGTGGGGGAACTAAGATCCCACATGCTACAGGGCAGCTAAGCCCATGTGGTCTAGAGCCTGCAGTCCACAACTAGAGAGCCTGCGTGCTGCAACTACTGAGCCCACATGCTCTGGAGCCTGCGTGACACAACTAGAGAACCCATGTGCTGCAACTACTGAGCCTGCATACCACAACTAGAGAGATTGCATGCCACAACTTCTGAGCCCACGTGCTCTGGAGCCTGTGTGCCACAACTAGAGAACCCGTGTGCCACAACTACTGAGACTGCATGCTCTGGAGCCCACGCATCACAACTAGAGAGAAGCCCACACGCCACAATGAAGAGCCCACGTGCCTCAACGAAGATCCCGTGTGCCACAACTAAGACCTGATGCAGCCAAATAAATAAATAAATATTTTTTTAAAACCTTCCTATCTTCCCATAAATAAGGATTTTTAGAAACATTAACTTCATAAGTCAGAAAGGGAAAGACAAATACCATATGATATCACATATATGGAATCTAAAATATGGCACAAATGAACTTATCTATGAAACAGAAACAGACTCACAGACATAGAGAACAGACTTGTGGTTGCCAAGAGGGAAGGGGGATGGGGAAGGGATGGATTGGGAGTTTGGGGTTAGCAGATGCAAACCATTGTATATAGAATGGATAAACAACAACGTCCTACTGTACAGCACAGGGAACTATATTCAATATCCTGTGATAAACCATAATGGAAAAGAATATGAAAAAGAATGCATATAGATGTATAACTGAATCACTTTGCTGTACAGCAGAAATTAATACAACATTGTAAATCAACTACACTTCAATTTTAAAAAAAGAAACATTAACTTCATATTCCTTCCTCTAAACTTCTGCTATTATTATTGTTGTGGTTTTAATTCCATCTTGTTTTTAACCCCAAAATACTGTATAATTATTACTATTTATATAGCAATCTTCATTTAGATTTTACCACATATTGATAATTCTTTGCCCTTTATTCCTTTTTATATCACTCTCACTTTGCCTGAAGTACATCCTTTAGAATTTCCTTTAGTATGAATTTGTAGTGCCAATCCCTTTTTTTTTTTCTGAAAATGTCTTTATTTGGCCCTCACTTTTGAAAGACAGTGAAAGATAACTAGGTTGGCAATTGTTTTCTTTCAATATGCTAAAGAGCTCTTCCTACTGGCTTCTGAATATTACTGTTAAAAACCTAGTTATTAGTCTAACTACTGTACTTTTCTCCTCTGACTGCTTTCAGATCTCACATTGTCTTTGGTGTTCTGTAATTTCATTGTGATGTATCTTATGTATAGGTTTCTTTTTATTTATTCTGCTGAAATCCATAGTTTTGTTTGTGTATATTGTCATTCACCCATTTTCAAACATTTTCAACCACTAGCTCTTTTTAAAAAAATTTATTTATTTTATTTATTTATTATTTTTGGTGTGTTGGGTCTTCATTGCTGTGCGCAGGCTTTCTCTAGTTGCGGCGAGCAGGGGTTACTCTTCGTTGCAGTGCGTGGGCTTCTCATTGCAGTGGCTTCTCTTGTCGTGGCGCACGGGCTCTAGGCGCACAGGCTTCAGTAGTTGTGGCACGTGGGCTCAGTAGTTGTGGCTCACAGGCTCCAGAGCACAGGCTCAGTAGTTGTGGTGCACGGGCTTAGTTGCTCCACAGAATGTGGGATCTTCCCGGACCAGGGCTCAAACCCGTGTCCCCTTCCTTGGCAGGCAGATTCGTAATCACCACACCACCAGGGGAGTCCCCAGCCATTAGCTCTTAATATGCTTTTTTGTGGTCTAATCTGCCTTCTTTGGGGACTCAAATTACACCTATGTTGGACTTCCTCACCTACTCTCTTACCTCTCCTATTTACTTTTTAAAAATTTATTCTGAATAATTTTGAAATCTCTCAGAGTCACTGATTTTTCTCTTGAGCTGTGTCTAATCTGCCGTTAACTTGTCAACTGGGATTTAAGTTTTTCAATTTTTTAGTTCTAGACTTTCTATTTAATTCTTTTTCAAATATGCTATGTGATTTTTACAGTTTTCAGTTGTCCGCTAAATTTTTCAAGCTTTTTTGTTTTTTCTTTGAACAGAATAAAAGTTTGTGTCCGATTAAACCAGTATCTTGGGTCTCTAGGGTCTGTTCTTATCTTTTTGTCTCTTGTTTTTTTTTTCTTCATCTCCCATATGGGCCTGATGATCTTTTTTACATATTGGATAAATCACTGAAACAATTTGAAGCTTAGGTTGTTCTCTTTCTCCAGAAGAGTTTTAATTGTTTTTTTCCGGGTGCCTGGGAGCACTAACCATAAGAGAGGGCTTAATCTAATCTAATTTTCAGGCTTAATCTAATTTCAGGGCTTGAGATTTCCTTAAAAGATTTTCCTAAAGCTGGGCTCCAGACTCTCTGAAGGTTGATTTACTTCCAGTTAACCCTCACTTCTAGGGTGCAACCCTTTAAGATTCCAGCTCAAAGTAGCACGTGTTTTCCCTGGGGCCCCAATCTTGGTGGGCCACAGACTCTGTTGATTATTTGTTGCTGCATAACAGAAACCCAGAGACTCAGTGGCTTAAATTTAAAAGATGTATTATTTCTTATGACTCTGAGTATTGACTGGGCTTAGCTGGACAATTCTTCTGCTGAAGCCACTTATGCAGCTCAGCTGGGGAGGGAATGTGCATGTATTCACTCATCCGGGAAGGCTGGAATGGCTTCAGCTCTCTCTTTCTCTTCATATGGTCTCCCACCATCCAGTAGTCTAGTCTTGACTTCTTTATCTGGCGACTGCATCCCAAGAAGACCAGAGAGGAGCTGCTAGTCCTCTTGAGGCATTGACCTGGACCTGACACAGTATCACTTAATGCCACATTCTATTAGTCAAAGGAAGTCAGATTCTAAGGGAAAGGAAACAGACTCGCCTCCTTACGGAAGGAGCAACTGTGTGTGCAGGAGTCATCACTGGTCATCTCTACAGACAAACCTCAATTCCACACCTCTAAGCCATTGAGGCTTTCAAAGATGCAGCACAGCCTTCCATCTCTCCTGGATTTGTCCCTAGGGAAAACGCTTTCCCAACCGCCAGACTCACTTCTCCGGATTCCTACTGTGTGATCCTGCCTGGGTTGTTTTCTCTGGGTTGTTATCTTGTAAGCTCTCTGGTGCTCTGAAGAATATGTTTTCTAGATCTTGTTCATCAGTTCACTTGTCTTCGGCAGGCAGTTCTAGACTACCTAGGCCACCATTACCATAAACTTCCTCTTCAATAGCCTGTTGAGAGTGATATGGTCTCCGAATCAGTCGGACACTTCTTAATAAGTTGTATGCAGAAGGGTTCTTGTGTCACTCCTTGGAATGTGGAGGTTCTTTTTTTGTTGTCTAATAGGTTGAAATAATGGGATCACCCAGGCTCAGTTTGTTCACTGACTTCTCTGGGTCTTGCCTCATCTGTTTCGTTCACCATTCTTCTCAAATCTTTGTTCTGGGTTCAATTTCCTTTTTCCTGAAGTGCATACTTTAATCACGGTCTGTTACTAACACTTTCCATTTTTGTTTCTCTGAAAATATTTTCATTTTATCCTCACTCTTGAACGGTAGTTTAATGGGGGGTGTAAAATTCCACAAGCTCTTCATGCCTTGCAGGGCCACCTGGACCTTGGCAAGCACATTGGGTGGCGGTGGAAGCTTCACCAGGTGAGTTGAGGGGCTGACAGTGCAGGGCACATACTGGCCTGCTAGGGGTGGTGCTGGGGCCTGGAGGTCCCAGCAAAGAGTGAGGCCCAGGTGGACCAGGTGTGCACTCGGGTCCAGCATGAGGTGGAGACTAGCCTGAGGTGGAATCTCCAATGAGGTCCTGTGCCACCACTTCAGTGTCCCCAGATGGGGGCCTTGGTGCTGGCTGGGTAGAGGACCAGCCTGTGCCGTGGCCTTGGCCCTGCAAGATCCATGGGCGGAGAACAGGGGTGCTCAGCTGTTCCCACCAGTATGATATCTGGTCCTTATCAGTCAGCCCTTTAGCCTTCTAAGATCTTCAAAATGGCTGAAATGCAAAGGATGGTTTTTAAAAATATAATTGATTTTCTTAATCACATTCTGTGCTTGTAATGAGTAAATATTTGAGCTCTGAATTACCAAATCAGTGTCTTTTAAAGAAAGAAAAAAAGAAGAATTGAGCCTCAAACCAGTTACTTATTTGAAAACTTTCTCCCTGTCTGGCATACTCACGCTTTGACACTGTTTCCTTGCAGGGGAGACACACTAGGACACTGCTGTATAGATGAGATAATATGCAGAACCTGCTCTGAGAGTTATAATTAATGTTTTCACTGGACAATTTAGCTGACAAGTAAGCTCAGAATACTATGAAGCCTCATATATTTTAAAGCTTATCTGCAGCCCTGAACTGCAGCTGTGGCCCTTTCTGTATCACTCTAAGTATAGCTGTGACCTCCCTAGGAATGCCTTGAGAAGGGGCCTGCATCACCGGGGTATTAATTGTGTATCCAGACCCTAGAACTCAGCTCTGCCAGTTTTGTAAATGTTAGTTTTAGTAGACATTTGCATCAGTAAGTTGAGCACAAATAAAGTGATTTTACATTTGTCTGAATGAATTTTATTTTAAAGCTGTGTTAACTAGCTGTTAGCACATCTATAGCACATCTACTTTTTTAACTTCTCTCCCAAGAATTCTGTTAAGAGGAAAGGCAAAATCAGCATAATGAGAAACAACACCGAGTTTTGCGGGCCTCTCACTGTTGTGGCCTCTCCCATTGCGGAGCACAGGCTCCAGACGCACAGGCTCAGTGGCCATGGCTCACAGGCCCAGCCGCCCCGCGGCATGTGGGATCTTCCTGGACCAGGGCACGAACCCGTGTCCCCTGCGTCGGCAGGCAGACTCTCAACCACTGTGCCACCAGGGAAGCCCTGCAAGTGTATTTTAAAAGGTGTTTAGCAGATCCCTCTATTCAGTCTGACCTCTCGAATATTTTAAAGGTAGCATCAGCACTGGAACAGAAAACCTATCAAGCCTAAGTCCTTTTTTTTTAAGTAGGTTTTTTTTTTTAATTAATTATTTTTGTCTGCATTGGGTCTCTTGCTGCGCAACGGCTTTCTCTAGTTGCGGTGAGCGGGGTCTACTCTTTGTTGCGGTGCGTGAGCTTCTTATTGCCGTGGCTTCTCTTGCTGCGGAGCACGGGCTCTAGGCGCGTGGGCTTCAGTAGCTGTGGTGCATGGGCTCAGCAGTTGTGGCTCACGGGCTCTAGAGCACAGGCTCTGTAGTTGTGGTGCACAGACTTAGCTGCTCCACAGCATGTGGGATCTTCCCAGACCAGGGCTCGAACCCGTGTCATTGGCAGGCAGATTCTTAACCACTGCGACACCAGGGAAGTCCCCTAAGTCCTTTTTTAGGTCCTGGTTTTTGATAGTGGTGTATGGGGAACTCTTTTCTGAAAGGTTTTACCTTTTGCAATTTTAGGAAGGATTTACCTTTTTAGCTTGTTTTAAAAAGCTGCAGTTTGTGGCTTCTCTACTTCATCAGCTATACCGGCCGGCCACACGCTTCCAAATAAACCCAAAACCAACCTCAGAACCGTATTTTGATCTGTAACAACTAAGTAACTTTGTCAAGGGGAGTTCTATTAATATTCCATATAACATTTAAATAAGGTGATGGCTTTTATCTTACTATCCACCTCAAAAACAAAAACAAAACCAAAAAACTCAATTCTCAACCCGAGGCTGGGCGGGCTCTGGGGCGCGGTCGGCGTCCCCTCCCTCTGAGGTGTCGGACTGTGTTTTGAAGCCTTGGAATCCAAAAAGCTCACCGCCCTGCTCCCACGCTGGATGGGCCTCCCCTCCCCTCCCCTCCCCGGCGGTGTCACCTTACACCTTGAGTAAGGACGTCCTCCTCTGGACACGCCCCTCCCTCCAAGTCACCAAGGAGGTACCGAAGTCGCTGCCCTGAGAGGCTCCTTCCCCGCCACCCGAATGCGTCTTCGTCCCAGAGATGGCCCCTCCGCCGCCGCCGCCGCCGCCGCCGCAGCACAAACACCTAGTGGGGGCTGGCGTCGGGGGCCCTTCGTGGCCCGGCCCGTCCCCTGCCTCCCGGCCCACGGCAGCCCAGACTTCCCGCGTCCCGGCCTCTCTGCGTAACAGACCGCGATCCCGCCACAGACCCCAACTTTCCATTAAAGCTGATTCTACGCAGCCCCGCCCCGCGCAGGCGCATTGGCGGCCGGGCGGGAGGCGCGGTCAGCCAGCCGGGCCACGGGACCCGTCTCCGCCCGCTGGAATGCGCAGCCCCTCCTCGCCCCGCCCACGGCTGCCAACCCGGGTGCGAGGTCTCCCCTGCGGCCTGTGGTCCTCCCTGGAATGCGGGCGGGCCTCACTAACTAGCCGAGTGTGACTTCACAACACGCATGTGTAACAGGACGTCTGAGAGTTCGAGCTGCGGTGTCCGCACCCCAGGAAGCCCTGACCTCCTGTGTTGTGGTTCAAGGAAAGTGCTAGAGGCCCGTCCGGGAGAGGCCGGGGGTTCACTGCCTGCACAGATGGAATCTGGAGAGATATCCCCCTATGGGCTTCCTTAGCGCCCCAGTGCCTGCCCTCCCCAAGATGCCTTCAGACGGCTCCGGGGCCTTCATGCCTTTGGAACTGAGTGTCTGTCCCCATTTCTCCTGAAACCACCGTTGACTAGTTGTACCGACACTGCGCACGCAGCCCCCTCCCCCGACAGGGTAGGCCTTTCCGAGGGAGCCCCAGGAGCCCTTCCTGCCGCAGCGGATACCTGGGGTTCTGCTTGCGGAGCCCAGTCAGAGTCCCAGACCCAGATCCCGGGGAGACCCTGCTCTTTCCCGCGCCAGTCAGAAGTCCGGACCCAGTGGGTTTAAACCCAAAAGTTTGGTTTTGTTAGGAAATCTGGAAGTGGGTCGTGCAGCTGCTCGAGGCCGCGTTGGGGGAATTGGTACAGCCGCGTGACCGCACTTCCTCCGTCTCAGATCTGCATGGGAATTGGAGTCGGCCAACTGCATGATATTCCAGGAGCTTTGGAAGTGGGAAAGGGCGTGGAGGCCATGCCCCTGCTGCTCTTTGCTGCCGACGAGCAAGGTCGTGAAGCGATGAGGACTCTCTGAGCATGTTCCCGTCTCTCCTCCGAGCTGCCCGGGCGCTGGCAGGCGGGGACAGCAATGAGGGTAGCAGCAGAAGCATCTCTGTTTTGGCCGCCAGAACCTGGAATGGTAGCTCTGGGTGTTTTGCAAACTCGTGACTCTAGAGGCAGGTGCAGAGCGCGGAAGCCCCACCCCCACCCCAGGCAGTTTTTGTTACTCTGGAAGTCTTCCCAGAGCGCGGAAGCCCCACCCCCACCCCAGGCAGTTTTTGTTACTCTGAAAGTGTTCTTAAAGCGTGGAAGCCCCACCCCCACCCCAGGCAGTTTTTGTTACTCTGAAAGTGTTCTTAAAGCGCGGAAGCCCCCACCCCCCACCCCAGGCAGTTTTTGTTACTCTGGAAGTGTTCCCAGAGGGCGGAAACCCCACCCCCACCCCAGGCAGTTTTTGTTACTCTGGAAGTGTTCCCAGAGGGCGGAAGCCCCACCCCCACCCCAGGCAGTTTTTGTTACTCTGGAAGTGTTCCCAGAGGCCAAGCGCAGACCTTGTTCCTCCAGCTCTTCCTGATCAAGTTTAGTAAGTCAGCCTTGCTTAGATTACCTCCCGTGGTTCTGCTCCCCGCACCCTGACTGCCCCAGGTTTTGCTGCTAGAAATAATGTGGCCTTACCACCTGTGGTAACAGGTGAGGTGTGGGTGATGTCACTGCCCTCCAGCTAAAGACCAGAGGAGCACACCTGTCACTGAACAAGTTGACTTTACTCCGGGCACTTCCCCGGTGGTCCAGTGGCTAGGACTCCATGCTTCCCCTGCAGGGGGCACGGATTTGATCCCTGGTGGGGGAACTAAGATCCCGCAAGCCGCAGACGGTGGCAAAAAAAAGTTGACTTCACTCCGCACTGCTGACCACACACCTGGGAGTCATGGGGTGTCTCAGTAAGAAGATGGTAAAAGGCACTTGGTTACAGGCTTGTATAAGGTGGTTTTGGTGAAAGTTTAATAGGTAGCAGGGCTTTGCTCTGGATTAGACGCTGTCAGGTAGTGGGGGAAATTAAATGCCTGAATATCATAATAACTCATCTATAAGGAGGGAAGGCTGCACTTGGTAAAGAAGCATTCATCACTCATAGTAGATAAGAGAGGGGGACTGTTTGGTCATTTTTTGTGGTTTTGAAAGTATTCATTCTTTTCTGTGTTTAGACCTAATTACAGGGTGCTCTTGTTTTTGTCTCGATCCATCTAGGTCATGTTCTGTGAACTTGTTTACGTTCAACAGGAGGACGCCATGGTGTAGCTGTGAGTGCCAGGCCAGCTCCCAGATGGCAGGGGCTGCTTTTCCCTTGGTGTAAGTATGCATCTAGGTGGGCTGGGAAGCCAGTGAGCCCTGTGCTACCACGGCAAAACGTTTGGTAAAACTGTTGTCCAGTGCCTTTGAAGGTAGACCACGTACCTAAAGAGTCTGTCGAAATGTGCTGATAGGCTGTGTCTCCTCACCCACAATCCACACCTATGGCCTCACAGGGGGGTCCTTATGACTAGTAGATTGAGAAGGAAAAACCTTGATCCTGGTTTAGAGATGGTCCAGGAGTGGATGGCTGCGGCTCTACAGTCCCACTCAGAGGTGGCCCTAAAGGAGAGTGATGGGGCTTCCTTGGTGGCACAGTGGTTAAGAATCCGCCTGCCAATGCAGGGGACACGGGTTTGAGCCCTGGTCCGGGAAGATCCCACATGCCACGGAGCAGCTAAGCCCGTGTGCCACAACTACTGAGCCTGTGCTCTAGAGCACATGAACCACAACTACTGAGCCCACGTGCCACAACTACTAAAGCCCGTGTGCCTAGAGCCCGTGCTCCACAACAAGAGAAGCCACCGTGATGAGAAGCCCACGCACTGCAATGAAGAGTAGCCCCCGCTCGCCGCAACTAGAGAAAGCCCGCCCCCAGCAACAAAGACCCAACACAGCCAAAAATAAATAAATAAAATAAAAAAGAGTGATGAAGGAAAATCTTCCCAGTGGTCTCCATTTCAAGCATTCCTTTGGATTGTTGTCCACTTTGCCTGGACTGAAAGATGGCTAGAAGTATGGCTCTACATTTGCTCATGGACAGTTGCTAATGGCTTGGCTGGATCATCAGAGATTTGGAAGAAACAAGACTGGAAGATCGGGGGAGGGTGAGAGGGAGAGGCAAGAGGGAGGAAATATGGGGATATATGTATATGTATAGCTGATTCACTTTGTTATAAAGCAGAAACTAACACACCATTGTAAAGCAATTATACTCCAATAAAGATGTTAAAAAAAAAAATCGGTGAAGAGGTGATCTGGGGAGGAGACATGAGGATGGACCTCTCTGTATAGGCATAGACTGTGAAGAAAATTTACCATATGTGAACACCCGCCCAAAGGCACCTACTGCAGAGGAGGCTCACAAGAATCAGCTGGGCAAGGGACTTCCCTTGTGGTCCAGTGGTTAAGACTCTGTGCTTCCACTGCAGGGGGTGCAGGTTCGACCCCTGGCGGGGACCTAAGATCCCACATGCCATGCGGCATGGCCAAAAAATTAAAAAATTAAATAAATCACTTGAGCAAGACAGTCCATCCTGTGCATAGCAGTTCAGCCTCTTCAGCCAGCCATCCAAGTGCTCGTTCAATGGGCCCATGTACAAAACAGCCAAGGAAGCAGGGACAGAGGCTATGAAGGGGCTCAACATCATGGACTTTGCCTCACCAAGTCTGATTTGGGTGTCATCACTGTTGAGTAACAGCAGAGACTAATACTGAGCCCCTAATATGGTGTCATTTCCCAAGGGACCAACTAGTCACTTGGTGAAAAGTCAATTACACTAGATCTCTTCCACTGTGGAAGGAGCAGCAATTTGCCCTCACTGGGTAGACATTTATTCTGGATATAGATTTGCCTTCACTGCCTGTAATGCTTCTGCCAGCACCACCATCCACAGATTTACAGTACGCCTTATGGACCTTCATGCTATCCCACAGAACATTTCTTTGATCAAGGGATTACTTTTACAGCAAAAAAAATGAAATAATAGGCTATGCCCATGGAATTCCCCCACTCGTGTCAAATGGAGGAAAGGAACAGAAAAAAGAATTTTTTACAAAATAATAATAAAATTTAAAACTGAGCTGTTTAAATGTTGCTGTTTTTACCTGTCTGTTCTTGTCCAAAAGTGGGACATTCCCGAGGAGAAGAGGAAGGTTCCACTTGTTTCCTTAAATCGCCAAAAGCCTCAGCCCAGAATTCAGCACCCCCTACCCGCCGAATTCTTGCAACATTATTTCCCGGTTGGTTGATGCCAAGGCAAAAAGACATCCTTTTAATGGTTAGAGAAGATCAGTTGCTTAAATGATTTCATGTCAGTGTTGTATTTATGGTTTTACAATAAAATGACCTTTAGAAAAAAAAAAAGACTTGTACAATGAAGACAACAATAAATTGCTGAAAAAATTAAAGACACAAATAAATGGAAACATTCCATGTTCATGGATTGGAAGACCTCATACTGTTAACATGTCAATACTACACAAAACAATCTATAGATTCAATTCAATCCCTATGAAAATTTCAATGGCATTTTTTTCAGAAATAGCAAAAAACATCCTAAAATTCACATGGAGTGTCAAGAGATCCCAAACAGCCAAAGCAACCTTGAAAAAGAACAAAGCTGGAAGGCACATTTCCTGATTTCAAAACTGCTGCAATGCTTTGGTGCCCAGAAGAGTGTAATGCTGGCATGAAGACAAACACAGACCAGCAAGCAGAATAGACCCACCCCGTGTTTCTGTAGGTCAGAGTCTTCGCAGCCTTGGATTCGGCAGTGATTTCTTGGCACGGGCAACAAAAGAAAAACTGAACAATGGATTTCATGAAAAATTTTAAATTTTGTGCATCAAAACACATTATCAAGGGACTTCCCTGGTGGCGCAGTGGTGAAGAATCCGCCTGCCAGTGCAGGGGACATGGGTTCGCGCCAGGGTCCAGGAAGATGCCACATGCCAAGGAGCAACTAAGCCCGCAAGCCACAACTACTGAATCCCGCACGCCTAGAGCCTGTGCTCTGCAACAAGAGAAGCCACCGCAATGAGAAGCCTGCGTACCGCAACGAAGAGTAGCCCCAGCTCGCCGCAACTAGAGAAAGCCCGCGCCCAGCAACGAAGACCCAACGCAGCCAAAATAAATGAATAAATTTATTTTTAAAAAAGACATTATCAAGAGAGTAAAAAGGCAACCCACAGAATGGGAAGTAAATTTGCAAGTCACATACCTCATGAGAGATTAACATCCAGAATTTAACGAGAATTCCTGAAATTTAACAACAAAAATACAATCTGATTAAAAAAATGGCCAAAGAATTTGAACAGGCATTTCTCCAAAGAAGAAATACAAATAGTGAGCACATGAAAAGATGCTCAACATCACTAATCTTTAGGGAAATGCAAATCAAAACTACAATGAGATATCACCTCACACCCATTAGAATGACTTCTACGGGGGAAAAAAAAAAAGACAATTACAAGTGGCCCTGAGGATGTGGAATAATTGGAGCACGTTTGCGCTGCTGGCATTGCTGAGGATGTACTGCTATGGAAAACAGGATTGTGAGCCCTAAAAACTTAAGCCTAGATTTACCGTAGGGTCCAGCAAGTCCACTTCTGAGTATATATCCAAAAGAATCGAAAGCAGAAGAGAAGATTTGCACACCCATGTTCTTAGCAGCACTGTTCAAATAGCCTAAAGGTGGAAGCAACCCGAGTGTCCACTGATGGATGCATGAATAAATAAAATGTGCTCTATACATACACATGCAAATGTGTACATAATACAATGGAATGTCACTCAGCCTGAAAGAGAAAGAAAGTTCTGACATAGGCTACAACATTATGATCCTTGAGGATATCACTCCAAGTGAAATAAGACAGTCACAAAAAGACAAATACTGTTTGACTCCACTTCTTTGGGGTACTAGAGTAGTCAAATTCACAGAGACGGAAAGTGGGATGGTGGGTGCTATAGGCACAGGGAGGAGGGGGAAATGGCAAAGAGCAAGTTGTTGTTTAATGGATCCAGAGTTCCAGTTTACAAATGAGAAAGTTCTGGGGATTGGTTGCAGAACAACATGAATATACTTAACACTACGAAACGGCGCACTTAACAATGGTTAAAGTGGCAACATTTGTGTTATGTGTACTTTATCACAATTTAAAAATCAACTATGGCCTCATGATGGGTTACAGAAACAATGCCTATGGCAGCCATGAAAATTTTCTTCCTTTCATGTTATGTGGCTGTGTGTGCATATCACGGATAGCTTCTTTCTCTCCTTCTTCCCATTATTTTATAGAAGGATTGCAAGTGGTGGTGAACCTTAAAATTTAGTCTTTCGGTAACAGCATATTCATATGGGACTGGGCCTGAATTTATGGAATCATTAACGCCGTCCAGAGATGGATATTGTAACTGTATCCCAGTGATGGATGCAATGACTCTTGGGACTTTGTGTCCCCCGTGGTTTGGGATGAGGGGGAGAGCATTTTCAATTTAGAGTAAATAGTTACATCTTGTTCAGTAGAAGCATCAAGTTGTTTCTGTTGTTGTGCGTGTAGGAGTGTATGTATGGGTGCTTAGCAGTCAAAGAGGGGCACTGCTATTATTCTCTCTCCTTCAAACCCACGCTTCTACACTCCGCTTTCTGATGCTAAGGCAGGGTCTCTGCAAACACATTTCTCCTTTGCCGACGAGCTGCCTGTCAGCATCTCACCGAAGTAGGTAATGGATGTCGATCGGAAAGCTGCAGGAGGGAGAATGCACTCATCTAATCTGTTTGCCAGAGAAATGGTGCTTCACCGTGAGTGTAGCAGGTGATTTCAAGAGCAGCAGTGGATTCCGGTTTGCAGTTTTCCCGCATTTCTAGAACCAGCCTCACTGCATTTCTCCTCTGGAATACCAGCACCAGCGCCCTGGTGCCCTCTCCTCAGAGATGTTGGATCTCAGCTCTTTGAGGTCCCTCCATCCAGCTGCTCAGGCATCAGCACAAATCAGGCATGGCCCTTCCTCAGAGGTCTGGCTCTCAGTTCCTACAGGATCCCTTCTCTAAGCTTCTAAATTTTAATAATCTCAGCCTCTTACCTTTGTTCCCCCAGCACTAGGCATGGTCGCTTCTTCCTGAAATACCAGCTCTGAGATAAATTATTGTCGCCTTTTTGCTTTTTCAGTTTTCTGATACCTGGTGAATAATCCTTTATGTTGAATTCTCTCTGTTGAAATAATTAGTCTAGTTTCCTTCTTCTGAATTGACTGGTACATGTAGTAAAGGAAGCAGTTAGAAAAAAACGAGTAAGTGGCATGTGTTGGCTGCTTCAGGCTAACTCTAGCAAAGTTATAAGAAAGAAAAACTTGAGGCATAAGTTAGCTAGACTGGAAGCAAACCAAGGAGAATAAAGATCTGACTTATTTACGCCAGCATTGCCATGAAGGACTGCAGAGGCGCTGCCCGGATTCTCCTTCAACAGGCTTGTTGCCTCAGCTGCTGGGAGGGCTGTTGATCGACAGACTTCAGCTGTCAATCAGGGACTACCTCAGCGTATAGAGCAGGCCTGCTCAATATCACACATCCAGTGACTGACCTGATGGGGGAGTATAAAGACCTGGCCATTCTTAGCCAACTCAGAACACCTGAAGAGCCATTCTAGTTCAGAGACCCCTGTGGGGTTGGCTGGGGCCACTATCATGGTTGCATTGCTCAACTTCTCCCTCTGCCCTCCTACTTCCCTTCCCTTCCTTCCATACGTGTCCTTCTCAAAAGCATCTCTTAATGAGCGTCCTGCGTGCTAAACTCATCTTAGAATCTCTTCTGAGAACGTATCGACTTTTTCTTTTGTGAATTTTGGAGTAAACCAAAGATAGAGAAGGAACTAGAGAAAGAACTGGAGCTAGAGAGAGGGCATAAATAAACAATACTAGGAACAAAGCAGAGAATGTAACCAGAGATGCTACGGTTACTCAAAATCTTGTAAGAGGTTATGAACAATTTTATGCCAATACATCTGAAAAGACATAGGATGTATAGATTCCTGGAAAAATACAAACTAGGAAACTAAATTAAGAAGAAAATGTAAAACTTGTAACAATGAAATACATTAGAAATCTTTTCAGAATAATGGATTTACAAGCAATACCTGCCAAATATTGAAAGAACAGATCATTTCAATCTCACACAGAAACTACAGAGACTAGAAAAAGAGGGAATAGTCCCCCGCTACATTTTTGTGTATGTTAACATAATATTGATACCAAATGCAAACAATGGCAGTATAAGAAAACTATAGGCAAGTCTCATTCGTAAACACAGAGGCAAAAATATGAAGCAAAATCTTAGGAAAACCGACTCATCAAATGTATCAAATTTATAGCGAATAACAGCCGGTTGGAGTTTATCTCGAGTGCAACGTTGGTTTAACGTCATAAAACGGATTAGTAAGCATCCATGTTTGATGAGCTTAAAGTTTACCATCTTGTTATCTAAATCAAGTCTAGTGAGGATGAGGCTCCTCTGGTGTAGTTCCTTAAGTAAACAGCTGCTCAAATATAATTTTTCTTGGCCTGTGGATCCATGCAACTAAGAGAAAGGTTATCCGCCTCTCCCCTGCCACACATAGCCCGCGTATACAATGGCGCAACTGGCATAGGAGAGCTGCTGTAGACATTCCTGTTCAAAAAGGGGGGCAGATGGGAAACACAAAAGAGTCACCAGGGCTTCCCTGGTGGCGCAGTGGTTAAGAATCCGCCTGCCAACGCAGGGGACACGGGTTTGAGCCCTGGTCTGGGAAGATCCCACATGCCGCGGAGCAACTAAGCCTGTGCGCCACGACTACTGAGCCTGCGCTCTAGAGCCCACAACTACTGAGCCCATGTGCCACAGCTACTGAAGCCTGTGTCCCTAGAGCCCATGCTCCACAACAAGAGAAGCCACCACAATGAGAAGCCCGCTCACCGCAACAAAGAGTAGCCCCCGCTCACTGCAACTAGAGAAAGCCCGCGCAGCAACAAAGACCCAACGCAGCCAAAGATAAAAAATAAATAAATAACTAAGTAAATAATAAATAAATAAAGCCCTATTAAAAAAACAAAAACAAAAACAATGGGCACCTTTGGGGCTCTCCATTTAACTACAGATTTGGTACACAGCTGCTAAGCTTTCTGCCATTACATAACAGGAAGCCCTGTTGTTCACCTCCTTTTGAACCCTCACTGACAGCATCCTCAAAGTCCAGCTTTCCACTGATGGTCTGTCCATGGTTATGTAGCATTTATCTAACAGTCCTCAGAATCCTTCTGGCCTCTGCCCACAGCCTGGTTCCAAAGCCAGTCCTGCACTTTTAGGTATTTGTGTGACAGCACCCCATTTCCAGTTACCAAAAAGCTATATTAGTTCTCTATTGCTGCATAACAAATTACCTTAAAACGTAGTGGTGTACAACAATGAACATTTATCATCTCAGTTTCTGTGGCTCAGCTGCGTCCTCTGCTCAAGGTCTCCCACAGGCCGCAGCAAAGGGTCAGCTGGAGTGGCTGTCATCTCAAGGCTCAACTGGGAAAACATCCCCCTCCCGAGCTCCCTCATGAGGCTGTTGGTGGGTGTCAGATCCTCTCTGGCTGCGGGCTGGAGACATCGGTTCCTTGCTACAAGGCGCTCTCCACTGAGCTAGTCACAACGGGCCAGCTTGCTTTTCCCGGCACAAGGGCTCTGAGAAAGAGACAGAGTGGGTGAGCAAGATAGAAATCAGTGTTTCTGGAACATAATCTTTTTTTTTTTTTAGAATTTTTAAAAAACTTTTACTTTACCTATCATATTTAATATTTCCAAGACTAAAAAATATAGAATGCTTCACAAATGTGTGTGTCATCCTTGTGCAGGGGTGGAACATAATCTTGGAAATGACACCCCATCACTCTTGTTATGTTATATTCCTTAGAAGAGAGTCGCTAGGTCCTGCCCAGACTCAAGGGGAGGGAACCACACAAAGGCATGAGTACCAGGAGGCGGGGATCACTGGGGGTGTCTCAGAGGCCAAGAACCAAGAAGAAAAGGACAGATCACACAAGTTTAAAAGTGGGCAAAAAGAGCAGGCATTTCACAGAAGAGGAACTCAAATGTCATTCAAAAACCTCCAGGGGCTTCCCTGGTGGTGCAGTGGTTAAGAATCTGCCTGCCAATGCAGGGGACACAGGTTCGAGCCCTGGTGCAGGAAGATCCCACATGCCACGGAGCAACTAAGCCCGTGTGTCACAACTACTGAGCCCGCGCACCTAGAGCCCGTGCTCCGCAACAAGAGAAGCCACCACAGTGAGAAGCCCGCGCATCGCCTGCTCGCCGCAACTAGAGAAAGCCCGCACGCAGCAACGAAGACCCAACGCAACCAAAAATAAATAATTTTTTTAAAAAAGAAATTAAAATAAATAAATAAAAATAAAAACCTCCAAAAGAACTCTCAGCGTCACCAGTTCCCTGGCAGTCCAGTGGTTAGGACTCGGCGCTTTCACTGCCATGGCCTGGGTTCGATCCCTGGTCAGGGAACTGAGATCCCGCAAGGCACGTGGCAAGGCCAAAAAAAAAAATTCTCAGCATCACCAGCAATCTGAATAGTACAAACTGAACCATAACACACTGGCAAGAAAAAGCTCTGTCCGTGCCCTGAGTTGCAGGGCATTTGGAGAATCAGAAGCAGTCACCCTGCTTGTGGGCAAGTGAATGTTCCTCACTCTTTGGAAACCAGTTTCACATTCCCCAGTGCTAAACAAAGGGCTTGTGATTTGAACACCATTTTCGAGCTATCAGGTTGGCTGCCACAGTTTCATGGGTCCCTCCACCTGGGCACAGTGCTTCCGGGTAACATGGTACCCTGACAAGTGGTCATATCGGCCACTTGCAAATTCACTGTAGAGTTATTTAGGTCTCAGTTGAAGCCAGAGGGACTGCAGGAAACTTGTAAATAACATGCATGAGTTAGAAATTAGAAAGGCAGGAAGAGAAAGAAAATTAGTGTCTGGGTCTTTAATTTTATGTGTGTGTGTTTGTGTGTGTGTGTGTGTGTGTGTGTGTGTGAGCATATTACACCCAGAAAGCTGCTTCATACATATTCCTGAGGTCACAGGAGCTGATCACCTGAGCCTGATCATTCCTGTGTTGACCAGTCAGTCAGGTACACCCCTGGGCTCTAAGCCGACGCTTGGATCTGAGTGGTAGTCTGAGATGGTTCTAGTAATTTAAAGGAAGAAATGGCTATTTATGTATTTTTTCCTGGATCAGGCCTGATATCCAGAGGGCCTGGGATCCAGGGACACAGAACCTCCCCGGAGGCCTCAGCATAGGCAGGTAGAGTCAGAAAGGCAGGGCAGGCAGGGCGAGGGGAGTCGCCAGCTGACAGTCCTGGGGCCCCAGCTCTCAGGGCTGGGAAGGGGCTGCTGTTCACCCGCCCACCCCAGCCCCACACCCTGCTTTCTCTGCACCGCCCACACCCAGTCAGGGAACAGTCTTGGCTCTATAACCTCTGCTTCTGCAGGAGGAGGGGGCAGCTTTGGAAAAAGCTGAGGCCAGGAGATGCTTCCTGCCTACCACCCCACCGCCCCCTCCGCTCCTCCCTGTGTTTGAACCGTCCCCTTGGAGAAATGATGGTTCGGAAAAGGGTGGGAGGTAATGCTGCCAGGAGGAGTGACCCCAGGAGACAGAGGGCCAGAGAGTAGTGACTTAGCTGGGTTTCAAGGCTTCAAAAGTAAGCACCCCAACTGCCCCAGCCGCCAACGTCCAGGGGAAAGAGAAAGGGATAAAAGACAGGGGAGGTCCCAGCCTAGCCCTCTCCTGTGGGGCGAACTGGCTCTCAGGCACTGTTAGGTTCTAAAATATATTTTTTGTGTTAAAATCCATTCTTCTAGTCAAACATCATATACAATATAAATAAAACTCCCAGAGCCTCGTATAACCATCACTTTATAGATAACTTTCCTTTAACAAAATTATTTCAGATCACAGGCACGGAGCTTTCTTTTTTATTATTTTTAGAAGTTTGCTCAAATGGCTAAGTTAGGTTTGTAAATTTGAAAATTTTGTTGCAACGGCTGAGGTAAAATTGTTAACTTGTGCAAATAAACACAAGTAACTCATATCAAAGACCAGTTTTTAAAATTATAAAACAATAATATTTTTAAACCAGTACAAGGAAAATCTCTTCTATCGTTACGTGAAAACTATACAAAAAGATTCTTCACGTTTTGCTTCTACTTCAGCACCCCTGTCACTGTTAAACTAGGCAGGTATTCAGACAACATATCCGACTCTGGCAAGTGACCAGGAAAATAACACTAGCTGCAGAAAGCACTTCTGCAAAAACACAAAAAGATGTGGTGCCACTTTCACCCTAGCAACTAACTTGTCCGGGAAAATAACTGAAAAGCAAAGATATGGTGTATGGAAACTTTAGGAATTGTAGCTTTAGGTTCTAGAAAGACAAATATTAAAAACTATCAACTTCTAGAGTCATTTTATTTTCACTTAATTTACAGATGCAGAAATCGACTAGATGTCAATTACAAAACTGAAGGCAGAGCTGAACTGTCTTTGCCTGAGTACACAGTTGATTTTTCCCCTCCCAGGGTATACAACATCCCTTTCAAACCAATGCTATGTATGTCATAACTATATTTAGAAATACGCAGAGAGGAAAATATTACTGCTGCAATTCAAGGCTGTAAATGAGAGGGGAACACATGAAAGCCTCGTGGATTGGAAAGCTTCGATTTAGGTCATGTTCCTCAATCAATGTCAAATGTCAGATGACATTTGAAGGTGTTAATTATGACCAAAAAGAAAAAAAAAAAAATCCTGCAACAAATCCCACTCGCAGAAAAGGGTAATACTCTCTCCATACAAGAAAAGAAAATCGATTTTTAATTTCTTCTTCCAGCACTGTCAGAGGTAAACAAAGTTTTCAACAAAATATTTAAGAAGCTCTGGACAGTCTGAAGCACCGATCTGAGTCAATATATAGAAGCAACCACTTGTTTACAGCTGGATAACTTTCTTCAAAAAGGCAGAAGAGTAAAGTGAGCTTCAGAAATCAAGAAAAGCGATGAATACAGGAATCATGAACCGTTTGCACATCAGCCGATGAACCTTTCCGATGGCCACGTCTCCTGCGCGTTGGTGGGGACGGCCGGAACCTCTTCCTCGGGCGGGGCCAGGGCCTCCATCTCGCGCACCACCTGCGTGAACACCTGGTCCACCATGAGTTTGCTCTTGGCCGTGACCTCCAGGAACGGGCACCGCCACTCGCGGGCCAGCGCGCGGCCCCGCGCCGTCAGCACCTGGCGCTGGGCGTCCAGGTCGGCCTTGGTGCCCACGAGAACCAGCGGCACGGCCTTGGACCCCCGCAGCCGGCCCATGCGCTCCCGCAGCGGCCGCACCGCCTCGAACGAGGCCTCGCTGCACACGCTGTAGAGCACCACGAAGCCGTCGCTGTTCTTGATGTACAGGTCCTTGAGGGTGACCAGGTGCTCGGCGCCCACCGTGTCCACGATCTCCAGCAGGGCGGGCGCCGCGTTCACCTCGATCACCTTGCTGAAGAGCTCCTCCACCGACGGCTCACACTGCTCGGGGAAGCTGCCGCAGGCGAACTGCGTGGCGAGCGCCGTCTTGCCCACGGCCACGCTGCCGAGGAGCACCACCCGGTAGCCCTTGGCGGGTCGCGGCCCCAGGCCCGCCATGGCCCAGGCGCGGCTGGCTGGACGCGCAGCCGGAGGAATGGCGCGCGGAGTCTGGGGCCCGGCCGCCGGGGCCGCGGGGGCGTGGAGGCAGGGCCGGGGAGGGAGAAGCAGGGGGGAGAGGGGCGGGGACGAAATCAGAGGGGAGGGGACCCCGGGGGCCTGGCGCTCTGGCTCTGGCGTCGGGGCCGCGGTGGGCTTCCTCCGTCGCGCCCAGACCTGCCCCCGCCCGGCCCCGATCTGCTCCCTGCGGCTCAGAGGTCACCCGCCCCGCCTCCGGGACGGGGTCCCCCGCCCCCTTCTCCGGCCCCTGGTTCCCGCGCAGCGTCTGCCCCGCCCCCGGCCCGGGCGGTCTGGCGCCGGCCACCCCCCACCAGCTCCACGTCCCGGCCTCCCTCTCCGGTCGGTCCCGAGCTGCCGGCCGCGCTCCGCCTTTCCCCAGTACCCCGTCGGCCTGCCGGCTGGGGCCCCTCCCTCAGTCCCCGCTCCCTGCTACCCGTTCCTAGGAGAGCCCGCTCCGCCCGCGGGACCAGAAGGTAACCTGATCCCTTCCACGTCAGCCGGGAAATACCAGCATTTCTCCACCATTTCAGATCCAGTCTCGTGGCCGGAAGCCAGAGTGGCCTCGCTCAAGGTCAGGCCTGGTGGGGCTGCGCCGCTGGGGCACCTCTCCTGGCCGGGAGGACCCCACGGAAGGGGGGACCGGTGAGGGAGCTTCAACCGAGGGCCCCACGTTGCTCGCTCCTGGCACCCATTCTGTGCCCCTCGTGCCCCTGCCTTCACTCTGGCCCCCGCTGAGTGAGCAGAGCCCAGGGGAACTTTATAAAATGTAAATCACATTTCACTCCCCCACTTAAACCCTCCCTGGCTTTCTATTGGGCCCTCCTGATCTAAGAGTAGAGGTGACCGCATAACTCCAACCCAAGCCTGACAATGAAAGCATGAACCCATTCACCCAGCGGCAGGCAAAAACCGGAAAGCCCCGGGAAACGGGGCTTATCACCCTACTTATAAAGGGGCTCCCCCAGGTCTGACTCCCGTGCCCCAGTCTCTCTCAAGCTTCCATTCTCCAGCTACACAACCTTCTTGCTATTCCTTGATGTCGGAGCAGAAAGGCTGTGTGGGGCCAGAGGGGGCTGGACAGAAATTCTGGGATCGTCTACCTGAGTAAACTCCGCCCACTGTCTGTTTCAGGCACTAACAGGTTCCTTAGGACTTCAGGGGGCCTGCAGGCCTGGGTTGGAAGTGGAGATGAGATATCCACACTGTCCCTGTCCCTAGGCTTGGGGTACCACTGAGTCTCCCTCATTCCGGTGCAGCCCTGAGGGAGCAGGGCCGCAAAACTGCCCGAGCTGGAATTTCCCGGCTCCCTGGCGGCACAGACTCAGAGATAAAGGTTAAGTGACAAGAGGACATCCTGCACCTCGGTGTCTGTGGTCAGCTACAGAATGTGCTTTTCTATAGACAGTGCATGGAACATCCTTAACGTATAATGTTAATTATATACTTATTACAACAGACAAGTTGATTTCTAAATTTAGAAATCTTACAAGACTTATTCTCTGACTGCAAAGTAACAAAACTAAGAATCAATTTTTAGAAAAGGATAAACTGCAAACATTCTCTGGAGAAATGCAAGTTCCATATAGGTTTCAACAACTCCCCGTGGATAACTTTTGAGAGAAATAGGGGACTCACCGTCAAAACAAAGTCCCAAAATGCACAAGGAAAAGAAAGTCACTCTGAGTGAGAGCCACTGGAAGCACCAGACAACAAAATCACATCCAGAAAACAGCAGATATTAGTGTTATCAGACACACAAAATAATTGTGCCTGTGTTTAAAGAAACAAAATCTTAAAAATATGAACGAGGGACAAGAGACTGCGGCCAAGTAGTTTGAAAGAGATCCTCCCCCCAAAAGAAAAAAAAACCTTCTAGAAATGGAAAACATAATCATTTATTATTTTAATTAACACAAAACACCCACTGATAGGTTAAACAGGAGATTAAACATGGCTGAAGAGAAAATAAAGCCAACAGTATTCAGAGATGTGAATAATCCTGGACCAATTTTCATCATACAGTGACCTGTGCCTGCAGGAGATAAGGTTTTCTTCAGGTTGTCATGAGGCTGCCGGACAGTCACAGAGCGCCTTGAATTGATAGTTGGCTGGTTTGAGCCTGTCATTATTATTTGAGCCTTTTAAAGCTCTTAGCAAAAGTCAGCCTGACCCACAGTCCTTCTTCTTACCCTGACCTCAGTTCGATTAAAGGACCACTGCTACCATGTAGGCCCATGCTTTACGTTCCATATGCATGACATCCTAATGCACCCCTAGTGAGTCACTGTAACTGTTGCCACAGGCCAAAGCTCATCACCAGCTCACTTACCACCAGCAGTAAGGTTCTTATAACGGGGTCTGAAAGGTGCGTGACATATCTTAGAATTCTTTCCCAATGTTCTGCTTTCTACAGCCTCTTCTGTACTAACTCTCTTAGTTTAGGTTCCCTCCAAAAGCGTAATCTATGACACGGGACATGGTCTTGTGGGCAAATAGTTTATTTTTGGAAGTGATCACGGAGATCAGGAATGGGGGCCCTGGAAAAGAGAAACAGGGACGGGGGGACCTTATGCCAGGTGCATTGCTGAGTTATCACTGCTGTGGGAATACTTGAGAAGCAGTATAGAACGAACATCAGAATTGTCCACTGATGCACAGAAGCGAGGGGAGCATGTGTCCACTGGCACCCATTCCTCATTGCTCCAGGGTTGCCCTGCAAACTCCCTCTTCCATGTGTGCACATGTGCCAGGTAGGCTGAGTGAGCTCCAGAAGCATTCCAAGCAGCAGCAGTAGAGAGCAAGGGCTGTGCAGTGCAGTTGAGGCAAGCAGCAGCCAGGCTCTATCTGCACAGCTAGCTGGTTGCTGTAGCCATGACTAGAGCAAGAAAGTGGACCCAGAGTACATGAGTTTAGGGCATAAAAGATGACTGACTCAGTTCTATTTTTTTTTTAATTGAAGTGTAGTTGATTTACAATGTTGTGTCAATCTCTGCTCTACAGCAGAGTGACTCAGTTATACACATATATATATTCTTCTTCTTTTTTTATTCATTTCCATTGTGGTTTATCTCAGGAGATTGGATATAGTTCCTTGTGCAATACAGTAGGACCTCGTTGTTTATCCATTCTATACATAATAGTTTGCATCTACCAACCCCAAACTCCCAGTCCATCCCTCTCCCTCCCCCCTCCCCCTTGGCAACGACAATTCTGATCTCTATGTCTGTGTGACTCAGTTCTAATAGTTTGAAAATACCTCATTTGGGGCAGGGGGGCATGTTTAGGAGCATATTATCTGCAAACAATGGTGAGAATATTGCTTATTTCCTTTTCTTATCTTATTACTTTAGCTGGACTCTCCAAAAATAACAATACTGAACCAAAAGCATAATTGCTGGCAGCCCTCCTCATTTCTTTTCTTTTTAAATTAATTAATTAATTTTATTTATTTATTGGCTGTGTTGGGTCTTCGTTGCTGCACGCGAGCTTTCTGTAGTTGCAGTGAGCAGGGGCTACTCTTCATTGTGGCGCACGGGCTTCTCATTGCGGTGGCTTCTCTTGTTGCAGAGCATGGGCTCTAGGCATACGGGCTTCAGTAGTTGTGGCACATGGGCTCAGTAGCTGTGGCTCGCGGGCTCTAGAGCACAGGCTCAGTAGTTGTGGCACACAGGCTTAGTTGCTCCGCAGCATGTGGAATCTTCCCAGACCAGTGCTCAAACCCATGTTCCCTGCATTGGCAGGCGGATTCTTAACCACTGTGCCACCAGGGAAGTCCCCCTCCTCATTTCTGAATAACAGAAATGTCTTTATATCACACAATTAATATGATGTTTGCTTTTGTTCTCTAACCAATATTCTTTATCATAAGAGGAAGTTTTCGTCTATTTATACCTTAGAGTTTTTACTGGGAACGTCAGCTGTTTTTTGTTTGTTTTGTTTTGTTTTGGTCCGTGATAAATACATAAGGTTTTTCTCCTTTAATTTTGTTAATTTGTTGATGGATTTCCTATTGGTGAATCATTCTGTTTCTTACCTCATCTCTTACACCACTCTTCTCCTTGCTACCTTCTAGACACAATGACCTGTTCCTTTGGCAGGCCAATTGGTTTTCCTGTCTCAGAACCTTCACATTTGCTGTTCCCTCCTCCTGAAATTGTTCTCTCAGATGTCTGCAGGACTCACTCCCTCATTTTATTCAAGTCTCTTGCTCAAATGTCACTTACTTAAAGGGGTCTTCCCTTGCCCCTTTAAGGGGGCAAGAAGTAAGTGACAGGTAGAGTTGTATCTGCCCCCCTCCCAATCATATGTTGAAGTTTTAGCCTTCAGTACCTCAGAATGTGACCCTATAGGGTCGTTTCAGATGTAACCAGCTAAGACAAGCTTCTACTGGAGTAGGGTGAGCCGCTAATCTAGTAAAACTCATGCTCTATAAAAGGGGAAATTAAGACACACACACACAGGGACAGCGCCGCACGAAGGGGAAGACAGAGATGGGGGGGTGGTTTCTACAAGCCAAGGAATGCCAAAGATTGTTGGCAAATCACTAGAAATTAAGGGAGAGGCATGGAATGAATTCTTCCTCACAGTCCACAGAAGGAAGGAACCCTGCCCACACCTTGATCTCACTCAGGCTTCTGGCCTCCAGACCGTGAGATACTAAATTTCTGTGTAAGTCACCAGTGTGTGGGGCTTTGTTAACAGCAGCCCCAGGAACTAACGCATCAACCTATAAGAGGGCTAGGACTTCAACATAGGAATTTGGGGCATACAGTTCCACCTACCAGAAACCCAGAACTTACTGTCCTACTGTCTTACTTCATTTGGGCTGCTGTAACAGAATACCATAGACTGGGTATTTATCTCTCACATTCCTGGAGGCTGGGAAGTCTAAAATCAAGGCGCCAGCAGACTTAGTATCTGGTAAGAGAAACTTCCTGCTTCATATGTAGCCATCTTCTTGCTGTGTCCTCATATGGTGGAAGGGGCCGGGAGCTCTGTGGGGTCTCTTTTATAACAACACTAATCCCATCCATGACAGCTCCACTCTCAGGACCTAACCACCTCCCAAAGGTCCCACCTCCAAAAGCCATCACCTAGGGAGTTAGGTTTCAACATATGAATTTGGGGGGAGGGTGATATGCAAATGGTATTATATGAAATTGATTATTTACTTGTTTATTGTTTCCCTCATTACAATGTATCTCCCATGAGGGCAGAGACAGTAGATTGCTGAACCTACTGTGTGTCAGGCAGTGCCTCCCACAGAGTAGGTACTCCATAACTACAGTTCTGCTATGATGCTTGCTTTGAAAATGTGAATTTGTTCCAACACCATTGAACAGTTAGGGAACAGTTGGAGTATAATGTGAATTTTGCATTCCGTGTGATTTTGTTTACGAGAAATACTGGGTGGACGCAGAAAACTCCACCGGCTGAGTTCAGGTGTGTAGGAAGCACACACACTCACACACCTCAAATGTCTCCCAGTACCTCCTAACCTCTGTGTTATGAGCCACCCCCCTCCACACCGGGGTTACAACGTTCCATTCACCTCACAATACCTCCTAAGCTGCAACCCTTCCGATGCCTACTTCCACAAGCAAAGTTCAGGCCTTTTCTGATAAAGAATCATTTTTTTTGGTAGTATTTATGTATTTTTAAAAACTAACTTGTACAACTGTGCTAACCGTCTGTATTAGGTTCCCATCTTTTAAAAAAAACGTGTCACTGATGAAGTATTTTGAGTGTTCTGCTCCAGCCCCATTTTCCCCATAAGCCCTATAGTTTTCATTGTACAGTTTTGCATGGCACCCTGAATTTTAGGAATGCTTACGATACGTCATAGCAAAACCGACCCTATTTGTTGAGTGATTGAATAAATGCTTGCCTTTCTGAATTAAACCCCAATGTATCCTGGTATATTTTCAGTATATTAATGAAATACATTTGCTAACCGTTTGTTGAGGCTGTTTGCATCCTAAAGGCTGCACAGAGTCACACAGGATAAGTTAGTGGTTAATGCAGGGCTGTGAAAGGACCCAGTAAGTGACAGCTCATTATTCTTGCCCAAGGCCCAAACACTCGAAAGATGGGATAAAGAAGACTCAATATTTTATATATTTTATATAATATATAAGATTATACCTTGTCACAGATGATGTCTGGGTCGGAGCAGACGGCTGGCTTTAGCAGACTGCACAGTGACCTTCCTAATCCTAAATCCCACATTTGGACTCACCTGCCCAGTGGTGAGCAGCCCTGCAAACCTACAGGCCACCCCAGTGGGAGTGGCCCCTTGAAATTCATGGCAGGGAATCACAGGTAGCAAACTTCACACCATGTTCCAGGTGCCCACTCCCCAGACTTCTGGCCTGGTCTTATTATCTAGGACTTGCTGTGCCTGGGAGCCGGGAAACTGTCTCTGAGCCTTTGGCCCTAGGCAAGAGAGAATCACTCTGACCTCCAAGTCTCCACCCAGTTGGGAGGAACTGTGGTCTCAGTACCTCTCGGCACAGAGAAGGACAGCATTCCTGGGAAAGAAGCAGCTGCCGGCGGCCTCTGTGGAGAGCAACCGTATGACCCTCCTGGGAGTAGCAAACAAAGGAGCCCTCTGATGACCGCTAGAACTGTCACAAACATGCTGGGCTGTCTCTGTTAACAGGTCTCCTAGTGAAGACAAATGTGGACGCAGCTATTGCAAAGCGGAAGTGGTTACTCCCTTTTTTTGGCAATTAAGTGGTTTAGGTGACTGGAAAAAATCTGCTGAGACTAGAAATTCTGAATGAACTGTTACAGAATCTTTCCTTGCACAGCTGCAGCAGTGGGGAAAAGGAAATGTCCCAAACAAAGAAGCTGCTAAAAATGGGCATGGGGGGGGGGTGGTATTTGCAATCTTGGTCACCAAGAGCTTTGGGTGTGATGGAGAAGAGAGACGAGATTTTGAGCCTTTATGAAGTTCCCAGTTAGAACCGAGAATCCCACACGAAGTCTGCATCCTAGAAGGGCCATATCATCAGTGTATGCATGAATCCAAAATTTTTCAAACTAAACTATCAGCAGAAGGAGATGAGCATGAAAATGTCCTACCCAGGGCCCTTCCTAGGACAAAAAATAAAACACCTTCCTTAAAATTTGTAACGAGGGCTCAGTCCGGGGTGGGGGGGGCACCGGGGGGGTGGTTTAAACTGAACATCCTTTTGAGGTCCTGGAAACAGCAAGCTTAGAAATTAACATTAAGGAGCCCAGGTCGGTAGTTCCTTCAAGACCCCAGAAGCAATATAAGCCAACTTGTGTGGAAGGATGCACCTTCAGTGGGGATCTCTCAGATAAAGCTCATGGTCCAAAGTTACAGAACAGATAAGGGAACAAGTCACCACAAGCAAGAGCCTGCACAAACAGTCTAATTTTCAGGCAGTAGGGTTACCAGATCAAAGACATAAGATAAATACGTTTTAAAAACAAAAAATATTGATAGGTTAGAGACATGAGGAAAATTGTGATACTAAATAAAAATACTGGCTTTCGCAGAATACCGAAGTTACCAAGGTCAGAGGCAACAAGAACTGACCTTGGTGTCTCAGCCTGTATCTGTATTTCAGCCTGTGTTCATGGAGCACCAGCTCCCATTCAGGAGGCTGCGGGCTGCTCCCGAACTTCCCTTCCTGACAACCTGCCCTGTGGACATTGAAGCACCAGCATCAGTCCTGGAGACTCCCCACACGTGCGCCTATTACGGCCATCTCGCTTGAGTTCTGCTTCTCAGACAAGGCCTGGACGAAGCAGCTGCCTGGCCTTGAGGGGCCCTAGCTGGAGTAAGGTGCAACACCTTTTCCTGATGCTCTGTCCTTTGTCACTGCCCCCGCAGTCTGCATTTCTTGACAAAGTCAGTTAAATTTGTCATCGCTGCCATTCTACGGTGTATATGTATTCAGAACACGTCATCTAGAGCCAAATATCCAGTTTGTAACTAAGGTAGGTTCTAGGAAAGAGTTCATATGGGAGTCCAGAGCTGCATGCACCTGCCAGTCCTTGGAAAGTTCTGGTACACCTCAGCGTGAAGACGGCTAGAGAAGACGTGTGCAAGTGTGTGTGTGGAGGGGGGAGGACAGACATACGCGAGCTGAAATCCAGTTCCCCAGTGGGGGAGACTGAAGTGATTCCTGAATTCAATCCACCCGTTAACTAACAATAATTCAGCGCCTCCCGCGGTGCAGACGCTGTTTCAAACCCAGAGGCCAGGATGCCCACGGGAGCCTTCTGCCCATCCTGACTCGTTCTGGGACAGCCGGGCTGCAGCGGGGACGAGCCGGGAGTCGCGACCCCGCCTCCAGCTCCTTCTGCGCCCCCCTCAGGAGTCCGATAGGAGCGGCGTCTGCGGGGGTGGGGGAGAGGCCTGCCCTCCCCTCGGGCAGACACTCTTTCGCCACTCCCTCCCCCCGGGCCCAGAGTGGCGCGTCTCCTTTCTTCACCCTGCTGCCAGGGTCACCCTCCCCGACACCCTTCCCCCCCCCCGCCCCCGGTGCCCGCCAGGTGGTCCAGGGCCTGCAACGCTGTCGGAGCTCCGGGAGGACAGGACTCTGCATTTCGAGGCCCAGGGACCCCGGCCCGGGAGAGCGCTGTCGGGGGCGGAGCTGGGTCCGCGTTGGGGGCGGGGCGGGGCGGGGCCGCGGAGCCTCTGAGGTCCCCAGGCCCCCCAACTCCGGCCCCTTCATTTCCTGCAGGACCGAAGACTGCATCCCGCAGTGCGCATTTCCTTCTCGCCCCCGGAAGGGAGGCGCCCCGTCACGTCCCCCTCCTCCATTCTCCAACGTGACCGGCGTGCCCCGGGCGCAGCTCCGATGGGAGGGCCTGGAGGGGGCACTGGTGGGGAGCGCTCGCGGGCCGTGGACGGCAGGACGGCGTGGGCGCCACTTGGTGCCGTCTTGTCCCCCCGCGGTCCAGCCCTCGTCGAGGCGCCGGCGCCGCGTGGCAGGAGGTGGCAGGGCCGGGGGGTGTCCCAGCGCGCGGTCCCTGCCCCGCCCACGGCCTCGACTGCTCTGGCTGAGGCACCGGTGTCTCCTTCGAGGCCACCCGGGCCATGGCGAGCGCATCCTGCGGCGGGGAGGCTTCGGTTGGGTCGCGCGGGCGGGGCCGGCCCGGGAGGTCCCGGCCGAGAGCCAGGCCCGCGGACCAGGTGGGAGGGAGCTGGAGGCGGCCCGGGCTCCTGAGCACAGGGTGAGACCTGCGGTGAGGTCCTCTGTCACCGCGGGAGCGTTCCCGGGACGGGCCCTCGATGCCCTCGGGGTAGTGGACCGGCCGGGCTGAGGCCTTGGCTCCAAGATCCTTAGACGGAGAACAGGCGCGCCCAGCAGAGTTTCCACGATTTTCACATCTGCCCGAGGGCAGGACAGTGTCCAGGGCGCGCAAAATGACCCCTCTCCGCCCCGGGGCCCTCTTCCCGCCAGGCCCGGTTCCAAAGGGGCTGACGATGTCGCGGATCCCTTGGCTGTGCCCCAGGCTCCGCCGCGCCCGGGCCTTGGCCAAGCGCACCGGGGTCTCCAGGTCCCTGCCCGTCTTGGTCCTGCACCGCCGGGAGGCAATGACCCCAGCGACACAGGAGCTTGGGGTGGGGAGTGCGGGATTTCCTGGGCTGGGGTCAGAGCCCTGGGCCCCTGCAAAGAGTGGTGTAGAGAGGAAGGGGGGCCGCTGAGACACCCACCAGAACTCCTAGGAGACCCGCCTGCCCATTCTCCCCAGCGGGTGGTGGGCGTGGTGATTGGGGGAGGCGGGGGGGGGGGAGGGGGAGGAGGGAAATGAACAAACCGCTTCTTTCATCAACAAGAGGAACACTAAGCCCTCCTTTTGGACCCCAGGTGTCTGCCCCACCGCCTCCCATAGCCACACGCCCTCCTCCTAGTGCAGGGATCAGGAAGCAAAAGGAAGGAAGAGCATCACACAGGCCCCGGACTCGCCTGCCCCCCCCTACCTGCATGGCAGGACCTCCCCAGCCTCTGAGCGGGACTCCCAGGGCTAGACCAGCTGACTGGACGCTGGGGGGTCGAGAACTCCTGGGACTCTCAGGGATGGGCCAGGCTGCCCTCTGCTGGACGTTGGGCCAGGGTTGGAGAAAAGGTGGGTGGTGGGAGGGGGGATCCTGTGTATTTGGGCCCCCAAAGTAATGCCCTCCCCACCCAGCTGAGGGTCCTTCTGGGGGAAAGACACAGACTGATCCTGAGCAGGGTCCCAGGGAGGGACCAGGTTGTGGCCTGTAGACAAAGCCTGCTGGGAAGGGGGTAATCGAGGTTACAGGCTGATGGGGGAGGGGGGGAGGGTGGCTGAGTGACCAGACTTGAGTGGGGGTGGTGATCTGGCACATCCCACCAGCCTCCAGGCTCCCAGGGATCTTCAGTATCAGTAAAGCTGGGGGCCCCAGGCCCAGGACAGTTCCTTGGGGACAGGGGGATGATGTGAAGGCCAGGCTTGTCCTTCTACCCAAGGCAGAGGAGGGGCTGGGCCAGCACAGAGTGGCTCTGGCCCAAGCTTCTCACAACCCTTCCCAGGGAACCTCCATGAACATCTTCACGTACTGCCCTCTCCCCTAAATAACAATAAGTTCCAAGAAATAGAAATCATGTAGACAATATTCTATGATATCACACAATAAAACCAGAAGATAAAAAATCAGAAAACAAAAAGACCCTCCCACCTGGAAATTTATATTTAAAAACCCTTTGACATCTCTAGGGTCAAAAAGGAAATATAGCCCCAAACTGCAGAATTTCTTTTCTTTCTTTCTTTATTTTTTTAATTTGGCTGTGTGGGATCTTAGTTGCAGCATGCAAACTCTTAGTTGCAGCATGGGGGAATCTAGTTCCCTGACCAGGGATCAAACCTGGGCCCCCTGCATTGGGAGTATGGCGTCTTAGCCACTGGACCACCAGGGAAGTCCCCAGAATTTCTTTTAAAATATATAAAAGTACTATATAGGGACTTCCCTGGTGGCACAGTGGTTAAGAATCCACCTGCCAATGCAGGGGACACGGATTCGAGCCCTGGTCCGGGAAGATCCCACATGCCACGGAGCAACTAAGCCTGTGCGTCACAGTCACTGAGCCTGAGTGCCGCAACTACTGAAGCCCGCGCTAGAGCCCGTGCTCCGCAACAAGAGAAGCCACTGCAATGAGAAGCCTGCACACCGCAATGAAGAGTAGCCCCCACATGCCGCAACTAGAGAAAGCCCGCAGCAACAAAGATCCAATGCAGCCAAAAATAAATAAATAAATTTATTTTTTAAAAAAACGTGGTGAAAGGAAAACTATCCCTCTACTCCCAACACTTCTGACACCAAATGTGTAGGTTTTCTATACCAAGCAATTGTCCAATTTTTTGCAGACACCAGCTTTGTGGTAATTTGTTACAGCAGCTGCAGGAAACTAATGCGAACACATACTCTTCCTGTTCCCAGGAACACCTCCTGCCCCCTCTCCCCTCAACACACCCTGAGACCCCAAGGAAGCCCCTGCCTCCGTTGCTGCCCCATCCATCAGCCTTGTTAATTCACAGACATTCCTGTCCATTCTAGAGATTTCCATCTCTTAATTTTAGACATTGTGAATATCTTTACCCATTCTCTGATCTCCTTCTAACCTGTCTGTGGTGTCCACTGAGAAAAAGTCTGAGTTTTGACGTAATCAAAGTTATCATTGTTTTTTGCCGTATGGATTATGCTTTGGGATCTTTGTGTAAGAAGTCCTTCCCTGTCCAGATGTTAGAAAGAGTCTTCCGCATTTTTCTTCTGACTTCATAGTTTTATCTTTTACATTTGGGTCTTTATTCTCTCTAGGATCCGTCTTTGTAGGTGGGGTTAAGTAAGGACCGTTTTTTACTTTCTGCTGACGGTGGGGCCCCGGGGGTATGTGGTGAGGGTCTCCTCTCACCCGGCCCCACCCTCCCCTCTGGCTAGAAGAAAATTCTCTGACCTTGACCTTGCCGTGCCTTCCCATCAGATATTCTCCGTTTTTACAGTGACTTGGCCATTTGGTGACGTAGTCCTTCACTTTTCGAGTATGTTTACTGAGCTCCTCCAAGGATCTAAGTCGCGTTTCGGTTGGGATGACTTTGGACTTGTAGCTTATGTGGGTGATATTGTCATGATATCATCAAACCATCCAAGGGCAGGTGGCACTCCCGTCACCCAGATCCCTTCAGAGGGGCGAGCCTCCCCCACAAGGACAGTGAGTCAGCAGTGGGGCAGGGGCACTCTCTCCGGGTGATGACATGGCTCTACTGGATGCTTTGGGCTCCAGCTGACTAACCCAGTGGTCCTGGGATTAATTTGGGGACCAGTGGAGCTCAGGATCCAGGTCTCTCCTCCACGATTCTCTCAGCTTTGCGCTCACAGTGCAAGGATGCTGACCAACCCCTCCCTGATCCTGCAACTGCATCCGGAGGCAGGAAGGCTCACGTCCCCTCTGGGCACCCTGTCAAGTAGCCCCCAGATATCCCCACCTCCCCTTCCTTGACATCCTCCTGTCTCTTTCTCTGGCTTATGTCCTATCACACCCTGGCCACCCATCTCGGCCTGGGAGAGGCCCCAAGGGGCTGGGGGGAGGCTGCTCAGCCTAGCCCTCCTGTCCTGCCCTCCAGTCGCCTTGTTCTCCCCGCAAGCCTGGCACGCCATGAGGCCCGTGCAGGCAGCAGGCCACGGCCAGCTCTGCATCAGCCCCCCGGCTGGAGGGAGGGAGGAGCCAGCAGGCTAGTCCCAGGCCTGTGCACCTGAGCGCTCTGGTCACAGTTCGTCCTGGGGGCTGGTTGTGGGAAGAGGTGGAAATTCCTCCTGACCAGCCACTGCTGGGGGAAACCCTGGGCTAGACCACAGCGGCCCCCTGCAGGGGTTCACCAAAGACGCAGGGCCCTCCAGGATCTTGAAGAGTTTGCCAAATATTTAAGGACAGTGAAGGAGCCCCAGGGCTGCTTGGTGGCTGCCTCAGGTTCTCACGCTGCCCCTTCCTTTGGCCTAACTCCAGTCCGCTCTCTTGTCTTGGGCTGACAGGGTGACCCCATCCCCCTGGGACCTAAGCCTGGACTGAGGCCAACCTTTGGGAGGGCCTGGGAGTGGGGTCTGCCTCTAGGACCCTCAGTCAATGCGGGGGTGGGGGTGGGGTTTCCTCACAAAAGCCTGGCTTTGGCGCCCTCTGGTGGGAGTTGGGATGGGCTACAGGCCACTCTCAAGGCACAGGACCCTTGGAGATGAGGGGCTGGCAGTGCTGGGTTTGTACCCACACCCACACTGAGGAGTGGCTGACCCTGAGGATGTCACGCTCCCCTCTGAGCCTCGGTCTTCTCATCTGTGGTGGTGGCAGTTAGATCTATTCCAAAATGTGGCCAGAGATGAGGCAGTGCTGATAGGAGTGCAAGTGACGCGGCAACACCCATTTCCTCCTCGCCTCCCAGGGGACATACCGGGGCGCTGAGTCCCACAGGCAGAGGGTCACACCATCCTGCCCAGCCCCCTCCATCCACTGCCAGCAGCTGCGGGGGCAACAGGCCCACCACGGTGTCACCCCTTGATGGAAGCCCTTCGGCTACTGCTGCCCACAGGCCCAGGGCCTGAGCGCTCTGGCCTGGCACCAGGGCCCCAGTTAACCTGCCTGCCCTGCCCCCCACCACCATTTCCCGCTGCCCCTTTACTTGCCTCAGCTGTGCCAACACATCCAGCTCCAGCCCATCTCTTCCGTCACCCCTCCCCACCCTCCTCTTATCCTCCGGCAAACTCCTACCCTCCTTCTAACCCTGATGGGGGTGGGGCACCTTGGCCCTCCTCTGAGAGGCCCTCCTAGACCTCATCGTCCAGCCCAGCCCAGCCCACAGCCCTGCCGCAAACACAGTCCCATCCTGCTGGGCTCATCCCTTCTTCCTTGATGTACAAGGTCCTGTACTGTCTCATGCCCCACACTGCATTTCTTTGTGTGTCTTCCCCAAAATCAGGCTCCGCGATCAAGATCCTCCGGGTTTTGGTTTTTGCCAGGGCCGAGGTGAGGTCTGGCATACGCTGGGAGACTGTATACAGGTGTTGAAACCTTCGTCCAACTGAGGCAGCACGTGAGCAGGCGGAGAGCAAGGGGAGTCCAGGGTCACCTGCGGGCAGTCCCTTCAGCACCCCCCGCCGTGCTGCCACCAAGAGGAAGCCTGTTTGTGGGTGGTCAGTGTCCGTGCCTTTGAAGCCATGGGCATGGGCGGGCCAGGTCTAGGTGAGCCACTGCTCCAGGTGCCCCATACACTTCGCAGAGCTGGCAGGAAAGTACCATCCGCCTGCATCCACCGCTTCCGCAGGCCCAGGTGCCCACCCAGCTCCAGCGGCGCCAGAACATTTTGTTCAAAGCCAGCCAAGGCTGCTCTTTCCAGAATCCGCTTTGAAGGGGCCCCTTTTCCCTGAGGCTGCAGCTCACAGAAACCTTCCTTGTATTGTTTTGTTTACGCTCTAACTTGCAGCAAAGAGGACACTGGTTCAGTCCAATTGCTGTGTCAGAATTGCAGCCGGCCTCTTCGTGGAAATTGACAGGCTGATCCTAAACTCACGGAAACTCAAGGGACCCAGAATAGCCAAAAACAGTCTTGAAAAAGGACAGGGCTTCCCTGGTGGCGCAGTAGTTAAGAATCCGCCTGCCAATGCAGGGGACACGGGTTTGAGCCCTGGTCCAGGAAGATCCCACATGCCGCAGAGCAACTAAGCCCGTGCGCCACAACTACTGAAGCCCACGAGCCTAGAGCCTGTGCTCCGCAACAAGAGAAGCCACCGCAATGAGAAGCCCGCGCACAGCAACGAAGACCCAACGCAGCCAAAAATGAATACATAAAATAAATAAATTTATAAAAAAAACCCAAAACGACTGTGAGATACCACTTCACACCCACCAGGATGGTTATCATCAGAAAATCAGAAATAAAAAATGTTGATGAGGGTGTGGAGAAATTGGACCCCTCGTACAGCTCCGGCGGGAATGTAAACTGGTGCAGCCACTTTGGAAAAATACTCTACAGATTCTCAAAAAGTTATACACGGAGTTACCATTTGACCCAGGAATTCCACTCCTAAGTAGAACAATGGGGGACTAAAAACATGTCCACACAAAAACTTGTACACAGATGTTCATAGCAACATTATTCATAAGAACCCCAAAGGAGAAACAACTCAAATGCCCATCAACAGACGTATGAATAAACAAAATGTGGAATATCTGTAAAACAGAATGTTACTCAACTATAAAAATGAATGGAATATGGATGCAAGTCACAACACTGATGAGCCTTAGCACGATGCTAAGTGAAAGGAGGCAATCACAAAAGGCAACATATTATATAATCCATTTTATGTGACATGTCCAGAACACTCTATATAGCTAGAAAGCAGAGCAGTGCTTGCCTAGGGCTGGGGGCAGGGTGGGAAGAGGGGTTTGGGGTGATATCTGAAGGGTGCAGGGTCTCTTTACAGGGTGATGAAAACGTTCTAACATTGACCGTGGTGACGGTTGCACCACTTTGTGAATATGCTAACAACCACTGAATCGTACATTAAACTTAAGTGGGTGCATTGCATGGTATGTGAATTGTATCTCCGTAAAGCTGTTGTACACACAAGAAAGCAACGACGCAACCAGGATGGTGGGAAGCACCTGTGCCTTGCTCTGTCCCTGGCCATCCCTTTGCCTTCCTGTTCTTTTGGGTGGACCACGGAGTATGCCAGCCTTTCATTGCCTGGTGTCTGATATCAGGATTCCTTCTGGTAGGAGAGTCCAGACTTCAGAAGGACTGGCTTCCTTCTGGATTTCAGGCTGCCATTTGTGAAGTGGTCAGGGCCACTCAGATCCTCTGCCTTAGTCGGGCGCTGGAGCCACATGACTTCCACAGCCCTCAGTGGCAGAGTCTCCCTGAAACTAGAGCTCACGTCCACCTCCATCTGGGGCAGCCAGCGTAGATGAAGACAACCATGGCTGGTCCTCTGCCATCATGGCATTTGCCAAGGAACAGACAGGACAGCTCTTGGCCAAAGAAGATGGTGACTCACATCTTGGGAAAGGGAGCTAGCAACCCAGACTGGGGTGTCTAGGAGCCAGACCTAGAAGGAGGAGAATTTCAGCAGCTGGAAAGGCATTCCAGGTAGGTGGGACAGAACATGCAAAGACGTGGAGACGATCTGAACCAAGTGAGTTTGTCATTTTTGGCAAAAAATAATGATCAACAGCAAAAATTTCATAGAAGTCAATCCAAAGCAGGGGCATGCGGAGAGGAGCCCAGTGCAGGTAGGCCAGTGGTTTCTAAAGTGTGTTCCCTGGAATCCTAGGGTCCTGAGATCTTTCTGGGGACCCATGAGGTCAAAACTCTTTCCGTAACACTAAAGCATTCTTCATCCTTTACACTGGGCTGACATTTACCCTGATGGTGCAAGAGCTGTGGTGGGTAGAGCTGCTGGAACCTCAGCACAGATCAAGGCAGCAGCACCAAACTCTACCAGTAGTCACTGGATCCAGCACCATGGTGCACTCACAGAAAAAAACCTAGTTTCCCTTTAAAATGTACTGCTGAAGCAGTAAAAATGGCTATTTTTTATTAAATCTCAACCCTTGGGTATACCTCTTTTTAATAGTCTGTATGATAAAACGCAAAGGGAAGGACAGGCACGGCCCTGAGGAAAAGCACCTGTGCAATTGACTGTGTGAGTTACCAGCTGAACTAGTCACTTGTTTTATAGCACTTTCACCTGAAAGAAGAACTAATGAGTAAACTATGCCTGTTCAGGTTTGAATTATCGGCAGGCATTTTCTTGGAAATGAATGATGGGAGCTGGACACTTACAGGTAAACAGCTGACAGTGTTTGCTCCCGATGATAAAATTGGAGCTCTCAAGCAAAAATTAGGTTTTTGGAGAACTCACTTCTACCACTGTGACCAGAGATTCCCAAAAGCTAAAGATTTTCCTGATGAGGTTGTGGTGATGTTAACAAAGGTGATTTTTGGATAACGTATAATAGAATGGGTCAACATCTAGAGATCTGCATCACTCTGTCTGTGAACCAGTGTTTGCCAGACGACAAACATCTGATGTTACAAAATCACATGTGGGTAAAAGAGCCATTCAAAGTACAAGATAAACCAATGGCTTACTGTAACAGACTATGCAAATTTTGTAAAATTCATCGAGATGGTTTCAGAATCCACTTTGTAAATAATCTTTAATAAACTACTTCCTGCTCAGTTCTGGTGTGGTATCAAAGAAGATTATCCATAATTACTTTAAAAAAGGCATTAAAATAACTTCTCTTTTTCCTAAAAGTGTATCTGTGAGAGGCTGGATATCCCTTACATAGTTCAGCCAAAACAATATATCGCAACAGATTGAACTAAGAAGCAGATATGAGAATCTACCTGTCTCCTAGCAAGCCAAAGATACTTGCAAAAATGTAAAGCAATGACACCCATATCGTTAAATTTGTTGTTATTGTTTCAGAAAATACTTACTTTTTCATTTAAAAATCATTATTAGTGTTAACAAGTTATGGGTTTATTATAATTATTTTAAAATAAATTAATTTTTCTAAATGAATATCATTTTATACAAATACTAGTTTAGTTCTAAATTATTCATGTAGATTATCACTTACTTTATAATTATTTCATGAATACTAATTTTCTATTTTAACGAATTTCTATTATTTTTAACAAATACATTGTAAATGAATTAATGGGTATTTCTTGGGTTTAACTTCTAGTATAGTAACTGTCAGTAAACATAACCACAGAAGCAACAGTTCTTCAGTTCAATAGCTGTTCAGAGTAAATGGTCCCACGGCCAAAACATCTGAGAACCGCTCGCTGACTTAGGGTCCAGGGAACGTCCTCTGAAATGTGGATCAGATCCGCCCACTTTTCTCCATTCCCCCTGCCAGCCCCCTCCAAGCACCATAACCCCCTGAACCCTGAGAAGGGCGTGGCCAAGCTCACTCCTGCTCCCCGAAGGAGTAGATTATTGTGTTCGAATGCAAACCTGATCCTCTCTCCCCGACTCAGAGGCTTCCTGCTACAATTAATAGGGGAGCTTGAAGTCCTGAGCACCTTCCTGGCCCATCCCGTCCCCTCCCTACTGGCCCCTCAGTGCTGCGGACGCACAGCTGCTTCTGTCCACCCTCTTCCCTCACGCTCCGAGTCTCCCTCTGCATTCTCAGCTGAAGGTCACTTTCTCCACGAGGCTGCCCCTGGGCCCCCAAGACAAGGACAATTCTGCCCAATGTGCTCCCCACGCACCAACCTTCTCTCCCTCATCACTGCCTAGCACCCCTCTTCCCAAAGGCCCATCAGCTACGTGAACTCAGGCCCCGGTTCACCACTGCGTCCCAGGGCCTGGCAGCACCTACTGTGACCTGGGTTCGCTGAAGGAATGAAGGGATGGATGGATGGATGAATGAGGAGAATGGGCATGCGGTTGAAAAAGCCCTGAGCCCGTTTGAGGTGAACTCCTTCAGCTGGGGTAGGGGCTGGGCTGGGCCGGGTGGCCTCCAAGGCCTCTGATTATGAAACTCAGCAACTCCCTCAGCCTCCACCGTCACTTCAGGAGCAGGGGGCCCTGACTGGGCCTGTCCCCTCCGCCCCCCGCAGACAATCGCATTTCCCTGAAGAAACAGGCCTGAGGCTTTGAGGTGAGTGGGGCTAGAGCTGGGAGAGAAGGGTCTTCCCGCCCTCAGGTGCCCCTTGGAGCTCCGCCTGCCCTTCGAAGAGGCTGGTCAGGGAGACCCGCACCCCATGCAGGTCGGAGAATGGCTTGGCTCTCAACCCAGCTGCACAGACCCCCTTTGTTCCACTGTTACCGAACCAAACTTGGGTCCCCTCGCCCATGTTCAGTAAAGCCAATCTACTGACCCCAAGTTGTGGTGAAGGAAAGCGCAGTGTTTACTGCAGGGTGCTAGACATGCAATCCAGGAGAGCTAGTGCTCAAAAAGCCCGAACTCCCTGATGGGTTTTAGGGAAGCCTTTTTAAAGGCCAGGTGAGGGAGGGGCATCGCAGGGTATGCGATCAGCTCGTGCACAATTCTCTGATTGGTTGATGGTGGTAACAGGCCAGTGTCACTACGGTTACATTATCGATCCTCAGGCTCCAGGAGGTCTGGGGGCTTCATGCTCATGATCATCAAGTGGTTAAGTTCTGTCATTGGGTGGGTTTAGCATCTGTAAAAGAACTCAGGAAATGTGCATCAGATACTGTTATCTGGGTACTTCCGGGAGGAACTAGAGCAGAGGACATGCGGGAGGGGTCTGTCCCGGGAAGGCCCCATAGGGTCCTGCTCCGTTGCAATAGCCAGCAGGACACAGAAGTGGGCTTTTCCAGGAAAGGCAAAATGGAACCATGATGGGATCATCTCTCCCACATCCTAAATTCCTGTGAAACAGGTAAAATTGCACAACATGACTGCCACGAAACTGTAAAATCTCAAAGTACATCTTGACACCCACTTTCCTTTTCGAAACCTGACTTTATCTGTCCCCACCCCCAGCCTGGGTCTGCTGGCTGCGGTCGGAGGGCACCGGGCCAGGCACACAGGGCCTAGTGGAAGCAAGGCCATGGGTAGTGGAGGTCGGGCACAGGTGGGAAAGCACGAGATAAGTGGAGGCCTCGGGATCCCAGGGTCATTCTGTCCAACGTGGGCAAGAAAGGACTCTGGGGGGCTTCCCTGGTGGCGCAGTGGTTGAGAGTCCGCCTGCCGATGCAGGGGACACGGGTTCGGGCCCCAGTCTGGGAAGATCCCGCATGCCGCGGAGCGGCTGGGCCCGTGAGCCATGGCCGCTGAGCCTGTGCATAGGGAGCCTGTGCTCCACAACAGGAGAGGCCACGGCAGTGAGAGGCCCTCGTACCGCAAAAAAAAAAAAAAAAAAAAGAAAGGACTCTGATGAATCCAGCTCAGCTCCCACGGCCAGAGGCTACAGGAAGGACGGAAGGACCCTCTCTCCCTCCTCGGACCCTAAAGAACATGGTGGAGGGCCAAGAGGATGGGGACAGACGCACCAACCTTCGTCCACCCTCGTGTCCGCAGAGAGGCTCGCTGTCCACATCCTCGGAGCCCACATGAGGGCCAGCGTGGGCACAGGCTGTGGCCCCCAGGGTGGCAGCACTGGGTGGCCAGTCCCTCCAGCATCTACTCCCAACCTCCCATCAGAGTCTGAAGGCACCCCGACTGACCCGCACCCCTGGGAAACCCACTGCCTCTCCTCCTCCATCCCCCAGACTTGACTCCCAGCAGCCCGGCAGGGGAGAGGATGGGGGAGAAGGGGTGGGGTGTGGAGCCTGGGACCCCAGACCCGGATGAGGAAGGGCAGATGGCCTCCTTCCAGGGCAAAGCACATGAATTTCTCAAGAAGGATCCCCTTCCAGCAGTGTCGAGTAGTGGGGGTCACTAGTTATTTCAATAGAGTTAAATAAATAAACAAACAAACAAATAAAACACAATATGGGTGTTTTACTGGTTATTTGGTCACCGAATTAGAAGGAAATCAAATCGGGAAATGATTTTAGCAGAAAGTTAGAAAAGATTCAACTCACCAGATTTTAAAATTAAAACCAAAAAAACTTTATACAAACATAGCAATGAGTGACACAAGTGCGTGCACACCCACTCCACCCCCCCCACACACGGAGCATTTATTCAAACCAATTAAGTGACAATGGAGAAAGGACAAACTGAAATCGAAAGAAGTAGAAAATGTAAACATCAGACATTACCAGATGACTCAATAATCCATGTTCGTGATTATGCTTCTGAGTAATCAAAAAAGGAAGGTAAAGTAAATTCAGCGAGCTGCATTGTGAGTCGACTAAGGTTGCAGTAAATTTAGAAGGTTTTCCATCCGGACTGGTGCTTTGATTTTCTCATGGGCTGTGAGGGGTTAAGAAGTCACCCCGCTGCCCGCTGCTCCCTGTTCGCTTCGGTTAAGGGAAGGAGAGAATACCACCACCAGCAGGGAAAGGAGTGGGCGGGGTGGAAGGGAAGCAGGTGCACAGAGGCACCTGAACAGCAGGGAAGGGGGGCCGCTGAGAAGGGGGAGGAAACACCGAGTGGGGGGCGAGTGGCTGCCCTGGGCACCGGGAATGCTGCGCACCTCCCCTCATGAATCGTCACGGTCCACAGCCACCCTCCCCTGGGGCTGCCTGTCCTGGAGCCACACCTCGGCCTCACCTGGAGTCCCCCGCAGGTACCCTCGTCCCACGCTCATCGGCCACAATTTACTGGACGGGTTCCGGACGCCCGACAGCTTCTTTACTCACGGCTGTGGCATCTGGATGAGAAGAGGACGCGGCCTGGGGTTGCTGCGAGGAAAAAGGAGATGACCGACCGGAAGCGTGTTATCTGCCCTCGGTATGGACCACCTGATCAGCTCTCACAGAAAGTGCCGCTTCACAGAGACCGCAGCCGCGTGCCGCCACCTAGTGGCCATGGGTGGAAGTGTCCGATGGCGAAGGGCACATTGCCCACCCCAAGGTGAGACCAGAGAGTGGAACTGGGTTCTTTCCCTTAGAAGAAAGGTGAGAGTCTGATCAACAGGGGAAATTTTCTGAGTAATATTTCAGTAAACATTTGAAGGCTCGGAGTTCTTTCAAGAAAAATTCTCTCCAAAATAAAAATAGGGAATAAGGCAGAGAATGGGGCAACAATGATTGTTGTAGCGCCAGGGGTGCCCCTTATTACACATCAGGCACTGTTAGCGCCTCTGTGGTTGTCTGACACTTAACCCAACCACCTGTGGCAGTGGCTTTCACACTCCAACCCTCAGTAAGGGATGCGACCCCCGTGTGACCCCGTGCACGCCCGCACAGACACCTGAAGCAACATTTACTCCTGTGCTGTGAGGCCTCCTGTGATATTTTCTGTTCTATCCTAATGAGCGCTGCCAGATTTAGCGATAAGAACACAGGACTCCCAGTTAAATCTGACATTTTTTAGTATGTGTAAGCCCCATATAATATTGGGGATATATTTGTACTGAAAAAAAACGTTTTCATTATCTGAAATTCAAATTTAACTGTATTTGTCCTGTATTTTACCTGACAACCCTTTAAAAAGACTGGTTGCAGTCCCCTAAGCCGATCTTCCTAGTGAGTTGCAGGCCCCAGTTTGAAGACACTGCCTTAGGTGACAGGACCACAGGGGAAAACAAACTAAGTGCAGGAATTAGATTTGAAACCAGCAGCCACCACCTCTTGCTGCTGAGACCCCCCCCCTTCCTTCCAGCTGCAGAAGAACCCACCTCCCCTCCCAAGGCCCCCATACTCCACCCTCACAAAGGTCTGCACACCCTGCAGTAAAAGGATTGCGGTCTTTTTTTAAGATGACTTTTGTGCACATAAACAAGTGGTGGCAGTCACTTTGTTTTTTAAATAAATATTCAATTTCTTAAAATACTACATTTAAAAGCCTAGTTTTTCCTTAAACGTTGATGTTCAGCTTAAAAATCTTATGTTGTTTATAAACCCAGTCAATTTTAGCAATCATTTACAAGGGGCCTTCTCTGATTGAGGTTCAGTCTCACTGACAAATCAGTTTAAGTAAAAACTGTTAAACCTTTAAAACTACATATTTAATTACTTCAAATGCTTCAATTCAGTAATTAACAAAACATTTCCTGGTGAAGTGGTGAGTCTTCCGTCCTGGCACAGAAGTACTTTCTTTACAGCCACACACACACACACACACACACACACACACACACAGGTGAACCAAACCACGTTCTAGAGGGGGGGACAAGCGCTACCCTCTTCAGAAACACAGCCATAATGACCTCTTATCAGTGACCACTTGTCCCCCTCTTGATTGTCAGTGGAAAATAACTCTTCCTAGGTAAAGCATCCCCGGCTCCCCTTTGATGAGCACGTTGGGAAGCAGTGGGGCTGAGCAGGAAGGACAGGGTGGCACGTTCATGGCTGGAGATGGGGATGGGACTGGTCTGCTTTGAGCACAGTTCCGCCATCTTTATTGTTAGAGAAAATCAGCCTTTCAAACATCTCGGGATGTCGCCTTTGGGGTGACGGAGCCGGGCATGAGGGAGGCGAGTGTAGGTTCTGCTTCCCAATCTGGGTGCTCGTTCCTGCAAGCGGTCAGTTTGTGAACATTCGCTGGGCCATGTTCTCACACATGTGTGCTTCTCTGAATGTAGATCATACTTCAATAAAAAGTTCCAAATGTTGCTTTGAAAGTCTGTTGAGCGGCTCTTCCTCCGGATACCACACTCCAGCCAAAAGTTCACTGCTCTGCAGCCTTTTATACAATAGGGTTCCAAGAGTTTTACCCCAAAGCATGAATTTATCCCAGCAGCAAGTGCCCCGACATTAACTCGTTGCTCTGTTATTTGAGTCAACCACCCGCTCTCCCGCCGGGCATCATCCCAGGCCCTGGACCCTCCAGTGGGCCCTGGACAGCATGGGGGTGGGGGGCAAGGCTGAGTTCCGTCCAGGACAGAGCCCAGGCACAGAGTGCCCAGAGCGGCAGGTCGGGCTGGTGTAGCGGGGAGAGGGCAGCAGGGCAAGATACAGGGGTGAGCCATCCAGGGAGGGGGATGGAGCAGCGGGGGACCTGAACCACAGGCAACAGGGGGAGAATCATCGTCACCCTAAATGCCACTTTATAGCTTCCAAAGCTCTTTCAAGTCAATTTTCTCATTGCACCCCTACAAGAACTCATTACATCATTCCCAGGCTCTACATAAGGCCAGTAGGGCCAACACAAACCAGTAAGGAGTCACACTAGGACCGGGGTGCAGAGCTCCTGACCCCCGACCACAGAGCTGATCCCGCAGAACTCCAGTCACCAGCCAGAGAAAAGCCCATGCTCAAATCTATCAAGGCCCAGTGGACTGAGGCCTCCCCTTGGCCTCCGGCCACCGTGCTGCCATCTAAGCACCAGCACCGCCAAAGGCAGAGTCTGAGCCTAGGTCTAAGCCAGTCGCCAGGAAAACTGGGCAAGTCCACGGCCCCCCCGAGCAAGTGAGCCATCAGGTTCAAAGTGTGGGACACATTTCAGGACAACTCCTTAAATGTCAACAGCATTAAACTAAGAGAGGGGTGGTGACCTTACCTGTCAGAGACCTTACAGACATGTGAGTCTTCCCAATGCTCTCCTGACTTTGCTCATCCTAGAGAACTGCTGGAAAGTTCTCCGCCTTAAGGAGGTGGGGGACCACACACACACAGATGGAGTCCAAGGCAGAGCCCCTCTGCAAGCTTGTCACTTTTGACCGTGACCCACGGAAGGAAACACACTTCCATTATTACCCGGCACACGCAGGTGTCAGCACTGGGCCTTTGGAGCCAACACCAGGAGAGACGGCTCTGAGCTCAGAGGACCAGGCCCAGGTGTGGCACACCCCCCCCCCCCCCCCGGCAGCCTATCTGGGAGGAAGACCTGGTGCAGCCTCCCCTTCTGGAGGCTGAGCAGGCCCCCTGCCCTGAAGTCGGTAGGAAATGTGGAAAGCAAGGACCAGAGCCCCTCTTTTCCTTGCCCGGGAAGAAAGAAATCTTGGGTGGAAGGAGCCTGCGACACAAGGCCTGGGACTTCAGCTCCAGCCAGAACGTCAAGTTCAGCCACGGGTGAGCAGTTTTCCCCAGGGCCTCACCTGCCTCCTCTACAGAATAACAGAAGGATTTTACCAAAGATGGTTCCCACCTTACGAAAACAGACTCATAGGTACTGAGAACAAATGGATGGTTGCTGGGGGGTGGAGGGAGAAGGGGATTAAGAGGTACAAACCTCCAGTCACGGGGCTGTAATATACAGCATAAGGAATACGGTCAGTAATATTCTCATAACTCTGTGTGGGGACAGATGGCTACCGGACATCCTGGTGGTCATTTCATAATGTGTGCAAAGGTCAAATCATTAGCACGCCTGACACTAACATAACATTGTACCTTAACTATATTTCATTTGCAAAAAATGATTGTTCCCACCTTCGCTTATCCCACAAATGTTAAGTTACCCAAATACACCAGACACTGTTTCCTGGGACCACCGTAAAATACCACAGACTGGGGGTCTTAGTTTCTCACAGTCTTGGAGGTTGGAAGGTGCCAGATCAAGGCGTTGGCAAGGCTGGCTTCTCCTGAGGCCTCTCTCCTCGCCTTACAGACGGCCGTCTTCTCCCCGTGTCCTCACGTGATCATCCCTCCGTGTTTGTGGGTCCTCATCTCCTCCTCTTCTTTTTTTGGCTGCACGCATGGCTTGCAGGACCTTAGTTCCCTGACCAGGGATCAAACCTGGCCCCGGTCAGTGAAATCTGCAAGTCCTAACCACTGGACCTCCAGGGAATTCCCTCATCTCCTCTTCTTATAAGGACACCAGTCATACCGGATCAGGACCTGCCCTGATGGGTCAGTGACTTCTTAACTTGACTACATCTGCCAAGACCCATCTCCAAATACAGCCACATTCTGAGATACTGGGGTTAGGACTTCAACCTACCAATTTGGGGTGGACACAGTTCAGCCCATAACATGGATGTTGGAGCTTAAAAGAGATGGAGACACGGTCCCGGGACCCCTCAGAGTCTGGTAGACGTGTCTACAGCCCGGCCCAGAGCAGAGCTCAAGCCCAGGCGGGACCATGAGGGCAGGAGCCCAGAGGAAGGAGGCACAGACGCTCGCCTCACCCAGAACCGCTGCAAAGAAACCCCAACCTGGCCCAAGCAAACCCTGCGGGCAAGTCTCTCTCTCTCCCTCCCTCGCTCTCTCTCTCTCTCTCTCTCTCTCTCTCTCTCTGTGTGTGTGTGTGTGTGTGTGTGTGTGTGTGTGTGTTGGCCAGGCCACAAATGCTAAGTCACCTGTGCTACAGGTACCTGCGGCTCCCACTGCGCCTCCGTCTACAGGGAAGCCTTTCCGGGAGCCCTGCTGTACCATGTTTCCAGGTGGTACCTGGCAGGCTCAACACTCAGATCAACACCTGGAGAGTAAAACTAGCAGCGCAGCACAGGGCAGATGTCAAACGAGTGAGCTCACGGCTACATCCCTCCCCCTTCCACCTCCTCTTGCCCCCCAAGAGGTCACCCGCTGTCTGGGCTGCCAGCTTCGTTCAGCAAATACTGTTCTTATAAGCAGCTGACCCAGATTCTCAGCTTGAATTAGGACGTTTCCCAGGCAGTCCAGGATATACAGGGATGAATTTAAATGCTGCTTAAAAGCAAACTCGGGCCGCTCTCCCCAGTGGGGACAATGGTGCTGGCACCATACGGAGGCTGAGGCCCCCAGGCAGGACCCTCTAATGGTTCGTGTGCCTTGGGCCTCTTTCCCCAAGCTCCATGCTGAATCACAGAACCACTGCAGAGAGATCTGTGTTTTAAACTTTAATTAACCTACATTCTTTCCTAGATCTTGTGACCTGATTTTCCATTCTCTCTCCTCTGGGACCTCTATGGTAGCGATAGAATCACATTCCATTTTAACCCCAATACCCATCAGATAGGGACTTGACCCCCTAAGCAAAGGACGCAGACATCAGGCAGCTGGCGGGAACCGGTGATAAACGTGTTGGTTAGGGCCACTGTCCTCCTTGACCTTTGCATCTGGGATCACAGAGGTGGGGGTGAGGGGCCCAGTCCAGGCGAATCATGGGCAAGGGAGTGTGGACCTGAAGACCCCCCAGATCCAAAAACAGAAACCAGCCCAGGGTCCCAGCTGCTGAGCTCTGAAATTCATGCTTCCCAGGGCCGCTCCCAGCCAGGAATCTAGTGCAGCAAGGCTACAAAAGCAGGCCCATTTCTAGGAGCTAGGGCTCCTCTGATGGCCAGGCTGGACCTTTCCTAGGCTACAGGTCCTTCGGTTGCCTCCAGCCTTCCCTCCTTCCCTCTGGGTCAGACCTGTATGGCTGCCCCCTCTCCTGACTTTCCCTCCCACAGATATTTCCCACATTAAGACGTTTAGTCCCGTTGCTTCTCAGAAGACCCAGACTGACACAGAGATCAGCTGTCACACCCCACCGCTTCCATAGCTAACCCCCCAACCCCACGGTCTGTCCTCCACGCAGCAACCGGACTGACCCCAACCCATGGCCTGGCCCTTCTCCTCTCTGACCAGACATCCTCTACGCCCCCGTCTCTCCCTCTGCTCCCGCCAGACTGGCCACCCATGACTTTGCACTGCTGGTCCCTCCACCAGAAGCTCTCCCTAGACGCCTCCCCTCCTTTGGGTTAGATGGGCCCTGACCACCCTGCTCCTGGCGCAGCCTCCCCTCCTCCTTGCCCTGCTCCAGTTTCCTCCTTGGCAAGGATCACCTTGTCACAGAAGAAACAATTTACTGCATCACTCACTCTGCCTCGCGGTGAGAACGAGGGCGGGCTGGTTATCCGTTTTGCTCGCTAGCGAAGCCCCAGGAACCAGGAAGGGTACCTGCATTCAACACGGGGACGATGTAGCAGAGGAAAGAAAAGCTAATAGACTTTAAACTGTCATCTCCTAGGATTTTTCAGAAGAAGAAAATAAAGGGGAAAGAAAGAAATAATAAAAGTTTCCAGAGCAGAAAAGAGACTCAGGTTCTCACTGTGAAGGAATAAGCCAAGTCCTGAAAGGGACAAAACAAAAGTAAGATAAAATAAAATAAAATGAATTGTATCCAAAATATATAAAGAACTCTTGAAACTCAGAAGATAAACACCACAATTTTTATTTTATTTATTTTTTTTAACACCACAGTTTTTAAAATGGCCAACAGATTTGAACTGACACTTCACCAAAGAAGACACACAAACAGCAAATAAGCATATAAAAAGATGCACAGCATCGTTAGTCATCAAGGAAATGCAAATTAAGGCCACAATGAGGTACTACTAGGCACTTATTAGAATGGCTGGAATTAAAAAGATGGACCATTTTATTGCCAGAGCTGTGCCAGGTCCTTGCTCAAAACCCACCAGCACACACCGTTAGCAGGAGTTAACATAAGTCTTCAAGTCACACTGTCAGGAGATAAGAAAGGAAGCTACAGGGAGAGACAAAAAAAAAAAACAAAACAGATGGAACCAGCTGGAACCAAGATGGCGATGAATCTGACCTCCAACAGACCCTCAGTCTCATTATATGCTGATTTTACTACATTAGCGTATTAAATGACACATCTATGGCAGCCAAGACTGGAAGTTGAAGACCAAAAAAGGATGAAAAGACAGTGGCCCCCCACTGCCTCAGAAAGCCCTGCCCTTTCCCCGTAGACTAATGCATCTGCCTCCCCAACATTAGCCTGACTACTCCTCCCTTTGTCTTTACTCTTTAAAATCAAATCCCTCTCACCACGTGGGTGAGAAGTTGATCTGTGAACTAAGTTCCTGCTTCTCCGTTCTTTGGCCACTGAATAAAGCTTGTGCTATTTCGATCTCAGCTTCAGTTTCATTATTTGGCTACATGAACCCAAAAAGATGTGAACAGAAAAAGAACCTTTTCCCACGAAGACAGAGGGTCTCAGCTGGGCTAGAGCCAAGCAGGGTCCATATGACTTAATTTCTGTAACAAATTTTGGCAACTGCAGTAGGACGGTGGTGGCCTTGGATCCGCGATTCTGTCCGATGACACAGGGCTTGCTTGCTGACTTAGGGTTAGCAAAGTCAGCTAAATAACTGGGCGGTTTGACCCAATTCTTTTTTTTTTAAATATATTTATTTATTTATTTATTATTTATTTTTGGTTGCATCGGGTCTGTTGCTGCACGCGGGCTTTCTCTAGTTGCGGCGAGCAGGGCTACTTTTCGTTGTGGTGCGCGGGCTTCTCATTGCGGTAGCTTCTCTTATTGCGGTAGCTTCTCTTGTTGAGGAGCACGGGCTCTAGGCACGTGGGCTTCAGCAGTTGTGCCACATGGGCTTAGCTGCTCCGGGGCATGTGGGATCTTCCTGGGCAAGGGCTCGAACCTGTGTCCCCTGCATTGGCAGGCGGATTCTTAACCACTGTGCCACCAGGGAAGTCCCTGACCCAATTCTTGACCTCTGGGCCAGTCAGAGCTACTGAATTCAGCCTGAGCTCAAAAAGCAGCCAAGGGTCAAGTGGAGCGATCCCCAGGTAAAGAGCTCCCTGCAACCTGCCCAGCATCTCTACAGCAAGGAGACTTGCTATAGATTGGGGTAATGTCCAGGGGACGCCCAATACAGGGGGCGCTGATCCCCCTTTGGCCGATAAAGTTGAGGTTGGTTGTAAGGGTTGCTGGTTAAGGGAAAGTATCCTGGCTGTCTGGCTGGAGCCAGACCTCTGTCTAGAGGACTGGACTAGGCGGTAGGTGGGGTGAGATTGAACAGTTGGCTATCTAGTTGCACTGGTTCCCAGCAAGAGGACTGGACAGAATGGGAAGCCCTCTGGAGACCACTGCAAGGTAAGAACATCTCTTTGTTCTGTGGGTATGACATAAGCCCTAGTCTCTGTTCTTGATACGAGTGAAGCTTCAGTCTCTGTTCTATGTGGTCTTGTCTGTCCTAATGCTCTTGGAAATCCTCGCCGCAACTGTGGGCATGGATCGAGCACTTAAAGGCCACTAAGGTGCTTGCCACTGGAAGACTCCCATGAAAGGATAAGTTGGTCACAGGCCGGGGTAGATGAACACTAGGCGTGCTGCTGACCGGAAGCAAACGTCCATGTAAGAATGCACACTGTAAAACACTCACAGCCCCAACCCTTGCAGCGTTCCCACCTCTAAGGTACAGTCAAAAATCCAAGAGCACATCTTTTGTGGTTTTTGGTCTTGCCCCAATTTGCCATCCTGGGGCAGGGTACACGTCTCTGTCGGTAGATATCTCCCCACCACTCTCCATCACAAATCCTTAGGGGTCCCTCCTCTGAAACACGAACCTTTAAAAAATCATCTTTTTGCCAGATTTCAGAGCAATCAGTTTGCCTGGCTGGAGAAGGAAGAAGAGGAACCCCAAAGTCATTCAAAGTCCTTGGGTCCTAGTAGCTGAGAGTATAAAAAATTGGATGTATACCAAGTGGGCATTCGGCCTCCCTTCCCAATTACCTCTAACCAAGCAAGGCTAAGCCCTTTTTGAACAAGCCTCCTTGACTGCCAGAGAGGGTCTCTTGGGCAATTTATTTGATTAGAAAGCACTTATTTCCCACTCCCCCCTCACCCTATCCAGGAACTGCTCACTGAAAGCACCCACCTACATCGGGTATCTCCTCTAGTCCCACAGAGGGTCCAGGAACATCTAAGACGTCTAAGAGGGGACCTCATAACCAAGACCCTCTTAGACAGCATCTCCCCTTCCAGCCACTGCAAAAATTCGTTCAGATTTCAGTCAGAGCGCCTAGACCAGTTGGTGTGGGCCAGATCTTATGGGACCTGCACTGCTACCAAGCCTAGGAGGAGGCTACTGGAGAGTTGAAAACAGATTAGAAATAAGGACTCCCCAGTATGGGTAACCAAGCCGCTATCCAAGCAAAATCACTGCTACAGTACATCCTTCATCATTGGAAATTCTTCAAGTACCACCTGCTAACAAAGAAACAGCTTATTTTCTTTTGCAATACCACGTGACCCCAATATAAACTGGTGTATGGAGAGAGTTGTCCAACTAATGGCTCTCTAAATTATAATACCATTTTGGGGGAATTCCCTGGCGGTCCAGCAGTTAGGACTCTGCACTTTCGCTGCCAAGGGTTCGGGTTCAATCCCTGGTCATGGTAACTAAGATCCCGCAAGCCATGCAGTGTGGCCAAAACCAAAACAAAACAAAAAACCCCACCAGCTCTAGAGGTTCAACTGAAAAATTGGTGCGCACCCTCCCCCGCGATTCTCCCGCCTCCATCTCTCAGTCCTCCCTTGGAGACGAGTCCAACACCCACTCATAGTGTGGTTCAGTACAAGCCCTCTGGAGCCAATAAGCTATTCCTCCTTCAGGAGGCCCCAGTGGAGCAAGTGGACTGACCACCGTGCATGTACCCTCCTCTTCCTCAGATCTATATAGCTGGAAGGATCAATTCAAGGGTTTGAGGGAAGACCCCAAGGGAGTTCTTAATTTAGTCCAGGGAATATTCCATACCCATTTCCCCAGTTGGGTGGATGTCCAAACCCTCTGAAACATTTTATTCTCTGGGGAAGAAAAGCCAATGATTATACCCAATGTGAGGGAGGAAGTTAATTAATCAAAATAATGCAGGGCACACTGTATACCAGCCTTGAATCCAAGCTATTCCCAATAGGACCCTGGGTTGGACCATCAAGAGGAAAACAGTTGGCAGCACCTCACACATTTCAGGGCTTTGATTCTTTTTTTATTATTATTTACTTTATTTTTGACTGCGTGGGTCTTTGTTGCGGTGCACGGGCTCTAGGCATGTGGGCTTCAGTAGTTATGGCACGTGGGCTCAGTAGTTGTGGCGCACAGGCTTAGTTGCTCCGTGGCATGTGGGATCTTCCCAGACCAGGGCCCGAACCTGTGTCCCCTGCATTGGTAGGCAGATCCTTAACCACTGCTCCACCAGGGAAGCCCAGGGATTTGATTATTAAGGACACTGAATCGGCAGGGAGGAAGCCTATAAATTGGAGTAGGGTGGAGGAAATCAACCAGGCACTGAAGGAAAATCCCTCGGCCTTTCTTTTTTTTTTTTTGCAGTACGCGGGCCTCTCACTGTTGTGGCCTCTCCCATTGCGGAGCACAGGCCCCGGACGCGCAGGCTCAGTGGCCATGGCTCACGGGCCCAGCCGCTCTGCGGCATGTGGGATCCTCCTGGACCGGGGCACGAACCCATGTCCCCTGCGTTGGCAGGTGGACTCTCAACCACTGCGCCTCCAGGGAAGCCCGCCTCGGCCTTTCTTGGGTGCCTAAATGAATGCCTCTGGGTGTGTACAAATGTGAACTGAAGTCAGTGAAGGGCAGGCCATTCTGAAGTCCCATTTCATTTCCCAGAGCACCCCAGACATTAGGAGAAAATTACAGAAGTTGGAGACAGGGCCCATCACACCCAGTTCCCGGCTAGTGGAGTCAGTGTTACCCGATAGCTGGATTCGCCTCTTGGGGGTGTCGAGCCAAAAGACACAGCCAAGGCAAAGATTGGGAGAAGGGAGGATTTGTCACTTGCAGCAGGTAAGGAGAGCACCAGGGATCTCTCCCAAAGCAGTGTCTTCCTGAACAGCAGAACTGGAGCACAGAATTCAACATAGAATTGGGGCAAAGTTCAGGAATTCCCTGGTGGTCCAGTGGCGAAGACTCCGCGCTCCCAGTGCAGGGGGCCCGGGTTTGATCCACGATCAGGGAACTAGATCCCGCATGCCACAAGTAAAAGATCCTTCATGCCACAACTAAAAGATCCCACATGCCACAACGAATATCCCAAGTGTTGCAACCAAGACCCGGAGCAGCTAAATAAACAAATAAATAAATAAATAAAATATTTTTTTTAAAAAGACTTTATCAGATTGTTATGTAAATCCGTGGAGGAAGAACCAGGACTCTGCTTTAACATTGAACTATTGTTTCTTAGCTGCTTTTCCTGTGTTCCTGCATTCCCTCACTTCCCTTAAGATCACTGATTACTGAGACCTGCTCGAGGCAAGCACTGTGGCCAGGCCTAGATCCCGAAATGGCTTCTGTCAAAAATGACTTCTCTTGTGTCAAGAAAGCCATGCCTGGTTCTCTTTCTCCAGGGACCCCTTGCCCCATCGGCTTTCATCAGCATTTTGGGTGTTCAAAACCAGGATCTGGAGGTGGATGCAAAGGAAGATAGATGAACTGAACGGGCTGCCAGTATTCTAGCTTTAGCGATTCAGGGTCAATCTGCCTCCCAGGGTTGAGAGCCATCCCCCGGTCCCCCCACTAGGGACCCTGTAACATCGGTGAGTCATCCTGGATTTCGAAGACCACACCCACGGTGGAGAGAAGGGCTCACAGCCAATCAGTGTGCACACCGCCTGGAGCAGGGCCACTGGAGGGCGGGCGGAATGCCCCAAACACCCAAGAAGGAAGCTAAGTGGACTGCCATCTCTTGGCCCATACTTGCTGGTCACACACATGAAAGAAGAGGAGGACTGAAAGAGCCCAGGGGCTCCTTGGAGAAGCCTCAGCTGACCCTGACCACAGGGGATAAAAAGGTTGACTTTCTAGTCGACACAGGGGCCACCTACTCGGTCTTGAACACCCAACCAGACAGAATGACTGAAGATAAATTTAGGATAATGGGAGTGGAAGGGAAGCCCCAGGAGCATGACTTTATTTAGAGTCCCTTGGGTGCAATTTGGAAGGGAGAATGTTACCTCACTCTTTCTTATCTCACTCTCTCTCAGAATGCCCATTTCCCCTAGTAGGAATTGGGAGATACAATTTATCTCAGAGACAAAAACCTTACCACTGAAATACGTAAGACTCCCTTCCATTCTGCAATCCTAGTGCTACCGCCCTCTCCAGAGAATAATGTCCCAATTAACCTTGAGGGCGTTAATCCCTTAGTATGGGCCCCGTGGGCAGAGCCAGGAGGGCACCACTGGTCATAGTCAAGCTGCAACCTGGCTACAATCCCCTATATAAAAAGCAATGCCCCTCAAGCAAGGAAGCCCTAGCAGGCATTAAGCCTATAATCGAAAACCTACTCAAGCAAGGGCTCCTTAGACCCTGCCAGTCCCCTTGCAACACCCTTATTCTGCTGATACAAAAACCAAATGGGACATACCTGCTAGTTCAGGACCTCGGGCTGTAAATGAAGCTACTGAGGAGATTCACCCAATGGTGCCTGACCCTTACACCTTGCTTTCCACCATAAACTGAGAGGATCTGGTACTCAGTGTTAGATTTAGCCTTGTTTTGGGTACCCCTAGCCTCAGAATCTCAATACATTTTTGCATTTGAATGGCAGGATCCCAACAGCGTAAGAAAATAATTGTACTGGAGGTTCTGCCACAGGGATTGAAAAACTCCCCCACCCTTTTTGGAAAGGTTTTAGCTGAGGATCTTGGTGACCTTGAGCTAGAACAGGGAACCATACTTCAATATGTGGATGACATTCTGATGACCACCCCACCAAAGAGCTTTCTGACCATAACACCGTTAACGCCTTAAATCATCTGGCTGAGAGAAGATATGAAGTTTCAAAGGAAAAAGCCCGGATCTCCCTCCAGCAGGTAAAATACTTAGGATTTATAGTAGGAAAGGGGCACAGGGCACTATCTAAGAGGAGGAAAGAAGTGATTTGCTGGATGGCACTAAGACAGGAAGGGAGCAGGGCACAGCCTTTAAAAGAGTGACATAGCTGTTGAGGACACGACATGAACTGGTTAGAACTAACTAGGTCCAAGATAGTGGACAACTGACTTCCACTAGACCTTGAGCCTCAGTATACGCTCATTGTAACACATCAGCACGCTAAATGACACACCCACAGGTGCCATGACCATCGTTCCAATGATGACCATAAAAGGCCAAAGAGTGGGCAGTGCCCAATTCCTGGAAATCCCCACCCCCTTCCCCCAAAGAGTTGGAAAAACCCTCCCACTCATTAGCCTATGAAATTACCCACTCTTATAAAAACTGACCACCCCATACCCTGACGCCTCTCACCTTCTGAGATGGCCCACACTCTGTCTATGGAGCGTGTATCTCCTTGAATAAACCTGCTTTCACTTTATTATGGCTCACTCTGATTTCAGATGCATGCAGCAGTGTGCGTTAGCTTGCAGTAAGCAGCGACTGGAAGCAAGACCTTAGTTCCCTGACGGGGAATCAAACCCAGGTCACCTGGCTGGAAACCAGGATCTTAAATGCTGGCCCACGGGGTCAGAGGCTAGAACCTAAGCCCCCAGTCCTTTGTCTACCTTGAAAGGAGGACTCTGATAAGGAGACAGAAGGTATAGAAGAAAATATAAGTGTTTATTAGAAAAGCAGAGTACATGTGGAAAGACACACAGGCAAACTCAGCGAAAGAGTCGTGACAGCACCACTGGGAAGTTTAAATCCTTTATAAGGGGGCAGTCTTCCATGTCTTTGTCTTCTTCCTGGCCAATTGTATTGTTTTGACCCCATGGGTAATCTGTCTCAGGACCCTCCCCTGTGTGCGCATGCATCCCTCAGGCAAGATAGATTTTATCCCAAAGGCTTCTGGGAGGAAGATAGTAAGACTCACTATGGTCTGGCTTCCTCTGCCTTTTTGACCCTGGGAAGCCTTTTGTGCATGTGTAGTGTCTCCCTTGCCATGAGGATGGGAAATGTATGAACTCTTGACCTTTTAACAGGGTTTATCCCCTCTCTGTCCCGGCCATAAAAGTGTCCAATGTCCAGTTATCTACCCTATTCCTGTTGTTTCTTATATCGAAGTGCAGATCTCGAAATGTAGACAGGAGTCCAGGTATAAATACGCAGCCCTGAGCCCATTTGTCTCTTGCCTCAGGAAATGTGAATAGGGGGCTGGTAGTGAATGTCCGGGCTGGAGCCCATCTCTTCTCACCCCAGGAAGTGTGAACAGGAGGCCATTGTAAATGTCTAGGCTGGAGCCCATCTATCTCCTGTCTCAGCTCTTGAATTCTTTCCTGAGTGAAGCCAAGAACCCACACTTGGCAGCCCATCCCAGGGACTCGCCTGAGACCTGGGATGTGACCATCCTCTCATGCCTGACTCTGCTTCCTGCAACAGCACCTCCTAGTACGAGAAAACAGCTCCAGCATTTCCTGGGGATGGATGGGTTCTGCTGCACATGGATTCCCAACTTTGGCTTAATTGCTAAGCCCTTGTATGAACAATTAAAAGGGAAGGACCTTGACCCTTTTGAGCGGACCCCCAGCTGTGACCAGGCATTCCTGGAACTGAAAAGCCATCTCATGGGAGCCCCCGCATTAGCTTCACCCGACCTGAGCTGCCTCACCCATCTATATGTACTTGAGAGAGGAGAAACTGCCCCAGGGGAGCTTCACAAAAAACGGGGACCTCGGACCCAGGTGGTAGCTTATTTTTTCTAAGCAGATGGACCAAACCACTAAAGGATGGCTCCCATGCTTACGGGGGCTTTGCGGCTACTTCTCAGCTCCTCACAGAGGCTGACAAATTAACCCGTGGGCAGCTCCTGACCATCTGGACCCCGCACCACTTCCAACGCCTCTTAAAGGGAAGGGGGGCAGATTGTTTATCCCCTGGTCGAACCCTCCAAGTCCAAGCCATGCTTCTAGACAACCCGTCTGTGGATCTGATGCCCTGTAATGTCCTTAACCCTGCTTCCTTGCTACCCCAGACTGGTCCAAAATTAACTCACGATGGTGAGGAAGTTATGGAACAGGTTTATTCCAGCAGGCCCGACCTGAAGAGCTCCGCTGTAGAGAATGCAGAGCTGGGATGGTTCGCTGTAGAGAATGCAGAGCTGGGATGGTTCGCTGTAGAGAATGCAGAGCTGGGATGGTTCGCTGTAGAGAATGCAGAGCTGGGATGGTTCGCTGTAGAGAATGCAGAGCTGGGGTGGTTCGCTGTAGAGAATGCAGAGCTGGGGTGGTTCGCTGTAGAGAATGCAGAGCTGGGATGGTTCGCTGATGGGGGCAGCAGAAGATAAAGCTTCGCCCTCTGGCTGTTCTGCTCAGAGGGCTGGATTAGTTGCCTGGAGCATTAGAGCTGGGGAAAGGAAAAGTTGCCAATATCTACACTGACTCTTAACATGCCTGTTCAATCCTACATGCCCGTGGGAAATGGAGTGGCTGCTAGAAGCTGCAGAGGCCATCAAAAAGGAGAAGCAGACGTAATCAGAGGAAACAACTGGTGGACATGGCATCTAAACAAGCATACAGGATAGACTCCAAATGCCACTCCTGCTAGCTCTCCCAGACCCTGACTCCTATACTCCTATACGCACCCCAGGAGAAAGGAGATACCTGGGGTGCATGATTAACGGTCATGGGCAACTGATCCTCCCATCGGCCATTGCACGGTAGGCCATCCCGGAAGCTCACCAGAGCGCACATTACGGGCAGGAGGCCCTATATCAATGGCTCATCAAGTCCATGACTACCCTCAGTTTCTGGAGTCTCCTTAAACGGGTGGTTGAAGCTTGACCTATCTGCCTCCAGAATACCCCCAACAATCACCCCCCAAAGGTCAAGGGAGTGACCCCTAACCCCTATAAACGCACATATCCAGGTCAATATTGGTAAGTTGATTTTACAGCAACTCCCCAGGCACAAGGAAATTTTAGATATTTGCTGGTTTTAACTGATAATTTCTCCAGCTGGATGGAGGCGTTCCCAACTAAAACTGCCTTGGAAGTCTCTAAGGCCCTGCTCGAGGGATTAATCCCTAAATGCATTCAACGTGACAATGGACCTGCCTTTGTTTCCCAAATTACTAAGGGAGTCTCTGGAGCCCTAGGAATTACATGGAGTTTACACTCCAAGCTTAGAGACCACAAACCTCAGGAAAATTAGAAAGAACAAATCAAACCCTCAAAAGAAACTTAGCCGAACTATGTCAAGAGACTCATCAACCCTGGATCTACCTTCTCCGCATAGCACTTCTGAGAATGTGAATAGCCCCTAAAGGAAAGCTCTGATTAAGTCCATATGAACTCATGCATGCGAGGCCCATTCCCGAAGGACCTGGCTACAAAGCCAACCTTAGGGATATGGACCGACTGAAATATACCTTACAGAGAGGGGAAATAGTCAAAGCTTTACATGTCTATGGGACTCAGGAATTGCCTTCCCCTTCTGACATGGCTTTACATCCTTTCTCCCCTGGGGATTGGGTTTGTTTGAAAACTTAGGAGGCTGGAAATCCATAAGACCAGTTAGACTCCAAGTGGACAGGACCTTACTTAGTAATCTTGACCATTCATTCTGCCTGACAATTACAGGGCACAACCCTGTGGACCCACCATACCAGAGAGAAGACAACACCTACACCTGAGGAAGAAGTTACTGAGCCACCCACTCAACACACCTGTGAACCTGTCATAGCCCTTAAGTTACTCTTCAAAAGGATGAACTTACCAGTAGGTAAGTAACGTGGTGGACAGACTTAGCTGGTCTTGTCATTGCTGTTGTCTTACTTAGCTTCTGCTGTTCTGCCAAAGCCCCTCCCCTGGCAAACGTCTCCTCTTTCCATGTTGGGTATAGGGAATACTATTACTGGAAGCAGGATGAGTGGTTACATTATCTGTTCCTTTTAACACTCTCTACCCTATCTCCTACAGCTGTCCACGCAGAATGGGAATTCAATGCAATAGTAAATTTCTCGAGAATTATAGCCCATGGACAAAATCTATTCCAGTGCTGGATCTGTCACCCCCACCCGCACCTGTGGATTAAAAGTATTACATTTTACCCCTCAGAATGACCACCTCACTCTCACCTTGGCTCACAGGTCTGCTAAACCTACTCCTCTTGAAGTTCACATCCCATCCCTAAGACAGCTTCCCAGCTTGGACCTCGCCCCCTACATTAACGTCTCTAATGAATACAAAAGCATTCAGTCTAAAGTGCCATCGTTCTAACCAGCCTTGCTGCCACTGCCCCTATCAAAAGCCCCTACCAAAGTGGGGGACTTGCAGCAACACCCCGGGCTGCTCTGGACTCTGATCACTGCTTCCTCCATTACCCCACAGTTTAAGTGCCCCAGGATTGACTCCTATGGAAATCTCACCCATTGGTGCCCTCTGTACCGACTCGATGGATACACACAGGGACAAGACAGGAGATGTACTCATTGGGGAGGGAAGATGCCGGTTGTCTGACATTTAGTGTATGGCCCTCCTGAGGCCTGGGGAAAAGCCACTGGTCAAGAATCCCCCAGTGACCCCTACTATGCAGGTGGGTCTCTTTCCCCACACTGCAAAGGCACCTCCTCTCGGGCTAGCTTCTTATGAAGGTGATTCAGTTCCTCAGAAGTGTGTCAGGAATGCACTCCCCCTGGGTACCTATTGCTTTTTGGCCCAAGAGCAAACCAATTGCCCATGAGAACAACCCCAACTCCCCCTTCCCTTCTCCGGGGTAGGCTCTAGCCTATCCTTGTTTAGATAACACCCAACTGGGGACAGTGTACACTAGGCCGGCTAAGTTCTCAGGACCTCGGTATAACCCTTCATAATATCACCCAACCCCGGGATTAAAGGGCAATAGGACTCATTCTGGCAGGAGTAGGGATCGCTCTCAGACTGGCAGCCCCCTGGGGAGGCCTCCCATACCATGAAATCACTTTACACAGTCTCACATGGCCCTTGAGGAATTATCCAAAAATACAGGGGATGACTTCCAAGGACTCCGTACCTCTCTGGACTCACGAGCGAATGTTCTCAACAGTAGGCTAGCCTTTCATTATGGCCTGGCTGAGCAAGGGGGAGTTTCTGCAGTTATTAATAAAACCTGCTGCACGTATGTCAGTAACTCTGCAAACACAAAAGAGATACATGAGCAAGCTCAGTGGTTACACAGATATAACACACAAGGTCCAGACCCAAGCTCCGTCTGGGATACGGTCACATAGAGCCTCCCCAGCTGAACCTGGTGTTTTCCATTTCTCAGCCCACTAATTGCTATCGTCTTCCTGCTCATTTTCGGGCCTTACCTCCTTAACTGCCTTGTCAACTTCGGTAGTAAACGGCTTGAAGCCATCACACTTCCGATGATACTAACACAAGGGTATGAGCACCTGCGACTGCAGCCTGACAACAATCAGACATATTTTAGGCTTGTCAGGGAACAGTTCTGCTCCTCTAATCCAGGGAAAAACTATGCCCATGTTCAGCAGGAAGCAGCTTCGGAAGATAGACCTTCACCCTTCGGCTCCCCTCAAGAATGAGGAGTAATGGGACTTCCCTGGTGGTCCAGTGGTTAAGACTCCATGCTCCCAATGCAGGGGGCCCAGGTTCGATCCCTGGTCGGGGAACTAGATCCCACTATGCCACAACAAAGATCCCACGTGCCACAACTAAGACCCATCACAGCCAAATAAATAAATACTAAAAAAAAGAAAAAAATGAATGAGGAGCAGTAACAAGGAAAGGGGGGAGTTTGTTGTCAGAGATGCTCCAGGCCCTTGCTCAAAACCTACAAACCCCCACCTTTAGCAGGAGTTAAAGTAAACCTTTAAGTCACAAGGTCTAAAGATAAGAAAGGAAACTATAGAGGGAGACAAACAAAAACTAGATGGAACAAGCTGGAACCAAGATGGTGATGAATCTGACCTCCAACAGACCCTCGGTCTCATTATATGCTGATTTTACTACATTAGCGCAGTAAATGACACACCTCAGATTAACACGGGTTAACTTGTCAGCCTCTGTGAGGAGCTGAGAAGTAGCCGCAAAGCCCCCGTAAGCACAGGAGCCATCCTTTAGCGGTTTGGTCCATCTGCTTAGAAAAATAAGCTACCACCTGGGTCCGAGGTCAGTCATGACTGGATATCAAGGATGAAAAAAGCATAAAAAGACAGTGGCCCCCCACTCTGTCAGAAAGCCCTGCCCTTTCCCCGTAGACTAACGCATATGCCTCCCCAACATTAGCCTCACTACTCCTCCCTTTGTCTTTACTCTTTAAAATCAAATCCCTCTTACCACGTGGGTGAGAACTTGATCTGTGAACTAAGTTCCTGCTTCTCCATTCTTTGGCCACTGAATAAAGCTTGTGCTGTATCACTCTCAACTTGCATTTCATTATTTAGCTATGCAAACCCAAATGGAAAAAGAGCCTCTTCCCACCAAGACAGAGGGCCTTGGCTGGGCTAGGGCCCGAGCAGGGTCCATATGACTTAATTAGGTAAAAAAGCCAAGTGTTGACAAGGATGTGGAGGAACTGGCACTCTCATACGTTGCTCATGAGAATGTAAAATGGTTCAACCACCTTGGAAAACATCTTGTGAGTTCCTTTAAAAGTCAAGCATACACCTACCATACAATCCAGACACTCCACTCCCAGTTAATTACCCAGGAGAAAAGGAAATACATGTCCACACAAAGATTTGTACACTAAGATTCATAGCAGCTTTATGTGTAATAGCCAAAAACTGTAAACAACCCAAATGTCCACCAATGGGTGAATGGATAAACTGTGGTATATCCATGCAATGGAATGCAGCTCAGCAATGAAACGAATGAACCATGGATACACACAACACGAATGAATCTCAAAGTAACTATTCCCAGTGGAAGAAGCCAGGCAAAACCCTGGAAACTGTAATGAGGTGGATGGACCTAGAGTCTGTCCTACAGAGTGAAGTAAGTCAGAAAGAGAAAAACAAATACCGTATGCTAACGTATATATATGGAATCTAAAAAAAGAAAAAAAAGGTACTGATGAAGCTAGCTGCAGGGCAGGGATAAAGAGGTAGACATAGAGAATGGACTTGAGGACATGGGGTGAGAGGGGGAAGCTGGGACGAGGTAAGAGTAGCATCGACATATATACGCTACCGAATGTAAAATAGTTGGCTGGTGGGAAGCAGCCGCAGAGCACAGGGAGGTGGGATAGGGAGGGTGGGAGGGAGGCTCAAGAGGGAGGGGATATGGGGACGTGTGTGCACATGGCAGACTCGTTTGTTGTGCAACAGAAACTAACACAGTGTTGTGAAGCAGTTATACTCCAATAAAGATCTATTAAAAAAAAAAAAAAACCCTGGAAAATACAAACTAATCTTTAGTGACAGAAACCAGACTTTGGGAATAATGAAGCTTTTCACTGTCTTGATCATGGTGATGGTTTCACAGCCATAGGATATGTCAAAACTTATCAAACTGTACACTTAAATATGCACAGTTTACTGTATGTCAGTTACACCTCAAGAAAGCTGCTTTTAAAAAGATGCAGAATCTGATTCCACAGGTGCAAGGTGAGGCCTGAAATTCTGTACTTCTAGATAACTCCCCAGGGAGGCCAATGCTGCTGGTCACACCTGCAGAGTATCAGATGTAGAGGAAGAGAACTAGTGAGCTGGTAGAAAGTACTGGATGCTCTTTTGATCGGGTGGGTGGTGACCTTGGCCTCAGGCACACGGCACAGGACCACTGGAGAATGAAATGGAACAGGAGCTGAGGGAATTTTGTGCCTGCTTCTCCCTGCATTGCCTGGAGGCTACCAGGGCCTGGCTGGCCTCACTCTCAGAGCCACTCCGGGAGCCTCAAGAGTGAAATCAGGGCCAGCAGGAGCCCGGAGTATGTGACACACTAAGAAAAACTGAGGGGGACGAACAAATCCCCAGCGGTCCTTCTGCAGCCTCCCCACCGCCACCCCCACTCCATCCGCACCTCCCCCACAAAAGACCCAGGGCTGGGAATTACAGTCTTAGGCCTGTCGGCTGCACACCCTGACCCACCAAGTTGTTCCAGGGTTTCTCATGCCCGGGGCGCTCCATCCGGGGTTCATCCACCCACCCGCCAAGCCCACTGGCCTCCCCCCACTATGGGAAGCCTGGCAGAGTATCTGATACCCCCCAGGAGAAATTGAGCACAAAGAGAAAGACATCCAGACACTTGAAGAACATGACTTTTCTAAAGGAAACCCACAGCCTGTGCTACAGATTCTACCAAAAACAAATTAGGAAAGATGGATCTAGAGTTTGAAATTAGTTACTACACTTAGCAAATGAGACTAAAGGGAGAGATTAGCAATGCAAAATAATAATTGGAAAACATTTTTTTAAAGAGCCAAGCAGGGCTTCCGTCGTGGCACAGTGGTTGGGAGTCCGCCTGCCGATGCAGGGGACACGGGTTCGTGCCCCGGTCCGGGAGGATCCCACATGCCGCGGAGCGGCTGGGCCCGTGAGCCATGGCCGCTGAGCCTGCACGTCCGGAGCCTGTGCTCCGCAACGGGAGAGGCCACAACAGTGAGAGGCCCGCGTACCGCAAAAAAATAAATAAATAAAGAGCCAAGCAGAGATTAGGTATGAAAAACAGAGTTGAAATTAAGAACAAAATAAATGGAATGAAGAGCAGACCAGGTACAGCTGAGGAGCAAATCAGCAGATGGTAAGATCAGATGGAGCAAAGTTCCTAGGAGGAAGAAGGAATAGGAATAGGAAGAGAAATGGTGGGAACACACAGAACTGCTAACACTGGAATAGAGGAGATCCAAAAGGAGACAGAGATAAATATCTGAAAGAGTAAGGGAGATAAATTATTTAGAAAAATAAATAAAAGACCTGACATTGAAGACTCAGAGAGGGTCAAAGGCCCACACCCAAAGACTTCCCTGGTGGCGCAGTGGTTAAGAATCCACCTGCCAATGCAAGGGACACAGGTTCGAGCCCTGGTCTGGGAAGGTCCCACATGCCGTGGAGCAACTAAGCCCGTGCACCACAACTACTGAACCTGCGCTCTAGAACCCACGAGCCACAACTACTGAGCCTGTGTGCCACAACTACTGAAGCCCGCACACCTAGAGCACAAAGAACAAATAGCCAAGACTATTCCAATAAATATGGGAAAATATATACTTATAGCAATGCAAAAGTAAAAGGCAGTCGTGATGAATTTGAGAAGAATCAAGGTTTTGGGGAGACCGAAGGATGTGAAGGATGTGAGTAGCTGGTCTGTCCTTGGCTGTTTAGGGCAGCACACAGACATCAATCCCAAAAAGCCGAAAGGACTAAAAAGAATACAGAAAGGGACTTCCCTGGTGGTCCAGTGGGTGAGACTCCATGCTCCCAATGCAGAAGGTCTAGGTTCGATCCCTGGTCGGGGAACTAGATCCCACATGCCGCAACTAAGAGTTCACATGTGGCAACAAAGATCCCACATGCCGCAACTAAGACCCAGCATAGCCAAAATAAATAAATAAATAAATAAACATTTTTTAAAAAAAAGAATACAGAAAAACTGATCAAACTGATTAAAATGGTAGAAACTGGTCCCAATATATCAATAATTACAGTAATAAAAAATTGACTAAACCTATCAATCAGAAGGACAGGCACAGGGACTTCCCTGGTGGTCCAGTGGTAAAGAATCCACCTTCAAAAACAGGAAAGGTGGGTTAGATCCCTGGCGGGGAAACGAAGATCCCACATGCCACGGGGCAACTAAGCCCGCACACCACAAATACTGAGCTCGTGTGCCCAACTAGAGAGCCCTCGTACAGCAGCTACAGAGCCCACAGACTCCGGAGCCTGGGCCACAACTAGAGAAGAGAAAACCTGTGCGCCACAACTAGAGAGAAGCCTGCAAACCACAGCAAAGATCCCGCAATGAAGATCCGCAACATCGGATCTTTGTTGTGCCGCAACAAAGACCCGATGCAGCCAAATAAAGAAATAAATGAACAAATATTAAAAAAAAAAAAAAAGGACAGGCACTGACACACCGGTCTTCAAAAACATCAAGATAAATGCTGTTTGCCGAAGACACATAAAACCTAAGGGCACACAAAGATTGAAAATGAAAGGTGGAGGTCAACACGTCAGGCAAATACTAACCAAAGAGCAGGTGTTAATATCAGATGACATAGACTTCAAGAAGAAGTTCTACTAGGAATAGGGATGGTCATTAAATAATGGAAAAAAGTTTCAAATCACCAAGACAGTAAAGTGATTTTAAACAAGTGTGTACCTGATAGCACAGCCTCAAGATCTCTGAAGTGAAGGCTGGGAGAACTTCAGAGAGAAACGGACGGAGCCAGCATCTTAGGGAGAGATTTCAACACATCCTTCAAATACTGATCCTTCAGATATTGACAAAAAAGCAGCAAGGAGTTAAAAGGTCTGGACCAATGTCCAATATGTAGAGAAAGAGAGGTTTGCAACCTGTAAAGAAAGAATGCACACAGGGGCCCTTTATAAAAACCTGTCATGGGCTGCCATGTACCTGCCTGTCTTCTGCCTGCCCTACACAAGGTCCAGGGCGGCTTCAGAGTCCCTCACAGACCACAGGTCCTGGGGGTGGGGACAGTGGCCAGTTTGCCAGGATTTCCCAGAGGCAGACACTGGGGGAACGGTCACCCCGCACCCCGCGCCTTCCCCGTGTCCACCCTCCTACCCCCTTGCCATGCCCTGACTAAGGCCTGTTTCCTCTTGTCACTGCTGTGGCCCCCTCCACATGTCCCTGCACAGGACACTGCTCCCCTGGGCCACCGCTCTGCTCGGAGCCTTCAAGAGCCCTCCCCTCCACTGGTTTCAGGCGCACACCTGCAGTCACACTTCAGGGGTGACACACCACTTCTTCCTCTCCCAGAAGCCCATGTCCTCCTTCTTCATTCTGAGCCTTTACACCAGCTGTTCCTTCTGCCTGGAAAGTCCCCCACTCTGTTCATCTGGCCCTTTCCTGCTCAGAATTTGGGGCTTCGTGTAACTGCTTCCCAAGCCAGCGCTCTGGACTCCCCTTTTCGCTGACTCATCAGGCTCACACTGGCCTCTTGTTTACATCCGTCCATGTGCTAATCTGTCCATACCCTGAGAGCAAGGACCACAGACATCTAGGTCATCACTCTATCCTGGGGGCCTAGTACAAGGCCTGCACTTAGGAGGTGGCCGATAAATATCAATTACTTCATCAAAAGCAGTGACTACAACACAGCACACACGTCTCTCTTAGCCAGTGGCCGCACCTCCCTTCCCAACACACTCTAAGACATGCCTGCAGCTGGCCGGGGCTACTCACATGCGTTCTAAATGCAGTCCCTGCTTTCACACCTCCACCTCCGCACATTTCCTGCTGCTCTTCACCACTTGGAGACAGATGCCAACACCCCTCCTTCTCCCTCCGCTGCTGGCACTCCTTTCCTGCCCACCCTGGCCCACAAGGCACATTGCTTCTCTGAAGGCAAGGTATTCATGATTTACCAGTTGTCACGTCGCATCCTACATAGATAGTCAGTTTTCTTGGAGGCACGGGGTCTGGCACCGCATGCACGGGGGAGGCACTCAAGACGTGTTGCAGGATTAACGGGAGGCCAAAGCCACTGGAGGATATCCTTGAAAATTCGCATCAGACGCCATCTTGGCCCGTTGCCCCGCCTGACGCTTTCCTGAGGGGAAAAGCAGCTGGGGATGACTTTTTCACAGCTGTGCGAGCAGGAAGTGTTACCACGTGCCATTCCCTAAGGCGACGGGGTCTCGTCACTGACCCTGATACTCAGCACTCAGTAGCCGATGTGGCAGGACACTGCTCCGGGTGCCGCAGCAGCGCAGACGTCAATGGTAGCGTCCAGTCACCAAGCGTCTGGCCGGAGAGCAACAGAGTATCCAAAAGAGGGTCAGAGGGACCTGCTGAGGGCACAAATGGAGCTGTGCTTCCCTTGGTCCCCTGCTAGCCCTTGGGAGGATGAAGCATGATAAACAGATCTTTTTGTTTCAAAGCCTAGGTCTCTCAAAGCAGCAAATTCTGTTGTTCAGGCTGGGAGGGTCACTGCCAATGGTGTTTCCCAAAAGAACAGCAGGAAGCTGCCAGGCAGATGTGGGGCTCCCTAAACAGGCCAAAACAGTCTATAAACAGGCCCCAAAACTAGGGCTCATCAAGGGGGGGGGGGGGACGCGGGTGTTCTCCAGGAGGGGCATGGCAAGAACAAGACGGGGCGTCAGGGCAGAGAAAAGGCACATGGTGTCACTGGAAGAAGATGTGGTACCCAGGCCAGTCCAGGGGCAGCCGGGACGCTGAATTCAGGAGCACAGGCTCCACCCGAGGTGACCAAGCTCGACCGGCCAGGAAGCGACATCACGAGGTCACTTTGTTTGAAAGAGAAAGTGGCCAAGGGTGGAGGCTGACTCCTGAAGACATCCTGACCTGTGCTGGGACCGCCCTGGGGAATTCCAGCTGGGCAAGAGAAAGAGCCAGGAGTTCCTTAGTGGGAGGCCCGGGGTCCTGCAGGAGTCTCCACGGAGTCCCAAAAGTTTACAGAGCCCACCCTTCCCCTGCCCCGAGGTCAAACCTCCATGCCACGAGCAAGTCAATACAATGAACACAGTGATGCCGACGACTCTGCCCCTTGAAGCAGAACATGAAAAAATGGCCTCCAGGACAGCCCTTTGGGCCCTGGGCATCCCCCCCTGCACCGCACACCCGCCAGCCACGTGGTCAGACGCCATCTCTGCCTTCCCCCCGCGGTTCTGGGGTGGCTGCCCCACAAATCTTCCTTAACGAAGCCTGACCATAACAGTGGGTGTATTACTGCCCACACTCCAGGCACTGCGCCACCTGACTCCTAACCCAGCCCACGCGGGGAGCACCATGACTACCCTCTTCTCACTGCTGAGAAGCAGAGGCCCGAGGGGTTCCGTGGGCGCTAGGGTCACACATCAGTGAGCCGCAGAGCAGGGGTCAAACCCAAACCCTCCCAGCCTTCCGAGGCCCCGTGACGCCCAGCCCTCCACCCACCCACCCGTCCTGCCATCCTCCCTCCGGGTTCCTGGCTGTCTCTTCAGTCCCTGCTTCCCTTGGATGTCCTCCCTACCCCAGAGAGCCCTTCCAGGTTCTCCCCAGCCTGATGTGCCCTTGGCCCTTCAACTCCAAGCAGAGTATCTCGACCGTCTGTCACCACGACCCAGTTAGGGAAGAGTCTTACTTGACAGCGCGGCACATGCCCGTGTGCGTGTAATGAAACGAGTGATCTGTTCTACTTCCTTTCATTTTCTTTGAGATGCTCCTGTGCATAGAATGTCCACCAAGAGTGAACCCCAAAGGAAACTATGGACTTTGGGTGCTAATGATGTGTCAGTGGAGTTTCATCGACTGGAACAAATGTCCCACTTGGTGGGGGTGAGCACGGGTTGAGGGGGGAGGGGAGGGGGGAGGCTTGTGTGTGGGAGGGGCATAGGGGAATTCTCTGTACTTTCTGCTCAATTTACTGTGAGCCTAAAACGGATCTAAATGATAAAAAGTAAACATTTAAACAAACGCTCTTCTCACCCCTCTACACTGCTTTTACTCCTGGCCACCACCTGCAGTGTGACCAACATGTCCTAGTGAACTTGATCGTGCTTTTGGCCCACTTTTTTTTATTCCACTTTATGTTATACCAAGTAATTTAGATAAAATGTGTGCCCCTCCCCAGGGTGACTAACTGTTGAGGTTGCCTGGGACCGAGGGTTCCCAGGATGAGGGACTTTCAGTGGGAAAACTGGGAAAGTCCTGAGCAAATTGGGACAAGTTGGTCCCTGGAGTTCCCCTCGCAGCCAAAGCTCTGTGGATTCTGACTTCTAACCCTCGGAAAGAACCTTGCTCAGAACCTGCAGGAGCTGAATAGATGTGGGCCACTGTTTTATGAAGATTATTCATGTCGATGGACCCCACAGGGCCTGACCATGGGGATGTTTCCATAAATGCTGACTGCCCTGCCCTGGACCGGAGTGGTTTTAAATTCCATTCCTAAATAGGGGGTGTCCTTTGCAGCTCCTCAGGGCTCACCCCTTCCATGAGAGCACGGCTTCCAATGTTCTGGCTGAAGGCCACATGGCACTCCTGAACATGGCCAGAGGCAGAGCAGGTGAATTGATCTGTACCCTGTCCAACAGGCCAAATCCAATGACCACACGTGAGGCTGTCCAGGCAAGGTCAGATGACACTCTTGACCTCTGAACACTTCTCCTGGAGAATCTCAGTTTGACAGTACTGCACTGTGATCTCCCTTGAGTGAGACAGATCACAACCTCACCTGCCTTCAGGGGCCAGGGAGGAGCAGTGCATGTGTGAAATAGTCCTTAGTGGGAGAGTGGGGAGCATGCCAGACTCCCCAGAGCACACAATGACCTAAGGCATTTCATTCCCCTCCTCCCAAAAAATGGTAGCCAAACACGACACAGGTGCAGGGGCCATATTCATTCTAGGTCTGCCAGCTCATGCCCCTGGTTCAGAGTTTTCTAAAAATAATCTAAATTCTCACAGCAGATGTTAATAACCTGAGAGCCAGAAAAAAATCTATCTTTCTCTAGACATGTTAAATCTCACAGAAGGCCAGCAGAATCAGAGACATGAAAATGTCCACCAATGAATTCCTTTGGCATTTTAATCCAAAGACCTGAATACAAATAATTGCAATTTTAAAAGGCTAGTAGGCATATAGAAAGCACACCAAAATTTCTGCTGACACTTGAGCGTTGGATTTTGTTGGGAAGTGGTAGCTGTTATTAAAATAGAAAAATACTAGGGGCTGACTTGATCTGGGCAGTAAGATGAAATTAAATACATTTACCTATGTTAAAATAAAGATTTTAATTCAAACTTGGAATGACACATTATCTGGGAAAAAAAAAAGTTTCTAGCCAGCAGTGAGGAAGAAGCCTGAAATGATTATCTAAGAAGTAGATTCTGGAGCAGTTCTTTCTAAAACAATCCATATCTTCAGTCATGATTTCCTCTTCTGAAAAATTAAGTGTTGGGACCAAAAGGCCTCCCATGCCCTCCCAGATCTAAAGAGTCTCTCACTCCAAAGCAGAAATTGCAAACTGGTGGCCCACAGGCTAGACACAACCCCTTCATGTTTTGTTTTGTCTGCATGAAGTTTTTGGTCCTGTTTTGTTTTCTTTTGTTTTTGTTTAATAATCTTTTAATTTATTTATTTTTGGCTGCATTGCGTCTTCGTTGCTGTGCGTGGGCTTTCTCTAGTTTCAGCGGAAGCGGGGGCTACTCTGTTGCGGTGCACGAGCTTCTCATTGCAGTGGCTTCTCTTGTTGCGGAGCATGGGCTCTAGGCGCGTGGACTCAGTAGTTGCAGCACGGGGGCTCAGTAGTTGTGGTGCACGGGCTTAGTTGCTTTGCAGCATGTGGGATCTTCCCAGACCAGGGATCGAATCAGTGTCCCCTGCATTGGCAGGAGGATTCTTTTTTTCCTTTTTTTAATATTTCTTTTTTTAAAATTTATTTATTTTTGGCTGCGTTGGGTCTTTGTTGCTGTGTGTGGGCTTTCTCTAGTTGTGGCGAGCAGGGGCTACTCTTTGTTGCAGTGTGTGGGCTTCTGATTGCAGTGGCTTCTCTCGCTGCAGAGCACGGGCTCTAGGTGTGCGGGCTTCAGTAGTTGTGGCACACAGGCTCAGTAGTTGTGGCTCACGGGCTTAGTTGCTCTGCAGCATGTAGGATCTTCCCAGACCAGGGCTTGAACCCATGTCCCCTGCGTTGGCAGGCAGATTCTTAACCACTGTGCCACCAGAGAAGCCCCTGGCAGGCGGATTCTTAACCACTGCACCACCAGGGAAGCCCCTGTTTTGTTTTTTTAATTGAGTGTGAATGCCTTTATACAAGAGATCTCCAGTTTGCCACAGTCCCTGCCGTTCCTTATTGCCTACTTCACACTATGCTATCACCTGCCAGGCCCTTGAAAGATTTAGGTTTACAACTCTTGCTCTATGGGACTGAGAAATTTCCAGAATTACTCTTGATTCCATTACACCTTAAACCCTACTGAGGGGTGATCTCAGTTTACTTTCGTTTCTACTTGTGTTGCAGAGTAAATTTCATGTCTTTAAATCTCCATCCCCCCTTGGTAGCCCTGTAGACTTAGCACTCCTAGTTTACAGGATAATAACAGCACGAAATGCTAAAAAGACTTGCACTAAGTCACAGAGTCAGTAAGTCAGAGAGCTAAAATTATTTGTATTTGCCAAGGAAGTTTTTAACTTAAAAAATGTAGAAAGGGCTTCCCTGGTAGCGCAGTGGTTGAGAATCCGCCTGCCGATGCAGGGGACACAGGTTCGTGCCCTGGTCCAGGAAGATCCCACATGCCGCGGAGAGGCGGGGCCCATGAGCCATGGCCGCTGGGCCTGCGTGTCCGGAGCCTGTGCTCCGCAACGGGAGAGGCCACAACAGTGAGAGGCCCGCGTACCGCAAAAAAAAAAAAAAAAAGTAGAAAAACACAAAACAGTAAACAAACTCTATAAAACTCTATGTGTGATTGTTAATAATATTTACAATGTATGTCATATTTAGTTGCAGGAATGGGAGTTTTAAAATATTTTGTATATATTTAGATATGTTATATATATATTATATATATTTAGAGTGGCTTAGGTTACTGTAGGGCTTTTTTCTTATTGTGGTAAAATATACATAACATAAAAGGTACCATTTTACCCACCTTTAAGTGTATCATTCAGTGGCATTAAGTAATATACGTTGTGTGTAGCCATCGCCATCATCCATCTCCAGGACTTTTTCATCTTCCCAAACTGAAATTCTGTCCCTTTTATTTATTTATTTATTATTTATTTACTTTTAACATCTTTATTGGAGTATAACTGCTTTACGGTGTTATGTTAGTTTCTGCTGTATAACAAAATGAATCAGCTATATGCATACGTATATCCCCATATCCCCACCCTCTTGCATCTCCCTCCCACCCTCCTTATTGCCCCCCTCTAGGTGGTTGCAAAGCACCGAGCTGATCTTCCTGTGCTATGGGAGCTGATCTCCCTGTGCTATGCGGCTGCTTCCCACTAGCTATCTATTTTACATTTGGTAGTGTGTATATGTCAGTGTTACTCTCTCACTTCGTCCCAGCTTACCCTTCCCCCTCCCCATGTCCTCAAGTCCATCCTCTATGTCTGTGTCTTTTTTCCTGTCCTTCCTCTAGGTTCATCAGAACCATTTTTGTTTTTAGATTCCATGTATATGTGTTAACATACGGTATCTGTTTTTCTCCTTCTGACTTACTTCACTCTGTATGACAGTCTCTAGGTCCATCCACCTCACTACAAAGAACTCAATTTCATTTCTTTTTATGACTGAGTAATACTCCATTGTATACATGTGCCACATCTTCTTTATCTATTCATCTGTTGATGGACACTTAGGTTGCTTCCATGTCCTGGCTATTGTAAATAGTGCTGCAATGAATTCTGTCCCTTACTAGACAGTAACTCTCTACTACTCCTTCCCCTCAGCCCCTGACAACCACCCTTCTACTTTCTGTCTCCATGAATCTGCCTACTCTAGGGACCTAATGTAAGTGGACTTATACAGTATTTGTCCTTTTATGACAGGCTTATTTCACTTAGCATAATGGATGAAACTTGAAGACATTATGTTAAGTGAAATAGGCCAGTCATGGCTTTAAATTCTGACTGTGGTTTTAAGGTAGCAAAAGTGTGTGTTAAAAATAGCCATGAACTTTGTAAATACCTAGCAAGAGAGTATGGAATGTAAAGGCCTAGCCCGAAAGACTTCTTTCTGCATGAAATACCCAAACATACAAGCAGCCTTTATGAACTAAACTAAAAAAGGAACTCTGAGCACAGGCTCCTTTCACATAAAGCTCAGAATAGCTAAGCCTACTTACCAAGTATAACAGTACAAAATGTCATGCTGGGAATATTGAATGTGGGAGTTGATCACCAGAGGAAAAAATCTCTCACCTAATTTAAGGAAACTCAAAATGAATCAATTCTTTCGTTCAGAACTCTGCATTGCAAAAGTCCCATCCAGTACTAACTATATGTACTTAGATAGATCAGTACCACAAAATAAAGGTTATTTAGAGCATACTGTTATAGTTTCTGAATGATTCTTCCATCTACGAGAGAATACAACAGAGACACAGGAAATTGACACTAAATATGGACTAAATCTTGTTTAAATATAAGTGTAGAAACATCACTCTCTGGGTCAAGAAAATAATCAGACCTTTTATACATCATGCACACAGCCCCTGCAATTGCCCTGGGAAGTCCACAGAGCAGCAGGGCAGCCTGCTTCACCTCACAGGGGGACTGTAAATGAGATAAGTACTAAGTTTCATGATGGTGGCCGAGATAAAGGCTAGCCTCAAACTGTCTGATGTCTGTATCACAAGAGGAAAAGCCTGATGGGGGAGGGAAAGTAGCTTGCTGAGCTTCACCCGCCCACTGGAACTCGCTGTTCTGTTTCCACGCATGAGCTCTGCTCCCTTGGTGACCTTGACCACACAGTGTAACCTCTCTATGCCTCAATTTCCTCATCTACAGTGTAGAGTCACAACACAATCTACCTTGGGGGACTGTCTGAGGATTAGATGCATCAGTGTGTCTGAAACACAGAGACCACAGAGCCGTCTCATTGTACATGCTCCAGAAAGGTTAAATTGTCACTGGAGTGCTTTGCTGACTTTTTAGGAGTCTTGACTCCCCAAGTGGGTGATGAGCAAGGGCCATGTTGTAAATTTTGGATTGTTTGAAGTTTTTTTTTTTTTAATGTCTGTAGTGAGTTGAATTGCATCCCCCCAAAAGAGATGTTGAAGTCCTAACCCTGAACAAGGTGAATGAGGCTTTATTTGGAGCTACTGTTTTTCAGATGTAATAGTTAAGATGAGTTCATACTGAATTGAGGAGTAGGGTGAGCCCTTAATCCGTTACATCTGTTGTCCTAAGAAGAGAGGAGACACAGAGACAGGCACACATAGAGAGGAAATATCATGTGACGACAGAGACACTCAGGGGGAAGAAAGTCACATGATGGAGGCAGAGACTGGAGGGATGCAGCTGCCAGCCAAGGAATGCCAAGGGCTGCTGGACACTACCAGAAGCTAGGAGAGAGGGCATGGCCCTGCCAACACCTCTGGCCTCCAGAACTATGAGAGATTAAACCTCTGTTTTTCAAGCCAAGCAGTTTGTGATACTTTGTTACAGCAGCCCTAGGAAACTACTGCAATGTCTTAAATGTTTAAATTCCCTAGAGCTGTCACACAGAGGGCGTTTGATATATATTTGTTGAATGGATGAATAAATGAATAGATGAGTGAAGACCAACAGAGGTGAGGCAGGCAATGGGAGTAACAGGACAGGTATAGGTGCACATGCACACCTGGATGGGGGAGGGGACAGTGGCTCTCATCCATGAACACTCACAGCCCATCTTAGGCTCTGAATGACACAGACTTTGTTCCTGGAAAAGCTGCCACATGGGAATATGTTCCAGCATGCCAGGGCTTCCAACTTTCCAAAGAACCAGAAATCTGGATTTTTAGGTGAAATCTCCCAAGTTCTTAGGTGTCAGTTCACAAACAAAACAAGTGTACGAGGAGATGCAGCATCTCCAGAAGCCCATCTGCATCTCTCATGTCTGAATCAGCCTTGGTCAGGAAGCACAGTGGTTGCCTGATGAAAATCAGTGGCATAAGATAGGTATCGTTCATAGCCTCGCAGAACTTTTGGGAACAGACAGGGACCTAAAGATAAGTGTGTCCTTCCTTTCTTCCTTCCTTCCTTCTTCCTATTGTCAACGAAAATAATCAATAAGCAACCTATAATAGGTATTAAAAAAGAGGTTTATTTGAGCCAAACTGAGGACTATAGCCCAGAAGCCAGTTTCCCAGATTACTCTGAGAAACTGCTCCAGAGAAGCATGGTTTTCAGCATAGTTTTATGTGTTGTCAGAACAAATAACATCAAACAAGTCAAAGATATCTTCCTTCAAGGTTTCAGAAAAACAGATCAACACATACCCAGTGAGTCAGTATGGTCTTGGCACCTGGGGAGGGAGTCTTATCACTGAAAGAGTACAAGCACTGGTGTTCCAGAAAGGGAGGCAGTTAATCTTTGTTCTTAACATGGACGTTCTTTACTTCTGGCCAATGCACCCTTCTCTTTAATAACTAAAGCAGATGTAGAAGTATGTTTGATAGGCCACAAACAGGCTGTTCTAGTCAGCATAAAATTCAAGTTAACTCGTGTATAAGCCAGAATGACTCCCCCGTATCTCAAAATGTAAAATTCTCTTTTATCATTTCTCCCATTTTGATTGTAAATCTTTCAATAGAAAGCACTGATGATCAAAATATTTGTCCCTGGACTTCCCTGGTGGCACAGTGGTTGAGAGTCTGCCTACCGATGCATGGGACACGGGTTCGTGCCCCGGTCCGGGAAGATCCCACGTGCTGCAGAACGGCTGGACCCGTGAGCCATGACCGCTGAGCCTGCGCGTCCAGAGCCTGTGCTCTGCAACGGGAGAGACCACAGCAGTGAGAGGCCTGCGTACCGCAAAAAAAAAAAAAAAATTGTCCCTCAATGCCAGGGTGGCTGCTGCCTGCCCTGGGTCTATCATGTCCCTTGGTCCTAGGTCTACCTCTTTCCTTTATTTTTATTTATTTTTTTACAGGAATAGAGATGCCTAGTTATCCTCACTGCGGGGGGGGGGGGGTAACTGAGTGTAATGTATAAAAACAGAGCCATATATTGACATGGGAAGAATTTTATAAGCTATACATATTACCAACCATATCGAATTGTCACACAAACATAGTACATGTGCTTTTATTTTTCTTGAATATTTTTTAATGTGGACCAAAAAAGACCTTTTAAAGTCTTTATTGAATTTGTTACAATATTGCTTCTGTTTTATACTTTGGTTTTTTGGCCATGAGGCACATGGGATCTCAGCTCCCTGACCAGGGATCGAACCAACACCCCCTGCACTGGAAGGTGAAGTCTTAACCACTGAACAACCAGGGAAGTCCCTCCACGTGCCTTTAGCAGTAGACTTAAAGCAAGCAGTGATACATGTCACGAGTATCTGATAGTTTGGAAAAGAATGATAACATATATTATGAAAATAATAATCATTTGTAAAACAGAGTGAAAAAAATAGCTTATTCCTGAAGGGTGCCAATTAAACAGGTCACTTAAAGGGTCAGTTTTTCTTACATCTTGTAACCACCTTGCCTTTGGGGAAGTTATTTCTAGGCACGTCTCAACTTCGCCAGTGGTATTGATATAATTACAACAAGTAGTATGAGCAATAGCAGAAACACCTCCTTGTTTAGCCAGGAGAACATCTAAGGCAACCCTGTTATCTAACACAACTTTGGCTAAGGAATTTAGGGATGTCTGTTGTGTTGCAGTGTTTTTTGCAGTCTCTTCAGCTATTTGATGAATGGTAGCTGATAGATTTCTAATCATCTCTTTGTTTACATATATTCCTGCATTAGGAACCAAAGGATTGTGCCACCAGATATCTTGGTATCTTGCTAACATGGATCTCTTGCTTCTGTAATGAAGAGACAAAGGAGATTTATCTATTTCCTGATGTATAGACAATGAAGTAACATAATGTCCTAATAAACATAAACCTTCTATTTGTCAGCTATTAAGACATTTATGAACCCATCCTTGGGAAGGTAGGTCAGTTCCAATACCACATATGAAGACAAAACCTGGGTCCCTCCCAGAGTGCTAACATTGATAGCCTCATGAATTGGGAGTTTTGTCAACACAACTTTAAACTATGGATCACTTCTCTTGTAGGCTTTCCAAAAGTCAACTAAGTATTTGATATAAGGGCACTGCTGGCACAATTTACTCACATTTTTCTCTTTCAGACTTTTTTTTTTTTAAGACACTTTTCAATTAAATAAGGAACAGAATGAGGGCATCCTGGGGTAAATTGTGTCCAGTCTCTAAGAACAGAGGATAGTATCAGAGAAGGGATGGATATATTAATATGTTGAGGAATCTGAACCTGAAAGATTAGGTCAGGGGGAGGTTGGTCTGGGTGAGTGGTAACGTTAGGAACATCTGAAAAGTCAGTGATAGATATTATGAGGGGATTATCCCAGTAGCTATACTTGATGAAAACTTTACTAAAGAATTTTCTTTCCATCATGAATACTGGGGCAAAAGTATAGCTAGAAGTAAAACAATAACTTTCAATTTTGATAGGGAGACAAATATTTGGTAAACAGTTCAATTAAACTAGTAGGATGGGTCTTACAGGTCTGGCCCAGATTCTTGGGTCAGCTGTCTACCACTGTTGTCATTTTCTTCTCATCCTGGTGAGGGTGCCATCTGATATTAGTTAGTTGAAACCAGGTGTCAGAAATAGGGGACAAAGTCCATTCAGGTGGAGAGGGCTTTTGTGTGTGTGTGTAAGTACAAAATTTGTTTTTTTAAACTGAAGTATAGTTGACTTACAATGTTGTTTTAGTTTCTGGTGTACAGCAAAGTGATTCAGTTATACATATATATATATTTTTATTTTTCATACTCTTTTCCATTATGGTTTATTACAGGATATTGAATATAGTTCCCTGTGCTACACAGTGGGACCTTGTTGCTTATTCATCCTATATATAATTGTTTGCATCTGCTAACCCCAAACTCCCAATCCAACCCTCCCCCATCCCCCTCTCCCTTGACAACCACAAGTCTTCTCTATGCCTGTGAGTCTGCTTCTGTTTTGTAAATAAGTTCACGTTTGTCATATTTTAGATTCCACATATAAGTGATATCGTATGATGTTTGTCTTTCTCTTTCTGACTTACTTCACTTAATATGATAATCTCTAGGTCCATCCATGTTGCTGCAAATGGCATTATTTCATTTCTTATGGCTGAGTAACATTCCAGTGTACATATATATATGTACCACATCTTCTTTCCATTCATCTGTCCATGGATATTCAGGTTGCTTTCATGTCTTGGCTATTGTAAATAGTGCTGCTATGAACATAGGGGTGCATGTGTCTTTTTGAAATAGAATTTTGTCCGCATATATACCCAGGAGTGGAATTGCTGGATCATATGACAACTCTGTTTTCAGGCTTTTAAGGAACCTTCATGCTGTTTTCTATAGTGGCTGCACCAATTTACATTCCCACCAACAGTGTAGGAGGGTTCCCTTTATTATTATTATTATTAATTATTATTATTATATAAATATACTTTTTGGCTGTGTCAAGTCTTAGTTGCGACAAGTGGGATCTTCGTTTTGGCACACAGGCTTCTCTCTAGTTGTGGTGTGTCAGTTTTTTGTGGGTTTTTTTCCCCCTCTCTCTCTAGTTGTGGTGCATGGGCTTCAGGGCGCGAGGGCTCTGTACTTGTGGCGCGCAGGCTTAGTTGCCCTGAGGCATGCAGGATCTTAGTTCCCCAACCAGAGATTGAATCCTCGTCCCCTGCACTTGAAGGTGGATTCTTTACAACTGGGCCACCAGGGAAGTCCCCAGGAGGGTTCCCTTTTAGAGAGGGCTTTTTAAAATGAGAGATATGAATCCCCGAATCTGTGCCTTCTACTTTGGTAGCACATGGATTAGTTAATTATACCTGGTTAGGTCCTTTTTAATGTGGCTGCAATGAATCTTTTATGTCTTTTCCAATAAACAAAATCTGCAGGTTGAAATCCATGATCCTTAAGGTCTTCATCTCCCAGGATCTCACTGTGAAAGAAGTTAGCTACTAATTTTTCATTTTCCTTAAGTGTTTTAATAAGAATTTGACAATACTGTAATGTAATATATTTCCTTGGAATGAGGTTGGTTCATAATTCCCTCATCTAATCACATAGGCCATCTGTTATTTCAAAAGGACCAGCCAGTGTTTACCAAAAGGCATAGATCTAAGGTTGAGAAGCACTAGAAGAAGAGCTTTTGGCCGTGAGAGATGAAATGCTGCTGAACATTTTCCCAGTTGCATTTTGATAGCACCATTAGTCCTTTCTACCAATCCTGAAGATTAGGGATGATAAGCATAGTGAAAATGCCACATTATTGGTCAAATGTCACAAACAGATTTAATTATTTGTCCAGTAAAATGAGTTCCTCAATCACTGTGTAATTCAGAAGGAATTCCCCAAAGAGGAATTATCTTTTCTAATAACAATTTACCTACTGTTAAAGCCATTGCTCTCCTGCATGGAAAAGCTTCAACCCAGTGTGAAAACATGCAGATCATTACCAAGCTATGTTTATTTCCTTGAGAGGGTGGCATTTGGACAAAATCCAATTGCCATGCCTCAAAGGGTCCCTTAGGAAGGGGAAAGTGGCCTTGTGACCCACGAAGTGACTTTCCAGGATTATATTAAGGACATATATTACAGCGAGCATATACATTAGGAACCATTATGGGAGAAAGTTTCCAAACGTACTGTTTTCCCCATAGAATCATTTTCTCAGGTGCCCAGTGAGTTAAAGAATGTATATACTGGAGCAATGACAATGGGGCTCCAGCAGGTGCTATAGGTTTCTTATCAGGTCCAAGCCATATTTGTGTGACGGGGTTAAAAATTCCCCCTTTTTATTGCTATATCTGTTTCTCTTCTTCAGCGGCAATTTCTTGAGCCTGTAGAAGGAAATCCTTCTTTGAGTTGGCAGGGTTAACAGAGAGCAGTGGACATTCTCGAGACTGGACAGAATGATTATTTAGAGCTGCTTGCTTTGTGACGTCATCGGCAAGCTGATTTCCTTTAGCATCCATAGTCTTAGATTTGGGATGTTCTGGTGTTTTAATAATTGCTAACTCTTTTGGTAATTGTATAGCATTTAATAACTCTGCAATCTGTTTTCCTTTTTTTTTTAAATTTATTTATTTATTTTTGGCTGTGTTGGGTCTTCGTTTCTGTGCAAGGGCTTTCTCTAGTTGCAGCGAGCGGGGGCCACTCTTCATCGCGGTGCGCGGGCCTCTCACTGTTGCGGCCTTCTCTTGTTGCGGAGCACGGGCTCCAGACGCGCAGGCTCAGTAGCTGTGGTGCACAGGCTTAGTTGCTCCGCGGCACGTGGGATCTTCCCAAACCAGGGCTTGAACCCGTGTCCCCTGCATTGGCAGGCAGACTCTCAACCACTGCACCACCAGGGAAGCCCTGCTTTCCATTTTTTATAGGCTGTCTTGAAGAGGTTAAAAACCTCATTGTTGCCATAACATCCCAGAGTCGTGTGCCACTCCAAAGGCATAACGACTATCAGTACAAATATTTGCTATCTGGTCTTTAGCTACTTGACAAGCTCAAGTTAAAGCAATTAATTTGGCTGATTGTGCTGAGTTAATTTCTGGTAAATAAGAGCTTTCAATTACGTCCACTGTGGATGTTACTGCATATACAGCTCAGTTATGTCCTTGTTCATCTTTTAAGTAGGACCCATCTGTAAGCCAAGTTAGATCAGCATTGTCAATGGGAATTTCTTGTAAGTCATTACTAGAAGGAAGAAGATAACCCATCAATGGAATGTAGTCATGGGTTTTTGATCAGCAGTCCTTTCTATAGACCAAGTCTAGTGCAGAGGCCCTTCTTAAGTAGAAGGTATAAATTTGAGTCAATTCCCCTCAGTTTTATTGTGCATGTGTTACTTAAGAGTATCTGAGAAGGGTCCTACCATCTAAGTTGGAGAAAGAGTCCTTTAAATGATGTATTTTCCAGTCTGCATAATCTCCCGGGTGCATGTCATGGGGCATCTGATCTTCATCCAAGGATAGGTTACTGCGATCAGCTTCAGAAACAAGTTTAGAATATCCTCTTTAAAATTCAATTAAATACAAAACCTCAGTAGGTAGTATATATAAAACCTCAATACCCATAAAGATATGTTATTGAAACATAATTTTTTCTCTCTAAATTATCCTCTTTTTTACCAAATAGAGTCAAATTAAGACTAATTTGTTTAGTCTGGTTTCAATACACTTTGCCTGGTTATTTACATAAGTGTAATTGATTATATAGACTCTTTTAAATTTGGCTTTGTTGGAACTTTTCATAATTGATCTCAGATTGAGCTTTTTTTTTGGCCACACCACACAGCTTACTTGCAGGATCTTAGTTCCCCAACCAGGGATCAAACCCGTGTCCCCCGCAGTGAAAGTATGGAGTCTTAACCACTGGACTGTCAGGGAAGCCCCACAGATTGAACTTTTAAAAGGTCTCACAAGGCCAGGAAAGTCATGCTAAGGATTTGCCACTAGATTCCACCTGCAATACCTACAGATTTAGGTGGGTCCCTCTCTTCTCAAGTTCCAAAATATCTTGAGGTTCTTTTTTATAAGCTTTTTTTTTATAAGCTTTTTAAAAATTTTCATTTATTTAATTTATTTATTTTTGGCTGTGCTGGGTCTTCATTGCTGAGTGTGGACTTTCTCTAGTTGCAATGAGAGCGGGGGCTACTTTTCATTGCGTTGCGCAGGCTTCTCATTGTGGTGGCTTCTCTTTTTGCAGAGCACGAGCTCTAGGTGTGCAGGCTTCAGTAGTTGTGGCACAAGAGCTCAGTAGTTGTGGCACACAGGTTTAGTTGCTCAGCAGCATGTGGGGTCTTCCCGGACCAGGGCTCGAACCCATGTCCCTTGCATTGGCAGGCGGATTCTTAACCACTGTGCCACCAGGGAAGCCCTGTCTTGAGGTTCTTATATCTGCCAGGAGGTGGCCTTCCCTATTCACCTGGAAAGGCCACTGGGAACCTAAGAGTTTATAAATTCTGGAAGGATCAGGTAGAGAGAAAAGATAAATGCTTCAAATCTGTTTACAAATGTGTAATTTATCAAACTGATGTAAGTCATAATTAGCTTAAAGGGAAAGATTCCCTTATCTGGAAAATAAAGATGAAACGCCAGTAACATTTCAGATAAAACGTCATAAAAGTCATAGTCATGTTTATCAGTTCATTCAATTCTATGTAATTATTTTTTGTTCTGCTTGAGTCCAGTTTTTCCATCAGTACTGTTGACCTTGCCTGATGGTTGAGGGTGATAGTGACGGTGATAATTTCAAGACGTTTGTGAGGTTTTGGTTAAGGCTTGCATGATTCGCCCAGTGACGTGGGTGCCTTGATCACTGGAGATTGTGGAAAGTATACCCCAAGTGGAAAAGCACATTTTTCTCACAGTTTGTCATTGGAGGGCATCAGCCTTGCAGCAAGGGAAGGCTTTAACCCACCAAATGAAAAATAGTGCTTTCCAGGGAGCCGGGAAGAGCCAGGTGCCCGTCTTGGATTTCCCATAGCCCCAACTATTTAATTCATAGCTATCGTTTACCATTTAATTTCTGATTTAGGAGCAGACTGTTGCCATGTTAAAAGCACATCAGGATGGCAAAGGCCTGACAATGAGAGGTTAACTTTTTGTAGAAGCAGAACGGACTGCATCTACATGTGCCGCGATCTTTACAGATTCTGCTGTTGTTGCCATGGTGTGAAAGACAGCTAGGGCATTTCCCTAATACTTGGGTTCAGTCCCTTTAGTGGGAGCCTCAATTCTGTTGACAGATAACATTTTATGTCAGGACATATAAGATTTCCAGGAATTTCATATAATTTCTGGAATACTTATAATACGTATACTTATGTAGATATAACATAAAGAAGGCTTAATGTCATCTCTTATTTGACAATGCTTCCCACATAATTTAATCTACCAAATAATCCTAGTTAAATATTTTTCTGAAATGCCTCAGGGGCCCTCTGAAGCATCTCAAAGTTAGCTGGAGGTCAAAAGAACTTTAATTAGAATTTGATATTTTGAAAGTTTGTCAAAAATATCAAAAAGTTTCAAAACACTTGGTCAAACAGGATCATAGGTCACTGTGAAACAATAATTATTTACTTAACCAAAGTGACAAAAAAATTCAAAATCAAATACAGAACACTTAAAGGCAAAGAAATTCATATAATCTGTTATCAAAAGCAGCATTCCAAGAAAACTTTGTTCTCTTAACAGAGAGAGAAAACCAAATCCAGTCTTGCTTCAGCGTACTTTTAATAACAAATTTTATTTATCTAATTAAATTCAATCTAATCTTAATCAATCCTGACCATGTACAAAACTCTTTTCTCAAGTTTCCTTTTTTTTTTTTTTTTTTTTGCGGTACGCGGGCCTCTCACTGTTGTGGCCTCTCCCATTGCGGAGCACAGGCTCCGGACGCGCGGGCCCAGCGGCCATGGCTCACCGGCCCAGCCGCTCCGTGGCGTGTGGGATCTTCCTGGACCGGGGCACGAACCCGTGTCCCCTGCATTGGCAGGGGGACTCCCAACCACTGCGCCACCAGGGAAGCCCTCAAGTTTCCTTTTCCATAACCTTCCATCATTGTCTGTATCAATATTCGCTTGTTCCCCCCCCCCCTTTTTTTTTCCATCCAGAAACAACCAGCTGTAGGACAAAATTATTCTCCTTTTTTTCTCTAAACAAAGATATTTACATTTTTATATCTTCTATCACTAACAATATATAGCCTACTTTTTTATGCCTGAAATGCTTACTTTATTATTTTAGTATCTTTAATTACATATATTATAATTTTTAACGCTTAAAAAGTTTAATCTCTAGTGAATCAAGATATTACTCTGTCATATCAGTATTTCCTGATTAGCAAACTTGAGAACATGTTTCATAACCTTTAAAAACATACTTTTCCTCATAGCATAATTTCTAACCCAAATATCTTCAGTTTTTTCTCTCATAAGAAGACAAAGTGGGGACTTCCCTGGTGGTCCAGTGGTTAAGAATCCTCCTTCCAATGCAGGGGACGCAGGTTTGATCCCTGGTTGGGGAATTAAGATCCCACATGCCGTGGGGCAACTAAGCCTGCGCCCTCTAGAGCCCACGTGCCACGCTTAGAGATCCCTCGCGCTGCAACGAAGAGCCCATGTGCCGCAACTAAGACCTGATGCAGCCTAATTAATTAATTAATTAATTTAAAAAACAGAAGACAAAGTAGGTAAATTTAGACATGTTTAGCAGTGAATGTTTCAGCATTTTTACCTTAATTGGAAATGATCTGGATATTCAATGAATTCCCATCATTTATCTCAATTGAACAAAACTCTAGAGTTTCAAATTACCTAAAATCTGGAGAAACTGTTTTTAGGCATGCATACTATCAAACATAACCATTCTTTAAGAGTTCACCTAATACTTTTATCCCATTTATCTCTACTTCATTACTTGTGAAAATATCATCATACCAAGTTAATTTTCTTGCTGACAAATTTTGTAACAGAGACAACATGAACTTAGTGACTTTTAGTAAACCTAGGTACAATAAAAGTATTACATTTAATGTTGATGACCCTAAAAACATGTCTGTATTAATCAAACCAACAACTTAAACTTGTTTCCCTTTATTCAAGAGTAATCCTAGATCACATCATCCTTTAAGCATTTGGATTAGTTTTTTCTACATTTAGAAATATTTGATTTTTAAGTGCTTACTTTTTTTAAATTGAGGTATTGTTGATTTACAACATTGTGTAAGTTTCTGGTGTACAGCAAAGTGATTCAAAGATAGATAGATACAGAGCTACATAGATATAGGGATAAATAGATACATAGCTAGAGATATAGGTATATAGGTATAGATATAGCATATATTCTTTTTCAGATTCTTTTCCATTATAGTTTATTACAAAATATGGAATATAGTTCCCTGTTCTACACAGTAGGACCTTGTTGTTTATCTGCTTTATATATAGTAATTTGTATCTGCTAATCCCAAACTCCTAATTTATCCCTCCCCCATTTCGCCCTTTGGTAACCATAAGTTTGTTTTCTATGTCTGTGAGTCTGTTTTGTATATAAGTTCATTTGTATCTTTTTTTAGATTCCACATATAAATGGTAACATATGATATTTGTCTTTCTCTGTCTGACTTATTTCAGCTGCACCAGATCTTAGTTGCAGCATATGGGATCTTCGTTGTGGCATGTTTTTAGTTGTGGCATGCAGGATCTTTAGTTGCGGCATGTGGACTTATTTGCAGCATGCGGACTCTAAGTTGCTGCATGCATGTGGGGTCTAGTTCTGCAAGCAGGGATCGAACCCAGGCCCCCTGCATTGGGAGGGCAGAGTCTTAGCCACTGTACCACCAGGGAAGTCCCGACCATCCTGCTTGAATTTTAAAAGGCTTTCCCCGCTCCTTCTTTTTTCCCCCCTTTGATTTTGGCTTCTACTAATTGAGCCAAGGCTGTAGTCTCAGGCAGTGTGGGCTGTGTTTGCATTTCAAGGACATGATGGGAGTTATAACTTTAAGCTTTCTCCTAGGAGTACTTATGTTCTCTCAGGGTTAGAATTTTGAAAAGATGTTTTATCAAGCTAGCTTTCTTTAATTGTGCATATAAAAATCAGTTTTGGAATGTCAAAAAAGTTTCCTCCTGTGCTTCCATGCTGAAGCACAGGCGCCCTCCTGGGCGCAGTGGTTGGGAGTCCGCCTGCCGATGCAGAGGACACGGGTTTGTGACCCGGTCCGGGAAGATCCCACATGCCGCGGAGCGGCTGGGCCTGTGAGCCATGGCCACTGAGCCTGCGCGTCTGGAGCCTGTGCTCCGCAACTGGAGAGGCCACAACAGTGAGAGGCCCGCGTACCGCAAAAAAAAAAAAAAAAAAAAAAAAGTTTCCTCCTGGCCATTTTAGGGTTAGAAAAGTACTTGCAAGTATTGGTTCCATACCAATTGTGGAAGCCAGCTGGAGTTCCAGTGGGTGGCTCCCTGTCTGGGAGCTGATAGGCTTTAGAAACACAATTTCCCCCTTTCTTTTAGATTCATTTTATTATAAAGTGCAAGTCTAAAATTAAATTTAAATTTCCAGTTTTAAGCCACATTAAAAAAAAAAAGTCAGCCAACACACTTCACTCCAAAATTCCTTCCAGGCCTTCCTGTATGGAAATTTCCTCTAGATCCCTTGCCTAGAAATTCCCTCTAGGTCTTCTTCATGTAGGAGATGTACTGGTACCCCCTTAAGACTCCAAGATGTGCAGTAGAGGCTAGCACAACATTGTAAAGCAACCATACTCCAATAAAAATTAATTAGAAAAAAAAAGTTGTGGACCATCACTTAATACAAGGAGGTCCAGGGGACTTCCCTGATGGTCCAGTGGTTAAGACTGGGCACTTCCACTGCAGGGGGCACAGTTCGATCCCTGGTCGGGGAACTAGATCCCGCATGCCACATGGTGTGGCCAAAACAAACAAACAAAAAAATACAAGGAGGTCCAGATATCAGGAAAAACTCACCAAATCACTTAAAGGGTGCTGTGAAGATGCAGGGGCTCAAGGGACCATGATTGGTACCAAGTGCTGGTCCAAAGTAGACTCCAGGTGACCTCAGGTGCGTTTTTCTGATATCCTGCTGACTATGCCAAGTAACATTGACAAAAATAACCAATAAACAACCAGAGGCATAGAAAAGAGTTTCATTTGAGCCACACTGAGGACCACAGCTCAGAAGCCAGCTTCCCAGATTATTCTGACAAACTGCTCTGGAGAAGCATGGTTTTCAGCACAGCTTTATGTCCTGTCAGAACAAAGAACGTCATACAAGTCAGGGATACATTCCTTCCAGCTTTCAAAAAAGACCAGATCAGCATGTACACAGTGAGTCAGCATGGCCTTGGCACCTGGGGAGGGAGTCATAATCACAAGTGGACCAGCATTGGCATCCAGGGAAGAGAGGCATTTCATCTTTATTTTTAACATGGACATTCATTACTTCTGGTCAGTGTACACTTTTCTTTAATGACTAAAGCAGATGTATAGTGTATGTTTGTTACGCCACAGACAGGCTGATCTACTCGGCATACAATTCAAGTTAACTCAAGTATAAGCCAGAAGGACTTCTCATACCTCAATATGTGAACATTTCTTTTCTTTCTTTTTCTTATTTTTTCTTTACTTAGCCCTGCACTGAGTATACAGCTGGTACCTAATAAGTACTTGCACAATAGAATCAAATATTTTTAAAATATTCAAAACTATAGAGAATGATACATTAAATATCAATGTATCCCCATGTAGAGTTAACATATTTCAATATCCTGTTGTCTTTGCTCCAGATCTTTTACATTACTCATGAAAGAACAAAGACAATATTCAGTTGAATCTTTTTTTTTTTTTTCTCAGCACGCGGGCCTCTCACTGTTGTGGCCTCTCCCATTGCGGAGAACAGGCTCCAGATGCGCAGGCTCAGCGGCCATGGCTCACGGGCCCAGCCGCTCCGCGGCATGTGGGATCTTCCCGGACTGGGGCACGAACCCGTGTCCCCTACATCGACAGGTGGACTCTCAACCACTGCACCACCAGGGAAGCCCAATTTTTTAATATGTAATGACGTTGTTATCTTCTTCCTTAATCTCAAAGGCAGCCTCAATCATGGGTGTTATGTTTATTCTTCACACACGTGTTATATTTAAATTAGACATTATGTATTTATTACATAATGTTTTGCATATATATATATATATATGCATTTTGTTTTTTATTCCCCATTATGTTTTTGAGAGATTTAGGCATATTTATATCATGTAAATTCTTTTAACTGCCATGTAGTACTTCAATACATACATATACATCAATTTAAATAGCTCATACTGTATTGATGGATATTTTAGATTAGAAATTCATTTTTAGTTTTGTTTTATTTATTTATTTAGTTATTTTTGGCTGCATTGGGTCTTCGTTGCTGCACACAGGCTTTCTCTAGTTGTGGCGAGCGGGGGCTACTCTTCGCTGTGGTGCACAGGCCCCTCATTGCGGTGACTTCTCTTGTTGCGGAGCACAGGCTCTAGGTGCACGGGCTTCAGTAGTTGCGGCACACAGGCTTAGTTGCTCCATGGCATGTGGGATCTTCCTGGACCAGGGCTCGAGCCTGTGTCCCCTGCGTTGGCAGGCAGATTCTTAACAACTGTGTCACCAGGGAAATCCCATTTTTAGTTTTAGAAACAATGAGGCAATGAACTTTTTAAAAAATATTTATTTATTTATTTTATTTTTGGCTGTGTTGGGTCTTATTTGAAGCACATGAGATCTTCGTTGCTGCACACAGGATCTTTCGTTGTGGCGCTCGGGCTTCTCTCTAGTTGTGGTGCGCAGGCTCCAGAGCACATGGGCTCTGTAGTTGCGGCATGCAGGCTCTCAAGTTGTGGCTCACGTGCTCAGTAGTTGTGGCACACAGGTTTAGTTGCCCCGCAGCATGTGGGACCTTAGTTCCCCGACCAGGGATCAAACCCGCATCCCCTGCATCGGAAGGCAGATTCTTAAACACTGGACCACCAGGGAAGTCCCACAATGAACTTTTTGTTCTGTACATTTGCCATATTTCTGGAATATATACCTAGAAATGGAATTTCTGGATTACAGGTAGATCATTGCTAGAATAATTTCCAATGTCATTCAGTAGATTTATACACTTATTGATGTCTTATAATAGTTTGTACTTTTCCATGATCTGGTCAACACCTGACAAAGCCAGAGTTTAAAATTCTGTTGATAGTTGGGCAAAGTGGACACTGCATTTTAGTAAGACTGAATATTTTCTCCTATTTTTATCAGCCATTTAGATTTCTTCTCTTGTAAACCTACTGTTAGTATTCTCTGTCCATTTTTTAATTTGGTTTTTTGGCTTTTTCTTATTGATTTGTAGAAGATTCTTTGTATATTTTGAATACTAATCCTTTCCTATCTCTTTAGACTGTGTGTGTATGTGTGTGTGTGTTATTATGTGTGTGTAACAGTCCATTGTTTTTCTTTATTTTGTGTATGGTGACTTTTACTGAACAGAATTAAGAATTTTAATATAGTAAAAAGAAAATGAGTGGCAAAAGGAAAATGTATCCTCAGCCCTCAGATCCCACCTCCTCGCTGAAGTGTCTGAAGAAGAGCACTGGAGCCACTGAAATCCGACTAAAAGAGGAGAAGCAAACTGCTAGAATCTGGATACACCAAGCAGGATAAGTAGTCCCTACAATGTGGGAAAGGCCCTAAAGCCAGGAGTAAGGACACCTGACCCCAACCCTGGGGTAAATCTTCTCTCCAAGGCTCACTCTATCCAACCACCAGAGGAGGGGGTAACATGCATACTTGCCACCCCCCTGAGGTGTCAGGATGCCTATAAGAGAACTCAGGTGACAGGGTTCCGGCAGCAATGCTATGTCATTGGGATCATTATCATAATTCTAATGGGCGTGGTCAGTATAACGCAAAGTCTCCCGACAGCCAGTCCCATAACTTCACCATTAGGCCTAGTGACCACTGCTGCAATGCAGTCACGGGGCATTAATTTTGTTCTTCTTTACTTATTTTAATTCACAGACAGCCTGCCTGAATTACGGCATGTGGACTATCTCAAAAGAAAGCTACTGAGACTCTGGTGAGGGGAAAAGATGTCCCTGGACTCCGAAGTCACATGGTCCCCTGGCTTTACGGCAAAGTGTTTCCTGGAACCAGTAGCACCTGCAGCCCCTGGAAATCTGATAGGAATCTAAATTCTGGGCCCACCCAGACCTACTGAATCCCAGTCTGGGAAGGGCCCAGCAATCTATGTTTTTCTAAGCCCTCCGGGGATTCTAATGCTCACCCACATTTGAGAACCACTGGTTTAGGAAAACCAGGCCATACACAGAGGAGCAAGATAGGCCTCCTATAAGAAACACAGAGCCCAGAAGGTAACCATACATATTTGCTGTCAAAAACTAGACCTAGGGACTTCCCTGGCGGTCCAGTAGTTAAGACTCTGTGCTTCCACTGCAACGGGCACGGGTTCGATCCCTGTCCCGGGAACTAAGATCCCACATGCCACAGGGTGCGGCCAAAAAAACCCAAAAAACAAACAAAGCAAAAACTAGACGTAGATGGCAAGTCTACCCAAAGTGGCAGCTGACTCAGCCGAGAATGTGCTTCCTTGGGGCGTGGGTCCAGTGCTTGATTACAAGGCCTAGGCCACGGCCCATCCGCACTCAGTGAGCTAACTGGCTGGCACTGTGCCAGACTCCCAGCTAAAGAGGACAGTGTGTGGCAGAGATGGGAACACGTTAAGATGTTCTCTCACAAAGGTTTGCAAATGGCTGTCAGGAATCAGAGCGGGAACCCAGGGTCTCAGCGGGAGAGCCAGCGCAGGGCACTCCTGGGCCCCTTCAGCCCTCTGAGCGCACACGCCTCGTAGGGCCACAACAGCACACTGCCACTAGAGTCATGCATGTGAGGGTCCAGTTCGGCACACACCCACCTTGCTTCCCTAAAGAAAGGACCTGCGGCGAGCCAGAAGCCACCAGTGTGGTCACTGTCCCATCCTGAGGTGTTGTGTGACCAGGACACAACCAGTTCAAGAGCAGGGCCTGCTCTCCAAATCACCCACGTTTTTCCATCATCTACTGAATTGATACCACTTTGCACTTTTTTCTCTCTTTCAAGGAATGACACATGAGAGACGCTGGTCAGAGTTATCTACTTGGGAGGCAGAAGATGTCACATCTGTCCCCAGTGACACCTCCCCTGGATACCTCTTCTCCTCAGAGGCATCTGTCCCCTTTGCAACTGAAGGTCCCTAGTCCTCAGCCAAAGTTCAAATTCCTTGGTTCTCCTCAAGGATAAGTTTCCTGTCTGCCAGTTAGTTACCCTAATGAGGAAGATGGACAAGTGAAGTGGCAACTACAGTGAAGCGCCGTGAATGCCAGAGGTTCGGGGTGGGGGTGGTGCCAGGCACAAAGGCAGGGAGACCCCTGCCCAGAGGGTCAGCGATTCCACGGAGCGGGACAAGCTTCACTCGGGTGTCCACCAGGAAGATATTAGCCACCGCTTGTTGACACATGGTCTCCCTGGGCAGGGCCTGTGATGTAGGCAGAGCCTATATCTTCGCTGCCTAGCGATTCAGAAATGTTTACTGATATGGTGCATTAGATTACCATGGTTTAGGACACTAGTCCTCAACACAGCCAACACCCTTCACCACCTCTGTACTCACCAGATAACCTTCAGTTCCCTTCCAGCAGCTTCAAATGTCTGCCTATGCGTACACTTACAGGCTTGTGCTAGAAAGAGAACTGGGCATATCCCCTGTAGCCCATCCTCAAGTAGGGGAGACAGGAGCTTAACTAATAGCACACAGCTTTAAAAGTATGCTAGAGGGCTTCCCTGGTGGCGCAGTGGTTGAGTCCACCTGCCGATGCAGGGGACACGGGTTCGTGCCCCGGTCCGGGAAGATCCCACATGCCACGGAGCGGCTGGGCCCGTGAGCCATGGCCGCTGAGCCTGCGCGTCCAGAGCCTGTGCTCCGCAACGGGAGAGGCCACGACAGTGAGAGGCCCGCGTACAGCAAAAAAAAAAAAAAAAAAAAAAAAAAGTATGCTAGAGGTCAGAGAGAGCTGAGAGAGGATGTCATAGAGGGAGGCCCATCACCGAGGGCAATGCCTTGGTCCCTTCAGTGGCCCTCAGCTCAGAAGCACAAGGTTCTCAGTCCACACAGACTTGATCTTGCTTACGGGGGCTAATTCATGCTAAAGAGACTCACAGACACCAGTAACTAAACAATCGTAAAGCCAATTTAATAACTTACCTTTTCAATAGCTATTCATATCTGCTGTCCAGGACATTGCCTGGAATGCATTAATTCGGACACTCATTTGACAAGGATTTCATAAGCACCAAGTACCCATTATTTAGCAAACCGTGAGCACCTGGTTGGGGGGAAAACGCAGCCAAAGGTGGTGGAGACCCAGAAATGGGAGGTGCAATTGTGCAATGAGCTTGGCGTCAAGCTAGTGTTCAAACGCGGTCAACTATTTACTGGACAGGTGACTGGGAAAATTACTTAACCTTCCTGAGTCTCTTTCCTCACCTGTAAGATGGGCATAACAACACTCTCTCACATAATTGTTAAAGAATTAAATGGGATTACACATGCAAATTGCCTAGTTTTATTTATGGTTATATTCATCTGGAGAGGCTGTGTCATACAATGGTTAAGGGAACAGACTTTGGGACCAGACAGATCTGGGTTTAAATTCTAGATCTACCACTTACTAGTGTATGATCTTGGGCAAGTTGCTTTTTTCCGGTAAGCCTCAATTTGCTCATTTGTAAAATGGGAATAAAAATTCCTCATGGGTCAAAGAAGTAAATAAGATAGTGTATTCAAAGGACTTCGAAAATCCTAGGTTATGAGAAGCATTCAACAAATGATTATGTTTGAGTTGTTTTTAAAAGTTGTCTGTGATTAGACACAATGAATGGTACACATACTAAAAATTAAAGTTAAAATTAGTACAAGCTTCTTTAATGAAATTAAATATGGGGCCATCAAACATTACACAAAAAAGTGATCACTTTGTATTTAGTTGTTAAAAAAAAACTTTTCTGTGGAAGCAGGCCTCTAACCTCAGGTAGTTTCATGTCCACATTTTCAAGTTTCTAAAATAATGTCATTTGTCTGCAGCCATGCAAAAACTCAGTTTCAGTACTGCTAAGTCAAGCCCCAGGGAGAACCAGAGAAGCACATTTGGGATCTTTCTAGTTTGTCTGACGGGAACCCGGGTACCCATAAAGCATTATGCATTTGGTTTAACGATTACACACCAACGTACACACTGTGTGATTACAACAGAAGCCCCTGCAGCAATGAACAAATCACTTCTCTCAATTCTGGATCATCCCTTTGATTAATTCTCCCCACTGACACTGTCAATTTTTTTAAATTAATTTATTTTTGACTGCCTTGGGTCTTCGTTGCTGCATGCAGGCTTTCTCTAGTTGCGGCGAACGGGGGTTTCTCTTCGTTGCAGTGCCCGGGCTTCTCATTGCGGTGGCTTCTTTTGTTGCGGAGCACGGGCCCTAGGGCGCAGGCTCAGTAGTTGTGGCGCACGGGCTTAGTTGCTCCGCGGCATGTGGGACCTTCCCGGACCAGGGCTCGAACCGTGTCCCCTGCATTGGCAGGCGGATTCTTAACCACGGTGCCACCAGGGAAGCCGACACTGTCAATTTTTAAGTGGTTTACAAAGCTTATAAAACCATGTCAGAGTAATCTTCAACTTTGATAAAAATCAAAACATCTTTCAATTCTAACCTTGCAAATTCGAATGTTGTAAAACAAAGGTCAGCCCCTTATCCACCTCACCCTGTCCTCAGTAACACTGCTGTTTCATCCAGATCCGGGAAACCACACTGCCGCCCAGGACACTGCTGCAACCGCTCAGTTATTTGGCTCTTCCTCTAGAATCAAGTATGTTTTCACATTTCAGAGTGGACTCAGTGCATTTTTACAGTCGCAACCGAAGTTTTACACAAAATATAAGTATCTGAAAGAATTGGCGAGTTTCTGTAATCATATGAACAGAACTAAAATATGAGAGGCTCTTTGTAAATAGTAATCGTTTTCGAGCGAATACACTGGAACATCGTTAGGAACACCTGTTTTCGGCTTTCCTTTGCCGGGCAAGGAGGTCAATTTGTAAACACTGGAGAGGATTCCACAAACGGTAACCTGATGTGAGGCTTATTTTCAGCAAAGTGACGGTGGAGCACGAGAACATGGAGGACCCCCTCCCCCCAGCCCCAGGATCGCTTCAGGAAGCCCCGGAGTTACGAAAGAATTTGGTGTTTTCCTCTTTAGAAAACGGGTGGACGTGAGCTACCAGCCAAACTAGGCTTGCAGGCCGGGCGCCGCGGAGGGAGCGAGGCGGGCGGTTGAGTCACGATCGCCGCGGCCACGCACACCTGAGCTTCGGAGGATAAAAGGCGGCACCTGGGACGAAACACCCAGGCCCTCCAACCTTCGCCCTCTGCCCAGGCCTAAGGGAGTGGGGAGGAAAAGCAACTTCTTTCTCAAGACTCGACGACGGGCGTCCCCAAGGAACGGAAGGGGCAGAGAGAAACCCCCGAGAGTTCCCCCGCCCGGAGCGGGAACTCGTGCGGGAACGCGGCCTCGGGAGCCGCAACGCCGCTGCCGAACAAGCGGGGGAGGGGGACCAACCGCCATCTTCCTCGAGCGCCCAAACCGACAAAGCGCGAGACAGCAGCAGAGCTTCGCCGCCGCGGCCCGCCCACTTTCGCGAGCCCGCGAAGGCCTCTGGGAAAAGCGGGGGAGGGGAAAGCAAGAGAAGGAAGCCGGGATGCAGGGCTGGAGGCGGGCCGAGGCGGCGAGCGGAGCCTCAGGAAGCAGAAGGGGCGGGGAAAGACGCGACTGACGCGAAATGCTGGCCAATGATGAGCGAGCTCGGGTGGACGGCCAGCCAATGGGCTGTGCGGCCTGGCGCGGGGGGCGGGCGCTGGGGCCGAGGGTAGCTTGAGCGCGGCGGCGGCGTTGTTCAGTCACAGCGAGAACATTCCAGAGGTGAGTCCGGTGGAGGGGCGGAAGCCCCAGGCCCGGTCCCCCGTTCTCCCCGCACCCTCGACCTCCGCGGGTCGCTGGCTGGCGGGGAAGGCGCCCCGACGCCCGCGGCTCACTGCGCCTTCTCTCCGCGCCAGGTCGCCAGGCCCCGGGCGCTGAAGGGTGTGGACCCCGGACGTCGCTGGGACAGCCCCTCCCCGCTGCTCGGCGGCGCCTGGCCCGGCCGCTGCTCGCTGCGCTGCCTCCGACGCCTCCACCGCCGCTCCTCGGACTCGGGTTCGCGCGCGCCTCACTTCATCCCAGTCCCGGGCGAGCAGCGTTGGGTTTATGTCTTTATTTGACGAAAACGGTGAGTCGGCGGGCCGGCGGGGAGATGGCGGCCGCACAAGATGGCGGCGCGCCGCGTGACCCGCGCGCTCGCGCTTGTGTGTGTGAGCGCGCGTGTGTGGCGCAGTTTGGGCGGGTGGGCGGCGGGGCCGGGCGCCGCGTCCCCTCCTGTCCTCACACCGCCCCCCGCCCCCGCCTGTACCCCACCCCCACCTGTACCCCACCCCGGCCTCGCGGGAGCGCGCCGCGCGGGCCCGCCGCCGCCCGGGGCTGACTCAGGCCTAATTGCTGCATTCCTGAGTCATCGCCGCGGCGGGGTGGGGGCGGCCGGGCCGGCGGCCCTCGGCCGGTTTCGCTTCCCCCGCCGGGCGGCGCACATGGCGGGGCTGCCGCGGGCGCCGGAGAAGCTGGCGACGTTGCGCCTCCGCCGCTCCCGCCTCAGCCCTGACAGCCCGGGAGCGAAGGTTGCGGGTGCGTGTGCGTAGAGAAGAGGAAGGGACGGGAGGTCGGGGCCGGGCGTCCGCGCACGCTCCGCTGCGTCCCGCGAGGCCGTGTTCCGTGGGTGTAGTTGGGGACGGGTGGCTCTGGAGGAAGCCCTGGTTGCCGAAGGCGCGGCTTGAGTGTGAAGAACAGTTGTACAGACTTTCGTCGTCGAGGGATGTATCACAAGTTTGTTGGCAAGGACTGGGTTGGGGAGAGGAGAGGCCTGTCTCTGTTCGTTCCACGGCGGTCGTTAAAACACGGCTCGGCCGAAGCCGACCGTTGACGCGGTGACTGGTCGGATAAAAACCCAGAGCAGCTGAAGCGCCGTAGTTGGTGGTCGTTTTAGTCTGGTGTCTCCCAGAATCACATCTGCGTCCAAATGGTGGCCTTTTATGTTGCTGCAGGTGTCCCGTGTTACGTGAGTCTGAGAACTGGTTTTTGCGTAACACAGATGCTTTTAACGTTGGAGCCTTAGGCGTGATTAAACGGAAAGGACAGGGAGGTGTCTTAATGCAGGAATCGCGTTAAACGTGGGGGATTTGTTTGTTCTTCCTCCTCTTTTTCAGAGCTGTTGCGCAGCCATTGGTACCTGTATTGGGGAAACATAGCATACAAGCAAGAAGCTTACAGCCTCAGTGGCGAAAAATTTTTCATGTCAGAGACCGAGAACTCTTGCAGTCGTTTATGTCATCCCTTCTTCTCCAGACAGAGGATACCAAAAAGTTGCAATCAAAGATCTCTTCATCTTATTGATAAAGCCACTAATAAGCCAAAATGTCTGTCAACGTCAACCGCAGCGTGTCAGACCAGTTCTATCGCTACAAGATGCCCCGTCTGATTGCCAAGGTAATGTTCATGTTCATTTTAGTAGCAAGTCCTAAGTTTTTTTTCATAGATTATTGAAGATTGCTTCTCCCGGGGTAGACGCGCAAAATTAAACTTCTTACTTCCTTTAGGTTGAGGGCAAAGGAAATGGAATCAAGACAGTTATAGTCAACATGGTTGACGTAGCCAAAGCGCTTAATCGGCCTCCAACGTGTAAGTAATGCCTCTTGAAAGAAGTCTAAAGAGGCATTTTATTGACACAAACGTGATAATTTCTGGTCTGCAAAATCTTGCCTGAATTGTATGTTGGTTAACTTCTGGGTCGAGTGGAAATTTGGGCTTAAAACTCATTGATGTGTTAGTTGTTACTAGTATAAAAAACTATCTGGGCAACACATTTTTTGAACCTAGCAACTTAAAAATACAGAGTGATATTTGTATAAATGAGGGTGAGCAGCCAAAGCTTAATTTAGTTAACTCTAATGAACAGGTTTTCTTCCCCCAAATAGATCCCACCAAATATTTTGGTTGTGAACTGGGAGCACAGACCCAGTTTGATGTTAAGAATGACCGTTACATTGTCAATGGATCTCATGAGGCGAATAAGCTGCAAGACATGTTGGATGGATTCATTAAAAAATTTGTTCTCTGTCCTGAGTGTGAGAATCCTGAAACGGATCTGGTGAGTGTCTTTGAGGTTTTTGTCAGTAAAAGAAAAAACTGTATGTTTCTGTGATGTCAGCAAATTATGTTCCCGGGAAGGCAGAGCAAACATCAAATTTTGCAGGTATTTCCATACTGATTTCATGTTAAAAAAAAGAAATTATTTTGATATTAGACTTGTGTTTTAGATGCCTCTTGATGGTTAGATCCTTTCATATTTTGTTCGTCACAGAATTTTCATCATATATTATGGTTGACGTAACTTATTTTTGCTTTTTTGGCAGCATGTCAATCCAAAGAAACAAACAATAGGTAATTCTTGTAAAGCCTGTGGCTATCGAGGCATGCTTGACACACATCATAAACTCTGCACATTCATTCTCAAAAACCCACCTGGTAAGTGCTTATGATCACTTCTAAAACCTTGGCGTAAAGCACCTAATAGTTGGAAACAATGGAAGTTTCTTTATTGCTGTAAAACTGGAGTGAGGTTGACCTTTGAATACCTGCACAAGTGAAAATTTGCCTATAACAATAGGGTCAGCCTTCTACATCCAAGGTTCAACCAGCCATGGATGGTGTGAAACTGTAGTGTGTACTTGTTGAGGAAAAAAAAACTCCATGTAAATGGACCTGTGCGGTTTAAACCTGTGTTGTCCAAAGGTCAACTGTTGAAGAAATTTCTAGTCATTGTGCCGTATTTTACTGAATTTTGAACTTTTTTGTTAAATGTACTGTTTTATGTATCGTTAAAGGTGAAGTACCGGCTGCCAATTAAACTCTACCACATTCTCGGTTTTCAAGACCTGTCTTAGGATGTATGAAATACTGTAAAGCAAATTGTAATGGGATCTTAGTAAAGGATCGACTTCTGGAAAACTTTTGTAAATGTGGGTCTTTGCTCATTGAGCTAAAGTGGTTTTAGAGCCTGCAAGCAACACTCTGTGGCAGATGATCAAAACTCTGGCACAATTTGAGCTTGCTACAGCAAGAAAGCCTAACCTGTTCCGCTGTTCTCGTCTCCGCGAGACAAGCCGTTATACAGGCTTAAACAGTGTTCCAGCTGTTGGCTAAAGTGCAGTTAAGAAATACCCTTATTTAAGTTCATGATGGATGGAAGGAGAGGGTCGTGAGTGCCACTTTAACTACCTGGTCTTCTGAGGTATTACCGCTCAGTCTTAATTTTACCCAGTAGTTAATACCACTGATAGGTAGGGGCATTCCATTCTCAGCTTGAGTTGCTTACCTGTGAAATACAGTGGATGAATTTGATTTGTGAATTCATTTAGAATTATAGGTAGCATTCTGTGTGTGGTTTTCTGAGGGGAGGGTTTCAAAGCAAAAGGGCAAGATTTTAAATGTTGACGATGGGTGATGAGGTGTAATATAAGTTACGGTACTAAACTTTATTTCCTTTTTGTCCTTGTAGAGAATAGTGACAGTGGTACAGGAAAGAAAGAGAAGGAAAAGAAAAATAGAAAGGGCAAAGACAAGGAAAATGGTTCCATGTCCAGCAGTGAGACACCACCACCACCACCACCCAGTGAAATCAGTCCTCCGCATGCTGTGGTCAGTGCAAGGTTGATGGGTGTGGTGGGCACTGAAGTTGTGTATAGTGTGACCTTTGGTTGAGGTGAGCAGAAATGAACTGCTCTTAGTGAACAATACATCAGTATATTTGGTTCCAGGTGCTATTCGTTGACTAAACTAATGTGAACACAAGTTTAGTGGGAAGTTGATGTTGTTGACTAGAAATCTGGGATTTCTTTTTATTACCTATGAGGTCGTTTTTTTTGGCCAAGCAGTTTTGTTTTTAAAAACAGGAAGAAGAGGAAGATGATGACTGGGGGGAGGATACAACAGAGGAAGCTCAAAGGCGAAGAATGGACGAAATCAGTGACCACGCGAAAGTTTTAACCCTCAGTGATGATTTGGAAAGGACTGTTGAAGAGCGTGTCAATATCCTGTTTGATTTTGTTAAGGTGAAATGCTTGCTTCAAGAACAGTTAAACATTTCGTGATCATACTAAATCAGCTTCTACCCATCCCTGAGCTTTGTTAGATATTACTTTAAGCTGGGTACTTGGCAGGTAGTTTGTTGTGTTTTTTCCATGCTTCCTTTTGAAATACTCAAATACAAGTCTCACCTTTACTTCTTCTATTTGTTCAGAAATTTTTTTGAGGGTGGTTCCAGGCATTGTCTTCGGCAGGTGTGTATTATTTAGAAGTCCTAGAACCTTCTTGAATTAGGTAGGGGAAGAGTTCGTAAGAGCAGGGACTATGGTATCTCTAGAGCAAAATGTGCTTCCATTTCACTGAATTGCTTCCTTTTATTTGCAGAAAAAGAAAGAAGAGGGTGTTATTGACTCATCTGACAAGGAAATTGTAGCTGAAGCAGAAAGACTGGATGTAAAAGCCATGGGCCCTCTTGTTTTGACTGAAGTTCTTTTTAATGAGAAAATTAGAGAGCAAATTAAGAAATACAGGCGCCATTTCTTACGAGTAAGCAAATCATTCTAGATTCATAAGATTTTACAGCTGTGTGACCTTGGAAATACTGATTTAACCTCGTTTATTTGTACTGTCATCCTGAAAATGGAGATAATTGATCTACCTTAACAGGAATGGGAGTACCTGGAAATTGGTGCATGTAGTCCCTTACACGTAAAGTAAATTAGAGATGTTTAAGCGTTGATCTCTCTGAACGACTGCTGTAGCACCATGGCTTCAAAGAACAATTTCTAAGGCAATAAGTTTATTTAGAACATATATTAGAATTGTCAACTTAGAACATCTAAGAAAGCTTGTTAATGCTGAGATATTTATTTGCAGTTTTGTCACAACAACAAAAAAGCTCAACGGTACCTTCTTCATGGCTTGGAGTGTGTGGTAGCAATGCATCAAGCTCAGCTCATCTCCAAGATTCCACATATCTTGAAGGAGATGTATGATGCAGACCTTTTGGAGGAAGAAGTCATCATTAGCTGGTCAGAAAAGGTGGGGAATATTTAAATGGCTCTTTAAGATTAGAAGTATTGGGGCTTTTTTGGAAGAAGTAGTTAACTACTAATATCTAGTCTGTACATGCTTGGCTGGTATAACCTGTAGGGTGATTCTCATCATGGTAGCTTTCTAGTAAGGTTTCTAGAAAACCTTGTGCTGAATACATTTATTCGGCTGAGGGGTCAAGATTAGGATGTGGCCCAGTCCCCTCCAAGAGATGTATTTGGGCAATTATATAAATGACTCGCATTATTTTAAATTCCTTGAACTAAGAAAATTATACTGAACACTTTTTAGGCCTCTAAGAAATATGTCTCAAAAGAACTTGCCAAAGAGATTCGTGTCAAAGCGGAACCTTTTATAAAATGGTTGAAGGAAGCAGAGGAAGAATCTTCCGGTGGTGAAGATGATGAAGATGAGAACATTGAGGTAAACGCTGGGGAAATCGTTAAACACAGTGTTAGTGGTGGGTGTTTGAGAATTATGAAATGCCAGCATTGGGTAATACAGCCTCTTAATTTGGAAAGTAATCACATTAGTAGAAAAGGTGCTGGAAATCTCTCCTACCCCCAGACATTGATTCCAAATAAACATTGTCTGAATTTCCAAAGGGAGAGTTTATTTAACGTAAGTATAGGGTTGATCGTCCATAAAAATAAGGTACTGTTAGGCTGCAGAGGGTTAACTTACTTTTTACATACACACAAATTTTCATGAAGAATAATGGCTTTCTCTAGGTAGTTTTTGTCCTTTGTTGACCATTGACTTCGTAGTGGTTTTATTTTACAAGGGTTTACTGGGATAAAGGTTTACAATCAAAAATCTTCATTTTATCAGGTGGTGTATTCAAAGACTGCCAGTGTACCGAAAGTTGAAGCTGTAAAGTCTGACAACAAGGACGATGACATTGATATTGATGCCATTTAAAGGGGTGGGTGCAGCCCAGCTTAACAGTGTAATGCTGAGAATCTTTCTGCATCATCAGCCAGAAGTGCAACATGTATGTGCAAAAGCTAAAATGGCTTAACGTCATGCTACACTTTCTACTAAAAATGTATTGCTGTGAGTGGTCTGTATTTAAACCCAACAAGACATCTAGGGAGTCCATACACATATCAGTGAGCAGAGTAGTTTGCTTATTTACAGCATGTTTCTTTTTGAAAATTTAGTGGTGGACACATTTGGGTCACATTTATACAGTTATAAAAATAAAGATTTGATTTTGGTCGTTCTTCAGATTTTTGGCTCTGAATGACTTAAGTAAGCTGAAATAATTGGCTCCTTTAAAAAATGTTGCACCATCATCTAATCTGATAGGATTATTGGAGCCTGTTAGTACTTTTAAGTCTTACTTCTAGTCCCTCAGATTGGCATCTGGTAATGTACATTCTTCCCATGCCAAGATGGACTGATAATCAAATGACAGTGCAACACCTTTAACTTACTGAGATGTTAAAATGACCTGGGTGTCCTCTAAATAATTTTAAGAACAGGTTTTGAAACTTGAATTGTGTATTTTTTTTTCATTTTTTTCTATACTTGCCCCAAATTGTAGTCTTTGAAGTCATGTGCATTGCACGTTGGATGAGCCAGGGGAATTACTACATTAACATAAACATTTTATTATGTGTATGTAGCTCTTGCTTTATATTGAGAGAAAACTGAAACTTTGGGGAGTGATAAGTAAGCTCTACGATTTTATTTGGGGGAAGCAGGAAAAGGTACACTTAATCTCTAGCAAAAACAGCAAAATTTTTCAATCAATTTTACTCTTGATTCAAATTACAATTTCAAAATATTTAGACATACTGTATCTTTTGTTCATTGTGGATTTTTCCCCTGATAAACTGGTTCTTTGATGACTTCTGCATTTGGATACATAGCTTATACTTTTTTGGTTTTTGTTGCTATCTTGCCAAAACAAGTGTTAACTATATCTCAGATTCCCCCCACCCCCCCAAAATGTCTTATTTTTTAAAAAAGCTAAAAGCATACTTCTAAGAGCCTATATTTTGGTGTAAGACTTGGGGTGTTTTTTATTTTCACAATGAATAGTGTGAGATACCCGGGAAGTCTGTGATGATGGCAATTGAAAGCAGGTGACTAGGGCCTGACCCAGCCCATCCTGGGCTTTAGGTTTGGAAATAACTTCTTGTGATTTGCTTGCCCAATTTGCTGATGTAAACTCACTTGATAGAAGGGCTTATGACTACATCTGAGAAATCATCTTGAGGATGCAAATTTACACAAAAAGTACACTGGGAATCAAAATGCGTGGAGAGTACTGGCTTATATCATTCACCTCTTTGTGATCCATCTCACAGATTACAATGAGACCTTAACAAATGTATGTAAGTTTTTTTCACATTGAAATTATATGAACATTTGGTATAATAAAACTTTGTTAGCTTGGTATTTTAAGAAATTAAACCCTGGCAGTCTTACTGGAGAGGTACAAATTGGTCTCCAGCTGCCTTTCTTGATAGATTTTGATGAGATTGAAGGAGAGCCATATACCTACCTGGAGGGGAATGTGCTTTGTCGCACCAAAGAGAAGAGGTTTTTGCAAATTCATGTCTCACCTAGGTTTTAAATTTTTGCCATTATCTGGAATTGTTCTGGGGGGATCAAGTTGCATTCAGCATACCCATTATCAAGCTAATGAGGTTCTGTTATAGAGGGTTTTTTTCCCCTTTTTATTCCTCCCCCACCCCCTTAAATCTGAAGGAAAACTTACAAGGCTTCTAAACACTAAAGAGAAAATTTTGGCTTAGACCACTCTTCAGTCTAGTGCCAAACTTTCAGTGGAATTCAAATCCACAGAGTAAGGAGTTTATTCATAGCAGCTATCCTAATAGAGTGATCTTTCACTTTGCTGTATTCAACTGTCTTAAAACTTCCTGTTTGAAACAGCTATGTTATGTGATTAAAACAACGTTAAAATTATTTTTTGTCTCTGCTTTAATATTAACCTAAAGTTTTGTTTTTAAAATTGAAGCATTGAAATCTCCCCTTTTTTGTAGCTGTTGCTTCAGATTTGTGTTGGATGTTTCCTTCTGCAGTTGCCCCCTACTCAAAAACAGATGTTGCTCATTACAGTGGCTTTCCTTAGATCTCGTGTTCTTATTCTGTAACTCAAGTTGATTACAAACCAAAAAGGTCTGCTTTCATCTGGTTTCTTAAAATCTTGCCTGGGTGTTGATGAGGGACTTGAGGTGTGTCTGGTATATAGTTAAATAACTGGCTATAGCATTTAGCCTTAGTTAAGAAAGGAATGTTTCTAAAGTTATGAGGTTAATGAACGTGAAAGGTACTATTTGGGCTCCTAAAGGTTTGAGAGAGAATGGGTGTTCATCTAATGAATTGCTACAGCTTCACAGGCCAGTATTAAGAGTAACCCTAAAATGCAAAAATTTTGCCCGACCCCTGTATTGTCAGTTTTGATGGTATTTCAGATTCCAGCCTATCTGACCACTCCAAAGCTTCAAAGCGCTCTCGGTACCAGGAACAGTATTGCACTTGAATCTCTGCCCTCTCCAACTATCATGTGGTTTGTGTCCTGTCTTTCCTGAATGGACAGTCATGTTTACATCTTCTCTGTCCCCAGTACTCTGTATAGATCTTTACTCCTCCAAGAACGACACTCCATAAGACTTGCCAAAGTTGTTGTGTCTGACCTGTGCACAGTCTCCAGAATTTGTCCCTTTGAGCCTTTGTAGGAGGTTGGGAGCTCAGGCATTGTGGCCACCTGCCTCAGGGTTCTATATTCCAGCCCTAGCCCAACAAAGAGGTCTTCAGAAAGATTGCTAGTTCTTCACAGGCGGAAAATTGAACCATTCCTATGTACTAGCCTATGGAAATAACATGGAGAGGTTCTTTCCTCAGAACCCAAACCAGGACTTGTACATTGTTCTCAATGACTGGTATTCGGTTATGCGTTCTGAGTTTAAGGGGCATATTCACCTGGGCTCTGGAGTCATCTAGGTTTTGGCAGGCCCTCTGTAAAACTAGAAGCCCATCTTTCTGTGTCTAATGGGGATGGTAATGCCTGTGTACAGCAATTAGAATACAGCAAGCAGGAGAGGTAATGCCTGAGTGGGGCAGCTAGGGAAAACTGCCCTCTGTGGAAGAGAGACAAAAGGGAAGAAGAGCTCATGCCGGTACCTGCAGACATTCAGAACAGGGGTTACAGCAGATTGAGAGCAGTGGGTAGTTGAAAGGGCTGTTATTTTTGGCTGGAGCAGTTGCAGGGTGGTACAGTTTTTGCCTCAAGCAACCCTTAATGTGCAGTGATGTTCAGACCAGTCTAGAGCAGAGGCTGAGGGCAGGCCATGGCCCCACCTGGGGCCCATAACATAATGTAAATAGCAGCATGAACCAGAAGCCAGCCCAGCCTGAGATAAGGATTGACAGGTGCAGGGCCAGTGTATGAGGCTGGGTTGAGTCTGGTCCCAGTGGTCCTCTAACATTCAGGGAAGGAATCCTTCCAAAGTACCCAGTGAGGTCGGTGGCATAAACATTAGGTAACGTGTACTTCACAAGGAAGGAACAAGTCCTGAGGAGGAGGAGACTGGCTGAAGGTTCCACAGCACACCCGCATACAGCCCAGACCCCATGGCTTTTGCTGTGTAAGCTTCCACCTTGTCCCACCCTACAGTTCTCAGGTCCTGTAAACTGGGAAGCACCTAGGGCAAGGATAAGGAGTAACTTTTTGGTCCTTAGGGTGGTTGTTGGAGGGAGGGCCAGGTAGCAGCTCTCAGGGTCCAGGCTTGACTTGGGTGAAGTTCCAGACAGAATCTGAGGCAGGGTGCCAACCTCATGCACCCCATCTGTACTCCTGGCCCGCATCTCACACTTGCTTCAGCCTTGCCCCACCTTAAAGGAGCTCGCAGACCAAAGCAGACACAGGACAGAGGGGTGGAACTTCGGAGGAGGGAGGAAATGATTGGGGACTTCGAGGAATGTCTTAGAGAAGAGGTAGCATTTCAAAGGAGAAGCAGGAATTTACCCCGGAGGAAGAAGTAGGGGAGCATGTCTGGAAAGTAGAAGCTACTCCCTTTAGTTGAGTGCAGTGTGTGGGATGAGGCTGGAGGAGGTGGCAGTACTTATCTACAAACTGAACCCTGGAGAACTGAGTCTTCATAAGCTGCAGGAATGGAATTACATTTGTATCCTGCTGCCAGGAATGCTGAGCCACTGTGGGAATCGAGGAGGGCTATTAATCCCATGGCTGACAAAGCCAGCAGCTGCCATGAGGGTGGACTGGTCAGACAAGGATGCACTTTGGCCTGGGAATGTCAGGGTCCCCTGGCTGTCCTGAGGGTACAATGTCAGATTGGAAGGATTAACAAGCCCAAATCCCTATCCCACAGGCAGCAGAATCTGAGCACCCAGGAGTGCTGGAACCTTCCCTGCAGACCAAGATCTCCTGTCTGGGGTTAGGGCAGCACCCTGGAGGGGATTCCAGGAGGTTCAGGGCCTGAGTGAACACAGGGCTTTTCTGTTATGACTTCCAAGCTAGGAACAGCCCCTCTGTAGTTGCAGGATTGGATTCCTCAAAGAGCAAAGAAAAGCATTCTCAAATGTGATCACAGGTCTTATGTGATAAAGTTCTTTTGGTGACAAATAACTCATGGAGTCAGTTGGGAACGGTTTCCCAAGGATTCACATTATGACGGAATCATTGGGAGCCCCAGTGCACAAACCTGGTCTTGCAAGGACCCAAGAGACACCAGCAGGTCCAGCCTTGTGGACACAGATTGTACCAACTAGGACTCCAGGTCCCTGGGCAAGAAAGAACATTCCTCCAGGGCGCTTGCCCACATGTCTACTTCTCTCTGGGTTTCTCTAGTTCTCCGTCCACTACTCATGAACTTTCTGGCCCTGTAAAGCTACACGGAACCTCCTCATGACTTGGTTTTCTCATGGTCCCCTGTGACCATCAAGCTTCTGTTCCTGCTGGTTAATGCTCAGTTCTCCAGACTTACTAGTTGAGATTCCTAAGAAGGCATGTCTGATAGGCTCACACTGGTCTTGCAACATTTCTATCGGGTTGATTTTTTTTCACTTCCAGCACCATGAGCTCCAGTGGCAGCTCCAGGCAAATGTGGCCAAAGGTGGGGGAGGGGCGAAGGGGGTGCAGAGTGTTACAAGGGATTTGAAACATGGCTGTCAAAGGCTACCTCACAATAGGCATTTGTGATTGGAGCAAGGGAAACTGGCGCTTGGAAACATCCAGGACAGGGTGTTTTCACTGGAACCTATTTCCTGTGTAAGGGACATCTGCGCAGCAGCCTCCTTGTATAACCAGGTAGTCAAAGAGCAAGTGGACTCTGCTCTTCTGTGAGCGCCCAGCACTTCAGTTACCCTGTGTGGGAGGCAAGAGGACAGGACATGGGCCCTGCTGAAGAGACCTTAGGGTCTAATAGGGGAGGCACAGTTTGTCTTCAGGAAGCTACTGGGGATTACCTGATAAAGAGGTGACCTTGCACAGTTGTGGTTAGAATATGTGTGAAAGGCTGTTAGTGAAGGTTTCCTAGGAGGATGCAGAGTGGACGAGTTCCTGAGTTAAAATCCTCTGGGCCACAGGGAGACCCAACTGGTGGAGCCAGATGCAGACTCGAGAGGAGCATTTTGTGTGAAAGAAAAATCAGACTGTGGTTACCAGGCTATAGATAACACAAGGGACATCAAGGAACTAAAGATGTGGAGAAAGTCAAGAAGATGATGTCTGAACAAAATGTAAATGTCAATAAAGAGAAAACCTAAAAAAACAACAATTATGGAGTTGAAAAGGACAATAACTGAAATGAAAAATTCACTAGAGGGATTCAAAGGCAGCCTTTGAGCACACAGAAGAATCAGTGAACTTAAAAGATAGGACAAGGGAAGAACAAGAAAAACAGATGGAAGAAAAATGAACAGAACCTGAGTGACCTGTGGAACACCATGAAGAGGAACAACATATACATTGTGGGAGTCTCAGAAGGAGAGAGAGAGGGAGAAAAAAGGGCAGGGAGAATATTTGAAGAAATAATGGCTGAAAATGTCCCAAAGTAAATGAATGAAGCTCCATGAACATCCAAGAGGCTTCAAGCTCCAAGTAAAATAAACACAAAGAGATCCACCAGAGACACATAATCAAACTTTCAAAAGGTAAAGAGAACTTGAAATCATCAAGAGAAGCAGCTCATAACATACAGTGCCCCGATAGCATAGCAGGTTTCTCATCAGAAACCTTGGAGGTCCTGCAAGAAATGTTCAAGGGACTCCTGCAGGGTGAAATGAACACTAGACAATAACTCAAAGCCATAAGAAAAAATAAAGATCTCAATAAAAGTAAATAGATGGAAAATGATAAAAGCTAGTATTATTGTAACAGTGGTTTGTAACTCAGTTTTCTACGTGATTTAAGAGAGTAATACATTAAAAACAATCTAAGAGCTAGTATTATAGTTTTTGTGTTATCTTTTGGGGCACTGCACTGTATAAAGATGTAATTCTGTGACAACAGATACGGGTAGGCATAGAGCTGTAAAGGAGCTTATATTAGTGGAGAGTGTATAAATTCAAATCAGAGTGTTATAACTTTAGGATGTTAAATGTAGTGCCCATGATGACTACAAAGAAAACAGCTCTAGAATATATACAAAAGGAAATGAGGACTTCCCTGGCATTCCAGTGGTTAAGACTCCATGCTTCCAACGCAGGGGGTACTGGTTCGATCCCTGGTCGGGAAACTAAGATCCCACATGCCACACCATGCGGCCAAAAAATAAATTTAAAAAAAAATGGAAATGAGAAAAGAATGAAAGCATTTAACCTCAAAAAAAAAATCCACTAAATGCGAAAGACAACAGTAATGCGGAAAATCAAAGACAAAAACCTATGAGGCATACAGAAAGAAACAGCACAATGACAGAAGTCCCTACTTGCCAGTAATATTTTAAATGTAAATGGATTAAACTGCCCAATCAAAAGACAGAAATTGGCAGAATGGATAAAAACGCATGACCCAACAACAAGCTGTCTACAGGAGACTTACTTGAGATTCAAACACAAATAGATTGAAAGTGAAAGGATGGAAAAAGATATTCCATGCAAATAGTAACCAGTAGAGATAGGGGTGGCTATACTAATATCAGACAAAATAGAGTTTAACTCAAAAGAGTTCACAAGAGACAAAGACAATATGTTAATAAAAGTTTAAATGCATCAAGAAGATAACAATTATATTTACACACCTAATAAAAGACCAGCAAAATATATGAAGGAAAACCTGGCAGAATTGAAAGGAGAAATAGGTGGTTCTACTGTAGTAGTTGGAGATTTTAATACCCCACTCTCAATAATGGATAAAACAACCAGACGGAAGGTAAGTAAGGAAATCGAGGACTTAATACAATAAACCAACGAGATATAACAAATATACATAACACCCTGCCCAGCAACAGCTATACACATTTTTCTCAAGTGCACATGGAACATTTTCCCCAATAAACCATATGTTAGGACACAAATGAAGTCTTACTATATTTTAAAAGATATCATACAGGGTTTCTCTGGTGGCGCAGTGGTTGAGAGTCTGCCTGCCGATGCAGGGGACACGGGTTCGTGCCCTGGTCCGGGAAGATCTCACATGCCGCGGAGCGGCTGGGCCCATGAGCCATGGCCGCTGAGCCTGCGCGTCCGGAGCCTGTGCTCCGCAATGGGAGAGGCCACAACAGTGAGAGGCCCGCAAACCGCAAAAAAAAAGATATCACAATGTTATCTTCTCTGACCACAATGGAATGAAGTTAGAAATCAACAAGTAAAATTAGGAGGCAAAACTTGTAGAAATTAAGCAAAATGCTCTTACACAATTGATGGATCAAAGAAGAAATGAAGGGAAATTAGAAAATGCTTAGAGATGAATAATAATTTTAAAAAACAGGAATTCCCTGGTGGTCTAATGGTTAGGGTTCAGCGCTTTCACTGCAGGGGGGCATGGGTTCGGTCCCTGGTCGGGGAGCTAAGATCCTGCATGCCGCATGGCGTGGCCAAAATAAATAAACCACACACATCATACCAAAACTTAAGAGACACAGTAAAAGCAATGCTAAGAAGGAAATTTATAGCTATACATGCTTATGTTAAAAAAAAAACAACCTAACAACAATTTAAGGGACTATAAAAAGAACAAACTAAAAGCTAGTGGAAGGGAGGAAATAAAGACTAGAGCAAAGATAAACAAAATAGAGAATAGGAAAATAATAGAAAAAATAAATGAAGCCAAAAGTTGGTTCTTTGAAAAGATCAAGAAAACTGACAGACTTAGCTGGAGTAAGAAAAAAAAGACTCTCAAATTACTAAAATCAGAAATGAAAATGGGGAGATTACTATTGAGTCCATAGAAATAAAAGGGTCATAAGTGCAATACGCACAACTGTACACCCACAAATTGGATAACCTGGATGAAAGGGACATTCCTAGAAACACACCCTGCCCAGACCAAGGCACCAAGAAATAAAAGCTAGTATGACTAGTAAGGAGATTGAATCAGAAATATAAAATCTCCAGATAATAAAAGCCACAGACCTGATGGCTCTACTGGTTAACTACCAAATATTTAAATAAGAATACAATCCTTCTCAAACTTTTCCAAGAATATTGTAGAGGGAACACTGCCTAACTCATTCTATGAGGCCGCCATAACCCTGCTACCAAAGGCAGACAAAGACACTACAAGAAAACTAACCCTTATGTACATTGAAGCTGAAGTCCCCAATAAAGTACTAACAAACTAAGTTAGAAACATATTGAAAGGATTATACATCAGGCCTACGTGAGATTTCTTCCTGGAATGAAATGATGCATCAACACAAAAATTGGTCAGTGTAATATACGATATTCACAGAATGAAGGAAAAATGTACATGATACATCTTGACTAATGCAGAAAAAGCATTTGACAAAGTTTAATACTTTTTCATGATAAAAACATGCAAACAACTTGGAATAGAAGGAAACTACCTCAACATAATAAAAGCTGTAAATGAAAAGCTCACAGGGAACATCATACGCAATGGTGAAAGATGGAAGGGTTTTCCTCAAAGGTCATGAACAAGGCAAGGAAGTCTGCTTTCAACACTTCTATTCATCATAATACTGGAAGTTCTAGCCAGAGCATTTAGGTAAGAAAAAGAAAAGTAACCAAATAAGAAAGGAAGAAGTAAAACTATCTCTTTGTGCATATGATCTGATCTTACATGTAGAAAACCGTAAGAATTCCACAAAAAAACCCCAAAAAACTAAAACCAAAAGGGCTTCCCTGGTGGCGCAGTGGTTAAGAATCTGCCTGCCAATGCAGGGGACATGGGGTCAAGCCCTGGTTGAGGAAGATCCCACATGCCGTGGAGCAGCTAAGCCCGTGTGCCACAACTACTGAGCCTGTGCTCTAGAGCCCGTGAACCACAACTACTGAGCCCATATGCCACAACTACTGAAGCCCACACACCTAGAGCCCATGCTCTGCAACTGCAACAAGACACTGAAATGAGAAGCCTGCACACTGCAATGAAGAGTAGCCCCTGCTCGCCTCAGCTAGAGAAAGCCCGCAAACAGCAACAAAGACCCAGCACAGCCAAAAATAAATAATTTTTTTAACAAAAAGAAAACCTATTAGAATTAATAAATGAATTCAGCAAAGTAGCAGACTACAAAGGCAAAGCACAAAAATCTGTTGCATTTCTATGCGCTAACAATGAACAATCTGAAAAGGAAATAACAATTCCATTTACGGTATCATCAAAAAAAAAACAAACAAACTTAGGAATTAACCAAAGAGATGAAAGACGTGTACAATGAAAACTACAAAGCATTGCTGAAAGTAATTAAAGAATACACGAATAAATGGAAACACATCCCATGTTCATGGATTGGAAGACTTAAGTTAAAATGTCAGTACTTGGGCTTCCCTGGTGGCGCAGTGGTTGAGAGTCCACCTGCCGATGCAGGGGACATGGGTTCGTGCCCTGGTCCGGGAAGATCCCACATGCCACGGAGCGGCTGGGCCCGTGAGCCATGGCCGCTGAGCCTGCACATCCGGAGCCTGTGCTCCGCAACGGGAGAGGCCACAACAGTGAGAAGCCTGCGTACCACACACACACACACACAAAAAAGTCAGTACTATCCAAAACAATTAGGGATATTTAGGTTGCACCCCAAAGTTAAAAAACTCATTCAAATTTATACCATTTTAATTTCAATAGCATCCTCTACTCCTATCAAGCTTTTTTACCACCCCTTTCATTACTGCTGTTAGAAATTATATCTTTATGCATTGTGTGTCCAAAAACAGGTTAACAATTGTTTATGCATTAGCTTTTAAAATCACATGGAAGATAAAAAGTGGAGTTACAAACCAAAATTCCAACAATACTATATGTTTTTATAATTGCCTGTGCATTTACCTTTACCAGAGATCTTTATTTCTTCATATGGTTATGAGGTACTGTCTAGTGTCCTTTCATTTCAGCCAGAAGGACTTCCTTTAACATTTCTTGGAAGGCTGATCTAGTGGTGATGAACTCTTTCAGCTTTTGTTTATCTAGGAATATCTTAATTCCGCCCTCTTTTTTTTTTTTTTTTTTGCCTCACAGCATGTGGGATCTTTGTTCCCCAATCAGAGATCAAACCCACGCCCCTGCATTGGAAGCACAGAGTCTTAACCACTGAACTGCCAGGGAAGTCCCCACCCTCATTTTTGAAGGATAATTTTCCCAGATACAGGATTCTCCATTGACAGTGTGTGTTTTTTTTTCTTTCATCACTTTGGATATATCAACCCACTGCCTTCTGGCTTCTGAGGTTTCTGATGAGAAATCTTAGTGGGCATTCCTATATGTGATGACTTGCTTCTCTTGCTGCTTTCAAGATTCTTTTTGTGTTTGTGTTTGGAAATTTTGAAAATAATATGTCTTGGTGAGGGTCTTCTTGAGTGTTTCCAATCATGTTTGTCATCAAAGTTGAGAAGTTTTCAGCCATTATTTCTTCAATTAATCCCTCTGCCCCCTTTTCTCTCTTTTTTTTTTCTGAGACACCCACGATGCGTATTTTGGTCCCTTAGGCTCCATTTACTCTTCTCCAATCTTTTTCTTTTTGTTCCTCAGACTCAATAATTTCCATTTTCATATCTTCAGGGGTGCTGATTCTTTCTGCTGCCTGCTGAAATTCACTTTTGAAATCCTCTAGTGAATTCTTCATTTCAGTTATTGTACTTTTCATATACAGAATTTCCTTTTGGTTCCTTTTTATGCTTTCTGTCTCTTTATTGATATTTTCCTTTTGTTCAAGTAGTATTATTTTCTTGATTCTGTCCTTGTCTTCCTTTATCTCTTTGAATATTTTTAAGACAATTGTTTTAAAGTCTTTTCTAGAAACTCCACCATGTGCTCTTTCTTAGACAAAGTTTCTGTCAGTTTATATTTTCCTTTGAATGGGCCAGATTTTCCTGTATCTTTATATGTCTTATGATTTGTTATTTTTGTTGAAAACCAGACATTTGAGTTTTGTAATGCGGTACCTCTCAAAATCAGACACCCCCCCTTGCCCAGAGTTTCCTTCCTTCCTTCTTTCCCTCCTTCTTTCCTTTTTTTTTTTTTTTCCTCTTTTTCTTTTTCTTTTTAAATAATTGTTGTAGGGTGTCTCTGTGCTGGGTATCAGCCTGAGGTACAAGCTTAAGCTCTTATCAGTTTTTTTCTGAGACTATGTCTTTTCCTGGGCATGTGCAGTGACTTTCTAGATTCCCCTGTGTATGTGGTTGCTTTCAAATGTCCCCATCCTTAGGAATTCCCTGGTGGTCCAGTGGTTAGGACTCAGCACTTTCACTGCCGAGGGCCTGGGTTCAATCCCTGGTCAGGGAACTAGTATCCCATAAGGTGTGGGGCACAGCCAAAAAACAACACAAAAAAATCAAATGTTCCCTTTCTTAATTGTCTGGCTTTCAAAAGGAGAAAAGGGAAAAACAAAAGGGGGTGGGGGACAACAGACTCTGTCTCTTTAGATTCTCTGGAAGCCACTTCAGCCAGTGGCTATAATATGACTCTAATGATGACTGCCTGCCTCTGTATCTGCACGTCTGTGATCAGAAGAAGCAATCAGCAATCAGTACACAGGTCCCTGGTATTCAGAGAACTGGGTCCTTTTTACTTACCTACCCTGGCTCCCATAAGCCATTCCAGCAACATGGGCACAGCTTCCTGCTGTTGGGCTGAGGGGACTGGGGAATGGGTACCTGCTACCATGTATGCTAAGAGATAAATTGCCTGGAATTAACCAGGGCTTACCATCTAAGCCCTCCCTGGAAACTGAAAGCTTTCCTGTAGACTCCAGAGTTCCAAAATAGTTAACTTCAGTCAAATTCTGCCAGTACAATTGTTGTCTGGGTGGGAAGACAGATTCCGGGCACTTCCTACTCCATCATCTTCCCTGATGTCACTGCTATATAAAGAACTCTTATATAAAATTAAATAACCCAGTTTATAAATTACAAAGACAAATATCCCAATTAAAAATTGGGCAAAGGATCTCTATAGACATTTCTCCAAAGAAAATGTACAAGTGGCTAATAAACACATGAAAAGATGCTCAGCACGATTAGCCATCAGGAAAATTCAAATTGAAACCACAATAAGATACAACGTCACACCCACTAGGATGGTGTGCTAGATCAGAAAATGGCATCTCAAAAGATAGCCGTATCAAAGCCCTGTAACCTGTAAATGCCATCTTATGTGGCAAAAGATGTGATTAAGCTCTCCCTTGAGAGGGAAAGCTTACCCTGCATTATTTGAGCTGACAGTAAATGCAATCACATGTATTCTTATAAGAAAGAGACAGGGAGTTTTGAGAGAGACACACACAATATCGAAGGATATGTAAGGACAGAAACAAAGATTGGAATGATGCAGCCACAAGCCTAGGAATGTCAACAGCCACCAGAAGCTGGAGGAGACAAGGAACAGAACAGAAACTTCAGAGGAAGCACAGCCCTGCTGACACCTTGATTTCAAACTTCTGGCCTTTAGAACTGCGAAAAAATAAATGTCTGTTGTTTTAAACCACCAACTTTGTGGTAATTTGTTATGGCAGTCTCAGGACACAAATGCAGATGGCTATAATAAAAAAGACAGATAACAAATGTTGGTGAGGATGAAGAGATATTGGAACTCTCATGCACATAGACTGCTGGTGGGAATGTAAAATGGTCCAGCAACTTTGGAAAATAGGCTTGCAGTTCCTCAAAATATAGAGTTACCATATGATCTAGCAGTTCCGCTCAGGTATAAACTCGAGAGAAATGAAAACATGTTCGCACAAGACCTTGTCCATGAATATTATAGCAGTATTATTCATGAGTCAAAAAGTGGAAACAATCCAAATACCCATCAACTGATGAATGGATCAATAAAATGTGGTATACACATACAGTGGATTATTATTTTGCATTGTACTGTTTGCTTTTTTTTTTTTTTTTTTTTTTTGCGGTACGCGGGCCTCTCACTGTTGCAGAGCACAGGCTCCGGACGCGCAGGCTCAGCCGCTCCGCGGCATGTGGGATCTTCCCAGACCGGGGCACGAACCCGTGTCCCCCGCATCAGCAGGCAGACTCTCAACCACTGCGCCACCAGGGAAGCCCTGTTTGCTTTTTTTAGTGCCTTACAGGAATTCCTTATGTATTCAAGATCTAATCTTTTTGTTGATAATGTGCATGAAAATATCTTCTCCAAGTTTGTAGCACGTCTTTTCCTTTCTTGATATTTTAATGTAAAGTGGATTTAACTTGTATTTTCCTGATTGCTGACAAAATTATCTTTTTTTTAATAAATTTTGTTTATGGTTGCATTGGGTCTTCATTGCTGCACGTGAGCTTTCTCTAGTTGAGGCAAGCGGGGGCTACTCTTCGTTGCAGTGTGCGGGCTTCTCATTGTGGTGGCTTCTCTTGTTGCGGAGCACGGGCTCTAGGCACGTGGGCTTCAGTAGTTGTGGCACATGGGCTCAGTAGTTGTGGCGCACGGGCTTAGTTGCTCCGTGGCATGCGGGATCTTCCTGAACCAGGACTCGAACCCTTGTCCCCTGAAATGGCAGGCGGATTCTTAACCACTGCGCCACCAGGGAAGTCCCAAATTAAGTATCTTTATGTATGTTTACTGCCCATTTGCCAGCCTATTTGTGAAGTGCCTTTTCAAGTCTTTTGCCTATTCTTCTACTGGGTTGTTTGGCTATTTCTTAAGGATTTGTAGAAGTTCTTTATATATTCTGAATATGAGCCTTTGTCAGTTATATGTGTTACAAATATTTTCTCAAAGGTATTTGCTTGATTTTGTTTGTTTACTCCTTGAATGATGTATTTTAGTGAACAGAAGTTCTTAATTTTACTGTAATCAAATTTATCAGTCTTCCCTACCTGAAATTCCTGAAGATATTATATTATCTATATTGTATTCTACAAACTATATTTTGTCTCTCATATTTAGACCTACAATTAATTTTTGTGTATGGTGTGAAGGCGGAATCACGTGTTTCGTTTTGTTTTTCTCATATGGGAATATCCACTTGTTCAGAACCATTTACTTAAAAGACTGTTCTTCCCCCACCACTCTACAATCCCCACTTTGTTGTAAATCAGGTGTCCATTTATGTGTTGGTCAGCTGCTGAGTTTTCTTTGCTATTCCACTGAAGTATTTTTGTATTTATACACTAATACCACAGTGCCTCAATTACTAGACCTTATAATAAGCCTTGATCCCCAGTGACACCATCCTCCTACCCTGCTCTTCTGACCTAAAAGCGTTTTGGATATTCTTGGTCCTTTGCATTTCCATATAAATTTAGAATCAGCTTGCCAAGTTACATACACACGTACACACACACACACACACACACACAACCTTTCTGGCATGTCTTTTGAGATGGCACTGAATGTGTAGATTAATTTCATCCAAGAGTTAATGTGCTTATAATAATGAGCCTTCTGATATGTAAAAATAGTACTATTCCACCTTTTATTTAGATATTCTTTAATTTCTCTCAATTCTCTCATTTTCTATGCAGATGCCTTGTGTACCCTTTATATAATAGTATATATATTTATTTTTTATTTACTTATTTTTTGGCTGCATGGGGGCTTAGTTGCAGCACGGGCTCTTTGTTGTGGCACGTGGGCTTTAGTTGTGGTGTGCAGGTTTTTTCCTCTCTCTAGTTGAGGCATGCGAGCTCAGTAGTTGTGGCACACGGCCTTAGTTGTGCCATGGCATGTGGGATCTTAGTTCCCCGACCAGTGATCGAACCCGTGTCCCCTGCATTGGAAGGCGGATTCTTTACCACTGGACCACCAGGGAAGTCCCTGTATAATAGTATATCTTTTCACAAAAATTCGTTCTCTAGCTCTTTGTGACTACTTTATAGAAATACAATTTCTTTTCATATTTTGATCTTTTTTATTAATTATTTTATTTATTTATTTTTGGCTACGTTGGGTTTTCGTTGCTGTGCGCAAGCTTTCTCTAGTTGCGGCGAGCAGGGGCTACTCTTCATTGTGGTGCGCAGGCTTCTCGTGGCAGTGGCTTCTCTTGTTTGTTGCAGAGCAAGGGCTCTAGGTACATGGGTTTCAGTAGTTGTGGCACGTGGGCTCAGTAGTTGTGGCTCGTGGGCTCTAGAGCACAGACTCAGAAGTTGCGGTGCACGGGCTTAGTTGCTCCGCGGCACATAGGATCTTCCCAGACCAGGGCTCGAATCCATATCCCCTGCATTGGCAGGTGGATTCTTAACCACTGCACCACCAGGGAAGCCCCTATATTTTGATCTTATATCCAGCAGCCTTACTAAAGTCATTTATTAATTCTGATAATTTACCCACGTATTATTTTAGATTTTCTATGTACATATTCTGTCATCTGCAAATAACGACAGTTTTATTTGTCCCTTTCCAATCCTTTTATCTCTTTTTTCTCTATTCTTCCTGCACTTACTAGGAGCTCCAATGCAATCTTGAGTTAAAGCGGCCCTTGTGTTTTCTTGACGACAAGGGTAAAGCTGGGAACATTTCAACATTAGGGATGATAATGTTTGCTGCAGATCTTTGTTTAGATATATTTTTTAGCTTATTTTATTTTATTTTTAACATCTTTATTGGAGTATAATTGCTTTACAATGGTGTGTTAGTTTCTGTTTAGATATTTTTAACAGATCAAGGAAGTCCCAATCTATTCCTAGTTTGCTAGGGATATTTAAACAATTGTTTTTCTGCATGTATTGGGATGTTCATATGATTTTTTTTCTCCTTTATTCTACTATTTTGGTGAATTACATTGACTGATTTTTTAATGTTAAACCAAACTTGCCTTCCTAGAATAAACCCAACTTGGCTGTGACATACTATGTTTTCAATAATCACTGGAGTTGGCTTATTAATATTTTATTTAGAATTTCTTTTATCCATGTTCCTAAACAATGTAACATTGGCGTGTAATTCTCTTTTCTCATAATGTCCTCATCAGATTTAGGAAAAAGGCTACAATGTCCAACTAAAACAAACTTGTGAGTGTCTCCTTTCTTTTTAAAAAAAAATTATTTTACTCAAATACAGTTGATTTACAACGTTGTGTTAATTTCTGCTGTACAGTATCCTCTCTTTCTTTTCTTTGGAAGAGTTTGTGTGAGATTAGTGTTACTTCTTTTCAAAAGTTTGGTAAGACAGGGAATTCCATGGCGGTCAAGTGGTTAGGACTTCGTGCTCTTGCTGCTGAGGGCCTGGATTCCATCCCTGGTCGGGGAACTAAGACCCCGCAAGCCGTGTGGTGTGGCCAAAAAACAAAGAAAAGTTGGTAGGACACCTGGTAAAGTCATCAGGGCCTAGAATTTTCTTTGTGGGAAGGTTTTGAGTTGCAAGTTTAATTTCTTTGTTGGTTATAGGACTATTTAGATTCTCTATTCTCACGCAGTTTGGTAAGGTGTATTTTTCTAGAAATTTGTCCATAGTTTCTACATTTCTAAATGTATTGTTTTAGGGACTTCCCTGGTGGCGCAGTGGTTAAGAATCCGCCTGCCAATGCAGGGGACTCGGGTTCAAGCCCTGGTCTGGGAAGATCCCACATGCTGTGGAGCAACTAAGCCCGTGCGCCACAACTACTGAAGCCCGAGCACCTAGAGCCCGTGCTCTGCAACAAGAGAAGCCACCACAATGAGAAGCCTGACACCGCAGTGAAGAGTAGCCCCCGCTCGCAGCAACTAGAGAAAGCCCGCGTGCAGCAACGAGAACCCAACGTAGCCAAAAATAAATAAATAAATTTATTTTAAAATATATAAACAAATAAAGATTGTAACATAAATAAATAAATAAATAAATGTATTGTTATAAAGTTCATAATACCCTCTTATTGCCACTTTAATGTTTGAAGGAGCTCTAATAATGTCTTCTTTTTTTACTCTTGACGTTGTTATCTGTGCTACTCTCTTTTACCGTGTTCATTCTCACCAGAGCTGAGACTTGTAGCTTCATTCATTCTTTCTATTGTTTGTTTTCTCCTCTGTGTTATTTCCTTTCTTCTACTTTCTTTGAGTTTAGTTCACTGTTTCTTTTAAAGCTTCTTGAGATGCTTGCTTAGGTTATAGACTTTCAGTCTTTCTTCTTCTTGTCTGAAATAATGTATATAAAGCTGAAATAATGTGCTCTTTTGACCATTTGGTACAACCTACCTGTAAAACTGTTTGGGCTTGCTTCAATTTCTTTAATAGTTATAGAGCTATTCATTTTCTCTTTCTTCTTCAGTAGTGATGATGTTTTAGTTTTCTAGCAATTAATTTCTTTCATATAAGCTTTAGAATTATTGACACAATTTGTTGATAGTGGTCCCTTAATTTTTTTAAATAAATTTATTTATCTACCTATTTATTTATTTTTGGCTGAGTTGGGTCTTTGTTGCTGTACGCTGGCTTTTCTCTAATTGCAGTGAGCGGGGGCTACTCTTCGTTGCAGTGTGCCGTTAATTTTTTTTAGTATTTATTTTTTTAGGCTGTGCCAGGTCTTATTTGCAGCACATGGGATCTTCGCTGCAGCATGCAGGATTTTTAGTTACAGCATGTGGACTCAGTTGTGGCATGCATGCGAAATCTAGTTCCCTGACCAGGGATGGAACCTGGGCCCCCTGCGTTGCAAGCGTTGAGTCTTATCACTGTACCACCAGGCAGGTCCCAGTAGTCCCTTAATTTTTTAATCCGTGCAACACTCGTGGTCATATCCTCCTTTATATTTTCTAATGTGCTATTCATGCTTTCTCTCCTTTATTCTTAGCTAACCAGGCTAGAGTTTTGCCTTTTTTCCTAGTTTTTTCAAAGAACTATTTCTTGGTTTTGTCAATTTCATTTTACCTTTGTTCTCTATTTCAGTAATTTCTGCTTTTCATTATGATCGTTTTACTTTCTTTGGGTATACTGTGTTATTTTTCTGACTATGTAATATTAACACATAGCTCATTAATTTTTAGCTCTTCCTCTTTTCTTATTTAAGCATATAAAGCTATAATTTTCTCTCTAAATGCCTCTTTTGTTGTATCCCACAAGTTTTGATGTGTAAAATTTTCATAATCATTCAATTCTACTGTTTTCTCTTGATTTCTTTGAACTATAAATTATTCCTGTGCATGTAAGTGTGTGTAGGTTTCTGTGTTTAGGGGAGTTTTAGGAAGTTTGGGGTTTTGTTGTTGTCTGTATGTTTGTTTGCCTGCCTTAGGTCTAGACTCAAGAGTTTACTTTAACGGAATCTCTTTTTGGGCTTCCCTGGCCACAGAAACCCGTTCCTGCTTATTAATATTCAAGCACATCTATTATTCATCTGAGCTTGGACACATTACACACTCCGAGTCATCCGTGCTTCTGCCCTCTTTGTGAAAGGAGGCTTTGAGTCTGGTGGTCCCACAGGGAGGGCGTGTAGGTGGGACTCAGGGCTGACTCAGAAGCCCAGCCCTGGACAGCTCATGTCTGAGGTCGCACGAGCCGGAACAGAATTTTGTCTAACAGCTTGGCGGGCTCCAAGCTGCCTCGCCATACCCAGCTCCTGAGCTGTCCGTGTGAAGTCAGGGAGTTATCAAGATGAAACGCTAGACTTTTGAGGGTTTCACTCCTTCAATTCTGCCCTTGCTTTTGACCTGGAATCATACTGACGGCAAATATTTTCCAAATGCAATAGTGACAACTGCTTTTCTAGCTGACCTGGGTTGAGGAATATGATGAACCATCAGAATCGCTGTGATCAGCAGATGGGGAAACAGAAGTGAGGGAGGGCAGGAAGGGTCTCAGGCAGGGCCCCTCACCAGTCAGGTGCAAGGGCGGGGTGAACTTCGTCTCGTGACAGCTACTCTCTGTCAGCTTCCCACATCGAATCCATAATGAGGGACGGAAAGTTGGTCAGTCAAGCATTAATTATGCCTCGTGCACTGACTTCAAGACGAAGTTAAATCCATTACCAGCAAGTGAGGAATTACCTTCCTTTCTTTCAAAACCACAAAAATAGTCAATATAAACTGCCTGCATATTTTAGCCACACTTTCTTGATCATTTTGTCACTTCAAGTTGGTGACTTTGGGCAAGTTAGTCCCACTAAACCCGAGTACAGTAGGCTTAGTACTGGCCCTCAAAATGTCAGGTCCTGGTCTTTCCTGGTGGTGCAGTGGTTAAGAATCCACCTGCCAATGCAGGGGATGCAGGTTTGATCCCTGGTCGGTAAACTAAGATCCCACATGCGGGGGAGAGGGGAGGTGTCAACTAAGCCCGCACGCCACAACTACTGAGCTCCCACGCCACAATGAGAGAGCCCACGCGCCGCAAACTACAGAGCCTACGCGCCCTGGAGCCCGTGCCACAACTACAGAGAGAGAAAACCCGCATGCTGCAACTAGAGAGAAGCCCACGCACCACAACGAAAAATCCCTTGTGCCTCAACGAAGATCCTGCGTGCTGCAACTAAGACCTGACACAGCCAAAAAAGAAAGAAGGAAAGAAGGAAGGAAGGGAGGGAGGGAGGGAAGGAGGGAGGGAAAGAAAGAATGAATGAAAGAAAGAAAAAAAAAAGGAAATAAAGATACTAAAGATTCAAATCACACAGATATAAAAAACGTTAAAATAAATAAACAAATAATAAGCATTTATTTAGCTCAGGGATGTGTAGGTAAGCTGGGTCCCTCTGCTGATCTAGGTGGGTCTAGTTGATCTCAGCTGGGTCCGTCCACTCATGCACCTGCAGTCAGCTGTGGACTGTCTGAGGGCTTCCTAGTTTAGCATGGCCTCAGCTGTGACAAGTGTCCTTTTAAGAGAAAAGCAGTGGGACGTTAGACACACAGAGAGAAGAGGAGATGGCACTGTGGCTAGAGACTGAAGTGATGTATCCACAAGGCAAGGAGCCAGCCGCCACCAGAAGCTGGAAGAGGCCAGGAAGAGATTCTCCCCTAAAGCCCCCAGAGGGAGCGTGGCCCTACCAACACCTTGATTTGGGTCTTCTGGCCTCCAGAACTGTAAGAGAATAAAGGCATGTTGTTTCAAGCCACTGTCTGTGGTCATAGGAAACTGACATGCCGAGACCAGGGAGACCAGGGAGGATGCCATGTGGGGCACTGTGGAGATGCTGTGGGTGCTGCACGCTGGTCCCCAGGGGAATCCACTGTCCTGCTCGGTGGATGTGGGCCGCTGGGGTTTTCTCCTGTCCAGACCCAGCTGATGCTCCTTCCTGCACCAGAGTGAGCCCAGGCCTGGCGGGCCCCCGGCAGCCCCTGGGAGGTCAGAGGTGGAAGAGCTGCCATCTCTCCAGCACCTCTCACTGGCGAGTCCCTGGCGAGTCCCTGGTGAGTCCCTGGCTTCTGCTTCCTCCTGGTCCGCTGAGGGGTTAACCACGCGAGCAAACTCAGGCTCCTTCCTCTGAGCTCTGATGAGTAAGTCAACTACTCATTACTCAATTTCATTTTCATTTTCTCACTGCCCAAATTCAGGGGCCCCAGATCCTTAAGTTTGTAAAAGTCCACTGGAGCCCAGGGCTGGCTGCTGCTGGGGGTGTAATCTGGGGCAGGAGACCCACCTCGGACAAGTGAGCTCAGACACTCTCCAGGTCCCACGCAGACTCCAGGGCACAGATGGAGTCGAGTTCTGGTATCAGCGTTTACCAGCTGGGGGAGCTCGGCAAACTGCTTAACCTTTAGGAGTATCAGTTTTCTCGTCTGTAAAATGGGAATTCATTCACTGCAGGAGAGGCCAGGAAGATAAGAGGGAAGGCAGGCAGGTTGATGGGCCTTCCCAGATACCACAGACAGTTGATGGAGGGTGAGGTTGGGAATACCTGTAGGAGGGGGCAACCTGGGAGTCACTGGGGCCTTGTGTGGAGATGGTGGGGACCGTCTGACCTCAGCAACAATGCAAGAGAAGAGAACCAAAGGCTGGGGGCAGGGAACAAACAAGGGTCCCCTGTTTTAGTTTATTTTATTTTAAAAATATTTTTTGCCACATGTGGGATCTTCATTGCGGCATGCGGGATCTTTAGTTGCAGCATGTGGGCTCTTAGTTGAGGCATGCAGGATCTAGTTCCCTAACCAGGGATCGAACCGAGACCCCCTGCATTGGGAGCGTGGAGTCTTAACCACTGGACCACCAGGGAAGTCCCAAGGGTCCCCTGTTTTAGAACATGGAGAAAGGCATCGGTTGGTGCCTGAGGGGAAGGGTCTATAGGGAGGGAGAGGGTACAGAGGAAAGAGGGGCCGAGGATCCAGGGAGGGTCCAAGGAAGGTTTGAGGGGGCCGGAAGGATTTAAGCCCAGACTCCCCAGATATGCAGGGAAGTAGAAGAAAAAGGTGGTCCTCCATAGGGCCCAGGGCTATCTGTGGGGTCTCCCAGCCATGAGGCATTAAACAGGTGTACGGTGCAGGCTGGTGGGTGGGTTGTTGCTACTTCTCTGACCCTCAGTATCCTCTGGGGCAGACACGGCTCACCCCAGTATTTGCCCTTCCCCTACTGCCCCAAGGAGCTCCAACCCAGAAAGGGGAGGAGGTGTGCCAAGACCAGGGGCCACCCCCTTCCTCCTCTGGTGGCTCACCAGCCGCATGGGGTGGGGTGAATCCCACCCTTACAACGAGTTCGATCTGGCAGCTTTAAACTGGGCCAGACTTTCAACAACTGAAAATGTCCAGAAAGTTAGGAATTCAACAGTACTCTGCTGAAAACAGGGAGCAGAGAAAAACAGATTTATGGTCATGCCTCCTACTGAGTTTATATTCCTGAATAAGTGTAGTTACAATAATAACAAATTCCCTGGCGGTCCAGTGGTTAGGACTTGGTGCTTTCACTGCCTGGGGCCCAGGTTCAGTCCCTGGTCGGGGAACTAAGATCCCGAGAAAAAACCAACCAACCAACCAACCAACCAAAATGTAGTTACAATAATAATAATGTTGCAAGAGGTATTATGTCTTTCTTCCCCACACTCCATTTTTATTAGATGGAAATTATGACACAAAATAGGTCCCGGGTTATTGCATTTGATGTCTGACAGCGATCTTAGAAGTAACGTGTCCAAAACTGAACCGGATTTATTTCTGTTGCCATCCCCCAGCGCCCCTCCCTCAACCACATCTCCCCCATCTCAGGAAATGCTACTGGGAGCCAGCCTCAGTCCCTCTTTTTCTGTCTCCCCAAGCATCCAGTCCATCAGCAAGTCCTGCAGTCCTGACAGGGATAAGCTCTCCCAAATCTGACCTGGCACGACCGCCCCGGCCCCAGCTCCCTCTTCACTCCTGGCTGTGCAGCAGTTTCCTCACCAGGCCTGCAGCTTCCCTCTCGGCCCCTCCACACCCGCCGGAGGCTCATTTTATTTTCTTTTTGGCCAACATTTGTTCATGATTTTTATTTTTTAACAAAAACTGAATAGAACTGCAATTCCCCTCCCAGATGTATACCTAAAAGAATTGAAAACGGGTACTCACACGGGTACGTGGGTACACATGGCCATTGCAGCCCTATTCACAGTAGCCAAAAAGTAGCTAAATGGCTATGAATGGATGAACGGATAAACACAATGTGGTCTATCTGTACAACGGACTACCATTCAGCCACGAAAAAGAAGGAAGTACTGATACATACCACAATGTGGATGAACCTTGAAAACATTATCCTTAATGAAAGAGGCAAGACACAGAGGATCAAATTATGTCTGGTTCCATTGATATCTGAAATATCCAGAATAGGCAAATCCAGAGACAGAACACAGATTGGTGGCTGTCAGGGGTTGGGGGGAGGGGGTGAGAGAAACTGCTTAACAGGGTGTGGGTGTTATTTTGGGGTGATGGAGATGTTTTGGAACTAGACAGACATGGTGCTTGCACAGCCTTGCCAGTGTACTAAATGCCCCTGAATTGTTCACTTGAAAATTGTTAATTTTATGTTCTGTGAATTTCACATCAATAAGTTATTTTTTTTCATTGACAGGTACATCTCAAGTATTGGTCAGGAGCTGTGATACACAAACGCTCCTGTACTTGCTTCTCGTTTCCCTCTTCCTCCCCTAAAGGTAAGCACTGTACCGCTACCCTGATTTGGGGGGTTTATCACCCCCTTAACGTTTTTTTCAATTGTTTTACCCGCTATGTTTGCATCCTTAAACAATATGTTGGTTTTACATGTTTTTGTTTCTGCAGTTTGCATAAATGGCATCATGCTTTATACAGTCTATATGAACTGTTTTTGTACTCAAGAACTGTGATTCATTCACGTCGCTCTGCATAGTTGCAATAAAGTTCTCTCTGCTGTATACTATTTCTTGGTGTGAACATGCTGTATTCTTTATTCACACAGATAGTGGACAACTAGGTTGTTTCTAGTGTTTTCCTATTACAAATGGCAATGTGGTAATATTTTTATGCATGTCCCCTGTGCACATGGTCAGAAGGTTCTTTAGGGTAAATACTGTGGATGGTATCGCTGGGTTGCAGGGGATACACAACTTCAAGCATACTCACTGATGCCAGATTGTTTCCCAAGATGTCGATTGTATTCATTTTTGCCAAGGAACCAATTTTTGGCTTTGTTGGTCCTCTGTGTGGTGTATGTGTTGCATCTCATAATTTTCTGCTCTGGCCTTTTTTATCAATTTCCACTCCTCCCAGCAGCGTCTTAGAGTGCCTTTTGCTCCACGTACTCAGCAACACTTGCTTTTGTCTGACTGTTTCTGGTGGCTGTTGCATGGTAACTCATTATGGTCTTGGTTTGCATTTGCATTAACAAATCAGTTTCAGCATTTGTTCTTACATTTATTGACCACTGTGAAGTGCCTGCTTTTATGCCTTTCCCCTGCCTTTATGTCTCTTCCATATTCATATTATTTATCTTACTAAATTGTAGACATTCTTTTTTTTTTTTTAAGTCTTTATTTATTTATTTTTGGCTGCATTGGGTCTTCGTTGCTGTGCGCGGGCTTTCTCTACTTGTGGCGAGCAGGGGTTACTCTTCGTTGCAGTTAGCGGGCTTCTCATTGCGGTGGCTTCTCTTGTTGCGGAGCATGGGCTCTAGGCACACGGGCTTCAGTAGTTGTGGCACGAGGGCTCAGTAGTTGTGGCTCGTGGGCTCTAGAGCGCGGGCTCAGTAGTTGTGGCGCACGGGCTTAGTTGCTCCACGGCATGTGCGATCTTCCCAGACCAGGGCTCGAAGCCGTGTCCCCTGCATTGGCAGGCGGATTCTTAACCACTGAGCCACCAGGGAAGTCCCAATTGTAGACATTCTTTACGGAGTATGGATATGAATCCTTTATCAGTTACATCTTCTCTCGATTTGAGGTTTGTATTTTCATCTTCTTGATATTTTGAAAAACAGAAATTGTTATAGGGTGGAGGGGAGCTTTTTTGTAACTGTATGTTCCTTTGCAACTTTTAAATTTTGCACCATGTGCATCTATTACCAAAAGAAAAAAATTGAATTAAAACAAAAGAGCTAGGGAACGCCCTGGTGTTCCAGTGGTTAGGACTCCATGCTTCCACTGCAGGGGGTGCAGCTTCGATCCCTGGTCGGGAAACTAAGATCCCACATGCCACGGGGCAACTAAGCCCGCATGCCACAACTAGAGAGCCTGAGTGCTGCAACTACAGAGCCCACACAACGCAACAAAAGAGCCCGTGTGCTGCAACTAAGACCCGACACAGCCAAAAATGAATAAATAAATATTTAAACAAAGAGCTAGTTTCTATCACTTTACCCTGATTAAATTTTTTATTAGTTATTGTCTTGAAATTATATTATTTTTGAGTTCTTTTACATGTATCCTGTAAGTGACGCTTAAGAACTTTAACTTTTTCTGTTCACAGCTATATCCCCAGTGCTTAAACCACTGCTCTGCATAAGGCAGGTGCTCACCTAACACTGTGGAAGAAAGGAACAGAGGAAAGAGAGTGGGGAAGGATAGAGGGCCACCCTTAAGGGCTAACACGGCTTTTTGTGGGGGTCCCGTGGCTCCAAGGGTTGGGCAGGAACCTATATAATGGAAGAAATATTCTTTCCTCTGACAGAGCTTAGACTTAAAAGTTATGATTTGTATTTGGGAGATTTGTATTTTGGGGGGATGTTTACTTTAATAGGACAACCCTAAAGGAAGGGGCAGATATGACGCTCCAGGAGAGAGCAGGTTTTATTTACCCACTCATCCTTTTTCTCCTTCATTCTTTTGTTGCTCATCTGTCTTTGCCGCCAGCATGGTGTCAGAGCCACCAGAGTGGAATCTGAGGGCATTGCTTTCTGCCCTGAGCAGCTTGAGCACGCCTCCTGCCCTTCCTGAGTTTCCATGTTCCTGTCTGCAAAATAGAGGCAATAATACAAACACCAACACCTTTTGTATTGCAGCACCCCTTACCAAGCTCGTCTGTACCCATTACCTCCTATAACGAGCTCAGTGCCCAGTGAGCTAGGTGAAACTGGATGGGAGGAGGAGTGACACTCTGACACGCAGCCATGTGTGGCCTGGTAAGCCTTGACCTATGTCTACAGATTCCAAGTCCTGTGCTCATCCAGGGGAGAACTGAGAAGTGCAGCTGCCCAGGAAGGAGGGTCCTCTCTGCGGTGGGAGGGTGAAATCTGCACATACATGCTGGCTATTCTCTGGGCATTATCTCCATGGATCCCCACAGCAACCATGGGTGGAAGGTTCTAATATTCCCATTTGACTGATTAAGAAATTGAGCCTTAGGACTTCCCTGGTGGCCCAGTGGCTAAGACTCTGTGCTCCCAATGCAGGGGGCCAGGGTTCAATCCCCGCTCAGGGAACTAGATTCCGCATGCCGCAAGGAAGATCCCACATGCTGCAACTAAGACCCAGCGCAGCCAAATTAATTAATTATTTCAAAAAAAGCAATTGAGCCTCAAACACATGAAGTGATTTGCCAAGGTCACCTAGCATTCAGGGTCATAGCCAGGGTTGAAACCCAGGGTTGAAACTCCAGAGCCCTTGCTTTCCTACCACCTCTGTTGTCTCCATAGACCTTTGGATACAGTTCTAAACAGTGGGTTTTCCCAGCTCAGAGCCGAGTGGACGGAGGAAAGGGCCTGCACAAAGAGCTCCACTGTCAGGATATAGGAATGATACCCAACAGAAGGTCATATACGTGTCCTTCTGTACCTAGATCTGGATCTATAATCTCCAACAAATGAGAGAATAGAACATTTCAATAGCCTGGGGCTGCTAAGTGCCCGGGCAGATGGCCCTTTCTATCCCCATATCCCCCAAGGCCATCCCAATATTGCAGTGCATCATGGGAACTGATAAAAGGACTATGAGCCCTTCATAAAAGCTGAAAATTTCAGAATAGTGTGTTTAGGAAGACTGGGAAGTCTGTGATCCATCTCAGAAACAGTCCATCCACAATTATCCTGAAAAGATACAGTACTGTGGAAGAGAGAAGGGTGGAGAATCCCTGACAGATCTATGCTGGGTTTCAAACTGGGCCCTCCTCAGAGCTAAGCAAACAGACTAGAATGCCCTCCACTTACCCAGAACAAAAGGAACCAGTCACCACTACAGTCACAACTGGAGGGAAGAGCACAGCTTTGGAGTCCGATCATGGCTGTTCTGTGAACTGTGGCGACGTGGGACAAGTTACAGCCTCTCTCTGAGCACTGGCTGACACCTCCCTCACCAGGCTGGTGCAGTTAGTGGTCTTACCATAGGTGCTTGGTGCATTGCCAATAGAGCTGGAGCACAGTAAATGTACTCAAAATGGAACTCAGTAAACGTACTATGACCTCAGGCAGCAAAAATCAAGGATTCTGGGAGTGGGGGAATGTTCATTGGGAGCTAGTCTGAGAAGGTCCCATAGAAGAAGTAAGATGACAGGGCCTTGTAACAATAGGGAAGATTCAACTAGACCAGAAGCCATCCCAGGCAGAACAGCAGGGACAAGTCTTGGATGTGAGAATTCCTAAACTGCCTGCTGGCCCTCACAGAGGAAAACAATGGCCCCAATGGGGTGAAGGAGACCAGAGCAGTGAATTAAAAGAATAGCAGCATGTCTGCTCTGACCCCCGATATGTTGGGGAGCAGCTTGGGGAAGCTGGGGAGGGTGGAGTCTGGAATGGACTTTATATTTCCCTGGGTGGCGGCCTCTAAGCATCTGTGGCCTATTTGGGGGCACACCTGTCCCTGCCTCCAGGCATGATGACCCCAGAGGTCCCACAATTATCACACTCCTTCTCTTCTTGGCTTTATTTATTCTCAGTGCTCAGCTCTCTGCTCCCTATCAATTACACAACAACAACACACCCATGCACACACATGCTGAGGAATGGATCCTGGATCCCAGCAGTTCCCACACCTTCTCAAAGGGGAGTTGTGCTTGTGAGTGCTGTGGTGTGATGGCCAGGCAGAAGCAGGCCTCTCCACCTCTGTCCAAACTAGGTGTGGTGCAGAGAACACAGGCCCAGGGGTCAGGAGATCTGACCACTTGACATGACAGTCTTGGTTAGGAATGCACTGGGCTGCAAGTAACAGACAGCCTAAACTCTCATGGCTTAAACAAATGGGGACTTACTTTTCTTGCATAAGAAGTCCAGAGGAGAGCAATTTCAGGACTAGTGCAGTTACTCGTTCTTTCTGGTGCTGGGATGGGGTGGGTGCTAAACAGATCTCCCCACCACATGCCCATAGTAGCTGTGGAGCAAGGACATAGGTCTGGGGCTTCTGAAATCTGGGCCCCATTCTGGCTCTGCTGCTAACCAGCTGTCAACTTCAGACAAGTCACTTCACCTCTTTGAGGCTCAGTTTCTCTTTTGTCCTAAAGCAGCAAGGGTAGGACTAGATTATCTTCAGTTTCTTACCTCTCAGGATGACCTTCCTCCTTGACATGAAAGTAGGCACTACCTAAGCACATACACAACTTGGTATATTTAGTTATGTCTTTTCAGTTTAAGGAGGCTGAAATAGAACCTATTTTAATATGATGATAGGAGACAGGAATATGAAAAAGGACAGAAGAAGGGATTCCAGGAAAACTTCCAGATCCTGTGCTTCCTTCCAGACCATAGATCCACAGAAGTACATATTTCAGGCTACAGAGGGTCCTTCAGACAGAATAATGTGTTGTTTTTTCTTTTCTTTTCTTTTTTCTCCTCCTCCTCCTCTCCAGTTTTCACATAACATGTACACCTTGTCTCCCATTTCCAGCTCCTTATGGTACCATGATATCATTTGACATAAGTGCTATGAAAAGTTCAAAGTGTTTCTTTAATTCTAGCCTTTATGAAAACCAGAAGCATCTTAAGTACTGTCAGTTTCACTTCCTAACTCTTGGCATTCACTGACTCATTATTTAATGTGTGGCTTCAGTGAAAAAAGCATCAAGGTGGAAACCTCACCCCCAACCACTTCTCTGGCCAATGTGGAATGTTCTGAATCATCCAAACCCTTTCTCTCAGCTCCTGCCCAAGGCTGAAACCCTTTTGTGGGTCCTCTGCGTGTTTTCCCAGCTGACCTAGTTGACATTCCTGTCATCAGGAGTGCCATGCTGTGTCTAAACCTGGCCTGGCCCCTGCCTACCCCTCCAGTCTCACCTCTCACCTCTTGACATTGACCTAAACCCACCATGTTGTTCCTCATCTGTACAGGCCATCCTGCTTGGCATCCCTTTCCACCCATCCTCACCTAGCTAACTCGACTCATGCTTCTAGACTCAGCATAACCACCACTCTTCCAGGAAGCGTCCTTGACCCAACTCCCCAAGTTGGGTTAAGTGTCCCTACAGGGACTCCCACAATCTTGTGCTCACCCACATTTCACTTGAACTGTGTGAAACACACATTTAACTAACAAGAATTCAATCATCTCTGCTTGGCCAAAGAGGGAGAAAGAGAAGGACATTTTAAACAGGGCTGTCCTTGGCCCAGTGAACACTTTCCTGAGAGGGAGAGATGAAAGCCCTGACTGCATCTTAGTCCTCACATGGGAATGATTCTGGTGTTTAAAGACGTATATGTCTCACAGAGCAGGAAATGTCCCAGACATAGCCAAGAGGAGTCACATCCTGGGGGACCCAAAGAGAAAACATTAAAAATAGAAAAAGAAAAGCAAGACATACCCACTACAAGGGCTTGTCTGTTACGGAAGTTTTAGGATATGGGTTCAAATCCCAGCTTTGAGGCCAACCAACTTGGGTACTTTGGTCAAGTCACTGTAACCTGTTTAGACTTGGGATCACAAGGTGTGTCTGTCCATCTTACAGGGTTACTCTGAGGCTTAAATGAGGTAACAAATGTAATGTACCCACAAGGTAGACTCTCAGAAACAGTTCATGTTACTCCAGCCCATTCCGCTCTTCCTCCTCAGAACCCTGCACCAAAGCATTCCATCCAACGCTGGCTCGGCTCTAGGCAGGTCCTCGGGAGACATTCAGAGGCTCCAGAGCAAGGAAGGCTTCTAGGGGAGATTCCATTTCCAACGTCCCAGTCTGCAAGCGTCCACCGAGCTCCGCCCCAAGCTTGAGCATCCGTCCACTGAGCATCTGAGCATCCGACCCGGGGATGAACTCTGGTTATAAATCCCCTACAAGCATTTAGGCGGTGGTCCCAGGAGGCTTCTAGGGCTCCCCGCCACCTTCTAGCACTCTTCCTTACGAAAGGCTTTTAGCTGGGTCCGGGTCCATCTCCCTCCTGACGGCGAGCTCCTTGAGGGCAGGACGCGTCTGCCGCCTTTGGGATGCTGAGCCCAGACCCGGCTGCTCAGAGCCGGAGGCAGGAAGGGTGATTTGTGTCCTCGGCTCCCGGGTCACCGTTAACGATGCAGGAACTCGGCTCCTCCCCACAGCCCCGGCCCTATAATTGCTGTTATATCTCGATGTGGGGCAGCGCGGTCCCAGCTTTTGAGGGACGCTACCTCAGCTTTTGCATACAGCAGGCCCTCGATCAACACTATAAGTATCAGTCCAGCAGTCAAGCTCAGGCCGCCGCCCAGGGCCGTTTGCCGGCTCTTTCACGGGTGCCGCGTGCTCTGGACGCTGGGAACCCGCCGCCCCCGCTGCCCGCCGGGACCCGCCAGCCCTGCCCAGCCTTGGGCGCCGCCCCCTCGGCTCTAGACCAGGCCGAGTCGCCCCTAGCAACAGCAGCCGGGCCAGCTTCCTCGGGCCGCGCTAATTGGCTGGACTCCGGGAGGCGGCGGTGCCGTCACTTCCGGCATCCGGAGGCAGCAAAGGAAGCCGAGGGGCGGCCATCTTGGGTCCGTGAGGCTCGGAGGTGCTGGGGGCGGCGGTGTCGGTGGCCACTGGGCGGAGGCTGAGGCGGAAAGCGAGCCGGAGGGAGAAGAACCGCCGGGTGTAGGCGCCGCCTCCGCAGCCCCATCCATGGTCGGCGCCCGCAGCCCGCGGGGACCTGTCTTGCACTCCACCTCTTCCACATCCTCCTCTTCTTCAGGGGCCGCCGGCGGCGCTGTGTGCAGGCTCCGGCGCTGAAATCCGCGGCGCGACGGGCGGGGGCGGAGGAGGAGGCGAGGGGGTCCGGGCCCGCGGGGCGCCCGGAGGAGCGGGGACGCCAGTGGGCCGACCCGCAGCCCGCCGCCGCCGGCCCGGCCCCGCCACCGCCGCCCGCGGGGCTCCTCGGCGCGGCCGCCGGGGCCGGGGGAGCATGAGCCCCGCGACCCGCCGGGGGACGGCCCGGGCCCGACCCGGGATCTAGACGGCCGTGGGGGAGGGGAGCCGCCCTGCCGCGGCGCCGCTCCGGAACCGCCGGGCCCTCGACGCCGCTTCTCCGGCCCCCGGGACCGCGCTGTTTTGTTTCACCCTCGCGTTGTGCAGAAGTGAAGTGAAGTAAAATGTCCACTAGGACCCCGCTGCCGACGGTGAATGAACGGGACACTGAGAACGTGAGTAACCTAGGCGACTGCCCCGGGCCAGGTCTGCGCGCGCCGTCCCCGGGAGCGCGGCCGCAGCCCTCGCCTCGCCGCCGGCGGGTCCCCAGGCCGCGGCGCTCTGGGCCCGGTGGACGGCCATGGGCCCCGGGAGGCGGCCTCGGCGGCCCGTTTCCCGAGCGCGCGGGCCGGGGAAGTGCATCCGCGATTACGCCGGGGGCTCGCTTCGTAGCGAACCCTGAGGGCTGCAGCGTGGCCGGCCGGTGGCCGCGCGGTGGTCTCTCCGGGCGTGTGTCGGGTCCCCGCAGTGTACAGGGCTTATTTCCACTAAATTCACCTTTTAAATTAGGTAGGCAGCTCATGAGAGGCTGTCGGGTTAAAAACATGTTTGTGGTGTTGATTAAACGCAATTGATTGGATCGAGTGGGCTGTCCGTCATGCCTCGTTCTTTAAGTTGTCTCGAACTAAATTTAGTGACAGTCCCTAAACTAAGTGACAGTCACTAAAACTAGGTGCGCACTGAGGAATCTTCTCGGCCCCCTTCGATGCAACTCCGAAGCTGTTCAGAAGTTCTTGGAGAGAGCTAAGACTTTGTCGGGGAGTAGCCCCGTTTCCTTACGAATCTGTTTTGAAGGAGCTGGTTAAGCACATTTCAGAGGAGGATGTGTAGTCAAGCAGCCCTGCCACCCACTGCCTAGCGGAGGGCCACCGACTCTGGGCTTAACTTTCCTCCTTCCCCAAAAGAAGTTGGCTTAGATGAGCTCTTAGGTCCATTCTGGCACTCACATTCTGTGATTCCGTAAAAGGAACCTTTGATTTTGTTCACGTAAACCTTTTCAAAAGGCCAGGAACAGCAAGCAGTTTTAGGGCCTGACAACTTGTAGTAGAAATTCCATTGGAGAAGTGTTGACTCTGTCCAAGTGCATTCTGAACTCTTCTCTAGCACTGGCTTCAGGACTGTTCCAAGCTACCTGTGAGTTGTCTTCTGTTAAAAACAAAAATATCTAAAAAATAACTCGTAAAGAAACTTCACTGGCCTTTTAAGTGTTATGAGGTAATTCCTGGCAAGAAAATGCTATCACTTAGGAAAAGCTTCCTGGCTCTGTCTGTTTTCATGCTTTCAATTACGTCCTGAGACCTTGTGGCCTAGTGGTATCAAATGCCTTCATTTTAATCTTCAGAATGCCACTTGTTTGCTGGATAGCTGTCAGGTGATTTAATCTGTTTATGTAAACCTTGGTCTAAGGCATCCCTTCAGTATATTAAGGTGTGGTATTTAATGCTCTTTAACCTGGTAAATAAGTAGTACAGTGGTGTATGTTCCTTTACCTGAGATGGATTAGAAGGTTACATAAAAAGTAGTAGAAAATCTAGACTAGGTGAGTCAGTGAACTCATTTTCTCATAGACCCTTTGAAGAACCTAATTCTTCATCATTTTGTTGTTCTTTGACTACCCTGTAGGGCGCAGCAAGCAAAAAAGTGAGTTGATTAGCTTTGATCATTGACTTCCATTGCAAAATCTTACATTGAACCAGAGCAGGGGCTCCATACTTACTGAATAAACTGAAGCCAGAAACAATCATAGCAGGTTTGTTATAATGAAGGATTTACACCAAATGGGTCTTTACCTTGTTCTCTGTTGAATTTGTTGAATTATGGTGTAGTCTTTTTGTGTCGTTAGGAATTACTAACTTTAAAAACAATGTAGGGTATGGAGTATGCCTTTATTCTCATGGAATGTATTTAAAATTGAATTTTTGACAGTGCTAAAATAGAGGTTTGTAGCACATCATTGCATTAATTCACCATGCCCTGTTTTTAACTCCGGCATTGACATGTTCTGGAAGTAGTTGTGTATCTTTTACAGTGTGGTGCCCTTGTGCCAGTGTTACACATCTGGCATATACCATATTCTTTACCTACCACTACTAAACTGCTAAGTGTTAGACTTCCTGCCAGTCGAGTGATGAGGGTTCAAGAATGAATGGGAGTTCTCAGTCTGTTGGGCATCTCTTTTGTTAAAGTTGGGTGTATTGAGATAGAACATTCACTCTTTTTAAGTGTACAGTTTGATGAGTTTTGACAAATGTATAATCACGTAATCACTATCACGGCCAAGTTAGAGGATGTTTCCATTGCCTAAGAAGGTCCCTTGTGTCTCTTGACAGTCAGTCCCCTCTCCCTTCCCCCAGCCCCTGGCAACTACTGATCGGTTATCTGTCTCTATAGTTTTACCTTTTCTAGAACGTTATTTAAATGGAGTCAGAGAGCATGTAATCTTGTGTGTAGCATCTTTCACTTGGCATAATGCTTTTGAGATTTATTCATGTTTGTGTGTGTATCAGTAGTTCACTCCTTTTTATTGCTGAGTAGTAATGAACTCATTGTTTGGATGTACCGGTTTTTTAAAATCCATTCACCAGTTGATGGACATTTTGGCTGATATGACAAATAGCTTTGTCTTTATATTTTGTAAAAAGACTCTCCATTTTGCTTACCCTAGGAATCTTATTTAAATTTTAAGTAAATATAATTGTAGTAAGAATTTTGCTTATAGATCAGGAATAATAAAAGGCAGATAATTTGCAAGAAGAATATTATCTTCATGCTAGTACACTACTCTATTTTCATTTGTTTGATTTCCAGATGTGAGTATTCACCTTTAGCTGATAGGTATATAAAAAGATAAACTGGGGCTTCCCTGGTGGCGCAGTGGTTGAGAGTACGCCTGCCGATGCAGGGGACACAGGTTCGTGCCCTGGTCCAGGAAGATCCCACATGCCACGGAGTGGCTGGGCCCGTGAACCATGGCCGCTGGGCCTGCGCGTCTGGAGCCTGTGCTCCGCAACGGGAGAGGCCACAACAGTGAGAGGCCCGCGTAGCGCCAAAAAAAAAAAAAAAAAAGATTGTTATCAAATCATTTTAAAACTCAGAAGGACTAGTCAAACAGTCAGACCTAATGAGGATGTTGAGGCTCAGGGAGATGACAGGAGCTGCTTGTGACTACTCACTGTTTAGCAGCAGAGCCTGTACTAGACCTCAGGTCTCCATCTCAATCCTCTCTGCTTTTTTGTGTAGCAGGCTGTTTCTCAAAAGCTATGTACTAATTATTCAACTAGGGAGATACAGTTGTACCAATACACAGAGTATAATTAGACTTTTAAAAATGTTTTGCTATGGAAAATTTCAAACAAATAAAGAGAATTTAACAAGTATTTATCAATGGTTCTCAACTGGGGACAATTTTGCCACGCCCCCCCCCAGTGGACATTTGACAATGTCTGGAGGCATTGTTGGTTGTCACAACTGAAGAGCGTTGCTACTGACCAGAAATGCAGCTAAACATTTTACAGTACATAGGACAGTGCCCCCTGGCCCCTCAACAAAGAAATATTTGGCCCAAAATGTCAAGAGTGCCAGGGTTGGGAAGCCCTGGTATCTAGTTAGCCTCCCCCATGTACTCGACAGCTTAATGACCAGACTTCTTTTATTTGTTCTCTCCCCAAGAAGCAAGCTCAATACATCATATCATTTCATCTCCAAAGCTTTTAGAAGAGATAAACCTTCTTTAAAAAAGTAACCTTAATCCCTTTATCATAATTTTTTAATATCAAATATCCAATCAGTGCTTGTTTCCTCAGTTGTCTTTTTTTAAAAAACACTTTGTTCAAATTAGAATAAATCTTGCTTCCATATATTATAGATGGCTAATATGTGAAACAAGATGCTTTTTTAAATTTATTTTTTAAATCCTTCACAGATGAGTCTTTTTTTAAGTAAAATATATATTTAGTTGCACCGGGTCTTAGTTGCGGCATGCATGTGGGATCTAGTTCCCTGACCAGGGATTGAACCCGGGCATTGGAAGTGCGGAGCCTTAGCCAGTGGACCACCAGGGAAGTCCTCAGGGTGCTTTTTTTTTTTTTTTTTTTTGGCTGAGTTGGGTCTTAGTTGCTGCATGCGAGATCTTTCCTTGTGGTGCGTGGGCTCTTCGTTGTGGTGGGCAGGCTTCTTTGTAGTTGTGGTGTGCGGGTTTTCTCTTCTCCAGTTTTGGTGCTCGGGCTCCAGGGCGCTTGGGCTCTGTAGTTTGCCGCACACGGGCTCTCTTGTTGAGGCGCGTGAACTCAGTACTTGTGGTGCGGGGCCCAGCTGCCCCACCGCATGTGGGATCCTAGTTTCCTGACCTGCATTGCAAGGTGGATTATCTACCACTGGACCATCAGGGAAGTTCCCCAAGATGCTTTTTTTTAAAGGCAACAAAAAAGTTTGCATTTTAGTTTATGTTCTACAGTTGACTTGTATAGAGGTCATGGACAAATCCTGTTTGTGTACTGGCAAAATTAGAAATGTATTTTTCACTTACATTTCAAAGCATATGACATTTTGTAAGTAAGCCTGGGTTATTTGCCAAAGGTACCAGAGGTCCTGGAGGGCTTTGCCAATTTAGCAGCTCCTGGTGTGTGTGCACACCATGTACTTACTTATTATTAGTTAATGCAGACAGTCATCAGAATTCCTTATCTCTGTGAAATAAATAAACCGATGGTGTTACTGTCTAGCCAGCTGTTGGTTGTATGAGACTATTAACCTGTTAAGATCTGACTGCCTGCTATGTGTATGACACTGTGCTAGGCGCTGTAGAGGATATACCTAGGAACCATATCACTCCCCTGCCTTAGGACTTCCTAGTCCCTGCAGAACAAAGCACCCTGAGCTCTGTGAAACTAGTCTGTAAACTGTCAAACTGGAACAAACACCACAGTCACCTGGAGGGCTTGTGAAAGCACTGATTGCTGGGCCTCACCCCCAGACCTTGATTCTACCTTCGGGGCCCTAGAGTTTACATTTCTAACAAGTTACCAGGTGATGTTGATGCTGCAGGTCCAGGAACCACACTTTAAAGAATTGCTATCTTAGTATTCAGTGAAGACTTGCTGACTAAACAGTGTTCCTTTAGATTGTATTATGACTAAAGAAAAGAGATTTCAATGGTTTCAATAACATTTTCAGTTTCTTTGAGTTTTTTTTTGTGTGTGTGACTGCATTGGGTCTTGCTGCGCGCAGGCTTTCTCTAGTTGTGGCAAGCAGGGACTACTCTTTGTTGCGGTGCGCGGGCTTCTCGTTGCGGTGGCTTCTCTTGTTGCGGAGCATGGGCTCTAGGCGCACAGGCTTCAGTAGTTGTAGCGTGAGGGCTCAGTAGTTGTGGCTCGCGGGCTCTAGAGCACAGGCTCAGTAGTTGTGGTGCATGGGCTTAGTTGCTCCGCAGCATGTGGGGTCTTCCCGGACCAGGGTTCGAACCTGTGTCCCCTGCATTGGCAGGCGGATTCTTAACCACTGTGCCACCAGGGAAGCCCTCCTTGAGTTTTTAAAGTTGGTTCTTTGTAGGGAAGTGTGGTTATGGAGAATAAAAATAGTTACCATTTTTGATCACTAACTATAATATCAGGCAACAATACTAAGTACTTTATATAATATTTCATTTAAAATATGTAATATGGGGACTTCCCTGGCGGTCCAGCAGTTAAGACTTCACCTTCCAATGCAGGTGGGGGTGTGGGTTCGATCCCTGGTCGGAGAGCTAAGATCCCACATGCCTCATGCCAAAAAACCAAAACATAAAACAGAAACAATATTGTAATAAGTTCAGTAAAGACTTTAAAAATGGTCCACATCAAAAAAATCTTTAAAAAAAAATAAGTAATATGATTTCATTTAATCTTCCTAACTTCCAAGCACAACTATCTATTGAATCAAGGTGTTTGGGCGTTTTTTAAAAAAAAGTTGATCTCTGAAGAATATTTTTTATTGGGTCAAAGTGTTTGGGAAAAGGTCTTATTCAATTACAGAGTTGTTTTCATTTCTTTTTTATGTAAATTAGATAAAGGTGGAAATTTTCCATGAGTAGAATATTGGTCGTTTTGATTGTGTAGTGCATGAGTATTTATATTGTAATTACTTATAAACGACTCATAAACAGTTTAATATAAATTAATAGTCCCTGTTATCTTTTTTTTTTTCTTTCTTTTTTGCCTGCGTTGGGTCTTTGTTGCTGCGCATGGGCTTTCTCTAGTTGCCGTGAGCTGGGGCTACTCTTGGTTGTGGTGCGCGGGCTTCTCATTGCTGTGGCTTCTCTTGTCGTGGATCATGGGCTCTAGGCGTGCGGGCTTCAGTAGCTGGGGCTCGTGGGCTCAGTAGTTGTGGCTCACAAGCTCTAGAGCGCAGGCTCAGTAGTTGTGGTGCACGGGCTTAGTTGCTCTGCAGCATGTGGGATCTTCCTCGACCAGGGCTTCAACCCATGTCCCCTGTGTTGGCAGGTGGATTCTTAACCACTGAGCCACCAGGGAAGTCCTAATAGTCCCTGTTATCTTTAATTTCAGAGAGGATTGTTCTGGATTCTAAAACGTAGCCAATTTTTTTTTTCCGTCTGTGCCGGGTCTTAGTTGCGGCATGCGGGATCTTTTAGTTGTGACATGTCGGATCTAGTTCCCTGACCAGGGATTGAACCCGAGCCCCCTGCGTTGGGAGCACAGAGTCTTAGCCACTGGACCACTGGGGAAGTCCCCATAGCCAAATTTTATCCCTGGAATTTGTTTCCAAGCTGGAAGTAAGAGTCAGGGAGTACAGCCGCTTCTGATCACCATTAGGAGGACTGAAGCAGAAATTCACTTGTCTCACATCCATTTTAAACTTTCAAAATAAACAAGGAGAAAACAAATCTCTTCCCTGGCAATCTCCCAGCTTTAATGTTGTCTTACGTAGGAATTTAAAGAATGTGCTTGGAGTTGGTCTGCAAGTAGTAATAAGGGGTTTGTGCTGACCCACATGCACCTGCCTGAACAGTAATTGAGAGGGCAGAAGTTGGCACTGCAAGAAAATGACGTTTTTGGGGGGAGTCCAACTTTTTCTTCAAGCTAGAGTTCTTTAGCACTGCACTTTAGTCACCTGAGCTGCTTGGCCGTGGTTAGTCTTATACAGTCTTATACAGACTAGATAAGGCATTGTTTCTGTGGGTTACCTGGGATCTTGGTGTTCAGAGTTGAAGCTTGAATAAAGCTTGAGATGTTTTGTTTGTATTTCTTGCTAATAGTTAGGTGTTGCTTGGAGGTGGATTTGAAATATTGTGGGGTTTGTATTATGGACATTTTACATGAAAATCTGTATTGGAAGAATTTAACATGAAGTTCAAGTAAGCTGAACCAAAGGTTTTATTCCAGAATTTTATATAACTCCATTCTTTCTGTAGTCAGTACCTTTATGACTTCATTGAGTACAGTAGCAGACTAGAATGAGGGTCCTGGAGAGGAGCAGACCTAGAACCATTTCCTAGCACAGCCTTTTGCCCTTAGCCTTGCCATTCTTTGTCCAGAAGAATAATTTAAGCTGGGCAAGCAGCTTTTGTTGCTCAAAGTACTTGAGGTGTTTTTGATGGCATTCTGTTCATGTACTGTCTCCACCTCTTTCCTTGTCTTCCTTCCCTTGTGTAGCCCTTGCCTACCCTAGGCCTGCCTTGGTATTCATAGGCACGCGTTAGCTTTACTAGTGGAATGGATTAAAGGAACTTATATTTTCTTTTCTTAAAAGAAGGTTGCCTTCTAGACATTAAGGATATTCAATGATAAAGAACCTTCTACATACCATGGTAATGTATTCTAGTTGCTTTTTCCATTTCTGTTAATTTAGGCCAGGGGCTTAACATTTATATCCTGCTTATTGTATAGTTGTCCTACTTATTACTGCTGTGGAACTAGCCAGTCCACAACTTAGTAGTGTAAGACAACAAGTGTTTCATTATACTCACAGATTTTGTGTGAGGAATTCAGACGGGAATGGTTTATGGCTGGGACTTCAGTTTGGGGGAATAACGAAAGGCTGGGGGATTTGAGTAGCTGGGCTGGAAGATCCACATCCTAAGACCGCTTCTTCACTCACATATCTGGCACCTTGGCAGGTATTGTTAAAAGGCTGGGCTCAGCTGGGACTTGGCCAGAGTGGCTACATGGGCCTCTCCAGCATGGAGACTCCAGTGTGATCGGACACATGAGGTGCTTGCCTTTTATGACCTTGCCTCAGAAGTCACATAGTATCACTTCTGCCATTTATTCTTAAAAAGTTAGAGCAGTCGTGGGCACCCAGATTCAAGTGGAAGGGACATAATGGGAGGTATGTCAGAGGCTTCCCTGTAATGGGAGGTATGTAATGGGAGGTATGTCAGAGGCTTTGGGCTCATGTTTTCCAACCACTATAATAGTAACTCTTTGGGTTTATAATCTGACCTAGCATTTTTTGTGTGACCTTGGACAAGTTATTTAACTTCTTCATGCCCCAGTTACCTCATCTATAAAGTGGGATTGGTAGTAGTAATGACTTCATAGGGCTGTTATAAGAATAAGGTCTTCCATGCTGTGGCCTCCCTTACCTCTTTGTCCTCATCTCCTACCTCTCCGCACCCACTACATTCATAGACCCAGGTGTCTTCTTGCTGTTCTTTGAACACACCAGGGACACTCCAACCTCAGTGCCTTGACATTGGCTCTTCTCTTTGAACACTTTTCTTCCAGATATCCACATGGCTAACTGTCTCACCTTCTCCTCTTTTCAGACATCAGCTCAGTGAGTCTTACTCTGACCATCTGTGGCCCTCCCAACCTCCTTAATCCTGATCTGTTTTTTTTTTCCATTGCATTGTTACCTTTAACATATTATATAATTTGCATATTTCTTATGTTTATTGTATTTTGTCAGTTTCCTCTGGTATACTGAAAGCTCCCTGAGAGCAGGAATATTTGTTTTGTTTATTAATACTATTTCAAATACCTAGAACATGCTGGTCATTTATTACAGGTGAAGAGTAAATAAATATTGGTCGAATTAGTGATTAAATGAGACAATATGTGTAAGGCATTTAGAATGGTGCCTGATTCATAATAAGTAATAGCTAAATGTTAGCCATCATTAGTGGTTTGTTTACTGGTCTTTTCATCTCTCATCTCTATGTTGTCATTTCTCTCATTTCTAGTGTCCTGTATCTTCAGCCTCTTCCCTCAGTAGTTCCAATGAATTCATCTTCTTTCTCCTTTCTTAAAACCTCAGACAGCTTTCTTAAAGGGAGGCTTGATGGAAAGAGTCTGGGCTTAGAAGTGAGAGATAAAGTGGGAGCCTAGGACTGTGGTTGAGGGAGAGATTCTGAAGACACTTCTGAGGAATAGTGGACCAGGTGAGGAGCCAAAAAGTAGGAGCAACAAAACATGAGAGAAATTGGGATTTGGAGTTACAGGTTTGCGTTTGAAACCCGTCTTCAAATACAAGTCACTTAACTATGGGCAAGTTAATTACTTGTCTGTGCTTCATTTAAAAAATTTTAATAATTAAAAACTTTAATTGATACAGTCAACATATAACATTGTATTAGTTTCAGGTGTGCAACATAATGATTTGATATTTGTATATTTTGTGAAATGATCTCCACAATAAGTCTAGTTAACAGTTAACATCCATCTCCACATATAATTACAGGCTTTTTTTTTTTTCCTGTTCATGAGAATTTAAAAATCTCTCTTAGCAACTTTCAAATATATAATACAGTATTACTAACTATGGTCACCATGCTGTATATTACATCTTTTTTATTTAACAAAAGAGAATAACACCATCTATTCAGGGTTGTTGTGATTGAAGAAACTAACATGTATAAAGTGCTTGGCCCAGTCTACTCCATATAATGGGGGTTCTTCAAATGTTAATTCCCTCTTGAGATAGCTTTTGTAGTGTTATTCTAGAAAACTGGATAATCTAAACTCTTTGGTTTAGTATTCAAAGTTCTTGACCCACTTCTCTAGCTTTTTTTTTTTTGACTGTTCACCTATATAAACTTAACACTACAGCCAAACAATTCTCCTTGGCTGTCTCTTCATCTAGCAGTTTCACAGCTGCTGGTTGCCAGGTCCTGTGTACTAAGAATACAGAGATTAGATAATTCTTACCCTCAAGGAGCTCATTGTCAAGTACTTTAGTGTAGGAATTAACTAAGCTAAGCAAGGGGATGCAAGACAGAGAAGTACCAGCCTAGTCAAGAACATAAAGGTGAGAAATTGCCAGCAATCATGATGTCAAGGAACTAAAGCCATTTTGTTTTTCAGTGTTAGTGGCATATGAAAGAGTTGTGAGAGATGAAACTGGCTAGACTTGAAGGTTAAGGGAGGTTCCCCGCCCCCCCCCCCCAATCCCCCAAGCTTTTTAAGCTTTCCTTGTGCTGGTGCCTGGCTTGAAATGGCCTTCATCTTTCATGAGAACTCTACTACTTGTCCATCAAAGTCTCCATCCCTTTTTTTCCTTCATCTCACCCAAATGTGATCATACCCTCTGAGTGCTTAGAGCTGCATTGTCCAGCACATGTGGCTACTGAGCACTTGAAATGTGGCTAGTCTGAATTAAGATGTCTTGTGAGTATAAAATATATACTAGATTTCAAAGACAGTATGAAAAAAGGAATGTAAATCTTTCTCTTTTTATATTATGTGTTGAAACATTTGGGAATATATTGGGTTAAATAAACTATTATCAAAATTAACCTATTTTCATGTTTTTTTTTAAATTTATGTTATTTTTTATTTTATTTTTGGCTGCGTTGGGTCTTCATTGCTGCGTGCGGGCTTTCCTCTAGTTGTGGCGAGCAGGGGCTACTCTTCGTTGCGGGGCGCGGGCTTCTCATTGCGGTGGCTTCTCTTGTTGCAGAGCATGGGCTCTAGGCGCATGGGCTTCAGTAGTTGTGGCTCGTGGACTCTAGAGCGCAGGCTCAGTAGTTGTGGCACACAGGCTTAGTTGCTCCGCAGCATGTGGGATCTTCCCGGACCAGGGCTCGAACCCGTGTCCCCTGCATTGGCAGGAGGATTCTTTTTTTTTTTTTGCGGTATACGAGCCTCTCACTGTTGTGCCTCTCCCATTGCGGAGCACAGGCTCCAGACGCGCAGGCTCAGCGGCCATGGCTCACGGGCCCAGCCGCTCCGCGGCATGTGGGATCTTCCCGGACCGGGGCACAAACCCGTGTCCCCTGCATTGGCAGGCAGACTCTCAACCACTGCGCCACCAGGGAAGCCTGGCAGGTGGATTCTTAACCAGTGCACCACCAGGGAAGCCCTTTTTATGTTTTTTTAATGTTGCTACTAGAAAATTGCAAATTTCATGCACAGCTCACAAATCTGTTGCATGGAGCTTGGAGTATTCACTCTCTGATTTTCTCATGGGGCGGAGATTGCCCCTTGTTTCAGTTACTGTTCCCCGTGTTAGCTCCCCAGCTAGATTATGAGTGTTAAAAGTTTGACACCATACTTTTCTATTTCTTTTATCCCGTTATAGTGCCTGCTACTTAGTAAGTGCTTAGCATATAATTAACTGGTCAAAAGCTACCAAGTCAAAGTTTTCTTTAGGCACAATTTATTTGTGCCTTATTCTTCTGAGGATTGGTCAAGTAAATTATTTTTCAGTTTATTTCATTATTATGATAGTTCACTTGCTATGCCAGTAATAAGTGTTTTATTACAAGTGAAACCAATTTGAATTTAAGCATCTGAACAATAATAGTTCCCCTTCCCTATTATCCATATTTTTGGAAACGTTTTCATAAACTCAGCTGCAAAAGTCATATCTTTGATCTGAACAGTGTGAGGCTGTTCTCTTGCTTATTTGTTCCTGTTAATCCCTATATGTCATTTTCCTTATCCTTCCAACAGGTTACTGTTCTAACATTTTAATATATTGTCATGCGTTTACATGTATGTGTTCTTAGAAGTGTATGTTTTGTACTTTGTGTAAATATTGCATAGTCTCATCTATGCATCGAATCTGTTGCTTCTAACTGCTGCATAGCACTCTGTGGTATGAGTCCTACCACATTTTACCTACTTTCTGGGGTAGACTACCTGCCGCCTCCCCCCTCCCCCCATACAACGCAGCAATGAATATCTTCATACATGTCCCCTTGTGGAGCTGTGTAAGAATTTCTTGGGGATGTGTAGCTAGGAGTGGACCTCCTGGGTCACAGGAAATGTCAGATAGTGCCAGGTTGCTCTTCTGGATGGCTCTATCAGCCCACCCTCCCGCCAGTAGTGCACAGGGGTTTTTGTCTCCTTGGTTCCTCCAACATTTAGAATTATCCAGCTTTCTAATTTTTTTTGCCAGCCTACTAAAGTAGTTTAATGTGCTGCTTCATTATTAACTTGCGTTTCTCTATGGTTTTTAGTATGTCTATATATTCCTTGGCTCTGGGGGCCTTCTGTAAATTGCTGCTTTTCCTTTGTCCCTTTTTCTATTTGGTTGTTGTTTATTTCTTGTAGATTCTTAGGTGTTCCTTGATTTTCTAGATATTAATCTGATGTAGGTTTTAGACATTGCATGTATCTTCTGTCATCTTTCTATAAGACCCTTATTGGACAGAAATTCTTAATTTTGGTGTAACCAACGTTTGCCTTATGTTTGTGCTTTTGAAGTTTTGCTTAAATGCCTGGCTCACAAAGATATATTCTCTCACATTTCACATTAACCCTTTATCATTTTACTTTTCACATGTAGATTTTTTAATCCCTCTAGATTAAAAGGGAGCCTGCCTTTTGTGTATGGACTTAGGTAGGGATCTAGTTTTATTTTTCTCTGTAGACTGATACCGTGAACCAGTTTTCCCACTGCTATCCACTCAGTGGTCCATCCTTTCCCCACTGGTTTATAGGACTGCTTTCATTGTATCTTGTGTTCCCATACATTCATGTTTTTTAGCTTTGTATTTTGTTGCATTGGTCTGTTTTTCTGTTGTGCCGATACCCTACAGGTTTTCTTTTCTTTAAAAAATTACCGTGGCTTTGTAATATATGTAATCTACGTACTTTTATATGTATCTGTCTATTGAACTTTTTATTTTAAAATAATTTTAGACTTAAAATTGCAAGATTAGTACAGAGTTCATGTATACTTTTCACTCAGGTTCCCCTGATGTTAACACTTAGATAACCATGGTGCAGTTATGAAAACCAGAAAGTTAACATTGGTCTGATACCGTTAATGATGACTGCAGAACTAATTTGAATTGTCACCAGTTTTTCTCCAGCGTTCTTTTTCTGTTCCAAGTTCCAATCAAAGATCCCACAATTTAAGTTTGTCTAATGTTTTCTCAAAATTAGATTAAGGTTATATATTTTTGGCAAGAATGCCACAGAAAAGATGTTGTGTCCCTCTCAGTGCATGCTTTTAGAGGGTGCAATGAAAGAGATACATCTTGTTACTGGTTTTAACCTTGATCACTTTTCATTTCTGAACTTTTTTTTTTTAACTTCTTTTTCAAGGCTGACCTGGCAGCCATGAAATATTCGTCCATGTACACTTTAGAGTAAGTTTAAGATTACTCATAAATTACTGGCTGGAAATTTTAATTCATATTGCATTGAACTTATTGATTAATTTGGGTAGATTGTATAATATCTATCTAAGAGTATAGAATTCCCCTTTATTCAGAGGACCTTTTATGTCTTTTATTAAAAATTTAAAGCTTTCTCCAGAGAGTTCTTATATATTCTTAAATAAGTTACTTTCTACCTACTTTTTAGTTTTTATTGCTATGATGAATACTTATTTTTAGTTAAATTTTGTGGTAGGTTACTACTGGTGTAAGGAACTGTAGTTATAGGTTGATCTTGCGCCTTGCCAAGCTCTCTCTTGAGTTCTAGTGGTATTTCCAATTCTTTTGGTTTGCAGTTAGATCATATCATCTACAGATAACGACACTTTTTTCTCTCCGAGTTTTTTGGTTTTTTTTTTTTTAATTTATCTATTTTATTTATTTATTTTTGGCTGCATTGGGTCTTCATTGCTGTGCGCGGGCTTTCTCTAGTTGTGGCAAGCGAGGGCTACTCTTTGTTGCGGTGCACGGGCTTCTCACTGCAGTGGCTTCTCTTGTTGCAGAGCACAGGTTCTAGGCGCACAGCCTTCAATAGTTGCGGTGCATGGGCTCAGTAGTTGTGGCTCGTGGGCTCTAGAGCACAGGCTCAGTAGTTGTGGCGCATGGACTTCACTGCTCCGTGGCATGTGGGATATTCCTGGACGAGGGGTAGAACCCGTGTCCCTTGCATTGGCAGGCGGATTCTTGACCACTGCACCACCAGGGAAGTCCTATGTGGTATATATATACCACATCTTCTTTATCCATTCCTCCGTCAATTTAGGTTGCTTCCATGTTCTGGCTATTGTAAACAGCTCTGCAATGAACATTGGGGTACAGGAATCTTTCCGAATTGTGGTTTTCTCCGGATATACGCCCAGGATTAGGATTGCTGGATCATATAGTAGCTCTGTTTTTAGTTTTCTAGGGAACCTCCATACTGTTCTCCATAGTGGCTGTACCAATTTACATTCCCACCAACAGTGCAAGAGGGTTCCCTTTCTCCACACCCTCTCCAGCATTTATTGTTTGTAGATTTTTTGATGATGCCCATTCTGACCGGTGTGAGGTAATGCCTTTTTGTAGTTCTATGGCTCTTTCTTATATAGACACTTCTTTTTTTAACATCTTTATTGGAGTATAATTGCTTTACAGCGGTGTGTTAGTTTCTGCTTTATATATATATATATATATATATATATATATATATATACACACACACACAAATATATATAGACACATTTTTAAAGAAGAACTAATATGTATAACATAAAACGGAGTGCATTCCCCATTCACTTTTCTTACTGCCTCTTACATTAGTATTGATATGGCCCCTGTAACAGTTTAGTAGTGCTTTGGCTGAAAGTAACTAAACCTTATACGATGGCTTAACCAAATAAGGGTTTATTTTTCTCACAAAAGAAGTCTGGACAGCTTCTAGCTTTGGTTCAGCAGTTCAGTAATAGTGGAGCTGGTGGTTTTTAAAAATATTTTTGTCTTTTCTCTCACATTTGAGACCTTAATGGCTACAGAGTAACTTATATAGCTCTAGTTGTTACCGTTGCATTCAAGGCAGGAGAAGGGAGGAAGGGGCTGTGCTAGTGTACCTGTCTCCCTTTATGAGAAACAAAAAGTTTTCCGAGGACCCCCCAGTAGACTTTCCCTAATGAGAGCTGACCAGAACTAAGCCATATGCTACCTCCAGCTACCAGGGAAATTTGGGGAAACAGGAATTTCACTGGCCATATTGCCTCCCCAAATACACATCTGGCTTCTCTTAGAAATGAAGAAGGGAGGAATGGATATTGAGTAGATACCTACAGTATTTGCTCCATTCCTTAATATTACCTGGCAACTTAAATGTATTGCATTAAACGGAAGTTTTAGTTTGAAAATGAACACTTTATGGATTTGTTAACAGTGTTCTCTCTTTGACTTGATTCTGCCTAATTTTTAGTAGCACTGCCCATATTCTAGTTTTCATGGTGGATAAAGTGGATCAGGTCAATTCCTTGAGAAGGAGAAGGATCAGGACTCCTTTAATCTTTTTTTCTTTTTTTTTTTTTTTGGCTGCCTTGGGTCTTTGTTATTGTGCGCAGGTTTAGTCTAGTTGCGGCGAGCAGGGGCTGCTCTTTGTTGCAGTGCACAGCCTTCTCATTGCGGTGGCTTCTCTTATTACGGAGCATGGACTCTAGGCGCGCGGCTTCAGTAGTTGTGGCATGCGGGCTTAGTTGCTCCGCGGCATGTGGGATATTCCTGGACCAGGGCTCACACCTGTGTCCCCTGCATTGTCAGGTGGATTTTTAACCACTGCACCACCAGGGAAGTCCCTGGACTCCTTTAATCTTTGAGATTAAACAGCTCTGAGTGCCTGTTGTGTGTTTAGTGCTGCCACAAAAAGTAGCTACTATTATGTAACTTTTTTTTTTTGGTCCTCGGTTTATTGTCACCTTAGGGAGAAAAAAATTCAAGCATGAAGTAATTGGCTAATAGTACAAGAATTCAAAATCATTTGTTAAAATGCTAGGAAATTTCTTCTTCTTTAGGGCCACTGATGGATGCATGGGAAAAATAAAATGAAGGCCAAGAAAAGGCAATTTAATTTGCTTCTGTTTGAGAGAATTTTTTTTATCTTTTTTTTTTTTTTTTTTTTTGCAGTACGCGGGCCTCTCACTGCTGCGGCCCCTCCTGCTGCGGAGCATAGGCTCCAGACGCGCAGGCTCAGCGGCCATGGCCCACGGGTGTAGCCGCTTCGCGGCACGTGGGATTCTCCCGGACTGGGGCACAAACCCGCATCTCCCGCATCGGCAGGCGGACTCCCAACCACTGCGCCACCAGGGAAGCCCTGAGAGAATTTTTTAGTTAAACACATTAGATTTTAAAATTTCAGGACTTTATGTATCAAACTAAATATACTAAGTTCAATAACTATGGAATTTAACAAACATCAGATATTTCAATCTGTTATATGAGTTTATACTCTTAAGAGGAAGTACGGGTTTCTTTTGGGTTTGTATTATGATTATTTATTTGCATAAGGGTGTATTAGGTTAGGCTAGGTTATGCTGAGGTAACATACATGACCAAAATCTTAGTGTCTTAACACAGTTTAAAAAAACTGTCAACTTCATTGACTCCATGAAGAGTGATCTCCATTTCCAAGCCATTTGGTCCTGTGACCCTCCATCTTTGGACAGTGCTCTGGGTTCAGGAGAGAAGACCACAGGGCTGGAGTCAAGCCCTGGCAATAAATGCTTCAGCATGGAAATGACATGTCACTTTCACTCATATCTCATTGGCCAATGTTAGGCACATGGCTATTGGGAACCTCAAGTGAGGGGTGTGAGTTTCTCAGGGAAGTCAGTGTATTGTGGTGGATAATTGTCTACAACAAAGTAGCCAAATAGAGATAGATACAAGCAGAGTACATCCAGAGCCCAAAGGAAAAGAAATTCTGATGGGATGCAGGGAGAGTCATGGAAGGCTTCATAAAGATGGTGACAAATGACTCAAACATAAGGGAATGAGTAGGATTTTTTTAGGTTTGAAGAGAAGAAAGGGCACTCAAACTGAGGGAGGATCATGCTAAAGAATAGTGGATGATGTAGCGGGAGAGGAGGCGTGGATTACATCACAGAGGGCCTTGAATTCATTTAACATTCATTCAGTAACAATGTATTGCACAGCTACTATGTGCCAGGCACTGTTCCAATTTCTGGGAATATCTGATAAGGAACAAAACAGGCAAAGATCTCTGTGTTCTCCTGCAGGTTACATGCTAGTGGATGTAGTGCTAAGGAGTTAGTTTTTATTATAAGTAGATCGGAGAGTATGCAAAGGTATAAACTAGATGCCTATGAATTTTAAGTTTCTGATATTTCTATTTTACATGCAGAAGACAGTTGATTTGCATAAAAGTTAATATTTTGTCTGTTTAACTGTACCTTACTCTATAAAACTTAATACATGAAGGGCTGAATTTATAAAACATATAAATTAGAAAGTGTATGTTTGCATTTAAAGAGCTTTTTTGACCACAATTTTGGATAGCAGTGTAATTTTTAAAACTATATTTTCATTGCGTAAATAGTAAAACCACTTGACATATACCTCATGGGAACAGGGACTTTGTTTTATGCACTGCTGTTTCTAACACTCAAAACAGTGCCCAGCTCATATTTATATAACATCTATTATACAGGGCTTCCCTGGTGGTGCAGTGGTTAAGAATCTGCCTGCCAGTGCAGGGGACATGGGTTCGAGCCCTGGTCCGGGAAGATCCCATACGCTGCGGAGCGACTAAGCCTGTGTGCCACAACTACTGAGTCCGTGTGCCACAACTACTGAAGCCCACGCGCCTAAAGCCTGTGCTCCGCAACAAGAGAAGCCACTGCATTGAGAAGCCTGCGCAGCACAACAAAGAGTAGCTGCCACTCGCTGCAACCAGAGAAAAGCCCGCGTGCAGCAACAAAGACCCAATACAGCCAAAAATAAAAATAAATAAAATAAATAAATTTATTTTTAAAAATCTATTATACATTATCATTTGATAAATATTTGAATGAATGAATAGAAGAAAGAAATTTGGGAGATAAAAATTTCCCGTTATTTAACCATGTGAATGTTACAGTGATCAGTATTTTGATATCATTTATTTAGTCATTCCAATATTTATTAAGTACCTGTTATATGCCAACTGCTAAGATCTAAGGAACAATAAATTACTGTCCCTGTTTTTATGAAACTTACATCTAGTTTGGAAATAAACATAATGGTTATCAATTTTTTAAAAACTGTACTCCAGCTGATCTATAAAAATTTGCATTACAATATACCTATTTTGCGTAAAGCCTTAGTGTAATAACTTAGTTGTTATTTTAGTTTTTTCTTTAATCAAGTCCTCGTTTATAATAGGCTATTTTTTAAATAATTTTTTAAAATTATATTTATTTTATTTATTTTTGACTGCATTGGGTCTTTGTTGCTGTGCACGGGCTTTCTCTAGTTGCAGCGAGTGGAGGCTGTTCTTTGTTGTGGCATGCAGGCTTCTCGTTGTGGTGGCTTCTCTTGTTGTGGAGCACAGGCTCTAGGCGCATGGCCTTCAGTAGTTGTGGCACACAGGCTCAGTAGTTGTGGCTCGCGGGGTCTAGAGCACAGGCTCAGTAGTTGTGGCACACGGGCATAGTTGCTCTGCGGCATGTGGGATCTTCCTGGATCAGGGCTCGAACCCGTGTCCCCCACATTGGCAGGCGGATTTGTAACCACTGAACCACCAGGGGAGACCCTATAATAGGCTGTTTTATAATTTGGAAATTAGAATCTTTTTGTTATAGGAACAGAGTTGTTTAGATTTGTAACCAGTTTGTAAAAGTCTGTTTAACCTAAAATATACATTTACAGTAAAAAACATAGAAATTGTTGTTTGCAATGCAGTATTATGTGATAATTGAATAAAACAGAAGAGAACCTATCCCAAAACCTGGTACATGAGGGACAGAGATTTACTTAGAGGAATATGAAAAAGTAGATAGAAATTAACGTGGACATTCTGAAAAGGACATCTTTTGAGGACTTAAGTTGATGGCGCAAATTCTTAAGCTTTTACTGTAAAATACTTGTTTTTCTGTTTTCCTTGATATGAGTGTGTTACAAAGTGTAGTTTCTTAGGTTTATCACCTAGAATTAGGCTTGTTTTGACCTATAGGTAGAGAGAGAGAGAGCATGAGAAACAAGGGACATTTTCCTGGACAAAAAGTTGGAAAAGAGAAAAGAATGAAAGAGGTTGAAAGTGTAGAGTGTCGTGAGAGTGAGAGGCCTTCCTTGAGCAGGAAGGAGTTAGCAGCCATGAAAAGTAGGCAGTGGGGCATGGCATCCTTTGGGCACTAGGGGAAAGAGGAAGCACTAGGCAGCTGGCTGCTTCTACGTACAGAATTGTACACATCAGGCATTTGTATCTCTCGTACCTTTATATTTAATATGGTCAAAGGCATATATGATTTGTTTTACCCTTATGGAGTATATTGAGTACTGTATTCATCTCTTCAACAAATATTTGTCAGGGACTACAGAGTCTGGCTGTGTCTTTAAACACATTGTTTTAAATTATTGTTAGCAGCATAGTTTAGAAAGAAGTTGGGAATCTAGGTTCTCTTTGAATTTCTCACTAGTGATGTGGCAGTGAATAAATCTCAGGGTATTCTCATCTGGTGAATGGTGATATTAGCTGTTCTGCCTGCATCACAGGGTGTGTTAAAGATAATATATGCTGATACATTTAGTAGCATATGAAAAGGTCAGGTTCTTTTTTTAAAAATTTTTATTGGAGTATAGTTGTTTTACAATGGAAACGTTAAGCTCTTTACGACTGTAAGGCAGTCCTGTTTATCTTATTTTATGTTACAGCCACATATAGAAAATATCTGCTTTCTTTCTGAACACCCAGTTGAATTTCAACACTTGGTATTTCTCTTAGCATTTTCTTGTTTTCCTCACAACTTTATATCAGGTGGGCAAATCCCTTTGAAGTGCCACATGTATTGGAATTAAAATTAAAGCAGTGATGTTTTGTTTCTTCAACTAGAGGCTCTTAAAACTTGTCAAGTACCGTGGGTCTCTCATTTCCTAATGTTTGTTGTATGTTTTATTGTAGCACACGTCACATGGAGACGGGCGGCAAGAAGTTACCTCTCGCACTGGGCGCTCTGGAGCACGATGTAGAAACTCTGTAGCTTCCTGTGCAGATGAACAACCTCACATTGGAAACTACAGACTGTTGAAAACAATCGGCAAGGGGAATTTTGCAAAAGTGAAATTGGCAAGACACATCCTTACAGGCAGAGAGGTAAATACAAATTATGCTTGATTTCTGTTAGTACACTTGCTCTGTTTAGTTCCATGTGAGAGAAAGAAAAAGAATGTATATATTTGGGCTAATTAAACATTTTTTTAAGAACAAGAAGCTTATGTATTAATTATGTGGGAGTTCTTTTGCTTTCTCATTTCTTTAAATGTTATAAAGATTATATTGAGTTTGAATAATCTTCTGCATTTAAAAAGAGGTAGTGTTCTTTTTCAGTGGTAAATGTATACCACCACAGTAAAAATTTTTAACTTCATTATAAGCTCATGGTGCTTGAAAAAATCAATAGTGTTGTCTGTTTTTATAGACTTATCCTCAAGAAGTTTCTTCATCTCCCCAAATATTTTTCTCATAGCTTATGTTTGATAGGTTATTGTGCAGGAAGGCACATGCTTTCCTAATTTTTGTGATATTGGCTTTCTACTCAACCACATGCCGTATTTATTAAAAACACTTCCATTAAAACTGCTGCTAGGGGGACTTTCCTGGTGGTCCAGTGGTTGAGAATATGCCTGCCAATGCAGGGGAAACGGGTTCGATTCCTGGTTCAGGAAGATACCACATGCTGTGGAGCAACTAAGCCTGTGGGCCACAACTACTGAGCCTGCTCTGTGGAGCCCACGGGCCACAAGTACTGAAGCCCATGTGCCTAGAGCCGGTGCTCAGCAGCAAGAGAAGCCACCGCAATCAGAGGCCTGCACACCACAATGAAGAGTAGCCCCCGCTCACTGCAACTAGATAAAGCCCGCGCACAGCAACGAAGACCCAGCGCAGCCAAAAATTTAAAAATAATAAAAATAAGTTAATTAAAAACAAAAGACTGCTACTAGGGACTTCCCTGGTGGTCCAGTGGGTAAGGCTCCACTCTCCCAGTGCAGGGGGCCTGGGTTCAGTCCCTGGTCGGGGAACTAGATCCTGCGTGCATGCCGCGACTAAGAGTCTGCATGATGCAACTAAAGGATCCCACATGCTGCAGTGAAGATCCTGCCTGCTTCACCTAAGACCTGGCACAGCCAAAATAAATAGATAATAAAATAATTAATAGGGACTTCCCTGGTGGTGCAGTGGTTAAGAATCCGCCTGCCAATGCAAGGGGACACGGGTTTGATCCCAGGTCCGGGAAGACCCCACATGCCACGGAGCAACTAAGCCCGTGCTCCACAGCTACTGAGCCTACGCTCTAGAGCCCGCGAGCCACAACTGCTGAGCCCACGTGCCACAACCACTGAAGCCTGGGCGCCTGGAGCCCGTGCTCTGCAACAAGAGAAGCCACCACAGTGAGACGCCCACTCACTGCAACGAAGAGTAGCCTCTGCTTGCCGCAACTAGAGAAAGGTCTTAGTGCAGCAACTAAGACCCAACGCAGCCAAAAATAATAATAATTAATAAATAAATATTTTTTTATGAAACTGCTACTAAACTAACTCCCTCCTCACATTCTACTTATGCAGTAGAGAACTGTTCTGCCTTTTTCTTTATTTTTGACATAGTTTATTGCATTTGGATCTTTGTACCTGCAATTCCTTTGCCTAAAATACACTTCACCCTTTTGTACAGGAGTCACTTCTTCTGGAAAGTAGTCATTGACAGACTCCCTTTCCCCAGGCATGGGATTCATGTTAAAAATTCTGATACTTTCCTTAGATAGCATGTTTTACTATTAAAATTACATAAACAATTATGTTTTACTATTACAATTACAATTATGTTGGAATTGCTTATTAACCTGTCTTCCCCCTCTAGTCTATAGGGTAGACATTAGTACTTTATCATGCTTGGCACATATTAGGTACTTAATAAATATTTATTGAATGAATTTCATGTTACTTTTGAAGGAAGCTTTAAAAAGAAATGCTTCCCATGTACCAAAGCCTCCTGATATGTGTGCCAAGGTGGTATTACAGATGTGCCATGGTACTGATGCCTGCAGCCCACCATGCTGAGGGCTGCTGGAGCAGGACCCACCCTGGGTTTGCTATAATTTGCCCTACAAATATTCTGATTTTCTGTGTGTGCTGGGACCTGAAGAAGGTTGGGGAGCATTGGTCTATGCTAACTGGAGTCTTAAGTAAAGACTGTAACTAAAAATTTGCCTCTTCACATTTCATCTCAATTTTAGTGACAGTTCCCTGGTTAAGACTCCTGGTTGTAGAGATGCCTGGACTGCTTTTGGAATCAGTAAATAGCATGAATGGGTGCAGGTTTCTTTGCTGCCCTTGATCAAAAATTTTTGAAATAAGGAACAAAACCTCTGAGTTTATTTCCCCCACCAATCTCGAGTGGTTGCTTGGCCAGTTTCCTTACATAGGTAGAGATGATGGGTTAAAAGAGGAGTGGAAGAGACAGACCCTCTCTCCTTTTACATAACATGTGTGCTGGAGTGTGGCTTACCATGTTTATATCTAGTAGGTTCTCTCTCCAGAAATGGCTTGAATCTGACTAGATAGATAGTACGTAAATTAAAACACTTTTTTAAAAATTTGAAATAAACAATTTTATTCTTTTTTTCCCCCTATTGTAGGTCTTAACCAGAATCATATAAAATGTAAACATTATAGAAATTCGTTATGTAGAAAATAAAATTCCTTAAACTTTCTCTCCTCAAAGAGGATCATTTTCAGCAGTTTGGTGTAGATTACCACAGTTTTTTATATACACAGTAACTTTTTGTTTATTTTAACAAAAAGGGACTCATGGGACTTAATGGTAATTTTTCTTAGCAACATACTTGATCACGTCTGGATCTTAGTGCTCATAGATCTGACATTATGTTTAATGGAACGTCATCTTCCAGTGTGTGCTGGCACCGTAGTTCACCCCCGTTGGTGGGCATTGGGTGGTTTCTGATTGTTTTGCTATTACAAATATCTGCAGTGAACGTTCTTTAACAACTTTCTGTGCTCTCATTAAGAGTGTTTCTGTAGGATAAATTCCTAGAAGTGTGGAGGTCCTGGGTCAGAGGGGACGAATATTTGATACTGTAATAGGTTCTGCTAAATTGGTTTTGAGAGAACGTTTTACTATTTTATTAGCCCTACCGGAATGAATGAGAGTGCCCATTTTTCTACACCGTTACTAACATTGTAGATAATTTTTGTCTATCAGATGAGCAATAAATCTATTTTTAAAAAAAGATTGCTTTTTCCTGATAACTACTTAGATTGATGATATTTTCGTATATTTGTGTCATTTTCTTTTTAAAATAAGTTTCCTGTTGTATGTCCTTTATCCATCTTTCTTTTTCTCTTTTAAATCTTAGCGATTTAAATATTTTATGTGTTTCAGACATCAGTCTGATCAGTCTGATCTGTCTGGGTTTCATGTCTTGGTGAGAAAGGTTTACTTCCAGGATTTTTTAAATTGATTCTGTTTTTTATTCAAATACTTCTGTGGCTGGCAACTGAATGTTTAATTCATTTGGTATGTATTTTGGGGGATTAGTATGAGGTGTAGGGCTCTAATTTTTTTTCCCCTGTGTGCATTACTGCTTGTCCCAGATCATCTGTTCTCTCCCCCTGTTTATTAAATTCCCTTTTGTTTCTCTGATTTCATTTATTTAATTTTGTACCCATATCATGGTGTTTTTATTACTGCACCTTTTGATTGTACGTTTTGATTTTTTTGGAGTAGGTTAAGTCCCCTGCTGATTATTCTTATTTTTAAAAAATTTCATTGCTCTTTTTTGCAATTTACTCTGTCAGATGAATTTTATTTCATTTCATTTCATTCCATTTCATTATTTTGGTGGCACCATACAGCTTGCCGGATCATACTTCACCGACCAGGGATTGAACCCAGGCCATGGCAGTGACAGTGCTGAGTGGTAACCACTGGACCTCCAGGGAACACCCAGTCAGATGAATTTTAGAAATAGGTTGCCATGTTCTAAAAACAGCCTTACTGGAATTTTGATTGGATTAATTTTGATGAAATTAATTGAATTTATAAACTGATTTGGGAGGCAATTTGCTGTTTTAATGATACCAACTGTTTCTATCCAGGCTTATGAAGTGTGTCTCGATTTTGTTTTTAAGGTTCATAATTTTCTTCATCTGGATTTTGCATAGTTCTTGTTATGTTCATTCCAAAGTGTTTTATAATTTTTGTTGCTGTTGTGAATGGGGTTTGTGAATATATGGGAAGGCTACCAAATTTGCATAACATCTTGTATCTGAGCACCTTTTGAACTTACTCTTATTTTGGATATCAGAATTAAGCAAGTTGATGTTATTTTTTAAATTATACATCATTTTTTATTTTGATGTACAGTTCTATGAATTTTAACACATTTATAGATTGATGTTACCAGTACCGTAATCAAGATACAGAACAGTCCCATTACCTCAGAAAATTCCCTTGTGGTCCCTTTATGGTTGTTCCCTCCCCCATCATAACCTCCTGCAACCACCTGTCTATTCTTCATCCTCATAATTTTGTTTGTTTCAAGTCTGTCAAGTAAATGAGATCATACAGTATATCTTCTCTAATGCCTTTGAGATTGATCCAGGTTGTTGCATATAGTATTCTTAGTTTGTTCTTTTTTTTTTTGCGGTACGCGGGCCTCTCACTGTCGCGGCCTCTCCTACTGCGGAGCGCAGGCCCAGCGGCCATGGCCCACGGGCCCAGCCGCTCCGCGGCACGTGGGATCTTCCCGGACCGGAGCACGAACCCGCGTCCCCTGCATCGGCAGGCGGACTCTCAACCACTGCGCCACCAGGGAAGCCCAGTGTGTTCTTTTTTATTGCTGAGTAGTATTCCATTGTATGACTGGACCACAGTTTGTATCCACTCCTACACTAAAGGACATTTGAGTTGTTTTCATGTTTGGCAATTATGAATAGAGCTGCTATAAACATTCCTGTACAGGTTTCTGTGTGAACATAAATTTTTATTTCTCTAAGATAACCCAGGAGTGGGATTGCTGGGTCATATGGTAAAAAACTGAAGTTTTTCTAGAAAGTTGGTTTTATTACAGGTTTATTATAGTATAATATTCCTAAAGAAACTTAAAACTCTAGTCTAGTTATTATTTTTATCACTTGGTACTGTTCTCAGCCCACTAGAAACTAAAGTTTTTCCATCAGCATTCTCTTGCCCTTTTATGGGAATGTGATGTATCTTTCCTATTGAGGTAGTAAGAGCACTAAAGGAAACCCGGAGTGCACCAGAAAGTGGTGTTGGTGATTCAGAGACTTAATTCATTCTGAGTCAGTAGGAGATAAAGAGTTACTATATGTTAAAGAGACAGTTTTAATTGCTGTCATTGGGATAAGACTAGCAATGTAGTAGAATTATATAGTGGAAAGAATTCCCTGAAAGAAGAGAGTGGGGATAATCTATATCATGCACTTACGTCACAAGGACATTGTGAACATAAAAGATACTCAAGAAAATTTATGTGATGGAAGAATGGCATTTTTACTGAACAGACAAATTAGTTTTTGTGGTTTTTTTCTGTTTTATTTGTCTGTTTTGTGGGGGGTGGGGTGCGCACCGCATGACTTTTTGGGATCTTCGTTCCCCGTCCAGGGATTGAATCCAGGCCCTTGGCAGTGAGAGTGCCGCATCCTAACCACTGGACCGCCAGGGAACTCCTGTGAACAGACAAATTAGGTTAATGAATTATAACCAAGAGAACGTCTTACATCTAGTGAACAGTTTCTAATCAAGTCTTTAAATAGAATGATTGTGGTAGAAGTCCACTGTAGATGAGACCTGTCTCTCTAGGATGGTTCTTAATTTTTAGACCAGAAAAACACCAAAATCCTTATTTTATATATATTTAAAAATACAGGCACCAGTCATAAAATTCATCTGATTTAACTCTTTGATGAAAATGCTACCTATTGTCATAGAAGCAGCTATCCCATATTTGGGATTTGGGGATGTTAGTTCCATCTTCTGTCTTGGTTTTGGCTAGCTTTTCACAGCTGAAGATTATTTTGGTTTTTGAAATAATTGTTTGTTTTAATATTACAGTTTTCTTTCAAGTCAAGTTTTTCTTTCAAGTTCATTTTTCCCCATAGTTATTTTCATAGGCCCCTAGGAATCTCTCCCCTAACATGAACTACAGAAGAACTCACTTGTATCTGTCATTTGGTACTTAATTGAGACTGTTTTTTTACTGCCTTAAAAAATTATTTTCCAAAGTAATACATGCATATAGCTTAAAAAGTCAAATAATACTAAAAAGCTTCTAACTAAAATCAGACTTTCTTTGCCTCCTCTTTATCATTCAGTACCATTAATCAAAGGCTCCTACTTTCAATTTTCTAGGCTCTTTTTTCTGATAGTCTTTTGGTTATCTCCTGATTTATAATTGTAGACATCACTGACTTTCTCCTTATGGAAGATGGATATAGCTTTCTTATGATTCACTTCCACATCTACTTTCCTTTCCTCAGCCTTTCTATTGCAATGATATATTTGGTTAAAGTTAGATTTTTTTTTAACTTAAGCTATGTAAATGTTGTTCAGTGTTGGACCACAATAATTTATTTTCTTATATAATTTTTTATTTTGTCTAGAATTAATAGTTGCCTCAAGTTTTGTGGGTTTTTTTTTTTCAACTTTCTCATGGTTCTATGTATTTTCTGCAAATTGATCCAACATATCTTTCAAATACCTTGCAGTACCGATGCATATGATGTAACATATTAGTTCAAGAGAGAATAGGTGGGTAGAGGTTAAAAACAGCAAGATAGTGCTTTCAAGGCACAGATGAATGGGGTAGTGGCTACAGGGAGATGTCAGGCCAAGATATTTTTAAAAAGATGGGCAAGGGCTTCCCTGGTGGAGCAGTGGTTGAGAGTCCGCCTGCCGATGCAGGGGACACGGGTTCATGCCCCGGTCCGGGAAGATCCCACGTGCCGCGGAGCGGCTGGGCCCGTGAGCCATGGCCGCTGAGCCTGCGCGTCCGGAGCCTGTGCTCCGCAACGGGAGAGGCCACAACAGTGAGAGGCCCACGTACCTCAAAAAAAAAAAAAGATGGGCAAAATACCAACATGTTTGTCTGCTAATGGGAATAATTTAAGGGAAAGGGTAAAAATGGTGCTTTGAGGAGACGAGCTGGAATGGGTGAGAGGGGGTGGTAGAGGTATTGTCTTTGGATAACGTGGACAGTCCTTAGAAGTAGGAGGAAAGTAGAGGGTACTATGCCAATATTCTGCAGGTGAGTGGTTCTATATGAGGGTGGGAGCTTGAGAAGTTTTCTTCTCATTGCAGCTCTTTTTTCAGTAAAATAGAAAGCAAGATTACCAACTAAGAATGTGACTGTCAAGGAGATAGGAGATATTAGAGATCTGAGAAAGTTACAGTAATTAACAGGTTAGTAGGAGAGTGAATGGACTGAGAAATATAGTAGAATTACCAGGCAGCCTTAACACTTCCCTGAGGTTACTGATCATGGATTTAAATCGGGAATAGACAGCCTGGATGTAATTTACTGTCCAGCAACATTCAGTTAACCAGACACAGGCATAGCATTTGTAGATGGTTGGGATTTTATTATAGTAAGTAGTGAAATGGAAACAGAGCAAGGGCATTGATTTGGAATACCCAAGGGAGTGATTTCAATTAAAGACAATAGATTTAAGTAGGAAGTAAGTACTTGAGGGAGAAGGCAGACCATAAGAAGGTGGTGGGATCAATGGCTGTGGATCCCGGTGAGTTCAGATAGTCATTGGGATTCTAGAGTGGGTGGGTGGGAAAGTTAGGAGGAGGTGGTTAGAGAGTGGGAAACTCAAGATTAAGATCGTAGTGGGTTTTCCGATATTGGTAGTTACAAAGTCTAGAGTAAAACAGTGTAAATGGCTTTTCCCCCCACCTTTCTAGCAGCTTTTTAGACTCTTCTCATTTATCCATGCTGTTGAGAAATTTCACAGTGAAGTGCCAAGGAGTTGGTCTTCATTCTTTGTTCCTGGTGCTCATTGAACCCTTTCAATATAAACATTCTTGTCTTTCAGTTCTGGAGAATTGTCTCATTTTATTATTTAAAAATCGTCATTCTAGAATTCCTTTTTTTTTTTTTGGCTGTGTCATGTGGTTTACAGCATCCTAGTTCCTGACTAGGGATTGAACCTGGGCCCTAGCAGTGAAAGTGCCGAGTCCTAACCACTGGACTGCCAGGGAATTCCCAAGAGCCTTGATTATTTATTTTATTTACCTATTTACTTATTTATCTACCTGTCTTGGTTTTCTGTCTCTGTTTCTATTTTACTTTCTGAGTGATGTCTTTAACTTTATCTTCCAATCTTTCTGTTAAATTTGTTTGAGTCCCTGCATGTGTCCTCCTCCTAGCTCTTTCCTTTTCTGATATTTGTCTTTGTAGTATCCAGTTCTGGTATCAATACTGTTTCTTCTGTTAACTCTCTGAGGATAGTAAAAGCTTTCTTCTTTTTTTTTTTTTTTAAGTAGATTTTTTGCTCCCTACATTGTTTCTCTTTTCTCTGGGATTCTTTCTTGGTGTCTGTCTTTCATACAGAGACTTTCTTTGGAATCTGGTAACCCCTGGTTGTCTGTGTCTGTTTAAGGTGGAACCCTAAGAAACTGATCAGAAGCTGGTTTGCATGTATAGGATATGTTTGACCACAGAACTTTCCTTTGGGAGTCATCCAGTGCTTTTATTGGAGTACCCAGATATCTTTGTCTTTAGATCTCTTCTCTGGGACCATTCTGTTCTCTAGGTTAAGAATCTTCTGTTCTGCCCGAGAGGAGCCATGGTCCCACCCCTCTGCGGCAGTCTGACACTTAATCTCCGCCCCGCCCCCCCCCCCGCCCCTTTTCATCTCCATGCCTCACTCCTGCCCTCTCCTGGGCCTGTTGACCTTGAGTCCAGAGCCTCGTTGTCTTCTCCGCAGAATAAGTTTACAGTCCCTTAAGAACCGGTGGTCATTGGTTTGGTTGGGGAGCAGCAGCATTCTTTATACAGACTTTTGACTTTGGAATTAGCCTAGCAGCTCCCCTGTCACCTTTGGTCCCCTGGGACCTCCAAGTCTGGAGCCGTTTCCAAGTCATGCTGGGGAAATCACACTGTTTCTGGTTATAGTGTCCTTTCCTCTGTTGTCTCTTCTCTCTCTTTCACAAAGTTATTGAAATAGCTTTCCCACTGTTGTCTTCTCAGCTTGTTATTGTGCTCTTGTGGCTGTATGCTTTTATTGTCAGTCTGTGTCCTCTCTCCTACACTAGAGGAGAAACCAGAGAGAGGCCAGAGGGAAAAAGATTCAGTCTTGAACCTCATTTATCCTTGGCCTCTAAATACTCAATAACTATTTGTTTTGGAAGCGAACAAGCAGGACGGTAAAGATAGCCTTAGTATAAGTCTGATAACAGATACAGCTGAAAATGGTAAAGATGATCATCATGGTTCATTGTGGAGTATTCACATAAACCCAGTTCCCACAAATTAAAAATCACTTAATTACATAGCTGTGACACTTTTTTTTTAATTGTAGTAAAATATGCATAACATTTACCATTGTAGCCGTTTTTAAGTGCAGCTCAATGGCATTAAGTACATTTGCAGTGTTTGCAACCATCACTATCCATCTTCGGAACAGATACAGTCAATCCCATTATTCACAAATTCCATACTTGCAAATTCACATACTACAAATTATTTGTAATCCCAAAAATCAGTACTCGCTGTGCTTTTGCAGTCTTTTTCAGACACGCACAGAGCAGTAAAAAGTTTGAATTGCTTAATGTGCGTTTCCCCAGCTGAGGCCCAACAAGGTGACACTCTGCCTTCTTTCAGCCTTCATACTATAAACAGATGCCCTTTTTGTGGTTATTTAGTACACATTTTCCACATCTTTGTGCATTTTGTTGGTGATTTTATTGTTTAAAATGGCCCCCAACTGTAGGGCTGCGGTATTAGCCAGTGTTCCTAAGTGCAAGGCTTTGACGTGCCTTACAGAGAAAATACATTTGTTAGGTAAGCTTCATTCAGGCATGAGTTAGATGGTGCTGTTCAGTGTTAATGAATCAATAATGTGTAGTAAATGAGGTATCCTTAAGCAGAAACACACATAAAACAAGATTATGTATTGATCAGTTGATGAAAATGTTATGACCAGGGGCTCACGGGAGTCTTAACTCTTTCCCCCTAGGAACAGTGGTTCAGTATTTACTAGTTCAGTGTTCAGACTGACGTCATAGAATGTAATTACCGTGAATAACGTGAATCAACTGTCCTTTTTTTTCTGAAGGAGGAGGGTTAATTGTTACTGGTATTTTCCCCTAACAACAGATATATGGGAAGGGGTATTAGAAAAGGGTATGGGCTTTCCTCAGATGTCTGATTCTTGAAAACGTTTTTAAGAGCGGAGAAATAAGAAGCACATTGAGAGCTCTCTACATGAGGTGTGTGGAAGGTGCTGCTCAGGTGCCTGGCTTGGCTTCACGGTGGCTGGGAGGAAAGTTGGCCTTTCGCTGGGACCTTCCGTATTCAAGGCACTGAGTTATTTTCTCTGGTCATTACTGAGTTTTTCCTGGATTGCACCCTTCTTAGAGCATACTCTAGGCTTGTATGTGCCCTGCTCTGGGTGCCTCTGATTTTTGTCCCCCAGAAATTATTTAAAGTCACTTGTCTGCTGATGCCCCCTCTCCCATTCTCTTTGCCATTCTTTGTCATTTTGTCTTTATTGTTTAATTGGACTGTCAGGTGGAAGAAGAGAGAATGCATGTGATTAGTATGCCATCTTTAACTGAGTGTCCTCATTATGGGTATGAAGGAGCTTTTCATTGTTATTTTTATTCAAGTTAATTATATATTATACAGTTTAAAGAGTCAAGGCTTTTTTTTTTTAATGTGTTCCCTGCCCCCTCCCACAATTTCCTAATCTCCTAAGATGGCCACTTTCAGTCTTTCAAACTGATTCTTTATGTTTTACTTTCATATATTTTAATAGCATGTTTTATTCTTAATTATTTTTTCAGTTTTAAGCATCATTATCTATTGACTTCACTATACTCTTTTAAAGTCATCACTGACTTTTAAAAATTAACTCCTTATTGATATATAGCACACATCCAGAAAAAGTGTGAACATTTGCTTAACCATGACCCAGGGCAAAAATATACCATGACTCGAACCCCAGAAGTCCTCCTTTGTACCTCCTTCTAATCATTTCACTGTCCTTCCTCCCCAAGATAACCACTATCCTGACTTCTAAAACACCATATTCTGTTTTTTTCTCTTAAAATTTTACTAATGGAATCATACAGTATTTATTATTTTGTGTCTGCCTCTTTTACTCCACCCTGTGCTTGTGCCATTCACCCATTTTGTTTGTATTGTTAGGTTTTGATTTGAAGTTTTATTTTGTAGGGAGCTGTTATAGTTGATAGGCTTGTTCTCCGTTGCTGTAGACTGAATTGTGTCCCCCAGAATTTAGATGTTAAAGCCTGTTTGGAGGTAGGGCCTTTGTGGAAATAATTAGGTTAAATTAGGTCATAAGGGTAGGCCCCTGACCTGATAGGATTAGTGTCCTTTTAAAAAGAGACACCAGAGAGCTTGCTTGCTTTCTTCCACTTGTAAGGACACAGTGAGAAGGTAGAGGAACTGCCCATGCTGGCACCCCGATCTCTGACTTCCAGCTTCCAACTGAGAGAAAATAAATTTCTGCTCTTTAAGCTGCCCAGTCTGTGGTATTTTTTGTTTTGACAGCCTGAGCTGACTAATATACCGTTCTTCTGGATTATTGTGTCCTCTTAAAGGACTTGGGATCTTTTTTCTGCCTGCTCTTGTAGATGCTGGTGGTTGTAGATGCTTTAACACCAGTCAGGAGCAGGGTGTAAGGATCTTTCGACCAGTGGTTAATTGACAGGAAGTGGAAGATACGGCTTTTTCCTCCAGTGAGTATTTGCTGCAGGTTTGTTGGACTCTTGATTTGAGGAATGTTGGGCGGGGGGGGGGGGGGCGCGGGGGGAAGCCCTTCTCATGTGTGAGCTCTCTTTATCCCTATTTTGTAATTTTCCACTTTGCTTTAGGCGTCAGAGTGAATAAATGGAATTTCCCAGAACTTTACACAAGTGCCAGGGACACTCCTGTTTCCTTGCCTAGTGAATTCCCTTGGCTTTTGCTGTGCGCGCATGCATGCGCACACACACATACACGCACACACACACACACACACATCCTCCACAACCTTGGGAATGAGTCAGTGGTCTTCTCTCCAGTCTGCATCTTTCTGAGGCACCTAAGTGATGCCCCACAGTTGCCTCCTCTTTTGGTGACCTCGAGGTCTGAGCTCTTCTCCAGGCTCCAGCTCTGGGCCAAGGTTATTTTGGTAGTGAGTCATCCCAGCAAGGGAACTGGAAGGAAGAGGGGATTAGGAGCTTCCCCCTCAGTTTTCGTTGACACACATACACACATCATGTTAAATGATAATGTTTCACTCTGAGGACACTTGCTTTTGATAAAATGACTCTCTTCTACAGTTTGATTTAGCTGAATGCAACACATTTTTTTTTTCTGTTTTTGCTTTAGATACTTTTTGAACAGCAGTACTTGAAAATGAAAATGTATAGTAACAAAATCAGAATAGAATCTTTAGAAGGTGGATATTGAGCAGAACCGGAAGAAGCTAGTGATCAAAGGGCCTGTCATGAGAATAGAAACAAAGTCTCAGAAGATCAGAGGAAAGAGGAACTGGAAAGGCAGCATTTTTGATGGATTTGGCCATGAGAATGAGGAAGAAAACAGAATTGTGGCCAGAACAGTGTTATTGAAGGGGTTTCTTTGGAAATCCCTTTGGGAGATGGAAATCCCTTGGATCTTTTGGAGATCCAAGTATACCACATAAAATTACATATGAAAGTAAAGTTTGAAGAAAATTCATTCATTCAACTTTAAATTATTTTTTTCTTTTTTGGCCGCGCCACACAGCTTGCAGGATCTTAGTTCCCTGACCAGGAATCGAACCTGTGCACCGTTCAGTGGAAATGCAGAGTCCTAACCACTGGACTGCCAGGGAGTTCCCTCAGCTTTAAAATAATGGAATTTTAAAACCACATTGTTGGGCTTCCCAGGTGGCGCAGTGGTTGAGAGTCTGCCTGCCGATGCAGGGGACACGGGTTCGTGCCCTGGTCCGGGAAGATCCCACATGCCGCGGAGCGGCTGGGCCCGTGAGCCATGGCCGCTGAGCCTGCACGTCCAGAGCCTGTGCTCTGCAACGGGAGAGGCCACAACAGTGAGAGGCCCGCGTACCGCAAAAAAACCCATAAAAACACACATTGGTATTTGTTAAAGCACCAGAAACCCTGTTTCTTCACTGTTCTATCTCCATCTCTGATGTATGTGTGGTTACTAATGCGAGTATTCAAGGCCTCAGATCACCCCAGTAAGCGTTTATTGAATGCTTCTTGTGTACAGGTAGTGCTCTAGGGCTATAACAGGATGTCTTCTCCCCATTGAGTTATGCACAAGGTGGTCATTGTTTGCATATTCCAGCAGCCAGTATTTCCTTTAGATTTATTTACTGTAGTTTCCATCAAGACTTATATTTTCAAAATATAGAATCAGAATTTTGACTTTGCTTTTTGCAAGCACACACACTCATTAACTCTCCCTCCTCCACCAATTCTGATTTTTTCCCTTCCCCAGTCAGGGGTGAAGGGGTGGTGGGTTCCTTGTACTTCAGGGTCAGACTCACTGGATGCCTTGCTGCAGTCTTTCCCTTTCTTTAGCTCCTTAGGAGGTTAATAGGTTCATAGGAAGTAATCAAATGGCATGGGCAGATGGAGGCTTTAAACCAAGTTAATCAGTTAAAAAAAAAAAAAAAGCTTTAATATGAATAGTGCAGCAGTTCTTGAAGTAGGGATGTGGACCCCTGGAGGTTTTCTGAGACCATTTTAGGGGGTCTGCAAAATCAAAACTGTTTTGGTAATACTATTTAAGACATTATTTGCTTCTTCCATTCTTTCTCACGAGCGTACAGTAGAATTTTCCAGAAGTATGTGACGTGTGATATCATAACAGATTGACTACAGGAGGACATTTGAGAATTTCATTAAAATGTTATTTATATTAACACTAATAGACATTTTTTCCCAATTTTTTATTGCGATAAAATACATATAAAATGTATTATCTTAACTGTTTTAAAGTGTATATTTCAGTGGTATTAAATACATCCATAATGCTGTGCAGCCACCACCGCCATTCATCTCTAGAACTCTACATCTTATAAAACTGAAACCCTACGCCCATTAAATCCCCCCTCCCCCCTCCCCCCAGCCCCTGGCAACCACCATTCTCCTTTCTGTCGCTATGCTTTTGAATACTCTAGGGACCTCATAAGAGTGGAAGCATGCAGTATTTGTATTTTTGTGACTGTTTTATTTCACTTAGCATAGTGTCCTCAAGGTTCATACATGTTGTAGCAGGTGCCAGAATTTCCTTCCTTTATAAGACTGAATAATATTCCATCTTATGGATGTGCCTCGTTAAGCTTTTCCATTAATCCCTTGATGAACTTTTTTATTTGGCCATGCTACGTGGCTTGTGGGATATTAGTTCCCTGACCAGAAATTGAACCTGTGCCCCCTGCAGTGGAAGTGTGGAGTCCTAACCACTGGACCTCCAGGGAAGTCCCCCTTGATGATCTCTTGAGTTGCTTCCACATCTTAGCTATTATGCATAATGCTGCTATGAACATGGGTGCACAAATAGCTTTTTAAATCCTTGCTTTCGGGCTTACCTGGTGGCGCAGTGGTGAAGAATCCACCTGCCAGTGCAGGGGGGGACACGGGTTTGAGCCCTGGTAGGGGAAGATCCCACATGCCGCGGAGCAACTAAGCCCATGGGCCACAACTACTGAGCCTGTGCTCTAGAGCCTGCGAGCCACAACTACTGAGCCCGTATGCCACAACTACTGAAGCCTGCACGCCTAGAGCCTGTGCTCCACCACAAGAGAAGCCACCGCTGTTGAGAAGCCCACGCACCGCAACGAAGAGTAGCCCCCAGTCACCACAACTAGAGAAGGCCTGCGGCGCAGCAACGAAGACCCAACACAGCCAAAAATCAATCAGTCAATCAATCCGTCCATCCATCCTTGCTTTCAGTTCTGGGTACATACCGGAAGTGGAACTGCTGTATCATCTGGTAATTCTATTTTTAATTTTTTGAGGAACTCTGTACTTTTTTTTTTTTTTTTAAACAGTGGCTGTACCATTTTATACAGTCCTACCAACAGTGCACAGGGATTCCAGTTTCTGCACATCCTCACAAAGGCTTATTATTTTCTGGGGGTTTTTGGCAGTAAGCCATCCTGATGGGTGTGGAGTGGTGTTTCCTAGTTTTGATTTGCATTTTTCTAATGATGACGGATGTTGAGTGTCTTTTTTATGTGCTTATTGACCATTTGTATATCTTCTTTGGAGAAACATCTCAAGTCCTTTGCCTTTTTTTTTTGCTGTATGCGGGCTTCTCACTGTTGTGGCCTCTCCCGTTGAGGAGCACAGGCTCCAGACGCGCAGGCTCAGCGGCCATGGCTCACAGGCCCAGCTGCTCCGCAGCATGTGGGATCTTCCTGGACCGGGGCACGAACCCGTGTCCCCTGCATCGGCAGGCAGACTCTCAACCACTGCGCCACCAGGGAAGCCCCTTTGCCCATTTTTAAATCAGGTTTTTGTCGAGTTTTCAGAGTTCTCTGTATATTCTGGATATTAATCCCTTATCACATATGTAATTTGCAAATATTATTTCCCATTCTGTGGGTTGCCTTTTTACTCTGTTGATAACGTCTTTTGATGCATAAAATTTGAAATGTCATGAAGCTTTGCCCTGTGTTTTCTTCTAAGAATTTGATAGTTTTATAGGTCGTAGATTTAGGTCTTTGATCCACGCTGAGCTAATTTTTGTATTTGATGTTAGGTTAAGAGTCTGATAACTTCATTCTTTTGCATGTGGATATCATTTCCCCAGCACCATCTTTTTTTTAATTTTTAAATTTTATTTATTATTTTTGGCTGCGTTGGGTCTTTGTTGCTGTGTGTGGGCTTTCTCTAGTTGTGGCGAGCAGTGGCTACTGTTTGTTGCAGTGCGCAGGCTTCTCACTGCAGTGGCTTCTTTTGTCGCGGAGCACGGGCTCTAGGCGCTTGGGCTTCAGTAGTTGTGGCTCACAGGCTCTAGAGTGCAGGCTCAGTAGTTGTGGCTCACCGACTTAGTTGCTCCGCGGCATGTGGGATCTTCCCGGACCAGGGCTCAAACCCGTGTCCCCTGCATTGGCAGGCAGATTCTTAAGCACTGCACCACCAGGGAATCCCCCGCCCCGGCACCATTTGTTGAATATTATTATGTTGAAATGAGTTGTTCAGCAGTTTTTTTTTGTTTTGTTTTGTTTTGTTTTGCGGTACGCAGGCCTCTCACTGTTGCGGCCTCCCGCACCGCGGAGCACAGGCTCCAGACGCGCAGGCCCAGCGGCCACGGCTCACGGGCCCAGCCGCTCCGCGGCATGTGGGATCTTCCCGGACCGGGGCATGAACCCGTGTCCCCTGCATTGGCAGGCGGACTCTCAGCCACTGCACCACCAGGGAAGCCCCAGCACTTATTTTTAATTTATTTTTCTTTAAAAAAAATTTTTTTAAATTATTTTATTTATTTATTTTTGGCTACATTGGGTCTTCATTGCTGCGCACGGGCTTTCTCTAGTTGTGGTGAGCGGGGGCTACTCTTTGTTGCGGTGCACGGGCTTCTCACTGCGGTGGCTTCTCTTGTTACGGAGCACGGGCTCTAGGCACACAGGCTTCAGTAGTTGTGACACGTGGACGCAGTAGTTGTGGCTTGTGGGCTCTAGAGCACAGGCCCAGTAGTTGTGGCTCACGGGCTTAGTTGCTCTGTGTCATGTGGGATCTTCCCAGACCAGTGTCGAACCCACGTCCCCTGCATTGGCAGGTGGATTCTTAACCACTGCGCCACCAGGGAAGTCCAGCATAATCTTTAAGAATATAAAGGGGACCAAAAAGTTCTAGAACCGTTGACAAAGAATCTTTGAACACTTTCCCCAGACTTTGACTATAGTCCCTTTCTTCAGTGGTGCTTCTTATTGGATCTGTGTTCTGAGGGACACATAGTAGGAACACAGCCTCATTGACATGGGGTGAGATCATTTGTTGTTCTGGACCTCAGGTGCAAAGCTGGGTTAATTATGTTCCCTAATTCATGGCAAAGCCTCTGTCTTCACTTACGTTTCCTTCCGTCCCCTGTCATCACCCCATCCCCCCTTCTCGATATCCATAGTTCCTAGTTCTGGTTAGCCGTAGTTCACTTTTTTCTTTTAATTAATTTTTATTGGAGTATGGTTGCTTTACAATGTTGTGTTAGCCTCCACTGCACAACAAAATGAATCAGCCATACACATACAGATATCCCCTCCCTTTTGGACTTCCCTCCCGTTTAGGTTACCACAGTGCACGTAGTTCATTTTTAAGCAAGAAAAGACAGACTGACTAGGTGAGGATGTCGGTGCAGGGTTAGTACAACTTAATTTTTTTTCTTTTTTTTAAGATAAGTGCATATAATTAGAAGCTGTAGCTCTTTCTTCCTATATCTTAGTGGCTTATTTTTAGACTGCCTCACCCCTTTTTGAACAAAGACTACTAGGGGACCCATTTGTTGTCTCTGTACATACTCATTTGGTTAGCTTGTTGATCTGAAGCTAGGGCCTTTTCCTTCTCTAAGAGTGCCTTTTCCTTCTCGAAGAGCTAGTGCCTCTTCCTCTTCTCTAAAGAGCTTTTTTATTGAAATTAGATGTTTTTAAAGTTTTCAGATTCAACACCAACTTACTTGTTCGTATATTTACTCAATTAACCAGCTCCCACTTTGTGCCGGACACTCTAGAAAACATTTTGGGCTGTATAAACTATAAAAGCTATAGTTCCTGCCCTTGTATCCCAGAGTCAGATAAAATTAAAGTGTCAGAAAATAATGAATAGATTTGCTACATTGCCATATTTTTAGAATTGTTTTCATTGTATAATCTCTCTCCCCTTTTGGGAGGGGTTAGGAGGTGGTTTCTGGGAGACTTTTTTTCCCTGTGTCTATAGGTAACTTAAATGTAAAATGTTATAAAATACCCTTATTTGCATGAAGCCCCTCTTGTCAATTATAAAATATTTATAAAGTGTAAAATATAATTGTAACTGGTTGAGTTTTAGGTTTCTGAGGTTTGCTTACGTGCTTGCTATTTAACAATGCTACATGTCTGGGCATTTACAAAACTATTACTAATTAGTCTATAATGACCAAATTCTTAAAATCCATAAATATTAATTTTTTTCTAGGTCGCAATAAAAATAATTGACAAAACTCAGTTGAATCCAACAAGTCTACAAAAGGTAAGATTGGTCCAGTATCCAGTTTTTTTTTTAATGATTTTCAGTGCTAATTGTCATCTAATTTGTCCATTAATTACCTTTACTATTATTTTTATTTATTGTATTTAGTACACAGTAAAGCTTCCTCTTCCTCAAATGAATGCAACTTAAATTTAATATGGTTTAAATGTAGTATTGTTGTATTTTTTTCCTTCAGTTGAAGATAATGATTTTTAAAGTTCTTAATAGCACAAACTGAAGGCTGTACTTTGAATATTCTAAATATTGACTAGAATAGAGTTATAAAAAAGACAGAACAACATAGTTTCATGTAATTAGTCTTAAGCAGAGTTACACATCTTTCTTACAGTTAATACTGAGATCTCTAAAGTCAGCACTTTGGCTTTCTTAAACTACCACAATATGTCTAACCAAGGAGTGATGATTAATTGATATAAAAGGAAAATATAAAAGTAAAACTAAATTGATAGTTGAAAACATGTTTGTTAATGAGCTATTGCCATTTGTATTATCTAATGTAGATCAGGAGTTCTCAACCTGGTACATGTTAAAATCACCTGGGCCTCTTTTCAAAATCCTGATGACTGGCCCATAGGGAGATTTAATTGCTCAGGTAGGGCCTGGTCATAGGTATTTCACTGGTGCATCAGTGAATGATTAATGATCTTCATAATAAGATCCTTCTAGTTCCTTTTGGTTTTGCAGAGCCTTTTTACATACTTCATTTGGTTTCTAGACTTGGCCTATGGTAGCTGGGGGATACAGAGACCTAGAAATAAGAACAGGAAGTCGGGCTTCCCTGGTGGCGCAGTGGTTGGGAGTCCGCCTGCCGATGCAGGGGACGCGGGTTCGTGCCCCGGTCTGGGAGGATCCCACATGCTGCAGAGCGGCTGCGCCCGTGGGCCATGGCTGCTGGGCCTGCGCGTCCAGAGCCTGTGCTCCGCGGCGGGAGAGGCTACGGCAGTGAGAGGCCCGCGTACCGCAAAACAGGCAGTCCTCTGCCACTTAGCTGAATGTGTAACTTGACCTTGAGCAAGTCACTTAACTTTCTGGACGTTGGGCTTCTCATCTTTAAAAATGAAGATAATTTCACTAAGTGAAATAAGTCAGACGGAAAGACAGGTACCATATGATCTCATTTATATGTGGAATCTAAAAAATAAAACAAATAGACAAACAAAATAAAACAGAAACAGGCTTACAGAGAGCGAAACTGTTGGTTGCCAGAGGGGAGCTGAGTGAAATAGGTAAAGGGGATTAACAGATGTAAACTTTTAGTTATAAAGTAAACAAGTCATGGGGATATAATATACAGCATAAGGAATGTAGTCAATAATGTTGTAATAATTTTGTATGGTGACAGATGGTTATTGGACTTATCATGGTGATGATTTCATAATGTATTTGATTGTCACATCACTGTGTTGTACACCTGAAACTAACATAATATTGTATGTCAACTATACTTCAGTTGAAAATAATAATAAAAATAACTAATTAAATGGAGATTTAATCTTCTCATGATGGATTATATTAATGAAATAATACATATCAAAGAGTTTTGTAAACTGCAAAGCAGTGCGTAAGACATTTTAAGGGTAATCATGCCCTATCTACATTTCTAATGTAGTTCTAGTTCTGATGGTTATTTTGTATTTATATCATCATAATTCTGGAACTCTGTCCGTGTGTGTGGGGGATTAAGGTGGAGAGGGAGACAGATTTTATCTTGCACTGAAAATGTTATTTAAACAAGTGGCTCTGCAGGGCATAGTGGGCCTTAAGAGTTCTCAGGGTGGCCTTGGAAGGATCCAAAATTTCCAGTCCTTTGTTCTGAACATGAAATTGTATCCATTTCCTTAAACTCATTTCTTCATATATCTAAGGACTTGGTAGTAATTAATAAGTTAGGGGTTACTAAAACTTGGTATTCAGAACTAAAATTAGCATGTAGAGAAGTTTGCTAAGGATTCTAATTCAGTATTCTAATGTTACAGATCTTCCACTATTCATGTGTACTTGCAGATAACTGGAATTCTAGCAGTTTTCTAGGAAGAATTTTATCATAGTATTGTCTTGAGTTGGTTGTGATTTTTCTTGCTTGCTTTTTTTCATTATTTTTGGTCATAGTTTTTAATTACCACTGTTCTTTTTTGTTATTATTCCAAATTACTGTTTGTCACATCATTATCAATTTAGTACCTGGTAGGCTGTCTGTTTAGCTTGATGGTGTGATGCAGATTTTTATCAGCATTAATTTTGGCATATAAATAATAAGACTTTAAGATTTGTTTGGTATAGCTCAAGTATGAACCATCCACAAAAAATTTATACTAAAGGCAGATCCGTCCAAGTTAAATAATTTGATAAATGTAATGTTTTCAGTTTGTAGGGCATTGTTTTAAATCATAAATCATGTGTTTGTGTTCTTATAAATTAGAAGCATTCTATAAATACTTCCTTCACATTCTTTTTCGCTGAGTTCCTTTTCCATGGAAAGGTGGCAGCAGAGTGGTGTATACCTGGCATCTTTTGCCCTTGTAATAGTGGTGCTTGCAGCTTGTTTTCTTCCTCAGCACCACTCACAGTTGTATCACACCTGCTCACTCAGATCTCTGTATATTGTGATTTTAAACTCTGGAGCTTGGTGTGTGGCCTTAGGAGCTAACAACATTCTGCCATCAACAATATGTGATCCTTTTGTACTGCCACTACCAAAAAATGTGGACTGGCTCATTCAGGCAGTGTTTGAACACAGGTGTTTAAAATAGTGTCATTTCAAAATGTTCCCAGTATTCTGGCTCACACATTGAATCATGTGCATCTGATAAATGCATTTAAGCAAACCTGAGTTGACTGCATATTAGTAAACTGATGTTATTTGCACTGACAGGTTCTTCACTTTTCCTTTTAATTTTTCCAGCCACTGAGTGAATAAATGTTAGATTCTAGTAAGATATATTTTTCTCCATTGTTTTTGTACATCTCAATTTCTGAGTACTATCCCTGAGACATTTTCTGTCCATAAATGTCTTTTAGGTCAGCTGTTAAAGAACTCTGTAATGTTGTGTACCTTTAATGATTTTGAAAACAACAGGAGTGAAAAAAAATGTTAGTCTTCCTCCTGGTTTTACAAAGTCACTTTCAGCTTTTTTTTTTTTTTTTTTTTTTGGGTGGAGGGTACACGGGCCTCTCACTTTTGTGGCGTCTACCGTTGCGGAGCGCAGGCTCCAGACGCGCAGGCTCAGCGGCCATGGCTCACGGGCCCAACCGCTCTGTGGCATGTGGGATCCTCCCGGACCGGGGCACGAACCCGTGTCCCGTGCATCGGCAGGCGGACTCTAAACCACTGCGCCACCAGGGAAGCCCCATTTTTAGCTTTGATTTGGTTACAGATAGTCTTGTTTTATTAAATTCAAGTTTGTCATTAAGAAGCAAGTTATGAATTTATTAAGACATGCAAGTAGGGCTTCCCTGGTTGCCCAGTGGTTAAGAACCTGCCTGCCAGTGCAGGGGACATGGGTTCGATCCCTGGTCCGGGAAGATCCCACGTGCCGCGGAGCAACTAAGCCCGTGTGGCACAACTACTGAGCCTGCACACTAGAGCCCGCGAGTCACAACTACTGAAGCCAGCGAGCCACAACTACTGAAGCCCGCGTGCCTAGAGCCTGTGCTCTGCAACAGGAGAAGCCACCGCAGTGAGAAGCCCACGTGAAGCAACGAAGACCCAACACAGCCAAAAATAAATAAATTTATAAAAGAAAAAAAAAAGACATGCAAGTACACTAAGTGTAACCCATCTAAAGTTATTTTCTTTTCTCATCTTGGAGTAGTGTGTTAATGTAAAGAGGGATTATAGAGTAATGGTTAGGAACACAGTTAAGCCAGCCTACATGGATTCAAATCTCGGCTTAAACCCAGCCTAGCTGTGACAAGTCACCTTCCTGGATCTTAGTTTCCCTGTTTGTAAAATGGAAATAATAACAGTACCTCTATGGCTGTGGTGAGAATTAAATAAGTTAACATTTAAAAGCCCTTAGCACAGGGAGATCAGCTTGGTGCTTTGTGACCACCTAGAAGGGTGGGATAAGGAGGGTGGGAGGGAGACGCAAGAGGGAGAAGATATGGGGATATATGTTTATGTATAGCTGATTCCCTTTGTTATAAAGCAGAAACTAACACACCATTGTAAAGCAATTATACTCCAATAAAGATGTTAAAAAATAATAATAAAATAAAAGCCCTTAGAAGAGCTGAGTGTAGTTCCTAGCACATGGTAAGGACCGAGTGTTTGCTGTTATTGTGTGTCCTGCTGAATATTGGTTTTGAGGGAGAGTGGGAGATTTTTTTTTTTAACTTTTATTGGCGTATAGTTGATTTACAATGTTGTGTTAGTTTCAGGTGTACAGCAGAGTGAATCAGTTATACATATACATATATCCACTCCTTTTTTTTTTAAGATTCTTTTCCCAGGAGATATTTTTTGTTTGCTTTTTAAATTTTACCCTCACAGGAAATAAGTAAAGCTTAAGAATTGAATGGTAGGTTCTGGCTTTAGGTCTCATAGGACTTATTTGCAGTAGACTACTTCTGATCACGGCTAATATTTGCGCATTTAGTATATATGGAGTACTGTATTAGTTTGCTTGAGCCACTATAACAAAATTCTGTAGACTGGGTGTCTTAAACAACAGACATTTATTTCACACAGTTGTAGAGGCTGGGAAGTCCAAAATCAGAGTTGCCAGCATGGTCGGGTTCTGGTGCGAGCTCTCTTTTTGGCTTACAGAGGGCTGCCGTCTCACTGTGTCTTCATAGCAAAGTAGGGGGAAGGTACATGAGCATGCTGTTTGATGTCTCTACTTATAAGGGTACTTAATCCCATCATAAGGACCCACCCTCATGACCTCATCTAAACCAACTTAATTCCCAAATGCCCCATCTCCAAATATCACATTGTGGGACAACTTCATGAAGTAAGTTCTGTTATTCAGGAAAGAGAGGCCAGGGAGATAAAGTAATCTGCCCAAAGTCCCCTAACTAATAAGTGATAGATGCTCGGGCAGTCATTTTATGATAGGTGTAGTCATCATTGAGTCGAGCATTAATGAACTCTAAATGAAAACATGTTTACCACAGTTTAGACAATAGAGCATTTGTTGTAAGCAATGTCCCAGGTATATTAGTTGGATAGGAATTCATTGTCATTAGATACTAGAGCATGTGCTTCCCATGTTCTTACACATATAGGCATTCTCACAGTAGCTAGTCTGATAGATATCTTTTCACCTTCATACTCTGTTAGGTGAGTATTACTACCATCTTGATTTTCCATTGAGGAGACAGAGTCTGAGAAGTTGGTATAGTCAGACTCTCCAGTTCGTAAGTGATGGAGCAAAGATGTAAATCTTAGTCTGACTCCAAAGCATGGACTATTTCCACTTCATTATGGCCCCCTCCTGTAATTAAATTTCCCTAACTGAGATGGGAACTAACCTGAGGCTTTCTTTGTAGTAGCTATGAAGAAGTTAGTAAATAGTTTCAAGGTTGAGGAAATATTGGGTTGGCCAAAAAGTGCCTTCAGTTTTAAAGTAAAAATAAAAGACACATTTTTCATTTTCACGAAGAACTTTATTGAATAATGTATTCACCCTTTTGTTCCACTACCTTCTGCCATTTTTCAGGCAACTTCATAGTTCCATCTTCCCAAAACTTTTTCTCTTTTTGAGCAAAGAACTGTTCCAGGTGCCTTTTACAGTCTCCCAGGGAATTGATATTTTTTCCATTAAGAGAATTTTGTAAAGACCGAAATAAATGGAAATCTGAAGTTGCAATGTCTGGTGAATACGGCGGATGAATCAGAACTTCCCAGCCAAGCTGTAACAGTTTTTGCCTGGTCATCAAAGAAACATGCAGTCTTGCAGTATCCTGATGGAAGATTATGTGTTCTCTGTTGACTAATTCTGAACGCTTTTTGTCAAGTGCTGCTTTCAGTTAGTCTAATTGGGAGCAGTACTCGTTGGAATTAATCGTTGGGTTTTCCTGAAGGAGCTCATAATAGAGGACTCCCTTCCAATCCCACCATATACAGAACATCACCTTTTTAGGATGAAGACCGGCCTTTGGTGTGGTTGGTGGTGGTTCATTTCGCTTGCCCCACGCTCTCTGCTGTTCCACATTATTGTACAGTATCCACTTTTCATCGCCTGTCACAATTTGTTTTAAAAACGGAACGTTTTCATTATGTTTCAGTAGAGAATCGCATGAGGAAATATGGTCAAGAACGTCTTTTTCGCTTTACTTACGTGGAACCCATACATCAAAGCGATGAACATAACCAAGCTGGTGCAAATGATTTTCATAGCTTGATTTGGATATTTTGAGTATGTCAGCCATCTCCCGCGTGGTATAACGTTGATTGTTCTCAGTGTCTCAATTTGATCACTATCACCTTCAACTGGTCTATCCAACCGTGGAGCATCGTCCAGCGAGAAATCTCCGGCATGAAACTTCACAAACCACTTTTGACATGTTCAGTCACAGCACCTTCTCCATACACTGAGCAAATCTGTTTTTGCATTTCAATTGCGTTTTTACCTTTCTTGAAATAATAAAGCATAATATGCCGAAAATGTTTTTTTCTTCCATCTTCAATATTAAAATGGCTACACAAAAATTCACCAATTTTGTTAAGCCTTTTTTTTAAATGCACTCTGATATGACAGCTGTCACACACAATCTAACAAAATTGTTTCAAATGAAGTTAAAGACAACTAAGTGCTACTAGAGCCATCTTACAGAAAAAAACAAGCAAACCTTTTGGCGAACCCAGTATTTCAAGTACGAAAGAGAAGTAGGCCTTGTACCCCACCTCCCCTTCGAAACTTTGCGTAAGTCATATTTTTATGCAAATTTGTTTATTCACGCCTTCACTTAACAAACACTTATTAGTAAATACCTGCTGTGTGCCAGGCACTGTTCAGAGCACTGAGGGTACAACATTGAACCAAATGAATGAAGTTCCTACTTTCATGGAATTGATATCATAGTGGGAGAGCAGCAATAAACAGATATATAATGTCATGTCAGTGCCATGAAGAAAAATAAAGCAAGATGTATTGACTGTATTTTCTTATTTTTTGTATTCTTGATGCTCTGGCATCTGGGGCCTTGCTGACCTGAGATAGACTACTCCCCAGGGCTAGCTAGTTCCTGGAAATAGTAAGCAACTCCCCTGTGAGTACACTGTTCAGATGCAAACTAACCAGTGCAGAGCCCATACTCTGAACCACCTCCCCTATCTGGCTCTTAAACTCCAAGAGGCAATATTTCTCTGCCCTAATCATTGCAGAGCTGGTATCGGACACCTAGAGACCGTACTTATACTCAAGAACCTGCTGAAATTATCCCAATGAACCAGTCCTCAGCCTGCTTACCCTGCCTGGACTTACCTTTCCCGTGGAAACCAGAATAAAAACTCTTCCCCATGCTTTCCCCTTGCTCCATCGGCCTTCTGACCCATCCTGGTGCTTCCTCACATGGCCCTACATGGCACTGTGTGCCCCCTTCTTTTGGGAACTATAAGTAACAGACCATCATTTTAATGGCACTCTTCTCCTGATCTCTTGGCTCACCATACCTGAATAATTATAGAACCTACATTTTAAAACACAGGGTGGGGACTTCCCTGGTGGCACAGTGGTTAAGAATCCGCCTGTCAATGCAGGGGACCATGGGTTCAAGCCCTGGTCTGGGAAGATCCCACATGCTGTGGAGCAACTAAGCCTGTGCGCCACAACTACTGAGCCTGCGCTCTAGAGCCCGCGAGCCACAACTACTGAGCCTGTGTGCCACAACTACTGAAGCCTGCATGCCTAGAGCCCATGCTCTGCAACAAGAGAAGCCACTGCCGTGAGAAGCGCGTGCACCGCAATGAAGAGTAGCCCCTGCTCACTGCAACTAGAGAAAGCCCGCATGCACAACAACGAAGACCCAGTGCAGCAAAAAATAAATAAATTTAAAAAACAAAAACACAGGGTGAGGAGTTAGTATGCGAGGAATGTGTAGATTTCAAGTGAAAAGTAGGGGTGCCTTCTTAGTAATTCGTTTAAGAAACATTCTTGTTCTCCTGAACCAAGCGTTGTGATAAGAAGAGTCAGATAAGTACCACAGACTCTGGGTGAACCCACGTGGTTTGCAGTAAAAGTTTACTTAGGCCTTTAGGATCTAAATGTTTTTTACCAAGTAATAAAGAATGGAAAGACCTTTGCGGTCCTCCTTGCAGCATTGACATGGAGGTCCTCACTAAGTGTTCGTGGGAGGATTGCACACACAGCTTGAGGAGCAGCAACTGCAGCAGCGGTGGGCTGCCGAGGCCTGCGAGTATGCAGGGCAGTGCAAGGCCCTGAGCTGGCGGTTATATCAGGCCGAACTGGGAGCCTTGAATGCCCCGGCTCTTTAAGGAACAATCATCTCTGTGTAATAAACTTTTCAGTAATTCCCTAACTTTCCCCTGGGTTCTTCTGACTAAGATTTTGTTATCTTAGAAATATTCAGTCTTCTCGGTGGCAGAAACTTTAATTGTCACCATACTGTGACATAGTCAATTTAAACAGTAATCTCTTTTTCTTAAACTGGAACCATTAGTTAAAAACAAATGTATGAATGTAGTGAAATAATTGATTTTTTAAAATATGTGTTTATGATAGCTGGTTAGCCAGCTTTAAACATGTATAGGGATGGAGGCACACTCCTTCCTATGCCATCTTGTTCCAGTGTTGGACGACTCTAGTTATTATACAGGTTTTTTTTTTTCTTAATTAATTTATTTATGGCTGTGTTGGGTCTTCATTGCTGCACGCAGGCTTTCTCTAGTTGTGGTGAGCAGGGACTATTCTTCATTGTGGTGCACGGGCTTCTCACTGCCATGGCTTCTCTTGTTGCGGAGCACGGGCTCTAGAGCGCAGGCTCAGTAGTTGTTGTGCACGGGCTTAGTTGCCTGCAGCATGTGGGATCCTCCCGGACCAGGGATCGAACCTGTGTCCCCTGCATTGGCAGGCGGGTTCTTAACAACTGCGCCACCAGGGAAGTCCCTAAACAGGTTTTTCTCTTTCATAGTTTACACTAGCATCTGTCTTCTAGAAACATGTACAATACTGTTCTCTGTTCTTTTATTTGGAGCTTTGGAGGTTAAATCTACCAACCCACAAAAATAACCCCTACCAATCCAACATAACCAACTATTTTGGGTCTTCTTGGTCCCTTCTCCAGAGTAAATACTCAGCCTCTTGGGCCAGCTACAGGACTTGCCCTCAACACAGGGCTAGTTTATTCCACATCTGTAATTGATTTTTTTCTTAACTGAATTTATTTCATTCTTGCTGAAGACCATTTAAATGGTTTCCTACCATAATTCCAGTCTGTTTAGTGTATTTTTGAAAAATGAGTCTTTTGTATTAGCTATCACTTGTAGTTTGGTGCTGTATACATTGGACAAGGATGTTTTCATCCAATTAAAATATCCGACAAGGTAGGGACAAAGCACCTCATTGGAGAATCCACCCTTTAGTTGGTTCTGCTGACTCATCAAGCAATTTTTGAGTAATATTCAAGCACCATTCTTAAATCCAGACTTTTAGTAAGAGAGAAACAGAAATCGCTGTGTTAAAAAAAAATTAATCAAAATTACTAAGGAAAAAAGAATGATTTTAAATTTAAGTATGTGCATAAATTCAAGTATGTGCAAAATACGGGAATTCCCTGGAGGTCCAGTGGTTAGGACTCCACACTTCCACTGCAGGGGGCACAGGTTCGATCCCTGGTCGGGGAACTAAGATCCGACATAGCCGTGCACTGTGGCCAAAAAAAAAAGTATATACAGCAGATTGCTGAATGATTATCGAAGTATTATTGACTGTAGGTTCCTTTTATCGGGGTCTTTGTGGGAAATTTTACTTACACCCACTCAAGTCTGGTTTCTTTTTAAAGTTGGTGTTTATTTTGGAACCACTGTTAATGGTTAGAGCTCTGTAATAGCAGTGACCCTTTTTTGGCATCCCAGGGAATCTCAGTTGTGGGACAAGCCAGGGAGGGAACTGTATATTTGGAAGCAGAGAGAACCCGCTCATGCTTTTCTTATGGTCTACAATGTAATGTACTCTTACTGTTACCACCACTGAGTTATTTGGGGTACTTTTGCTTCAGCCTCCTTAGGGCAGTCTTTTTTAACCCTTGTTGTGCAGTAGAATCATCTGTGTAGTTTAAAAAAAACCCTTAATTTCTATTCTCTTTCTAAAGGTAACCTGTTTTAAAGATGACCCCCTCCTCCAGTGTTTTAAGTCTTATAGACTGCTGCCACTACCGCTGCCAAATATCTCCCCCGTCTCTCAGACTCTTCCTGACCCAATTTCTGGACTTCTTTCCTTCTCCTTACCCATCTGGTGAAGCACAAATCATTGTTGGGATCTTTTTCATTGATGAGCACTGTTGATCTTTTCCTTTCTTAATACCTTCCTCTTTCCATATTGACTTGTAGGAGACTAAACAGCTCAGGCCATTAACAAAAGTAGTTGTTAGAATCCTTTTTTGTAAATTTTTTTAAATTGAAGTATAGTTGTTGTACAATATTATATAAGTTACAGGGGTACAATATAGTGGTGATTCACAATTTTTAAAGGTTATACTCCATTTATAATTATTATAAAATATTGGTTATATTCCCTGTGTTGTACAGTATATCCTTGCAGCTTATTACCTAATAGTTTGTATCTCTTACTCCCCTACCCTATATTGCCCCTCCCCACTTCCCTCTCCCCACTGGTAACCGCTGGTTTCTTCTCTGTATCTGGGAGTCTGCTTCTTTCATATATGTCGGATACTTATTCCTTATCAGTCATATCATTTGAAAATATTTTCTCCCATTCAGTAGGTTGCCTTTTCATTTTGTCAGTGGTTGCCTTTGCTGTGCAAAAGCTTTTAAGTTTAATTAGGTCCCATTTGTTTATTTTTGCTTTTATTTCCTTTACTTTAGGAGATGGATCCAAAAAAATATTGCTACAATTTATGTCAAAGAGTGTTCTGCCTATATTTTTCTCCAGGAGTTTTATAGTATCCAGTCTTACATTTAGGTCTTTAATCCATTTTGAGTTTATTTTTGTATATAGTGTTAGAGAATGTTCTAATTTCATTCTTCTACATGTAGCTGTCCAGTTTTCCCAACACCACTTACTGAAGGGACTGTCTTTGCTTCATTGTATATTCTTGCCCCCCTTGTCATACATTAATTGACCATAAGTGTGTGGGTTTGTTTCTGGGCTCTGTATCTTGTTCCATTTATCTATGTGTCTCTTTTTGTGCCAGTACCATACTGTGTTGACTACTGTAGCTTTGTAGTTTAGTCTGAAGTCAGGGAGTATGATTCCTCCATCTCTGTTCTTCTTTCTCAAGACTGTTTTGGTTATATGGGGTCTTTTGTGTTTCCATACAAATTTTAAAATTATTTGTTCTAGTTCTGTGAAAAATGCCATTGGTATTTTAATAGAGATTGCATTGAATCTGTAGATTGCCTTGGTTAGTATGGACATTTTAACAATATTGATTCTTTAGCGCACTCCATCTGAAAGCAGCAGAATACACATTTTCATCAAGTATACATGGAACATTCTCCAGGATAGATCACATGCTAGGCCACAAAACAAGCCTTGGCAAAGAAACTGTAAGTCATATCAATTGTCTTTTCTGACCACAACACTGTGAGAGTAGAAATCAACCACAAGAAAAAAAGCTGTGAAAAACACAAACATGTGGAGGCTAAACAGTATGGGTCACTAGACCAGTGGATCACTGAAGGAATCAAAGAGGATATTAAAAAATACCTAGAGTCCTGACTATTAATTTCAATCCAGCATCTGCATTCAGATCAGTGTAATGAATTAGGTAAACTTTTACAAACAGGATATGGTAAATGAAATCTAAGTCAAACCCTCTTCATTTTACATGTTTAAAATATTGAGAATAAAAATATATGTATATTGTTACATTTTAAAAATAGTAATAGGAGTGTAAGAAAATATAGCTTCAGTGTTACTGCTGCTTTATGGGGAAATTTTTAATTTATTGCCAGACATTTTCACTTTGGCAGCAAATTTAGAGTACAGATTGTGAATTGAGAATATTAGAATTTATTTTTAATTGTACCAATTGTTCATTGTGCTATTTTAGAAAAGCCACTGAATAACCAGCTATTTTATTTTATTTTATTTTGCTGTATCGGGTCTCAGTTGCGGCACGCAGATCTTCCTCACAGCATGCAGGATCTTTCGTTGTGGCGTGCAGGCTCTTTGTTGCAGCGTGTGGGCCTCTCACTAGTTGTGGTGTGCGGGCTCCAGAGCGCACAAGCTCAGTAGTTGTGGCACTTGGGCTTAGTTGTCCTGTGGCATGTGGGATCTTAGTTCCCCGACCAAGGATCAAACCCACATCCCCTGCATTGGGAGGTGGATTCTTAACCCCTGGACCACCAGGGAAGTCCCAAGAACCAGGTATTTTAAATGGGTTAAACTTAGAGCCTAGCATGGACCCATTTGTGGAAAATTGAAAGTTGGGCAAAAACTAGACCTTTGGGAAAGAATCCTAGCGACAGCAACCAGAATCACAGCCGTATGTTGCTTATTGTGTGCCACGCACTGTTCCAAGATCTCAACAACATGTCAGGTTCCTTTATCCCTGGGGGTACCAGAGGCCCAGAGAGGTCAAGCCACCTAGATTCAGTCAGTCAGTGGTAGATCCCCAGGTGGGGACAGATAGTGGGCTCCAGAGTTCAAATTCTTTTTTTTTTTTTTTTTAGAGTTCAAATTCTTAATGACTGTGCACTAACTGACACACTGACTGAACTAACATTAGAACTTAAAGCCCTAACTTCACATGGCCTTTTCCCAACATGTCCCCTTGGAAGGAATCAGGCCCAGCACCTTCCATATGGGAAGCATACAAAGGAGCTTACTGAATGAAGCTCCTTCACCTTGCGTGTGGTAGATACCCAATAATATCTGTTCATTATTTTATAAGTACCAAATTTATTTTAATACTAAATTAATATTTTTCTCATATTGCCCTAATTCCAGGAATCTTGACCACCAGAACCTTAGGTTTTGAGGTGGTAGGAAAATTTGTCTTTGAAATACTTGATCATAAAAATGCACATTGGGTTTCCCTGGTGGCACAGTGGTTAAGAATCTGCCTGCCAATGCAGGGGACGTGGGTTCAAGCCCTGGTCCGGGAAGATCCCACATGCCATGGAGCAACTAAGCCCATGCGCCACAACTACTGAGCCTGTGCTTGCTCCAGAGCCCATGAGCCACAACTACTGAGCCCACGTGCCACAGCTACTAAAGCCCATGCACCTAGAGCCCGTGCTCCACGACAAGAGAAGCCACTGCAACGAGAAGCCCACACACCACAACGAAGAGTAGCCCCTGCTCACTGCAACTAGAGAAAGCCTGCGCTCAGCAGTGAAGAACCAATGCAGCCAAAAATGAATGAACGAATGAATGAATGAAATGCTTTACATACAGAAGAATGTTACATATTTGCCATATAAATATGTTTAGGGTATTTGATTCAAGAAATGGATCAGCAACAATACTTTAAATCAGTCACGTTGTAACCTTCCCCAACGTGACCTCCTTTGTTTCCCACCTTACAAGGTAACCACTAACAAAAATTTTGTGTTACTATTTTCTTTCTTTTTAAAATTAATTTATTTTTATATATTTATTTCTTTATTTTGGCGGCATTGAGTCTTCATTGCTGCATGCGGGCTTTTTCTGGTTGCAGCAAGCGAGGGCTACTCTTTATTGCAGTGCACAGGATTCTCATTGCTGTGGCTTCTCTTTCTACGGAGCACGGGCTTTAAGCATGTGGGCTTCGGTAGTTGCAGCACGTGGGCTCAGTAGTTGTGGCTCGCACACTCTAGAGTGTAGGCTCAATAGTTGTGGCGCACAGGCTTAGTTGATCCACGACATATGGGATCTTCCCTGACCAGGAATCAAACCCGTGTCCCTTGCATTGGCAGGCGGATTCTTAACCATTGTGCCACCAGGGAAGTCCCTATGTTACTATTTTCTTGATTGTTTTTATAATTTTACCACATAAGGGTCCCTCATCAATATAGTGTGAAGATTTTAAATATTATATAAATGGAATCATGTTATTTGTGTCCTTCTCCTGTTTGCTTTATTTTGCCCAAATTGTGTTCCATGTTGATGTATTTAGATGTAATTTACTTTCACTGCTATGCTTATTTTCATGGTTATATAGTATCCTATTATATGAATATTTCATGATTTATTTTATCTATTTTCTGTCTGATTCAGAGACATTTGGATTGCTTATAGCTATTTGTATCACAGACACTGCTATGGATTGTTCCGTATGTGTCCTGGTGAAGTTGTTTATGTTTCTTAAGGATATGTGTCCAGTAGTAGACTTATTGGTTCACAGGGTATGTACATCCTCATTCATCCAAAGCAGTTGTGTTAATTCATATTCCCACCAGTAGCATATAAGACAGTTCAAGTAATGTCATATCCTCATCAAAATTTGATTTTGTCTGATTTTTCAATTCTTGACTATCTGATGGATATAAAACTATGTCATTGTGGTTTTCATTTATATTCCCATGATTGCTGATGAGTATTACATCATTCATATTTTTATTGGCTTTTGTTTCTTCTGTGAATTGCCTGTTCAAGCCTTTTCAATTTCTAGTGGATTTTTTCTTAATCATTTTAGAGATTATGTATTCTGGATACTGACATGTGGCAGATATCTTCTTCTGTTTGATGGTATATCTTTTCATTCTCTGGATGTTGTCTTTTGATGAGCAGCAGAATTTCTTAATTTTAACACACCTGAATTGTCATTCTTTTCTTATATGGTTTGTACATTTTCTGTGTTCTTTTTTTTTTTTTGCGGTACGCGGGTCTCTCACTGTTGTGGCCTCTCCCGTTGCGGAGCACAGGCTCCGGACGCGCAGTCTCAGCGGCCATGGCTCACGGGCCCAGCTGCTCCACAGCATGTGGGATCTTCCCGGACCGGGGCACGAACCCATGTCCCCTGCATCGGCAGGCGGACTCTCAACCACTGCGCCACCAGGGAAGCCCCTTTTCTGTGTTCTTTAAGAAATTCTTCCCTGCCTGGGGCCATAAAGATATTTTTCTCTGTTGTCTCAAAGGTTTATAATCTTTAATCCACCTTGAAGTTGTGCATATTGTGAAGTAGCAATCCAATTATGTTTTTTCATACGTGTTACAACTTATTGCCTCATCTCTCCTTTCCCCACTCTTCTGCAATACAGAGTTTCCGTACCTACCTCTACACACACGTACTGTGTTCTTCCAAAGTGGTTATTCTGGTTCACTTCACAATTGCTATTTTAAAGGCAGTTTTTTTACATTTATTTTCATTTAAAATTTTTATTTTCAGTAGTAGAATGGCAGGGCTTCCCTTGTGGCCATTGGTTAAGAATCTGCCTGCCAACACAGGGGACACCAGTTCGAGCCCTGGTCCGGGAAGATCCCACATGCCGCAGAGCAGCTAAGCCTGTGAGCCATGACTACTGAACCTGCACTCTAGAGCCCACGAGCCACAACTACTGAAGCCTGTGCGCCTAGAGCCCGTGCTCCGCAACTGGAGAAGCCACCACAATGAAAAACCTGCACACTGCAATGAAGAGTAGACCCTGCTCGCTGCAACTAGAGAAAGCCTGCGGGTGGCAACAAAAACCCAACGCAGCCAGAAATAAATAAATTTATTTTAAAAATAGTAGAATGGCAAATGATAAACAGAATCCCAAAATATATGACAGGAAAAATCTGAGCTAAATTTATAGAAGCACAAGAGTGACAAAATAGATTTATCCTCTCTCAGGCTATGTATGACACATTAAGTAGAGGAAAAAAAGATACAGATCTTAATATAGAGCCCCTCCACTAGCCCATATTACAAATTGCACATTTTTAATTTAATTAATTTATTTTTTATTTTATTTTTGGCCACACCATGTGGCATGCTGGATCTTAGTTCCCTGACCAGGGACCAAACCCGTGCCCCCCGCAGTGGAAGCGCGGAGTCTTAACCACTGGACTGCCAGGGAAATCCCACACATTTGTGCATTTTTTTTAAAAAGCATCCCTTTCTTAGGATACATTACAGCTCTGTGCCAGTCAAATCTATGATGATTGCAGCGTAAATGATTTCCTCACTGTTGGGCAATGCATAACTTACACAGCTATAAACAGTTAATATGATTAATAAGCCTGACTAAGAGATCTTTCCAGGCTACATTTTCTGAACAAGCAATAAAAATAGAAACCAATAAAAATAGAAACAAACAAAAAGTACAAGCATGTGGGACTTGAAAACACTCTTTGAATTCATGGGGTCAAAGAGAAAATGCAAACCAAAATTGCAGTGTATCTAGAAAGTAACAGTGTGTATCCGAACCTGTAGAATACTGCTTTTGGTGTTCAAGTAAATTTGAAACCTTAAACACATTATTAAACAAAAAATGACAATACATTAAATATTCAACTAATAAGTTAGAGAAGGGAACAAAATAAATCTCAGAAACGAAGAATAATGTAAGGAACTTAAAAAGGGCAGAAATTAGTGAATTGGAAAAACAATGAAAATGATCTAGAGCTTTTTTTTTTTTTTTTTTTTTTTTGAGAGGGGGATGAGAAGGGAGGCAGTAAAATAGATAAACCACTAGTTACTTAATCCAGGGGATAGGGAGAGACAACACAAAGTATGAGTATGAAATGAGGGGCAGGGAAAAGACCAGATAGAGAAGAATTAAAATTATTATGAGAGAACCTTTTGTGCAAATAAACTAGAACACCTAAAAAATGGATAACTTTCTAGGAAAACATAACTTATCAGAATTAACTCTACAAAAGAATCTAAATGCATCAGTAACTACAGAAGAAATTGAATAGTGGTAAAAAGGCCAGCTGCCACCTCAGATTGCCATATGCAGAATTTCATGATTGGCTCCTTTGAAACCTTCAGTGAATAGATCTTGAAGGGAAGCTTCCACATTCTTCTCTGTAATTCACATACATGGCTATCAAAATGTATTAGAAACAGGGAAGAAAACTATAGTTCAATCTCACTTGCAACATCCATTCAAAAATTCGGAATTAAAGTATTAGCATATAGGACTTCCAGTTAAACATTAGTACATTTATCTTTGCTCCTTCTTCCCACTCGCTAAATAGTAGTAAAGGACTTAAAAAGGAGTGTCAAAAATAGAGAAGACTGGCAGACAAAGAATTAAACCTAGTTTGCCAGATGGAAAGCAGATGGATGAATAGTTGTGTGTGTGTGTGTACACTATTATATATATTTTTTCATGTAATAGACTTAGCAAATCATAGTGAACTGAAACCAATCTGTAAGGGGAGCACTTAGGGGTGGGAATAGGTAGGCTGGTGCCAGCAAAAATCATGCTGAGTCATGCCACAGAATTCAGAAAGTTTAAGGATGAGTTCTGTTAGCTTCTTTTGTGGGTGGAGGTACGTGTAGAATTGGAAACAGGATTGGCTTAAAATGTGTAACTGGGCCTCATATCACCTTCAGGCAACCCGCCCTTCTCTGCCCCAGTAGAAATTGGGCAGTTTATTTTCTGAAGAGGCGGAATTGAAGAGCATCTAGACTTGGGGACCCCATACTAAAAACGGGCCCACTGAGTGGTGAGATACTCTTTCTGTCTTCCCTCTCCTTGCTTGCCTCCCAGAACTCTAGCCGTTCATGTGTTGCCTGAAAAGGAGATTGGAGGATTCTTCTCCAGGAAAATTGAGTTAAATGAAAATATAGATAGAGACATTATTGTCTTTCAGTGAATCTACTTAATCTTTGCCCGGTCATCCTATGGTCCAGCTTTTATATATATAACGTTTAGTCCAGCATTTTGGTGCCTCTCTTAAATATGGGAGGACAGCCAAGAATCTCCAGATATTTGAGGATAACCTGAAACTAAAACAAACAAGAATAAGAAAGAGAAAGGAACACTGGAAGAGGAAACTCAGCTGCTTTAAAAAACAACACTATAATTATGTTTTCAAAGATTTTAAAAAGAGGGAGACAGAATGCAATAATGACCATTATATTCATGAAAGAAGAACATGGTGCATTGAGAAAGGACTGTTGGGGAGAGGGTAATTTATGGTATTGGAAAGAAATTCAATAAAGGGGTTGGAAAATAAAGTCAAGGAAAGCTCTCAGAAAGTATTACAGAAGTTCATAGAGATGAAAATTAAGAAAGATACCATGTGAAATTGAGGTACCTATCTAGGAGGTCTAGTTTCTGGTAAAGAGGTGTTGTAAAAAGAACTGGGGATAGGAGGGGAGATTATCAAAGACTAACAGAAGGTGATTTCCCAGAACTGTAGGACCTGAATTTCCAGATTGAAAGGCTCAGTGCCCAATGCAGTAAATGACAAAAGACCCACAATATATCTGGACTGAATGCTAATGTACCACAGAGACTGAACCTGTGGTATATTAAAATTTAAATACATCAAAATTAAAGAGAAGGAAGAGGAAGAAATAGGTCACAAAGAATTGTAGCAGAATGTCATCATACCATTCCACACCACTGTAAGCTGGAAGGAAATGGACTGAGGCCTTTAAAATTCTGAGAGAACTGGATATTCATGTGTAAAAGAATGAAACTGGACCCCTGTCTTATACAATGCACAAAAACTAACTCATGGATTAAGGATTTAAATGGAAGATATGAAACCATAAAGCTCGTAGAAGAAAACAGTGGGAAAAAGCTCCTTGACATTGCTCTTAGCAATGACTTTTTTTTTAATATGACACCAAAATCACAAGCCAAAAAAGTGGGACTACAAAAAACTTCACAGCAAAAAAAAAAAAAAAACAGTCAACAAAATGAAAAGGCAGCCTACAAAATGGGAGAAAGGGAACCCCTACAACCAGTAGCAAATAAAACCCCAAATAGTCCAATTTAAAAAGCAACAAAGGATCTGAATAGACATTTTTCCAACGAAGGCATTCAAATAGCCGACAAGTACATGAAAAGGTGTTCAACATCACTAACCATCAAGGGAGTGCAAATCGAAACTGCAGTGAGATATCACCTCAACCTGTTAGAATGGTTGTTATCAAAAAGAAGAGATAAATGCTGACAAAGGTGTAGAGAAATGGGAAACCTTGTGTACTGTTGGTAGGAATGTAGATTGGTACAACTACTTTGGAAAACAGTATGGAAGTTTCTCAAAAAACTAAAATTAGAGCTACCATATGATTCAGCAGTTTCACTTCTGGGTGTATATCCACAGGAAATGCAGTTACTATCTCAGAGAGATATCTGAGATCCCATGTTCGTTGCATTGTATACTCTAATAGCCAAGCTAGGGAAACAACCTAGCGTTCATTGACAGATGAATGGGTAAAGAAAGTGTGAGGAGTATTATTATTATATATTCTAACCTATAATAATAGGAATATTATTCAGCTGTAAAAATGGAAATCCTGCTCTTTGTGACAACATGGATGGACCTTGAGGGCATTATGCTAAGTTAAATCAGATAAATACTCTGTGATATCAGTTATATGTGGAATCTTTAAAAAAAATTGAACTTATAAAAACAGAGAGTAGATGGTGGTTGCCAGGGGATGGGGGTGTTGAGGGAAATGGGGAGATGTTGGTCGAAGGGTACAAACTTCCAGTTACAAGATGGAAAGTTCCAGGGATCTGTTGTACAGCGTGGTGACTATAGTTAGCAAGTACTGTGTACTTGAAAGTTGCTGTGAGAGTGGACCTTAAATGTTCTCACCACAACGAAAACAACAACAAAATGGTAATTATGTGAGGTGAGGGATGTGTTAGCTAACTTTACTGTGGTAAAGATTTCACAATATATATGTGTATCAAATCATCACATTGTACAACCTTAGACTTACACAGTATTCTATGTCAATTATATCTCATTAAAACGGGGGGGGCGCATTTCTGAGAGAAAACAATTATGACCTAGAATTCTTTTTTTTTTTTTTTGGTTTATTTTTGGCTGCTTTTGGGTCTTCGTTGCTGTGTGGGTCTTCGTTGCTGTGTGCAGGCTTTCTCTGCTTGCGGTGAGCGGAGGCTACTCTTCGTTGCGGTGCGCTGGCTTCTCATTGCGGTGGTTTCTCTTGTTGCAGAGCACAGGCTCTAGGCACGTGGGCTTCAGTAGTTGTGGCACATGGGCTCAGTAGTTGTGGCTTGCAAGCTCTAGAGTAAAGGCTCAGTAGTTGTGGCGCACGGGCTTGGTTGCTCCGTGGCATGTGGGATCTTCCCGGACCAGGGCTCGAACCCATGTCCCCTGCGTTGGCAGGTGGATTCTTAACCACTGTGCCAGCAGGGAAGTCCTGACCTAGAATTCTTTACCCAGCCAAAATGTCAATCAAATGTGAAGATAGAATCAGAACATTCTTGCAAGGTTTTAATCATACACTTATCCTTCCTCAGGAGCTATTGGTGGGATATTTCACCACAACGGGAGACAGTACTAAAAAAGAGAAGAGCATAGGGTCTAGAACAGGAAATCCAACACAGCAGGCCTTGAGAGCAGGACAGAGGCTTCCAGAATATGGATATTTCCAGGGGGGGAAAGAAAGAAAACGTGACTATTTGCAAGTATTTGAGAGGAGATATACACTTCTGTTACAAAGTTTAAGGATGAATTAGTAAAGTGAGAGATACATAGAAAACCTAAGTGAACAAAATAACCGAGACAGTCATTAGCTCAAAGGAAATCAGAAACATTTTTGTTAAAAGAATGGAAATGCATTCCTGGTATGGCTATAAAGAATATTTATATAATGTAAACTGAATACTTTAGCCAAATATTATGGTAACTGATCAGGAGGAAGGTGGGAAGGGATGTGGGGTGGGGGACAGGATGTAAGAGAGCTAAATCTTCACTGCCAATACTAAGAAAATAGCTAATATCAGGGGGAGGGGCTAAGAAATCATAGAATAACAGCACAAGCATGCTATTCAGAAGTAAGGTAGCAGGGACTTCCCTGGCGGTCCAGTGGTTAAGACTTTGCCTTGCAATGCAGGGGGTGTGTGTTCGATCCCTGGTCGGGGAGCTAAGATCCCACATGCCTTGTGGCCAATAAACCAAAACATGAAACAGAAGCAATATTGTAACAAATTCAATAAAGACTTTAAAATGGTCCATGTCAAAAAATATATATATATTAAAAAAAAGAGAAAGTAAGGCAGCAAATACCTGAGTTGAAAGTGCTTGACATTATGAACAAGGGTTGAGGGTGGAGAGATATATTACATTACACAGTTCAACTTTTAAAACTATATGTACTGCTTTTAGCAATAAAAATTAAACATAATATTTATTTAGCCAAAACTGTAATAGAACCTCATGAAGAGGATGGAGAGGGGAAGCATAAGTCTGTGTTTGGAAGGGTTTACAAAAGTTAAATCCAAAGTGGGAGTCACAAGACAGTCTCTAAAATGGAAAATCAAGGAAGCAATATAATCTGGCATTTTAGAAATATGCAGTAAACAATAGATGAAATAGCTTAAAAAGTTGGAAGGATTGCTCATGAAAGTCAGCAAAGGAAAGAGGGTGAATTTGAGTAAGGACCCAACATTTTCTGCTATGGCAGACAAAGGTCTTATTTCCATACTCTATAAAAGGTCTTGCAAATCGAGGAGAAACAGGAGTATATAACCTAATAGAAAATAGTCAAAAGATACACTCAGGCAATTAGTAGGACAGATGGTCAATATTCAAGTAAAAAATGTTTAACATCCGAAAAGATAACATTTTTTCACCAGATTTGCAAAAAACTGATAATACATATTGTTGGCAAGAGTGTAGAGAATCAGGAACTCTGTTATTGCTGACATAGTTTAAATTAATATATATTTAGAGAGTAATATAGCACTAACAAAATTTTAAAAGCATGTATGCCCTTTGGCCCCCCAGTCTACTCTGCCAATATATTTGTATAAGTGTATGCGGATGTATATATACAAGGATGCTCATTGTAATGTTACAACAGCAAAAAGTTAGGGATAACCTACATGATATCAGTAAAATTCTGGTTAATTACACTGTAGTACACCCACACATATATATCTCCCCCCATCTATAGACAGCTCTTCCTGGGTAGGAGATAGGTCACTGCCTTTGCCTAGTGTTAAACAAATGGTCTTTAATAGTGCTCTTATCTTCTCTGTTATTTGTTAACTTTCCTATTCTGTTGTTTATTTTAATGTTAGGGTGGTTCTGAGAGTAACTAAACTCTCTTTAAGCTCCTTAAGTTTTGCCTTACTGTGCTGGCTGTCATATTTGCTGGACTTTAAAGATATTCCCTGGAAGACTTGTCTGCCTTTCACCCATCAGCAGCCTTGGCCCAGACTATGAAGAGGAATAGTAAACTCTCTTCTTGTTAACAGTCCTCAGAATACAGCAGTTTTCTTTTTCAGAAATTCCCCTTTTGTCAAAAAACACTTTTCTTTGTTCATTCTCCATCTTTTTCTTAAAATTCAAATTAATTGGAGGAGAGGAGATAGATACTACAGTTGTGATTCAGAGTTCAAAGGACAGATAAAAGTATAGAAGGCAAAGTCTTTATCTACCCCTTGACTTCCATCCATCCAGGTCCCTGCCCTGGGACCGCCAGTGGCATCAGTTTCTATTTGTCCTTCTAGAGGTATTCTGTTTATAGAGAAGCAAAGACATTTTTTTTTTCTTTCTTTTTCACATCAGAGCATTTTGACAGTTCCTTCTCCACAAACTCTTTGGGCTTTTGCCAGGCTCTCTCCCTCAGTTTTGTCTGAGAGGGTCTTTGATTTGTTCTTTTGTTCAGCAGAGGTGCTGTGATCAGTGTGGTAGGTGAGACAGAGGGACATAATAAGGAAAAAGCAGGTACACCATCCTTCTCTCTTTCCTTCATGAAGTGCCCCAGAGACGTTCCAGGGTCTGGGGAGCTGGTTACAAACAGAGGTTTGTCTGTGGTAGGCGTTAGAGTCTAGTGTCTGGATTTCATTCTGTCACTCTGGCTGCCTCTTCCGAGTCTCCGCTGTGGGCCTCAGCTCTCTTCTCTCTGAAATGCTTGCTTGGTGATGATTCTGTTTTTTTCATTTTACAGTTAGGCGGTGTCATTTCCTTCCAAGGATACTATCCCTATGCTAATAATTCTACAGAATTTATCTCTAGCCCAGATTTCTTTCCTGAGCTTCAGACCCAAATACCAAGTACCATGCTATGCTTTCAGTATCCTCACTTAACTGCCCCTCACGTGGCATGTCCAAAGCCAGGCTCACCTTCCTCGCTGCAGCTTGAGTCTTCTCTGTTTCAGAGTGGCACCCAGATTCACAAACTTGGGTGTCAGCTTCAACTCTGCCTCCCTCTCCCTTACCCGCTGAATGCTTCTTACCTGTATCTCCTTCTCTTCATCCAAGGCAGCTAATAATTACTCACAATCTTGATTTACAGTTCACCTCTTTCCTAGTAAAGAAAAGGTTGGCGATTATATTCCTGTCCATTATTTCTAATACATGAGTTGTCATCCAGCGTGTCACTCAGCTGCCATGAAAAGCACAGGCTCTCAACCTTTGGCCTGTTCATTCTGTCTCATACCTATATATCTGGAGAAGCAAGTCTGAACACTTTGGTCGTGATGATTTAGATCACAGTTTGATGACTATGATAACATCTCACCCTACCCTATGCTGTCTCTTATATGCTCATTTTATTTTTATATCAATTGGTAAAATTGTTTTTTCCCAAGGATAATTCCTGTGCATCCTCAGTGCAGGCTTTGGGGACATTCCTTTACTCTGTAGTACTGTAGGTTAGTGTGTTTAGTGTTCTCGTCACCAGGGTCCACGTCTTTGCCTTTAGAGATGTTTGTTCTTCTCCTGTCTACCAGTTCCTAAAGGACATAAAAATGGGAAGATGTGTAGAGGGTGGAGATTAGTCGATGAGGAGAGAACTCTTTCACTTTACACATTTCTGTGTTATTTCATTTTATTTTTTACAACTAGCATCTGCATAAGGTTGAAAGGGAATGTAGAGAAATAAGATAGTAGAAATAGGTGAACGTCCTATTTAAATGTCCTTTTATAGTAGCAAAACTTAAAAATATGTTGTACAATCCTAGTAGGGACTTTGCTTAAAGTTCATGTTTTCTTTTCAATAAATTATTTATATCCAAATTTATCTTCAGCCATCAGGTTCACAGTTGATAAATAAATGAAATCTCTGGCATTTTAACCATATATGCAAATTGTCAACTTTTAAAACAGTTCTGTGCCAGTACCCACCTGTTGCTCTGGATCTGTATTGCCAGCTTGTAATCTGTCAGTTGTTTTACTTGTACATTTCAAAGGTGGCTGCTTGGACTCGTGAGATGAGTGTGGACTCTGGAGTCAGACACCTCAGACTCTGGACTCCAACACGTGTTAGCTGAGAGAACCTGATCGAGTTTCTTAACTTTCTTAGTCCTCCTCTCCTGTACATTGGAGATGACCGTAGTCACCTGACAGAGTTGTGAAAATTAAGTCAGAGAGGATCATAGACGTGAAGCATCTAGCGCTGAGCTTCAGACAGAGGTGACACTTGATCACTATTAGCTTTTTGCTTCCTCTCCCCACCCCCTTTGATTAACTTGGTATAGAGTTTATGAACTCATTTCTACCTGATGTATAATTCTGATAGAGGCAGATATGTAAAGTTATTTTGGTAATACCCTGACACTACCCTGCTAGGGAACCTTTGGCTATTCTTTCTACAGCGTAAGCTTGTACTATTCATCCTTCTATCTGGTGCCACTCACCTTTCCTCTGTTTTCACAACGCAGCCCTTGGTGTGACCTCTGCTGTATGTAACTCAGGGGGTTTCAAACTTCAGTGTGTTACCGGTAGTGTACTACTACTCTCTAAAAATTACTCCAGAACTTAGCAACTTACAACCATGTGTCATCTCACAGTTTCTGTGAGTCATGTGTTTGGGAGTGACTTAGTTGGATGGTTCTGGCTTAGGTGCTCTCAAGAGATTTTGGGTGAGAGCCACAGATGCAGCATCCAAAGATTTGGTTGGGGCTGGTGTACCCACTTCCAAAAGGCCCTCTCCCCTGGCTTTTGTCTAGGGCCTGCAGTTCCTCACCAGCTGTGGGTATGAGTCCTCATTTCCTTGCCATCTGGGCCTGTCCATTGAGGTGCTCAGTGTGCTCACGACATGCAAGGAAGTGATCTGTGAGAGCAAGGAGGGAGTCCCAGTGCCTTTTACGACCTAGTCAGTCTCTGAAGTCCCCTCACCATTGCCTCTGCCTTACTCTGTTCATTAGAAGCAAGTCACTCAGTGCAGCCCACGCACAAAGGGAGGGGTATTAAGTTCTGCCTTTTGAGGGTAGGATTGTCAAAGGATTTGTGGACCTGTTTGAAAACCACCACACCTGGGGTGGTGGTTGAAAGGTGAGATTCTCAAGGCCCATTTCAGATCTAGTGATGGGTTGGTCTTCTTTAGTCTTAATTGGTTGCACCTCCCTGTCTTTGCTCACGTATATGGAGCACACATAGCCAGCCCATTTTCAACTGCATAAATCCAGTTACCTCCATGGTGCCCACTACCCCAGACATAAGTGAGCTCTCCCTCCCTTGAATCCCTATAGTATTACATTTTTTTTTCCTGCTCTTTGGTTCTAATCACTTTAGCTCTGATGTTTTAGTGCTGCACTGCTAGTAGGGATTTAAAAAACAATCGCTTTCATTTGACCTCTCTTGCCAGCAGAACTACGACAACCCTGTAATAGGCATTCTGCTGCTCAGGATTTCAAAGCAGTGTGGTCATTAGAATGCTAAGGAGCCTGGCTCAGACACACTTCTTGGTAGTTAGAACTTTCCTGCAGGCATTTGTCAAACAAATGAGTTCCTGTTGTGGGCCAGGCTTGGTTTCAAGGATGCAGTAGTGAAGGGAGACAGACGTGCTCACTGTGGATGAGGACAGACAACAGTGAACTGGGAAACAGAAATGTATTATCACAACTTGAAAGACAGTCTAGGAAGGAAGTAAAGATTGCTATGATGTAAAACAAAGGAGACCTACTTAGATGAGGTTTTTAGAGAATCTGCCTGAGTCTTGAAGGATGAAAAGGAAAAAAGACTCTAAGGAGGGAAAGAGCTTAGCATGTTCTAATATCTGAGAGAAATCAGGGTGGCTGGAGCTGAGGTTGGAGGGTAGGCAGAGGCTGCCATGGCCGTGGTCAGGGTTTCATTCTAAATGCAGTGTCCTAAGCTGTGTTAGTATGATATCCAACTTGGCGCTCTTCTAATTTAGCATTTGTAGAAATAACTGGGAGGTTTAAATTATAGCTACAAGTCCAACTATGATGGATTGGAAAAACGAGATTCCTGTGTTAGCTTGACAGAGGGAAATTAAGAAAGAACTCAAGCCTGAACGGTTGTCAGGGAGGCTATCTTCTCATCTCAGAACAGAAAATGTGGGAATGACCACAACAGCAATAGGAAGTATTTATGTTGGAGATAAAAGTGCTCCTGCCTTTAGGGATGATCCAGTATTCTAGACAGGAAGGCTCTTCATCTTGATTACATGTTTTTAAGCTCTGAGCTGTCTGTAGGTCAGATACCATGCCTTTCAGCTGTTAGCTGCTGATTCAGTTCTAGATCAGACCTGGTGGACAAGGACAAACGCAGGGAGAGCCCCAACTTCCTTTTCCCATAGCCAGCTGCTGCTCGTTTCCCAAACCACGTTCCAGCCTTGCCTCCTGTAGGCTGTATAGTATACTGGGTGCTGGGAGACTAGTTCTGGCCATATTCCCCATGAAAAGATAGTAGGACCTTGGAAGATCTTTTCCTCTCTTTTTCTGGTTTCCATTTGTTTGCAGGAGGGTTGTATAAGATGACCTGTGAAATTCTGTTATTTTCTGAAATCTCATATTAGCCCAGGCCCTAATGCTGTGACCTGCCTCTGAACTCACAGCAGGTGTTTGTGCAACAGTTTACTATTTCCCCTTATTCTGTGTGATGGGTAGTCAGCTTGAAGTGGTTTTATTCAAAATCTTCTTATAGAATTACTTGGAATTATCATGATGCAGTTCATTGTGACTATACAAGTTTTGATTTGTGGAATTAGAACCCCTAGGTAGTTACTGAATCACAGTAAGTCTAATCACAAACTATTCCTGTTTAAATTTGATGTCTGTGTTCAAGATAGCAAAATATGATTCAGAGTATAATTCACAATAGCAAAATATCATCCTCTTCTGGGATAAAATTAAAGTATTTAGTATTAGGTAACAAAACGACTTCATAATTACCCTGGATTTCCATTTCTTAGATGTGGACTACGAAGCATTATCAGTGAATCAGTTATCTAAGAGAAAATTTATATTGCAACCATGGAATATAAATATAATGTTTAATAACCTGTATTGGGGGAATTGTGTGTGTGTTTGTTTTTTAGCTCTTCAGAGAAGTAAGAATAATGAAGATTTTAAATCATCCAAACATAGGTACTTTCTGCTTTCTTAAATACTTTTGGGTCTAAATGCATTCTTGAAAGTATGTCATAAAGCTAAACATATATTCCAGGAGTGACAGGAAATTTCTTCCCTTCTCCCAGCCCAGGTACACTTTTAGAATATATATGTGTATATATATTGATCATTTTTGTTAACTTTTTGAAATTACTAAAGATAGGTTAAAAGATTAATGTAAAGCTTTAATTCAGTAGAAACATATGTAATCAGATTATAATTTTCTAATTTTTAATATATTAGAAAATGTCATAATTGTACTTAATTTATAGATAGAGAAGAGGGAATTATAGTAAGTTAGAGTTACGATTTTCAAAGGTGTAAAACTTTCTGCTCTAGCTGTGTTCCTAAGAAAATACTGGTATATTGAATCATATTTTGAAAGCAATAGGGAACTAGCTAGCCAACTCTGGATTTCAAATTCCAACTTCCCACCAAAAAAATACTGCCAAGAACTAGCTAACTTAAACCTTTTTGTTTTGTTTTTTAATTACTTACGTTGTACCCTGATTAGAGTTCTCTATACTTACTACTAAATGACATCTTTGAAAATATAAATTTCTAAAAATTTAAATTCCCATTGGATTAAAATAGTTTACGCAGAAGAGCCAGTATTTGCATTGGAATTTTATTTTATTTTATTTTATTTTATTTTATTTTATTTTATTTTATTTTATTTTTTTGGCCGGGCCACGTGGTTTGTATGATCTTAGTTCCCTGACCAGGGATCGAACCCCAGCCCCCTGCAGTGGAAGCTAGGAGTCCTAACCACTGGACTGCCAGGGAATTCCCCTTGCATTGGAATTTTAGAAAGCTGTTATTTATATGTTGATGGTTTACCAGCATATATGCCTTAAATTTCTTTAAATAATTTTTCTTAACAGCCTGAACATATATCATCTTAAAAATGATATGATACTTTTATTCACCAGTTCGACAAACACATCCAATACTGTGTAAGGTACTTTATTTGATCTAATACTCTGTGTTAAAGCATCAGAAAATAACCCACAATATAAGAGATTAGCATTCTCCCTCCCTGCTCCCTTTTTTGCTAAATTTAATTGTAACGTATGTATTACCAAAGTAGATACAGGAGATAGTGATTTGATAGCTTGAGAGAGTAACTTCAGTTTCATTTAAAATTTTTATATTTCTGATTGATTTGTTATGGTTTTATGAATTAGCAGTAATAGAAATATTATTTGTATCTGTAACAAGAGACTGCTATAGTAGTCACACTGACCCATTGAAAATAATTCTTTTTGAAAAGTTCTTTTCAATTATTTATAGTATAATCCCTTCTACTTTGCCATCTCTGGCTTTAGAATAGAAACAAAAGAACCTCCTTAGGAATTCCCTGGCAGTTCAGTGGTTAGGACTCCGCACTCTCACTGCCAGGGGCTCATGTTGGATCCCTGGTCGGGGAGCTAAGATCCTGCATGGCACAGCCAAAATAAATAAATAAATAAAATACATCTTTAAGAAAAAGAAAAGAAACAAAAGGACCTTGTTCTCTGAGAATTGTGATGTTTCCCAAGCAACAGAAGTCTCAAGTGGAATTATATGTATCCTTACAGCCATAATGACAAGTGAATGGACTTGCACTTTTAGGAATAGAACAGATATAGACGTAATACAGGAGGATGAAATGAGAGCAGATACACTTCACTAGACCGCTTGAGTGCACCCTGAAGTTACACCGTTTGAGCACCCAGAAACTATGTTTATTTTTACGGAATTCCATGTTTTTATAAAATCTTTTCTGCTGTTGTAATATATTATAAATTTTCCTAAAAGAATTTTTTAGAGGGCCAGCTATTAAAATCTTTAACAGGAAAAAGTTACTTTTTGTAGTTATAGTTTATATGTACATAGTACTGTGCATATGGACATTTGTTTCTTTTTCTCCTGTATCTTCTCCCCTCCCCTAGTGAAGTTATTCGAAGTCATTGAAACTGACAAAACACTCTACCTAATCATGGAGTATGCCAGTGGAGGTAAGAAATTTATAAATTGTTTTTCTTTCTTTCTTCCCTTTTAGAAGAATACACAACCACACAGCCCACACGGATAATTGTTAAAGTTTCACTTAACATTCAGAATCATAATACACTAGAATGAGAATCAGGAAGGCTGACTTCTAGCAGTTCTGTGGGTTGCTATTAAGTGTTTCATTATTAGCATCATTAATTGATAATATGCAAATACTTGGATTTTTTTTATTATGGTATAACATAAAATTTACTGTTTTAACCATTTCAGGTGTATAGTTCTGTGGCATTAAGTACATTCACATTGTTAACCATTATCATCATCCATCTTCAGAACTTTTTCATTTTCCCAAAATGAAACTCTGTCTCCATTAAGCAGTAACTCCCCATCCTCTCTCCACCCAGCCCCTGGCAACCACCATTCTGCTTTCTTTCTGTATGAATTTGACTACTCTAGGGACCTCATATGAGTGGGATCATACAATATTTGTCCTTTTGTGACTTCCTGTTTCACTTAGCGTAATGTCCTTAAGGTTCATCCATTTAGTAGCCTGTGTCAGAATTTCTTTCTTTATCAAGGTTGAATAATATTCCATTGTGTATATATAGCACATTTTGTTTGTTCCAGTACTTGAATTTTCAGAACTATCAGTGCATTAGCCTATTTGAAATAAATGTGTACTGCATGTTGGATGGATGTCTTTATCAGATTTTTATGTCATTGGTGTCCATCATTTCCCAAGGCCAGAAATGGTGTTCACCGTGTTTATGGTTAGACTTACCTAAAATAAAGATTAAGGACTGGTAATTATTTGCCTATAAGGTTGTACACATGTAGACATTTTTATGAAATGAATGTATATCGCTGTTATCTTTTACAAAGATTTTTATTTTAGGGTTATTGTTGGGCTATGCTTGTAGTTTTTGGACTGTGTGTGAGTTTTCATTGTTTGTGAAAGGCAGAAGCTTTCTTGTTTGTCTTTGTATGTTCCCTGTCTCTAGCATAGTGCCTGGCACATAGCAGATACTCAGCAAATAAGAATTGAACTGAATTAATGAAATTATAAACTACTGGAGACATACTCTATTTAACTCTACAGTATAGATTAAATTGTTTTGATTATAGTAGAGTTTTGTTTTGTTAGCACTTTGATCCAGGATGCAGAACCTGGAGACAGAAAGTTGAATCACAGCCTCACTGTGGTGAGTTAACCATTAAATAAAAGATTGTAAACCTGTTGTGGGCAGAGCAGGCACACCCCTGGCACCACTTTTTCATACTCCTAATTCATAATTAGTTGTGTGCTTCATCTTTTAAATGTGTGGTTTGAGAATTTAGTTGGGATTTTCGCAGTTGAGCAGTAGGAAGAGCTGAAGGTTAATTGTAGAACCATAAGTCTATACGGAGTTCGAATGCTATCTACTCATCTTACGGTTCATAATCTTTTCATTTGTGTAGCCACTGCAGTGTACAAGTGCTTTTTTCTCTTACCTGGTCTCCTTTGACTTTCACAATGCCTCGGTGATGTGGCCAGGCAGTGAGCGATGGGCTTTTACCCTTGAGGAATTGGAGGCTGGGAAATCTCACTGTGGTCATGTTGCCAGGCCTGGAGCCCAGCCTTCCGACACCATATAGCCTCTACTGATTGGTCAGTCAGTCACGGCTTTCCGTTCCCATCTATTTTAGGTACCAGGGTCCTAGATGATTGCTCTGTGTAGGAAAAGTCAGAAACATCTGAGAATCTGAGAAAGTGTCCATCCAGGAGGAGGATGGACTCCAGAAAAGACAGACATGGAGTCGATCCAGCCAGTGCCTGTCATTGGCAGTGTGACCTCATAAGTTACATGTCTCTGAGCTTCTTACTGGGCACGGGAGCACAGCCCTCCTTTGAGGGCTCAGTGCCGTTGCTCAGCATTATAACAGCACTGATTGGTGGTGGTGGTGGTTTATTGGCTTGGGCCATTTGTTTTAATCAGCTCAACAAAGCACCATCTCCAGGGCAGCTGTTTTATTGTTGATACGTTTGCCATTTTGAACAACAAACGTTTCATTAAATTGGCTACCTAGGGACTTCCCTGGTGGTCCAGTGGGTAAGACTCCGTGCTCCCAATGCAGGGGGCCCAGGTTCCATCCCTGGTCGGGGAACTAGATCCCACATGTGTGCCGCAGCTGAGATTTCGCATGCCGCAACTAAGAGTCTGCATGCCACGACCAAGAAGCCCGCATGCTGCAACTAAGACCCCATGCAGCCTAAATAAATAAATAAAATTTTTTAAAAAATGGTTACCTACTCCTCCCCAGCCTCGTATTTTTCAATTTGGTACAATCATGGAATTTTAGAATTGGAAGGAATCTTAGAAGTCATCCAGGGCAATTGCCTAATTTTTACAGATGAACCTAAAGCTCTGAATGGTTTTTCTATGCCAGTGGTTTCATCACTGGTTGTAGTGGCAGGACCTGAACTAAAACCAAGGGCTTTCTGAACTGTCCTGTGCAGTGTCCTTTCATCAACCACATGGGCCGTGACCTGGGCAGGGAGAGCCACTGTTTGCAATTTTTTCTCCTAATAAATAATAGCCTTGAGAGGTTTCCAATTCAGCTGCTTAATCTGAGTGTTAATGCATTTTTAATAAGGGGAAAAATAAGCGATCTGGGTTGTATTTCTGGTTTATAACTTAGTGACTGTGAGTTTATGGTTCCAAAATCTCTTAACAGATTTATATTGCATTTGAATTTTAAAATACCTTAAAATTATATTGACAGACTTGGACTTTATCTGTGTGACTCTACAACTACTGGGTTTAATCCATTACGTTTTTCTAAAAAGTCAAAACTGTTCCATATGTTATGCACGCATCTTTGTTTTCACTTTTTAACCACTTGTTTTGACATAGTATATTATTCTGCAAAGAGAAAGGTCATTCTCATAGAAAATACTGACATTTTACTGAGCTGACATTTAATTTTATAATTCATCATAGTTAAATGAATTGTGTAATGTAAATTAACAATAGGTAGTTCCTTTTAAAAGATCATTAGGCAGTCAGTGATAACTTGAAAATATTTATACCCATTTATTATTTTAAAATTTATTCAAAGTTAGGGCTAAAAGTTTAAGTCAGAGATATTAATGTACAGTTCAGAATAACCTTTTCCTCAACAATATTTAAGTCCTGAAACTAAGCGTTTTTTAAGTATCAAAATATTTTAGTTAACTGTTGTCACTAAGCTGATGGAAATATTCTTTATTTGTATGAAGTAAATGTGATTTTTTTCCCAAACACATTTTATATCCAGTTTGCTAAATTAGCAGTCTTTGTTGATTTCAGAGGTGTTTCTTTACTCCAAATTGATAAGCAATTGGCAGCACTGATAGGTTCCTTGAAATGTCACTTCTCTTCCCTGAGGAATTAATACTGTGTAAACTACCACCTAGACGTCCACCAGTGAGTTCTATTGGCTTTTCCTTTGCACTGTGTCCTGAATCTCCCCACTTGTCAGCACCACTGCCATTTCCCACTCTAGGCCCGGCCACCCTCTCTCTTGTCCTGAATATTGCGCTCGTCCCAGTCGGTTTCCCGGTCCCTTCCTCAGCCCTAACCCTCTTCTCCCTCTAGCAGCCAGAAGCCAGTCATTTCATATTCTCCTCTGCTTCTCCTCTCACTTAGAAAAGCACCCACAGGACTCTTCTTGTTCTCGCTTCTCCTACCATCCCTGTGCTCGTTCACTACCTCCCTTTTCCCTTGTTCACGCTTCTCCAGCCTTCGTGGCCTCCTTGCTCTTGTCTCTGTCTAGAATCTTTCTCCCAGATAACTAGTGTCCACTCCCTCACAGTAGTCAGCACAATGCTTACACACACAGACACACTTCCTGTTTCTTTCCCCTGACTTTTCTCCACAGTACTTTTTATCATCTTATATACTGTATATTCATTTGTTTGTTTATTATCTGTCTACCCCCTCCTAGAGTGTAAACTCCATGAGGAAAAGGACTTTGCTTTGTTCACTGCTATGTTTCCCCAGAGCCTAGAACGGTTCTCAGCAGTTAGTAGACACTCAATAATTATTTGTTGAATCAATGAGTATATTCAGGAAATGCTTTTTTGTCATGGTCCTATAGTGAAGACATCTTCTTTTAACACAAATCACTTAACCATTTTAACTTTCACTTTTCATTGCCAAGTTTTTATTAAAGCATACTGGAAACATAACCTTTAAAATAAAAGTTTTATAATTTAAACATGAGAATTTAATGTTAAGGTTTATCTTTAGCTTAAAAGATCTTATCTATAAACTTTGCCTATCGTTAAGGCTAAGTTAGTTCAGATTCCACATATTTCTGTTTATTTTCATACCTATATTTTAAAAATTAAAATTAGAGCGGGCTTCCCTGGTGGCTCAGTGGTTGAGAGTCCGCCTGCCGATGCAGGGGACACGGATTCGTGCCCCGGTCCGGGAGGATCCCACATGCCGTGGAGCAGCTGGGCCCGTGAGCTGTGGTCGCTGAGCCTGCACGTCCGGAGCCTGTGCTCCGCAGTGGGAGAGGCCACAACAGTGAGAGGCCCGCGTACCGCAAAATAAATAAATAAAATTTTAAAAATTAGAGCATTGCTAAAAGTGAAACATTTTCAGTTTATGGGAAAGTTAATGCTCAGAAGTAGGACTTCTGCTTACTTTTATTTCTCTCAATTATAGGTGAAGTGTTTGACTATTTGGTTGCACATGGAAGAATGAAGGAGAAAGAAGCAAGAGCTAAATTTAGACAGGTATGGATTGCTGCACCTTTAATTTATTGATTTAATATGTTTTCTTGCTTAAACCCTAAAGCAAACAAGTGTTTGTCTCTATAAATGTCATAAGGCCCATAGAATGGATCAGGGTTTGGCCATTCAGTTCAACACAACAAAAATTTATTAAGTGCTTTCATGCCTAAGGCACTGTGCTAGAGGCAACCATGGGTTCTAGTTCTAGCTTTGTAATTGAAATTTTAGTCCCACTCTTGTGGGTTTTTTTAGTCCCACTCTTAACCTTAGTTTTTTGAAAGTTGAGCCTTAAAAAACAAGAGCCTTGCAAACACTTGAGATTGCATTAAAGAAAACCATTCCCAAGTTTTAGCAAGAAGTGACACAATCCCAAAATTCATTATTAGTTTTGTCTTATATAAGCCAAAACCAAATAGAACTTAACCTGTGAATTAATGGCTTACCTTTTTGCTTGCTTTACCCCATGATGGCCTTAAAGAGACACTCATTTTAATAAATAGGTTTTAAGCATAAAGGTGACTTAACTCTCTAATAACAATTACTATTTATTGATTGATCATTACCTGCTAAATATTGGGATAAGTGTTTTACCTACATTAATGTAAATCTTGGAGCAGCCTTGTGAGTAAAGAGTATTATGCCCATTTGCTAAAGATAAGGAAACTGAGGCACAGGAAGACTAAATAATTTGCCCAAAATTTGATGACTGGCAAGTAGGAAACCTACCACTGAGTCAGAGACAGGTCTAAAATTCTTAATCATTATGATGTGGTCTTACTTAGGTTAGGAATCAGCAAACTCTTTCTGTAAAGTGCCAGATAGTAAATATTTTAGGCTTTGTAGGCCATACAGTCTGTTGCAGCTCTTTAACTCTGCTGTAGTAGCACAGAAGCAGCTTAGACAATATGTGAATAAATACACTCATATGATTGTGTCCCAATGATACTTTATTTGCAAAAACAAAGGGTGGGCCAGATTGAGCCTACAGACCATAATTTACCCACCCCTGATTTAGATAAAGGAAGGAGCAGGTACTTTATTCTAAATTAACGCTGTCCTCCCATAGTTTTAAGTTCTGTATTTAAATGGCAGTATAGCCTCATTTCTCTCAGAACCTTTAAATGTTTGTTTTATTAACATTTAAGGTTGTTAAAGTAGAAGTATAGATAGGAGTCTTTAAGGGTTTCACAGTATTTAGAAAGGCAAGTTTAACCAATTTTCAAGATTTCTCTTAACAGTTGCCTCTTTTGATTTGCTTAGTCTAGTGTTTACAGTTAAGCAGTTACAAATAAGTTTCTTAACTTTTGCTGTTGCTTAAATTTAATTTGATTTAAAAGTACCAATGTTACTTTGAATTAAAGCCTGTTAAATATCAAAGTTGAAATTGACTTTGGCCATCATTTAAATTCTCTGATCCTCAGTTTTCCTAGCTATAAAAAGAGGAAGTTATACTTGGTTAATTCTGAAATCCTTTCCAGTTCTGATATCATTTTATCCTGTGGTCTACGGAAGGAAGCTCAAATTTCTCTTTATTACAAAACAAGTCTGTTTGGCCCTTTCCATAGCTGTACTCTTAATTTTTATAAATTGGCCACCTAAAAGTCAAGATTTTTTTGCCTCATAAAACTGAAATTCCTTCCCACTCGGATGAATCTATCTGACTTGCAAATGTTTATGCAAATATGATTTATTGACTGTGAGGAAAAGGCTCTTGCCAGCCGGCAGCAGCAGGTTTGAGCCTGGACTTTCTCCAGGGAAGCAGTTCAGTGCTTAGACCTGTCCTCTCTTCTTCCATCTCTGCCCATCCCCCAGGTGGGGTCTGACTTGTCAGGGATACTTGGACATTTATCACACATCTTCTTATAATTTCCTGCAGAAATTCTGAAGCATTATTTGAGGGACCTGTTAGTTGGTCCAGGAAAGAGAGTTAATGTACTTGTACAATTGCTGGCTTGATTTACAGTGCTTACAATTAATGTAATCTTTTCTCCTGCCATAGTATTTCCTTAAGTCCACTTACTAAACCTGGAAGGATCAGGCATATTGGTGCTTCCACTTTTCTCTGTTTCTAATTGCCATGCCTTCCAAAAGTTTATGTCATTATTACTCTGATGAAATAAAAAGTTTTCCTATTTATTACAAAGAGAAAGGTATGCCACACACAAGAGTACACTATGCTTGATCTGTTTTCTGTCAAAAATAGGCCCTTCTTTCCATATTCATCAGCAGATGGCTTTCCCTCTTCCCATTTCCTTCCCCACTCTCATCCTTGTTACTGTTTATGCTGTTTTAATTTATGCTGGCTGAGCTCTCATTCTTTTCAAAGAGAGAGAAGCGGTTCCTGGCTCCGTCTTCTTTCCTCAGCTCTTTCTGGGTGGGTTGCTGGTCTTGCTGCCTCTGTTCTTTCATGTGTTGCTGGAAGTGAATTAGGCGTGCATTCTTATTTCACCTGGGAAACATCTGGGTTGTCAGCCTTCTTTGGAAATAACTGCTTTTACCTTAAAAGCAGAAAGCAAAAAAGCAATAATTGAAAGTTGAGTACTTTCAGGTTATTGTGGCATCAGGTTAGCTTTGAGCTGTTTGGAGGTAAAAGAAGAGAAATTCTCTTTGAGAAAGGGTAGGACATTGTCAAATCTGGTTCGGAAGCAGAATTTGAAAACAAGCTATGAGAGAAATCTCAATATGGGGGCTGGGTTGGGGGGAACAGGGAAAATTTGATCAGGCAGAAGTAAGATAAAATTTACCTATGTCCTTCCTAGGCAATAAACCTGTTACTTTGAGGGAAACAAATCTATCGCTATTTCACTTTCCCAGTTTTCATGCTGACAATATAGAATGGCATAATTGTTAACAGATGCTCTTAAAACTGATATTTCGGCATTGGAATTTGTGTACCTTTAGTTGATTATGAGTGGGCTGGTCTTCTGCATATGCACTTCATAAAGTATGAAGCTGCTTAGTGAAGCCTTGATTTTGGCATCATTCCCACCCTAACCCCAGCCCAACTTATCCTTGCTGCTTATTCTGAACCAAAATGGCAACCAATAGAACAGCCCTCTCTGAGTTTTTGTGTCCAGTGCAGTTACATGCATGTTGCTTACAACAAAGTTGATGATGATTTGGAGAAACAAGCAGTATTTTCATTATAACACCAGTTTTGTAGATGTGTAATCATATATATTTAAATACACATATGTAATTCCAAAGTAGAGACTAGAGGCAAATGCACCAGAATAACAGAAGATGTCATCTCTATTTGCTGGTTTTAAAAGCATATTCTTGTATGTACTTTTCTGTATTTCCTAAAGTTTTTATAATAAGGATATAAAAGTTTTCTAATTAGACAAGGAGACTTAAAAATTGCTAGTAAGTGTGAAATTTCAGTAGAGCAGTTATTTAACAGTGCCAGTCAGGGAATTCCCTGGCAGTCCTGTGTTTGGGACTCTGCACTTTCACTGCCGAGGGCCCAGATTCAATCCCTGCTTGGGGAACTAAGATCCCACAAGCTGCACAGCGCAGCCAAAATAATAATAACAGCGCTAATCCCAGGAGTAATCAAAAGTTGACTAAATGAAAGCATATCATTTGCTGAGAGTAGGAGGGATTCTTACTGATAAAGCACATAATAGTTTCCATAGTTTGTAGTTCACATACACTACAACATTCATCCTTCCATTTTAAGGAAGAGGAAACTGGTCCTCAGAGAAGTGAAGTCATTTTTGCTGTTCTTGGACCTGCATTAGCCAAAAGGAAGAGAGTGTCGTAGGGACTGGCTGGGGAGAACCAACCTGGATAAACACCCAGCGCGGACAGTCCGTAACTGCCGGCTTGGTTTTGAGTTGACAACGTGGGCATGCAGAAGTTGCACCAGAGCCTTCTGATTCGGGGCAGGGCTCAAGAAGAGACTTTCTAGTTAAAATTAGAAAGAACAGAAGAACAGCCTCACTTAGCTCTTCTTGCACTCACTCTCAGTCTCTCAGATGGAAAAGTTCAAAGCATGAGAAAATTGTATTTAGAGACCCACACAGACATTGAAGTGAGTGCTCACTGAGTAGTCTGCACCAGCGATGACTAATAACCTTGCATCTCTCCTGTCCAGATAGTGTCTGCAGTCCAGTACTGCCACCAAAAGCGGATCGTCCACAGAGACCTCAAGGTGAGTCAGAGTGCCCTTACTATTGTACACTTTCCTTGTGTGTGCTCGGTTCTCCCAGTGCTCATGACACAAAGGAGGCATAGATTAGACTGTGTTATTAAATTAAACAAAAAAAATCCTAAGGTATATTTTACATTTCAGTTAAGGCAGCTCATAGTTGGTCTCTGGAGAAGAATCATCCTACCACCAAACAGATGGGGGCCTCCAGAAGTGCACGCTCTCACCTGCACAGTGTCCTCAGTGCTGCCTGGCATCCTTTTCTGTTTTTCTAGTCAGCATTCTCTCCTGTTAACAGCAGCGTTATTTAAATGAGACCTACTTCACGGTTCTCCACCTCTGCCCACACTCCTGGCATAGGGTAAGGTTTCCTATTTCACAGAGAAAATAGAAACACCAGGCAGAGACTCCTTTCCCAGCTGCACCTGCATCCACCCTTAACCTTTCAGGATTTCCCTCTTGTTACAGGACAGCGGGGTGCCTCTGCTGTCCCTCCCTCTGTGTTCTGGGTCCTGTGTCCCTCCAGAGGCTGCTTCACTCTGTTTCCTCCCATCTCTCCCTTCTTCATCTGCCCTCTCTCTCTCTGCTGGCGTGTCACTAGCAGCATGTATAAAAACATGCTCAAGTTTATACCCTCTTTTACCAGAAAACCTCCCCACCCCGATTCCCCTTCCTGGTACACCCTTTTTTTCCTCTTCACCTTCACAGCTGTATTTCTCTAAACATTGTTTAGATTCTCTCTTAACTTGATATTCACTTATTCTCTCTCCTCACATAACTGTTATCAGTTTGCTTGTTCTCTGTTCACCCACCCTTGCTGCATTCACATCCACTCCAGTAGCTGCAGTGGCCACCTATATGCTGATGACCCCCAGATCCATTCCTGCAGCCAGAGCTCTCTTCTAGGATTTAGTGTCCAGCTGACAAAAGGACACCTTCACGTCAGCATCCCTCAGGTAGCTCGGGTTCAGCAAGTTCAACACCTAAACTCTTCCTTCCTAAACTTGAATTTTTATTTCTCATTGTGGTGACTGTCCTTCAGGTGCCTCTCTCTCCTTTACTCTGCCGTCCATCAGACCCCAGGTCTTTTTGCTGCTGTTTCCTGAGTATCACTTGAGTTCACTCTTTTCTGTCCCCACTCGCACTCTCCTAGTCCAGACCACCAGCATATCTCGTACCTGATTACTGCACTAGCCTCTTGCCTGGTCTTCCCTGCTTCCAATTTTGCCTCTTTCTTCCATGTCTGTTTCCTACATTGTAACCAGAATGGTCCTTTAAAAACACAAATAAGATTGTCATTTCCTGGGCTTCCCTGGTGGCTCAGTGGTTGAGAGTCCGCCTGCCGATGCAGCGGACACGGGTTCGTGCCCCGGTCCGGGAGGATCCCACATGCCGCGGAGCGGCTGGGCCCGTGAGCCAAGGCCGCTGAGCCTGCGCGTCCGGAGGCTGTGCTCCGCAACGGGAGAGGCCCGCGGATTGTCATTTCCCGCTTGAATGACTTTTTCAGTGGCTTCCTGTTGCCCTTAGGTTACAAACCCAAACTTCTTGACTGCAAGTCACTTGGCCGGCCCTTTGTAATTCAGACATGGCCACATCCCCAGCTGTGTCTCTCTGCATCTCTCTACCACACACTGCCTTTCAGTTTCTTGAGGAAAACGTGTTCTGTCTCAGCAGGGTTTTCACACTGTTTATTCTGCTTGAAATACCTCCGGTTAACACGCCCACTACTATCAACTAATCTTCCAGGCAGCGGTTTTAGTTTCACCCCCTCTAGGAAGCCATACCATACCTTTCAGTGCTGGGCCCATGACTCCCCACTTCTCTGTCACAGCAGTTAGGACCAAGAGTGTAGCTGCTTATTTTTCTAAAATTGTCAGCTTTTTGAGGGCAGGACCCTGTCTGTCTATATATCCAGACACTAATACAACACCTGGTGTGTAATTGCCCGTGGTAAATGTTTGTTGAAACAAGTGGAAAAGACTGTGATCTCTATCTTGAATGAAGTTTAGGATGCTCCCTCCTCAATGATAGCCATTATGCAGCTTACTTAGCAGTGTTTATGAAATGTGGCTCTCCACCTAAAGCAAGTATCTACTTTTTAAAAGCCCCTTATTCTTAAAAAGCTCTTTAAAGATTTTATTGATCGTGGACATTTGCTGTATGATTAGTGCTAGAATCAGTCTTTACAGTCGGGCCTCCATATCCCCGGGTTCTGCATCTGTGGCTAAGGAGGGCTGGCTGTACTATACTGTTTTGTATGACGATGGATTATGGTATCCACAGGGGGTCCTAGAACCAGTCCCCTAAGAAGACTGAGGGATGACTACACCTCATATCTGTTACTGGTTATTAATGCTGAAAAATGAGGAATTCTGATTTAGCTCCTATTTTTTTTCTCTAGAAAGAATGTTCTCTTATTCATTAGGATATATTAACTTTACATCATTACAAAAAGCTTTTGTGAAATGCCTGATTCTATCACAGTTCTGATTATATTTTGGTTAAATTTCATTTTTGTCTTGGTGTTTTCCCTCTAGGCTGAAAATCTATTGTTAGATGCTGATATGAACATTAAAATAGCTGACTTTGGTTTTAGCAATGAATTTACTGTTGGCAGTAAACTGGATACGTTTTGTGGCAGTCCTCCGTATGCAGCCCCAGAGCTCTTCCAGGGCAAGAAATACGACGGGCCGGAAGTGGACGTGTGGAGCCTCGGCGTCATTCTTTACACTCTAGTCAGCGGGTCACTCCCCTTTGATGGACAGAACCTAAAGGTATAAGAAGTGGTTGCATCCATGTTCTTCAGAAAGCTAAAAGGATTTTATAAAATGATAAGAGTGAATGTGTTACTGTTGTTTCAGTGGGGTTCTTTGAGTTCTTTTTTAACCTAAAAGTTGACTCACTAGTTTTCTTTCCTCTCTACCTCCCCAAAGGAACTGAGAGAGAGAGTATTAAGAGGGAAATACAGAATCCCTTTCTACATGTCCACAGACTGTGAAAACCTTCTCAAACGTTTCCTGGTGCTAAATCCAATAAAACGAGGCACTCTAGAGGTAATCTCATAAGTGGAAATAAGGAACAACTTTGGAGCGTCTTTAAAGTATTTTTAGAACTTTGCTTGGTTTGTATGACGTATTGAATACTATCCTGGGGTTTTTTAAGTAACATTGAGACATTTTTTAAAAGTTATCCTTTGAGCCATAATCGATGAAATGTTGAAAATAAACTTTCCTAAGTATTGTGATTATCAGAATGTTTCATTTTATGCTGCTAATGAACAGTTCACCTTTCAGCAAATCATGAAGGACAGGTGGATCAATGCAGGGCATGAGGAAGATGAACTAAAACCATTTGTTGAACCAGAACTGGACATCTCAGACCAGAAAAGAATAGGTAATTATTCTGTGCCTGCATGTTGGTGTGTGTACAAGTAACATATTTCTGTTTTGATTCATATGTGTATGCCTAAAATGGGGATAATGGGAAGTTAAGTATAAGTTACATGAATCAGCTTATATGTTTTGTCATATTTAGGAACTTACCTGCAGTTTCCTGTAATAGCACTCAGTAACTCAGAAATAAGCCAACTGCCCGTTTATGTTAGAAAATGTGTGATCTTTTGGGTCAAATAAAGGAAATTATTTTACCCTGTAACATAATGATTTCTTAACCAAACGAAACACATAAACTATATTATACCCTTCTTTTAGATATTATGGTGGGAATGGGATATTCACAAGACGAAATTCAAGAATCTCTTAGTAAGATGAAATACGATGAAATCACAGCTACATACTTGTTGTTGGGGAGAAAATCTTCAGAGGTAAGAATAATCAGATAAAAACCTACAATATCCTTTTTGTGAATTATTAGCTCGTGTAAACTTAGTTTTTTTTAGTGTGTATAACATTTGATAATATTTTTAAATTTACCTTCAAATAACTTATCTAAGTCCTATGACTATTATGAGATGCTATTTTAACTTTAAGATAACCTTTAATAATTTGGCTTCCATTAGGTTAACCTATAGTCATTAGTAGTTTTTAAATAATGTAAAGTATCAGATGAAATAAATAGACCGTTTTAAGTTTTTTGAAAAAGCCTGGAAAGAAGAACGTAAATATTTATCCTTGTGTGAGTTTTTCCAGCAGTCAGAAAAATACTTTTGCCTGAGTTTAGGGTTGTCATTTTTGTACACTGATTCTTCTCTCTCAGTGAACTACTTATGAGAGGTTTGTGTATTGTAAGTTTAGTTTCATAATAAACCATTTGGGCTCGTGTTGTGGTTTGCTCTGTTTTTCTCATTTTCTCTTAGCTGGATGCTAGTGATTCCAGTTCTAGCAGCAATCTTTCACTTGCTAAGGTTAGGCCAAGCAGTGACCTCAACAACAGTACTGGCCAGTCTCCTCACCACAAAGTCCAGAGAAGTGTTTCTTCAAGCCAGAAGCAGAGGCGGTACAGTGACCATGGTAAGTTTGAGACCATTCCAGTGTGTTCTCTCAGAGTCTCCCATTAACCAAGAGGCCTCCTAACACTGGGAAGCATCCTTTTGCTTATGGACTACTGGGGTTGGATTTGCTTGATTTCCCTTCTTGACATTTCTTTCAAAGCAGTCCTGCAGGTTCTGGCATATTTATCTCAAGGCTCTGATCGCCTTGGTACACTCAGTAAGCTGTTTTTTGTTTTTTGGGTTTTTTTTTAATTAATTAATTTATTTATGGCTGCGTTGGGTCTTCGTTGTTGCACGCGGGCTTTGTCTAGTTGCATCGAGTGGTGGCTTCTCTTTGTTGCGGAGCACGGGCTCTAGGAGCACGAGCGTCTGTAGTTGTGGCTCGCAGGCTGTAGGGCACAGGCTCAGTAGTTATGGCGCACAGGTTTAGTTGCTCCGCAGCATGTGGGATCTTTCCAGACCAGGGATGGAAACCATGTCCGCTGCATTGGCAGGCGGACTCTTAACCACTGCGCCACCGGGGAAGCCGCTCAGTAGGCTTTTATTGGGTAAGGCCTGGCTCGGTAGAAGCCTGAGCCACATGTGACTGTTGAGCACTTGAACTGTGGAAATGATTTTCAGTTTTGTCTCAGTTAAATTTATAAAGCCCTGTGCAGCCAGTGGCTACCACATTGGACAGCACAGCCCTGGAAAATGTATAGTATCCCAGTTTTGCCTTAATTGGTTTAAATTTTTGACCTGTGTCTTTCTCAGCCACACTCTAGCTGTTGTTGTGTCTAACCACCCTCACTCTTAAAAGTTTTCACCATAGAAGTGAATATTTCATGAGACTTAAGACCCTAAAGGATATGCTTACCAAACTTGACAGTTATTCTACCTTCAAGCCAGCCCCATTTGTTGGGATCCAGAGACTCTAGTAGGTGTGTGTTTATTCACATATTATTATTTCCTTTAATTCCAGCGTGCAGGAACCGAATTTATGTTGGCCTGGTCCTAACTTTTAAAAATACATCCTCACATGGAACACCCGTTCATCTCTTTGTTCAGTTCATTTCCCTTCTCTGGACTTTGTCCACCTCCATTCTTTCACCTTGAGGTGTGGCACTTAGAATTGCACAGAGTATTCCAGGTGTCTGTAGCTTTGGTTTTGTACCGAAAGTGATGACACTTGGGTTTCCATTTCTCTCCCTGCTGCTGCTGCCTCTCTCTGTGGTTTGGGCCAAAGCAGCACATTGTACTGACACTGTCAGTAAACTGTCTATATGTCTGCTATTTTCTAGGGTGTAACTGAGAGCTCAGAACCTGTCTGATGCCAGGATTTGTGCAGGTGGCATTTGTAAACCAAGTGTTGATATGGGTCTCTGTCTCTCGTGTTCATATTAGTTGCTTACAAGGAGGGGTTTTCCGTGTACTGCAGAGCAATTAGCAAAATGCCTACGTGTTGCTGTAAATCAACCAGTTTAAAGGGAATTGTTCCTAGATCCTGGAAGAAACCTGGTGGTGGAGTTTTCTCATGTCCCTTTCCCCAGCTCAGAAAATTTTAGAGATAAAAAGAGGTCACCAAACCCCCATATTAGCAATAAGGAAATAGGGCAGGAGAGCTCACCAGGTCTTCTGAGGTTAAATAGAAGTGGGAACGCCTGAGACAGACCCAGGATTCCTGGCCCCTGGTCCTATGGCTGTGTCCACTAACCCGCCCATTACCTCCTATAGTAGTGCTTTTATAATAATAATCATCCTTCTTTCTTGGAGCCTCTGATATTAAAAAGAAGTTCACAAAAGAATATTTCCAGAAATTCTGTATATAGAAAATCACTGACCCAATTCCACATTCTTTGGGGATGAAGATAGTGGTCGGCAAAAAAAAAAGATTTGATTATGCCTCTGGCACTGTTCATTTAAGTGCTGAAAATGAGATAGGTTCCAAATAATGAAATCTAGTAAAGCACATCCACTTGGTACCAAGTGAAGGCAGACAAGCCTGTAGACGGACCAACTTTTAGCTTGCCCTCCCACCCCATCTCGTCTCTCCTCTTATTCCCTACCTCTGGATGCCAATGATTTTTATCTGCCTGCTTCTGTAAAATCATAACTTAATTTTTATTTGTGTTTCTTAATTTCGGTCCCATGTATGAACCCCCCTGTATGTATGTACATTTTTTTCTAGGAAGGGTGATCTTCATCAGATTTTCAAGGGGTTCTTTTATTTAAAAAAAGAAAAAGAAAAGAGAGTGAAGAATCACTGTTCTGTTAACCGGTCAGTGGTATTGGGGAGGTTGGTAGTGGTCAGGAAAAAAAATAAATTTGCACCCATTTCTCACATCTTATACAAGGTTGGATTCCAATTGGAATAAAGGTGTAAATATAAAAAAAAGAAACTGGGACTTCCCTGGTGGTCCAGCAGTAAAGAATCTGCCTTCCAGTGCAGGGGACTCGGGTTTGATCCCTGGTCTGGGAACTAAGATCCCACATGCTGCAGGGCAACTAAGCCCGCATGCTACAACAACTGAGCCCACGTGCCTCAACTAGAGTGCGCTTGTGCCTGCGTGCCAAGGTGCTCTGGAGCCCGCACGCCGCAACAAAAGATCCTGAATGCTGTAACGAATATCCCACGAGCCACAACTAAGACCCAACGCAGCCTAAAATAAAATACAAAATATATTAATTAATTAAATAAATAAAAATTATTTTTTTAAAAAAATCATATTTTGGGGAATTCCCTGGCGGTCCAGTGGTTAATTAGGACTCTAAGCACTTTCACTGTCGTGGCCTGGGTTCACTCCCTGGTCAGGGAACTAAGATCCTGCAAGCTGTGCGGTGTGGCCCAAAAGTAAAAAAAGAAGAAGAAAAATCACATTTTTGCGTGATATATCCACACTACGGAGCACTACTCAGCAATAAAAAGGAACAAATTGGGCTTCCCTGGTGGCGCAGTGGTTGAGAGTCCGCCTGCCGATGCAGGGGACGCGGGTTCGTGCCCCGGTCCGGGAGGATCCCACATGCTGCGGAGCGGCTGGGCCCATGAGCCATGGCCGCCGAGCCTGCGCGTCCGGAGCCTGTGCTCCGCAACGGGAGAGGCCACAGCAGTGAGAGGCCTGCGTACCGCAAAAAAAAAAAAAAAAAAAAAAAAGGAACAAATTATTGATAAATACAACAATTTGGATGGATCTCAAGGGAATTATGCTGAGTGGGGGGAGACAATCTCAAAAGGTTACATTGACTCCATTCACATAACATTCTTGAAATGACAGAATTACAGAGATGAGAACAGATTGGCGGTTGCCAGGATTTAGGGAAGGGACTTGAGGTGGAAGATAGGTGGCTGTGGCTGTGTTAGGGTCGCCCACAAGGTCCTTGAGATAGAACTGTTCTTCGTCTTGACTGGTGGTGATCCCATGAATCTGCACATGTGATTAAAGTGTGTAGAGCTGAATACACACACACATAACACACAGTGCAAGTAAAACAGGAGCAGCCTGAATGAATGAGGTTAGCGGGTTGTATCAATAGCTGTTCCATGCACAGTCTCAAATCCTAAAATGAAAAAAAATCTTTTAATTTTCTAAATAGCAATAATAAATGTTTCAGAACAAATTGGTAGTAACCCTAAAGATCCAGAATGTCATTAGATGTATCATGATATTGAGAGGAAAGAGAAGTATTAAGGGTAGTATCACGCTATACTTGGTTGATTCTTTGTTTTATATGTTAAAATTGCCAAACCGAGAACTTGATTGTTTTCCCATAAATCAAATCTTTGCTTACTTTTAATTCAGTTCCAAATAGAATTACCATTATTTATTTATTTACCACACCACGCAGCTTGTGGGATCTTAGCTCCCCAACCAGGGATCGAACCTGGGCCCTCAGCAGTGAAAGCACAGGGTCCTAACCACTGGACCACCAGGGAATTCCCTAGATTTACCATTTGGATTTTTGTCCTAGAAGTAGCTTTTCTGTACCCCACCCCATCCATTTTTTTTAATAATTTATTTTTCTGTTGAAGTATAGTTGATTTACAGTGTTGTCTTAATTTCTACTGTACAGCAGAGTGACTCAGTTATACACATATATACATTCTTTTTCATATTCTTTTCCATTATGGTTTATCTCAGGATATTGAATATAATTCCCTGTACTATACAGTGAGACCTGGTTGTTTATCCATTCTATATGTAATAGTTTGCATCTACTAACCCCAAGTTCCCAGTCCCTCCCTCCCCTTCCCTCTTCCCCCTCCCATCCATCTTTTAATAGACCTAAAATATAAAGGCTTTTCTACCATAAATGATTAGCATTTGGTGCTGTTCCTTAAGATTACCACTGGACGTCATATATAATGAATATACTAGTTATCTCGTTCATTTCCATAATCCTTTGAACTCTGAATGTCCTGTGTCATCAGAGTCACTAGGTGATTTACTGCAGGACATCAGTTAATTGCCCACCTGGGGTGTCCCTAGGCATCCTCCTCCTGGGAGGGGGTCTGACCGGAAACATCCACCCATGTCCTCCCTCTCACTTCCATGAGAAACATGCTTTCTTTTGCTTATACTGCCTCTCCTTGTCTACTCAAATTCCTGTTTACCTAGAAGATTATGAGTGCTTTAAAAAAGATGCAAGATAAAACTTCAAAAGAAAGAGCCTGTAAATCTGTACTGTTCTTTTCCAAAAGGTGACGGCATCTCTTATACAAAAAGGATGAAATTCACTCAGATGTATAGATACCAGGTGAACCAGTTCATTCTGCATGATGTGTATGCATCAAGTTAGTTTGATTATTTATCTGTCCAGTAACACCCCGTAAACATGTTTCAGAAAGACAACTATACAAGCTTATTAGTTAAAAAAAAAAAAAAACTTTAAAAAAGTAGAATGTTAGGGACTAATAAGTGAAATTTTAATATTGAATTCAGGACTTCCCTGGTGGTACAGTAGTTAAGAGTCTGCCTGCAAAAAGGAATAAAAAACAACAACAACAACAACAAAAAATCTGCCTGCCAATGCAGGGGACACGGGTTTGGGAAGATCCCACATGCCACAGAGCAACTAAGCCCATGCGGCACAAGTACTGAGCCTGCGCTCCAGAGCTCGTGAGCCACAACTACTGAAGTCCGTGCACCTAGAGGCCGTGCTGCACAGCAAGACAAGCCACCGCAATGAGAAGCCCACACACCGCAACGAAGAGCAGCCCCCGCTCGCCACAACTAGGGAAAGCCGACGTGCAGCAATGAAGAGTCAACACAGCCAAAAATAAATAAATTTATTTTTTTTAAAAAAAGTGGTTAGGTAATTAAAAAAAATAAAATAAAATTGAATTCATTGCATAGGGAAGACATTATACATGAATGGGAAGCATCTTAGATTTTTACTGTCTTATATTCTCTTAGATGAATAGAAATCTTGGGTCATCTTACAAAGTGTTCATTTTCACAGGATAAAACATAAAACTATATTCTGACTTTTAAAAAGTGAACTCTGTATTTTAGCTGGACCAGCTATTCCTTCAGTTGTGGCGTATCCGAAAAGGAGTCAGACCAGCACTGCAGACGGCGACCTCAGAGAAGATGGAGTTCCCTCCCGGAAACCAGGCGGCAGTGCTGCTGGAGGAAAGGGAGTTGCTCCAGCCAGTCCCATGCTTGGGAGTGCAAGTAATCCCAACAAGGCAGATATTCCTGAACGCAAGAAGAGCTCCACCGTCCCTGGTGTAAGTATTGTCGGACTAGGGCAGGCTAGGGTTGTAGGATTGAAATGATAAGACATTTTGCTCCTGTGTGTTCATCTGCCTACAAAGCCCTACCCACTGGGCCACCAGGCACAGTCTCAGCCTGTAAGGATCACTTGCTCTGTTGCACGTATTTCTTGTTGAGCCATATCCCACTGGATGAGTGATCAGATCCTTTATGTCAAGGGCTGTTTTTAGTTACTCCATAAACATCTGCTAAACTTCAGACTGTGTCAGGTGCTGAGATATGGAAAGACGTCATAATCTAACAGAGGAAATGAATAAAACCAAATGGGGACAGTGCAGACAGGTGATGGCAAACAGCAACCTGATGGAGTCTGTACAGGGCACTGTGAGCTCTGACTGCCAGGGATTTGGTGTTTGCCCTGCATCTCAAAGGGCTCTATTGATACAGAGTGTTGACTGAGTCCTTACCATGTGCCAGGGACCATGCTGAGTGCTTTTTCATGTATGAGCTAAATGTTAAGGTGAAGAAATTGAAGAAAAGTTAGGTAATTGTCTAAAATTATACTGCTAAACCGAATCCGTCTCTTAATCCCTGCCCTGAACAAAATCTCCCTAGGAAGTAGGTAGTATTTGTTAAATTGAATCTATTCAGTTTCAACAACTTCTTTGTGAATTGAAATGTGTTCTCTCTGACCTAACATAGTGATGATTATTCTTAGCACTCCAAAAGTAATTTTTTTAATGATTTGATGTTTGTATTTATTGTGAAATGATCTCTAAGTCTAATTAACATCCGTCACCATACACAGTTACAGAATTTTTTTCTTGTGATGTGAACTTCTTAGATTTACCCTCTTGGCAACTTCCAAATATGCACTACAGTATTGTTCACTAGAGTCACCATGCTGCACATTGCATCCCCAGGACTTATTTATTTTATAACTGGAAGACTCAAAAAGTAATTTTAAAAAGAATTTTCAGAGAATGAACAATTTTAAGGATATTCTGTAACCACATTTTCCCCGAAAAGTTAGCGGTGACAAAGCCTTTCCTCTACCCTAAAGAAAGCCCAAACTGAGGATCCCACATGGAATCTGTGCTGCTCCCTTTGGCCATTTCTTGGGGGAGGGGCTTATAAAGGAACCCAGAAGGTTTTGTGTGTTCCATCCTTTGACATTGTGCTTTATCAGAGTAAACGCTGTGTGGAAAGGTTTTTTATTTGGCTTCCTAATGCAGTAAAATTGGATCGTCATTCCATAGCCCTGCAATTTAAATGCAGCCTCCAATTTTTGTTGACAGTTACCAGAAGAAGAAAAAGACTTTGTTCCCTGCCTTCATAACTTCCATTCCTTCACTCTATTCATCTGCACACCCCCCTTTCGAAAGTATATCCCAAGCATTATTAGCCACTCATATATGATTATTTATAAAGGAAAGAAGTATGTTGTTATAATTTTCTCCCACTTGTCTTCTGTTTCCCTATACATGATCTGCTCATGTTGTATTAAAGGTGGCTGCTTTTATCTTTGTTTTAAAATTGTTATCTGATAAAAGTTTTTACTTGTGACTTCTGTTCCTTGCTTTTTAATTTTGAAAGTATTAGCTTTTTACAAATTGATGTGAAATTCACACGACATATAATTAGCCATTTGAAGCGTACTGTTCAGTGGCACGTGTGTGGCACATTCACAGTGTTGTGCAGCCTCTGCCTCTCTCTAGTTCTGACACACTTCAGAACACCCTGTGCTCGTTAAGCAATCACTCTCTCCAGTCCTCTCTTCCCCAGCCCCCGGCAACCAGTAATCTGCTTTCTCTCCCAGTAGGTTTGCCTATTCTGGAGATTTCATGTAAATGGACTTATACAAGCCTCTTGTGTCTGCCTTCTTTCACTCACCGTAATATTTTCATGGTTCATCCAAGTTGTTGGGTGAACTCACTCCTTTTTATATGCCACAGTTTACCTTCTTATTCGTTCATGGACATTTAGATTGCTCCTATCTTTTGGTTATTATAAATAATGTTGCTGTAAGCATTTGTGTACGAGTTTGTGTACCGCACCTGCCGTATTTGAGTCTCTGTTTCTCCACATCCTTGCCAATACTTGTTATTTTCTGTTTTTTTTAATTATAGCTATCCTGGTGTGTGTGAAGTGGTACCTCATTGTGGTTTTGATTTGCGTTTCCTAAATGACCAGTGATGTTCAGCATCTTTTCATGTGTTTATTGGCCATTTGTATGCCTTCTTTGGAAAAATGTCTATTCAAGTCCTTTGCCCATTTTTAAATTGGGTCGTTTGTCATCTTGTGGTTGAGTTGTAAGGGTTCGTTATATATTCTGGATATTAAACCTTTACCAAATATAGGATTTGCAAATATTTTCTCCTATTCTGTAGGTTCTCTTTTCACATCCTTGATAGTGTTCTTTGATGCACAAAAGTTTCTAATTTTGATAAAGTCCAGTTTATTTTTTTCTTTTTGTTACTCATATTTTTGTGTGTGTGTCTTATCTGAATCTCTCGTCAAATCCAAGGTCATGTAGATTTACCTGTTTTTTTCTAATAGTTTTACAGTTTTAACCCTAATTTTAATTTTTTTATTTTTTTATTTTTTATTTTATTTGTATATTTACCTTATATTTATAATCCTTGCTTTTTAACTTTTTACTTTGAAAGTATTACCTTTTAAAAATAGTGGATCTCTCTGTCTGCTTTGTTTTAAATAATCCATGAGTTATTACTCTGTAGATTATTATAGCCAGCTTTTCAGAGTCACTTTACCATAGCCATTTTTCATTATTGCAGAAACATTGGAGGCTAGGAAGGAGGGTGGAGGCTGCTGCCTTCATCCTCTTCTCTGATCTAGTGGCCAGTACTGTTGATATTTTAGTGTAGGTTTATTTAAAGAGTATTCACGTTTATTTAAATTAGGTGGGGTTTTTTTCCTATTGTACTATACTTACTAAATAGTTTAAGACCAAAATGCCCTTTTTTTTAATAGAGTAATACAGCATCTGGTGGAATGACGCGGCGGAATACTTATGTTTGCAGTGAAAGAACTACAGCTGATAGACATTCAGTAATTCATAATGGCAAAGAAAACAGGTATGAAATTTTACCTGTTTGCAAGAAAATTTGTTTTTCCCAAGAGAAATGGAAGAATGATATTTGCTTCTCAGTTTTTATAATCAAAATTCAAATACTAGTGGTAAGTATTCGCTAATGGTAAGTTAAATTTGAACGCAGAGTTTTAGTGAGATCCTAGAATTCCAAATTCCTCTCATTGTCTAGAGCTTATCCTCCTGGCCAGCTGTGTATGATGATTGGAAGGGTTGAGTTAAAGCAGGGAGCTTTCCCAGAGGAAATAGATGGTAAGCTATGGTTTAATTGTAGAATTATGAACAGGGAAATGGAGATTCTTTTGTGCACATGAATAACTTGAACCAGGGCTGGAAGGGGGAAGGATGAGGACCTGAGACGGGGAGCCACACCTCAGGAAGATGTGGAGCACCTGATGGGGCGGGTGAGCCTTCAGTCATAGGTCAGCAGTGTGTCAGAGGAGCATGGCGGACAAGTAGTAACACAGTCTTCACCTTAAAAGAGACACACTGAGTATCCCAGAGAAATGGAGAGTGCAATCTTCTGAATGATTTTAATCTGGTAGAGAGGCAGTCATACACTGGATAAGCATGATTTAAAATACTAACAAAGTAATATATCAGTAAGGAGTTAGATCATGCAGACAATTTTCTTGGGGTTTCAAAATAAGAAATAGAGTCAGAAAAGTGGGATTAAGTACATCCAGAAACCATGGAGTAGAGCTGAGTTTGGGCAGAGGGAAAAGTGGGTGGGGGGAGTTGGATTGGTAGAGTAGTGAAATATATCGTATATAGAACAAATTTCCCAAATGGGCATGATTTTCCTTCTTTCTTTTTGGAAAAGTAGTATAAAACTAAATTCAAAATGGTGAGATATGGTCAAAGTGAGCAGATAAAGTTCTGGAGTAGAAATCCATAAAATAAATTCACATCATCTTTCATTGTCCCCTGGCCTCTCTGAACATTGCTTGGTCATATCACATTCTCATGTGTAGCATCAAAATTGTTTTTCCTCTTTTTCTGACATTTACTTTCTGAAATTGCATTATAAGATTTCTGTTTCCTTTAGATCTCATCAGTCAAATGAAATGTTTGATCAGTAACTTCTGTAACAACCTAAGCAAAAATTCTATCCTCTTTCATCCTTAAAACCAGACTATTTTATCATTCCCCTCTTCCACAGACCACTTATGTTTGAATTGACATGAAGGTCAAAGCTTACTATGTGAGATTACATTCATTTTTCAGTGAATTTTTAGAAATATTTACATCCTGATATTCTGATTCCTATGTGTGTGCTTGTTTTTAACATTGTCTTTTTCCTATGATTAAGAACTATTAATAATTTGAGTAGAGCAACTGGGCTAGATAGCTTATAAATTAGTGATTGGTATATTTATTTTTTAATAGTGGTTTATTCTTTGGTAAATTTTCTTTTCTTACATTTACTTTGTCAAATCTATCAAATTTTTTCTAGTTTGAAGTGATTGAATAGGAGATATCAGTAGAAGACTTAGAAGTTTCTTTCTTCTTTTTTTTTTTGGCCTCATGGGATCTTAGTTCCCTGACCAGGGATTGAACCTGGGTTCCCCACAGTGAAAGTGCTGAGTCCGAACCACTGGACCGCCAGGGAGTTCCCAAAAGTTTCTAATATGTTATGGATATTAGTCTATAGAACTAGAAAAATGTTGTTTCATGACCTTTATTTTTACAGATTCTTCTAAATTGTTGAATTATTCTATCAGATTCCTTTTGAACTTTAGAATATACAATTCACTGAGGTACAGAGTCAGACTTTTATTTAAAAGGCTGTTAAGACCAAGATCTAGGTCTGCTCCCTTGATTTGTGTTTCTGTGTGTGCATCTACTCCTCTAATTCTCCTTCCCTACAGTTATTCAGTTCACTCTTTGGAAATAGTTTTAGGAATACTCTGATTTCTTTGGAGTCATTACCTGTCTGTGTTCTACCTGCAGACGCCTTCCTCAGTGGGGCTGCCTCCTCCTTATACCAACCTGGGCCATATGGCATCTGTTAGCATCAGCTCTTTAAATGCTTTGCTTCTGAAAGTGTTGTCTTTATATTCAGTCAGACAGAGCCTCCAACCACACAAGCTGGGGCCCATGATTTTCATAATATCTGGATTTTCTTTTTCTGTCTTACAAATGAATTGAAAAATTGTGGGAAAATATTGGAGGTTTGAGTGCCAAACTGGTGGTCATATTTTTTACTTCCAGTTAAGGAAGGCATTAAATGTGACAACTTTCTCACCCTTAAAATAGATGCTTGAGTCATAAATTATGCACTGAGCCTTCTCTGTGTGCAGATGACTTCTTTGGCAGATCGTTGCTTTTTCCTCTCCCATATATATCTTATTCCTTGACTACAGTACTAGTAAGGTACAGGATGCCTGGATCTATGTTAACTTCTGAAAGAAGGACATTAATTCCCATTTTAGCCTTCAATATGTTGGACTTTTTTCTTATACATGTGAGTGTTTTTACAGAATTCCAACAAGAGAATGATTGTGGCTAATGAAAACTAAATGAGCAAAGAAGGTTTTATCACATTTAACACATGTATCTTTGGGTTATATTTTTAATTTTGCTTTTGCCCAATCACTGAGTATGCTTTGAGTCAGCAACCAATTTCATATCAGAATGTTCTGATATAGGATAGATGTCATATCAAACAAATTGAAAATACCTTTCCTTTAATAACAGTAAGTGGATTAGAATTTTAAAAAATTATCAGGCATAGATATAAAACCAGAAGATTAACAGGAACGTCACAGGATTTGAATTTTAAGAAATCATACTATTTCTGTAAGTTAAGGTTTAAAAAATGATTTTTCCTTGTACCCAGAACTACTAAAAATACAACGCAGTTACTGTTTTGTTTATGTAGATTCTTGTGGGGTGGTCTATGAACTGTAACCATCATTTGTGCCACTTTTCTGGGGGAGAAATTTTGTCCAGTTTGATGCAGCCCATTGTGATGTTGGGATTGTATGTTGTAAATAGAATTTTTGTGAGTTTGTACAGACTTGACATTCGGCAAACATTTATTGAGTTTACTGTTTCCTAAATTGAGGTGCTAGGCCTACTTTAGAAGTCAAAAAAACCACATCTGTTTTGTTGCTTGCTTTGTGGAACTCGTAATGTGACATGATTAAATTTCTAAAGAAATAATTCATTTAATTGCCTTTAAGATTTTGTAAAAATTTAATAATTTGTAATGAATATATCAATTTACACTTCCTTTTTAAGAAGGTCTCTGACTCTAAGGAGGGTCAGTTTTTTGTTGTAAAGTGTCTGTCCACACAGTCTTGCCTTCACTGTCCGGCCAGGGAGCAATGGCCTCACGGGGGATAGACTGAGCATCTCCCTGCTCTGGATAAGGAAAGCCATTTCCTTATCCAGAGTCTTTGGGACCATTTATATTCTCCAGGGAAGATGCCAAACAACCCCTGCCTCCTCTTCTTCCCCTGCTTTTTTTTTTAATGCATCTATTGATCTTAGCTCCTAATTTGGGCAAGAGAACATCAGCAGCTGGGCAGGGGCATAAAGTGTGTTTGACGACTCTTGACCTGCTCGGAACAGGTAATAGAGCACAAAAGACAGCTGTATTTATCTGTAACTTATTAAAGTAAAATTATATGTATCTATGTGTATGTATGTCTGTACGTGCATATTGGAAACAACAAAGCATTTCTTCAGATAGTTGAATCACTTAGGACTCTCTGTGTTGCAGGTGACAGAAACCCAGTCCAACCAAGTTTAAATTAAAAAGGGCATCTATGAATTCCTATAACTAAAAAAGTCCAGGGATAGAGTCAGGGTTCGTCTCATAGCTCTGCTTCTTCTGCAGGAGTTCCTTGATGGGCTCAGCAGCATCCGCCCTGACATCTTCCCACACTCAGCTCTGCTCAAGCAGAAGCCCTGGGGCTGTCTTCTGGGGCCCTGTTGGTCTGGCTCTGGCCATGTGCCCATCTCTTAATCTGTCACTGGCCAGGGTAGCTGGGAAAGTCTGGGGTGGAGTCAACGACATCGAGAGACCAAAAACCTATTTCTACCAAAACAGAATTCAGGTGTTTTTGCCAAAGGAAAGGACTGTGAAAAACACAAAAGTGAATCTATGTTTAATCTTTATAAGCCACTCCCCCAAGTGAGAGGGCAGGATTGTCAAACAGAAACGCAGGGACAAGCAGATCTTCTTGAGCAGTTTATTACAAAGACCTGTCTCCTTCATGTTGGGACTGTTAGAATTCCAGTGGCTCATTTCGTTAATGTACCTTTTCAGTTAGGAGACCCCGGGGACACGATGAGATTGCAGGCCGTGCTTCCAGGGCGCATGAGCAGACAGGAGTCACTGCGGTACAGTGTGGTGTGCGGTAGCAGGTGCCTGCACTGAATACATAGAGCGGAATGAGTCACTCCTGATGGGAGAGGGCACCGGTGGAGACTTCGCAGAGGGGATGACCTCTGGGTTGAATTTTGATGAAAATAGAAAGATGCCAGCTCTCCAGACACGGAGAATAGCTCCTGCAAAAGTTCTTTGACCTGATGCACGACCAAGCGACTGCACATCATCAGGTGGGCCCGAAAGTCTAGTTCCGGGAGGTAACAGTGAAAGGTCAAGCCTGGAGAGGTGGCAGGGGCCGAGCTGTGGGCACCTGAGGATGCTACTTGGATGCCAGCGGAGTTTGGACTTTATCCTGAAGGCGCAGTGTGCTTTTGCATGGTTAAAAGCAGATGAGTGACAAGGTCAGGTTTGCGCTTTAGAAAGTTCACAGCTGTATGGTGGACAGATTGGAAAGTGTGAAATTGGAGACCAGTAAAGACAGATGACTTAGGATTGGGCCTGTGGGAGAGGTGAAGCGCTGCACGAAGACCCTCAGAGTAGAGGTGGGGAGGCCCGGCTCGTTGAAGTGCTGTTAGGAAGTTGACACCAACAAGGTGTCCCAGTTGCTCTGGATGTGGGGCATGAGGGAAAGAACCTGATGTTTCTAGGCTTCAGGCTTTGAAAGGATTTCTGTAGAAAGTCACTGAAAGAGTATGGTCAGAATTCTAAATCCCTGATTATCTTTTAAAGGAAAGAAACTGCCCCTTTGAAATTCCAAGGACATGATGACTGAGCTGGAATTAAGGATGGGGAAACTCCCTTAGGTAGTTTTGTCCCATAGCTGTCTGTGCCAGGTGAAACTGCAGACATGTAGCCACTTCTGTTACTCTTTTTCTGTCTATAAACAGTTAATTCACTCTTATTAGTTTTCCCACCTTGAAAAATGGGGCTCTGTTGACCCCTTAGGAATTCTGAGTGTTGTTTATAAAGAAGTGAAAGTCCTTTGAGTAGGAAGGTTTTAACAGGATACTTTTTTTAAATAAATTTATTTATTTTATTTTTGGCTGCATTGGGTCTTCATTGCTGCGCACGGGCTTTCTCTAGTTGCAGCGAGCAGGGGCTACTCTTTGTGCAGTGCGTGGGCTTCTCACTGTGGTGCCTTCTCTTGTTGCAGAGCACGGGCTCTGGGCGCTTGAGCTTCAGTAGTTTGTGGCGCGGGGGCTCAGTAGTTGTGGCTCGCGGGCTCTAGAGCACAGGCTCAGTAGTTGTGACGCACGGGCTTAGTTGCTCCGCGGCATGTGGGATCTTCCTGGACCAGGGCTCGAACCCGTGTCCTCTGCATTGGCAGGCGGATTCCTAACCACTAGCGCCACTAGGGAAGCCCAACATAGGATACTTTGATAAATACAAACAACATAGGATATTTAAACAACATAGGATACTTTGATAAATAGAACTAGTTACTGCTATACCTGTGATTTTACTAGTCCATTTAAAATATGACAGTGTGCTTTGGGAACAGGTCAAGAGCATAGTGGGCTCATATTATAGATTCACTTTGATATGAATGGAGGCATCTCTTTTAGGGTAGGCTTAATTTTATACATAGCTCGGAAGAGATCGTCCCTCTTACGTAAATATTCAAACATGTATGATGTTATTTTATTTTCTTTAAAGCTAATAAACTTTTTAAATTGCTGTTTTAAAAAAAGCAGATACAGATTAGCAGTTGCTCCAGAATCCCCAAAACAGGTTTAAGAGATTTTTGTTCCTTGACAAAGACGAGATGGTTTGGGGAGGAAGGTTATATGCTTTGAACAAGAGTTGCTCTTTTTGTCACTAGTCCATCATACTGTTGTTTCTGCCTCTGCCTGAACCCAAACCCCCTCCCAGCCTGATGGAAATGTTCGCTTACGCAGCTAGCCCTGCCTCTGTTTGTAAGACATCTTCCACCTGTCGGCTGCGACATCACAAGTCGATGTCCATGTCAGGCTCTGGGCGCCCCAAGATGATGTTACCTCCAATAGACAGTGAAGGAGATAACTTCAAGGCTATGTAAGAAAAATGCACATTCCTTGTGAAACTAATGTGTACCCGCTGCTTCTTAATTTTGTGCTGTGGATTTTATAGTCCAAGATTTTGTTCCAGTTGTCTACAAAGTGTCCTTCCTGTGTGTGGTTTTAGTTAAGCACATCCTGTCTCATGGTGTCCCTGGTCATCTTTGTGTCTTCATGCCTTTGCATACTACAGAGGGTGTAAGAAATTCCCCCTTCTTTCCAAGTTGCTTTCAGCATGTGGAATTTTACAGTACTTATGCCATTTTTGTGCTTCCAAAACTTTTTAGTTGCCTATTCTTCAGTTTCACCTGCATAGCCTTTATTTCTTTTGTATTGGCAAGTTTCTCTGCATGTAAGCAATTTGAGAGGGAAGCAAAGGAAAAAAAGCTTGAGTTAGCTGTTCTTTGTTCTAGAATTTCCCTGCATTAATCTTGTCCTTGAAAATATGTGTGTACTGTTCCCTTAAACTCCATGAGGTTTTGTTTGATTATGTACTATCCCTTTGGTACCCTTTGCCGTTTAACTTACCTTTTGCTCCTAAGTCCTATAAAATACCCCTTGGACCTGGATTTATATAACTGGTTTTCTCCACTCTATATCAAAGGTATATTGTGATTGTAAATGTTTGTGTGCCATGTTTGCTACAAAGCCAGGGTTTTGTGAACAGAGATCTAAGAATCTGTCATTTTCTGATCTCAAAGCACTATTCCTGACCAGAGAGCTCCAGTTGCTTCAACACACAGTATTAGCAGCGCCACCACCCCAGATCGAACCCGCTTCCCAAGAGGCACTGCCAGTCGTAGCACTTTCCACGGCCAGCCCCGGGAGCGGCGCACTGCCACGTATAACGGCCCGCCTGCTTCACCCAGCCTGTCCCATGAAGCCACACCATTGTCGCAGACTCGAAGCCGAGGCTCCACTAATCTTTTTAGTAAATTAACTTCCAAACTCACGAGGAGGTAAGTGCCTAGGTGGTGCTGTTGGTTGGAGCAAACACAAGGGCAAAGGGAGAAGTGCCGTCTCCCTCGTGTGAAGCCACTGCCCAGATGCTTTTCAGTTTGTCTTTAGCTCACATTTTTCTAACTCTGTACTTTCAAAACCTTTCAGAAGAGGAGTTATAGAGCTCAGAGTCCTTTCACAACACCAAAAATTATCTAGCGCTTGGGAGGTGGTGTTGTTTAATTACTTTTCCTTTTACTCTCACATCCCTCTGCATGGCATGTGCACTTCAGTTTAGCGAAAGCCCAGATCCAGTGTAGTCCGGGGGCTGGCGCCCCATCAGTAGCCACCGAGGAAGACGTGTATGGTGTAAGCGTCCCTAGACACGGAGGAGAGAGACATTTCCTCTTCTCTCGTTGCATTCCAGTGTCGTTGAGGAGCACTAAGTTTCTTAGAGCTTCAATCTTGAAATTGTTCTCTCTGTTGGCCTGAGTTATAATGAGAACAAGGTAACATTCTATATTGAATAGTTTTGGAGATGAAATCCTTGCCTTATTCTTAGGAAGAAGCTAGTATCTGGTCATGTATAAAATCTTTTGTATGTCCAGTAGACTGTCAGTTGGGGCCTTGGGAAATCTCTAAAGGTCCCTTGAGGTACTTTTAACTTTATTTCCAGAATCTTCATCTAGAGGTTGCAAAGCCTAGAAACATTGGCCACTATAAGAGGAAAAAGAAAAGATACCACTCTGCATTATAAGCAAAGGCACCTTCAGCCAGGACCACACCCAGGAAACCTGAGAGCCCCTGCAGTTCCAGGACACCCAGAGGAAATTCTTTGAACTTAAGCCTCTCTGTGGATTAGTCTGTCCGAGGTGTCCTGCAGGTTTTGCCTGTTACAGACCCTCTGGTTCATCACTTGTGTCGTCTTCACAGAACAACAGTGGGCTCTTCCCAGAGTCTAAAATGATACACGCCCTCCTCCTCTCTTCTCTGACTCCCTGTGGCCCGTTAGCCTACTGATCTGTCCCGTGCCGTCTTCTTGATTTAACCTGTAAGCTAAATACCACTTTTCAGTCTCCCCCAGTAATTTTATTTTAAATCAGTCATCTAAAACTTAGACAAGTCACATTAAACTGTCTTTCCCCAGATGATCTGTTCATTGTCAGGATGTCAAGTACCAGATTAGGGAGGACTTTTGATATCCACTAGCATTGACTAGAGGTCAGAGGAGTCCAGAGTTTCTGGTCTACCCTATTATTCTCTGAGCTCCTTTGCTGAGACATCCCATTCCGGGCTGGGCAGAAGAGCAGAATGGTCTGAAGGGCCTTGCCAGATTTGGGGCACCCATTTGTGGCCAGCAAGAGACAATGAGTTCAACCCAAGAAGAGTCTGATGACCCCCAAAATAACGCATTGCTTCCTTTCAGGGTCATCCCAGGTGCTGTCCCCAGCCTCCCTGTGCCTTAGCTCCTTCCTCGGAGCCTAGGCTGCTTAATGTCAACCGATACTTTGCCCTCTGGTCCCCGAGCACAGAAGGGATGTGTGGCAGTCAGGTCTGTCGAAGCTCCAGTCACAGGACAGTCAGCTTTGTGTCCTTACACATTGGTCAGTAATGGGCTCTTTAAATAAAGCCTTGCACATCATTAAAATCCTTGAATTTGTTTGCCTCCTTCGTGGGTTTTTGGGGGTCATCTTAATACTATCATTGATAAAAATAACATCAGCCACAGTATACTGAATGCTTCCTACGTGCTAAGCTAAAGAGATGTCTGTAGATTTATAGATATAGGAATACTCTTTTTTTTTTTTTTTTTTTTTTTTTGTGGTACGCGGGCCTCTTACTGCTGTGGCCTCTCCCGCCGCGGAGCACAGGCTCCGGACACGCAGGCTCAGCGGCCATAGCCCACGGGCCTAGCCGCTCCGCGGCATGTGGGATCTTCCCGGACCGGGGCACGAACCCGTGTCCCCTGCATCGGCAGGCGGACTCTCAACCACTGCACCACCAGGGAAGCCCAGGAATACTCATTTTATATACATAAATAAGTATGTGTGTATGCACACACATGCATTCTCTCTCACATACTCATTTGATCTCCATAATCTACCCCATGGAATAGACATTGTCCCAGTTTCATAGAAGAAACTGGAGGCAAGGTTCAGAGAGATTAAGGCACATGTTCAAGATCCTACAGCAGAAGAGTGCTGAGTCAGATCCGTGGCTCCAGAAGAGCCTTGAACCCACTATGTAGTGTCCCTGGCAGAAAACGGTAAAGCACGTTTACAGACGTGAGTCCTTTTCCCACATTTTAGAATTAAATTTATTTCATGTATTTGAATTGAAATTGAAGGCTGAGGCTTTTTGTTAAAAATATTCTAGAGGGGGTCATCTGATTTTATAATTTCCACCCCAAAATTTTTATAGAAAGTCTTCTGTTAGTTTGCAGACTGAGACCTGTAGCCTCCCTTGGTGCTGTACTTCAGTTGTAGTCAGTTCATTCTTAAAAACAGAGTCCTTGCTGCCGCAGCATCAGCTTCTTACCCTCTCCTAACAGTAGTTGTGAGGGTTAAAGTTCTAGTGCAGGAAAGGCTCACGTGTTGGCACGTAGATGCCGCAAGGAAACCTGCTGTGACGTGGTGGGACTGGCATCAGAAAACTCGCCCTCTGCTCCTGGCTGTGCCCTGGATGTTGTGAGAGCTTTAGAGAGCTGTGGGCTCAGGGTACTCAGAGTCACCCATACTCTGCAGGCAGGACAGCCCGGGCACAAGCGCAGGTGCCTCTGTGCTCCTGGGAGCCATCCACGTGGTCCCGGGCGGAGTGTGAGAGCCTTAATCCTGCAGCTTCCTCCTCTTTATACCTCAAGGGATTTAAGGGAGGAAAAGTTAAGAAAATCAGTCCTATGGTACCTGAGCAGTCCCCTTGACTTTTCTCAGGTAGAAAATTCGGAAATGAAAATACGTTTTAAAGGCCTTTTAATCAGTTTTCACATGCATGATCTTTCCTTACTGTGTGTAATCCTGCTGTATACTACTTTTGATCTGATTATGGAGTGGTGGGCGGTTATCTCCAGTAGTTAGATACTTTTAAAATTGGTAGGTATCTGAAGCAATGCAAAAGTCATCCCAGATTAGGAAAGAAAACAACGAAGGAAGTTATTAATTCAGTCAGTCCTCAAATACATTTGAGTGCCTCCTGTGCTCTGTCTCAGAACTGAGATTTAGAAATAGCTTGACAAGCCCAGCTCACACTCACCCAGGAATGCTTATTGCATGATCATACAAGCCTGAGTCAGTTTGAAATTTCTTTTGTCAAATTCTGTTCAGCACAACCCAAGCATCTCCTTAAATTTTTTTTTAATGAGCAGAGTCACTTCTTTTAAATACAGCTCTTTCCGTTTAATTACATAAAACATAAAAATGAACCCCCCACTGTTGTCTTGTCATTTAATTTTCATTCATTTTGATATCTAAAGCTCTAAAAAGTCTGCTTCATTTTAAACTCCCAATAACTTATTACAGTGCTGTATGTCAGTTATATCAAAACTGGAAGGGAAAAAAACCTAACCTCCAATGACTTTTTTTCTTAAAAAGTGATTTATACGAAACCACTGTAACAGACATTCTGTTAATGTCTAAATCATCTTCCTGAAGTAAGTAATGATTCTCTTCATGGATAAATATTTTTATAATGAAATTTTTAATGTTTCTGTATAAGGTGATATTTTTGTTCATAAGATATTCTGAAGAAAGTTGAGGAATGTTATTTTATTTCTAGTACATTGCAAATGACTTTAACACAAAATGTTGAATTTTATTATCTTAAGGTATACCCACCTGAAGAACCTTAAAACATTTAATTATAGTTAATGTCAGTATTTACTGCTAAGTTTTTTCTTACAAGTACAGATTTTTTATATTTCTGTTTAAAAGATCACATACTCAATTATTTGTGATAATTTTACTTTTTCATCAAATGTCACTGTTTCATTGTTCATTGGACAGGAGAGGAGCCCTGTTTTACTTGCTGTTTTTTGTTCTATCTGTAATTGACTATTTAACTTGTGCAACTCATTTTTGTTAATTTTTTTTTTTGGCTTAATTTCTTTTAGAAACATGTCATTCAGGTTTATCAAAAGGTAGGATTTATATATACACATTTTTTTTTCAATCCTCACCCTGAAATGGCTCCTGCAATTAACATCAGGTTTGGCTTTCTAGCCTTGTTTTTTTTCTTTAAACACTAAACTTTCTGCTGAGAACTAAATACTTCTTTGAAAGGAAGCTGGAAAGAAAGAGATTAACTCTGTCAGGCATTTTTAAAGGGACTGTGGCACCCATGTAACAAGAGGCCTACGCATGCTCTGTGCATTTTCTTCCTTTGGTAGAATTATTTAGCATCCAAATAATTCTGTCTTCATACTAATAACACTTAGCATGCTTCTGTTTGAAGAATGAGATGTTCAGTAACACTGTGCAATTCATGATTAGCCTCAAGCATGCAAACGGTAAGTGGTAATTGTGTTAGCTGTCGTTTTTTATTTCATGAAGGATTGCATTAGCAAAAGGCTTTAAAATGACAGATAAATCAGCTAATATCCTGATACTGGAAATAAATGTAAAATTCACACCTACAACCTCATTTGTTGGGGTTTTTCAGAAATTAAGACGTGGGCAACTGTATAGCAGAAATATTTTAATATTTTCCAAGAGTTGAAGAGTGAATAGTATTGTATCTAAAAGGCACTTTCCACCAACCTCTGAAGAAAGTATGTCTCATTTTTACCTAAAGCACTGTAGTAAGTGTTATTCTTAACTAGGTAGGTAGTTTTTTGATGATGACACTCAAAAGACCAGAAGCGTTGCTCACTGTCTCGGGATGCACGCACCCTTGGGGGAAAAGCTGCCACTGCAGCCACATCGTGCCTGCTCCTCTCAGCTCACCAGCGGGCCAGGTTATGGGTTTTTATGTGGAGGCCACCAGTGGGTCATGGAGAGTCTTTGTTCACGTGAGCTCTTTATCAGAAACCGTGGGAAGAGTGCTTTCTTCCTGTGGGAAACTCCACTCCATGATTATTTAATTGGAAACCCACTATACTTTGGGTAGTGATTAAAAAGAATACCTCCAGTTGAAGGCCGTGAGTGTGCGCAGATCCCAGAGCTGGGCAGGAATACCTGTTGTGTATGTGAAGCAGGTGTGTAGCCAGCCTCCTGCACGGCCTTCATGAACACATGGGGATGGCCTCTGGCAGAGTCACACCTACAAGAGTAGGAGTTTTAATAAGCTCGGCTGGTGACCAAAAAGTGCTTTGGATTTGTTCATTTTATAATGTCTGTGTTTATATTTGGGTTGGTCGTGTACTGGTGTGTAAGATATCTTTTCTCTTTCCCACTTCTCTGTGCTTCTACATTCTATTCATTGAGGCTTCCAACTGAATATGAGAGGAACGGGAGATATGAGGGCTCAAGGTGAGGGAAACGATTTTTACTTAAAATATTTTATAGGTATTTACCTCATTTCTGCGGCAGAGGCAACACCCCTTTTCTGAACGTTCTGCATCTGTCCCTGCTCCAAGTGGAATTGCTTAGTGCCACCAGCAGTATGTGGTCAGGAAGCATTGCTGCTGCCGCCGGCACCTGGCAGCCACGTGAGGGCGCTGGAGTGCTGCAGCCACCTGCTGGTGGGAGCCTCGGGTCCCAGCCCCACCTGGGTTCTCACTGGTGTTTGGGTGTTAAAATACGCATTCCTAGGCATAGGAACGTGGAATTGCCATTTGAAAACTGTGACCAGGTAGCCTGGACCTCAGCGGCAGATCAGCCAGTGGCCTAAAGCCATTTCAAGTATAGATGCTGTTTTGGAACTACAGTTATATAAATTTGAACATTAAGTGTAATTTTTCCTCTTTTTCTTTTTAATGTTTGTAAACTCAAAGCTGAGCAGAAGTGACTTTACTTTCTAAGGTTTGATATTAAGTTGACTGTGTTCCTTCCTTCACCACCTCATTGTTCCCCTTCCCTTTCCTAAGGCAATAGTGCACAGCTTAGGTTATTTCTGTTTCAAAAATTTGAACGAAAAACTTCATGCCATGGATTAGTTTTCTTTTGCGAGACACCTGTATATCCCCTTGTTCAAATGTAAGTGTTCCCTTATGCTTTTGAAATAAATTTCCTTTTGTAATTAAAAAAAAACGCATTCCTCCTGCCTGAGCTCTCCTGACCTGAGGTGAGGTCTGGGAGTCGGGAGCATTGTCGACCTGGTGAGAACTCCTGGCATAGTTCTAGTCTCAAGGAATGGAAGCAGAATATTTAGGAGAATTTTTTTTTCTTTTTTGGCCGCGCCATGTGGCTTGTGGGATCTTAGTTCCCAGACCAGGGATTGTACCCCGGCCCTGGCAGTGAAAACTCCGAGTCCTAAGCACTGGACCTCTAGGAAATTCCCTAGGAGAATTTTCATATTTCAAATTAGATGTCTTTTTTTTTTTTTTTTTTTAAGAATGATTATGTAGGGAATTAAGTGGTTAGGACTCTGTACTTTCACTAGGTCCCAGGTTCAGCCCCTGATCGGGGAACTAAGATCCCACAAGCCGTGCAGTGCGGCCAAAAAAAAAGAATGATTATGTAGTTGAGTGTTTTGCTTTTAAATTTTCTGTACCTGTCATTGCATGGATCTGGCGGCAGGGGGAGTCGCCAGATGGGCTCAGGACTCTAGATTTCTTCCACTTGTGCCCTTTTTTATGCCAGTCGCCACCATGCTGTTTCAGGTCCTTGTTAGCCCATTTCCTCTCTTCCTGGTCTTTCTAAAACACAGCTCTGATCATGACTACCCTGAATGAAAACCTGCAGTGGCCCCATCGCCTGGCCGACCATGTCCATATGAGGCCCTGTGTGGCCTCAGCAGCCCCAGTTTCCCCCACGCACAAATCCCTCAGTTGAGGCAGAAGTTCAGGGTGAGGGTCAGGCAGCATCCCCCCACCTGCCCTTGAGCAAGTCTAGCTGCCCTGAGTTTGTCTCCCCAGCCATAGTTGGGTGGGACTAACGGAACCCACCTCCTGGTGTGCTGAGGATCAAGGGCTCAGTAAATGCCAGCGGCTGTCTGTGGGGGGTGAGACTGTGCCCTCAGCTCCAGTCCGTGGGTACCTTCGATTTTGCCCTCAACACATTCTGTGCTTTCCATACCTCCTTGCCTTCACTTAAGAGATTTCCTCTGCCCTAGACACAGACTTTCTCCCACCTCCGTCATGTTGAAACCCCATGGTGTCTTCGTAGCTCTTCTCAGATGCCATTGCCAGCCCCGCCCCGCGTCGTCTCCCCTCCCGCCCCGCCTTTCCCTCTGCTCCACTCCTCCCTTCTCTTGCGGTCCTCCCGTCAGGCGGGCTCCACCTCTCTGGGACTCTTAGCTGCCGGCCCGTGCCTTACCTGTGCTATTGCTGTTTCCTTGTGTTTCAGTCTTTCCCCCCCTGACCCCAGCTTAGAGAGCTTTTGCTTTTTTTTGTAACCTATTTAGTATTTAGCGGCATTTTATACTTAGGAAGCTTTCAAACAGTTTTGGTAGGTGTGAACCAAACTGAATATTCTGTTAGCAGGTGGCTGACAGGGAGAGTTACCTACACAGTAAACCCTACGGTCCACTCTCAGCTCTGGTGAATTTGCCATAGGATTGAGTGTATTGAACACATACATACACTGTGAGTTTTTGATGCACAAGCGTGTTAGGTATTCATCCTCCTAATTGAGAATGTCAGTAACGGCTTGTGGCAGTAATGATTAAATACCGCAGAGCAGTGAGATGGTAGGTGCCTGTTGGAGTTTCTGAGAGAGCCGTGCCTGGGACCACAGCCTGCACCTTGTGAGTCTGTACAGTTTGCATTCAAATTGGTCATTTCAGTGCTCAGCAGCAAGTAAGCCTCAACGTTTCATTTTCCTATTTCAGTAGTAAGGTAGTGTCATCTAAGAATTCTTCTTAACTGTGAAATTGGAAGTTTAAATTAGCACAGTAGAAGGAAAAATGCTAAGGTGGTGGTAGGGGACTGAGAGAATGGCCCACTCTCTTACCTAGCTGTGCTTAGCATCTGGGGCCGTTTGCCAGGAAAGCGATTTTCAACTGTGTTGAGTCACTGGTTATCCTGAGTAACAGTTACAGTGGAGGTTATGATGAATTGAATCTTTAAAAATTGTGGTAGGAGAAGCAGCCAGGCCGAGCAGACCTGGTGGCTGGGCTGCTGCCGCCACCTCCCTGAGCTGGCCTGTGAAGGGCCCTGCCGGCACCTTGCCGCCGGCAGCCAGCCTGGATGGCAAGGGCTGGGCTCTGGAGATGTGCTCAGTTCGCTCTCCACTTTGCCTCCTCCCAAGGGTTCTGTTTAACAAATTACTTTCTTAATTTTCACCGGATGACTGGTGGAGATTTTTCGGCCAGGTAGATTTTTTACATCTGTGGCTTATGATTGGGACGGGAAGGGGGTTGTGGAGAAATAGGTGAGTACTTCTTAGCAAAGGAACAGACTACCAACCATGAGCCTATGCGGGAAAAACGTGGAAGTCATTTATTATGCTGTATTGAAGACATTGGTCATGAGCTGGGTAGAGTAGAAAAGGTGAGTTTTCCTGTGCCATTAAGAATAAACCTGCACTGTGCCTTTCAGTCGCAACGTATCTGCTGAGCAAAAGGAGGAAAACAAAGAAGCAAAACCTCGTTCCCTGCGCTTTACCTGGAGCATGAAAACCACTAGTTCCATGGATCCCAATGACATGATGCGGGAAATCCGCAAAGTGCTGGACGCCAATAACTGTGACTACGAGCAGAGAGAGCGCTTCTTACTCTTCTGTGTCCACGGCGACGGGCACGCGGAGAGCCTCGTGCAGTGGGAGATGGAAGTGTGCAAGCTGCCAAGACTGTCTCTGAACGGGGTCCGGTTTAAGCGGATATCAGGGACGTCCATAGCTTTCAAAAATATCGCTTCCAAAATTGCCAATGAGCTAAAGCTGTAACCCAGTAATTATGGTGTAAATTAAGTAGCAATTTAAAGTGTTTTCCTGAACACTGATGGAAATGTATAGAATAATATTTAGGCAATAACGTCTGCATCTTCTAAATCATGATATTAAAATACAAGGACGAGAGCACGCCTGGGAGCGAAAGCTGGCCTTTTTTCTACGAATGCACTACATTAAAGACGTGTGACACGTGTGCCCTCTGTCTTATTTCCATTGCCCTGAAAGTCAGCGTGTGACATCCATCTCCACGTGCCTCCTGTCTGTGCGGGTGTGAGAGTGGACGGTGTGTGTGTGAAGTAGTGCTACGGAAGCATCTCCTTACACTGGCAACCAGAGTTGTTACGAGTACCTCTGTGGGAGATTATTTGGTGCTAAAACATTAAAATTGCCAAGGAGGAAAATACTGAATTACTACTAAGAATTAACTTTAAGACTAGTTGGTAATTAATGCAGGTTTACAGTTCATGCCTGTGGTTTTGTGTTTGTTGTTTCGTGGTTTTTTTTTAGTACAAAAGGTTTAAATTTATAGTTGTGAACATTGCTTGTGTGTGTTTTTCTAAGTAGATTCACAAGATAATTAAAAATTCACTTTTTCTGAGTAAAATCTTGCATTGTCTCCTAATACTGTATTTAAGATTCAGATTAAGGCAGTGACTTAAAAGTATGTGTTTTTGCCTCCACCACCAAGTTGAACAAAAGCAAATGGAAAGTGTGCGAAGGCCGGGCCACTTTTTCCTTAGCGTGGATCCCAACATTTTGTGATTTCTAGCATCTTTTTTCCCCAAAGGCAATAAAGGGAGAAGATGGCCCCCCTGCTGACCTGAGCAGGATGGGAGTCGGGAGTGGCCGTCAGCCTCAGCCTCGGGAGCCCCGGCGCGCCCCCGTGTGGAGAAACGCCAGGCCTTGGCAGTTCTGGGTTTGTTCTCCGTGAAGTATGTAATTTTCCTCTCTTGTTCTTTGTGATTCAGTACATGAATTAGACTCACAGCCGTTTCCCAACACCTACATGGTTACATAAAGAGGGCAATGAACTCATCAGTGAGTTTGATGCTTTAATCTAACGGGGATATTATCACATTAATTGGTGTGCTGTTTGGGTTCTGGGTTTGTCGGTGGTGGTCCAAGTATGAAAGTCTGGTCACTCAGTCACAAATACTTACTGTCTACCACGGGCAGAGCACTGTTTTGGGTATTTGGGATACATCCTTAGCCTCTTAAAGCATATGTCCTAATAGGAGAGCAGTCAGTAAACAATAGTACAGTATCTAGTGTGGAACAAAGTGGTAAATGGCATGAAAAACGTCACAGGGCAGGGTCAGGCATTCCAGAGGTCCTGGGGCTCGGGTGGGGATGGGGTGCTTGAGCAGCGGCGTGGCTGCGAGGGAGGCATCCGCGCACGTCTCCTGGAAGAGTATCTGGCCGAGGCCGGAGCGCAGCAGCGAGCTGGAGCAGAGTGGAGGGCATTTGGTCAGGGTGCCAACTGGGCCACAGAGGTGATGCAGATGTGTTTTTACTCTGAGATGGGAGCAGCTGGGGGGTTCAAACAGAAGAAGAAGAGTGGCCTCAGGCTTTCAAACCCATGTTCTGGCAGCTGTGTTGCGAGTTCATCCCAGGGCGTGAGGAGAAGCCAGAAACGCCATTTGGAGGCTGTCGGCCGTAATTAGGTAAGAGGTGATGCTGCCCTGGTGAGACTGGTTGGATTCTGGGTATGTTTTGAAATAAGAGTCAACTGTGTTTACTCCTGGATTAGAAAAGGGTAAGTGAGAAGAAGCCAAGGATGACTGTCTAGTTTTTGGCCAGAGCAGCAGAAAGGAGAGGGTTTCTGCCCATGAAACAGGACGGGTTGTGGGAAAGTTCGGGGGTGGGAGAACAGGTTTGGACACATCGAGTTTGAGGTACCTTTACACACAGGTGGAGACTGGGGAGAGACCCCAGGAACCCTCGGCAAGTGAGAGAAGCTCATCAGAGCCGAGGAGAGGACCAGTGCTGAGCCCCAGAGACAGTGCCTGGGGAGGCCGGGGAGAAGAGCTGGGCCTGGCGGGAGAGCCTTGTGGTGGGAGGAGCGCCAGGCCTGTGGTCCCCAGCCAGGGTCAGGGAAGGATGGAGGGGTCAGTACCCTTTGACCTAACAATAGAGCCGGTCATTTTCACCGTACTGGTACTTTCAAACCTTTGTGATTATGGGGAAAAAAACAAGTCCCCTCATTTTTTCACTTGAGGCATTCTCCTTTCTCCTCCAGACCCATCCCCTTTCAGCACTTCTCCGAGAGCACAGTGTGCAGGGCTTCCTGTGCAAGATGGCCCTGCAGGAGCTGCGGGGGTGAAGCGGAGCTCTGCCAGGCAAAGGTGTGGCTGCAGCCGAGTTTCTTCTGATCCTGTTGCCTTGGACATGTTTTAAATTGTTTTCAAGGACAAATGGAATACTAGAAGTTAAACTCCTTTAGGAGAAATTAGTTTACCACGTGCCCTAATGAAATGGCCACTCTTTATACAGACACAAATGTTCATATTATTTTTGATTGCTTATTTGTCATAAGCCATATCTGCATCTTAATATGTTACTGATCCAATGAGAAATTGTGTGTGTTTGTAGTACCAATACTCACCTGCAGAAGTCATCTGAGCTGGTTGTATGTAAAAGACTCTATTGATGAAGGTTTGAGTTTAGTGGCAGCATAGGTAGTGTTACCTTTACTGAGGTTAAAACTTGAGATCTCATCCATTACTGAGGGGCCCACATCCTTCCTTGAGATACTACGTACGTCCTCAGGATATGGCATTTTTATTCTTCATACGGTGAATTTTTTTTACTTTATTTATTTGGCTGCGTTGGGTCTTAGCTGCAGCACGCGGGATCTTTTGTTGCAGCACACAGGCTCTTTGCAGCACGTGGGCTTCTCTTCACTTGTGGCACGTGGGCTTCAAACCACACAGGCTCAGTAGTTGTGGCACACGGGCTTCAAACCACACAGGCTCAGTAGTTGTGGCACACGGGCTCTCTAGCTGCACACATGCTCCAGAGCGCAGGCTCTCTAGTGTGGCCCACGGGCTTCAGAGCTCACGGACTCAGTAGTTGTGGCGTGCAGGCTCCAGAGCACGTGGGCTCTCTCCTTGAGGCACACGGGCTCAGTAGTTGTGGCACGTGCTCTTAGTTGCCCCACGGCATGTGGGATCTTAGTTCCTCAACCAGGGATCGAACCCATGTTCCCTGCATTGGAAGGCAGATTCTTAACCACTGGACCACCAGGGAAGTCCCGTATGGTGAATTTTGAAAGGGAATATTCTAGAGTACTTTGATTACTTGAGACAAAGCCACACTTTTTTCCTCATTTACTTCCCTGGAATCCCTCAGAAGTGAGGTAAGGTACCTGGCGAGGCAGTACTACTGGTTTTATTTACCTGACAATCAGAGTGTTGTCTTACTCTTGAAAATAAGGCTTATCTTCAAGTTAGGTCGACTTTCATCTAGATCAGGCAGATCAGAGGAACCAAGACAACGTTTCTTAATGACGTGCCTTGTTCTCAGGCTGTCCTTCCGTTTCTAAAAGTGAAGACCCGTGCAGAAAACTGTTAAGAAACATGACTAGCTTTCAGAAGCACAACTGTGATCACTTCCACAGCATATGTTTCTCCAAAAGTCTAGAGAACGATGATGTTTAAAAGAAAAATCTCCCTCCGTGTGCGGTATGAACGAGTTACCGTTGCCATGGAAACTGTCCCTAGACTACCCTCTCCCGGCAGTTCTTGCTCAGTGAGTGATGCTTGGTGACCGTGGGATCCATGGAGCAATTGCAGCTTCCGTGAGCAGCACCAGGGAGTCACAGGGACGTGGGAGGCGTGTCTGTGAAGTGCTGTGTCTTCTGGTCTGGCCCAGGCAAGAGCGGCAGCAGAAATGAGGGAGGGCTTGGATCAGAGGGTCCAAACTTTGCTTTTTTTGGTTTTTGTTGTTGGGCTGTTTTTTGTTTTTTATTACTAATTTGCCATGGGATCCTTTAGACGGCTCAGCAGCCACTTTTGAATGGAGAGGGAAATGGTTGCTTTTGAAGGGAGCGATGTAAAGAGGGTGACATGCCTTGCAGGTGTCCTGACAGTACACAGGTGAGTCCAGGTGTGACTGTTCCCGAGCGCAGACCCCGGGTGTCCTTGCCAGTCATCGAGGAGGCCAGAATCCAACAGCTTCGTGAGTTGGTCTTGGTTTGCCACGTGGAGAGACCAGAACCCAGCCAAAGGTGACGCTTCCTCACAGGCAGTGCTCGCTGCGTGGTGCGGTGGCATCCCAGTGTGGCTGCCCGGCCACTGGTGAGATTGGGGGATATGTGACAGAGCAGCATTGCAACCCTCAGACGTCAGAAAGTGGGGCTTCCCCGGCGGCCCAGTGGTTAGGACTCCACACTCACTGCCGAGGACCCGGGTTCAGTCCCTGGTTGGGGAACCAAGATCTCACAAGCTATGTGGCACCGGCAGGAAAAAAAACAAAAAACACAAGCAGGACGTCTGGGCCAGACTTATGTCCCCAGGGAAGGGAGCTCACCTGGTGAGGAGGAGATGTGTGTGGAAAATGGGTTGTGGTGGGAGAGTCTGAGACCTTTCTTTGTGTTTGGGCCAGACTCTCAGGGGTGGCTTTAGGGCCCAGAACAGATAGCAGGGTGGGCATTGCGAGGAGGCCTTTGTGAACTCAAGAAAGTCCTCTGCCAGTAGGGGAGCCCCTGGCCACAGCGGGGGCGCTGAGCCTGTCCTTGCTAGTTGCTGCAGCAGGGTCTGCGTGGCCAGGAAGGCCGGGGCATGGCGGATTCCGAAGCAGGACCTCGGGATTCCCTCCAGACAGACTCAGAGCCCTGTTTAAAAGTGAATTGGGCAGCGTGGCCTAGAGATGTACGCCCTTGACCTGGGCAGCCTGGTGTCCAGATTCCAGCTTCTGAACCTCAGGTTTCCTCCTCAGAAAGTCAGCATGTCGTAAGAGTATCTCACTCTGGGTTGTTGGCAGGGTCCACCAGACGGCCAGTACAGAGCAGGGCGCCTGGCAGGTGTCTGGAAGACAGCAGCGCACACAAGCACAGGTCTTTTTAAAGAAGAACACCAGCCAGTCCTCTATTCTTTCTTCCCGGCTTGCCCAAGGCGCAGAAGTCCTTGAACAGCACACTCTGGCTCTCAGGAGGGGACACTGCCCTGCCAGCATAGACTTCATAAGAACATTCCCCCAGTGTCTAAAGTGTAGAGTTCTGGGCTCAGAACCCGCTGTTAGGAAACTTGACAGGCCTGTGCCACCACCTTCCTGGCCCCAAGCCTTTGCCAGTGTCCCCAGAGGACAGGGAGAAGCAGCAGGCCTGGTGTGAGCGTGCAGACAGGAAGCCGATGGCGCCGCCTCCACCGAGGCCTGCCCTGGCCTCTCCGGGCCTGCTTGCCCAACCCTGTCCTCTCACAGTCTGCTGCTCCCGCCGCCCTGACCCTCAGCGTCATTTACAGATTTATTCTGTCTCTCATCTCCTGCCCTTATTAGAATGTAAGCCCTTTTTTTTCATGTAACCCAAGTACCTAGAGTAGTGCCTGGTACACAGCACAAAATAAGTATTCATTGAGCCATGACGATCAGGGTGATGATGGAGCGCACGCAGGAGAGATCTGGAAAGCACGAGGCGGCTGTTCGTGAGTCTCCCCTGTAGCTGCCTCTCCCCCACGGCCCAGGCTGAAACGGGCAGCAGCTGTGGGAAGCCATGTTTGGTCTGTACAAGGCCCATCCTACTTGGTGTCCAGCAGCTCTCCGAGCCTTTCCTGTTTTACAGACGAGACCCAGAGGTGGGATGAGAATGGAGCCCACAGTCCAGGTGACCGGTGGAGTATTCTCTTCACCCAGCTGCCTGGATAACCGATGCCCATATGGTGTCATTCAGCTCAAGTGGGGCTCAGACCGTGCAAGTTCCTGGGGACGTAGAGGAGGAGGCCCCGCATCGCCTGACATTTGCCATCAGATGTGAAACTGCAATTTGAAATGCTTGGCTTAGCGCCGTACTCTGTCCCACGCCACAGAGAATCGCTCGGTCAGTGTAGCGTTTGGATTTCAGACTGCTGAAAGAGTAGCGACCTGAGGGTCGGCAGTGCATGTGAGCTGTGTTCAGTCAGGTGCTCCGTCAGATTCGCTTGCGTGTTAACAGTGGCCCCCGCTCTGACTGCTTTGTCATGAGCAGGAGCCTCCCACAGAACAGGGTCACCTTGGGGTGGAGGCCAGACCACGCTTGCCAAGACGACCTGGATCTCTTGGGGTGGTGGCAGGAGAGACTGGGGGCTGTGTCAGGCACTTCTGATGCCATCGGCGTTGGTTTGGTCGCCTTGCTGATTTATTTTGTTTTTTGTGGTGGTTTGTGTGATGGGGCTGAGTGGTTGCACATTCTGAGGTTCTCACATCCTCTCCCAGCTCCCTGGATATTCATTCTTGTGGTTTCTAGTTATGGTGATAAGTAGAGGCCGTCCTGCGGGTGTCACCAAGAAAAGAGACGACCGATCATACCGCGGCTCTTCCCCTGTGCCATTTGTACGTTCCTGCTCCCTCTACATCCCACCCACTTAAGCCATCTCTGAGTGTTATTTTAAGCCAGAATCGTCCCTCACGCAGAAGGGAAGTCTGCAGTTGCTCATTAGGAACTTCTCTGGTTTCTGCTGGGCGCCTCCAGTGCCAGAGGGCTGCGAGGAGTTCGGGCTGGTTCTGCATTTTCCGGATGCACAGCAGCTTCCTGCACCACTCTGGGAGTCTCTCCTACTCTCCTTGACTAGCCTTTAACTAGTCAAGGCTCAAGTATTTGAAGATAAAAATTGTATTTCCTCCCTGAATTTTGCTTCTCTAAGTTAAACTGCCCCAGTTCTTTTCAGATGTTTCAGGACAAGATGTGAAGACTTTCTATCATTGTTTTTATGTTCATATATCCTTCATTGACATTCATACTTGGGGGGCTTTAAGGTGGGACAGCTACTCTGGAGGGCCCTGTGCTGAGCTCTGGGGATCCAAAAATAAGGCAAAACCTGTGTCCTCTAGAAGCACGTTCTCACAGGAAGAGGTACACAGACACAGCCTTGAAACCTGGTATGGCCAGCGCTGCATGAAGGAACACCAGGGCTCGGGGCCGAGCAGGAAGCCCAGTCTGGGTGGAGGAGGCATGTAGAGATGACAGGTATGGCCTGAAGCCCCCCAAGTCTGCTCAGTGGAAGAGGAGGGCGTAGCGTGTACAAAGGCAGGCACGGAGGGCGCACCCCATCTCCTGCTCGGGACGTGTGTAAGGGCAGCAGTGGGCCTGGTGTGCTGCTGGACAGGCTTTCTTGTCGCCATCCCAATAAAGCACGTCTCAGACAATGCACCTCTGTTCTGTTAAGGGGACTTAGGGCCAACACTTCCTTAGGCAGTGACGTGGCAGGCTTCGGGGTAGAGTTCTGCCAGACCAAATGAGACCCTGCTGCCCTGGGAAGCCAGGTCCCGGGGACCAGAGAGGAAACATCCTAGTGTGGGGCACCTGGCTCACCAGCTCTTTCCAGAGCGAGGTCTGCACTGACTTGCCCTTCCTCTCTCAGGAGGGAGCTGCCAGCAGGCGTGGGGAGGTGTGAATACTTTCTCAAGGCGGGCGTGTTCTGCGTGGAGATAAGCTGGGAGGTAGGAGCATATGCCGTCGTGTTCCCTAGCGTGGCAGCAGGAGTCCTTTGGTAGAGGGTGCCCCTGAGAGCCATGTCCCAACACCAGAGCGGTGGGCTGCTCCTCCAGCCCCAGATGCACCCCATTCCCTGAATGCACTGTGCAGCCGGGGGGCTGCTCTGCTGGTCCCGCCTCGGCTCGGGCCCCCAGGCCAGTCTCTGCTTGCCCTTCAGCACCCAGCTCAGCTGCCGCCTGCTGCCCCGTCTTCAGTGCTCTCCCCCCTCCTTCGAGCTCTGGAGTCAGCCCCCCGGCTTCTCTTTGTGTCTCTGGTCCTCTCCTCTCCCCCCTCCTTTGAGCTCTGGAGGCCTGGCATGGGCTTGTCTCATGGCTTGTCACACACCGACTTAGCCTGTGGGTGGAGGGTGGGAGTTCCTGTTACCCTGAAAGGCTGTGCAGGACATCTTCTTGTCTTGACCTCACTCGGTGTGTAGGGCACTTTTTGCTGGGTTGAGTTTCCCAGTATCACAGCATTAATGAATTGAACCAAAACACTGGAACGGGACTGGAAAAGCAAAGGCATGTTATCCTATGTCTTTGATGCTGGGGAATAGAGAAAAGCCATCAGCATCTGGATCCTCCTTTCTGTTCTCGAGGAAGGAGGAGGAGGCGGGACCTCTGACCCCGACCTCTGCTCACAGCATCTCCTCTCCAAGACAGGCACTGGTACCCTGACTGCTGGTGCGCAGCCCAGGTGGCCCCTGTCAAGCAG